>NC_141698.1:235678055-236878055 GCF_964263255.1 Lissotriton vulgaris | reverse complement strand
GATTCCTTTGAACTAAAATTAATTATTTTTGGTCAAAAAACCCCCTCCTTTTATTTAAGCTAGTCTTCTTTTGATTTACTTCCATGAGAAAAAGAAGCCTTCATGGTTTCAGAAGGTGAAAAATTATTTTAAACCTGACAAGAAAATTGAAACGCGTATGGTAAATTACTTCATAAGTATAAAACACCCGCAGCCTATATGGAAGGCGAATATGGCTATCATACTGTAATTTGGTTTGATAATTGGATGCATTATACCAGGAATGATGGTGTATTAGCCTGGCCAGAAGATGGGACATTTAATATGAAAGTTTTGAGAAACTTGAGAGGAAAAATGATGATCTTGTGCTGAAGCCAAGACCTACACAATTTGAGGCATTGGTTGAATGGGAGGTTGAGATGATGGAACTTGAGCGCGAAAGCAAATGCCTGGCACCTACAAATTCAAAATATATTTTAAATAGAGAAACACATGAAGACAAAGTGAGACGCTGGAGAAAGGCAGATATGTACGATGGTCTGTATCCAGTGAGAATAATGATTACTGAAGATTTAGAACAAAAGACAGCTGGAAGGAGAATGGATGAGGAATTGTATGATGCAGTTTTAGAAGACATTTATGCTACTAAACGCAAGCCGCCGCCTTATCAAGCAGGTTCTCAATCTACCCCGAGAGTTTCTACAGGGACTTCTCCAAGTGCACCTCCTAGAGAGGCTGAAGAAGGTTCTCCCAGATTTTTAAAATTACCTGAAAGAGTAGGATCAGTAAATAATTGTAGTACACCTAGAGAAAACAGATTCCCGCAACAGGAAAATAATTTTATGAAAAATCAAGAGAGAATACCTGCTGACATTCCAGAAATTTCTAGTTACAATAAAGCGAAGGAAGATTTAATTCAACAACTTACAAAAGGCATGGAAGCAGTGACAGTACCAGTAACTATTGGTCCTGTTGTACCAGTTTTTGATCAAGGAGACAATAGACATTCAGCTTTGACAGTTCCATTAAATGCAGAAATTCAAAAGGTTGCTGAGAAATTTTATTTGGAACTTACAGAGATTCATAGAGAAAAATCTATGATGCCAAATTTAACATTAAATGGAAGTTTGTCAAGTTCGCAAACACCATCAGTGGCAGATTCAGATTCAGGTCTGTCTGAGAAAAGTTTAAATAGAATTATCCCAAAATGGATTGAGCCCTGAAGCTCCTGATTATAAAAAGCTTGATGTAGGTAAATTTAAAAGCTGACCTGGAAGAATTAACCATTGGCACAATTGGTACTGACAATTTGAAATTGTATCAGGATGATGAATTGCTGTTTATCTGTAAAAGTATTCAGTGGAAAACGAAAAACAGGTATGAACAACTGGAAGAAATGGCTGCTGAATTAGAAATTGATTTGAATAAACAGAAACATTTGCAGAAACATTACAGAGTGGATTTCTCTGAAAGAGACATTGACAATCTAAACGCTGCTGGAAGAATGACACATATAAGAGAATTAATACGTTTTCTCAGAAAATTTGGCGAATTAGGTAAATGGAGAATAAAATGGTCAAAGAAAGAACAGGATAAAAGATTAAAAAACGATGTAGTTTCTGAATTTCCAATGAGGGAAATAGCTGGAGGAGGGTATGTGCATGTTCCTTGGTCTAGACAGGATATTCTCCTGTTTACTAATGATTTTCCACGGTTGAGAGAGAAGCCAGTTGAATGGTACCGACAGGTAGACAGATTTATAAGAGTGTCAAAAGTTCTGTGGATTGATCTAGATGGATTCTTTGACATTGTTGTCCCATCAGATCTTTGGACAGTATGCAAAATTTCTGTGGATTGGCCAAAAGAAGAACCTCCTCGAGACCCGGTTACAGGTGCCCCAGCAAAAGATGTCATGGATATTTATAATAAAGTAATTTACTGGTTGAAAGGGAAAATTCCCCCGAAAGAAGTGGATTGGGTTAAAATTGACAGAACAAACCAGGAACCAACAGAATCAGTTCACTCATTTTATGAAAGGTTACTGTTAGTCTTTAAACAGTACAGTGGCTATGAAAAATTAAGTGAAAAGGACATGAGCCACTTTATATACAGATTTGTATATGGCCTGAGACCTGAAATTGGTGACATGATTAGAAGCGCTGGAAGCTCAAAAATCCAGTTAATCCAGCAATTTGGAACCTAACAGGAAATGACAGGGGTCTTATGAAAAATATAGATCCAGTAAAAATCACTGTTAAGCAAGGAATATATTTTCCAAATGTTCCTCAATATAAAATGAAAGCTGAAACAATTGAGGGTGTCATTCCAGTGATTGAAAAATTCATAAGTCAAGGTGTGCTAAAAGAAATTGAGAGCAGCCCATGTAATTCACCGATTATGGGTATTAAAAAGCCAAACGGAACATACAGAATTGTTCAAGACCTGAGAAAAATTAACCAGATTGTTGTTCCATGTTGTCCAATTGTTCCAAACCCTGCAGTAATTCTTTACCAGATTCCATATGATGCAGAATGGTACATGGTCATTGACCTGTGCAATGCCTTCTTTACAGTTCCATTACATCCAGAAAGCCAGCAAATTTTCGCTTTCAGGTTCCAAAATAGAATCCTAGCATGGTGTTGTATCCCTCAAGGGTATACTGAGAGTCCATCTATCTTTAATCAGTTGTTAAAGAAATCTCTGGAAGATCTGATATTGCCTGGTAATTCTACACTGGTACAGTACATTGATGATTTGCTTGTGGCAGCTAAAACACGAGAAAATTGTGTTACTGATACCATTACCCTGTTAAATCGTTTAGCAGATGAGGGACATAAAGTGTCACCAGCAAAATTGCAGTTTTGTAAACAGGAAGTGAAATATCTTGGTCACAGAATTGCAAAGGGAACGAGAAAAGTGACAATTGAAAGAATTAAAATGATTTGAGCAATTAAACCACCAACAACACAAAGACAGGTGAGAATGTTTCTGGAAATGGTTGGTTACTGTCGACAATGGATTAGTGGGTTTTCCATAATTGCAAAGCCACTTCAGAGACTAACAAAAGCAGACATAAAAGATCCAATCAGTTTGTCAAAAATTGAACTAGAAGCTTTTGAACAATTAAAAAGGAGTCTATGTGAAGCTCCAGCATTAGGCATGCCAGACTATGAAAAGGAATTTGAACTGTACTGCAGTGAAAGAGAAGGTTGTGCATTGTATGTGTTGATTCAGAGACACGGTAAGTTGAGAAAACCAATTGCATATTTATCAGCTGTTTTAGATCCTGTTGCAAAAGCTTTGCCAGGTTGCTTAAAAGCAGTGGCTGCAACAAGTGTAAGTCTTGAAAAAAGTGAGGGTATCATTATGGGTTTTCCTTTAAAAGTATATGTACCTCATTCAGTTGAAATTCTTCTTACCAGAAGTAGGACTCAACATTTGACAAGTAGCAGACTGACAAAATATGCGAAAACAATTCTGGGATCAGATAATGTGTCAATTGCGAGGTGTGTGAATCTGAATCCTTCTACACTGTTACCAGATGGAGTCGTTACTGAGGTAAATAATGAAAATGACATTGATCATGAATGCCTGGATGTTGTAGATTACTGCACAAAACCACAACAGGACATAAAAGATGTTCCTTTACCTGAATCAGACATAATCTACTTTGTGGATGGGTCTTGTTTGAGAAATGATGAAGGGATTCTGAGAGCAGCATACTCAGTGTGCACAGTTTCAGATGTTGTTGAAGGTTCACCATTGGATGGAATTCGTTCTGCTCAAATTGCAGAGTTAATTGGTCTAATTCGAGCTTGTGAAAAAGCAACTGGCAAAAGGGTGACCATAGTGACTGATAGTCAATATGGTTATGGTGTGGTTCATGACTATGGACAGCTTTGGTCTCAGAGAGGTTATTTAACCTCTGCAGGTACACCAATCAGGAATGCAAAATTGATCAAGAGATTGATTGATGGCATTCAGTTACCAGAGCAAATTGCTGTAGTCAAATGTGCAGCTCACAAGAAAGGGGATGATTACATCACCAAAGGAAATGCGTATGCAGACGAGATTGCAAAGTACTGCGCCAAAAATAATTATTCAATCAATCAGGAAAAAGACAAAAGAGTCACACAATGAATTCTCTCATGCTAATTTCTGTAGTTGAAACATGGCAGGAAGTAAAAGATTTACAAGATGAAGCAGGTGAGGAAGAGAAGAACACGTGGTTAAAAAATGAATGCAGACAAAGAGAGGAAGATGGAATTTGGGTTTACAAAGATGGAAGGCCTGTAATGCCAGACTGCATGATTGCAGACATGGCACGAATGTACCATGGTCCAGGACATCTAGGGAGAGATTCCATGATTAGATTATTCAGAGAAACATGGTTCAATACAACATTTAGAATCATTGCAGAGTCACTTTGCCAAAGATGTTTGACCTGCCAACAGATGAATCCTAACAGAAAGACTGTTGTAAGTTTGGGAACCATAGGACGGGAGGGTGGTCCTTTTACCAGATTACAAATGGATTTCATTGAAATGCCGATGCACAATAGACTGAGATATGTATTGGTATTTGTTTGTCTGTTTTCGAGATGGGTGGAAGCTTTCCCAACACGTCATAATGACTCAGTCACTGTGGCAAAATTGCTTCTTAGGGAGATCATACCTAGGTACGGATTTCCAGTTACGATTGAAAGTGATTGCGGAACTCATTTTGAAAGCAGATTGATGAAACTGATTTGTGACGCTTTGAATATTCAACAGAAGCTGCATTGTGCTTACAGACCAGAAGCATCAGGTGTTGTTGAACAAGTAAATGGAACCATCAAGAATAGAATTTCAAAAATGTGTCTAGCCACAGGAGTGAAGTGGACGGATGCACTTCCACTTGTTCTAATGTCAATGAGAAGTACTCCTGAGAAAAAGACAGGTCTTAGCCCTCATGACATCGTGATGGGTAGAGTAATGAGGCAAGCATTTGTTCCAGTTGGCAAATTGATGAGTATTAATCATTGAATATTGCCAGAACCTGTCTGATATAGTTAATTCTGTATTTCATCAGGTGGGAACAGATGTAATCTCAAAAGAGAAAGTGCAAGCCCATTATTTGTTACCTGGAGACTGGGTAAGGACCAAAGTTCATCGAAGAAGAAACTGTCTAGTTCCAAGGTGGCAGATGGCAAGACAAATAATTTTGGTTACAACAAATGCAGTTAAATGTAAAGGACTGAAAAGGTGGGTGCATGCAAGCCATACGATTCGTGTGCCACCTCCTGAAAATCCTGATGAAGACAGCGACACAACAGCTGATTCAGATTCAGAAGGAGACCCAGAAGATCCTGAGTCTGATGATCAACAAGAAAATCAACATCAAGAAAATCTAGATGAGAATCAGAACTTGAATGAAGAAGATCTGAATATCGAAACTGGAGATCGAGGTGTTGATGAAGATCTGCTTGAAAAGGAGTCTCTAAAGGGAAAAGGAGATTCAGAAGAAGCAGAAGATTCTGAGCGAGATGAAAATCTGAGTCAAAATATTGAAAAGCAAAAGAGTAACTCTGTGTTCAGGAGCAAAAAGCCTGAGACTGGGAAGCTGAGGGTGATTCCTGAAGAAGAAGAAGAATTACCAAGTACCAGTAAGGATATTGTTCCGAATGGAGTGAAGGTGCTGAGTAAAGAAATTCCTAGGTACAGATTTGAAATCTCAGATACAGACACTGATGAAAGTGATGAAGAGTCTGAAATAAGAAAATTCAGAAAAAGAGCTTGGAAAGCTGAATGTAACGAAAGTGTGCCAAAGAAAAAGATCTTGAGAAAAGGAGATATTTGGCCTGAAGATAATTTGAAATCCAAACTGGTGAAGAAGACAAAAGATCAAATCAACGAAGTATCTAGTCAGGGAGGTGACTCTGAAAAGAAAAGTGAAAACAAGAAAATAGAAGTAATCACTCGAAAAACAAAAAGAGTAGTTAAGCCAAATCAGAAGTATAAGTCTCCAGAGTGGACTTATATAATAATTCCACCAATTGTAGAGGTTGAGAGCAGCAGTCAAGAAGATTTGGAGGAACTCAGTGACAAGGATTGAAATTCTTTAAAAATTATTGATGGGGCGTGGCCAAGATGGCGGGCTGAGAGGACGCTCTTGCCGTGAGCTCCCGAGCCCCTGGAAAACCTGCCCCTTTCTACATCGCTGATCTCCCCCGGATCGAGCGGAAAACGCACCCAGTACTCCCCGTGGTGGTGTGGAGCAGTCCGCAGCCCTCAGTTTCCTTGCTGCAGCGGCGGAGCCGCTTGAGAACCGGCCGCTGCGAGGGCCGCCGGAGGACTCGCAGGAAGACCCGAGGACCCCTCGATCGCGGGGCCTCGGTAACCCAATGAGGGGAGCCAGTAGCACGGAGTGGACCAACAGATTGCGGGCGTCTCGACACCACGACCGTCCCCGTTGTGGCCTGGGACGACCTTCCTCGGCGGAGCGGAGCTGCATTAGCGGTGAGAACGGAGGCAGACCAGACAGGAAGCAGCTACGCGAGCCCGGGGATCAGGTAGGCCGCGAGGCCTGCACCACGTGGCCCGGCCCTGAGCCCCGCCTTTAACCGCTGCCGGGCGCTGCCTGGCCCTCCGGCGCCCACGGTCGCCTTCGCGGCCCACGAGACCCAACCCCTCTCCGGATCCAACTGCTGCACAACTCGCACGACTGGCCCCCAGCTATGTGATAATCGAGTGGACCAGTGGGGAAGGACTGCTGCGATCCCCGAGAACGGGCCTAGCCGGAATCACCGGATGTGGGTTCTGGGGCGATCACTGGAAGGACTGTCCAGTAGTGCCCTCTGTGTATCGGTAGTCCCCGACTTCAGCTTTGGGCGGTGCGAAACAACACGTACGTAGTCCAGGAGACGAGATTACGCCACACCGGCGCTGGTTCCCCGGGCCGGAGCGGACGGCCATCTTGGACGGGAGCGGAGCGGTTACATCGATCTCTTGGAGCTGCCCTCACTCACGGCGTTCGGGGGCACCTCATTGGGAGTGGACCCACATCGGCACGAGCAGTGTGGATTGCCACCCACTGCTGCCACGGCCATTATCGCCTCCTCGCTACGGCACGCGGGCTTTTGTGATCCCCACCCCTCCGCGATGTCGAACGCCAGGGGACAGAAGAAGGGCGAACGGACTTTGCCGGACATGCTGGGAAGAGGCGCCCCGAGGCAAGACAGGAACCAACCTGCTCCGAGCCCCCCGACTAGTTCTCGGGGCGCAGAAGGCGGGGAGCCCCCGGTGACTAGATCATTCCTGGAGTCCCTGTTCAGCTCCTTGAGGGAGGACTTTCAGGCCTTGAAGCAAGAAGTGGCCGGGGAGGTCCGGGAGGTCCGGAGAGAGGTGGACTCCCTGGGAGAGCGAGTGAACACGGTGGAGGCGGCTGGCCACTCCAGGGACGAGGAAATCACCCACTTGCAACAGGAGGTCCTGAGGCTGAGGGACCAGCAGATCGATCTACAAGCCCATGCCGAAGACCTTGAAAACAGGTCCAGACGGAACAACATAAGGGTCCGAGGAGTTCCATCCAACGAGGAGGGTGAAGACGCGGCCGCCTACTTAGGAGTCCTGTTCCGTGAAATTCTGGGAGAGTCGGAAGACTTTCCAATTCGGATCGACAGAGCGCACAGAGTTGGTCGGCCTCGCAGGGCCTCAACGCCTCCTCCGGACATTTTAGCCTTCTTGCCAGATTTCCCCTTGAAGGAGCGGATTCTTCGTGAGGCACGACGGCAACAGCCTTTCCGCTTCAGAGATCACCCGGTGGCTCTCTACCAGGACCTGTCCACAATAACACTGCAGAAACGGAAGGCCTTTAAAATTGCTACGGACTTCTTGAGGGAACATGGCACACAGTACTCGTGGGGGCACCCCTTCCGCCTCATCTTTCGCTGGAATGGAACTTTGCACCAGCTCCGGTCCCTCCAGGATGTATGCAGGGTGCTGGGAATCACTGCATCGGACACGGACACCCCGGCGCCTCGTCGCAGGCGGAGCACGCGAGATGGCTGGCAATTGGTCGGGGAACGGCGATCCCCGCCGCCCGCGAGACCTGACTCGCCGACAATTCGGGCAGAAATGTCCAGCGCCATACAGGAGGCCTCCAGGACTACGGCGAATGGCGATGTGGCCTTGACGGCCTGAACTTGCTCCGGGGGGAGTCTGCAGTAGCCTATCTTCATCGCAGGTGCGGGGGTTCCGGGGGTGGGGGGTGGCGGGGGTGATGGAGGTGGTGGCTGAACGTCCACTTGAACAACTTTCCACGGCCTTGTCCGTTGAAGACCGGACTGGGACAATGAAGTATTCTGAATGGTTTGGGGTGCGGGGGGGTGGGCAGGGGAGTTGAATGGGTGAGTTTGGGGTTTGGGGGTTCAATGGGCAGCGGGGGAGAAGGGGGGGTGTGTGGGGTTCCAGGGAGGGGGTTCACACAGTTGGGGTTCGGGGACTGTACTGTACTACGGGGTGGTTTGCTTTCACTGTGTGCTGGGGCCGCTCGCTGCTGCCTTTGAGTTTAGTCCGGTGGGCCTTGCCCGCCTTGGTGAGCGTTTCTGGTATTCCCCTCACCGATGGCCCTTAAGATTGTTACCTTGAATGTGAAGGGGCTGAATAACCCGGTTAAACGGAAGGCTGTACTGTCCCACCTGGAGGACTCACAGGCAGACATCTGTCTTCTACAGGAGACCCATCTGCTAGCTAAAGACTGTCACAGGCTACGGACCCCAAAGTTCCCTACGCAGCTTTTCTCTTCCTGCGCTTCCAAGACGGCAGGGGTAGCGCTCATGATATCTAGGAGGTTCAAAGGGGAGGTCATGCAAAAGGTAGCGGAACAGAAAGGGGAGGCTCTTGGCGTATAGAGTCAAGGTGGGGGGTCTGGTGTTCACTATAGGCTCCATATATAGCCCCAAGGATCATCAGGAGCAGTTTCTACACAGGGCACTGGAAGACGTGACATCCACTCCTGACAGACGCATCGTGATTGGGGGGGGGACTTGAATATGGTCTTTGATGCGTCCCTGGACAGGTCGGTGCAAAGGCACCTACAATCGGGAGAGCTCTCGGGCTCGGTTCGTACTCGTTTGGAGGAGCTTGATATGCAGGACATGTGGCGCCGCCTCCACCCCGCGACCCGCGCATATTCCTACTATTCCCACGCCCACAAATCCTATGCAAGATTGGATCATCTCTTGGTGACGAGCCCGACATAGGGGTCCTGTCTCTCTCAGATCATGCCCCGGTGGAGGGCACTTTCCGACTACCTCCGGTGTCTCCCTCGCGAGGTGTCTGGCGTCTCAGGGACACTCTGCTGCACAAGCAATCTGTGGTGAAACAGGTCCGAGAGTCCATAGAGGAATATAAGCGTACTAATGACAACGACGACACCACCCGCGCGACGCAATGGGCCGCCTTGAAGGCAGTGCTCCGCGGCGAGTTTATTGCCATCTCCTCGGCGGAGAATAAAGATCGCCAGCTTAAAAAGGACGAACTTACACGCCGGGTGAGGGAGCTAGAACAGGTGCATCAACGGACGGGAGCCCCTCGTGTCTGGAGGCAACTTAAGGCCGCCAGGAAACTCCTGTCCGCGCTTGATATGGACAGAGCGGAGTACGCTGTACTTCGCCTGAAACATAAGTGCTACACCGGCGGCGACAGGTGTGGCCGGCTTCTGGCGCATAAACTCCGTGTGCAGCACCAGCAGCACCGGGTGAAGGAACTAGCGGCCCCCACTTAAGGGACAGTCACGGAGGATGGCCAGATTGCGGATGTTTTCCGTGGTTACTACGCTGACGTCTACACCGGCGTTCCCCCCTCAGCGCGAGCCGAGGCAGACTATTTGGAGTCGGTGTCGCTCCCGTCCCTAACGCCGGACCAGGCCCAATATCTTGAGCGGGAGATTCGGATTGAAGAGGTGGTTACGGCTATCTCCGACTCAAAAATGGGAAAGCCCCGGGGCCGACGGTTTTATCCCTCTCTTTTACAAGACCTTTTGCCAGGACCTCGCACCACTGTTGACGCGCCTGTTTAATTCGTTCTCTGAACCGGGCGCTATCCCTCCGGAGTTCCTCCGGGCGACGGTGTCGGTGATCCCTAAACCGGGCAAGGACCGGACTGCATGCGGGTCCTACCGACCGATTTCACTTTTGAATACAGACCTGAAGATTTTCACCAGTATTCTAGCGGCACGTCTGGCACTCCACCTCCCGGGTATGGTTGACCCGGATCAGGCCGGGTTTGTCCCGGGCCGGAAGACTGTCGATAACACTAAAAGGGTGACCCATATACTGGAGAAGGCCTCACGGATACCCGGGGAACGTATGCTCCTTTCCATCGACGCGGAGAAGGCGTTCGATAGAGTGCATTGGCCTTATTTGGAGAAGGTATTAGGCAAATTTAGCATAGGTGAGAAGTTTAGGCACCTGGTATTCAATTGCTACCGATTCCCGTCCGCGGTAGTGAGGGTGAACGGATGCAGCTCCCGGCACTTTGCGATAGAGAGGGGCACCAGACAGGGGTGCCCACTGTCGCCATTGCTTTTTGCCCTTTGTATGGAGCCGTTCGCACAAAGAGTTCGCCAGAACCCCAATGTCACAGGTGTCCACATGGGGGAGTTCCACCACACCCTTAGTCTTTACGCGGACGACGTGATATTGACGATCGACGACCCCAGGAGGTCATTGCCTGCTTGTATTGCAGAACTGGAAACCTTCGCGACTGTCGCGGGTTTCAAGGTAAACCTTGGGAAGTCGGCGGCCCTTGACATCTCGCTGTCCGGCGCCACCAGGGCTGACTTACAGAGGCTTTTTCCGCTGAGCTGGTCTAGAGATCAGGTACCCTATTTGGGGATTCTCCTAGCACCCTCTCTTCCTGCTATGGTCGCGGCCAACTATACGGCTTTAAGTAAAAAGATCAAGGAGGAACTGGCCCGTTGGGACAAGGGCACGTTGTCGTTGCTGGGCAGGGTGGCCGCGGTAAAAATGACCCTTCTGCCGCAAGTCCTGTACCTCTTTCGGGCTCTTCCGTTGCAACCCCCCAAGGGATGGCTCGGACAGACTCAGTCTGATATCACATGCTTTGTGTGGCAGGGTCGTAAACCTAGGCTCAAGAGAGCCATAGCCACGCTAGCGCCTGAGTCTGGTGGCCTTGGTATACCGGACTTGCACAAGTATTTTCAAGCTGCTCAACTGCGCTACCTAGTAGAGTGGAGCCGGTGGGAATCGGACAAACATTGGTTGTTTCAGGACCAGGCGGTGGCGGGCAGAACGCTGCAGGAGGTGCCCTTCCTGCGGAGGGCCCACCGCCCCCCCAACCTCTATGCGTCCTTCGTAACGCGGGTCCCGCTCCGAATATGGGACTCCGTGTCCACCAAACACGACCTCACCACCTTTCCTTCTCCTTTCACACCAATAGTTGGAAACCCGGACTTTGGCCCAGGTATGGAACCGGGAGGCTTTGAGCTCTGGCGGGCGGCCCGTTGCTCCGCCCTATTCCACATGTATGGCCCAGAGGGTGCGGTCTCCTTCCAGGATCTATGGCGGGACTTCGGTCTACCCGAGACGGAGCGCATGAGATATATGCAGGCGCGCCACAGGGCGCTCCAGCCGCAGGTGCGAGCATCGGCATATGAGCGCTGGCTGGTAACTCGCTCATCGGACGCCAAGCTTATATCCGACCTTTATAAATTGTTGCAACCTCCCCCCTTTCACATCTACAATCCCGGGAGAGAGCGGTGGGAGCGGGAGTTGGGGCGAGCGCTGAGCCACGCTGACTGGGACCACATCTCCTACCGGGCACGATACTCTGCCTACCACACTGGGCTCACAGAGACTTTCACAAAAATTTCGACTTACTGGTATCGCACCCCCGAGAAACTACATGAAATGAACCACTCAATACCCAAGACTTGCTGGCGAAACTGCGGTCAGACTGGCACACTCACTCATATACTATGGGAATGTCCCCTGCTGACCCCTTACTGGGAGGAGGTGCTGAATGAGGTTGACCAATGCTTTGAGATTGAATTACCCCGCTTTCCTGCCTATGTTCTACTGGGCTTGCCAAATGGTTTAATGTATCCACTATGATCTAAGAAGGGTAGGCAGATAGCGATCGCCCTGGGATCGGCAATACAGAATATACTCATTCACTGGCGCACTACCACACCTCCTACTGTTGTTGGCTGGCTACATAGATTGTGGCATGTCCTAGGCATGGAAAAGATGTCCCTGGTGGTGGCGGGGGATGTGGACACATTTGAGGAGCTGTGGGCACCATTTCACACATTGTTAAGGTGGGAATTCAAAGAAATTACTTGCCCTAGATATCTCAGATTGCTACGGCTGACGCCGCCGCCAGACCCGCCCGTCTGAGCTGGCCGAGTAGTTAGCTAGAGGGGGGGACGGATATTACGCTGCCATAGTGAAACGACGGAAGGTTGATAGCACAGTACAGGGGGTGGGAGAGGGAGTTGGGGGGGTTTTCTTTGTCTTTCTTTTTCCTTTTGTTTTGTCCCCGTCCACAGGTGCGCTAGCCATGCGACTCTGGTACAAAATGTGCCCATCGCACTGCACAAACTGACTTAACGTATATGTTGAATTGTACACACTAATTTGTGGGAGGCACCTGTGGTTACTCGTTTGTAATGTTGTCTTTTTTCTTTCAATACTGCAATAAAATACTTTAAACCTAAAAATTATTGATAACGGTTTTGTTTTCTGGCATAAGGCTGAAGAAAATTTGTTAGGTGACTTTAGGTCGAAGAAATTGTGTTTAGTTGGAGAGCACATATTTATGTGACACAAGGTCTAAGAAAAGCTGTTTAGGGTTTTATTTCTAAAAAAAAAAAAATTTAAAAGGGGGGATATAGTTTATAGTTTACTCACATTTTATTTTTAAATTTTTGTTTTTCAAGTTTTTAGAATGCCTAGATCAGATACTTCTAGGTGTTCGATACTAAAGAGATGTTGTAAAATGACTTCAATTTGTGTGATATTATTAATCCTACTTTGGTTAATATTAGCTGTGGTTTATCCTTTTGATGTTAATAAGCAAAAACTTAAGACTAATATAACAAGTAAGGTAGAGCCTAAACATGAGAAACATGCTGGCAAGTCTAGCAGAGTTATTGAGCATAAACCAGAGACTCGTAATATGTTACCTCTCACTTATGGCATTACTTGCAGTGTGATTGCTAGCCTGTTTTATGAAACTGGTCGTCTGGAGTAATATTACTCAGACTTTGATGAGGTTTTTGCAAATCTCAAAATTGTAAATAGCTTAAACAAAGTTAGGCCTGCGAAACAGATGAGGGAATTCTTTTTAGTTACTAATGAACTCAATTATGAGTACGCTTATAGAAATAATTTAACATGCAAAATGAGAGCTGAAGAAAAGACTTTCCTGAATATGGTTGAGGAGAGAAGGGCTGTTTACAAAAGAAATGAGATGCTTAAGCATGCTAAATCTAAATACTGGCAAATGGAGGACGCCAAATTAAATGGTGTTAGCACAAATGCTGCAATTCACATAGATGAACCAGTTAGTGGTAAATTTTGTATCAGGAGAGACAATACGCTATATGATAATTATTTTGTGGGTGCTAGTCAATGTGAAGATACTTATCGTATTGTAGGGGGATGGGGATTTAAAGGTGGTAAGGATCCAATTTTTCCTGGGATTTATTTTATTTGTGGTAATAAAGCATATTTTAGCCTCCCAGACCATTGGTATGGGACATGCTATCTTGGTTTGGTCTTTCCAAATTGTTTTCATGTTGACAGAAATAAAAAGGGTGTCTTTGAATTTGGTGAACATCTGAACCTGAATAGGTACAACTGCTGTTATTCCTATGGTGGGATTTACTATGAATTCAATCAAAATCAGAAAAGTTTCTACAATTGTAGATAGATTGTCAACAGATACTGCAAGTGGTTTCCAATTAGTTAGCACATAACTTGTTGCTACTAGAAGCATGGTTATGCAGAATCGTCTTGCATTAGACATTCTGCTCGCAAAAGAGGGAGGAGTTTGTGGGGTCTTACATGTTCAGCATTGCTGTACTTATATACCTGACAAAAGTCGGGATATAGAGTTGCTTGTTAAGAACATTACGCAATTTCATGAGGAAATAGAACCTATGGAAGAAGAAAGTTTCACTGAACGAATTGGGAAAAGAATGGAGGCTATAAAAGAATGGTTTTCTGAAGTTGGGAGCTCCATCATTGGCAAAGTGCTCTATCCAGTAATTGTCATCATTATAGTGATAATGCTGCTAAAAATTAGCTGTTTGATTCACAAAAGGAGGAAGCATCAGAAAGAAAAGAGAAGGATTTTCAAACTTAGAAAGGAACAAGAGAAGGAATATGAGTTAGAAGAAATGCGAAGGGTTCAGTTTGAAAGAGATGACCATACAGCAGAAACAGGGGTTTAGGGAGACTAATATCGAGAGAAACCAATGTGTGACGTCTCCAAATTGGGTGAAAAATTTCCTGAAATTTTTTGGGTGTTGTTTGGTGATTTTAAAATCACCAGATAAGGGAATTGATGGAGCGAGCTTCAGAAATAATTTTATTCTGACTCGTGAAGTTCATTTCCCTGTAACCTGAACTAATCTATTAATGAGCTGTTGCATGATTTGTTATATTAATTCAACTTAGATTAAGTTTGCACCACAAATGAACACGCGGGAACTAATAACATGTGTTCTTGTTGCATTTGCGAGACTGTTTTATAACACATGATTAATAATGTTTTATTTGTCATGTTAGTCCTTTTGTCTTTGTCACTATTAATATACGGTTGATCATTCATGGCATGTGCTTTATTATATGTGCTTACATGTTTGTCCTATGTTGTGATTGTCTGTCTATCATTTAATTATCTTTTTACTCTTTCAGAAATATAAAGCTGGACTATATGCAGAATGGTAGATATTTTATGTGCTGCTTTATTTGTTTGCTTCTGCTAGATGTCATTTATTAATGGGTTTATTATTATTAGCAATGGATGGGTGAGTAACAGAAGGGTTTATTTTACCTGAATTAATATTTCTTTTGTGTTTGTTTAAATACTAGCCCGAGAGAAAGGCTTGAGGCCTAGTTTTGGTCCTGAAGAAATATTGGTTGGCCTGTACGTGAGCAGAGTCGGAGCCAAGTGCAGTCATCTTGGAACTTTTTCATGGAGAGTTTTACCTTTGAAAAGACTGTGGCTCTGACAATAGAGACTTGTTCATGGACTGCTCTGAATGTTCTTTTACAAGGCAGAGGAAGCGACAGGGATGATTTTGCCGAGCTTTGGAGGAAATCAGAAGAGCAACTTTTAAAATTGTTGCAAAACGCTCGGAAAGTCGTTGTCACTCCATGTCAATGAACAATAATGCGGTGACGTTTTCTCCCTGGAAGAGGTGGTTTTGGTGGTCTGACAGTCAGCAACCAATCAGGGTGCTGAAGTTTGTTTAAAAAATTACATTTAGTTAAATTAGCGAGCAAAAATGGTATAAAAATTGGGCCTTTTGAAGGGAACGGGGCTGACTGTTTCCTGAGGGCGAAGTGCTGTCCGATTTCCCATGGATTGTAAGCATTCAACTGTTACTTAAAATATATTTTCCTTTTCAGGTCAGAAAGCTATCTTAGGGAATAGGGTTAATGTTTTCTTAAATTCATTATTTTATGCAGTGTTGAACTGTCGGATCTTTGAGCCAATGATTAATGAATTAAACTGATTTAATAAAAATTAAATGTTTGATATTAATAAAGAGCTAATAAAGTTTATGCAATTTGAGAATTATAAAATAAACTTTTAAAATGACATGCTGGTCTTGTTTATTGTAGAAAAGTTTAAACAACATATCAGATTCATTCGCCTCATGATTCAGCTGCTCTGTTGTTTCTATGGGCCTGGTATTGACTGGTAAGTCTGGTGGTAGATGGTGACATCATTTATGCAGAATTTTAGTAGGAGCGCTGGATCAGTGGTTTCTGGTGCACTCGTGGGGCAGGGCCTGTCGTGGCCTAGAGACACAGACACAGGGAGAAATTATACACGCCACACACTCAGTGTTGGAAGTACCGTCCCGAGCGAGCGCTTCCCATTCAATTTATTTATTTATCCCGCAGGCCATGCCTGGCCCATGAATGGCGTGCAGTGGGTTTCCAGCAGAGAGCCAGAAACACAGGAACACTGACCACTACATCCCTTCCCAATTCAGTTCTTGAAAACAAAATTTAAACAGTCTTAGAGACACACATACAGTTTGGGGTACCTGCACACAGTCTGATTGTGTCAGCCTCTGCGACATCAGCAGGCGATGTCTCGGAGCCGCTGGCTTGTGGCGAGGATTGGGCTGCAGGATGTACCTCTGATGATGGCTTCTTTGGTGCGTGTCCTCGGGTGGCGTTCTGCTTGGAGGCAGACAGGGGAGCGGTGAGGTGTTGACTTCCGGCTCCGCTGTGTTGCTTCCACTCCCTGATTCTCCGCCGGAGGCCCTTGAGCTAGGCTTGTTGGGATGGCTGGGTGACCTTCGACTGGCTCATTAGAGGATTCCGTTTTGACTTCTTTGAACCAGGAGACGTTTCTGGAAACCTCTTTGCCTCCTTTTCTCGCAGTCACCATGGTCCTGTTGCTGGCAACTACCGTCCAGGTGCCAGGTTCATAGTTCGTCCTGAATTTCTCTCCTGGCCGGCGATCCCTGAAGATAAAGGTTGCACTCGGTCAGAGTGTCTGTGGTGCTGCATGGCGTCGAGCACTGGCTTGCATGTTCTGTCGTTCCCGCCAGTCTTGTGCCGCTTGAGCCTCCAGAGGTGAGGAAGTCCACCCTGGACAGGTAGGGATCAGGTCTCTTCTCTTGCCTTGTAGCATTGATGACCAGGGGCTTCGCTGCGTGGTGCAGTGTGAGGTGCTCCTATACTCTCTCAGGAATTCATGAAGTCGTTTCTCTGGGTCATCATGCTCCAGCACGGCAATATGGAACATTTTGTTCAAAGTTCGCATGAACCTTTCGACGTCGCCGTTTGCCTGTGCCCATTGAGGCATGACACGTCGGTGGCGTATCCCTCGCTGCTTCAGAAAAGTGGCAAACTCCGAACCTTGAAATGGCGGCCCATTGTCACTTCAGATTTCGTGGGGAAAACCAAACATGGCAAACACTTTCTCCAGGATGGGGCTCACATGGGTGAAAGCGGTTGATGCCACCGGCTCCACAAGGGGATACTTTGAGAATGCATCAACGATCACCAGCGTATGTCTCCCTCCGGGGAAACTCTCGAAATCCATGCTCACTTGCTTCCTTGGTCGATCACCAGGGTCGGTCTCTCCGGGGCGCTAGTAAGTTGCCAGGACGGGCACAGGCGACTGAGGTCTTCGACCATTTGCTCCAGCTCCGGGAACCAGACTTTTCCCCTCATTCGTGCCTTCATTTTCATAGCTCCTTGATGGCCTCCATGAGCTAGTTGGGTTGCTCGGTGCTTCAGTGCTTGAGGTATGACCAGCCTTGATCCCCTTAACAGTATTCCGTCTCCTGTGGAGCTGAGTTTGCTCCTTACTCGCCATATTTTTGTCAGACCTTCTTTATCTTCTGGGGACCAGGAGTTCACTTGTCGCAAGTAGTCTTTGCACGACCCTTCCTGGACGGCTCAGAGAGTTCGGTTGTACACTGTGTCAGTAGTGGCGGCTTCTTTGATGTTGTTGAGGGTCACGGGAGGGCACGCTGCTACGGACACCATGTGGACATACTGCTCGGTGTCTTCTCCATCTTCATGTATCTCCTGCGGTACTGGGTGTCTGGGACAGGAAGTCCGCGGGATACTTAGCCCCAGGCCGGTACATAACCTCCATCTCATAGGACTGTAGCTGCATTGCATGTTCGATCCGGGGGGGCGGATGAGGAGCTGACCCTTTGAAGAGGGGAACGAGGGGCTGATGGTCGTTGACCACAGTGAACGGCTGTCCGGTCAGATATAGATGGAAGTGGCTGCAGGCCCACTTTATGGCGAGTGCCTCCCACTCAATCTGAGGGTACCTTGTTTCGGTGGAGGTGAGTGACCTGCTGGCGAATGACAGTGCTGCCCATCTTCCTGGTTCTCTTTCCTGAGCCAGCACTGCTCCTAGCCCCACCGGGCTGGCGTCGATGAGCACTTCGGTCCGTTTGGCCAGGTCAAAATGTGCAAGTGTGGCTTCTTCCAGGAGCGCGTCTTTTATTCCTTGGAATGCCTCTTTTTCTCTCTGGCTCCATTGCTACTTGGTGTCTAGACCAGGTGAAAGCTCTGAGCGGTTCTGCATGGGCTGCCAGGCCTGGGATGAACCTCCCACAGTAGGAAGCCATCCCCAGGAAACTCCTTACTTCGGTAGGCATTGTTGGAGCGGGGGTGTTTTTGATGGCATGCGACTTCCTCTGATCCACCTGGATGCCTTCTTGGTTAAACACGTACCCAAAGAACTCGAGGGACGGTTGGAAGAACTGGCACTTCTCACTATGAAACGTCACCCCATGTTTGTTCAGGCGCTTCAGAGAGGCTTGTGGTGATCGGCTGCATTTGCTGAATGGATCAGGATATTTTTGCTGACGTTTAATACCCCTGATAGCATTTCCAGTATTGTATTCTGGAACACCTCTGCCGCCAAGGATATTGCAAAATGTAATCGTTTATAACTTCTCAGTCCCAGGTGGATGCTGAAAGTGGTGACGGAGCTGCTTACTTCAAACGATGGTAGCTGGTGGTATCCTGCGTTTAGGTCAATTTTAGAGAACCACCTCGACCCGTTGACATCTGCAATGATGTCATCCATCGTTGGCGTAATATGGCGCTCCCTTTTGATGGCTTTGTTGGGTAGCCTCATGTCGATGCAGAGGCGTATCGCCTCCCTGCTGCTTCGGTTTCTCTGCGCTGACTATCGGGGACACCCAGGGCATTGATCCGGAGACTTTTTCGATCCTGCCTTACTCTTCCAGGATCTCCAGTTCTTTCTCCACCAGTGGCCACAGATGGAAGGGCACTCTTCTGTGGCATAGGGCAACTAGGGTAACTGTCTTGTCGATATGTAACTTGATAGGGTCACACCTGATGCAGACGAGACCTTGGAGTTCGGGGAACTGGTCGAGCAGCTCCTCTACCTGATGGGTTTGGACACGTCTGGCAAACGAGACTAGACCCAGGTCTTCTGCTGTGTGGCTGCTCAGTAGGGTGTCCGCTTCCCTGTCGATCACATGGATGGTCGCTGTGACTTCTTGGTCATCTGCCTTGATTGGGACTGATATTTTCCTTTCAATGTTAGGGGGGTATGCTGGTCCGTGATGGGATGACTGGAGGGCATGGCCGTAGGCGTCGATACTGTTGGAGGCCCATTACGTTTACCGACGCTCCGGTGTTGATAACTGCCTTTACTTCTGTGCCTGCGTTCTGGATCATGCAAGTAGGCTGTGGCCTTTGACACCGTATGAGTTCTTGCGCAAAGGATATTAAGTATACCTCTCCGTCATCTTCCTCTGATGATGAATCAACCGGCCCCTGATATCTATAGCTGGTTCTCGGTGTCTCCTCTGATGGCGCTGCCACAGATAGTTGATGTATCGCTTGTGATGGTGGTCTTTGGCCTCTGGTGTCACAATTAGGGATCTTGCAATTGGTACAGGTCTTACCCTGCGCGGGACAGTCCTTCGCGGTATGTGGTTTGCATCACGGTCTGGATGCTTCGGGCTTTGCTTTTCGGGTTGTGTCAGTTCGAGGTCTCGTTCTGAGGGAATCTGATCACTCCGTTTTAATTGTCTCTGGCCAGCCTTGGGGTTTGGTGATGGTCTGGTACATTTCGTTTACCCTGGCTGCTGACAGATCGTGGGATCTCCCCAGTATAAGGATATCCTCCAGAGCGATCTTCGGTTGGCGTAGGATGAGGCCTCTTAGTGTCTTGTCTCTACATTCTTGAATGAGCTGTGCTCTGATCTTTCGGCTGATCATCTTCCGTACACGTGTTGGTGAGTTCGCGCAAGCGGCCGTAAAACGCATCCATCAACGCTCCTCTCTGGCGAGCCTGGCGCAGTTTGAAACGTTCAAAGTCCGGGTTAAGTTGGGGGTCGAAATGACCGGCTAGTACAGTGACTGCTACGCCATAATCCATTGCCACTCCTGTGTTCGGCAGGTGCTTGAATAGTTTGAAGATCTCGTCCCAGGCATAGTGGAGGAGCAGTGACCTCTTCACTGCTTCGTCGGTCTCTCTGGTCGCGACAAAGTAATTGTTAAGACGTTCAATCCAGATCTTCCATCTGGGGGATGCTGGTGCTGGGTCCTTCAGCTCACTGAAAGGTGGTAGCACTTCTGATGCCGCATGCCGGAATGGAAAATGGGCCGGTGCCGGGGCATTGTCCCCCATCTTAGTTGTGGGCAGGTGTGGTGCAGTTCCTAGGCCCTTTGTCTCTGTGGGCTTTCGTGTTGCCGTGGCAGAGCCAGAGTCTTTCCTCCTTCTGCGCTCGGCGGTTCTTGCTTGGTGGCGGTGCTGTACTCCGCAGCGTCGGCGTAGTGCTCTCTCTAGAGATGGACTCTGGGCCTTCGCACCCCACTTGCGATGTGGCGTGGCACACGCTGCTCCTGCGCAGCACCCACAGGCCGTCTTGGGTGGGCGTGGCCTCTGCACGCACGTGGTGCCTTGCTGTGGGCTGATGGGTGCGTGGTAGTGCAAAGCTCTTACTGATAGCCGCAATCAGCAGTGCTGCGGAGTCTCACTCACCTGCATGACGGTGTCAGTGCACAAGCGCAGCTCCAGGCGACTCGCGGAGACACGGTTCCCAGCGAGGACCACAGTGCTCGGCCGCAGCAGGCAGAGCAGGGCGATCGGTGATAGCGAGGGTCACGGCTCTCCTCGTCGCTAGTGTGGTGGTGTCTGGTGCACTCGTGGGGCATGGCCCGTGGTGGCCTAGAGGCACAGACACAAAGAGAAATGATACACGCCACACGCTAAGTGTCAGTGTCGGAAGTACCACCCCGAGCGAGCGCTTCCCATTTATTTACCCCGCTGGCCATGCCTGGCCCGCGGATGACATGAGGGTGGATTTCCGCCAGAGAGCTAGAAACACTGGAACGCTGACTACTACAAGGTGGGTCCGTAGCGCACGAGTTTAGAGTTCTGGGTGGGGTTTGGCGGGGGCATAGGTAATGAGTGAGAGTTCTGGCTCTATATGAATCGGTGGGAGGAGAAGCTAGTTGTGCATTTGCGTCTTGTTGCGGTGTATGGTTTGTCTAAATAATAAGGGAAATGCCAATTACTGATTTAGGCTCTTTTCTAGTAGAGCTGCTGGTTATAATAGGAAATGTCATTCCATTGGTCCTGTATCACACGCCAGCATATCAAGGAAGCCTTTGGATCTTAATTTTGGTCCCATGATCTAAGCTTAACCACACAGGCAATCTGAGCACCTGTAGCAGAAGCCAGCAAAAGAAAGGATACCTGCATTTCTTCTTGTGGCCACCAGGTAGAGCTCTAAGCTCAGAAAGCCCTCAGCTGAGGTCCCAAAGAGGCACTCGACCCTGCATGCATTTCCAAAAAAGCCGACTTCACTGAGGCTGAGCCTGAACCTTGTTTTCCGGGGCAGAACGGAGGTCTCTTCCGGTGCAAAGGCAGAGATGTCTTCCGCTGTTGCGAAAGGGTTTTCGAGGCGGGTCATTATTTAGAACCAATCGCTGGCTACTCTGTAAAGTACAGCATCAAAGCTCCGCCCCTCAGTGCTCCAAAGATTTACAATCGATTTAAAGCAACCGTTCGTATAGTTGGAACTCCATTTTCTTAATAAAAAGGGGAAAGGTATGATGAGAGGTTTCCTGCCGGGAGCCTGCAGGGAAGACACGCCTTGGGGAAGCCGCCGCCGCCGCCTTATTCGGGACGTTTTGGGTCTTGGTGTCGGTAAGTAGCTTTGGGACTCCTCCTCCGTGTGAGCAATCATTCTTGAGTCCCGTATTGTAATATAATTGCATTTACATACCATTTGCTGTCCCTCAGGAGGCGTGAAGCGCTTTTCGGCAAGTAGCGGGCTACTCCGCGTAGTGATTAATATAACGTTTTCTCATAAACTTACGGTTTCTGCATGTATTCAACCTGGTGAGTAGAAAACTCCTCCTGTATTGATTGGTCAAGGAAGCTTGTGGTCGAAGTTAGGTAGATTTTAGTCTTATGTTCTCAACATATTTTCGGTAATGCATTAGAACGACAGTCTTACTTAAGTTTATTAGAATATTACTTTAAGGCCTTAACATTTTTTGCCGACAATGAGGTTTGCGTGTTCGTGTAGATTTGTGAAACGTTCACGTGAATTAGGAGATTGTTTTAGTCGAAAACAGTAGTCGCAGAAGAAATGAAATTTAGCTGAGGAAGGTCAATTTATAATTGAGAATAGTGATAAAGGCAAGTCCTGCCAGAGATGCAGAAGACCTGCGAGCGGAAAGGAGGGTCAGGGGGAAAGGCAGGTTCAGAATCATTCAGTGGTGGTCTGAAAATTACACATTCAATAACAATATCTTTTGAGTTATTCTTCGAAATGGAGTTTGGTTTATTGGCATTTAGGTTTGATATGTACGTCCTTCGGACTTAGAAGTTGGTGTTTGGGCATCTGTCGGTGGATGGAAATGTCGATATTTGTACTACCTTTACGGGTAAGTCTCATTTGCGCTGGACGTAGGGGTTCAGATGGAGCTGCCCCATGTCAAAAAGGAAGATCATCCTGGAGTCATTCTGGACTCATCTGATGATTACAGTCAGGCTATTCCTGCAATTATCTGGGGAAGTCATCCCAAGCCATCCTGAAGTATGCCTGTAGGACGAAAAATGTAAATGTGATGACGAACCTAGACTCATCACAAAAACTACATTAGAATGGTGTTCTGATGACTTCTACTGGCGGAGAGTGATTACCTTTTACAACTCCACGAATTCTAATGACAACTTCAGGATGAGTGAGAATTACTCCAGGATGGGTTCTAGCTAATTTAAGGATGACTGTCAATTATTCCAGGATGATCCTATAACCGCTCCAGGATGGAAGTGGATTACTCTGGAATGATCCCATGACAATTTCTAGATGAGTGTGGATTATTCCTGGATGATCCTATGACAGCTTCAGGATGGCTATTGATTACATCAGAATGGCCCCATTATATTTTCAGAAAGAGTGTTGATTACTCTAGGACATGGGTACTCACAAACTTTCTCTCAGGGCCAAATTTACAGTGTGGTTTGTTTCCAAGGGCCGCACCGGTGGGGGCGGGGCTAGATCAACAAAAAACCTATGACCATGAGGTTGATCACAGGTCCCTGCAGCGGATGCCTTCTTCGACTGCGCCACCACACCCGGCATAGACACATCTATCTCCCTCCCTCCCTCTTTCTCTCCATCCCTCGCTACCTTGCTCTCTCCATCCCTCGCTCCCTCCCTCACTCTCTCCCTCCATCCCTCTCTCGCTGCCTCCCTCCCTTGATCCCTCTCTCCCTCCCTGTCTCTCTCACTCTCTGTCTCTCACTCCCCCTCTCTCTCACTCCCTCCCTCTCACTCACTCCCTCCCTCTCTCTCACTCCCTCCCTCTCTCTCACTCCCTCCCTCTCTCTCACTCCCTCCCTCTCTCTCACTCCCTCCCTCTCTCTCACTCCCTCCCTCTCTCACTCCCCCCCTCCCTCCTTCTGTCTCTCTCTCCCTCCCACTCCCCTTCCCCGCCCACACTTCCCCGCCCACACTCCCTCGCCCACACTCCCTCGCCCACACTCCCTCCGTCGTCCTCTGTCGCCGTCCTCCCTCTCCCTCCCTTTCTCTGTGTCCCTCTCCCTCCCTTTCCCTCTCCCCTCTCTCTCCCTCTTTCCATCCCTCCCTCTGTCTATGTCCCTCGACCTGCCTGTGTGTCAGCCCCGGGTGAGACAGCTTCCTGACACACACAGCCGCACCCAAGCACTTCACAGGTTGTTAAAGGCCATTTGAATGCTAATGAGGTTTTGTTGTATTCCACCTCATCTTAGGCCCCTGCAGCTCCACTCTGGCTAAGTGAGAATTGCCCGACCCTGACCCCCACAGAGCAGCAGAGATTCTCAGAGTCGCGCTGCAGCAGACAATCTTTAAAAGAATAAAAAAATACATTGGTAGGGTGTCTGCAAGGTCCGCGGGCTGCCAGGGAAGGCTTGCCGGGCCGCCCCTGGCACTACTATGAGTACCCATGCTCTAGGATGACCTGGTGAAAGGGAGGCATGTTTTTGTCCTTGATATTTGGATTTAAGCGGGGACTCCAAGTCAAGTTAATTTTCACGGTCTGATGCGTCATTTTTAGTTGTGGATTTTTGATGAAGGACACTAGCCATCGCTGCTAAAAGGGCCAGGTTTTCAAGTTTCTGCAAACTCATCCGCGAACTTGCATCACCAGGCTGAGAAGTTGTGCTTTCAGCATGAGCTTTGTTGCCCACTCTTATATAATCCAGTCCACTCTGCTTGGCTTTTTTGTCCTTCCATCTTTTTTCTGCAATTTCTTCCTCTTGTAGTTCGCGTAACCCCCCTCTTAAGTCTACCAGCGCTTCCCCGATTGCCACAGTCCATTAACATCTGCTTTTCCTCCAGTGCCTTTTGAAGTAACACCTGTTTTAGACCCTCTGTTGTGGCAGAATAGCTTGCAATTAGCTCTTGAAAAATATCCTGAATCATTAGACACTGTTTCTTCACTAAGAAAAAAGCAAGAGAAAAAAAATATATATTTACATATAAACTTCAAAACAGATAAAAACACACTGACCACTTGCAATATATATTCACGCTCTAGCCATAATATTTAAATAAAGAGGTATTGATAATAAAGGACAAATGTACAATCTAT
Organism: Lissotriton vulgaris; assembly: GCF_964263255.1. Taxonomy (NCBI): domain Eukaryota; kingdom Metazoa; phylum Chordata; class Amphibia; order Caudata; family Salamandridae; genus Lissotriton; species Lissotriton vulgaris. The sequence continues at coordinate 236,853,223 of NC_141698.1, read as the reverse complement.
CCATAACCAAGTAAGTAAGTTTTCCTTAATAGACAGTACACATTGCAAGCCTGAACTTGAACCTCCTGAAAAAAGTTGCCTAAATAAAATAGTTTATCCAAAAATGGCTGCCTTATAGTAGTGCCACAAGCTAAACGTTTCAGTCCTTTTCATAAGTGTTACATTTGTCTCTGGAAAGCAATCCAAGGCATATGTGGGGATATGCATGTTCATTTTTACTGTCCATTATTGGACTAATTAATCACAAATGTAGGTTTTTACTGAAACAGGTTAGTAATTTGTACCGTTATCCTGCAGTTGCAAACTTATTATCCTGCAGTTGCAAACTTATTTTAATGCTGTGTTGTGTTTACCTTTTCAAAGCGCCAGGACGCCCCTTTGCTGGGGCAGCTGTGTGCGGTACAAATAAAAATAACATAACATAAAGGTTTACTTATTGTGCTTACCAGATGATTGGAACAGAATCATAGCTTTAAAATCTCTCTCTTCGGTGATTGGCCGACCAGCTTCATCTAGATTTTCGACCAGCCATTTACAAAGAACTTCCCTGGGATTGTCCAAAAGCAGGAAGTCACCATCTTTTTGAACACACACAGAATGATCGCAAGTGAAAAACAGGACGTTGAATGAAACTATGATTATGTCCTGCTAGATATAAAAATCAGGAATTAGTTTTTGTGTGGTTTAAGTTTCAGAGGTAAAATACAAAGCATATCAAACTGATTAACAGATTTAATTGGAGAAAAGCACCCCAAAAAGTACACTGACCTGGTGCAATTTCTATCTAATATGCCTAGATGTTGGACTACAAAGAAGTGTTTGGGCATGCACTGAAGACCATTGAGGAAATTACCTAATAATCAACTTTATTTTTGGAGAGCCAGAGTGTATGCTTAGGTCTTGCTGCTCAGGGCAAATAGTAATAGCAAAGTAGAGGCATTGTGAGAGAAATAGAAGAACTATCAATAAGTGAACTTTCACACGGGGTTTGTGACGGGAAAGTTACCTATCCCCACAGATGCATAGGGAGTCAGATGCCTGCTACCCTCTGCCCACCGGCACCCCAACATGAAAGGACAAGCGTTAAAAATGCAATAGGTTTCACCTTTTATTAAGCTAAAGGTATTAGCTTTGCTAGTAGTATTGTACGTTAATTGTGCAATATGTAATGGCTTTATAAATGAAACAAAAGACATTACAATGGCAAATACATAAAGCAAAAGCATTGGCATAGCCAATAGGTCTCCCCTCTGGGACCTTATAAGTGTTTTGCCAGAGGTGTTTGGAAGTTTGGTAAGAGATGCAATTTAACATAAAGGGATCCCATACCTCGTTGACACATGCAGTACCCGCAGTTCAAACGAGAAGAGGGCATGGGGAAACCTCTTATAAGATCTCAATCAATGGGGAAGGCACGCGTTACTGCAACTTGTGCGTGCTTTCACCGTATAAATATTTAACACATGATCCAAGGCAGTTGAATGCTAGATGCGAGAGAAAAGGAGAGAAAGAGAAAGAGAGAAAGAGAGAAAGAGAGAAAGAGAGAAAGAGAGAAAGAGAGAAAGAGAGAAAGAGAGAAAGAGAGAAAGGATGCTTGGTTGGAAATGGTGCCTGCGCAGCTCCCGTCGAGACCCCAGCTCGAGGTAATACATAATCCTCCATTAAGGCAGGTAGATGATTTATCGCGTCTCAGCCGCTGTGTAAACACCGCCACCAGGACACGCAGGCCCCTGGGGCCGAGTGGGCATGATTGAAACCCAATGGGCTGGAATTAATAGGAAATATTAATGCGATTTATCTTAGGGCTCGATCCCTCTGCCTCAATACTTAAGCAGTAGGCCAGGTTGTAACTGGATAATATATGTCTGGGATCGATAGTGGCAGATGTAACAAGACCAGCTTCATTTTTACAGAGATCTTAGCGGTAAAGGTAAATTAGCGCAAACAGGGAATACGTAATTGGCCCTGTCTCAATAATATATACAAACGAGTTAAAAACTCTGCATGCACATGGAACGAAACCAGAATGATAGCCAGTTTTGCGAAAGTAGATATTGCAAGATGTTGGAATGCGTCTGACTAAGTTTCCTAAATAGGGGGTAAACCTCAATCGCCACAGGCAACCAGCCCTTTCAATTACACAAATAGCAAACAAAATAAGGAACCAGCATTACAACGGCTAAGTTATTTGAAGCATTTATCCTTATGCTTTGAAACGCATCCATGAAAACTGCCAGTGTTTTAGAAGATGTGCTGAGCAGCACACTACACAACTTGGGGAACGTGACCAGGATTCAACAACAGAGCACACGTTCATTTAGTAATGAAAGCTCACTACAAGTTGCAAGGACACAAGTAATGCTCAACAATATACAGTATTCACATAAATAAATGCGTTTAGCCTTCTTTGATTGACAACTTTTCAGTAGATCGAAAACTGTTCCATTTGGTCGAGAATCTAGAATACACGCAGGTGCACTTGGAACCAACATGGGACCTACAATACACGGGCAGTGATTTATTTTTCCTTACGGCGAAGAACTTGCTGTAAAACACATTTTTTAGGCTTTTTGCAATTTTCCACAACTTACACAGGCACGCACTACGTCACACATACACAAAAATACACATGCTCACACACAAAAGGTGCATATTAAACAAGCAGGCAGTCTGATACAGACAAACATCAAACACACATAATGCACACACATTGCAACACAGGCATTCATTATAACACGTACGAAGCACACACATGCAGGGAGCTGCGTCTGAATTTGGCCCCTTAATGAAAACTCGTGCTTTCCGAAAAATGAGGAAGCTGGTCTGGGACGGAAATTGAGCAGCTGTGACCGAGAGCGGAGGATCGATGCTGCTCTTTTTTAAGAAAGGCAGCGCTATGCATGGGGGCTCTGACCCAGGATGGGCGCGTGCAGATATAGCGTGGAGCTTGCCCCGATAGACTAACATCTACCCCCTGGTAGCAGCTGCAGAACTTACCTGAGTATACGCTAGAATCGATGAAGGAAGTGGAGTTGGAAAAATAGAGAGACCGATGCCAATCCATCTGTCCCTTTTCCATTGCACTCACGGCGGTCTTCGATCTTGACGCAGACCAATGACGTCACTTCCGGTGTTCTAACTAGATGATCTCCCCCGTCGGTTTGGTCTCCCCCTACGTCAGAGGGGAGATTAAAAATACAGCTCGAAGCTAACTATCTCTTCTTCCCCGTCGGTTTGATCTCCCCCTGTCAGAGGGGTGATTACCATTACAGCCTTAAGCTAACTCGCTCCGCTCCCGTAGTTTTGGTCTCCCCCAACGGGGCTCACAAATACAGATATAAGCTGCTTTTTTTCCCTGGTCCATGCCTCTTATGGCATGTGTAAAGTTGGCATATATTTACTAATTTATTTATTTTATGCGTTGTTTATTTTTTATAGCGCAGACTTTACCCGAAGGTGTCAGAGGGCTTCACAAAAGGAACAGATCTGATACATGAGGAGAACATTAGAGTGAACAAATTACAAAAGCAGACGTTAAGTTTCATGAGGCAAAAGTGACAATTGTGAGCAAACAAAATACAAGAGAAAGCAAAAGGTGCATTACATGAGGAAAAAGTGACGTGTGCTGGTTTTCAAAAGCGTACTAAGTACAAGTTTTGGTATAATATTGCAATATATGGCAAACACAAGAACAAACGTTACGAAGGCAATGGTGGCACTTGTGCAAGTATCTAAAGCAAACAAAATGTAAGAGGTAGCAAACTGTGTTACAAGAGAAAAGTGACGTATGCTTGTTAGAAAAGAGTACCAAACACAGGTAGAAGGATAATACTGCAATGAATGGCAGACACTCCAACCACAAGAACACACTGGGAAGGCACTTCCAAAGTCATGGAGAAAAGGATTCTCTATAATGGAGGGTCTTCCTTCAGATAATATAGAGGGTGTGAATTACATTTGGAAGTGTCGTTAAAGGAGGAGAACTTTGAGGGCAGTTTTGAAGGCCTGGGGGGAGGTGGTGGTCCGAAGCTGCGGCGGAAGTGAGTTCCAGATTTCCACTGCGTTGCCTGAAAAGGATTGGGCCATCGATCATTCCTTCTTTGAAAATGGGAGGATCAAGCAGTACATTTTCCGCATTACATGATGGTCTAGAGCAGGGTTCTTCAAATTCCACTCCGATCTTCACTTTGTGCAGCGCGATGTAGAGACTCTCTGTGAGGGCGGGCGATTTCCGTCAGAGTGGGGCTGCAGGGGTCTAAGAGCTGAACAAAGCTCATTAGCATGCGAATGGTCTCTTAAAGAGGTGTGAAGTGCTCGGGTGCGGTTGCCTGGCTGAGTGTGTGTGTGTGCCCAGAAGCTGTGTCAGCCCGGGCACACACAGGCATGGTGAGATGAAGAGGGAGAGGGAGGGAGGAAGGAGACAGAGACAGACAGACAGAGGGAGAGCGAGGGAGGGAGACAGGCAGACAGAGGGGGAGCGAGGGAGGGAGACAGAGGCTGACAGAGCGAGAGCGAGGGAGGCAGCGCGAGGGAGAGCGAGGGAGACTGAGGCAGACAGGGAGAGCGAGGGTGAGGGAGGGAGACATGCAGACAGAGGGAGAGCAAGGGAGGGAGACAGGCAGACAGAGGGAGAGCGAGGGAGGGAGACAGGCAGACAGAGGGAGAACGAGGGAGGCAGAGTGAGGGAGAGCGAGGGAGAGCGAGGGAGACAAAGTGAGAGAGAGCGAGGGAGACAGAGGGAGAGCGAGGGAGACAGAGGGAGAGCGAGGGAGGGAGACAGGCAGACAGAGGGAGAGCGAGGGAGGCAGAGTGAGGGAGAGCGAAGGAGAGCGAGGGAGAGCGCGGGAGAGCGAGGGAGACAGAGTGAGAGAGAGCGAGAGAGACAGAGGGAGAGCAAGGGAGACAGAGGGAGAGCGAGGGAGACAGAGGGAAGGGCGAGGTAGGGAGACAGGCAGACAGAGGGAGAGCGAGGGAGGCAGAGTGAGGGAGAGCGAGGGAGAGCGAGGGAGACAGAGTGAGAGAGAGCGAGGGAGAGCGAGGGAGACAGAGGGAGAGCGAGGGAGATAGAGGGAGAGCGAGGGAGGCATAGCGAGGGAAACATAGGGAGAGCGAGGGAGACAGAGGCAGCAAGAGGGAGAGCGAGGGAGAGCGAGGTAGGGAGACAGGCAGACAGAGGTAGAGCGAGGGAGGGAGACAGAGGCAGTCAGATGGAGAGCGAGGGAGACAGAGGCAGACAGGGAGAGCGAGGGAGAGTGAGGGAGGGAGACATGCAGACAGAGGGAGAGCGAGGGAGGGAGACAGGCAAACAGAGGGAGAGTGAGGGAGGGAGACAGGCAGACCGAGGGAGAGCGAGGGAGGTAGAGTGAGGGAGAGCGAGGGAGACAGAGGGCGAGCGAGGGAGGCAGAGTGAGGGAGAGCGAGGGAGACATAGCGAGAGCGAGGGAGGCAGAGTGAGAGAGAGCGAGGGAGACAGAGGGAGAGCGAGGGAAATCGAGGGAGAGCGAGGGAGGCATAGCGAGGGAGACATAAGGAGAGCGAGGGAGACAGAGGCAGCTAGAGGGAGAGCGAGGGATGTCGGGTGGAGCCGGCCACCAGACCTCTGTTATGTTGCCATGTGGGTGAATAGATGTATGGGTGGAGTGGTGGATGTATGGGTGGAGTGATGGGTGGAATGGTGGATGTGTGGGTGACATGGTGGATGTATGGGTTGGGGGGTGGATGGATGAGTGAGGGGATGGATGGATAGGTGAAGGGGTGGATGGATGGTGGGAGAGAGGATGGATGCATGAGTGGAGGGATGGATGGGAGTGGATGGATGTGTGTATGGTTGGAAGGGTAGATGGATGGGTGGAGGGATGGATGGATCAGTGAAATGGTGGATGGATCGATGGGGGGGTGGATGGTGGACGAGTCGGTGGGTGGATGAATGAGAGAGGTGATGGATGGATGTATTGATGGGTGAAGGGGTGAATGGATGGATGGATGAGTGAAGGGGTGGATGTGGGGATGGATGGGTGATTGAGGAGGGTGGATGGATGGGGGGATGGATGGAGGAGTGAAGGGGTGGGTGAGAGGTCAATGGATGGATTCATGAGTGGATGAGTGGGTGGATGGGTGAAGGGTGGATGGAGGGATGGGTGGCTGGGTGAGGGGGGGATGGAGAAAGAGGGGGAGGATGGATGGATGGATGAGTGAGGACATGGATGAATGATTGGCAGAGTGGATGGGCAGGTGTGTGCATAGATGGGTGAGGAGAGGAGCATGGAGATGGATGGGTCAGAGAGTGCATGCATGAGTGGGGGGAGGGTGGAGAGCGGGAGGGATGGATGGGTGGGTGGATGGATGAGTGGGGGGTTGAGTGGGTGGACGGATGAGTGACTGGGTGGATAGATGAGTGGGTGGGGGGATGGCTGGATGGGTGAGAGGGTGGGTGGTTGGCTGGATGAGTGAGTGAGTGGATGGGTGGAAGAGTGGATGGATGAATGGAGGAGTGGATGGATGGATGAATGGAGGAGTGGATGGATGAATGAATGGAGGGGTGGATGGATGAGTGGGAGGATAGCTTGGGTGAAGGGGTGAGTGGTTGGATGGATGGGTGGAAGAGTGGATGGATTGGTGAGGGGATGGATTGGGTGAAGGGATGGATGTATGATGGATGGATGGGTGAGGGGGTGGATGGAGGGATGGATGGGTGAGATGATGGATGGAGGGATAGATGGTGGATGGGTTTGCAAGTGGTTGAAGGGGTTTGGATGTGGATGGGGCACAAATGGAGGGAAGGAATGAATGGTGGGGGAGTTGGTGGATGACAAGGTGTACATGATGGATGGGGAGGGTTGTGATGACTTCCTTTGCCTTGGAGGATTGTGTTTTGAGCTGTGTGGTACGCCTCTGTCGTTTCGCCACACCCACTCACAGGCCTGCAGTTTGCAAGGCACTCTTGTTGTGTTGAGCATTGTTTGCCGGATATGGCCCATGGTGTGCGCGTTGCAGTCGATCATGTGGTGTGCCGGATTCCCGAGGTTTCGGTCGGGTGGTGGGGGGGCCCAACATCTGGGGGAATTAAGCTGGGGGGCTCAACCTGGAAAAGTTTGAATGCCTCTGGTCTAGAGCCTCCAGAGAGTTTCAGTTTATTCGCCAGCTAGCGAGGAGAGGAGGAGTTCAAGGCTTTGTGTGTGAAACAGGCAGTCTTGTAGATAGATCATGCCTCGATGGGAAGCCAGCAGAGGGTGGATAGCATGAGAGTGATGTGGTCGCTTCTTTTGGCCCCATAAATGAAGCGAGCAGCTGAATGGAGAACAGATTTAAGGGGGACAGGTGGGATTTGGGGAGGCCAGTGAGAAGAGAATTGCATTAGTCCAGTCTGGAGCGGACCAGAGATTGGACCAGGGTTTTGAGGTCTTGCTCCGTGAATAAGCGACAAATTCCCCAAAGAAAGCGCAGTTGGTATCAAGCAGACTTTGCAATGGAGTTGATGTGGGAGATTAGATTGAGTTTTTGTCAAGTATGACACCCAGGGATTTGCGCTGTCGACAATAATGGATGTATTGTTAAGTAGATTCATCTGATCCATCCATGATTGAACCGGGGGAGGAGAGAGTGGGGAGGAGAGGAGGGGGAATTCAGTTTGGGGGTATTCAGAACCAGTTTTGAATGGAGTCCAGAGTAGAGCTTAGGACGGAGAGATCATGAGTGGAGGCAACCTTGTGGTAGATTTCAGTGTCGTCTGCGTAGAGATGATAGTGGATCCCGGATTTGCTTAGGAGATCTTCCAGTGGTTCTAAATAGAGATTGAACAGTGTGGGTGCAAGTATAGAGCCTTGAGGAACACCTTGACCTACTGCCAAAGGAGATGATAGACTGTTGGCTATTTTGATCATTTGGGATCTATCAGAGAGGACGGAAGCAAACCATTTAAGCACAGTGCCCTCCAAGCCCATTCTCTGTTGAAGAGTGATGAGGAGAGTGTTGTGATTGACAGTGTCAAAAGCTGCAGAAAGGTCAAGAGATTTAGAAGACAATAATTGTGAATATATTTTCGTATGTAGCATATGCATACGGTAAAAGAACATTTTTGTTTTCACCAATTCTTTGTATTCTAAAGAATTTTTAGATTTTGACAAAGTAGTATTTTTTGTTAGAATACCAAAATGTTTTCTACATATATTTATACCTACATATATATCACAATACTTATAACAATGAGAAAGATGAATCCAGCAAAGTACAATTAATATGCTATTTGTTGTTAAATTGTGTACTCCTACTTTTGCGCTCCACTGCCTTCAACCTATTTGCTCCAAAAACCTAAGGAGGGGGCTTTCAAACTATGCAACTACATGTCTGAATCATGGTTGCATCTTCTTTTTTGTTATCCCGCCCTTGACGCTGCCAGAAGACTTATTTTAAAACCCTTATATTTAAAAAGGGGCATCAGTACATCTTGGGAGGCATCTGCTCTCTGCTTTACTTCCCCAGATATTCAAGTGCTTGCATGGTCTGGAAAATATGTGAGACTCCTGGACAGTCTGCTTTCACCCTCTTCTGTCCGCACCATATCATTTCCCCTCCTCTCCCCAAAAACTCATCACCGACTTTATTTGCACTTTGCCATAGCGTCTCTGTACCAAACTATTTTATCCTTGGTTTTGGAAACCAGTTACAAGATTACAATAGTAACCACAATACTGCTTCGTCACTAATATGTGTATCAATTTAAATATTGATGGTTTGCTTTGTTTATGCTTTTTAACGTTGTAACAGCGCTATGATGACATTTTATTGCATTAGTTTTAATCAACTGTGCTAATTTAATAAACTAGACTGCCATTCATTTGATCATTTGAATTTTTTTTTTAAAGCACTTATAAATCTAGCGTGAAGCACTATGTACAGATTGCAGCATTTGTATTTTAACGCCTTTGCTGCTCGGGCCTTTCCCGCAACCCCTTGCTCAGCTTTATTTTGTTTATTTGTGGTAGTTTGCACTTAGGCCCCTGTAACTTTTTGTCCACATAAGGTTTTTTTGGGATATTCAAGTTTATTGGTGTTTTTGAGAACAAATCACAAAAAATAATGGCAACACAAACAGACACGATGTAGAGATAAATTACATTGGGAAGAAGGACGACTGAGACTCGTACAACACTTTGGGAATGAATAAAGCACTTGCATGTAAACAATCTTATACAAGACGCATTTGCGCCCCTCAGGTCACCAAGTTGAACCACTTGCCCCATATCTTACCAAAAAGCTTGGGACGGCCCCGGGCCTCAAAGAGTGGTTCCTGCTGAGTTCCGCACCAATCCACTCCCTGTCTCCATGTCCGCATAGTAGGCGGCTTGGCATGAGACCAAAGCACCGCTATATCGCATTTTGCCACTGCCATTCCGAGGATGCGCTTATGTGTCTGAACACCATAGAGACCCTCTAACAAACTCAGGATGAGGCGTAGGGGTCATGGAGAACCTCCCATCCCAAGGTTTGTGTAAGCTCTAGCGCTACCCCTGCCACCCATAATGGTGCAAGAGCGGGGCATTGCCATGTCATGTGGTAGAAGTCCGCAGGAGCGTGGTTGCATCGCGCGCAGGATGGGGACGGCCGAATATGGCCGCTGTATAGGCGCGCTGGGGTGAGGTATGCCGTGTGGAGGTAGTAAAGTTGGACTAGACGCAGCTTGGAGGAGGTCTTCAGTGTCTTAAGAGCCATAAGGGCATCCTTCCAGTCCACTTCCTCTAGGGGGCCCAGCCATCCATCCCAGCGGGCACGCATCAGGTCCAGGGATGCAGGGCCATTCCAGGAGGGAGGTGGGAGATGGAATGCATGTTTGGAGGGCATGCCTTAGCTGTAAATATTTGTAAAATTGGGAGGAGTGGAGGGTGTGGCGGTGTTGTAATTCTGCAAACAATCAAATGTAGTCCCCTACCGGCCGCTCGCAGCTGCTTCAGTGTGCTCCTGTTTGCAGAGATTTCCCTCGTCTACTCACTGCCTGCTGCCTGTTGCTCCGGGAAGCCAAGGAGACAGGCTCTTTCATTTCTTCACGTCGGAGGCTGCTTGACAGGGGCTGGGACTGCGAGACCCAGGGTTCAGCGCGTGGAGACCTGAGCGCACCTGGAGTCTCTTCCCGCCCCTGCTCCGCCCCAGTTGGTTGCCTGCCCTATTTTGATTGGCTAACAGCACTATTACAGCTCGCGGCCCCCGCTTCGCGGGTGCCGCTCGCAGCTGCTTCAGTGTGCTCCTGTTTGCAGAGATTTCCCTCGTCTACTCACTGCCTGCTGCCTGTTGCTCCGGGAAGCCAAGGAGACAGGCTCTTTCATTTCTTCACGTCGGAGGCTGCTTGACAGGGGCTGGGACTGCGAGACCCAGGGTTCAGTGCGTGGAGACCTGAGCGCACCTGGAGTCTCTTCCCGCCCCTGCTCCGCCCCAGTTGGTTGCCTGCCCTATTTTGATTGGCTAACAGCACTATTACAGCTCGCGGCCCCCGCTTCGCGGGTGCCGCTCGCAGCTGCTTCAGTGTGCTCCTGTTTGCAGAGATTTCCCTCGTCTACTCACTGCCTGCTGCCTGTTGCTCCGGGAAGCCAAGGAGACAGGCTCTTTCATTTCTTCACGTCGGAGGCTGCTTGACAGGGGCTGGGACTGCGAGACCCAGGGTTCAGCGCGTGGAGACCTGAGCGCACCTGGAGTCTCTTCCCGCCCCCTGCTCCTCCTATTTACGACACACCCTCCACGCTAAGCGGGACGCGTGCGGGACGCCGGTTGAAGCCCGGGCAAAGGGCGGGCCGTCTGTGGCCGTCCGGGGACGACCGAGGACGGGACGGGTCACCCCTCTTACATCGACTGCAGGAGATTGAGCCCACCTGTTTACTTGACCACAATACTCCTCAATGATGGCTTTGAAAAAATTGCGCTCAAGAACAATTTACATGAAACGCATGGGTACCGATGCAGCCATTAGAAAATCTGTCGATAAATCTATGAAACCTGGCCAAATTTCTAACACACCTGCAATAACCAAATACTTTTCTACTCTTTCCGAGAAAAACCACTCATCTCCTCGAACATCGGTAGAAGAAAATAAACATATTTCTATTACTATTGATAGTGAACGCCAGTCAGAATTATTTGCTGCACTAGGTAATCATAATCAAGAATCATCTAATCCAGAGATAAATCAGCCAAAAAATCCGCCCTCGGAAGAGTATTCTCAACTGATTCTAGAGATGTCGCAAATAACACCAATTAGACAACAGGAGAACAAATCAGCTAATGAGGTCTCCATGAATATCATTACGAAGACCGAAGAGCAGAAATTAACGTCTCCGTTAAGAAAAAATCAACCATTCACTAGTTCCCCAGATAAATCACCTAAACTGTTCTCTAATCAATCCAATCTTACAAATCTTTATTTTCCTAACACAACCCTTCCAGCTGCCTTTCCACCCCTTGTCCAAAGTACTCTTCTCCCTTCAAGACATTCTGGAATCAGTTCTCACACATCTCGGCCAAATCTTAGCCAACTCAGATGACACATTGGACGTCCAAATAGGCATTCTCAAACATCTGGTGGAAGAAAAAAAGAAAAAAGAGTCACCCAAAGCCTCATCCGAGGAACTAGAAACGGTCAACCAGGTACCATCTGAAGCTGGTTGTAAAAAAAGTTCAAGATCTCAAAAAATGCAAAGTGTAAGTACGCAAACATCAGATGCGAAAATAAAGGAGAGTGAATTTAAGAAATTGCAATCTAAGGGAAACCCACCCATAATCTTCTCTCTGAAAAAGCTTTTCAGTGAAGAAAAGGAATACACTTCTGAAAATAGTCTCAAAAATTATCCCATTTTCTCCAACAAAGAAACTGAGATTGGTTACGGTATGATATCCACCGAAAATAACATACATTTGTCGAAGGATAGCAAAGAAAATGAAACCAAACAGACAGGAAAAATTGAAAAAATCACTGAAGTGAAAGAAAATATGGGCAAGAAAAAGCGAGGACGTCCCCTGAGAAGAATCCATAAGAAAAAAGGGAACAAACTCAAATTTCAAAAACATACTTATGCTAATTTGGCGATCACTCCACCGACTAAAATAACTACGCCGGCGAAGCCTTTGAATCCTAATGCAGATGAATATTGCCAGCCAATAGTAAGAAAACCATTAGAGCAAAATATCGTCAATCCAAAAAAACTACAAGACTATATAACTAGGCAGTGGGACAGAACATTATCAAAACACTTAACTATCGAGGAACTCTTTCCAACTGATAATATCCCGCTCAATCGAGGAAGAATAGTCCAGCTATTGCAAGAAATTCCTTCCTTGATCTCTCTGACAAGTAGAGAAATAGACCTAGTACGTTTTCCAAAAATAGAAAATACCCAATTCGCACAAGTGTCATTCTTCTCTCCAGTTCTCCCAGGTCTAATTATGAGAGAAAAAGAAATCCTACAAAAACACGGATATGATGTAATCTCAATTTCAGACATCAAAACCAACTTGCAAAATTCCGTAGTAACTAAACAACATCTTACTGATCAAATACCTAACATAGAAAGGGATGAACGTACACCAAACAACATGAGGAAAGACAAATTAAAAATACAAGTAAGGCAAGGCGAAAGGTCGGTGTGGTCAAGGAACATTAATCCAAAAGAAGATGAAGATTACCAACAATCTTGGACGTGGTTACCAGAAGTATTAAACGGCAACAAAATGGACAATTTACATCAACGTCAGGTTTAACAAAGGTCTGAAAATATCGCTATGGAATATGGCCGGGAAAACTCACAATAAAATGAAAGGTGTCACAAAAGATAATCCAGATATTCTAGCATTGCAGGAAACATGGTCAACCACCTCCTTTAAGCAAAAAGGGTATTACGTCTACGAAAATCCAGCAAAAAAATCAAAAAGGGGTCACGCGAAAGGAGGTATGGCAATCCTACTGAAAGAAGACTATTGCTGGTCACAAGAAAGTATTGATACATATTCGCACAACCTACAATGTATCAAAATTCAACTCAGATTACAGCCTACAGACACTTATAAGAAAATATTACTTTTCAACATTTATGCTCCACCAAGTAAAAAACATGACTCTTTATTCGATCATCTCTTAGAAACCATATCTAACATCCTCGAAGATCAACATCATCTACCATATATTTTGATGGGTGACCTAAACGCCAAAATATCAAATAGCGAAATAAAGAAATGGTCATCGTTATTTAAGGAGGAATCACTGGAAATAGCACTCCCGCAACTTCCAAAAGGAGTGAAGTCGGATAAAAGAGGAAGCCTGTTATTATCGTTCCTCCCAAGTATAAATGGGATAATTCTAAATGGAAATATTAATGGAGACAAGCCAGCTTCATTCACAAGACAAGGAAATGGAGTCTCCTCCATCTTAGACTACTTTATATGTGGGAATGAGCTAAGAGAACAAATTTCTGACTTGTCTGTCAAATTTAATGATGAAAGTGATCATGCCATTCTCTGCTTAACAACACTCTGGATGCCACCAACCACTTACCAGACCGACCCAATATTCAGTAATGCCATAATAGAAGTAAATCCAGTCCAGCGTCGGATTTATTGGGAGGCGGAAAACTTGGACTATTTGAAAATATTGATTACACAATCCCAATTGTTAACCAATATTTACTCTGAAGATCCTATCAAAAACTATGAAATTGTACTAAATGAACTCAAAAATGCAATACAAAGCAAATTAAAACAGGATAGACCTGCACAAAGAAAGTGCGTCAGCAAGCACAAAAACTGCAATCAGCCAACGGTAAAAATGCTAAACAGGATGATTCGGGCTCAGTACTTGTGTAAAACACCATTATATAAAGCTGAAATAAACAAATTAAAGAACCAAATCCGTAGGCAACGTGCTAGACAGGAAAGGTTGATACAGGACCGCAACTGGATGGACATCCAAATAGCAGCAAGGCAATGTAACCAACGAAAATATTGGTCCTTGATAGCTAAGATGACGGGAACTAAAAAGAAGCTCGAAGCAATCCCCGTCTCAGAAGAAGACTGGGACACATTTTTAAATGATCTGTATAAATCCAACATGAAGGGTAGGGCGACAAAGGCATTTGAACAGAAAAAGGAAAACAATGATATAAAACTCTCCAGGGCCTCGGCAGAGTCAATTGCCATGAATATCAAAAAGGCAAGAAGCACGGGTGCATCCGGTCCTGACCAGATCCCGATAAAGGTTTATCAAGCTGACCATAAAGCTTGGGGTCAGATGTTAGCGCCACTATTTAATTACATATTCGACTCTGGGAACATTCCAAACTCGTGGAAAGGAAGCACAATAATTCCTATTTATAAAAAAGGAAAAAGGACTATTGCTGGCAATTATAGACAAATTGCCTTAATGGATTCTGGCGGAAAGATCTTTGCGGCTGAAATTCTTGACCGGTTAAAGCTTTGGGCTTTTTCAATTGGACTAATTCCCATGTTTCAAGCCGGGTTCCGACCGAACCACTCGGTTACGGATAATATAGCTATCTTTCAATTTCTACTAGATAAATACGTAACCGGGAAATCGCAAACAATATATGCAGCCTTCATCGACTATTCAACAGCGTTCGACAGGGTCGATAGGCCGACACTATGGTCGAAACTGAGAAAAATGGGTATCTCAGAGCCTTTATTGCAATTAATCGTGAACCTACATAGCAATACCTGGTGCCGTGTCCAAATGGGGGGCGAGAGGGGTATGTCAAAAATAATACATACATCTAATGGCCTAAAACAAGGGTGTCTGTTGGCCCCGATTTTATTCTCTCTTTACCTGAGCGACCTGCCGTCGCACTTACAACAAGGGCAAAGCACCCCACCGAAAATGGCATCTCATCCGATACATTGTTTACTTTATGCGGACGATATTGTCTTGTTTGATCTGACACCCTTTGGCCTCCAAAACCTCTTGGACACTTTATACAATTACTCGAAAGATCATTTTCTAACTCCAAATATAAATAAAACTAAAGTAGTTGCATTCACAAAAAAGAATAAAGAAGTGAGGTTCCAATGGAAACTGGGAAGCGAGATCTTGGAACAGACAAAGGAATATACTTATCTTGGAAGAATCTTTTCGCATAACTTGAGTAACAGGAAGCAAATCACCCATCTAAAAAGGAAATGTGATCTACACGCAGGTGCAATATCACGCCTGTATAGGAAGACTGGAAGTAGGCATTTCTCAGCACTAATAAAAATTTATAGAGCCAAAATATCTCCGGTTCTATCTTACGCCTCAGAACATATTCCCCTAAAACAATGGAGTTATATGGATACAAATGAAGGGAAAACACTAAAAAAGTTATTGAAAGTTTCCAACTCAACACCTGTACAGGCCCTAAGGCTTGAATGTACGATCACCAGCGCATTTGCAATATCAATAGCAAGCCTTATAAGGTGGGCCTATAACCTTCTGCATTCTAATGCGGGTACCCTACGACATCTGCTAAAAATTGAGATCTTTAGAGAGGATGCCATCAACTCTACTTTTGTGAAAAACTTGGGAGAGGCGTTCTGTCTAGCAAAAATTAGTGCAGAAATGTTATCCTCTTGGACACCCGCACAACTCAAACTATTTTTAAAAACATTTTCCCCAAAACTAAGTTATGAGTTAGATCATTTACATTGTACTAAACTATCTTTGTACAAACCTTATGCTGACTCCCAAGAATATAAGTTAAAATTGCCATATCTGGAATACACTCTTACCCATGGCGTAAGGCGTACGATCATGATGTTACGTCTGGGTATTCTCCCTTTGTTATCCTTTACCTCCACCTGGAAACCAAACAGTTCCTCTCAATGTAACCTGTGTTCGGGGGGTAAACAGAACTTAGAACACATGCTCTTTGTATGTCCAAATAAAGTTGTTGGTACTGCTAGGGTAACATGCCTAGAACCAATATATCGGTCCTGCAGGATCACGAAAGCAAGGGATTTCATCTCCATGTGTGCTAATCCACCTAACGAATATGTTTGTAATAAGATTTATAAATTTTTTAAAATAACACTGAAAATGTATTAAATTGTATGTAAATGTAATATGTATTTTCTTTTTAATGATTTTGTGGTCCTCGAAAGAGTACCGAAACAAAATAAAAACTTTTGACTTGACTTGACTTGTAGTCCCCTACCCAGACATTTCCCAGCAACAAAATCCCGATGTGGTCCCATCAGCGGAAGTCTCGGAGTGACAAGACCTCCTCCAGCCAAACACCACTCCACAGAGGCGTCTGCCTGATGAGCTTCCGGTCCCATTTCGTGTGGCGTAAGGCCGTCCGCCAGGCCATAAGTACCGTTCGGGTGATGGGGGGGAGGGCTTGTGGCACGGGTGTCCCAAAAGGTAGGCTTGGAGCTGTGGGAAATCCATTGACTGGAGTTCCACCCGGTACGCCGGGTCGGACCAGTCGCCCGCGAACCAGTCATGGATCACAATGAGCATCGTGGCCAGGTAGTAAATGTGAAGATTGTTTACCCCCATCTTAAGGAGGTATGCAGCACTGCACCAGAGACAATCGTGGCCTCCCGCCACCCCACAGAGACCGGGTAAGGGCACTGTCTATTTCTCGGAACCAACTCCCTGGGAGATGAAGGGTGATATTCTGTAGAATGTATAACAAACGGGGTAGGACCATCATTTTAAAAAGGGCGCTCCTGCCAAGGGGAGGGATTGCCACTTCTTCAGGTCCGCCTTGGCTTTAATGACCAGGGGCTTGATGTTCAGGGCCCATTCGAGGTCTGGGAGGAGTGTGACCCACACCCCCAAGTACTTAAACGACTGCATACACAGGGGGATGGCCGTTTGCCAGTCGAAGCACGCCCGGATGGATGTAGGGGAACCAATGTGGACTTCGACGGTTTGAGCCGGATGTCGGAGACACGTTCAAAGGCTAGGAGGGCCATGTTGGTCTCTGGTGGGAAGGACTCCTTGTCTACTATATGTTTGAACAGCTCCACTAAATGTGGGACCAGTGTTTCACAGAAAGTTGCATACTATTCTTGCGGGTAACCGTCGGGCCCGGGCGTTTTGCCGGAGTGCAACAGTGTAATGGCCCCGTGGATCTCTTCTGGGGTGAGGGGGAGATCAAGCTTCTCCGAGACCGTTTGGGAATGACAGGGCAGGTGAGTCCCAGTCTCAAATAGCAAGTCAGCCAAGGTGGTCCTGGGAGGTCGGACCGCATAAAGGGCAGCATAATAGACCGCGAAAGTTCAGGTGATAGCTTGGGAGGTGGCGGGCAAGCCCCGGTTTAATCACAGATCTCAGGGATAATGCGGTTGGCTTTAGGGTAGGACACTAAAAGACAGATTTACAAGCCCCCTACGCCACGTTTTACATGTTAAAAGTGCAGCAAAAGTGGCGCAAGGGGCTTGTAAATATGCCCCTAATTTGTGAACTAGTTTGCCGTTTTTATCGCCCCACCCATACACGCGTGCCACAGAGGAGTGCCAGAGCATTTTAGCGGACTCCAGTGAGATCTGGCAGATCTCTTCCCAGCTCAATGTTAGCCGACAATCGGAGTTATCGCTGTCCACGCCCGTCAGGGCCCACTCCAACTGTGCTGCCTGGGCCGCCAGCTGTATGAGTCAGGAAAAAACAGAACAAGGTGGCTGGACAGGAAGATTTAACAACACAACTCACTGCCACGTAGTCAATATATACCACGTGAACAACGGGCAAGAGTCCCAAAGCAAATTTATTTTTCTTTTTTAACTCAAGTTTCTAAAGATTTAGGGACACGAGCACAAACAACACAACTGTTACGACAGTGGTTTCATGGAAACAATATCTACAAATGTACAATTTTTTACAAATTTACAGCATTAACAAACATGAATCAAGCAACACAGTTAGGCAAGACACACAACAACAATACAAAATTCAATGACAAATGTGAATTGTGATACTATACAGTGCAAAAACTTCAGGGTTTAAAGCAAATATGTGACCAGTCCATCGGACTATGGGACCATGGGACAGGCGGAGGTGGTGAAATAAAGAGCCTGCCTGTCAACCAATCCTGTGGTTCTATATTTATAACCGGGTTGCTCAACTAGGATCCAAAATATTTGGCAAAGTTCTATCCTAGGGGCACCCCTGGTGTTTGCCACAGGGTGGAAGTGTCGACGCGTTTCGAACCGGCTTGATTACAGGTTCTCTTCAGGACGGGGACTGGGGGTCGTGATTCTGTAAGAAACATATAGAGTGGGTGTCAATTGTATCTATCGTAGGACTGTTTTAAGGATCAACTGACTCCAAGGGGCAAGGAAAAATGGTTACCTGCACGTTGGCCAGAGATAGGCCGTGTAGTCGGTAACTTTCAACAGGGCACAGTTTCTGAAACAATAAGTGAAAGGATAGGCTTAGCGCGGTTGCACACCAGGGATGAGGGATGATACAATTGGCGAGTTAAAGCCATGGTATTCAATGTTAACCAAGACCTACCTGTGCTTCACCCAGGAATAAGGCTGGGGGGGTGTGGTGCCCGCAGTGCGGCGCACGGACAGGGTGGGCGATGACTCACATAATGCGGCGTCTGTCTTTATGGCTGAGGGAAACCATAGGAAGCAACATGCCCAGGGTTAGATTACATTGAGCAACATGAGTACAATTATACTGAATACCGACACGGATCTCCGGGGACAAAAGCCTACCTGCAGAGACATCCACGCCAGAGAGCGGTTAATTGCTTCTACTGGGACCTGTCACGGAGGTAAATAAAGGCTGGAATTAGTGACAGGCTCGAGTGGGACACAACTCGAGAAGGAAGCGGAACGAAGAGCGCTTTCAACAGCGCGCCGCACTTACTTGGAAACTGAATCACTCCTGCGTTTTCGACAGCGGGATCTAGCACTCGGGCAGCGCGCTGAAACGCTACATTTAAAACCGCCCGGTTAGGAGTATAGTGGGCGTGACTTCAATGATGCGGCCCCAAAGGATCCTGGAGGCTGTCTGTAGTTTAACGTGTTAGGATTTGGGAGCACCGTCTTGTTGAACGCGTGCATGTTACAACACTATAATCAATATTTGGAGACTCAGTGCGAGCCGGGATGCGTCATCACCAATTGTACACCACCAATTGTATATATCAACCAACAACAAGTGCAAATATATTTTTTTCAAAAAACATGTTACTCAAAATACAATTGTTAGTTACACCACATGGGACAGCGAGGCACCTATGTTCTCATAGCAATTGGAAACAAACATTGGTAACGCATATCCACGGTAATACACATGTATCTATTAACATCAAAGACATGTGCGTTTCAAACGCATGAAATCGGACAAGCCCGCCTGGGCCAACGAGGTACCTATGTTACCATGTCTTGACCCCAATAGGCACAATGGGACATCTGCGAGTATTGGCAGTGGGAACACCAGCATCAAGCCTATGCATATCTTGAGTGTCATTATGCACACATTATATCATCACACCCCTGGTTGCCTCAACGCGCCAAACACACAAGGAGGTTAGAACAAACAAACCGAGTGAAATTCTAAAATTGCAGATAGAAGGTAAAACAGTAAACGCACAGCCAAGCTCAGCCGAAAGATACAGTTCATAAGCTGGAAGATTCAGTCATTTCATTCAAGCCGGTATTGGAAGTGTCAAACTTCAGAATGAGGTATGCCTCTTTTTGTGAGAGGCGGGCATCTGGGTCACCATTGCCGCCTTTGATGGCAGCAAGTACTGTCCATCTCATGTCGTGACTGGAATGCTTGTGTTGTACAAAATGAGAAACCATGGGGGCCGTCAAGATTTTGTTGTTGATTCTTGACCGATGTTGTATGATTCTCTGACGGACCTCCTGTGTAGTTTTTCCAATATATATCAGGTTGCACGGACAAAGAATGGCGTACACGGTATATTTCGTCTTGCAATTCGTATGTTCATTGTGACGCCAAAATTTGTTCCCGTCCGTAAAAAGTGAGCCTTCCATAGTAAGATCACATACAGAGCATGTACCGCATTTACGATGCCCGATGACTGGACTCGCTCCGAAGATTGTACTTTGAGAAACCTTTTTAGGAGGCGGTCTGGTGGATGTAATCATTTGGCCAATGCTCCTGTTCTTCTTGAGTGCGAAAAGAGGGGCACCTATCTCAGGAAGGATTTCCTGCACCAGATGCCAACTCTTTCTGATGATTTTTTGGAGTTGGTTGGTGTGGGGGCCAAAGGTAGAGACACACACCATCCTCTCGGTTGCTGGTCTCGTTCTTTTTTCTAGGAGGTGTTCCCTCGGTGTCCATCTGGCCCTCTTCATCGAATGCTTCAAGAGTTTTTGGGGGTACCCACGTTCCTGTAGCTTCGAGGTGAGGCCCTGACCATGCAGCTCAAACTGTTCGGTGGTAGTGCAGTTCCGTCGCACCCGAAGATATTGACCATAAGGGAGATTATCCCTAAGGCTCCGCGGGTGGTAGCTCTTGTAATGGAGCGCATTGTTCTTGTCCGTCTTTTTTTGGTACAGAGAGCATGACAGCATGTTGTCTTTCACTGTCTGTCCACCCTGTGGCAAACACCAGGGGTGCCCCTAGGATAGAACTTTGCCAAATATTTTGGATCCTAGTTGAGCAACCCGGTTATAAATATAGAACCACAGGATTGGTTGACAGGCAGGCTCTTTATTTCACCACCTCCGCCTGTCCCATGGTCCCATAGTCCGATGGACTGGTCACATATTTGCTTTAAACCCTGAAGTTTTTGCACTGTATAGTATCACAATTCACATTTGTCATTGAATTTTGTATTGTTGTTGTGTGTCTTGCCTAACTGTGTTGCTTGATTCATGTTTGTTAATGCTGTAAATTTGTAAAAAATTGTACATTTGTAGATATTGTTTCCATGAAACCACTGTCGTAACAGTTGTGTTGTTTGTGCTCGTGTCCCTAAATCTTTAGAAACTTGAGTTAAAAAAGAAAAATAAATTTGCTTTGGGACTCTTGCCCGTTGTTCACGTGGTATATATTGACTACGTGGCAGTGAGTTGTGTTGTTAAATCTTCCTGTCCAGCCACCTTGTTCTGTTTTTTTCCTATTGTTGAGATCCAGGCTGGGCAGACGTTGGATCCAATACCTTCACTGTTCTACAGTCTGGTTGAGCGAGCACCAGCTCGCAAGGTCTCCTGGGGTTTCGACTCTCAAAGTGTGGTGGTTACTTCACATTAAATTGGAGTAGGGGAGGGTCCCCTTCCCTCACATTTTAGCATGGCCGAACAAGACACGTTATCATTCAGTGAGGATCATGTTAAAAAACTTCTCTCTGACTCCACTCTTTTCTCTTCTGTCAAACTCAGTAGCACAGCCAAACAGCTCAATTATGCCGAAAAACTAACTAGGCTTCGAAAGAAACATGTTCGAACGGAGCTACATGGTCATTTCCTCCTTGCAAATCTCAGAGCTGGTACCATTCTGTGGTATATATTTACAAAAAGGGGTGGTGAGGGACAGAGTCTCTGAATTAAGCAGAAAGCTCTCACCCAGTCAAAAGATCAGGGCTAGATCCAACACCGTTTTTTAGCTCACTGCACCATCCCAGTTTCAGAACCTGGCTGTATGCAAATTAGTCTGTTCCTGTCCCAGTGCATGATGGGAACAGGACAAACCAAACTACAGAAGCCAATTCTTACACTGGGAAGGAAACAAGCTCCCGGGGACCGGTTTCTGGCATTACAGCCGTCTTCGGCCCGGTTTGCTTGAATCCTGATGGTGCAATGAGCAAGGGTCTCACATCTGAGAATACCCTTCCACGCTTAGGGTGGACAAAAATATTTACAAAAAGGGGTGGTGAGGGACAGAGTCTCTGAATTAAGCAGAAAGCTCTCACCCAGTCAAAAGATCAGGGCTAGATCCAACACCGTTTTTTAGCTCACTGCACCATCCCAGTTTCAGAACCTGGCTGTATGCAAATTAGTCTGTTCCTGTCCCAGTGCATGATGGGAACAGGACAAACCAAACTACAGAAGCCAATTCTTACACTGGGAAGGAAACAAGCTCCCGGGGACCGGTTTCTGGCATTACAGCCGTCTTCGGCCCGGTTTGCTTGAATCCTGATGGTGCAATGAGCAAGGGTCTCACATCTGAGAATACCCTTCCACGCTTAGGGTGGACAAAAATATTTACAAAAAGGGGTGGTGAGGGACAGAGTCTCTGAATTAAGCAGAAAGCTCTCACCCAGTCAAAAGATCAGGGCTAGATCCAACACCGTTTTTTAGCTCACTGCACCATCCCAGTTTCAGAACCTGGCTGTATGCAAATTAGTCTGTTCCTGTCCCAGTGCATGATGGGAACAGGACAAACCAAACTACAGAAGCCAATTCTTACACTGGGAAGGAAACAAGCTCCCGGGGACCGGTTTCTGGCATTACAGCCGTCTTCGGCCCGGTTTGCTTGAATCCTGATGGTGCAATGAGCAAGGGTCTCACATCTGAGAATACCCTTCCACGCTTAGGGTGGACAAAAATATTTACAAAAAGGGGTGGTGAGGGACAGAGTCTCTGAATTAAGCAGAAAGCTCTCACCCAGTCAAAAGATCAGGGCTAGATCCAACACCGTTTTTTAGCTCACTGCACCATCCCAGTTTCAGAACCTGGCTGTATGCAAATTAGTCTGTTCCTGTCCCAGTGCATGATGGGAACAGGACAAACCAAACTACAGAAGCCAATTCTTACACTGGGAAGGAAACAAGCTCCCGGGGACCGGTTTCTGGCATTACAGCCGTCTTCGGCCCGGTTTGCTTGAATCCTGATGGTGCAATGAGCAAGGGTCTCACATCTGAGAATACCCTTCCACGCTTAGGGTGGACAAAAATATTTACAAAAAGGGGTGGTGAGGGACAGAGTCTCTGAATTAAGCAGAAAGCTCTCACCCAGTCAAAAGATCAGGGCTAGATCCAACACCGTTTTTTAGCTCACTGCACCATCCCAGTTTCAGAACCTGGCTGTATGCAAATTAGTCTGTTCCTGTCCCAGTGCATGATGGGAACAGGACAAACCAAACTACAGAAGCCAATTCTTACACTGGGAAGGAAACAAGCTCCCGGGGACCGGTTTCTGGCATTACAGCCGTCTTCGGCCCGGTTTGCTTGAATCCTGATGGTGCAATGAGCAAGGGTCTCACATCTGAGAATACCCTTCCACGCTTAGGGTGGACAAAAATATTTACAAAAAGGGGTGGTGAGGGACAGAGTCTCTGAATTAAGCAGAAAGCTCTCACCCAGTCAAAAGATCAGGGCTAGATCCAACACCGTTTTTTAGCTCACTGCACCATCCCAGTTTCAGAACCTGGCTGTATGCAAATTAGTCTGTTCCTGTCCCAGTGCATGATGGGAACAGGACAAACCAAACTACAGAAGCCAATTCTTACACTGGGAAGGAAACAAGCTCCCGGGGACCGGTTTCTGGCATTACAGCCGTCTTCGGCCCGGTTTGCTTGAATCCTGATGGTGCAATGAGCAAGGGTCTCACATCTGAGAATACCCTTCCACGCTTAGGGTGGACAAAAATATTTACAAAAAGGGGTGGTGAGGGACAGAGTCTCTGAATTAAGCAGAAAGCTCTCACCCAGTCAAAAGATCAGGGCTAGATCCAACACCGTTTTTTAGCTCACTGCACCATCCCAGTTTCAGAACCTGGCTGTATGCAAATTAGTCTGTTCCTGTCCCAGTGCATGATGGGAACAGGACAAACCAAACTACAGAAGCCAATTCTTACACTGGGAAGGAAACAAGCTCCCGGGGACCGGTTTCTGGCATTACAGCCGTCTTCGGCCCGGTTTGCTTGAATCCTGATGGTGCAATGAGCAAGGGTCTCACATCTGAGAATACCCTTCCACGCTTAGGGTGGACAAAAATATTTACAAAAAGGGGTGGTGAGGGACAGAGTCTCTGAATTAAGCAGAAAGCTCTCACCCAGTCAAAAGATCAGGGCTAGATCCAACACCGTTTTTTAGCTCACTGCACCATCCCAGTTTCAGAACCTGGCTGTATGCAAATTAGTCTGTTCCTGTCCCAGTGCATGATGGGAACAGGACAAACCAAACTACAGAAGCCAATTCTTACACTGGGAAGGAAACAAGCTCCCGGGGACCGGTTTCTGGCATTACAGCCGTCTTCGGCCCGGTTTGCTTGAATCCTGATGGTGCAATGAGCAAGGGTCTCACATCTGAGAATACCCTTCCACGCTTAGGGTGGACAAAAATATTTACAAAAAGGGGTGGTGAGGGACAGAGTCTCTGAATTAAGCAGAAAGCTCTCACCCAGTCAAAAGATCAGGGCTAGATCCAACACCGTTTTTTAGCTCACTGCACCATCCCAGTTTCAGAACCTGGCTGTATGCAAATTAGTCTGTTCCTGTCCCAGTGCATGATGGGAACAGGACAAACCAAACTACAGAAGCCAATTCTTACACTGGGAAGGAAACAAGCTCCCGGGGACCGGTTTCTGGCATTACAGCCGTCTTCGGCCCGGTTTGCTTGAATCCTGATGGTGCAATGAGCAAGGGTCTCACATCTGAGAATACCCTTCCACGCTTAGGGTGGACAAAAATATTTACAAAAAGGGGTGGTGAGGGACAGAGTCTCTGAATTAAGCAGAAAGCTCTCACCCAGTCAAAAGATCAGGGCTAGATCCAACACTGTTTTTTAGCTCACTGCACCATCCCAGTTTCAGAACCTGGCTGTATGCAAATTAGTCTGTTCCTGTCCCAGTGCATGATGGGAACAGGACAAACCAAACTACAGAAGCCAATTCTTACACTGGGAAGGAAACAAGCTCCCGGGGACCGGTTTCAGGCATTACAGCCGTCTTCGGCCCGGTTTGCTTGAATCCTGATGGTGCAATGAGCAAGGGTCTCACATCTGAGAATACCCTTCCACGCTTAGGGTGGACAAAAATATTTACAAAAAGGGGGTGGTGAGGGACAGAGTCTCTGAATTAAGCAGAAAGCTCTCACCCAGTCAAAAGATCAGGGCTAGATCCAACACCGTTTTTTAGCTCACTGCACCATCCCAGTTTCAGAACCTGGCTGTATGCAAATTAGTCTGTTCCTGTCCCAGTGCATGATGGGAACAGGACAAACCAAACTACAGAAGCCAATTCTTACACTGGGAAGGAAACAAGCTCCCGGGGACCGGTTTCTGGCATTACAGCCGTCTTCGGCCCGGTTTGCTTGAATCCTGATGGTGCAATGAGCAAGGGTCTCACATCTGAGAATACCCTTCCACGCTTAGGGTGGACAAAAATATTTACAAAAAGGGGTGGTGAGGGACAGAGTCTCTGAATTAAGCAGAAAGCTCTCACCCAGTCAAAAGATCAGGGCTAGATCCAACACCGTTTTTTAGCTCACTGCACCATCCCAGTTTCAGAACCTGGCTGTATGCAAATTAGTCTGTTCCTGTCCCAGTGCATGATGGGAACAGGACAAACCAAACTACAGAAGCCAATTCTTACACTGGGAAGGAAACAAGCTCCCGGGGACCGGTTTCTGGCATTACAGCCGTCTTCGGCCCGGTTTGCTTGAATCCTGATGGTGCAATGAGCAAGGGTCTCACATCTGAGAATACCCTTCCACGCTTAGGGTGGACAAAAATATTTACAAAAAGGGGTGGTGAGGGACAGAGTCTCTGAATTAAGCAGAAAGCTCTCACCCAGTCAAAAGATCAGGGCTAGATCCAACACCGTTTTTTAGCTCACTGCACCATCCCAGTTTCAGAACCTGGCTGTATGCAAATTAGTCTGTTCCTGTCCCAGTGCATGATGGGAACAGGACAAACCAAACTACAGAAGCCAATTCTTACACTGGGAAGGAAACAAGCTCCCGGGGACCGGTTTCTGGCATTACAGCCGTCTTCGGCCCGGTTTGCTTGAATCCTGATGGTGCAATGAGCAAGGGTCTCACATCTGAGAATACCCTTCCACGCTTAGGGTGGACAAAAATATTTACAAAAAGGGGTGGTGAGGGACAGAGTCTCTGAATTAAGCAGAAAGCTCTCACCCAGTCAAAAGATCAGGGCTAGATCCAACACTGTTTTTTAGCTCACTGCACCATCCCAGTTTCAGAACCTGGCTGTATGCAAATTAGTCTGTTCCTGTCCCAGTGCATGATGGGAACAGGACAAACCAAACTACAGAAGCCAATTCTTACACTGGGAAGGAAACAAGCTCCCGGGGACCGGTTTCAGGCATTACAGCCGTCTTCGGCCCGGTTTGCTTGAATCCTGATGGTGCAATGAGCAAGGGTCTCACATCTGAGAATACCCTTCCACGCTTAGGGTGGACAAAAATATTTACAAAAAGGGGGTGGTGAGGGACAGAGTCTCTGAATTAAGCAGAAAGCTCTCACCCAGTCAAAAGATCAGGGCTAGATCCAACACCGTTTTTTAGCTCACTGCACCATCCCAGTTTCAGAACCTGGCTGTATGCAAATTAGTCTGTTCCTGTCCCAGTGCATGATGGGAACAGGACAAACCAAACTACAGAAGCCAATTCTTACACTGGGAAGGAAACAAGCTCCCGGGGACCGGTTTCTGGCATTACAGCCGTCTTCGGCCCGGTTTGCTTGAATCCTGATGGTGCAATGAGCAAGGGTCTCACATCTGAGAATACCCTTCCACGCTTAGGGTGGACAAAAATATTTACAAAAAGGGGTGGTGAGGGACAGAGTCTCTGAATTAAGCAGAAAGCTCTCACCCAGTCAAAAGATCAGGGCTAGATCCAACACCGTTTTTTAGCTCACTGCACCATCCCAGTTTCAGAACCTGGCTGTATGCAAATTAGTGTGTTCCTGTCCCAGTGCATGATGGGAACAGGACAAACCAAACTACAGAAGCCAATTCTTACACTGGGAAGGAAACAAGCTCCCGGGGACCGGTTTCTGGCATTACAGCCGTCTTCGGCCCGGTTTGCTTGAATCCTGATGGTGCAATGAGCAAGGGTCTCACATCTGAGAATACCCTTCCACGCTTAGGGTGGACAAAAATATTTACAAAAAGGGGTGGTGAGGGACAGAGTCTCTGAATTAAGCAGAAAGCTCTCACCCAGTCAAAAGATCAGGGCTAGATCCAACACCGTTTTTTAGCTCACTGCACCATCCCAGTTTCAGAACCTGGCTGTATGCAAATTAGTCTGTTCCTGTCCCAGTGCATGATGGGAACAGGACAAACCAAACTACAGAAGCCAATTCTTACACTGGGAAGGAAACAAGCTCCCGGGGACCGGTTTCTGGCATTACAGCCGTCTTCGGCCCGGTTTGCTTGAATCCTGATGGTGCAATGAGCAAGGGTCTCACATCTGAGAATACCCTTCCACGCTTAGGGTGGACAAAAATATTTACAAAAAGGGGTGGTGAGGGACAGAGTCTCTGAATTAAGCAGAAAGCTCTCACCCAGTCAAAAGATCAGGGCTAGATCCAACACCGTTTTTTAGCTCACTGCACCATCCCAGTTTCAGAACCTGGCTGTATGCAAATTAGTCTGTTCCTGTCCCAGTGCATGATGGGAACAGGACAAACCAAACTACAGAAGCCAATTCTTACACTGGGAAGGAAACAAGCTCCCGGGGACCGGTTTCTGGCATTACAGCCGTCTTCGGCCCGGTTTGCTTGAATCCTGATGGTGCAATGAGCAAGGGTCTCACATCTGAGAAATGCCAGAAACCGGTCCCCGGTAGCTTGTCTCCTTTCTGGTAAAGAATTGGCTTGGTAGTTTAGTCTGCCCTGTTCCCATGATGCACTGGGCCAGGGACAGACTGATTTGCATATAGCCAGGTTCTGAGCTGGGATGGGGCAGTGAGATAAATAACGGTGATGGATCAAGCCCTGATCTTTGGACTGGGTAAGAGTGGTCTGCTCAATTCAGACACTCTGTTCATCACCACACCCCCTTTTGTAAATCGATTTTGGCCACTATAGGTGTGGCAGGGTATACTCAGACATGAGTCCCTTTCTCACTGCTCCATCAGGATTTAAGCAAGCCGGGCCGAAGAGGCTGAAATGCCAGAAACCGGTCCCCGGTAGCTTGTCTCCTTTCTGGTAAAGAATTGGCTTGGTAGTTTAGTCTGCCCTGTTCCCATGATGCACTGGGCCAGGGACAGACTGATTTGCATATAGCCAGGTTCTGAGCTGGGATGGGGCAGTGAGATAAATAACGGTGATGGATCAAGCCCTGATCTTTGGACTGGGTAAGAGTGGTCTGCTCAATTCAGACACTCTGTTCATCACCACCCCCTTTTGTAAATCGATTTTGGCCACTATAGGTGTGGCAGGGTATACTCAGACATGAGTCCCTTTCTCACTGCTCCATCAGGATTCAAGCAAGCCGGGCCGAAGAGGCTGAAATGCCAGAAACCGGTCCCCGGTAGCTTGTCTCCTTTCTGGTAAAGAATTGGCTTGGTAGTTTAGTCTGCCCTGTTCCCATGATGCACTGGGCCAGGGACAGACTGATTTGCATATAGCCAGGTTCTGAGCTGGGATGGGGCAGTGAGATAAATAACGGTGATGGATCAAGCCCTGATCTTTGGACTGGGTAAGAGTGGTCTGCTCAATTCAGACACTCTGTTCATCACCACCCCCTTTTGTAAATCGGTACCATTCTGTGGGGCCTCCAGATTAAGAATGTTCCTGTCATCTTTACCGATGATCCAGTTTACCGTAAGGGGTTCAGCTTCATTAGTACCAAATGCAGTAGGGATTTGATGGTACACACAGTGGAAACTGCCCAGCGCATCCTCAAAAAAGAAGAGGAGGAAATTGAAGAACAACTAAAAGCCATTCGAGACAACCACACCGAATCTGAGGCAAAGGCTCTCCTTGAGAAGATCGAAAAAGAACTGGTCACTTTTCGTGATAACACCATTAACTTCAAGACCTCGAAATTTGAAAAGGACCAAAAAAACTTTAACATCGACACTGTGTATCCCTATCTAAAAGATGAATTCTATACTAGATCCGACTCTGTTAGGTACCTGAATTCCAACCAGGGTAGATCGAAGAGAAGATTTACTACATTCTCCGAAACATCTTCATCCGAATCCATGGAGGATTCCGACGCAGGAGAGGGTACTTCCAATAGAAACCAACAGAATAGGAACACCCCCAAGAGGCCTTTTTTAGGCCAGGGCCAGCAACCCAAGCGGACACGATTCAAACCCCAATGGGAGATGACCACACGCAAGAAACACTACAACTCGTGAAACCATCCGCCATTATCAACATCTCAGATAAGATCCTCTCCAAAGCTGAGCAAGAAGTGCTGAAGATGGGTCTTTCGTTTGTACCTGGGGTTGCAATGGATTTTACCAAAATCAAAATGGAAGTAATGGAATTTTTTCGCAAGGTCCGTCTGAGATGGTTTTTCAAAGATGTTTCCGAATCTCACTCAGCTGAAGCATCAGGGCTGAGAAATAAGTCCTCGTTCTGTCCACCGAATCACAATGTCTCCAAAAATATATTAGCCTTCGAGCGTTCAGTTATGTCATCTCTGAATATGCTGGAGAGGAAACGTCCTTTCGTCCCAAAGAACATCACGAAAAAACACAGAGAAGCTATCCAAGAACTCAAAACTCAGCAGGACGCCGTGATCAGGCAGGCTGATAAAGGGGGCGCAGTGGTCTTGTGGTCCAAAGAACTATACCGTACTGAGGGGCGGAACCATGTGTACAACCAAGAGTGGTACCGCAAAATCACCCATGATCCAACTCCATCAATACAAGATGAAGTCAGAAGACTTGTCAATGACGCCAAGGACGCTGGGTTCCTTGGACCCAAGGAATCAGAATACCTTATCAAAAAACACCCAAGAACCCCACATTTGTACTTTCTCCCGAAGGTGCACAAGGATCCTAAAGTACCACCCGGTCGGCCCATCGTTTCCGGGTGCGACTCTGTGTTGGAGCCACTTTCCAAATTCGTCGATGTGTTCTTGAAGCCCCTTGTGGTGCAGGTACCATCCTTCCTGCGGGACACCATGGATTTCATAAACAAAGTTGAAGGCCTTCCGTTTGATTCCTCCAGCCAACTTCTAGCTTCCATGGATGTGTCATCTTTATACACACAAATACCACAACAGGATGGACTGGATGCAATGGAACTGTATCTGGACAGTCGACCACGCCCACACAGAGTCCCTACAGAATTCATAATTTCTTTGGCCACTGTGGCTCTGAAAAAGAACTTCTTTACCTTCGAAGAAGAAATGTTTCTCCAAATCAAGGGTTCAGCCATGGGCTGCCCTTTTGCCCCTGAAATGGCTATCCTGTATATGTGTCAATTCGAAGAAAAGTTTGTTCTAAATAACAATCCGTACAGAGACTGCATTGGACAATGGTTCCGGTATATAGATGACGTGTGGTGTGTGTGGAACGGAACATCTTTACAACTGGAAGAATTCCACGGGTGGCTGAACAACAGGAGCCCTGACATCAAGTTTACTTTGAGCTACCATGAAAGATCTCTCCCATTCCTGGATGTCGAAATTTCAGTGAAAGACAACATGCTGTCATGCTCTCTGTACCAAAAAAAGACGGACAAGAACAATGCGCTCCATTACAAGAGCTACCACCCGCGGAGCCTTAGGGATAATCTCCCTTATGGTCAATATCTTCGGGTGCGACAGAACTGCACTACCACCGAACAGTTTGAGCTGCATGGTCAGGGCCTCACCTCGAAGCTACAGGAACGTGGGTACCCCCAAAAACTCTTGAAGCATTCGATGAAGAGGGCCAGATGGACACCAAGGGAACACCTCCTAGAAAAAAGAACGAGACCAACAACCGAGAGGATGGTGTGTGTCTCTACCTTTGGCCCCCACACCAACCAACTCCAAAAAATCATCAGAAAGAGTTGGCATCTGGTGCAGAAAATCCTTCCTGAGATAGGTGCCCCTCTTTTCGCACTCAAGAAGAACAGGAGCATTGGCCAAATGATAACATCCACCAGACCGCCTCCTAAAAAGGTTTCTCAAGGTACAATCTTCGGAGCGAGTCCAGTCATCGGGCATCGTAAATGCGGTACATGCTCTGTATGTGATCTTACTATGGAAGGCTCACTTTTTACGGACGGAAACAAATTTTGGCGTCACAATGAACATACGAATTGCAAGACGAAATATACCGTGTACGCCATTCTTTGTCCGTGCAACCTGATATATATTGGAAAAACTACACAGGAGGTCCGTCAGAGAATCATACAACATCGGTCAAGAATCAACAACAAAATCTTGACGGCCCCCATGGTTTCTCATTTTGTACAACACAAGCATTCCAGTCACGACATGAGATGGACAGTACTTGCTGCCATCAAAGGCGGCAATGGTGACCCAGATGCCCGCCTCTCACAAAAAGAGGCATACCTCATTCTGAAGTTTGACACTTCCAATACCGGCTTGAATGAAATGACTGAATCTTCCAGCTTATGAACTGTATCTTTCGGCTGAGCTTGGCTGTGCGTTTACTGTTT
Organism: Lissotriton vulgaris; assembly: GCF_964263255.1. Taxonomy (NCBI): domain Eukaryota; kingdom Metazoa; phylum Chordata; class Amphibia; order Caudata; family Salamandridae; genus Lissotriton; species Lissotriton vulgaris. The sequence continues at coordinate 236,821,735 of NC_141698.1, read as the reverse complement.
TACCTTCTATCTGCAATTTTAGAATTTCACTCGGTTTGTTTGTTCTAACCTCCTTGTGTGTTTGGCGCGTTGAGGCAACCAGGGGTGTGATGATATAATGTGTGCATAATGACACTCAAGATATGCATAGGCTTGATGCTGGTGTTCCCACTGCCAATACTCGCAGATGTCCCATTGTGCCTATTGGGGTCAAGACATGGTAACATAGGTACCTCGTTGGCCCAGGCGGGCTTGTCCGATTTCATGCGTTTGAAACGCACATGTCTTTGATGTTAATAGATACATGTGTATTACCGTGGATATGCGTTACCAATGTTTGTTTCCAATTGCTATGAGAACATGGGTGCCTCGCTGTCCCATGTGGTGTAACTAACAATTGTATTTTGAGTAACATGTTTTTTGAAAAAAATATATTTGCACTTGTTGTTGGTTGATATATACAATTGGTGGTGTACAATTGGTGATGACGCATCCCGGCTCGCACTGAGTCTCCAAATATTGATTATAGTGTTGTAACATGCACGCGTTCAACAAGACGGTGCTCCCAAATCCTAACACGTTAAACTACAGCCTCCAGGATCCTTTGGGGCCGCATCATTGAAGTCACGCCCACTATACTCCTAACCGGGCGGTTTTAAATGTAGCGTTTCAGCGCGCTGCCCGAGTGCTAGATCCCGCTGTCGAAAACGCAGGAGTGATTCAGTTTCCAAGTAAGTGCGGCGCACTGTTGAAAGCGCTCTTCGTTCCGCTTCCTTCTCGAGTTGTGTCCCACTCGAGCCTGTCACTAATTCCAGCCTTTATTTACCTCCGTGACAGGTCCCAGTAGAAGCAATTAACCGCTCTCTGGCGTGGACGTCTCTGCAGGTAGGCTTTTGTCCCCGGAGATCCGTGTCGGTATTCAGTATAATTGTACTCATGTTGCTCAATGTAATCTAACCCTGGGCATGTTGCTTCCTATGGTTTCCCTCAGCCATAAAGACAGACGCCGCATTATGTGAGTCGTCGCCCACCCTGTCCGTGCGCCGCACTGCGGGCACCACACCCCCCCAGCCTTATTCCTGGGTGAAGCACAGGTAGGTCTTGGTTAACATTGAATACCATGGCTTTAACTCGCCAATTGTATCATCCCTCATCCCTGGTGTGCAACCGCGCTAAGCCTATCCTTTCACTTATTGTTTCAGAAACTGTGCCCTGTTGAAAGTTACCGACTACACGGCCTATCTCTGGCCAACGTGCAGGTAACCATTTTTCCTTGCCCCTTGGAGTCAGTTGATCCTTAAAACAGTCCTACGATAGATACAATTAACACCCACTCTATATGTTTCTTACAGAATCACGACCCCCAGTCCCCGTCCTGAAGAGAACCTGTAATCAAGCCGGTTCGAAACGCGTCGACACTTCCACCCTGTGGCAAACACCAGGGGTGCCCCTAGGATAGAACTTTGCCAAATATTTTGGATCCTAGTTGAGCAACCCGGTTATAAATATAGAACCACAGGATTGGTTGACAGGCAGGCTCTTTATTTCACCACCTCCGCCTGTCCCATGGTCCCATAGTCCGATGGACTGGTCACATATTTGCTTTAAACCCTGAAGTTTTTGCACTGTATAGTATCACAATTCACATTTGTCATTGAATTTTGTATTGTTGTTGTGTGTCTTGCCTAACTGTGTTGCTTGATTCATGTTTGTTAATGCTGTAAATTTGTAAAAAATTGTACATTTGTAGATATTGTTTCCATGAAACCACTGTCGTAACAGTTGTGTTGTTTGTGCTCGTGTCCCTAAATCTTTAGAAACTTGAGTTAAAAAAGAAAAATAAATTTGCTTTGGGACTCTTGCTCGTTGTTCACGTGGTATATATTGACTACGTGGCAGTGAGTTGTGTTGTTAAATCTTCCTGTCCAGCCACCTTGTTCTGTTTTTTCCTATTGTTGAGATCCAGGCTGGGCAGACGTTGGATCCAATACCTTCACTGTTCTACAAGCTGTATGAGTCAGGCGGTCTGCTCCGTGCGCTTCGCGTGGACCAAACCTCTAGCCACCCCTCGCATGGTGGCCTTGCTGGCCTCCCATAACGTCCCCGGCGAACTGACCGAGCCTGTATTACTCTTAAAGTCATGCCTCAGTTCCTGACAGAGTGACTCAACGAATTCCGCGTCCTGCAGAAACCAGGCGTTCATCTGCCATGCTGTACGGGTACTATTAGGGGGTTCCCGAGACGCAGGGAGATGGCGAGATGCCTCTGGGCAAAACAGAGGTACCCGGACATCAGTTGACAGTCTGGGGCAGGTAGTAGAAACAGATCGATGCAAGAGTGAGAGTGGTGGGCCGTTGATCTCTGAATATATTGTTTTCTGCGAGGGTTCCACACCCTTCAAGCGTCGCAAAGACCCAAAGAAGAGGACCAGTCATACAAGCGCTTAGCGAAGGCAAGGCGGGATGCCGAAGGGGCACCTGTTGTGTTGTGCGAGGGTTGGAGGGTTGCAGAACAGCATTGAAATCCCCTCCGATGACCGTCAGACCCTGAGTAAAGGAGGAGACCATGAGTGTGAGACGGCGAAGGGCAGAGGCCATGGTGGTGGGAGAATGTAAGTACACAGGAGATTAACTGGGTTTCCCTCGATCCTGCCCGTCAGGGCCACGTGATGGCCTTGTGAGTCCGTCTCGGCCTGCGCCAGGGAAGGCCCTTCTGGAGCAGCATGACAACCCCCCGGGAACCCCGCGTAAAACCTGAATAATAGACCCTGTTGAACCCATACCGGTCGACAAAATTGCATTGGGTGCCCAGCAGGTTTGTTTCTTGTAGGAACAAGACATCTGGTGTATGTTGCTGGTCGCTACAAAGGACAGCATTGCCTTTTAAGCTTTCTAGGAGGCCGTTGACGTTCCACGAGAGGATGTGGAGGGGTCTATGTAGGGTGGACGTCATCAGGGTGTAAAGTGCGTGGAAGAGGTAATGCAAGCTCAGAACGGCCCGGTTCCCAAGGGAAGAAACGTGTCATGGCTGGGGTCTTTGGGTAAAAGTTGTGCGTTCTGGTAAGTCTCATGTCATCATCAGTAGCATACATGCGTGGGTAGCTACCAAGGAAAACAAGGAACAGCGGCCCATAGGCGGCTAAAAACAACAAACAATCGAGAGACAACGGTCTACCCACTCTCCCTTGCCCCCCAACTCCCCCCACCCTACACTTCTGAAGACAAGGTATCTGTTGCCCTGAAAAGGAAAACATTCAAAACAACAACCCACTAGTGAATCTTAAATGCTAAGTTAAAATGGTTAACTGAACATGAACGTGGCAGAGATGTACCCCCATGTAACAAGTGTCCCCACAGGGGGGTAAGAGGCGCACTCTTAATTTAAACTTACTTATTGCTATATATTCAACCTATTTTGACAAGGGTGCTACACTATGAACATGTGTTGGCTCCACATGTATAAACCAAATTTGACCCGGAACAGGATTAACCTGCTCTAGTGTGCACTGTTCCTAATGAACTGAATGTTCACCAGTTTCAAACAATAGTCAATATCAAATCATACTTATTATAATTATACCGCAGCATCAGTTTGTTTTGTACTGTTATTTACTTCTTATTTCAAAACATAATCATATAACTCTTGTACATACAAATTCATAATCATTCGACATTCAAATGCTGTTTTCATTATTTACAGGGATTGTCCATATTATTTTTGCTCAAATAGATTCACTCAACGAATTATTCTATTAGCTACTGAACCATGATTAGTTTCAGGCCCAATGCATTTCGGAACAGAGGTTCCTTCCTCAGGGGCTGTGTTCTCAATATTATGAAACGAAAATTCTTCCTTATAATTGTGACCTCGAAGAATGTTCAACACTGGATGTATACATTCCCTGCAATATAGGGTAAACGGCTCAGCTCGTGGTTAATGCCCCACAGCAGCGCAATTGAAAAGGCGTGTCTTCCGAAATTGTTCCTCTTTACGTGTTGTAAACTGCCTCACAGTATAGAACAATCGTCTCGGCTCGTTATTAGTTCTCAGCAACGGTGCAGATAGAAAGGCGTGTCGTCAAGTTCTGCTCTTGTTTACTTTTTTAAACTGCCGCTTTTTTTCTCTATCTACTCCGGACCATCCGACCTTGACGAGAAGTCATTAGGAACAGTGCACACTAGAGCAGGTTAATCCTGTTCCGGGTCAAATTAGAGATGTACCCCCATCCATATAGCTGGATAAGAGATTCATCAACAGCTGTAATTACTTTTAAACTAATATGCATCGAGAAGTACACATAAGTTCAGGAACTGGAATAGGAAACAGTTCACCGAGCCGTGGTTACGATGAAGATGGATCGCACCTACTATAGAGGTTGGCAAACAGTCATAAGTGTAGGTGCCATATTGGAAACAAAGCAAGAGTTCCTGTTTAGTTAGCAGTTCAACCTCTCCCATCATCTCCGGATCCATGAAGCGCAGGGCTCCTAGACAGGCCTGAGTCAGAAAGGCCTTGGAGGGGTCCAGGACACGGCTCAAGTTAATCACAGAGTTAGTAGGGCTAGAAGTGGTGGACCTCTGAGTTGAAGCGTGTGAGGGAGGGCGCTGAGACGGTGCACCTGGTTAGCGGGATGCCTCCCCCGATGGTCGTTTTTCTTACGTGACCTAGTCCGGCGTCTTTGGGGCTTAGGCAAGGTTGGGTGGGGCTGCGCGGGGGCCAGCCGGGTTGGAGAGGGGGTCGGCCGATTCAGGAGGGGCTGGTCTTCCGTGAGCCGGGTCCATGCCACCTGGGGGTTGTCAAACAAGAATGCCTTGTCTTGAAAGACCACCCTGAGCCGGGAAGAGAAGACCATATTGATGACCCAGGTTGCGGAGCTTCTGCTTCACCTCGTCATAGGTTTGACGCTGTGCTTGTACCTCAGGTTGATGGGTCTGGCAGGAGCCCCCGGTGGAGGCTTAGGGGCCAGGGAGCAATGTGCCCACTGAATGGGGAACCAGGGTGAAGAGGACTCCTTGGGCATCCCTGAACGCACCCATTCTTCCACGAACGTGTCCGTGTGACCATGCTCCGTTCCTTCGGGAAAGCCTATGAGTCTCAGATTGTTCCTTCTCGACCTGTGTTCGGCATCATCCACCCGTCGGTGGAGCTCTGAGGTCTGGGTCTGGAGACGGGCCTCCTGTGTCTTAAGTTGGCCAATGTCATCCTCCGCCGTAGAAATGCGGGATTCTGCCTCCATGATTCGTGCCGTGGCATTGCGCAGGTCTTGGTGGATAAGAGCCACATCCACCCTCACCTCGCCAATCTTATTCTCGGCGGAGGCCTGCGAGGCGCTTATCACCTGAAGGATGGTGGAGAGATCATCCACATAGGGGGCAGGGGCCTTGGATGCCCCACCTTCAGGATCCCGGTCCGACGTGGTAAATTGATCCATTGTGGTGTGGGCTGGAGGGGCAGTGTTCTGTAAGGTGCGAGTCCTTCCCATCGCCTCCAAGGATGGGATCTGACCTCGGCCTGGGCAGGGGAAGAGAACAGCGGTCCTGCAGATGAGGAGGGGGTCAGGTCCGGGCACCCAGGTCCACCCCCGAGCCCACTATGAGCAGCGAGATGCATTTAGTGCCCCAAGGCCGGGTCCGCACGGAGCACACCAGTGGAAGGCTGCTGGGCCGGGTCAATTAGTATCTACAAAGACAAATCCCACGCTCGGACCCCCTGTCCGGCAGAGATGGCCTCTCTCGAGAGAGGGTAGCTTGAAATGAATAGGGGTTAGGGAGGAGCCAAGTTCTGTGGTGGGTCCGCCACCGACACCGGTCAGCCGGAACAGAAGGGCCCCAGCTGTTCTCAGGAAGGCACTCTCCGATGAGAAGCATGGCGTATGAAGGAGGGAGAGTAGGCAATGAGGGAGCAGTAGAGGTGGCGGAGGCACCAACTGTAGCCCCCTGCGCCGCCACCCGACTTGGTGGCCGGTTCCCACTCCCCAACCCCACTCACTGGTGGCTCTCACCTGTCCCAGGGCCCAGTCGCCAGACAGCAATAGTGAAGCCGTTGTGTCCTCGTGGGGTTCGGAGGTGTGATGGTTCATGCCCAAAGCAGCCCAAGCATCGGCTACCAGGGGGAGCCCGCCAGAGGCCTCAAAGAAGGGGGGGGCCACAGCCCAATGCAACGCCTAACTCCAAGCGGTCCAGTAACTACAGGCCAGTGGCCGACAGTGAAGGGAACCTGGAGGAATAGGCCCAAACCGTGGGGGGAGTAAGGAGAATGATGGAGTTTGGTGGGGCGGGGCACCTAGCCACCCCTCCACCCTGCCACCCGACAAGATGGCTGGACACCCATCCCAGGCCCCACTCACCAGTACAGCCACTCTGCTTGAAAGTCTCAGGCTCCCCCAAGTCAGGCTGCCACCGATCCCATATCGGCACAAGCTAGCGGGTAGGGCGGGACCCAGGATGACCAGGCCCAGGGCGGTCCATGCATCCGGACCAGGAGAGGTGCCGCCAGAGGTCACAGCGTCACGGGGCCCACCGCTCCCCAGGCAGCCCCAAGAAGGCCTATAAGTGGCACCCCTCCACGGGTCCAGAGGGCGTCCGCTACTGGCTTGCAGAGAGGGGGGGAAACACACGTGGGGAGGCCTGAAGACGACCCCCACGCCGCCGCTCGACAACGGCAGCCGAGGTCTGAGGTGCTCCGCAGCAACTCCAGGGGGGCCAGCAGATCAATTTAGCAGACCAGTCTAGCCCCGATCTACGGAGCCCCACACGTAGGCGGAGGACCGGTCCGCACAGGGATATTGTCAGGCCCGGGATCGGGGCAACTCTGGGTCTGCCATTTCGTGGAGCTGAGTCTGCCGGCTTTCGAAGAGCCTCCCCAGGCTGCCGAAGCACCGAACCTCCCGGGAAAGGGACGGGAGCTGAGCCAGTGTACTCAGAATGCACCCTGGGAAAATAGAAGAGGTGAGTAGCGGCTGTTGGCGGTGGATGCGAGGCAGAAGATGGATGGGGTTTCCTGAGCACTCTTAGAGTGCGTTTGCTATCTTGACACCTCAGGCCACGCCCCCTCCATTCTCCACTTAAGGTTTTAATGTTAAATTTGTGCCCTTATTCCCAACACCCTGATGATTTTGAAGGTACCCAGGGTTTGTGTATTCCCCTGGAAAAGACCCAGAAATTTTCAAAAATACTTTAAGAAATTTGCCTTTTTCTAAAAACACTTGTTCTAAATTGCTGCAGTAGAAAGTGTCTGGTTTGTTTCTCATAAATGGCATCAACAAAGTGTTTGTGGTGATGAAATTACCATCATCTCAGATTTCTGGGGAAAGAAGACTTTTGACAGTAAACCAACATTTTCTATGCAGTTTTTATTTTTTACTGTGACATAGTCTATTGTTGCATTTATTTTTTCTTTCAGCCTCCTTCCAGTTAGAGTTAGGAATTGGTTTCAAAACAATAATGGATCCAAGAAAACTATACATTTTTAAAAACTAGACAAAAATTTGAATTCAGTAATAGGGGCATTTGTCTGTATCCTTTAACGAGTTCCTATACAAATGTACATTTGACTATAGTAAATATTGCAGTAAAGTATAAAAAAAATAGCAGTTTGTGTTAACGTTTTCACCTGTAATTTTTGTAATTTTGCCTAACAATATAACATTGAATCAGCGTGATCCTTATTTTTTTGGAATATATAGGACTCATAGGTTCACCAAGAACCCGAGCAACCCAGATCCAAAAACTGAGCTGCGTCTTGCACTGGGTTTTCATTGTGTACTGTGTTTCTCGCAATTCTTTTGGTAAATATAGGTACAAAGGAAAGAAATATATTTCTTAAACAAAATATAGAGTTTATAAGCAGTGCGTTTTGCATATCTCCAAAATTGTGGCTACCCATGCAAGCATATAATTTAGATGCAATTTTTTTAAATTACTTATTATTTCCCATATTTTACATTAGGAAGGCTTAACTGCAAGGAAAGTTAATTGGTAATAACAGTTCTTCTACTAATCTGTTTTCCCCTAATTCTCCCTATAAAAATGCTACCTTACTTATGTGTGTAGGCCTAGTGCCCGCGACAGGAATTGGCCCAAAGCGCAAAGTGGACCCACCACATTTCTAAAATGAAAACTGCCCCTTTTTTTTGCCTCGCTATGGATTTTGAATCCTAGCTCTTCCGGCCCCCAAGCAAAACCTTGCCAACCTATACATTTTTGAAACTTATACACTAAGGGACCCATGAGGATGGTGGGCGGACAACCCTAGCAGTGTTGTTACCATCTGCCAGCTAGGGGAGGTCCCACACTGCCAATTAGTAGCGACCACTACCGTGGCGGTCGTATCCTGCATCTTTGACTTTGCTTTGTGCGCTTCTGTTAGCAGCATCCGCCGCAAAGCCTAAGAGGCATGTCGTGCATTGCCATGGAACAAGTGGCAGGCACGGCGCAGTGCCTGCCACCTTCTGGATGGCAATGGGTGCAGCCCTCCACTCCTCCAACCCACTTGGGGGCTCGCAACAGGCCACCAAAGCAATTCCTGCCATCATTTCCATGGCAGCAAAGCCGCCATGGAAAGGCCTTCACATCACACCTTCCTAATATGGAGGGCGGTGCCTGGCACCGCCACCATACTAGTTCTGTCCGGATGGCAATCGGAATGATTGCCGGCTGAAAAGTGGCGAACGCAATTTGCGTCCGCTGTGAAACTCCTCGCCATTGTAATATGAAGGGGGGTTTTCAATCGTTACGATGTGGTGTAGTGAACGTCACGACATCCTAATGAGCCCCCACGTGAACTCCAGTATGGGGTCACTTGTGTGGCTCTCTTCAGGTTCTGTGTTCCAGAATTCCTTGCAAACCTCAAACTTAAAAAAAAATCTACACATTTTCCTCTAATTTCTGTGATGGAAATCTGCCAGTATCTACAAAATTCTACCCACCCCGTATTACACAAGTCTCCTGATAAAATCGGTAGCTCACTTGTGTGGGTAGGCCAAGTGCCTGCAGCAGGAAAAGTCCCAAAATTTAACGAGGACCCAGCAAATTTTTACAGTGAAAACTGACCCTTGTTTTTCAAAGTACATAGCTTTGTATTTAGAATCCTAGCTCTGCTGGCACCTAGCGTAACCTAGCAAACATATACATTTCTGACAACACGACATCCAGGCAATTCCATGATGGGGTGACTTGTATGTCATTTACCATGTTCTGTTACCCAGAATCCCCTTTTAACCTCAAGCTTAAAAAAACAAAAAACTATTTCCATCACATTCCTGTGATGGAAAGTTCTGCAATCTGCGTTGTTCCACAAACTTCCACCCACCCCTCATTCTCCAAACTCTCATATTAAAAGTGCTACCTCACTCATGTGGGTGTGCCAATTAACCGTGTCATGCAAAGGCCCAAAATTGTATAGAGGAAACATCAAAATGACCTATCACAAAATGGCCTGCTTTTTAAAGAGTGTCACCAGGGTTTTTGGCCCCTTGCTCAGTGGCCATCTATGGAAACCTACCAAACCTACACATTTCTGTAAACTAGACATCTTGGCCAGTACATGGAGGTCTGGCTTGCGTCTATCCCCCAAAAACTTTCCTACCCAGAATTCTGTGCAAACTTCATTTTTAGTTTTATAAATCACTTTTTCCACATATTTTGTTTGTGATCCTACCACACACCATCCTCCTAAGTCTCCGGAAGAGAATGATCCTTCACTTTGTTCAGTGTCCAATACATATTTGGCTCAAACTTTATTTTGCCGCCTCGAAGCCAGACGGAATGACCGTTTGAATTCCTTTACGACTGGTATCATGAAAATGAGACACTCGTAAAGTAATCTTGCAGGCATATTATGATGCCGCTGTAAATGCTCTGATGAAGGGTCGGAGACTTGTACAGCTGCATCTTAATATTCCCCTTAATAATCTTATATTTTAAAATATTATTATTTAATTTACAACTTCAACCTGAAATCAAGTTTTATACATAATATTTTTTTTATACATTACCTTTTTATATTTTAAATTATTTTTCCTACATTTTTGAACTGTTGTGTATTTCTTTTGTTACAAATAATCAACAGCAAATTAACCAAACTAGTTTGAATATATAGTTAAAAATGTGTGTATATTATAATATTAATTACTATATATTGTATAATTTCGTTAGACTATTTCACAATTTTTTTTAGAATTGAATATATTTTTGACACATATATTTTTAGAATAATATTGTGTTATAGTGACTTCAAAGGTACACATTATTTTTTCCAATTTTTATTTGGTGTCCAAGTAGATTTTTTCATCTAGCCCTGTTATTGTTTGGACGCTTTTGGGGAGAGAAGCTTGAATTTGTTAGCTACGGTTATCGGTTAAGGTAAGTTTATTTGAAAAAATTAATTTCAGTTGCTTTAACATTAGAGGGGAGTTAGTTAAGTTTTGTATATCATTTGTATTGTCTTTTTGATGATTTTGATATGTTGTGTAATAGATAGGTACAGCTATATATTTACTACCATGATAACCTTTAAGGCTTAGCAATATGTAGTATATTAGGTGCTCATTATGATATCCATCACATACAGATTTACCCACCGCCTTATTAGCATGGCAGAGGGTATTGTGGCGGATGCAAAGTTCATCCTCCACTTTTCCATTGGTGGCAATCGCACCTATTGCCTGGTGGACGGCAAAAGTCCACTAATATGTTGGCGGTGCCTAGCAGGCAGCGTCATCCATATTAGTTTGTGTCCTGTAAGAAGCCTTTCCATGGTGGCGGTGCCGCCATGGAAAGGCTGTCGGGAATTGAACTTGGTGGCTAGTTGCGGGCCCATCTTGTGGGGGGGGGTAGCTGTACTGGGGGCTACCCATGGTACCCCCCTGCATTTCCATGCACCGACTGTCAGGCATTTTGTGGTGCCTGCCATGTGGTGCAGGGTAATGCGGTGCAAGCACCTTTAACATTGGGGACGGCGCTTTTGCCCCCAGAACTGCCTATGTTAAAGGCCCAGGATGCGTGTGCCAGTTTGGCGGGCGCATCCTGATGGCAGTGGTGGGACCGCTGAATGTCTGGCGGCCGGTACCAATCACTGCTACAGTGGTGGGCGGACAAAGTCCACCCATCATCGTAATCAGCCACCTAAGTTATGTTCACATTAGTATATGTAGAATTATTTCATTTGTTTTAAGTCTAATATATAGGCCTTCATTATGATCTTTTTATGAAAGTCTCCGACCTTAGGTTGGAGGCTTTCTGACTCAAACCGTCCTTTTCACTTACGACTGGCTGATCATTATACTGCCGGTCTGAAGTGAAACTGGTCGGTTATTCACGCTGGCTTCCAACGGGCTCCAGGAAACTGCTGTCCAGTCTCAATTGGCATGTCATTTATATGTATGGCAATTTACGCTGTCTGGATTACGATGCACTATTTATGGTAGTGTTTTTTAATATCCTGCTTTCACACACGGAAAGCATGTTTAAAACATACTTCACCCTGCGGCCTACGGTTGGTGCCTAATGTGATACCTAGCATGCCCACTTGTTGATCCCTGCACCGTGTGGCAAACTCCCTGAATTCCCTGGTACACGGTGCATGGATAAACTCCACCTCCTATTTCCCTATGTGAGTTTGAGCTAAGGCCAGTTTACGGCTGCAGAAGATGTTCCTATATTGGAATTTGAGAATGCGACTGCACCACACCATGCGTGTTCTTATTTTAATCAGTTGTTCTGGATCGCTGTTTGGAGGTTGGCCGGTCATGTTTCTGCTATGGTGCCGTACACCATAACAAGCCCTCTAATGTTATTAATATATTTATGTGGGGGAGGTATTTTATTTTCAACTGGTGTCATTTTTCCTGATCTTCAGTTCCAGGGACAATGTGGTTACCATTTTTTTAATTAAATGTGTTTTTTTAAATAAATTACTAAATATTTTACATTTTCTTGTATTTTTTGCTATCCTGAATCTTTTTTTTCAGTTGATCTATTTGTAATATTTTTTTTCTTTACACGCTATGGATGATTAGATATTTAGCTTTAAATTTTTCTCAGATGTATTTATCCTTTTCTTTTTGCAAATTACAAAATAAAACAGCGGAATCATTGGGAACCCCTGCCTTGTGCTACAAAGGAGAGCAAAAAAGGTGGATGAGAAGCACCCACTGGTCACTCAGGCCGTAGTAGCACTTTATATTCACTGTTCTTTAAGCAAAGCTTGTTGTTTGAATATCTTTATTCGGTAAAAAATTGCTCACCATAAAAGAGTACATATACACAATAAAAGTACATTTCCCCCGCTACAACAATGGTAAAATATAACAATATAATTAATATGGACCTTAGCCAAAACATCCTCAACAGTTCACAATGTTATAATAGGAGAACCATCAATTACATACAGTCAATCTATTGGTAGCCTAGAGTGCAGCTTCAGTATCCTTGAGCGCGTCAGCCATGCACTGCTCAAAGCACACGTCCCTTAGGTCCATGATCTCCATCATCCATAAAGGTATGTCCGCTTTACACGTTTGAACCCCTTCTTGCTTTCAAGAGAGACAACCACCTTCTTATCCTCATCGTTCTGCGTCTCTAACTGTAGATGGGAGTTTGTCCTAATATGATTCGCTGAAGTGTGATCATGTATTAACCCTACCTTTGGTGGTTAAATAATTATGTAATATAGACCTTAAGTTTATTGTGTAAAACCTTCACCATGATCTTTATATCTGCATTTATGATCAATATTGGTTCGTATTTTGCTAATTGACGCGGGTCACAGCCAGGTTTGTTAAATTAAGGTGTTTTCAGACAGACGTATGTGTTTTTAAATGTCGCCCCACCGAAATATTTATTTCTAAATATCGTGACTCAGAAATCATGATGTTAAGAATATTGTGTTTAAGAATATCGGTTATAAAACAAGAAATAGCATTTTAAATATTAGTTTTTTTTCTTAAATGAACTTGTTTTAAAAGTATCTTTTTGCCATTTCTATAATAATTTTTTACGTTTTCTAACATATGTGTCACATGTTTAGTAGATATGAATTGTTTTTTAAATACATTTTGCAATTTTATTTTCCATAGTGCCTAGTGGGTTTTTAGTTGACTAGTTTTGGAATTAATTTAATGTTTATAAATTCATGATTATGTATTATTTCGTATTATTACTTAATTTAGATTTTCATAGTGCTTTTTGTAAATGTCTAAATTTTTTAGATGCATGATTGTGTGGTTTCTAGGGGGACAGTGTGTGAAGCAATTTATTTTTAATTCATTAATAATAAGTTCTTAATGAATATTCACTAATTAATTTCAAATTACATTTGTAAATTGTGTAAGTTTTTTTAGGCATTGGTTGTGGTGTTTATATGGGCTCAAGTTTGGTAAGTATGTAAGTTTTTTAACATAATCTTTAGTTTCTTTTTATTATTAATTAATTGATATTTATTTTGCGTTATCGTTTATATATTTGTTGTTTGCATATTACTTTTATAGGGGTAAAGGTTTTGAAGTATATGACTTTTGCTTACCTCACAATCACTATTTGAATTCTATTCGCTTAAATATTTACAATTATTTTTAATTCTGTTACTTTTTTTACATTTTCATTTTAGCTTAGATTTTTCGCATTTATAAGTGTGTAAAGTGTGGGAATTTTCATAATTTTTATAATTCATTAATAATTTTGTAATTCATAATATTTCTTTAATTGTTAATTACCTTTGTCATTTGGTAAGTACATCTTTTCTTTAATTTAGATGTAGGTTTTGAATTTCGTGGTGTTGTAGGGTAGGAAATAAAAATAAGTAAATTTACGTCATAATTAATGCATTTATTTTTTAAACAATTGGAAAGCAAAATTAACAAACAACATTTAATATATTTTTTGTAGTTATGGGTCATATGCATTTATCATTAGGATCTTTATTGTTCAATATATTATATTAAATATATTTTTAATTTAATTTAATTTTTTACATACTCTCTTTTTTAAATTTAGTTTCATGTTGTTAATATTTTGTAATTTTTTATTTTTGTACTGACTGTAGCGAGAATCTTAATTCTAATAATTGATTTAAGTTGGAATAGTATGTTTTACCCCTCTAATATCCAACACTTTCCCTACTGTTGCACTCACTGTAGTTGGAACAATCATTTTTTCTCCTCTGCTAACAAACACTTTTAGATCTTTTGCATTCATTTGAGTGGGAATATTCATTTTTACCTGTCCACTATCCAACACTTTCCCATCTGTTTCACTCTTTGGATTTGTAATATTAATTTTTAGCCCTCCGCTATACAACACCTTCCCTACCGTTACAATTACTGGAGTCGGAATAGTGCATTTTATCCCTAGCCTAGACAACATTTAAACTACGGTTGCACTCATTCTAGTGTTAAATTGTAAATTCTACTCCACCACTATCCAACACTTCCACCACTGTTGCACTAACTGTAGTGGGGAAAGTAATTTGTTCAATTCCAATATCCATCACTTTGCCAAATTTTGCACTCGTTGAATTGTGAATTGTTTTTTTTTACCTGTACGCTATCCAATGCTTTCCCTACTGTTACACTTACTGGAGTGGGAACAGTAATTTTTATACCTAGGCTTTAGAACACTTTCACTATTTTTGCATTCACAGGAGTGGGAAAAGTCATTTTAACTCCATCGCTATTCAACATTTTACCTACTGTTGCACTGACTGGAGTACGAGATTTAAGTTAAAAAAAATGTAAATCATTAAATTTTTTGATTTTTAATAAAATGATTCATTTTATTATCTTTTAGGTTATTGCTATATATAAATACATATATATATAAATAGACATACACATATATGTGTGTGTTTATATTTTTTTAATCATTTTAAAAGTATAAAAGCAATCTTTTTTTTTAAAGAATAGATCTATATATTTATTTATTATGTATGTTTGTTTAACTTTTTCATTAAGTTAATTTGGTATATTTATTTTAAGAATTGATTTTACACACACACACACACACACACACATATATATATTGAATTGTGAATTGTTTTTTTTTACCTGTACGCTATCCAATGCTTTCCCTACTGTTACACTTACTGGAGTGGGAACAGTAATTTTTATACCTAGGCTTTAGAACACTTTCACTATTTTTGCATTCACAGGAGTGGGAAAAGTAATTTTAACTCCATCGCTATTCAACATTTTACCTACTGTTGCACTGACTGGAGTACGAGATTTAAGTTAAAAAAAATGTAAATCATTAAATTTTTTGATTTTTAATAAAATGATTCATTTTATTATCTTTTAGGTTATTGCTATATATAAATACATATATATAAATAGACATACACATATATGTGTGTGTTTATATTTTTTTAATCATTTTAAAAGTATAAAAGCAATCTTTTTTTTTAAAGTATAGATCTATATATTTATTTATTATGTATGTTTGTTTAACTTTTTCATTAAGTTAATTTGGTATATTTATTTTAAGAATTGATTTTACACACACACACACACACATATATATATATTTTATTATATATATTTTGTATAACTCTCTTTTTAACTTTGATTACTTTTATTCTCAATTTTTTGGTACTGACCAGTTAAAGTATTGGTAATTATAATTTTTGCATTCAACATTTTTATAACTATATTATTTCCATATGTATTTTTTAAATCAATATTTTGACAGTCGTCAAAATAATGAAAATAAGCCCCCTACTGAATAACACGAGAGGAGCTGTGATGCTGGATATGCACATATCAGTTAGATTAAATAAAGCCATTATCATGTTAAGTGATTTTGTTGAATTAAATTGGAAAACTGCACAGTTGTCATCTTGTAAATGACCTGTACAATTTATTGAATCACCTGTTTTGTGGAATAATGTTCCGGCATATTTAACCCATTGTCTGCTTATGACGAGCCCAGCTTGTCCTGAGGCACAGTGGAGCTGTGCTCACGACGAGCTGGGCTCGTCATAACAGCCGTGGCACTCCCATGGTAATTGATTCCCCGCCTGTGCGGGAGAATCAATTAGTGGGCGGAGTCGTGACGAGCCCAGCTCATCATGAGAGCAGCTCACGAGCACCGCGGTCCCCTCTCCCACCCCATGCCATGGGGGAATTACCCCAGCCGCCAAGGGGTTAAGCAGGCAAGTGCCTTGTTAAAATGTCCATTATCCTGCAATATGTTGTGCTGGCCAGTGAGTGGCACATCACATGCGGATTTGATTGTCGTTATCCTTGCATGTGACTGTGCCTAACGCAACTGCGCATTAAATCAGCAACCAGCCTTTATCTATTCTTTAACTGTCTTTGCTATAAGAAAAAAAACTGTTTCTCTTATTTCTCCTTGTAATAAGGGATTATATTGATCATGGTGAGGAAAAGTAATATATATGTGCGGGGTGTTGGTGAAGTGTTATGTGCATGAGTCAGGCAAATGATCATGCCCTTTAACCACTTGCATTGTTTCACCCAACAGTGCTTAAAGGCTGCTGATTTTCTCAGCAACGTTCCTCTCATGGATTAGTTTCTGTCTGTCCAGAGTACCTGTTCAGAGGAAACTGATACAGCTTTCTCATACAAATTGCATTACAGTTAGTGGCACAACCGATGCTTCTCCTCAGGGACCTTGTACTGTGTTCTGTTCATAAGCCAGGGCTCCTGGTGGTGTTGCAGGAGACAGAGGTCAAGGTATAGCAACATGCTGACTTTGTCAGATGTATGCTTCAGGACAAACGAGGCAGTCAGTAGATCTTGTTTTTCAGAAAAAAAATTGTTATATTAAATACTGCCATCCATAAATATTGTGTATGAAATATTCTCACACAGATATAAAGTGTGCAACATTATCCGAATCAAGAATATCGATTTTGATGTAAGTAATACAGTTGTTAGTATTAATGAATGTATTAATATATTTTACAGAAATATCACAGTTAAGAATATTCTAGTTAAATTGGTTCTTTCTTTTTAAATATGTTATCGTATTTTATTGGGTATAAAGGGGTCGATTTCGATTCGGGAAAAACCACTCCGACTAGCTGTACAGAGTGTTTTTCCCATACACCTTCAAAATCCCCGTATGTACGATCAAGTACGATTCGTACCAAGAGCCGGACTCCGTACGAATCGTACAAAGACCGTACAACACGATCTCCACACAATTCACCATCGGGACCCGCTGTACGCGGCATCCGTACGGTTCAAAGCAGGGATTCCCGACCCAGCAAGTACGATTCGAGTCGGGTATGCACCGAAATCATCCGGAGATGCAGAGTTCCCCTCGAAACAGGTACGGAACGCCCCACCTCCGGGTACGGTGCGTACACCCCATGATCGCAGGGGTAAGATACGTACACCCCATGATCGTAGGGGTATGCTCCGTACCCCTGCGATCATATGGTGTACGCACTGTACCCCATGATCGCAGGGTGTACGCACTGTACTGTGTGTGTATGATTGTGTGTTTGTCTGTACGATTCGCCCTTACCTGACGTGGACCGTACGAATTGCGTCCTCCTACCCCGGTCCGGATTTGTACTTGTCGGGTCATATGGCATCTGCACTATTCGTACGGAAGACTGTGGGTGTACGGTTCATACTGATTTTCTCTTGCTTCTCGTACGGATCGCACAGATTCATACGTATTTGCTCAGTACGAATCGTACTACGTGAATTGTACAGATTTGTGCGATTCGTACGGAAAGGGCAGTCGATACGAATCGTACGTAAATATTTCCTCCAGGATTGGAATCGGCACCAAGATGTTTGTTTAATTTTGATCTCTTTTATTATCGTTTTTAAAATGTTATTACTTTTTTTAAATAAAATATGTATTTTTTTAAATTTACAATACCCTAAGTGTTTTGCTTTTCATAAGCATTTATGGTGGTAATTAAATACATTATAATTCATCAGCAAACAATTAATATGTAATAATTTATAAATATAACTAATAATTGTTGATTCTATAATTAGATGTCTTTTCAGATGTAAGATTATGGAGCATCATATGTTTTGTTTGTGCATAGACAGTTAAGGAAATGAATGAATTATCATTAATTATTAGGTTTTGGTTATTATGACTTCTTTATTTGTCAAAGATGTAAGTCAATTGTAACTACAATTTTAGCACTATGGGTGTCATTAGGATTGCGGTCGATAATCACCAAGATCGGCATGGTAGCGGGAAAAGACCACCCGCAAGGGCCACGACATAACCGCCTGTCTAATTAGTATTTTCCACAGTCCAAATCCAACTGCGGTGGTACAATCACAGCCATTAACATTGCGGTGGTTGTTGCTGCCAGCAGCACCGTTGCGATGTCAAAAGACCATGTCCTGCATTTCCCTGCACTGTGTGGCACTGCATAGCCCCTGCCACCTGGTACAGGGACATGTAGAGGGTAGGGGGTTACTATGGGTACCCCCCCAGTGCACCCACACACCCCCAACCTATTGGGGGCCTGCAATGGGCTCCCGGAACAAAAGACAGCCTTTCAATGGCGTTTCCAACGCAGAGGAAAGGCTGGCTTCTGCCGGCATCATAATTTGGTAGGTGTAGACTGGCTCTGCACCAACTCTTTTTTTGATGTCCAGCTCTGCCCAG
This sequence comes from Lissotriton vulgaris, assembly GCF_964263255.1. Classification (NCBI taxonomy): domain Eukaryota; kingdom Metazoa; phylum Chordata; class Amphibia; order Caudata; family Salamandridae; genus Lissotriton; species Lissotriton vulgaris. Next base: position 236,803,151 of record NC_141698.1, on the reverse strand, counting down.
CAGGCAAGCGTGAGTACTTCTACAGACGGAAAAGTTGCTGTGGGATTTCTCATCCCTGCGGTCATCACCCCAATGCTAATGCGACCAGCGGTTTTCCTTGGTTCATTCGCAGACGGATGGCTGCCGCCGAGCCGGCGGCTCCCACCGCCAGCCTGCGGTGGAAATCCTTCCGCCATCCTAGTAGATCCATATGCTATAGCTGAGCGGCTTCTTTTGTGCAGTGCTATATGATGTGTAGTAAAATATTTCTAATTAAATAATTGTTTGTTTATTAATATTAATTTGACAATTAATTTTGTTTATTCTGTAATACAATATGTTATTTCTGGTTTATCAGATTGGTATGTTTAAACCCTGCGAATGGATGTATTTTTAATCGTCTAGGGTCCGATTCCGGGCCAATTCTGATCTCGGTCGGAAGGGCACCGAATCCGGTTCGGCATTAGTGGATCGGATTCGGAGGCTGAATTTCCATCCGGTTCGTACACGGGTCCGGACGTCGATCTACGATGCGAACAAACGCAAAATCTCCGTCCGAATCGTTTCCGGGTCTGAACCACCCCTTACGTCTTGGCCGTAAGCTAACCGTGGCGCTCAATGGAGACGTTTCACGACCGAGCTAGTACGATGCTCGATTCGGACAGCCGGATCGAGTCAGAGCTTCCTGCTCGCAATAGCTCCCAGAGTTGGACTTTTGGGGTCCGCATCGCACCCCCTGTTTCCCGCAGCCTTACAACTTGGACACAAGGGGAGACCCATGTGTCTCCCCAACACAGGCATGTACGGTGCGGATGGCAGAGATGAGTACCCACTGTAGGGGGTGCACTTGTCCGCAACGTACCCATTCAGTCAATGGGAGCCCATGTACGCGTTGTATGACCGGCTCCCATTGACTGCTATCGGAGTCTGACAGCATACAGCCGCATCGTACTCGCTTGGTCAGACTACAGGAGTCCAGATCAGTCGGGAAACAGCCCTGCTCCCACTCAGTCGGAGTGCTTTCCGACCCTGATCGGAATCGGCCCCTAAATAGAATGTTAATCTATAATAAGTAATGATAAGTTAAACATTTATGCTTAATATGCACTTGAGATAATGTTTATTTGATATCATTGCTGTGACTTGTGGCATTTGTATGAATAAATGAATTTGAGTACATTTTTATAATTTAATTTATATACTTAATCATTTATAAATAGTGTTTAACTGACAACTATCAAAAGAACACAGAATATTATCTTAATCATAAATATTAGTTTTGGTCTGAATTGTTATTCTATTCTTTGTTGCTATAATAATACATTTATTAATAGTCATTTCATTTTTTACAAATTCTTTTTTTATGTTAATGTATTTTTTAATTGTGCTCTGCTTTTTGAATGTAACTAACATTTGTTCTGATTAGTTTTGCATTTGGAAGACTGTCCTACCGCCATTGTGGAAGAATGTGACTGACTGACAGGTAGTCAGTAGTCCCACCCACCAAATTTGTGATCTGACTGCCTTTGAGTCATTTGTAAACATGTCTATTTTATAAAGGCTTGTGCAGCTGCCTGGTAAAGGCCCACATCACAAGCTTAAATCCTAAGATGCATGTTTTTAAACTTTCCTGCTGCCCAGGGAAGGCACAGCATGCAAGTATGTTTAGGTGGTGCACCATGGAAGGATTTCACCATTGCGTAGGTCTATGGGTGGTAGAGCCCCTGATCGTGACCCAAACAAAAATCTTTCTACCAGCTTTTTATAAGTGGTTGGAGGAATGTTGCATCGTAATCCATTGTGGTGGAATGCAATCGGACCAAACATCGTGCTCCTTGAGGATATTGGAAGATGTTGCTCGGTTTATCCTTTTTGCAATTCCAGCAAACCTACTGCAGCCTAATATGCATCTGGCTAACCGCTTGTACAGATCTCAGTACTAAAGACACCGACGCTCCTACTGATATAATTCGCCCCATTGATTTTAGAGTTGTAAAATATATGGAATTTATATTTTTTTAAATATTAATACTTATTTTTTTGTATTATTATTTTAATCTTTTATTATGTTTTATTATTTTTTTTCTTTTATCAAATCTGCAAGACCTTTAGGGCAATGCAACGTGTGGTGACTGAAGAGGGGTAAACCTTATTCCTGCAGTTCCCTTACATGTTGTTTCAGAGGGGGATTGCCAGTTAACAAGCCAAGCGGCTCCAGCTGCGGTCTAAAACTGTCCTCAGAGCCCCTAGGCGCTCGACATGCTGTTTGGATACAATAGCTGGTGCCCCCAAGAAGAGGCCTTCACGTTTCAAGGTACTCACAAATGCTTTAAACATTTTTTATCAACATGGTTAAGGGTGGCCTGTCTAAATGTCTACTAAGGCTCTTTATAAAATAGTTTGCCAAACAGATGTTGGGAATTACATACTGGCCCGTGTCCAGGCCACTCTCAGCAGAAGGGTACTTGGTGTGCTTCTTGCCTTGCTCTTGGCTTAGGCAACGGATTGCCTTGCGCCTTCCTTTTAGAATAGATATCCTGAACAAAGAGTCCTAGTATTCCCTTATTAATAGGCATGGGTTGCTTTACCAATCCAAAGGTTTCTTTTATATGGTAGTGTTGTTGAGTATCCTAATGCTTATGACCAAGGAGTGTTAGACAACTGCAAACACACACACTATTCAATAATTGATTTACAAGACTCAAGGAGATCTATACGAATGTATACAAAGACATGTACCTTTATATATATTTTTGCCCAAGAATCAATAGGATCAGTTAAGTATGGTTTGCAAGATAACCATTTTTACGTTTACAATGTCGAGAATGCGGTTTACATATTCTGCAAAGTTGTCCTATGGGAGGAGAAACAGATATGGCATATAAGGGCTTTGATGTAACTTACAACAGAATCCGCTTTCTTTAAGTTTAATATGGGCTAGTTCCATGGCAGCAACATCAGTTTACTTCCAGTGGCAATAGGCCGCACGGATGCAATTTTTCCAAACAAAATTTGCTTCACAGTGCAAGTCAATGTGAATCAGTCTTATCATACGAGTTGAGCCTGAAATTGGTATGTTAACAAACTTTACTGAAAAAATATTGTGTGATATATCGCAATGTTCAAATATTGTGGTATAAAATATGAATGTAAAAATAATCAAAATTAAGTGCCTCATTACTATGTAGGTCTGAAAGCCTCTGGCCTAGTCGGGTTCCCATCACCTGAGTCCTAACCCATCTGCCGGTGTCAGTTGTGATCAAATCAGCCAGACCAATTACAATGATCGCGGTCTGAAGGGTAACTGTTTGGTCATGTGTAATTAGTCACAAATGGCAATCGAAGACACCAAGTTGGTCGGAGGGGATCTATGCAGTTCTTCAGATACGTTTTTCAACTGACCCATTCCGATTTTGTATTCTGACAGTCTTTCTTACTCTGTCCAACACATAAAAAGGCTGATGGAAACTGACTTACGGGGCTCCTATAAGGTCACTTTGCATGGTGTAAAATTTGTGTAAAGATGAACACACATTTCATTGATCATTTTTACAAGTATATAGATTTTGTTGAAATAACAGAGTGGGATGTTGTTTCTTTATATTGAAGCAGTGATATGTGTTGCGCACAAATAAAATTTGTTGGTACATTTATTCATTTTTTTATTATATTTTTGGGAAAAAAAAATGTTTGAATTGTTGTGCTAAAGATGTTTTTGCTTTTAGTTTTTTATTAAAATGTAATAAAAAATTTGTATTTTATGTTGTTACAAAATACTAATATTAAAAAATGTACATAGTTACGTTTTGGATATAGTTGTTACATTAATAGGTCTGAATAGTTGACATTCAGATTTTATATATGACAGGTTGTTTAAATATTATATTAAAAAATATTTATTTTTCAAATAAGAAACCAAGGTACAGTATTTTATGTTTATTATCGTCAATACTACATTTTTTATTATTACATTTTTCGACTTAAAGTGAAAAAAATTATATTAAAAAAGACATACTTTTGTGAGCTGATTTTTTTTAACTTCTTTGTCACTACTAAGTTTAATAACATTATTTTAATTTTGTGATTATAATGTCTTCTATTTACTATTTCAAAAAATGGTATGTTTGAATAATTATATGTTACCTATATTTAAACAATAGGTGATTACTATTAGTCTTTTTTTCTTACTTAGGTGAATATTACAATGTCGGGTGGACCTGAGCGCAATATGGACTGATCGGCATTTGTTGGTCACGACACTGTATATGGATGCGAGTGCACATGGTGTGATTGCAAACGACCATTTCCCATATGGGAGCTTGTGCTGCAGTTGGAACCAGACCGCAGCACTACCTCACATATAGGAATAGAAGTTTGTGTAAATCTATGCACCATGTGAAATGAGGGTGTTCTGGATTTAATTCTGACTGGCGTGAGAATTGTCGTGGAAGCAAAGTGTACTAAATGAAGTTTTGGGAAGTTTATCATCGGTTGGCATGGCAAACTGATTCATGATGTCAGAAAATCGTTTGAGTTGTTAATTTTCATGCAGATTTGAAAAATATTTTCCATTTCTAATTGTGGATCGGAGTAGTCAAGGAGATGTTAGCTTGTGTAGGAGATTTTATATTTTGTACTGTGTAAATGCAGCTCATTGGAATATTGCCAATATTCATTTGGGGTGGTGGCTAAAGCAGACAGGGTTGTAGTCCTGCCACGGGTGATAGCAAGACTACATTGCACAGAAGGGTGGTGAAGGTAGGTGAGGGAAGTAGTGGTTGTTGTATGGTGATCACAATGGGGCTAGAGCCTTGTAATGGATGGGGGGGTGAGTTAAGTTATTGCTAAACTTATCTTGAATGTCGTTGATCACTTTGTCAAAGATCTACATGTTTAAATTATTTTGGATAAGTGACATAATATTACGATCACACATATTTAGATACTTTAAGATGGTTTATAAAAAAATACAAAAAGAAAAAAATTAAAAATGAATGAAGTATAACTTTATGTGAACAAATAAACCTTCAAGCATAATAACATTAACATTGAAAAATACAGACAAAAAAAATTAAGGCAACTAAAATACCAACTAAAACTAATATTATTTAGACAACAACATTTTTAAATATACAAAAATAATTTTTAAACATATCTTAATATTTAGAAAAATGTAGTGACATCTGTGAATATGACAGATACTACAAAAACTAGGATGTATAGAGTAGGAACAACATTGAATCACTGGGGTATAATGAATAATATTCTCATCCTTACTCTGTGCAACATTGCTGATAGACTAAATAAAAAGAAACTGGCACATCTTAGAAACTCAATTTAATTGGCAACAATGTAAGATTCTTCATTTAAAAATTGAGTGGAGATCTTTGAGAAGTAATGTAAACAATTATACTTCGTATTGAATATGTTTAATAATCATGTTTGTTTTATTAATATCCCAAATTAATCCAACACTATATTAAGATGAATTTTTAAGCAAAAACATATAAATAAAAAACATTACTTAATAAATATAACATTAAAAAATGTGATAATTTCTTATTACACAAATAAATACTTTCCCACAAGATTCTCTTACAAATAGAGCAAAACAAACGTAGAGCCCGGATTTCACTGTTGGTCTGAATTGCCTACAACCAAAACCGTGTGAGTTTGTGAATCGGCCTTCCATAGGCCTTTGATTCCACACACTGATTTAGGATGTGACCACACATGCTGCGTTTGCAAACTCCCAATTATGTATGTGAGCTTAAGCTAAGGCATGAAACAGTCTGTCTCACAAACTCCCATAGAGAAATGGAAGTTTGTTTAACAAAATGCACTATGGAGATAGTGGTGATGACAGCACAATTGTGTAGACAAGTATTCAATTCTTGCCTCAACTTGATGATTGCTAGTTGAATGTGTTCTCATCCATATCAGTACATTTTAAACTTGCATGAAGTCACACCTGGTTCACACTCAACGCTTACTTTCATTGTATCAGTTCTGAACACTGTGCAGTTCAAGGTTTGTCATCCATAGCAGCAATTCAATGATATTAAGTCTACGATACTGATGTTTGAACCTCTATACAGGATTTCGGAGATAATGAATCTGAGGCAGTTCGGCCTCCTGCACCCCTGTTGTGGATCATGCCACATGGCAGATTTAGGGTCAGCAATGGGACCTGAAAATCAACATGGATCTGCATCAGGTTAATCACACCAACCTGGCATTTACCAGCCAATTTGCAACACAGATTTAAATTAAATACAAAAAGTAAACCTCCATAATTCACATAATTAGATATCAATCAAACAAATAATAATATTTTTTTTTTAAATTGAAAAGAACAAAGTTACTGAACTAACCAAACGTTTCCGCTTTACGACCTGAATCCACAAACAAAATAATAATTAAACAATTGACAAAAATATGAAACAACAATTAAATGACGATTTATGAACAAACAATGATTATTTGAAAACTGAATTACTTTCCCCCATGTACCACAATAAAATATTTTCACAATTTTAAGAAATACTTTTACATTGATGAATTAATATAAATTAGCAACAAATCATTATATAATGTAATCAATTTTTCTTCACACCATTTACAACTGTTAGCCACACATCTCACACATCACAAATTTTTAAGCAATGGCATCTTCATTTTTTAAATTTATTTTTAACATAAAGGGGCCCATTAGGATCTCAGGTGGATCGCCAACACCCGCATGGCGGTGGCGATCCTCCCGAGATCCGTACCCGCCTGCTACCCATTTCCCCCTCTGCCATATTACTATAGCAGGGGGGACTGCAGCAGAGGAAAAGACCGTCCGCTGCTTTTCCGCCCAGTCAACAAGTCAACCTGGCAGAGTTTAATATGGTGGCAGTGTCTGTTAGACACCGCCAGCCATATTACCATGGGGCGGAAACATGCCTTTCCATTGGGGCATTGCCACCACGGAAAGGCATGCAGGAATTGCTTGTAGGGGCCTGTTGCGGGTCCCAAGGGACTCTGGGTGGTGGGGGGTGCACATGCGGGTACCTATGGTACCCCACTGCAGTTCCATGCACAACATGGCAGGCACCGCACGGTGTCTGCCATGATGTGCATGGAAGTGCACGACATGCCTTCCTGGCATTGTGGCGGACGGTGCTGAGTGCACCGCCCATCACAATGTCAGGAATGCAGGATGCGCCCACCACTGTGGAGCGGGCGTATCCGAATGGCCCACACGGGACCCCCACCCTTATGGCGTGTGGTCCCATTTCATGATAGGATGATGGGCGGAAAAAGTCCTCCCGCCATCCTAATGGCCCCCTAATTAATAAATATATAAATAATTATTGATTAATAATAAAACTATCACAATATGCCAAAAATACATTTTTCCACCAATTTTGTAAAACATGGAACAATTTGCATAATTAAATAACAATTAACATTTCAAATATAACAAATTATTAATACATTAATTTATACATTAGAGAAAGTAAAATAAAATGAAATTAATGTTACTTTTTAAATATTAATAATTGGTTTAATAAATACATTATTTTCCACCCTACTCCCCTATCAACACTCAACCCGCTCTTAAAAAAATGACACAAATAACATAATTGCTAATTAAATAATAATAAGTAAAAACAAAATAACAAAAAAGTTAATAAACAAATTACCACTATTAGCAATCCTAATTCAAAATTGGTATTGAATTATTTAAAATTAAATTAATTAGCACCATGTTCCCCTGCAAACACACAACCCGCTCTTATTAAAATTAGACAAAAAAATTAACAGTTAAATTAAATAATAAATACAAATTAAACAATTATAGATAAATTAATTATAGCTTAATACCCAAAAAGAACACTATAAATGTAAAAACTAAAATGTATTTGAAAAGAATTATTAATGTTAGTATATTTAAATTACCTCCCCCTTATACCTATTTAAACGCACAACCCGCAATAAATTTAAAATGCAAAATATTCTTTTTTTAAATTGTATAAGTTATATTGTTTGATTACAAATAGTAATCGACCAAAGCAATAATTACACACAAAAAAATGAGCACATACAGTTAAATGTGAAAGTAAAATTACAAACAATAATATTAAGCTCGATATTGAAAAAAAAAATATTTCTTACATGAACCTTGATTTTCTTGACCAGCATTTTCCTGCAGTCAATATTTAGGAATGTAAATATTTTACACTTGATATCATTGAAAGTCGACTTTTTCTACTCAATATTCTCACTCTTTACCCTGCTGGATAGTTACGGAAAATGGAGCATTGCAAGCTAAAGTTTTCCACATCCCTGAGGAAATTTGACAAAGCTTTGAAAACTTCGAAGTAGCCCTTCATTGAGCAGACCGCTCACATACGCTAGTCAACAGCTACCTCTGTGTATGGGACATTATATTCGCTCCGGTTTTGATCGATCAGTCACTGCCACTGTTGTAGGGATTGCAATCCCTCTGATGACCTCATTGATCCTATTGGATGCATGGAGGTCAGTGTATCTGGCAGCCCTCTCTCCGCAAGCCATCATAATCATTTTTGCTATCCTGAAGGGTCAGATGGAGTTGGTCCAGGCCCTGACAGGCTGACGGTGACAGTCAAAAGGGCATACTATTTAGCCCACATTTGCGTTTGCATAATAATCCAGTGCGCGTAACCAGTGAAGGTGTCGTTGTAAGGCAACTATAAACCATATCATAATGATGCTCTATCTGAAGTATTCCATTGCAGAGGGGTAAAATTAACTCTCACACATCCTTTCAATGCAACAATAGTGTTGGATTGGGAGAGGTAAAATATTAACTATAGTTAGTGCCAGAGAAGGATAAACTTTTGACCTGTAAATGAGTTTATACTTTCTATTCACACAAATGAGGCCAATATTATATAAATGTTCGTGATGCAGAATGTTAATATGTAACATTCGTCCGCCATTGAATTCAGAGTCATTAAATGAGTAATACACCTATAATTAATAAAAAATAATAAAATACATTGTAAAACAAAAAATATATATCTAATTGGTAATTAACCAGATATTGTCATAAAATATAAATACATTGAACATAGCTTAAAATGGTTAAATAACATAATATACTGTTAAAAAATGTTGATCTGATAAATATTAAGCAGGTAAATCCAAAATATTGTTTTATAAATTGAAATATATATAAGTAAATAATAAGTATTAAATGATTCAAATATAATATTTTAAAATAACTAGTGATTGACTATACATTGTAACAAATGTAACATGTAATTTTTCTTATTTTTTAAAAAACTGTATATATAAATACTCCAGTAACACAAAAGCCATTTTAACAAAAACTTTTTTTTAAATCCTTAATCTATTTAAACAATCTTTCTAATTATATTTAACTCTACAGGCAGTGCAACAGTAGGAAAACTGTTGGATAGTGGATGGATACAAAAAAACTATTAGCATTCACGAAAAGTTAAACAATAGGGAAATTGTTGAATATTAGAGGGCTAAACATTAGTATTCACACTACAGTCAGTGCAAGAATGGTGAAAGTGTTGCATAGCGGAGGTGTAAAAATTAGCATTCAAACTCCTGTGATTGAAAACGTGGTGAAAGTGTTGGATAGCGGACGGGCAAAAAATATTAATCCAACTCCAATGTGTGCAACAGTAGTAAAAAGGTTGAATAGCGTAGGGGTAAAATGTACTATTATCACTCCAGTGTGTGTAACTGTAGGGAAAGTGTTGGATATTGGATGTGTAAAAATTATTAATAGAACTTCAATTAGTGCAACAGTAGGGAAAGTGTTTGATATCAGATGGATAAAACATACTGTTCCCACTAAAGTGAGTGCACCAGTAGGGAAAGTGTTGGATATCGGTCAGGTAAAAATTATTATTCCCAATCCAGGGAGTGCAACCGTAGGGAAACTGTTGGATAGTGGAGGGATAAAAATTACTATAACTACTCCAGTCAGTGCAACAATATGGATAGTGTTAGATTGCACAGGGGTAAAATCAACTCTTCACACTCCGGTGAGTGCAACAATCGGGAAAGTGTTGAATATCATAGGGTTAAACTCTAATATTGGCTCTTCAATAAGTGTAACAGTATTAAAAGTGTTTTGGCTACCGGAGGAATACAACTAACTATTACCACTCCAGATTGCGCCACAATAGTGAAACTGTTTGATACAGAGGACTAAAAAGTAATATTCACCCATGGGTGAGTGCAACATTAGTGAACGTTATGGATAGTGGAGGTGTAAAAGTTAGAATTCATACTCCAATCAGTGCAACAGTATTGTGTTGTTGAGGGGTAGCAATAAATATTTTCAATACTGTGAGTTCTCAAATAAATATAAGCAAAGTATTAACATCCCAAATATTCTTATAACAGAAAAAGGTAAAAAAATATATACATATGTTAAAAATTAAAGTATAAGTATATTTAATCTTTGAAATGTAAATACAAAATATTATAATGTGCAAAGCATATAATGCAAACCTTGTGATATTTTTGTAAATAAAATTTAAAAGTACATATATTTACTTTGAAATGATTTACAAATAAAAGCTTATTTATTACATAAATTTACTTTTTATATTTCCTAAAGTATAACAACACACAATTAACATAAAAGCAGTAAATGAAAAATTCTAAAAATAATCTCTTTTTTTAGGATATATAATTATTTAAAAAAATAGTAATAAATACAACTCTTAAAAATCATTAATCTTAACCAACTTTAAGACTACCGAAACCACAAACCACATTTAACTTTAAAGTTTTAAAATAAAAAGAAATACAATTAAAATTATTTTTCATTTAAGAAAAACAGTATTAAAAAACTAATTGAAAGGAGGTCAAATTAATGTACTACACACCCTTTACACAATAAAAATGCAACACACACCCCAAAAATATAAAGAATTACACTAATTAAATATCCATAAATATTTAATATCAACGATCCAAAAAGTATTACAAAATTAAACATGATTCACTTTCCAACCGTAAGGCATATGAACACCAGAACCCACACAAAAAAATACATTTAATCATTTCCGTATTTAATGTTGCAATAATTATTATTAATTCAGAAATAATTAGTAATTAATGAAAAATAATTACTTACCGCCATTTACACCAATAAAACCCTTAAGCTGTGACTAAAATTAAATACACAATTTCGTTAATACATTTTCAATTCATTAATTAATAGCAATGAACAGCAAATTGGTAATTAATCATAAAAACATTACTTCACACACTTCACTACCTATAAACCACACAATCGGTATCTTAAAAAAATATTACACAATGACCGTTATAATTAGCAAGTAGTTAATTAATATTGGCGAACTATAATTTTCTAAGTAATTAATAAAAAAATAATTAAAATATTCACAATATGATGTCATAATTCAAAAAGTATTAAAAATCAAAATATAATCCATACATTATAATAATGAAATTACTTCACACCCTATTCCACCATTAAATCAAGTACACAAACTGAAAGGAAAAATACTAAAAAATACATTGATAAAATTATCTACCCCAAAACAATATTATACAAAAAAGGGATTTACATGTAAAATATATACTAAAATACATAACACTAATTAGAAATTTAAAAATGTAAATAGCACATATAAAAAAGTATTATCGAAGATTTCTATATTTTTAAAAACAGAGGGGTCGATTACGATGGCTCGCTGGTGGAAAAGGGACTGCCCGCCATAGGTGCGACGGTCCCGCACAACGAATTAGGATGTGGGCGCATCCTGTATGTTTACATTATGGCGGGTGGCAGCACCCGTCACAATGTAAAAATGCATGTTTTACACTTGCATGTACAACATGGCAGGCACCGTGTGGTGCCTGCCACCTTGTACATGCAAATGTAGGGGGGTACCATAGGTACCCCCCACGTGCAGCACCCCCCCCCCCACCCCAACCCCCTGGGGGCCAACAACAGGCCCCCAAAGGCATTTCCACCTGTCTTTTTGCAGCGGGAACTTCACCGCAAAAGACAGGCATCCAAATGAACCACGGCGGTACCTGCACGGTACCACCTCCATAGACCCCTTGTATCTGAAGGCGGGCGGAAAAGGCCTGCCTTGCAGGACCACAGCAGATGGTCTTTCCATCCGCTGAGATACCTTTTCCCTTCCCACCATCATCCTAATGTGGCGGTGGGAATTTTAAGGGTGATGACTGTCAGGCCTGTGGTCCTCACCACCGGGCCAGCGGTTGCGGATTTTCTGCCATTGTAATCAGCCCCTATATTTATAAAATTACAACCAACATTTAGGGGACCATTAGTATGCTGGGCGGATCGCCAAAACCAGCCAAGCGGGGGCAATCCAAACGCCATCCTGCAATGTTTCACCCCCGCAACCACGTCGGACTGGATAGGCATGCGGTTTTCAATGTTGGGGGCCGGTAGAAGGCCCACTGAGTGTTGGGGGGTGCATTTGGGGGGTACCCGTTATAACCCCCTACATTGGCATGGACAAGCTGGCAGGCACCGGGCGGTACCTGTCACCTTGTACAAGTCAATGCACAACATTTGAACCACACTCCGCAGGCACACGCCGGGAGCGTTTTAAGAGCGATTTTAAAAATTATTGTGATATTTCTGTGTTATAACTAGCTGCTAGCAATTTAAGCCTACCTCAAACAGCCGAGAGCGTTCCTCAGCGCCGGCTGCAACGATTAGTCAGACGCCATTCCGGCGAGATCTTGGGCCACGCCCACCTTGCAGGCCACACCCCCTACTCCGCCTACATTATGTGCTGTCACCGGAAGCGCAGCGGACGAGCGCAGTGGGAGCGCCGTTTGCGCGCCAAAGGCGCGCCTAGGGCAAGCCCGTCTGCGCCCGTCCGCGCCAGGACAGAGCCCAGGGCCAGTCCCCCTGATCAAAAAGATAAAGAGATCAGTTGCAGGAAATATACATCACAAGAGATCCTGACACTAAGATGCATTGCAACATGCCCTCCAATAGATCTACTTAAAGAAGGTAAGCGATGTCCTTGTTGCCCTCTTAAATTCGAATTCGCCACAATAAATAATACAAATAATACATTAACAGACAACAATACAGAGAGTACCAAAAACCGCTCCATTAAGGCAGGACTCATAAATGCCAGATCAATGGTAAAACATAACACCCACATAGCCTTTTTGATGGAAAATCGAGAAATCGATGTACTATTTGTGACGGAAACATGGGCGGATGAGGCGTCAGACGTCGATCTCGCACTGGCAATACCCGAAAAATACTCATTATATAGAGTAGACAGAAAATTGAAAAGGGGAGGAGGATTAGCAATTATAGCCAAAGAAAACCTCAGGATTAAGAGCTCTGAAAAAGGAAGTCATCCTGACTGTGAAATCATGACATTCCAAATCATGATCACCAACAATTACAGTTTCAATGGAGTACTCATCTATAGACCACCAAATGCAAAAAGACCGCTCATTAATTCACTAAGCCCATTCCTAGAATCCTGTGTAACGAACCCAGACTACACAATACTGAGGGACTTCAATTTACATTTGGAGAAAACCACAGACCCCAAGATTAGCACCTTTAAAGATGCAATGGCTAATTTCGACCTAGAACAAAAAGTCCAGCTAGGTACACATATAGCAGGACATACACTTGATGGTATTTTTACATCGTGCCAAAAATTAACAAACGTAGAAGTCCACCCGATGGCGTGGACAGATCATAAACTTGTATCTTTTCAACTAGAGATTGTAGAGGACCTAGGAAAACCTATTGAAAAGCCTAAAAGAGTCACTTACCCTGATTGGTTAAAAGTTGATCCCCAAATATTAATAGAGGCATTGAACTCATCATATCCAACTCTAGATAGTGACAGTAATATAGCCTGTACGCAATTCAATGACTGGCTAAAAACAGCAATTCAGAGCTCCGTACCACAGAAAAGAGCAATCTTCAAAAGGAAGTCACCTTCGCAACCTTGGTACTCGGATGCCTTAAAAATACAGAAACAGAAATGCAGAAGAGCAGAAAAGAAGTGGAGAATACAATATGACCCCAAATTAAAGACAGAGTACAAAAAAGAATTGGCCACTTACAAAAACATGATCATCGCAGAAAAAAGCAAATTCTTTGTACACAAAATAAACGAATGCAAGAACTCGAGCAAAGAGCTGTTTGCAGTAGTCAAGAAACTTGCTAAAATCGAAAACAATAATCCCGAAAACATATCATCCGATTTCTGCAACACCCTAGGCCATTTCTTCGTAAATAAAGTGTCTTCAGTTTATGAACTATTCAAAAACAATCAGATAGACCATATAACTGATAGCCTCACCAATAATATAAAATTAAAAAACCAATCCAGCGGTACACCCTCTTTTCACTGGTCTTTACCTACAGTGGAACAAATTAGTAAAGAAATAATGACAACCAACTCGGGCAGCCCCTTAGACCCTTGTCCACCGAAGGTAATGCAAATTTTTTCTGAACAAATAGGACCAGCATTGCAAAAATTGTTTGAGGTAATCCTGAACACCAGCACATTTCCAAACGACTGGAAAAATATATCGATCAGGCCACTTCTGAAAAAACTTAATTTGGACAGTGAAGTCCCTTGCAATTATAGACCTATAGCTAGGATCCTTTTCGCTGCGAAAATACTGGAGAAACTGTTAAACAAGCAGTTCTCACAGTACCTTCTGGAAAACAAGTGGCTGGACCATTCCCAGTTCGGTTTCCGCGAGGGACATGGAACAGAGACAGCCCTCCTTACGGCAACTGAAGAACTTAGAAAAATATTAGATAATGGAGAAAAGGCCGCCTTGGTGCTATTAGATCTCTCGGCGGCCTTCGACACGGTCAGCCACGAGATACTAATAAAACCCATTAAAGAAGCCACAGCAAGCGATCATGCATGCAATCTCATCGCATCTTACCTGAAGGACAGAAAATTCTCAGTGGAACTAGGAGAAGCAAAATCAGACTCCTTCACGGTACCATGCGGGGTCCCACAGGGCTCTTCATTAAGCCCAACACTTTTTAACTTATACGTGGCCCCCCTTGCTGAAGTAATACGAGAAAATGGCTTTATGCCAATTTCCTACGCAGACGATACACAGATCGTCATCTCCATAGGCAAAGACTATAACGTAACAGCCAAAGAATTTCAAATATGCATGTTAAAAGTCAGTCAATGGATGCAACAAAATTGCCTCAAACTCAACGGAGAGAAGAGTGAGGTAATGATTCTGGGAGGTAATGCCGACATCTGGTCCCCAGACTGGTGGTCTCCTGAACTGGGAATCAGACCAGAACCCTCGGAAAAGGTTAAAAATTTAGGATTCATGGTCGACACTAAATTAGCATACGAAGCACAAGTAAACAAGCTAGCTTTGTCTTTCTGGATGATTTTAAAAATGATAAGAAAGATACTTCCGTATCTCCCCCAAGACACTCGTAAAACGGTGGTGACTGCTCTTGCACTGTCGCGAATGGACTACGGAAACGCGCTATATGCGGGAGCCAGAGTAAAAATCACTGAAAAAATGCAACGGCTACAGAATGCGGCAGCCCGACTAATACTGGAAATTCCGAAGTTCCAACCTATTAGCCATAAACTGGAGTCACTACATTGGCTTCCAGTAGTTAAAAGAGTCAAGTTCAAGTCTTTATGCCTGACATACAAGGCATTGCAGGGTAAAGGACCACACTTCCTGAAAATGCACCTAAAACATTACGAACCTTCTAGGCTACTCAGATCTGGACAACAAAATCTGATAGCGATTCCCAAGTTTAATCGATCAAACTGGGGAGGAAGAAGTTTCCTAGTTCACGCAGCACGGACCTGGAATCTACAACCACTGGATATAAAAAACAGCCCAACATTAGAAATATTCAGAAAGAAAATTAAAACATGGCTATTCTGTGTATAAATTACGCTAACCACAGACCTGCTCAGGACAATGGACAAATCATAGCGCCAAGACGCCTCCGGGCATTCGTGCGCTTTAGAAATGGATAAATCAAATCAAATCAAATCATAAATCAAATCAAACATGCATTCCCAGCATTGTGGCGGGTGGCGCTGTGAGAACCGCCCACCACAATGCTGGGAATGGGTGATGGCACCGCCACAGTGGCGGCGCCATCCTAATTGCAGGTGCGGTACCGCCGCAAACCTGGTGGACGGACCTCCTTACTGTTACGGTGGCGGGCAGACTCAGTCCACTCGCCATCGTAAAGGTACCCTTAGTACTCAATATTTAGGTTGTTCGACATTTCGTACTTGATAGAATGTCTGAACACCAATTACAAGTTTCAAAAACATATAAATGTATTCCTATCGATATTTTTAAAAATATATAAACTCAAATTCTGAAAATAGAAACCGCCAATAAGTACCATATTTTTAACATTCATAAAAATTCAAAATAAAATAAAATTGTAAAAATGTACTTAAGTACAATAAAATAAGCATTTGTAAAATTGTTAATAGTTAAATAACTTTATACCCTACATTTCTACAAACCATATAACACATTCCCACCCCACAAAAAAAATAATCGTATGTACATGTAACTGAATGGAATGTTGATAATAGTTACAAAATTAGATTTTTACTATAATAGGTGAATGTAATGTACAAAAAGACCGTTTGATAAAACATAACCAACACACCCAAAATATAAAATCTGAACAAACAAATCTGATCACCATGATTTGTGTACATATTTTTAATTGTTTTTAATTACGATAAATCTAGTGTAGTCCATTACATTTCCACACTTTCCTATAACAAATGGTACAACTCACTTACTGCACATAACAAACTATATATTATTACATGGTAAACAGAATTTTTTTATCTCACTCTTGAAGTAATTAATATTAGTAAATTTTTAAACAGTATTTAACAGTTATAAAATAGTACCAAACAAGATCTAAATCTTAATTTTAAAAAAGTTTAAAACATTTTTAAAAATAAAAATTAAATTAATATCTTATGTAGATTCGACACCAAACACCTACAATAGATATAACCTGCACCTAAAAAATTAAACACAAATATTTATTTTTTACAATAAAATAACTAAGTATACGTAAAATATATATGGCCCTATTCTGATGTGGGTCAGAGTTGCCTTTGACTGAGATATGAGATATGGGATATGAGACTGACTTATAGGGCCCCATTAGGATGTCAGGCGGATCGCCACCGCCATGCAGTCGGTGGCGATCCGCACGACATCCTCCCCGCCCGCCACCCATTTCCACAAGCTACCGGTCCCCGGTAGCTTGTTTCCTTCCCAGTATAAGAATTGGCTTGGTAGTTTGGTCTGCCCTGTTCCCATGATGCACTGGGCCAGGGTCAGACTAATTTGCATATAGCCAAGTTCTGAGCTGGGATGGTGCAGTGAGCTAAAAAACGGTGATGGATCAAGCCCTGATCTTTGGACTGGGTAAGAGTGGTCTGCTTAATTCAGACACTCCGTTCATCACCACCCCCTTTTCTGAATCATTTTTGTCCACCATAAGCGTGGAAGGGTATACTCAGATGTGAGTCCCTAGCTCATTGCACCATCAGGATTCAAGCAAGCCGGGCCGAAGACGGCTGAAATGCCAGAAACCGGTCCCCGGTAGCTTGTTTCCTTCCCAGTATAAGAATTGGCTTGGTAGTTTGGTCTGCCCTGTTCCCATGATGCACTGGGCCAGGGTCAGACTAATTTGCATATAGCCAAGTTCTGAGCTGGGATGGTGCAGTGAGCTAAAAAACGGTGATGGATCAAGCCCTGATCTTTGGACTGGGTAAGAGTGGTCTGCTTAATTCAGACACTCTGTTCATCACCACCCCCTTTTCTGAATCATTTTTGTCCACCATAAGCGTGGAAGGGTATACTCAGATGTGAGTCCCTAGCTCATTGCACCATCAGGATTCAAGCAAGCCGGGCCGAAGACGGCTGAAATGCCAGAAACCGGTCCCCGGTAGCTTGTTTCCTTCCCAGTATAAGAATTGGCTTGGTAGTTTGGTCTGCCCTGTTCCCATGATGCACTGGGCCAGGGTCAGACTAATTTGCATATGGCCAAGTTCTGAGCTGGGATGGTGCAGTGAGCTAAAAAACGGTGATGGATCAAGCCCTGATCTTTGGACTGGGTAAGAGTGGTCTGCTTAATTCAGACACTCTGTTCATCACCACCCCCTTTTCTGAATCATTTTTGTCCACCATAAGCGTGGAAGGGTATACTCAGATGTGAGTCCCTAGCTCATTGCACCATCAGGATTCAAGCAAGCCGGGCCGAAGACGGCTGAAATGCCAGAAACCGGTCCCCGGTAGCTTGTTTCCTTCCCAGTATAAGAATTGGCTTGGTAGTTTGGTCTGCCCTGTTCCCATGATGCACTGGGCCAGGGTCAGACTAATTTGCATATAGCCAAGTTCTGAGCTGGGATGGTGCAGTGAGCTAAAAAACGGTGATGGATCAAGCCCTGATCTTTGGACTGGGTAAGAGTGGTCTGCTTAATTCAGACACTCTGTTCATCACCACCCCCTTTTCTGAATCATTTTTGTCCACCATAGGCGTGGAAGGGTATACTCAGATGTGAGTCCCTAGCTCATTGCACCATCAGGATTCAAGCAAGCCGGGCCGAAGACGGCTGAAATGCCAGAAACCGGTCCCCGGTAGCTTGTTTCCTTCCCAGTATAAGAATTGGCTTGGTAGTTTGGTCTGCCCTGTTCCCATGATGCACTGGGCCAGGGTCAGACTAATTTGCATATAGCCAAGGTCTGAGCTGGGATGGTGCAGTGAGCTAAAAAACGGTGATGGATCAAGCCCTGATCTTTGGACTGGGTAAGAGTGGTCTGCTTAATTCAGACACTCTGTTCATCACCACCCCCTTTTCTGAATCATTTTTGTCCACCATAAGCGTGGAAGGGTATACTCAGATGTGAGTCCCTAGCTCATTGCACCATCAGGATTCAAGCAAGCCGGGCCGAAGACGGCTGAAATGCCAGAAACCGGTCCCCGGTAGCTTGTTTCCTTCCCAGTATAAGAATTGGCTTGGTAGTTTGGTCTGCCCTGTTCCCATGATGCACTGGGCCAGGGTCAGACTAATTTGCATATAGCCAAGTTCTGAGCTGGGATGGTGCAGTGAGCTAAAAAACGGTGATGGATCAAGCCCTGATCTTTGGACTGGGTAAGAGTGGTCTGCTTAATTCAGACACCCTGTTCATCACCACCCCCTTTTCTGAATCACCCATTTCCACCTGCCATATTACTATGGCCGCTTTTCTGCCCGGTTAAGGAGTTGCCCGGGCGGAAAAGGGTTTCATATGGTGGTGGTATTTGTTGGACACCACCATCCATATTAGGTTGTGGGTGGGAACATGCTTTTCTGTGGCGGTGTTGCCGCCAGAGAAAGGCATGCAGGAATGTCCTGTGGGGGCCCATTGCGGGCCCCTAGGGACTCCGGGGGGTGGGAGGTGCACTTTACTGTACAACGTGGCAGGCACTGCATGGTGCCTGTCACGTTGTGCATTGAAGTGCGCAATTTGCATTTTTAGCATTGCGGCGGTGCAATGTTAAAAATGCGGAATGTGCCCGCGAGTGTGGCGGACGCATCCTAATGACCCCCACGGGGCCGCCGCCCTTAGGGTGGGTGGTCCTATTTTACATTTCGGGCCCCTAGTCCTAATGGGGTCCCTAGTGTGTGAACGGGCCAACCGTAGATCGGCAGTTCTGGTCGCCTGAGTACATAGCAAGCACACATAGAGGCCCATTAGGATGGCGGGCGGACTTTGTCTTCCCACCATCCCGACGTAAAACAGGACTGCACGCCACGGACAAGCATGTCCCTGCCTTCACCCTAATATGGATGGCGGTGTCTAACAGACACCGCCACCATACGAAACCCTTTTCCGCTCGGTCAACTCCTTGACCGGGCCGAAAAGCGGCGGACGGTCTTTCCGTCCGCCGCGGTCCCCCCTCCATAGTAATATAGCGGGGGGAATGAGTGGCGGGTAGGGAAGGATGTCGGGCGGATCGCCACCGCCCGCATGGCAGTGGCGATCCGCCCGACATCCTAATGGGGCCAATAGTGAGGATGCAAAAACCGACATTCATAGAGTAGATTGAACGGTGTTCAAAAACACGGCATAGCAGAATGTCTCATAGAGAAATGGGAATTTGTGGGAATATCGGCAATGTGTGAATAGGACCATCGGGTGCCAGCCAGACAGTGCAGGGATTTCAAGAGGGGCACATGACCAAAAACCGTACACCTCCAAGTAAAGGGAGCCCTGCCACAGGCTACAAAAGCAACTTTCTGCAAGCCTTTCAATGTCAGAAAAGCCTGAATGGAAAAGATGCCAAACATTGTAATCCTGATAATGAAAACTCTACCCTAAGGGGATTAGACTGCATTTCCGACTGGCCAACAGGCCGCTTAATCACGTTGAAAGTAAGTCGGAACGATCAGGCATTTTACACTGAAAGAGACGACATCATAATCCCAAATTCACACTGTAAAGCTGCCATGTCGGGCTACAATCCTGCATTCCGATCCGGTAAAAAAAATCCCCCGTACGATTTGTATTCGTAGCCGAATCCGTACGACTCGTAAACACACCGTACGGCTCGGCGAGTACGATCCGGACTGGGTGATCAGGACGCTATTCGTACGGTCCGCGTCAGATAAGGGCGATTCGTACGGAAAAGCGCTCCATCACATACACACCGTACGCCACGTACCCCCCATGATTGCCGGGGTACGCGCCATACCCCTGCGATCATGTGGGGTACGCGCCGTACACCCAGCGTACATGGGGTGCGCACCATACACCCACCGTACATGGGGTACGGTGCGCACCCCATGTACGCTGGGTGTACGGCACGTACCCCACATGATCGCTGGGGTACGGCGCTTACCCCGGCGATCATGGGGGGTACGCGGCGTCCCCGGGGGGGGCGTTCTGTACTTGTTTCGGCGCGAACTATGTGTTTACGGCTGTTTCCAGCTCCCGTAATAAAAAGGGTCGTACGTGGCGTACCCGACACGAATCGTACTTGCTGGGTCGTAAAAACCAGCCGCGAACCGTAGCGATTTCACGTACAGCGGGTTCCGAGTGAGACTCGTATGGAAATTTTAGTTGTACGGAGTCCTGTACGACTCGTACGGTCTTTGGCTCCTGGTACGGATCGTACTTCGTCGTACGTACGGGGACGTGTACGGGTACGATTCGTACGGGGAAAATTGCTCCGTACGACGATTCGGAGCGCATTTTACCGGATCGGAATCGAGCCCTTAATGTCTGACATTGTAATAATGCCCATAATATCATTTAACAGTATGAATAGCATGTGATTGTATTCAAAGTACTTCTCACATTTCAACCAGCAAACATCCATGCTCATGAAAAAAAAATTGAAAAAAAAGAAATGATACAATAAACATAAGTTCTGTCAAGTTTGCTTTTAAATTTCAAGATAGGGGGGGGCGTGGCCAAGATGGCGGATAGAAGGACGCGACCTCGGCGAGCTCCTCCGACCCAGGCCCCGGAGCACCTTATTTACCGCTGATTTCCCCCCACCGTCGCTAGCTGGCGACAGCGGGTGCAGAGGAGAATTGGTGGACCTTGCTGGGAGTGAAATCTGCGCGCCAGAAGGCACTTTTGGCTGACTGTGGAAGCCGAGCCGCGACCCTCGAAAAGCTGCAGCCCGACCGGAAGTGCCGTTGGGTCCGCCCTGTGAGCAAACTCGAGTCTGGGGCACTGTGCGGAGGCCGCTGGCGAGGCATGGAGGGGAACGGGGACCAGCTCCGGTCCGCCCCCTACTGCAGTGCGGAGCCGCTAACTGTGGCGCCGAACGATAGCGACCGGAGCGGTGAGAAGTTAGAGCCCCGCCGAGACGACCGATCGATTTACGGCCGTGGATGAGACCGGGGCCGAGGATTTCGGAGGCCTTGCCGGCCTGGCTTGGGACACGAGATCGTCCCACCCGCTGACACCGGACGGAGAGTGGAGGGTGCCTGGTGGTGTAACTCGGGCCCAGAGGAATCTCAGGAGCCTTTTGAGGCGATTGTCGCGGGGGCCTGGTGGCTCCCTTGTCATGTGCGGCCTGGGACTTAAGAGGCAGCGTGCTACGGAGCGTGGACGCCATTTTGATCTGGAAGCTACACCCCGTCGACCTAGCACTGAGGAGGAGTAAACACGGAGCGGTGGAGAACGGGTGCTGGACTGCACTACAGGAGCGGCGTGCTGCCCCCTCGGTCTGGGCGGTCACACAGCGGGTAGCTAAGTGGTGTTGTGAACGCTGCTATCACTGGTGAATTTGAACACTCTTATTCGGCACCCAAAATGGCCGGTAACAGGGGGAACAGGAAACGAGACCGCACCCTGCCCGAGATGCTGAACAGGAGCAATGCTCGACAGGACCGTGGACAGTCCTCCCCCAGTCAGTCTAGCAGTTCACAGGGGGCGAATGGAGGGGAGCCACCAGTAACTAGGTCGTTCCTTGAGTCGCTCTTCAGCTCCCTACGGGATGACTTCCAGACTCTAAAGCAGGAAGTTGTGGGGGAGGTTCAAGAGGTCCGGAGAGAAGTTGATGGCCTAGGAGAAAGGGTCTCCTCAGTGGAGGAAGCGGGACATGCCCGGGACGAGGAACTCACACAGCTTCAGCTAGAGGTGATTAGGCTCTGAGACCAGCAGATTGATCTACAGTCCCATGTGGAGGACCTCGAGAACCGTTCCCGGAGGAACAACATCAGGGTCCGGGGCGTTCCGCTCGGAGAAGAAGGGGAAGAAGCGGCCGCCTACTTGCAAGATCTGTTCCGGGAAGTCCTGGGTGAGCCGGCAGACTTTACTCTCAGGATCGATAGGGCTCATAGAGTGGGCCCACGACGTAGAGCCCCGGCACCTCCCCCCGATCTTCTGGCTTTCCTGCCGGACTATCCCCTGAAGGAAAGGATTCTAAGGGTAGCTCGCACTAAGCCCTCCTTGGAGTTCAGAGGCCATAGGGTGGCCCTCTTTCAAGATCTTTCAGTGGTCACCCTACAGAAACGCAAGTCTTTTAAGATTGTGACTGATTTCTTTCGGGAGCATGACATTCAATATTCTTGGGGCCACCCTTTCCGTATTATCTTCCGATGGAACGGAATACTGCATCAGCTGCGCTCCCTTCAGGACGCCTGCACTGTGTTGGGCATCACGGCGACTGACGAAGATGGGCCCACTCCACGTCGTCGCCGGATCACCAGGGATGGCTGGCAAACGATCCCTGGCCACAGGTCTTCGACCTCTTCGGTGAGACCGGACTCGCCTACCATCCGGGCTGAGATGGATAATGCTGTGCGGGAGGTCGCTAGAGACATGGCGACAGAGGAGGTTGCTTTGACCGCCTAAGAATTCTCCGGGGGGAGATCGACATCGCTTCTTCTTTTTTGAGCTGCAGGTTTGGGGGCCTGGGGGGTGGGGGGGGGAGCGGGGGTGGTGTTGTGGCTGGACGTCCACTTTCGAGACTTTCCCATAGGCTTGCCTTTTTGGGCCGGCCTGGACAATGGTTTCCTTGACTCTATTTTTGGAGGGACGGGGACAGTGTTTGGGGTTTGGAAGGGGTTGATTTGGGGTGTTGGGGTACCGGCAGGGTTCGTGGGAGTTGGGTGTGGGGAAAGAAGTTGTCCAGTGCGCTGTACTAGGAAATGTTGCTTTGCCTGAGTCTCTCCATTTTGCTCTGCTTTGTGGCGATGGGTTGGTGCATGGGGAGGGGGTCTGTGAGGTTGGCGTGTCTATGGCGGGTGAATTGGTCGCACTGGGGCTGGTGGTTGGTACTAGGCCGCGCTGCGCAAAGGGGAGAGGTGTTGCTTACTGTTGGTGGGTGTCCGACTTGCGGTTTGAGTTTGAGGGAATGCGCTCATCCGCGGTATTCACCATGCAGGACATTTGCGCCTTTACACACATTTCTTCCTATGCCTCCTCACTCCTTTAAAATTGTGACCCTGAATGTCAGGGGTTTGAATAATCCCGTTAAGCGGCGAGCGGTGCTTTCCCTGTTGGAGAACACCCAAGCAGACATCTGTCTCCTTCAGGAAACCCACCCGTTGCCACAGGACACACATAGGCTACGCTCTTGTAAATTTCAGACGCAGTTTTTTTCTTCAGGTCCTACCAAGACAGCCGGGGTAGCGATTCTAGTGGCTCGACACTTCAGGGGGGAGCACATCCATAAATTCGCAGAAATTAAAGGGAGGATGTTGGCACATAGGTTTCGGGTGGGGGGCATGATATTCACGATTGGCTCTCTTTATAGCCCTAATGACAAACAGGAGCGGTTCTTGCAATCTGCGGTGGAAGAGATTTCAGCCTCGCCGGACAGGCATATTATCCTCGGGGGCGACCTTAACATGGTCTTTGATTCGGTAGTCGACAGATCGGCTCAGCGCTCACCGCAAGTCGGGGAATTCTCAGCTGGTTGCAGGGCGCGTCTTGCGGAGGTGGATCTCCAGGATCTCTGGCGTCTTATGCACCCCGCGGACAGGGATTACTCATATTACTCCCACGCGCACAAGACTTATGCGAGGCTTGATCACCTCTTGGTCACCTCCCCGGTGCAGGCCCTGGCGACTACTGTATGGGGGTTATTTCCCTGTCGGATCACGCCCCTGTTGATGCATCCTTTTGCTTGCCACCGTCTGCCGCCCCGGCGAGGATCTGGTGCCTCCGGGACACTCTGCTCCACAGTAAAGCGGTGACGGACCGTATTGAGCAGGTACTTTGTGACTATTTGGCGCACAACGACAACACAGATACTACCAGAGCCACCCAGTGGGCTGCTTTGAAAGCGGTCCTCCGAGGAGAGTTCATATCGATCTCTGCGGCCAACAATAGGGAGCGCAAGATAAAGAGGGATGAACTTACTGACAGGGTCCGGGAATTGGAGCTGATTCACCGCAGAACTGGGGCCCCGAGGATTTGGCGGCAGCTTAAAGAAGCGAGGAAAGTTCTTGCCGCCTTAGATATGGACAGAGCGGAATATGTGGCTCTTTGACTACGCCATGCTTTTTACACTGGGGGGGATCGCTGTGGCAAACTATTGGCCAATAGACTACGGGCCACTAGGCAGAGCCAGCTGGTGAAGGAACTCTCTGATCCCGTGGGCGGAATAGTGACAGATGACGCCTGTATCTCGGCCGCGTTCTGGGAGTTCTACGGCAACCTCTACGCGGGTGACCCGCCGGATGTGCCGGCTATGACCTCCTACCTAGATTCGATCACTTTGCCCTCCCTGGACCCGCTACAGGCGGACCACCTAAACAGGGATATTAGCATAGAGGAAGTAGTGACGGTCATTGCCAGGCTCAAGCATGGCAAAGCACCAGGCCCGATGGCTACTCGGCCCTCTTCTATAAGACGTTCTGCGGATCGTTAGCCCCGATCCTCGCCTGCCTTTTCAATTCCTTCGCGGAACCTGGAGCCATCCCGCCTGATCCCTTGAGGGCTTCCGTAACGGTAATCCCCAAACCGGGGAAAGACCCCAAACACTGTGGATCTTATAGGCCGATATCTCTTTTAAATGTCGACCTGAAACTTTATACTGGGATCTTGGCAAGCCGCTTGGCGCTTCATCTGCCCGGCCTTGTTGATCCGGATCAGGCGGGCTTTGTTCCGGGACGGCAGACGGTGGATAATACTTAACGGGTGGTCCACCTGCCGGAGAAGGCGTCCCGGATCCCGGGAGAGAGGATGATGCTCAAGGTCGACGCCGAAAAAGCGTTCGACCGCGTGCACTGGCCCTTCTTGGAACAAGTACTGGTGAAGGCGGGTATTGGAGAACGGTTTCGCTCTATGATCCTCAACTGCTATAAGGAGCCATCAGCGGTGGTCTGGGTTAATGGCCATACTTCCGCAGCCTTCCCCATTGAGAGAGGCACAAGGCAGGGCTGTCCACTCTCACCCTTGCTCTTTGCTCTCTACATGGAGCCGCTCGCTCAGCGGGTGCGGACTCGACCGGCGGTGGAGGGGATACGGATGGGTGGCTTTACCCATGCGGTTAGTCTCTACGCTGATGATGCCATCTTCACATTGGCTACACCCCGGACATCACTTCCGGCCTGTATGGAAGAACTGGCGGAATTCGGCACGGTCTCGGGCTTTAAGGTAAATATGGGGAAGTCGGTGGCCTTGGATATATCCCTGGCGCCTGACACCAAGGCGTACTTGCAGAACAGGTTCCCGCTACTTTGGTCCTCGGAAGCGATACCGTATTTAGGGATTCAGATTGCCCCTACGTTGCCAGCCATGGTCTCGGCCAACTACTTGGCCTTGGGTGCCAAGATCAAGGCCGAGCTAGGGTGCTGGAATCGCGGCATCCTTTCTTGGTTCGGTAGGATTGCTGCCGTCAAGATGACGACCTTGCCACAAGTGCTCTACTTATTTAGGGCTCTGCCGCTGCAACCGCCGAAAGGGTGGATACAGCAACTACAGTCGGACGTAGCCTGTTTCATTTGGCAGGGGAAAAAGCCTAGGCTACGCAGGTCCCTTTCTCTTTTGTCTCCTGACGCTGGAGGCTTGGGCATTCCCGACTTCCGGAAATACTTTCAGGCGACACAATTGAGGTACTTGGTCGAATGGTGCAGGTGGGAGTCGGATAAGCATTGGCTTTTCCAAGACCAAGCGGTGGCGGCACGGCCTCTGCAGGAGATACCGTTCCTGCACCGGACTCATCGGCCTAAGAATCTTTACGCATCTTTTATTACTAGGGTACCTTTGCGGGTTTGGGATGCGACCTACCTTTGGTACGACCTCACCACGTTTCCTTCGCCCCTTTCGCCGCTAGTGGATAATCCTGCC
This sequence comes from Lissotriton vulgaris, assembly GCF_964263255.1. Lineage (NCBI taxonomy): Eukaryota > Metazoa > Chordata > Amphibia > Caudata > Salamandridae > Lissotriton > Lissotriton vulgaris. Next base: position 236,776,298 of record NC_141698.1, on the reverse strand, counting down.
TTCAACCACGGGATGGAGAAAGGAGCTTTCACACATTGGCGGCAAGCAGGCTGCAGAGCCTTATGTCACTTGTATGGCCCCGAGGGTATCATCCCGTTCACACAATTTCGGCAGGAATTTTCATTCCCTGAAACGGAGAGACACCGTTACATGCAGGTTCGGCATTGGGCCCTTCAGCCACAGGTGCGGGAGGTTGCGGATAGGATGCTCTCACCGTGTGAGAGATGGCTGTTGTCCCGTACATCGGACTCGAAACTAATCTCGGACCTGTATAAGTTTTTGCAATTACCCTCCACACACTTCCACAATCCAGGGAGGGCTAGATGGGAACGGGAGCTTGGGAGGACACTGAGCCCCATGGAATGGGATCACATATCGTATAGGGCGCGCCACTCAGCCTATCATATGGGCCTTACAGATATCTTTACTAAAGTGTCCACTTACTGGTATTATACGCCTGAGCGGATTCATGAGTTCGACCATAGTAAGACGGACACGTGCTGGCGGGGGTGCGGACATCGGGGTACACTCACGCACATTCTCTGGGACTGTCCTCTCTTAACTGACTACTGGAAGGAGGTGCTGGATGAAATTGACTCTCATTTCGGCATAGAGCTCCCGCGCTCCCCGGCATATACCCTGCTAGGACTCCCAAATGCTCTAATGTATCCCCTCAAGTCCAGAAGAGGTAGACAGATCGCCATTGCACTCGGCTCTGTTGTCCAGAATATCTTGATACATTGGCGTACAGACACAGTACCCACGATAACAGGCTGGCTCCACAGACTTTGGCATGTGCTGGGGATGGAGAAATTGTCTTTGGTGGTGGCTGGGGATGTAACGCAATTTAATGAACTGTGGCAACCATTTCACTCTTTGCTGATCACAGAGTTCAGGGAGCTCACTTGCCCGAGGTACCTCCGCCTTCTACGGCTTACGAGCCCGCCAACGCCAGATCAGTGAGAGGGAGGAGATCCTCCTCCCCAATTACCTATAGCCTCTGGAGATAGGCTGCATGTTAGAAGCGCACTGGACAGTGGGGGGGGGGGGGCGGGTGGAGGGGGGAGTTGGGGGGGGCATCGGGATGTTGGGGTGGTGGGGAATGTTTGGGCTGAAATGTTGTGACATGCCGGACTTTTGCTCTTTTTCATCTGCTGATCTTCTATTGCTGTATATAAGTTTAGACGTGTCGCACTGAATGAATAAAATACTTGAAACATAAATTTCAAGATAAACATGAATTAATATTGAATTACTAATTAAAAATAAACCAGAATTTCAACCTTCTAGACACGAAAATGCCCAACGATGATAAAACAACATAAAATATTGAAATTAAACATGAATACTGCTACCAAATAATATACAAAGATTTTTATTAATACTTTTAATAGACTTAACAGATAGTTTTAAATCATTGTTCTAAAAAATGACATTTAAAAATAAATTGTTCGGAAGTATATTAATATTTAGGATTTTTTTATCATGTATTATTAAATAGAAAAATATGTTAAAAATATTAGAATTTCCTTAGAAACATGCAATTTAGGGTCCGAAGATCATTTTGGTACACAATATTTTTAATAAAGGAGCATTTTTGGAAGTCAATACAATTAATTATTTTTGATATTTTGGGGCCCATTAGGATGGCGGGCGGATTGCCCCGGCCAGGTTGGCGGGGGCAATCCGGCCACCATCCTCACATAAATGACCCCCGCCATATTAATGTGGCGGGGGAACAGGGCGGACGGAAAGACCGTCCGTGCTTTTCCACCCCGGACGCCTTGCCGCAGGGGCGGAAAAGGTTTAATATGCTGGCGGTGTCTATTATACACCCCCAGCCATATTACCATGGCCTTAGTTAGAAAGGCATGGGGTCTTCACTCTGGGGGCCCCCTGCGGGCCCCCAGAGTGAAGGAGAGGTGGGGGGTGCACACGGGGGTACCTGTGGTACCCCCCTGCATTTGTATTAATAAAGCGGCAGGCACTGCTCGTGCATTTCTAGCATTGTGGCGGGCGGTGCTGAGAGCACCGCCCGCCACAATGCTAAAAATGCAGGATGCGCCCGCAACAGTGGTGGGCACATCCTAATATCCCCCACGGGACCCCTGCCCTTATGGCGGGCGGTCCCAATACCCGATAGGATGACGGGCGGACTAATTCCGCCCCCATCCTAATGACCCCCTTTGTCACTATACTAATTGAAATACTTTTATAAAAATTTAAAGTTCATCCTTATAGTAAATACAAATTTTTCAATAGATTAATTGTAATATTTGTCACCATCAGTACACAAGAGTTCATATACATTAGAGAGTTGTACATATACGTACAATGCATTTTAATGAATAAGGAATTTATACTCACCATTTAACATTTTTCAAGATAATAACACCAAGGGGGTCATTAACATGGCGGGTGGACTTTGTCCGCCCACCATGCCCTTGGGAAATGGGACTGCCCAAAATGCCTGCGGCGGTCCTGCACATCCCATTAGGATACGTCCGCCACACTGGCGATTGCATCCCGCATTTCTAACATTGTTGCGTATGGTCTAGCTATCCGCCGGGGTCCCCCAGCCATGGTATTGTGGCGGGGGAAATTTACATGCGGGTGGGGGAATATGTCGGGTAGAGCGCCACCACCATGCGGTCGTTGGCGACCGGCCCAATATACTAATGGGCCCCCAATTCTTGAAAGAAGGTGCAGGCACAACGTGGCAGGCACCCCACGCCCCAACATCCTTGGTGCCCGCAACGGGACCCCAACCTCCAAATCCGCATGCCTTTCTGGGGCGGCAGCGCCCTCACAGGAAGGCTCCCTTCCGCCTGCATCATGATATGGATGGCGGTGTCTAACAGACACCGCCACCATATGAAACCATTTTTCTTGGGTGGAAAAGCGGCGGACGGTCTTCCCGTTGCCACTGTCCCCCCACCATTCTAATATGGTGGGGGGAAATGTACTCTTCAGTATTCTGAAGAGACCTAAAAATTGAGCCCTTTTCTGAAATCTCTTCTCTTTGCTAACAGTTGCACTACCGTAGGGTGAGCAGTCAAAATATCGACAATAAATTATCGACCTACAATAATATCGAGGTGATAATATCGAAGGGACAGAATATCGATGTTAAGAATATCGAGAAACAGAATATCGACGCTAAGGTAAGAAATATCGATTTTTTAAATATCAATGTAAGTAATATTGAAGATAGTAATATCGATATCAAATATATCAATGTCACTAATATCGATGTTAACACCTTAGCAGCTATGGAACGTCCAGCTCCAGTGCTGGACGTTCCATTGCGCAGGTGCAGTTGGAACGTCCAACGGCCGACGGCAGCACTCCCGAGGTAGTGGTGCCATCGGCCGTTGGAATAGGCGCAGCACTTAAGGTGTTACTAATATCGATGTTACAAATATTGATATTTATATGATTGGTATTTATTTTATTATACATATATGTATGTGTTATATTTTCTTGGTAAAGTGTCTACTGGTTTTAAAATATATGTATACAATTTTTATATGTTAACAATGTTATTTTAAGTTAATTTTGTATTTTAGTACCGTAGCGGGTTATGGGTTTATAGGGGAATAGGGTGGGAAGAAATGTATTTATACTAAATTAATTAATAATTTTTAGGAATTATAAATTAATTTTAGTTAATTTTTGTGTGTAATTTCTGTCGTGGGGTGTGGGTTTATAGGGGAATAGGGTGGGAAGTAATTTAAATATAATTAAGTAATCATTTATTTTCATTAATTGGTATTGATAATTATAGTTGTTATTTAATTATTAATGTAAATAATTTTTATTAATTGGTAATTAATTTGTATTAATTGATTAATTGATAATTATGTTAAGTGTATTATTTTATTATTGGAGTGTGTTATGTATTTGTAGGGGAATAATGTGTAAAGTAATTGATATCCAATTAATCATTATAAAATGTATGGTTGGGTAATGATAAATAATTTATTGGACATTAATTGTTTATTGGTAATTATTTAAAAGTATAATTTTTTGGGTTATGAACACTTATTTATTGTTAATATATTAATAAGTTGTTATTAATTGGAAACTATTTTTTAATAATTCATGTTTTTGGTATACATAATTATATAATTGTTCATTATTTGTTAATTGGTAATGACTTTTTATAATTAATATGTTTTTGTTATAAAAAATATTTTATTGTTCAATAGTTATTAATTGGTAATTAACAGTTATTAATTAATATTAATTGGTATTTATTATTCATTTACTGTTAATTATTCATTGATACTTATGTTTTTAATAACTATTTATTGGTATTTGTAAATAGTTTAGATTTATTTAATGATTAATTATTTTAAAACATTAATTTATTGTTAAGTATGTTTTTTTAACTTCTACACTATCCATCACTTTCCCTACTGTTGCACTCTCTGGAGTGGAAATAGTTATTTTTACCCCTACGCTATCCAACATTTTCCCTACTGTTGCACTCTCTGGAGTGGGAATAGTATTTTTTAACTTCTACACTATCCAACATTTTGCTACTGTTGCACTCTCTGGAGTGGGAATAGTAATACGCTATCCAACACTTTCCCTACTGTTGCACTCTCTGGAGTTGGAATAGTAATTTTTACCCCTACGCTATCCAACACTTTCCCTACTGTTGCACTCTCTGGAGTGGGAATAGTCGTTTTTATACCTAAGCTATCCAACAATTTTGTTACTGTTTTTTTTTTGGGAGTTGGGACAATAGTTTTATTCCATCTGCAATTTAATATTTTTGGTAATATTTTAGCTAATGTAGTATATAATAAATTTTAAAAATATTACAAGTAAAACAATTTTTTATTTGTTTTACATATTTAATTCAATTGTATTTATGTTATTATTTTAGGTGCATAGATGTATTTGTAATTTATAATATTTTAAAATTATTTATAAGTTATTAAAATGTTTATTAAAACTGATCAAGTATATATATGTATATGTATATGTTTAGTTAATGTGTTATTAAATTATATATATATAACTTATTAATTGTAAACATTATATAATATTTTTTACTATGTTTATTATATTGATAAGATTTTTTTATAACAATATTTTTGACATCAATATTTTTTCCGATAATGTTTGTACTTACCATGTTGTAGATAGGATATCAATATTCTTGGTGTGATATTTTTGTAGGTCGAATTTTTTACCTTTGATAGTTTGTCAGTGATTACTTCCGTAGAACGGAGATACAAGGTGGGAATTCGGCCGCTTTATAAGTAAAGGAAACAACGCAAGGTATGCCTCCATGGTACAAACTTGTTCCTTTCATTCAATAAAAAATGTTTTTCTTCATTAACAAATTGTGTTACTAATTAGCTCTCAGTTGGCGAAAGTTAAAAAACGATACATCTTCTTTCATGAGGGCATGTTGTGGTTGTCCAGAACCAGAGGGGGACTAGAAAAAGTGATAGTTGTAATGAATTTTAGAGTGACTGATTTCGTCTAATGTACATAATCAAGACCAAGTAGATTACTACACAGAAAAGGGAAGGGTGAGCAAGTTTGTGAGGGTAATAACTAAAGATATTAAATAGTACTGGAGTGTGAATGATTGTGAATAACATTAAACAAGTTAGGCTACAGGGACTGACAGGTATTAAAAAACAAACACTAATTATAAAACAGCCGCCTGTTGCAATACAACATCTATTAAAAAAAAAGTGGACGACTGCAAGGCAAGCAGTGGAAATCAAAGAACTGTGGGCCCATAAAAACAGTACTGCACTAATCAGAAATTATAAAATATAACTTAAAAGCCTGGTGGGTCTACAAAGTACGATTCGTTTCGGGTATGCACCGTACAACCCTTTTTCTACGGGAGCTGAAAACAGCCGTAAAAGCAGAGTTCGCACCGAAGCAGGTACGGAACGGCCGCCCCGGGTATGGTGCATAACCCCCATGCTCGCAGGGGTACGGTGCGTACCCCTGCGATCATGGGGTATACGAGCCGTACCCCATGTATGATGGGTGTACGAGCCGTACCCCATGTACGATGGGTGTACGAGCCATACCCCATGTATGATGGGCATACGAGCCGTACCCCATGTACGATGGGTGCACGAGCCATACCCCATCGTACATGGGGAACCGCTCGTACACCCATCTTAATGAAAATGCATTGGTGCATTTTTAGCATTGTGGTGGGCGGTGCTGAGAGCACCGCCCGCCACAATGCTAAAAATGCAGGATGCACCCGTCACAGTGGCGGGCACATCTTTAAATATATTAATTGTAATATTTATCACCATCAGTACACAAGAGTTCATATACACTAGAAAATTGTACATATACAAACAATGCATTTTAATGAGTAAGGAATTTATACTCACCATTTAAAATTTTTCAAGATAACAACACCAAGGGGGTCATTAACATGGCGGGTGGACTTTGTCCGCCCGCCATACCCCTGGGAAATGGGACTGCCCAAAATGCCTGCAGCAGTCCCACACATCCCATTAGGATACGTCCGCCACACTGACGGGCGCATCCCGCATTTCTAATATTGCGGCGGATGGGCTTGCCATCCGCCGGGGTCCCTGTGCCATGGTATTGTGGCGGGGGAAATTGATATGCGGTGGGGGAATATGTCGGGTAGAGCGCCACCACCATGCGGGCATTGCAGATGGGCCCAACATACTAATGGGCCCCCAAGTCTTGAAAGAAGGTGCAGGCACAACGTGGCGAGCACCATGACTGCACATGCATGCACATGTAGGGGGGTACCATAGGTACCCCCCATGCCCCAACATCCTGGGTGCCCGCAACGGGACCCCAACCTCGAAATCCGCATGCCTTTCTGGGGCGGCAACGCCCTCACAGTAAGGCTCCCTTCCGTCTGCATCCGGATATGGATGGCGGTGTCTAGCAAACACCGCCACCATATGAAACCCTTTTTCTTGGATGGAAAAGCGGCGGAAGTTCTACCCATTGCCACGGTCCCCCGCCATTCTAATATGGCGGGGGGGGGGAATGTTCTCTTCAGTATTCTGAAGAAACCTAAAAATTTAGCCCTTCTGAAATCTCGTTTCCTTGCTAACAGTCGCAGTACCGTAGGGTGAGCAGTCAAAATATCGACAATAAAATATCGACCTACAACAATATCGAGGTGATAATATCGAAGGGACAGAATATCGATGTTAAGAATATCGATGGACAGAATATCGACCCAAAGGTAAGAAATATTGATTTTTTAAATATCAATGTAAGTAATATTGAAGTTAGTAATATCGATGTTACAAATATCGATATTTATATGATTGTTATGTATTTTAATATGCATATAATATATATGTGTTATATTTTTTGGGTAAAGTGTTCTCCTGGTTTTAAAATATATGTATACAATTTTTATATGTTAATAATGTTATTTTAAGTTAATCTTGTATTTCAGTACCGTGGCGGGTTGTGGGTTTATGGGGGAATAGGGTGGGAAGGAATTTAATTATACTAAATTAATTAATAATTTTTAGGAATTATAAATTAATTTTTGTTAAGTTCTGTAGCGGGTTGTGTGTTTATAGGGGAATAGGGTGGGAAGTAATTTAAATATAATTAAAAAATAATTTTCAGTAATTGGTATTGATAATTATAATTGTTATTTAATTATTATTGGTAATTCATTTTATTAAGTATTAATTAATTGTTATTAATTGATTAATTGATAATAATGTTAAGTGTATTATTTTATTATTGGAGTGTGTTATGCGTTTGTAGGGGAATAGTGTGTAATTGATATCTAATTAAGTCATTATAAAATGTATGGTTGGGTAATGATAATTTATTGGACATTCATTATTTATTGGTAATTATTTAAAAAGTAGAATTTTTGGGTTATGAACATTTATTTATTGTTTAGAAATTATTTGGTAATTAAATATTACTAAATATTATTTATTTATATTTTAATTAATATATTAATAAGTCGTTATTAATGGGAAATGAATTTTTAATAATTCATGTTTTTGGTATATAAAATTATTTAATTGTTCACTATTTGCTAATTGGTAATGACTTTTTATAAGTAATATGTTTTTGTTATAAAAAATATGTTATTGTTCAATATTTATTAATTGGTAATTAATAGTTATTAATTAATATTAATTGATATTTATTATTCATTTATTGTTAATTATTCATTTTAATAACTATTTGTTTGTATTTGTAAATAGTTTAGATTTATTTAATAATTAATTAGTTAATTATTTTAAAACATTAGTTTATTTATAAGTATGTTTTTTTAACTTCTACACTATCCAACACTTTCCCTACAGTTGCACTCTCTGGAGTTTGAATACAAATTTTTACCCCTACGCTATCCAACACTTTCCCTACTGTTGCACCCTCTGTAGTGGGAATAGTAATTTTTACCCCTACGCTATCCAACAATTTTCTTACTTTTTTTTTGCAGTTGGGATTGTAGTTTTATCCCCTCCCAATTTAATATTTTTGGTAATATTTTAGCTAATGTAGTATATAATACATTTAAAAAATATTACAAATAAATAAACAATTTTTAATTTGTTTTACATATTTAATTTAAGTTTTATTTATGTTATTATTTTATGTGCATCAATGTATTTGTAATTTATAATATTTTAAAATGATTTATAAGTTATTAAAATAATTATTAAAACTGATTAAGTATATATATGTATATGTTTATGTTTAGTTAATGTTTTATTAAATTATATATATTACTTATTAATTTTAAACAGTATATAATATTTTTACTATGTTTATTATATTGATAAGATTATTTATAACAATTTTTTTGACATCAATATTTTTTCAGATAATTTTTGTACTTACCATGTTGTAGATAGGATATCGATATTCTTGCTCTGATATTTTTGTAGGTCGATTTTTTGGCCTTCGATATTTTGTCAGTGATTACTTCCGTAGAACGGAGATACAAGGTGGGGATTCTGACGCTTTATAAGTTACAAAGTAAAGGAAACGCAAGGTATGCCTTCATGGTACAAACTTGCTCCTTACCTTCAATAACAAATATTTTGCTTCATTATCAAATTATGTTAATAATTAGCTCTCAGTTGGTGAAAGTTAAAAAAACGATACATCATTCATGAGGGCATGTTGTGGTTGTCCAGAACAAGAGTGGGACTAGAAAAAGTGATAGTTGTAATGAATTTTAGAGTGACCGGTTTCTTCTAATGTACATATTCAAGGCCAAATAGATGACTATACAAAAAAGGGAAGGGTGATCAAGTTTGTGAGGGTAAGAACTAAAGAACTTAAATAGTACTGGAGTGTGAATGTTTGTGACTAAGATTAAACAAGTAAGGCTACAGGGACTGACAGATATTAAAAAACAAACACTGATTATAAAACAGCTGCCTGTTGCAATACATCTATTAAAAAAAAGTGGAAGACTGCAAGGCAAGCAGTGGAAATCAAAGAACTATGGGCCCATAAAAACAGTACTGCACTAATCAGAAATTATAAAATATAACTTAAAAGCCTGGTGGGTCTACAAAGGTGCAATCAACAAATTAGTTTCCACTTGCATCAGGGAATTCAAGAGATATTGTCAATAAAGTTGTTAAACCACACAAATCGATTTAATTAAAATAGGGAGCAGAAACACATTGTGACCTGTCAAGGAGGGCATGTAAAATGTTAATTTGGCAAATGCAGGGAGAATAGAAATCGATATGGGTGCTGAAGAATACATTTAGGGGCGATTCTGATTCGGTAAAATCGAGTTCGAATCGCTGTACAGGGTGTTTTTTCCGTACAATTCGTACGCAGAACCGTACCCGTACATACGATGTAGTACGATGTGTACTTAATGCAGTTCTCTGTACGAATTGTACAAAAGATCGTACAATTCAAGAAACCGTACGGATCGCACTCGGAACACGCAGTATGCAATCTTCGTATGGATCGAGGCAGCTTTTTACAAACCAGCAAGTAAGATTCGTCAGTACGACAATCCGTGCAACTCTTTCTCTACGGCACTTTTTAAACATCCATAAAAGCACATTTCGACTCTAACACATGTGAAATGGACTCCCCGGGGTATGCAAGTGCACCCCATTATCACAGGGTACTGTGCAATCTGGTACGGTGCGTCGGGGTACGGTACAATCGGGGTACGGTACATCTTAGTACATCACATTGGGGTACGGTACATGGGTGTACATAGTGTAGGTGTACGGTGTGTAGGTGTACGGTGCGCAGGGGTGCAGAGCATAGGGGTACGGTGTGTAGCCCCATGATCGCAGGTATACGGTGCGTATGTGTAAGTGTGGTTCTCCGTACGAATTGCTGATTTGTCGCTTTACGTACGAATCGCTTCCTCGATGCCCAGTCCGGATCGTATTTGGCGGGTTGTACGGCATGTTTACAATCGTACGTTCACAACCCGAGTCCGTATCGTACGGAGCTTTGCTTGTTTTTCGTACGGTTCGTAAACATTCGGACGTATTCTTTGGAAACAGATCGTACTACGCAAATTGGACGGCTTTGTATGATTCGTGCGGAAACGGCTACAAATACGAATCGTAGGACAGTTTTCTTACCCGAATCGGAATTGACCCCTAAATGATCTGTTCTGTGCCTATAGAAATTCTGGACTCAGGCACAGTAGATCTGTAAAGTGGATATAACTATAATTTAAAAAAATGATAAATGCAATGAGACTAGTCTTTCTTGCTAGGTAGTCTAACAAGCAACTAACTTAAAAAAAATCTGTATGCAAAGAAATGAAATTCATTGATTTCATCAGTAAGGAACATGCTTGTTCCTTGTACCTCAAGACTATGGGGCACATTAGGATAGCGGTCGGAAAATCACCCCGACCGCCATGGAGGTGGAAAACAACCGCCCGCCAGGACAGCGGATAAACCGGCGAACAAATTAGGATCAACCGCCACTAAAGACCGACCGCGGCGGTAGCGGTGGAAATATACCGCCCGACGCATGCGGTGATGCCAAAACTCCGACTGCGGCGGCCGGAAAAGCAGCGGAAAAGACAAAAACGTCCACAGGTAAAGCGGAGACACCGCTCGGGAAATTAGGATATCCCGAGTGTCCCGCGGTCGGAGCCGCTGTTTCCGACCGCCGCAGTCGCACACAGGAGTGAATGGGAGAGACAGCGGAAGAGCTGCAGTATAGCCACCACAGCGGAATGAACCTGAAAAAAATGGCGGACGAATCCAATACACTGCAGTGATGACAAACATTGAACAAATCAATGTAGCTATGTCCCCCCTTAAAGAAATACAAATAGCAATAAACATTGCCAAAAATAAAATACAAGGACAGGGCAACTCCCACAACACACCTGACATCCAAATACCACTTGGCCACACCCACACAGCTGAGTATAAAACCACCAGCTTCACTGACCACAATCCTTTGCAATACTCCAGAAGAGAAGGCCATACACCACATCTTACAGGAGAGGCAAAAGAGCACAGCACACACACAAACACCACCACCATCACCACCACCATCACACCAGCACCAACAATCCCCCAGCACACCTTACACCTCACACACCAACATCACACCCACCACCAACCCACCAGCACCAACAAACAATCCAAACACAACACAACATGACTTCACCTAAAATGCCCAAATTCACTGAGAGTGAGTTGACAGTCATGGTCAACGAGATAGTGAGAGTAGAGCCACAACTGTTTGGTAGCCTGGTCCAACAAACACCATTAGCCAGAAGGAACCAAATGTGGGAAAGGATAGTCCAAAGGGTGAATGCAGTAGGGACCACCCCAAGATCCAGGAAGGAGATCATGAAGCGGTGGCATGATCTCAAGAGGGTTGTCAAGGAGAGGAGGAGTAAGAACTGGACGCTGGCAAACGTGACTGGCAGTGGCCCTCCCATCCCACCGAAAACATTCACACCATGGGAGGAGAAGGTGCTTTCCATACTGCTTCCTGAGAGTCTCACAGGAGTAGCCAGGGGAGCGGAGGCTGGTATGTACAAACAAATGTCAAACAACACACTGAGAATTACTCCCTTGCACAACCCAAACCCCATCACACTGTCCACTCTCACCCAACAGGTAGCCAGCCATCTTGCAATGGATACCTTCATGGGGGTGGTAGGCCTGTTTCACTACTCCCAGCATGCCCCCTGCCCCACAGCCCAGCAGCATGGAGGCCTCCCCCACCCAGGAGCATGTGGCAGCCATTGCACTGTTCCCCCTCACCTAACAGGAAGGTAGGCATCTTGGAATGGAGGAATGTGTGTGGGTGGTAAAATAAACAACTTGCAATTCAAAAAATCAGATAGGAAATGCTCACAGCTGCTGACCACCACCACCCTAAACATAAATCACACTCAGCCAAATGGCAAACAGTGTGATCTTAGGCACACAGCAAGTTTTGTGTCGTTGGTATATTTAGTGAACACAAAAGCCCTCATTAGGATGGCGGGCGGACTTTGCCAGCCCTCAATCCTCACGGTGCTTGGGACAGCCCGCAATAACGGATGAGACGAATGAGAGAGCGATCAAAGGAGCAGGAGAGCGAGAGTCGGAGGCGTGTGAGGAGCGGAGTAGGAGAGAGGAGGCGACCATCGGAGGAGGAGGCGAGGCGTGTGAGGAGCGGAGTGGGAGAGAGGAGGCGACCATCAGAGGAGGAGACGAGCCAGGTGAGGTAATTGGCCTCTAAGTATTTTTAAAACACCACTATGTGCCTTCCCCAGGATCAACCATGATTCTCTGTCTCTTTTAATAGAGAGGGTACCGTGAGATGCCTGTCCACCAAGGATCTTTGAGATGGCACTCCCTGGGATAAAAAGCAAAGTTCTCTTGCTTCGCAATCATTCAATGGAAGTATGGCAAGTCACCACTAATTTCAAAGGGGGCCCATGTCATCCCACTCCTGAAAAAACCCAGGGAAGACACGAACATTCAAAAAAACTTCAGCCAAATTTCGCAGAGCCCATTCCAGGCAAAGGTGGTGGAACAGCACGTATTAAGCTCTCTGTCACAACATCTAGAGGACAACATCCTCCTACAATTTAATCTGGTGGGATTAAGGCCCACTATAGAGCAGAGTTAGACATGCTGTCTGTGCTGGACGAATAAGAGTGAGGGCCAAAAAGAAGAAGAAGCAAAGTGCCCTGATGCTGTTGGAACTATCAGCAGCATTTCACATGGACAATCATTACCAACTCTTGTCGCGGGTTACGGAACTTGACATCAGGGTAATGGCCCTTGCGTGGCTTAAATCTTTTCCACTAGACAAATTTCTGATCTCTCTCTAGGAAGAACATTAATCACCAGAGTCCTCATGACATTTTTATTGTTGCCAAAAATTGGTGGAGGCCAGGAAGGAGGCAGCAATCCTTTTCAAAACCATAATATACTTGCTAACATGATGCCTCCACCTAAAGTCAGCACCCGGTGTGGTCACACTGGTTGCAGCACCCTAGAGCTGGACCTTCTCAAGGGTCCTGTGATGTCAGTGACTGTTGTTCTAGGGTGTGCTGCTTCATAGACCTGCCCACAATACTGGAGTTGAACTTCAGTATGGATAGTGGTGGACAAGCCTTGAAGGTTAACCTACACTTGTCATACTAGGGTCCAGCTGCTGGTGCGAAGACACCAGGACTTCTAAGGTGTTGTGAAGCCTTCAAAGATCTAGCATGTGATTGTGCTCTCGCCGGAGAGTGGTCTGGTGGACTCGTTATTAAGGCTGAACCAGGTTCCCAGTTCCAAATTCAGCAGTTCCGACCATAGTGCAACATCCTCTCCCCCACTGAACACTGTACTGTCCCACTGAGAAAAACTCCCACTGTCTTGAACTACAACCCAATTGTTGCCCGCTATAAGCACCTGCATGCGGCTCAATTAAAATTAAGCACTAGACAAGAGCAATATGCGGCCTACAAAAAATAAAGTAACAACATCCGGGAAAAAGCTAACACTGATAGGGAATGCAAATTTCCCCCGCGGTTTGCTCAGTGTCGGATAAGGTATTTGGGCAGAAGAGACGTTCGGGGCCTTCACTCAGGCCCGGAGCAGGATCCGATCATCAGTAGTAAGCCCCAGCCCATCAAGAATCCTCACCTCCCGGCGTCGCGAAACTCAAGGACCGCTCGCAGCCAGCCCCCTCATTACGCAGTCAGAGATCTCTCACCAGGCTCAATCTACACGGACAGCTTCACACTTGCGTGTATCTGCACCTACTATCGTCCGGAGCCTCGGGCAGTGTCCCTGCCGCAGTCCACCAGTCCTCAGCCCCGCAAGGCCCCGGAGTCGGATCCAGCCCAAGCCTCTCCTATGTCGCCGCGGGTCAACACAGCTCCAGTCAGCCCCTCAGCCGGCAGCCCTTGGTGTCAGCAGTCCGCTCCGTATCGATATACGGGCAGTGGTCACAGGTAAGGGGAAGATACTGAAGGATATTTCACGGTGGCCGGAGGAGCAGCACTACAGCGCTGCCATCTTGCCGCGCACCAAGCCACGCCCCTGCTACTGCTGAACTTGGAACACAAAATTCGATTTTTTTTATTTTTGGCATGCCAGTTTACTGCTTTGTATGGAAAAAACCAAGCATGCAAGTGCAGCCAATGTAAGAGCAATACATGGGGCTGGGAGGGTGTGGGATGGCGCAGAGGGCAGTGAGGGTGGGAGGCAGGGGGCCATGTACTTATTTTTAGGTGTTGGCTAGCGTAGGCTGCGCTTGCGCAGTCTCGCTGGTGAGATTTTATGTTTTCTAGTAGTGGGGCTTGAACCCGCCACTCTTCTCCATTGGCTGGCCTCCTAAATGCTGGCCAGCCATTGGAGAAGAGGTTTGTCTTTCCAATAAAGCCCCATCTTTTTCGGATTTGCGGGTGTGTTTTTTAGGTTCTTTCACTCTGTGACGTCTCAAGTATTTAAAAAAAACAGGCCCCCCAGTCTGAAAAGGACAGGGCTTACAGACTCCTGCTGCTGTGTTGAGTCCTCTCCTGGTGCGCAGCGAACACTACACGCTGCTGTGTGCACATTGAGTAGTTCAGTTCACTTGGTGCCAATAAACAGCTGTTTGTGGCAGCATGCCCAAGACCAGTCCGCACTCTGCACACCCAGAAGCTTTCACAGCAGCAGCATTCGGAGGCACAGAGCAGAGAAAAGAAATCGCAAGTGGATAAAGGGCCTACAAGAAGGCAGGAAGTCACATATCCATACCCGTGCCCAGGGAACCACTCACAGCAGCGGTGGCACAGTATAGGGCGGGACGCAGAGCGGAAGAGACCATAGGACCGGAGGTCGGTAGCCGCGGGAGGGAAACAGGAGGTGACACGTTAGTGACAAACGTACCGTCCGGCCGGCTCTCCGGTGGAGGAGCGCGCCACAGACGCTTCTGCGTGGCTAAGCTAGAGTCCAGTAAGACTAAGCCTGTTGTGGTTATGAGCCTAGTTACCTGCACTGTTCACATTTGCACGAGGGGAAGGTGTCTCTCAGATGGTCTCACATACGGTAGGCTCGGTAGGCCTGGGACGTAGGTTTTCTCACACAACAGTAAGTCACTCAGTAAAAGGTCATGATCTCAGCCCTCGCGTCGGTGAAGCCCGCCCACTGACGAATGGCGGGACGTGCAGCAGCTCTCTCCGGGGTCCCACAGCCAATAGAAAACTGACAGACGGTCCACTAGCCAATGCGAGGGACGATGCAGCCTTCGTGGCCCCATAGCCAATAAATAAACGATAGCAGCTGTGCTAACCAATCGTTGACCGCGGTGTACTTTCTGGAACCCTATAGCCAGTACCCAACTAACAGAAGTTCAAACAGCCAATACGGTCACCCGCATTCTTGCAAGCAATCTCCTTTCACTACACTGTTCGTAGTGCTAACAGAGTACGTTTCCTCTTAACTCATTGCCTTGAAGCAATTGGTTGTCCCAGCTCTGGCGCTGTGGTTTGCTTAATTACCGTAAGGGACAATAGCCGTCAGTAAGGGTGCCCTGGTGACCCAACTGGTTTAAATCTCCGCTGAGGACTGCACAGGGAAACTGGACACAAGTGATCATGTTCTTTAATATGGGAAACCAGACTCAGCTTAAACTTTCAAGATAGATGAATGGAAGTCAATGAATATTTTGGAGGGGTGGACTCATAATCGTTTGCCCAATTATAGAAATAATCTGGGATTTTACCCATTACTGGGATTCTTGTGTCTAAACACTTAGACAGTCGATGACTTGACTGATTAATTGGCAGCGCTGCACATGACTGTGAGGAATTCGCTGACCCAGTATGTTTTGGGCTGTGCCTACAGCATCATGGCTTGTCAAAAACATTTGTGGGGGGCAAATATCATATGTGAGAGGGTCTCCCAAGTTTTCTCATAGCACAAGCACCTCAAAACAGAAGCAATATCTGACGAAACATTTGGAGCACACGGCGCAACCTAGTGGCAGTTGCCTTTACTTCTCTCATGAATATATCACAAAAATTGGAAGCTGTCTTAACTTGTCTAATACTATACCGCAAAAACATGTGAAGCCCACATTTGGATTAAATACCTAGATTGGACAGTAGCAGTGTGTGGCTGTGTAAAGTGCTGTGCCTGGGGCAAACAGCCCTGGCAGTCCCCTACCTCTCTTTGTAACAGCCCTGATATATATTGTAGAGATTAACAAAAACGTGGCCCACCTACAATTACTACAACATTTAACAGCAAGTCTTCTCTCAGGGTTGGATAATTTTTCAAACACTCTTAGTACACTACACTTGTTGGCAAAAAACACAAACATTAGTAAAGTCAATAAGTCTGGTATTGTTGGCTGCTAACTTTTGGCTTTGCCAATTTTTGTGATTTTGTTTGTTGTAAATTTGTTTAAATGAAATACTACCTCACACCCCCTCACCCTCACCCTCAAACCCTCACCCTCACACAACCTCACCTTCACACCCTCAACCCCTTCACCCTCACCCACCCTCACTAACCCTCACACTCTCACTAACCCTCACACCCCTCACCCTCTCACCATCCCACCGGCGCTTCTGTGTGTGTGTAGCTGTGTGTGTGTGTGGCACTGTGTGTTTGTGTGTGTGTGTGACGCTCTGTGTGTGTGTGTGTGGCTCTGTGTGTGTGTTGGGGGCTCTGTGTGTGTGGGGGGTTCTGTGTGTGTGTGGGGCTGTGTGTGTGTATGTGTGTGTGGCTGTGTGTGTGTGTGCGTGTGGGGCTCTGTGTGTGTGGGGGGGCTCAGTGTGTGTGTGTGGCTCTGTGTGATTGTGTCTCTGTGTGTGTGGGGCTCTGTGTGTGTGTGGCTCTGTGTGTGGCTCTGTGTGTGGTTCTATGTGTGTGTGTGGATCTGTGTGTGTGTGGCTCTATTAATCAACTAGTCACTCTCTACTAACTATTAATCACTGTTAATACTCTCTACTACTCTCTAATGCTTACCTAGTGCCATTGTAAATGACAATACCATATATTTATCGATTTTAAAAAAAAACAATAAATGGAAAAAATGACATTTGCAATGCCAATAGCTCTAACTTTAACAAAGACGAGACCATTGCATTGTAAATGCTTGTTTAGTTTGGGCCGTGAGGATTTGCAAGAGAATGGTGGGTGGCTGCGGGGCGACTATTTTTATTCCACTGTAAGTGGGCATGGAGGGTTTCATGCAGAGGGTGGTGCAGATGGGTGGCAGGATTCGAGATTGGCGGTGAGAGTTTTTTCAGAGGGTGGTGGGTGGCAAGAGGCCAGGTATTCATTTTTCAATTTTGGTTGGGGATATATTTTGAAGGTGGTAGGAATGGGTGGCACAAAGGCAGGTTTAAAAAAAAATGTTTGTTATATGTGGCTCCTCCATCATTCACTCCTCTGCCTCTGCGTACATGCTGGAAACCGGAGCAGATGATTTGGATTGCCATATGCAACAATAGGTATTGTTTTGTATTGTAATTGCATGTATGTAGCGTGGGGAACTCGGATTCAGTTGTTAATGAAACTGGCTCTTATGGAGTTTTTGCTTTGGTTCATAAACCCATTGACTTCAGGGCTCTCCTGGATCCCATCGATCGACTTGTGGTAGTTAATGGGTCCATTAATAATCATTCCATTCTGCTGATAAGAATTAGTGGACTTAAAACAGACAGCCCAGGTTTCTACAACTCATTTCTAAAGTTGTGCCACAATTTACTTGAGACATAGGTCAATGGTAGTGCTTTTAATATGGTTTGGGGTATTCATTTGCCTAGGGCAATACGAGAGTTAAACAAATGGCTAGGGCAGCTGTTCAGGTGTGGAATGCAAAAAGAACTTTTGATGGACAAAAGGCAGAACAATGTCATACATTCACTCCAGTACTGAGATCTGGGCATAAATCCATCGTTGTTTTACTCACCATGCCATTCCAGTTTGAACCCAGCCATATGCAAATGAGTCTTGACCCTGTGCCTCATGGGAACAGTCCATCCCAAACTGCAAAGCCAGGTCTTCCCTGGACTGGAAAAAAGCATCCTAGGACCGGTTTTGGGGTTTCACCCCTCTTCAGCCAGGATAGCTGGGGGTGAGTGCTTGCTATGTTCAACACTCCATCCATTATCCCTTTGGTTTTGCTTTGTTCGCCCTAAGTTGGCAGGGTATGCCCAGACGTGGGCCCCTTGCTCACTTTGCCACTTGATTCCAGCTAGCCTGGCTGATGACGGCTGTTTAGCCAGAAACAGGTCCCAGGATGCTTCTTTCAGGTCCAGGGAAGACATGGCTTGGCAGTTCGGGCTGGACTGCTCCCAAGAGGCACAGGGTCAGACTGACTTGCATATGGCCATGTCTGAACTGGGGTGGTGGAGTGAGCTGAAGAATGATGATGGATTAAACCCAGATCAGTTGACTGGGGGTGAGTGCTTGCTATGTTCAACACTCCATCCATCATCCCTTTGGTTTTGCTTTGTTCGCCCTAAGTTGGCAGGGTATGCCCAGACGTGGGCCCCTTGCTCACTTTGCCACTGGATTCCATTTCCAGCTAGCCTGGCTGATGACTACTGATTAGCCAGAAACAGGTCCCAGGATGCTTCTTTCCGGTCCAGAGAAGACATGGCTTGGCAGTTCGGGCTGGACTGCTCCCACGAGGCACAGGGTCAGACTGGCTTGCATATGGCCATGTCTGAACTGGGGTGGTGGAGTGAGCTGAAGAATGATGATGGATTAAACCCAGATCAGTTGACTGGGGGTGAGTTCTTGCTATGTTCAACACTTCATCCATCATCCCTTTGGTTTTGCTTTCTTCGCACTAAGTTGGCAGGGTATGCCCAGACGTGGGCCCCTTGCTCACTTTGCCACTGGATTTAAGCTAGCCTGCTGGTGAAGGCTGATTAGCCAGAAACCGGTCCCAGGATGCTTGTTTCCAGTCCAGGGAAGACATGGCTTGGCAGTTTGGGCTGGACTGTTTTCAAGAGGCACAGGGTCAGATTGATTTGCATATGGCCATGTCTGAACTGAGGTGGTGGAGTAAGCTAAAGAATGATGATGGATTAAACCCAGATCAGTTGACTGGGGGTGAGTCTTTGCTATGTTCAACACTCCGTCCATCATCCCTTTGGTTTTGCTTCGTTCAGGTGTGGAAGACATTTTGTTTTCACACTGTGGCTGATACTTTCAGACATGCTCATTCTAGTGTCCATGAGTACACATATTATTCCACTTTTTGAACATCTGTGTCCTGGAGCAACTATTGTTTGTAGTTGCGTAGTGTGGACAGAAATGTAAAGGTTTGTTATTTCCAATTTTGCAAACTTTCAGACTCTAGACCAACGCTCTCTAAATATGAGCATATATAGGGCTTTAAAAACCTGAAAAGCCTAGAAATTTATGCTAGACCTGATATACTTATTTAAATTACCGGATGAAATTATAAGGCTTTATAAAAATGTACACTGTATCCTTAGACATGTCATTGTGTGGGGAAAATTTAAGGTGTACATTAGAGATCTATCTGTACCCTTGAAAAAGGCATTCTTAAGGTGATAGGGAAGGACAGAGTGCAACTTGGATTAGTTTAAGATGCCCCTGGGGACCACACAATTATTGTCAGAACAAGAGATCATGGAACAGAATGTCTTAGCCAGAAGAACAGGATAGATAGATGGGACAAGGCAATAATGTGATTCAACAGCAGTTTTAAATATGTGAAGGGCAAATAGCACACCAGAGTAGAATAGCAGATGGGCAATAAATGAGTTGTTATTATATGTCTATTAGGTGTTTTACAGTCAGACACTCTGTATCTCAGGCGTGTTGAGACACAAACTCATTGAGGCTGATCATGTAAGTGGATCAGGAGGAAGCTACAGCTTTGGCCTTCCAATAGTTCTTCAGGAGGTTGTTGCAGTTAGTGACACTATTAAACCTGATAAGGCTCCTGGCCCAGATTGCCTGTTTTTTAAAATTATTTATGTAATGGTTTCTTAATGTGCTCAGGCAATAACAGGGTGTGTGACGAAGTGACAGGAGTTTCAAGGAAAGCAGTAGTCTCAGGATGAATATGTGACGTTACATTGCGGTCTTCACACCGCGATACATTTACAAAGCAGACATTACAACGCAAGTCGTTACAATGACTTGCGCTGGATGGCGCTGGACTTAAAAATAGTATGATTTACTATTCAAACTCCAACCCACGTAACAGTAGGGATGGTGTTGGAATAGTATATCATACTATTGCTCAGTGTATAGCGCTATCCACCGCAAGTCGTTGTAATGCCTGCGTTGTAAACGTATTGCGGTGTGAAGACCGCAATGTAACGGATGTCTCCCCTTAGAATGCTTGATATTAGGGGATAAATGCTGGGAGGAAGAGGTGGGTTTTTGTATATTTTTGAAAAGATGTGGTTGGTGGGTCGTTGTGTAGACGCAATCCCAAGCGGTTTCAGTTTAGACTGGAGCAGTGCAAGATAAAGGAACAAGGCTGATATTTGGCCTCTGGATGGATGACATGGAACGAATACCTTGGGGAGTTAGGCGGGGGTTGTATTTGGTGGCTAATGGTGAAATTGCGTCATGGTTGGACTTGTACACCAGGCCAAGCGCTAAAATTGATTGAGAAAGCAACAGGGTTGCAAGTTCCCAGGCCCTTAAGACACAAATCATGGTTGTCCGGCAGCCAAAAAAGACTTCAGATACTGAGACCCATATTTTATTCTTTCACTGCGAAAACCAGAGATCAAAGTACTAGAGTTTGTGATTTTACTTGGGCCAAGCCCTATCTGATGAAAGACATTCACAGTGGTCAGCCAGGGTTGTCCCATGGAGGTACACTGAAAGGAAAGAAATAATATAATCCTTGCACTCTACTTTGTATTTCTTTTGTAAGAACATGAAGAAAGGGTCATATCAGGTGCGTTATGGAATAGGTTTTATGTGGAATTAGACTTGAAATGATGTCTAGTTCGCCTTGAGGTTTTTCTAGTATAGTTACATAACATCCTGGTGTGGGTACAATTTAGGCATCCATTAGAAAAATACAACATATGTCCATTGTTAGATCCTGTATCATTGACACAGTTTTCCCTGACTTTTTGCCTTCTAACCTCCGTTTTTTTACTGTTTCTGCTGTCTTTGTTTTTGCTGGCTTTAGGAACCTGGACACTTTACCACTGCTGACCAGTGCTAAAGTGCATGTGGTCTTTACTTAAAAAACTGTAACATTGATTTATCCACAACTGGCATATTCAATTTACTTATACATTGTTAGTAAAGTGCACTGCATTTGCACAGGGCCTGTAAATCACATGATACTAGTGGGCTTGCAGCACGGATTGTGCCACACAATTAAGTAGCCCTTTACTCAGGCCTGCCAGTGCTTTACAGTGATGTGTTTTAAACTGCCATGTCAACCTTGCAATTAACCTACTTGCCAGGCCCAAACCATTCTTCTTCATACATAAAGGTCACCCCTAAGGTAGTCCCTGGACAGCCCATAGGCAGGGTGCAGTATATTTAAATAGTAGGACATGTACTTTTAGGTTTTACATGTCCTTGTAGTGAAATACTCTTACATTTGTGTTTCACTGCTGCAAGGCCTATCTCATCCATTGGGTAACATTGGGATTTCCTTATTACAGCTTATAGGAGTCATTTCCAATTGGGAAGAGATGGGACCCCCAAATTGGTGTATCTGAAATGGCAATTTAAAAAAAAACCTAAACACAAAGTAAGGGTAGGTGTGACTGAGTGGCCATCTGCATGTTGATGGGTTATCCTAAGCAGGGTGGGAGGTAGGAGCTAACACAAACACCTGAAATGACTGTGTCTTGTCCCAACACAAAGGGTTGCATACCCCTCTGTAGTGAGTCTGGAGCCAGGGCAGGAAAGAAAGGGACTCTGTGCACGTCAAACCATCTCTTTAAAGTCTCCCCCACTTTGAAGGCCCATCTTTGTATAAGTACTGGACCTCTGACACCACCAAATCAGAACACTTCTGGCACTGAGGACATTCTACCAGGAAGAAGGACTGCTGAGCTGCTGGATGCACTGCATCTTGACTGAACTGCTTTGCTGGTTGGCCTGCTACCTCTTGCCTGGGAGTAAGAGGGACTGGACCTACATCTCTACATACCAGAACCAAAGTATCTCCAAAGGCTTGTTGGCTTGTCTCCTGTTTTTGAGGTCTCAGTGATACAAGCAGCACCTGGACTCTCTGCTGTGACTCCTGCTCTGCCAAGTGGTGCCAATGCAGTCCTGGGCCTTTGGAAGTGTGTATCAAATGCTGCCACAAGAAAATCCATGCATTGACAACGTTGCACTGATCGGAATCGGTGCATTTACCTTGCCACTGACGCATCGCTGCTGCTGCACCAACCGCGGGCACTGCATCGCCGAATGTGCAACGCATCGTCCCCTGTTTATGATGCATCTCGAAAAAAGTGTGAGGCTCGCCGTCAACTCATTGCTTTGTGCTACTCACATGGCCTACAGCCCTGCAGTTCGACGGTGATGCATCGCCCCGATGTTCATCACGCATTGAGTCTCAACACATCTTCGATTTTGCGCAGCTTGGAAACCGACGCATCGCCTACATCTGCAGGCTTGACAGCGACGCATTGCCTCCTTTTCCCACACGCATTGCTCACGACATAGACACATCCAAAGTATTGTTCAGCAGGCCAAGGCTGGTCCCTTTATCCGACCCGCACTCCACCGCAGTCATCCTGAACATTTGGATCTGCCCCGGTCAAGCGCAACCAGATAGCCCCAGTTGGGGCTATCTGTTTCTCAGCACAAAAACACATTTATTCTTTAAAAAATCATATCTTGACTTCTACTTATTGATTTTTTGTTGTTTTGCTCTTGTTTTGTTGATAAAAATAGAAACTATTGTTCTAAACTGGTGTTGAGTCTTTTTGTGTTGTTTTCACTGTGTTACTGTTTAAAGTGTAGTGCAAATATTTTACACATTGCCTCTTAAGTTAAGACTGACTTCTTTGTGCCAAGCTACCAGAAGGTGAGCATGGATTAATTTAAAGTGTTTTACTGACGTTCCCTGACTAGGATTGTGGTTCCTGCTTGGACAGGGTGCATACCTCTGCCAAACAAAAACTAAATTTCTAACATTTATGTTTCCAGTCTGTATCCATCATCACATTTTGGTTCGGTCACTATTGTGTTGAGTCTTTTGAAGTGCGCGTGTTTAATGTTTCCAAGGAGTAGTAGTCCCATGCCCGCTTTATGCAAAGTCATGGGTATCTCTTACACATCCTGTCTTTCTGGATGCATGAATGTCCTTCTGTTCAGAAGTGGCTGGCTGGACTGCAAAATCCTCCTTATCAAGTGTGTCTCATCTCACTGAGGTGTTTGCCAGGCAGGTATTAAATCACCTGGGCCTTCCTCTTAGTTTTCACTGTCAGGGATGCTGGTCACCTCGCCTGACAGCCTAGCGATGGAAGGCAGTTACCTACTGTGGCATAAGTGCCAATGGCTTTAATTACAAGGGTTGTATGATGCGATATCGCGGACATAGATATCACGTGCATTTACATCGCGGCTTTTAAATAGCAACGGCAATGACATCGGCAATTTAAACATCACGCGTTGTTGCGCCACTAATGCGACCTTTTAATTGGATCGCGTGTTACATCGCCGACATTACATTGCGCGACATAACAATGCGATGTTCAATGCCTTCCTATTACATTTCAGCCATGATAGCCTGTATGCAGAAAGTACGGGAATCTGCTGAATTATTTAATAACCAGGTGTTGAGCAGGACAAGTAGGTCACGAGGACTTCTGCATATAACTACTTACAATCAAAGTGTGAGATTTATGACACGGATGTGTTTGATAACATTGTACAAATGAAGAGGATTTTTTGTTGCCAGGATCGAGATCGATTGAATTGAAATATTGGTCAATCATTATAAAGTAAGTTATGTTTTATTTTATTTGGTTCCAAAAGTACAGCTGGGACTATAATTAGAGGCGTGAATTTAGCAAGACAGTGTTTGAATTTCACTGAGGTTTTATCTCTTTTAGGTCATCTAATATGTTCAGAATTTAAATAGTTTTGTCTGTCTGGGCCGCCCGATCTTTTAATCCACCGGGCATTTCCCCAGTGTCATCGGGCTGCATGCTTTGGAGGCTGATTTGAAGGCCCATGGTCGCCCCTGAGACCTTTAGGACTTTCTGCGGCTCTTCGAAGTTAACCGTCGCTGGCACGGGGAGGCTTCAAGTGAGAGAGAGAGAAAGGGAGGGTGGGTGGAAGGAAGAAGGCTGAAAGAAAGTGATCAGAGTTTGAGGAGTGAGTGAGAGAAGTGAAGGAGAGTGAGAGAGAGTGGATGATAGGATAGAGAGAGATAACACGAAGAGGGGTGTTTAAGGTGAGTATTTTTGGCAGAGGTGCATTTGGTTTCCCAGTTCAGCCTTGTTGGCCGGTTTCTTTGATTAATGAAGTGCTGAGTGCATATGAAACACAGCCAGGCCCACTAAGTATGAACTGATAAGGTATGAGTTGATTTCCATTCTGGGAGGATGGGTTTGACAACAAAACTACAAAATGGCCCAAGAATGCAGTATAGTTGTTCTCAAGTTTATGCAAATGAGTGAATGTGTGGACTCGTAAGCATATAGCAGTGGGATAGCTCAAGCCTTATAGAGTGAGCAAGTTGGCAGTCATAAAACATGTGGAAGAGATCACCACCCTGCTTTCGGTTTGTCCAACGCAAAAATGTTGCTAAATGCCAAGTTTGTTGCACCTATAGGGCACCTGCTTTGTGGATAATGAAGAAGCTTGTTTGTCCCAGCGACGGGATTCTTTCCTTTTCGTTTTTTTAACGCTCCAATGTATCCCTAAGTTACACCAAACTTAACTAAGTTTCAGAGGGTGTTAAGTCCTATTATCATTGCTGTAGGCATCGTAGCATTAGCAGGTACACTGTTACTATACTACAAAGTGTAGTGTGCAGCATGAATTGACAAACTGCTTCACAATTCCTCCATAGGTCAAAGAGCATGTCAGTCTGCAGTTCATCATACTGCAGTCCAGGTTGGTGTAATCCATGTGGCAACCTATGTAAAGTATTCACTCAAGATGTGTATCTTCCTAAGCGCATGCCTCTTTGTATTTGTGGACATTAAATTCTGTTTCCCAGCTTTGCATCAAAGAGTCAGCTGAGACTTGTGATACCATAAAAGGGCTAGTGCAAAAATACAATACTAGCTCACACCTCTTGAGAATGCTGACTAATAGAAAAATCTATGCGTGGTGACGTGCCTCAAACACACTAGCCCTTGAGGCTAGAAACATGGTCCAGTAAGGAAGCGCAGCAAGCAGTAATGGTTCTTGATGCTAGTTATCTTGTATTTCTCACAATGCATGTTGTATGGCCATGCGCGCACACTCGCACCCCATTTGCCTGCTCCCCCTCCCTGTCCCCATCTGCGAGGCTGAGCATTCATTCATCATCCATCCATTCATCCATCCAGACATCCATCCATCCATCCAGACAGCCATCCATTAATCCATCCGCCATCCATTCATCCATGGATCCACCCACCCACCCACTCACCACACACACATCCGCCCACCCAGCATCCATACATGCATCCATCCACCCATACACCGACCCATCATCCGCCATCCATTCATCCACCCAAGCACCCATCCATCCAGACAGCCATCCATTAATCCATCCGCCATCCATTCATCCACCCACACACTCACCACACACACATCAGTCCACCCAGCACCCATAAATGCATCCATCCATCCAGATATCCATCCATCCATCCAGACAGCCATCCATTAATCCATCCGCCATCCATTCATCCACCCACCCACTCACCAGACACACATCCGTCCACCCAGCACCCATACATGCATCCATGCATCCATCCACCCATACACCGACCCATCATCCTCCATCCATTCATCCACCCAAGCACCCATCCATCCATCCATCCATCCAGCCATCCATGAATCCATCTGCCATCCATTCATCCATGCATCCACGCACCCACTCACCACACCCACATCCATCCACCCAAACACCCATAAATATTGACACCTGAGCCATTAGTGATAGGCTTTGAATATTTGCAGTCTTACAAGGGAGCAACTTTTGCATTGTTGAAAAAGCCTGTTTCCGTGACGTGATTAGGGAACAACTGTTGCATTTTGGAAAAAGCCCGTTTCCGTGACGTGATTATTTGCAGTCTTCAGTTTTTAGAAGGGGACAACTGTGCGTTGTATTGGCATGTGAGAGTCAGCATTTTGCCATTAACATCGCATGCATTGTAATTGCATGCGATGTTATTGGCATCAACCGCAGGTAGTACTTTGTGGCAGGGCTGAGGCGCGTTGGCCGAGGGGGAGATCATACAGACAGGCGAAAGTAGTCTTGCAGCATATGCGCGTGCGTAGTGAAATACGCATGCGCAGATTGTTCGGGGAAGATCATCCAGATGGGAAGATCATAACTACGGTACACCGGCGCTCCCGGATGTGCGTAGGCTTTTGCAAGAGGAATCCTCCGGCTTCAGGTATATGCAAAGTTGAGAGAGCTGCTCTCCATTGAGGACCTGCGGTTCGAGTCACAGCCAGCCGGCAGACTGTTGGTTTACAGTAGGTGATTTTGGCATTGTGTTCGAGGCAGCTGTGCTTTTTAAAAATGTATGTTAGTATTGTGATGGAGTGAATTCGGCAGTCACCATGACGACAAAGCTTTTGCAAGACCTATTCCTCGGGCCATGAGAAGGTCGGTCTGTCCGCAGTTGTTTAATGAGTCTAACAATTGGATTCCACTAAACTATGAGGCAGATTTACAAGAACCTTGCGCCACTTTTGCGTCACTTTTCCCATGTTAAAAGTGGCGCAACGGGCTTGTAAATCTGCCCCTATGTGTTTATGGAAATACTCTATGAAGGAAGTGCAGCCTGGGGGGTACAGAAAGTATAATTTGCAATCGCAGCAGCGCCTCCCGGCATTCCGCATTCATAAACAGTTTGGGGGTTTGTAGGGCTTTTGGATTTTAGGGCGTACATGGTCATTTTAGGGTTGAGGGTGGGTTTGTGTTTTGGGGGGCCAGGTGTAATTTAAGGGTTTAGAGCATGTTTGGGTTTGGGGTGCGAGGGTTAATTTTAGGGTTTAGGGTGTGTTTGGGTTTTAGGGTACAAGGGTTAATATTAGGGTTTAGGGTGTGTTTGTGTTTGGTGTGCAAGGGTTAATTTGGGGGTTCTGGGTGTGTTTGGGTTTTGGGGTGCCAGGGTTAATTTTAGGGTTTAGGGTGGGTTTGGGGTGCAAGGGTTAATTTGGGGGTTCAGGGTGTGTTTGGGTTTTGGGGTGCCAGGGTTAATTTTAGGGTTTAGGGTGGGTTAGGGTTTTGGGGTGCAAGGGTTAATTTGGAGGGTTCAGGGTGTGTCTGGTTTTTGGGGTGCCAGGGTTAATTTTAGGGTTTAGGGTGTGTTTGGGTTTTGGGGCGCAAGGGTTAATTTGGGGGATCAGGGTGTGTTTGGGTTTTGGGGTGCCATGGTTAATTTTAGGGATTAGGGTGTGTTTTGGGGGTGCAAGGGTTAATTTGGGGGTTCAGAGTGTGTTTGGGTTTTGGGGTGCCAGGGTTAATTTTAGGGTTTAGGGTGTGTTTGAGTTTTGGGGTGCCAGGGTTAATTTTAGGGTTTAGGGTGAGTTTGGGTTTTGGGGTGCAAGGGTTACTATTGGGGTTCAGGGTGTTTGGGTTTTGGGGTGTAAGGGTTAATTTGGGGGTTCAGGGTGTGTTTGGGTTTTGGGGTGCCAGGGTTAATTTTAGGGTTTAGGGTGTGTTTGGGTTTTGGGGTGCAAGGGGTAATATTGGGGTTCAGGGTGTGTTTGGGTTTTGGGGTGCAATGGTTAATTTGGGGGTTCAGGTGTGTTTGGGTTTTGGGGTGCAAGGGTTAATTTGGGGGTTCAGGGTGTGTTTGGGTATTGGGGTGCCAGGGTTAATTTTAGGGTTTAGGGTGAGTTTGGGGTGCAAGGGTTAATATTGGGGTTCAGGGTGTGTTTGGGGTGCAAGGGTTAATTTGGGGGTTCAGGGTGTTTGGGTTTTGGGGTGCCAGGATTAATTTTAGGGTTTAGGGTGTGTTTGGGTTT
The DNA here is from genome assembly GCF_964263255.1 of Lissotriton vulgaris. Lineage (NCBI taxonomy): Eukaryota > Metazoa > Chordata > Amphibia > Caudata > Salamandridae > Lissotriton > Lissotriton vulgaris. The sequence goes on along the minus strand of NC_141698.1, from coordinate 236,747,700 downwards.
TGGGGTGCAAGGGTTAATATTGGGGTTCAGGGTGTGTTTGGGTTTTGGGGTGCCAGGGTTAATTTGGGGGTTCAGGGTGTGTTTGAGTGTTGGGGCTCCCAGCTGCAGGAGGTCAGACGTTTATCTGCAATTCATTGTGTAATTATCCAACAGAATGGTAATTTTCAGCACAGGGGGGGGGAAACGCCTAGCAGCCAAGGTGTTAAATAGACAAGCAATTCCTGTTAAAATCACCAGACGCAAAAACATCTTATTGAAAACACAATAGTACCTTTGAAGTATTCAGATGCTTATTTTCAAATCACCCCAAAGTCATCAGGAACAATGTCATCTTGTAAAGTTATCGGAGAGTCATTTACAAGTCATCCTCCGATCATCAGGAATAATGACACCTACTAAAGTCATCAGATACTCATTTTCAAGTCATCCTCAAATCCTCATTCTGAGCTTCTGCAGCTTGCTGATGACTTCAAGAGCTTGATGATGTCTTATGACGTGTAAATGACTTCTAAGGTAGTTGGATGATCATCCAATGACTCTGGGATGGCTTCTAAAGTAATCCTGTTTGACCTGGGGCAGCAACCCTTAAACTACAACGCAGGAGTTCAGAAAGTAAATCGGCAATAAAGACTGCTTTTCATTTTGTTTTTATTTTGTCATATTTCCTGCTCTTCGAAGAGAGGTTAAATGCCAAGCCATGTCTTCTGAGTTACCAGCAAGACAAGAAAGGTCCAAGGATTCCAAGGTTTCAACAACGCTTTGATAAGCTACTTTTGTAGGTAGTTGGAGACACACTCGAAGCTCTGGACCTCTTGAGCTTCATAAAGGAAGACGGGTTTGCAAAGTGGAGAGTGTGTACTCCATGAGAGATCCAAATTGTACTTGTTTGGATTAATATCCGTTCTTTCAAATAGTCATACAAAGGCCAGAACTACTTCAGATTGCAGTGAGACATCTTTATTGTTTTATAGTGCGACATGGACAGCCGCCACACACAACTTTATTGGCTTTTTGTTTATTATCTTTTTAAATGATTAGCGTAAACTTGACATATTTTATCTTATGTAAGCCTCTTTGCAGTAATTGCAAACTTCATAAAACGGGTCATCTCGTCCTTGGAGTTCACTCCATGTACGTGAAATTTAAAGGACATTCTTTCACTTTCACAGCTTTTGAATGTCATTTGCTTTTTAATATGCTTAAACCACATGCACTCTCTGATGTGCTCGATAAGTAAAAACGCAGATTTCTACCAATGGGGAATGAGTACATGAGGGGTAACTCCATCACCATACATTTGCTAGGGCACTTAGGCCCAAATATATAAATAAACATACAATAAAATATAAGCCCTAACACATGAACACCTGCTCAACCTGTACCCCATATATCCCTTAACCATATGCATGATCCTCAAAGATGCTCAATGTGATGAACTGCATGCATTGTTTGAACTGTTATGATATAACATCAGGCCACAAACAATTTGTATATGTATTTTTTATTAGAACTCACAGAAGAACTTTTGCTCCTTGAGTATTGAAACTCTTGTCTTTTGGATTCTGTCAATTTGGAATCAGTAATAATATACGCTGTATATGTGGAAATAGGTATGACCGTTACTTATTGTCTATTATGCTCTTATATTTTTTTGTCTTGTTTCACCCTATTACCTTGGTTTGGGATTCCTGCACACTCTCTGTGCCACTAGAGAACATCAAATGCTCGGTCGATCTGAGGCACTGGTGAAAGTGCACTTTTTTGGACTGTTCTTAAAATCACTCCTTTTAGATCTCATTTTAAATTCCTTGCACTTTTTTTTCGTGTTGGACCTTCTATAAGCACAAGTGAATCTGTGACCACGCTTCTTGTGGTATGTATGATACACCTTTGTTTCACGATCCATACAATGCATAATGTACAAGAGAGCTCTGATGCAGAGACATTATAAAATACATCAATCACTTCTCACTCTAGGTGATTTCTTTTCTTCTTTCTTGAGGTCAACTGCTATCTCGCTACATGCTAAAATAACTCGTCTATCTTTCCTTACAGCCTTGAGAAAGCCCCGGCGCAATTCGCCAATAGGGGGCGAAACACGTGTCGGCTGTCCATGTCTCACTATAAAACAATAAAGATGTCTCACTGCAATCTGAAGTAGTTCTGGCCTTTGTATGACGATTTGAAAGAACGGATATTAATCCAAACAAGTACAATTTGGATCTCTCATGGAGTACACACTCTCCACTTTTCAAACAATGTCTTCTGAGTAATTGCTGCTTATTCTTTTAACAAGGAGATTGGCATTTACTTTCTCTGACCGCAAAGTGAGAGGATTTTGAGCTATGTGACAATCTTGCTGGAGAACAGGACGTGTGAAATCAAAGGCTGTAGGATGTCAGTTTTTTTTAACATGAAACAACATTTAAATGCCAGTTGTTAGAACCCTTACCAGAGAGCCATGGGGCACGCAAGGATTACTGGGTGTCAGGAATTTTCCGGGACTATGTGGGGAATACAGTCAGGGACTTAGGCAAGGACTGGGCACTGGGTAGAAAACTTGCACAGTAAGAAGAGTACAGCGCTGCCCAGGATCATACAGGGAGTCAGATGAGAAAGAGGGATCCAAAGGGGAAGCCTGTACAAGTGAACAAGATGGCTAAGACTTAGAAAGGAAGGGCACTCACAAAGCAATTTAGCATTCAGAAAAACTACACCCAGGATGAATGTGCAAAATATATATGAAACAAAATTAACAATAAAGGGGGTGTGTGGGGTAAAGCACTCAGGAGCTCCACATGGGAAGACTGAAGCTCAGTAAGTTTCTTACCCACAATTGCTGGTACGGATACTGACTGCAAGTACCCACATGTAGGATATGGTTGCAAAGCAAGGTCTGTGGAGCTTATACCTATGGTGATGTTATAAATGTAACTCAAAGACAATACTCACAGTTAACAAGAAACACCACCGAAGTAGTCAGCCGTGCCCACGGATCCTGGCGATCAAACAAGAACATGCAAGGCAGTAACAGCAAAGGGGGTAGAACTACACACAAGCACAATAGACAAGGAGCTAGCGAGGAGGAGTGCTTAACAGGAAAGGAAATCACAGGGCACACTTGGCAGAAAGGTAACAAACATACACGGCAACAGAAGCAAGGCAGCAGAATAGAAAGACATCAAACTAGAACTGGAACCAAGGAAATGGGAAGAAAGGCAGGGACTGGAAAGGGACGTACAGAAGGAGAGTCTACAAGGGTATACTAGAATAGTGCAGGTTAAGGAATCAAAAAAACAAAGAAGCATAGAAGGTAGTATTGGGGCAGGAACAAGAAGTGAGCTAAGGCTCAGGAGTCAAGGCAGCACTGCAGACAGTGCTGGTTCATGAACAGGGAATTACCAAAGCTTCAGGAATCAAGGTAGCACCACATGCAGTGCTAGTTCAAGAAACAGAACATAGCTACAGCTCAGGAGTCAAGGGGCCAAGAAAGCACTGCAAGCAGTGCAAATCAGAAACAAGAAATAGCTGAAGCCCAGGAACAGGAACAAAGAATAACTATAGCTCAGGAACTCAGGAAACAAGAGCACTGCGGGCAGTGCTAATTCAGGTAAAAGGAATAGCTAAAGCTCAAGAACTCTGGAAACAAGGTAGCACTGCAAGCAGTGCTAATTCAGTAGAAGGGGAACTACTGCAGTTCAGGAACAAGGAACACTAAGGTTCAGGGGTTAAGGTAGCACTGCAGGCAGTGCTAGTTCAGGAACAAGGAAAACTGCAGCAGGTCAGGAACAAGGCCTAACGAAAGCTCAGGAATCACTGGAAACAAGGATAGCAAAAGCTCAGGGAGCACTGGAAATAAGGATTGGTCTCACAGGTAAACAGCTCCAATGACCAACCTTGGCCTGAAAGGAGCTGGGGCTTAAAAGAGCTCACAGTAATCGTATGCATCAGGTGTGAGCAGGCTAGCAGCAGCCAGCCACAGGTGAGCTGAATTCCTCCACCCATCTTTGGCCTGCAGGGGTGGAGACAAAGCAGGGAATTGTGGGTAATGGAGTTTCAGGCATGAGTAGACTGGCTTCAAGTATAAGCAGGCTGACTTTCACAAAACCCGGCATGGATTGGGAATGGATGTCCGTTCCCAATACGTGTCCAAATGGCTGGAAGTCAGGATATGCATGCAGGGGAGGGTCTGGAAGCTTATTAGAAGACTGAAAAGTCCATCTATGTGGCCCCCTGGTGGTGGGTGCGAGAGCACATGGAGTGAATCGTGACACTGGGCCGTATGGCTGCATGGCAGATAGAAAATTTTTACTTATATTTAAATTTTTCCTTCTATTTTCACTTCCAGTCCTTTTCAAGACACCAAATGTGATTTAGGGTCTGAATCTTTGAAGTTTTATGTTGGAGTTCTGCTTCTTTTGGAGTGGACGACTCTTTCTTCTTTCCTAATGAAAGAGGTCTGTTACAGCAGGCAAGACTCCAAAGCTGATTTTCTCACAACACCACTCACAGGAGTAACCAGAGTTCACACCCTGGCTGTCAGCCTCAGTGATATGAGCATCAAAAGGTTAATCCCAGACCCCCAGGCGTACTCTTTATGATTCCCCTAGCCGCCCCATCTCTTTTCCTGAGATTTGTCCAGGCCCCTTACTTGGGACCTATCACTGAACCAAAGAGAAGTCTTTTGAAGTGTAAAGGAAGTTTCTTCTTTTTCCCTACTGTGTGTGTCGCTCACAGGAATGCAGCAATACACATCTCTCTGGGGGATTCCCCTTCTCTGCATGTTTTTTTACCAGGCAGGCCACGACTTCCCAAAATAGATCCCTAGGTCCCCCATTTAATGTACCATTGCAGGTGTACTTACTTTGTGTACATTCAAAGCGGACTTACTGTCCAGTTCTAGTACCTCCTGTAGTATTGTGAGACTGAGTGCTAGGACCCTTGCAGTTCTGGGTGGACTCATCAAGGAATTACGTAACTTGCTGGGATGTGCTATGGTGTGTTAATAACAGTTATGACATAATGAGTGCAGTATGTGATCATAGGCTGAGGAATAAAGTCATTGATTACAGAGCTGCGTGTGTGGCATATTTATTTGCATGCTCCAGGGCTAGGGAGGATGCTACACTGGCAATGAGTTATGGATATACGCCCAAAGAAAAAAGACTGCTCTCCCTGAGAGTTTGCAATGATACAGCAATCTGCTTGTGTATGCCACATGCGCCCAAGTAATTGAGAAAAAGTTTGTCGGCGTTTGTGAAAATAAAGTCCTACTCCAGCCCATATACGGCCTTTGAAGTTGAAGGCCCTGCCAAGGAGTACATTTGGAAACACCGCCAGATACCCTCTGGTAAGCCAAAAGAAGAGTTACTGCGCTACGTCATAACACAGAGCCATCCTCGATACAAAGGAAAACGCTAAAAGGCAGTGACCACCAGGTATTTTTCAAAAAGCTAAACGCAACACTGATCAAGTGCGAGAGACTGAATCGCTGCCCACAGTCAAGAAGGAAGACGACACCAAAGACAATGAGGTGCGGGAAACAAAAAACTCACTCACCGACAAGGATAAAGGAATTGCCATGCGACTTCCAAATGGGCATGGCTGCCCAAGCACAAGGGGCCGGTGCCTGCAGCAAAACCTGTCAAATAACACACGCTATCAACAGTAGTAGAAAAAATCACAAAGTACGATGCAGCAGTGTTTCTAAAAGCACCACTGCCATTCGACACCGCCAAGAATCAGAATATTGGCACCAGGTGGACTGCATGGGTCGAGACGTATGATGACTTCAGGGATAACCTAAAAGAAGTAGACCGTAAGCAAATAATTAAATATGTAAAAGACCTTGTTGGTGACTGAGTGAAAGAAGTGCTGAAGAAAATCTCTCAGGCTGATGCAATATTGTCAGATCAAAGAGGCAGTGAGAACCAAGATCAATCCGATGCCCAATGTCGAATATGAAATGGGCATTTTCAATCAAGCGAGACAGCATGCTGGTGAAACGATGGAAGAGTTTGTTGAGAGACTTGACGTGCTTATCAAACACTGCAAGTTTAGTGAATTTAATGATGAAGAAGCCATATGCCTCCGTCATCAATGGCTGTCTTTCAGAAGATGCATGTTGAGAGATACGCTTCGTTTGATGAAAGTACTAACAGCTGCAAGGGCTGCTAAAAGAGCAGATCAACAAGCTCCTGACATGGAAGCTGGAACAGCGAAACATTAATCGGAGTTGGTCATGAAAAGCGAGCACAAGGCAGGTGCACACAAGCCAGATCCCCCAGGATTTGGTGGATTTGGGTGGCAATTTTTTTGCGGCCATAAAAAGCAAAATTTGCAGCCCAAAACCTCAAAATTAGCAGTATTTTTGAGGTGGGCAAAATATGTGCCAACCACAAAAATACTGCACACTTGTGCTTTCAAATAGCTGCAGGGTCTGCAGGAGGCACACAAAGGTGTAAGGCAGCCTGTAGGCTAATTGCTCAGGAGGGGGCAATGTGCATTTCAGAGGCAGGCAACAGAGGAATTGATCACGTCTGCTGCCTGTCTGTGGCTCACCCTCTCTATAATGGTTCAGTGGCAGCACAGAGCCAGTAAAGAGAGGATGAACGTCAGTTTTTTTTGTCTACGTATTTTGCAGGCACTTTTGTAAAAACTGCAGCATTTTTACAAAAGTGCTGATCTTGCGTTATTTTTTTTTTGTTTTGTTTTGCAAATGGCAAAATCCTGTGAGGTCTGACAAGTCTCCAAAGAAGAAAAAGTTGTGTTTCCGATGTGGGTTTTTCACTTCCCCATAAAGGTAAATATTCAGCCATAGGACAGATGTGTAAAGGCTCCGGGAAAGAAAACTACTTCATAACGGTTTGCAAAGCGAAAGAGAAATTAAATGTGTCACACAGAGAAGAGAAATGGATGCCAGAAGGTTCCAGGAGCATTCTCACCACGCCCACAAGGCCAGAGAGCGGTATCAGTTAAGACGAGTAGAAACCATACAGTCGAACGTCATGAAATTCATCCTACAAAGGCTCTTCTACGTTATTATTAAGCACCAGTAAAGAAGATGAATGTGTGGTAATGATATCGACCAAGGAACATCAAGCACATGTCAGTTTGACTGCTTGCAAAGAAGAACAATAGACCAAGGCAAACCACCAAGCAAGACAACCCAATTCATTTGGACACTTATCATTTATCATAGACAGTGACGTATTCAATTAACATCATGCCAGTCGATACGTTTAATAGCTTGTATCCTGTGGACACATGGGCTGCTTCTAAACCATTTCAGAGTCAAGGGTCACTCACAGCAACAATGCAGCATAAAGTAGTATCAGTGCAAGTGCCAATTTTCGTTTGTACAGTGACTTCGTCCAGTGCATGCCTGCTCAGTTTTGCCACTGCTGCTGACATGGGACTGATTCCTTTGTTACAACCTCCACACTCACTCTGAAGTTGTGAATCCGTTCCAGTTGTTGTTTCATGGCCTAGTAATGCTCAATATAATGAAAGAGCGACTTCATATTAATTAGGACATTCGCTCTGTTGCCCAGAGGCACCACCAAGTCACTTTTCACTTGCAAGACGCCGTTGAGAAAGAACCAAAAGCGCTATTGAAGCATGACCTCATTGAGCGCTCAACTGGTCCTACACCTGTGTCTCGCCCATAGTGGTGGTGCCAAAAAATGATAGCGGAGGTGCAGAGCACATTTGTGTTGATATGCGCCAGGCCAACAAAGCAATTAAGAAGGAAAGACATCCTCGTCAACACAAAGCGAACATAATCATGCAGCTTAACGGTGCTGAAGTCTTCTACCATCTTAATATACCATCAACTCGAGTTGGAAGAGAACTGCAGGTACATCATTTTTTTCGACTCATGTTGGTTTTATCAGATACAAAGGTTGAGTTTTAGGGTGTTGTTGGCTGCAGAAATATTTCAGGATATTATACGTGAAATAATTCAACCTGTCATGCATGCTTTTAATTATAGGGATGTCATACTGGTATTTGGTAATTCAAAAACCACAGTGCTTCAGGGATATGATTCTAGACTCAACAGCAATTACAATATAATTAAACAGAAAATGTACATTTTAAGTCAAAGTTAAAAACCAGAAAGTAAGGTACCCTCAATAAAATCTTTGTAGAAAACGTTATTTGTTAGTTTTTTTCTTTCTTTATAAAACAGACCAAAACATATAATGGTATAGGTATTGATAAACCTGATTCTTCTGATCCAGTGTGACTTTTGTACACCGGGTGACGCGGGAACTGTGATTCACTGGGGTAATGGAACTAGGATTGTCAAATTTCCAACCCGAGGATTAAGAACCGCTTTTAGAATAGACATTGGAAATATTATATGCTACAAATCAAATCTAATGGTTGCTCCTGATGATGATCTAACAAATCACTAAGGTGAAAACGCTGTTGATGTTGTATTGTACTATGTTCTTGTTATAATACGGGCAAACATTTGGATTGTTATTACTCTGCCATTGCATGTGTTTTGGATACACTGTGATGTGTTTTATATATAAGTGTAATCTTGCGATCACCAAATATTTGTTAATGTATTGTATTCTGTATTGGACTTTTTGATTTGTTTTTTAAAGAAAAACTCAAACTTTTCTATGACATTTTTATTGTGGATACCTTGTTTGTTATTTTTTTGCTTATTTTTTTATTTTGATTCGAAATGTAAATGTTCTGTTTGATTAAATTGTAATTGTTGTTTGGTCTATAATCATATCCTTTACCCGTTGTGGTTTTTAAATTGTAATTGTTTATTGGGACCAGGTTCTGGGAAAATAGGACTTCCGCTCTTTGTTCTAATCATACTTGCAGCAACACAAAAAGATCATGGCAAGGCTCTTACACACATTTGCCAGTTACTTGCTGATGCATGTCTCACTTTGAATGCCGCAAAGTGTGAGTTTCATAAGACCAAACTCAATTTCTTTTGGCACATATTCTCTGATGGGGGAATTACCTCTGACCCAGATAAAGTGCATGCACTATCAGCTATGTGCCCTCCACAAGATGTCACCATGCAGCGATACTACTTAGGCATGACCAAGGTACCTTTGTGACTTTGCCACTACGAGTATCCCATTGAGAGACTTGACAAAACAAGATGTCCCTCTACATTGGTCTGCTGAATGTTATCAAAGCTTCAAAAGAGTAAAACATATGATTGAGAATGTAACCAAGCTGGCCTATTGTGACACCCAAGTTACATAGTGAGACCAGCGTTGATGGGAGCTTGGTGAGGATGGCGGTAATCCTTGCTCAACATTATGGTCATCCCAATGCTCACAGACGCAATGTGGCCTATGCTAATCTAAGCCTGTCTGATACAGAACCTACCTATTCTTAGCCGGAGAAGCCGGCTACAGTGTGGGCCTGCAAACATTTTCATTGTTTCTTACTGAAGATGTTTCACTATCATTACAGATGATTCAAGCGCTGCTCACTATTTTTGGAAACCCGAAGGCCAAGATGCCCCCTTGCTTTGAGAGGTGGGGACTCCGACTCCAAGAGTACGACTATGCAACTGTACCTAGTCTGGGTAAAGATCAAAACCCTGCTGATTACTTTTTACGAATACTGGTACATCAACACAGTTCAACTTCCGAAACGGCTGAGGAGTACATTAACTTTATTGTGAGGTCTAGCACACCTGCAGCTCTGTCCATTGGACAGATTATTGCTGCTGCTAATGCTGATAAGAACATGCTTATCCTCAAAGACCTCATTTCAACTCAATCGTATAAGAAAAATGCTTGACCTTTTGCTGACTAAGTTGAATTTCAAAAATTAACAAGCACTGGCGTTGCCAATAGGTCTCGCAGTAGGAAAGTTGGAGCTATTACAATTGCAAATAACAATGCCTTTTATTTTTGTTTTTCATTTTAAAATCATAAAGGGCTTTGTCATTTACAAAATTAATAGCTCCAACTTTCCTACAGCGAGACCTTTTGTGCACTGCACAGTGTGGGTGAAAGTGGCACTGCGTGTGTGTGAGTGGCTTTGCGTGGTGAGTTGCGTTGCGTGGGTGAGTTGCGTTGCGTGGGTGAGTGGCGTTGCGTGGGTGAGTGGCGTTGCGTGGGTGAGTGGCGTTGCGTATGTGAGTGGCATTGCATGGGTGAGTGTGGCGTTGCGTGTTTGAGAGTGGGCTTGCGTGGGTGTGAGTGGCGTTGTGTGTCTGAAAGTGGTGCTGTGTGGGTAAAAGTGGCACTGCGTGGGTGTGAGTGGATTTGCTTGAGTGAGTGGATTTGCGTGAGTGAGTGGCGTTGCGTGTGTGAGTGGCGTTGCGTGTGTGAGTGGCGTTGCGTGTGTGAGTGGCGTTGCGTGTGTGAGTGGCGTTGCGTGTGTGAGTGGCGTTGCGTGTGTGAGTGGCGTTGCATGTGTGAGTGGCGTTGCATGTGTGAGTGTGAGTGGCGTTGCATGTGTGAGTGGCGTTGCATGTGTGAGTGGCGTTGCTTTGGTGAGTGTGGCATTGCGTGGGTGATAGTGGGCTTGCGTGGGTGTGAGTGGTGTTGCGTGTCTGAAAGTGGTGCTGCGTGGGTGAAGTGGCGTTGCGTGTGTGAGTGGCGTTGCGTGTGTGAGTGGCGTTGCGTGTGTGAGTGGCGTTGCGTGGATGAGTGGCGTTGCGTGTGTGAGTGGCGTTGCGTGTGTGAGTGGTGTTGCTTGGGTGAGTGGCGTTGCTTGGGTGAGTGTTGCATTGCGTGGGTGATAGTGGGCTTGCGTGGGTGTGAGTGGCGTTGCGTGTCTGAAAGTGGTGCTGTGTGGGTGAAAGTGGCACTGCGTGGGTGTGAGTGGCTTTGCGTGAGTGAGTGAGTGGCATTGCGTGAGTGAGTGGCGTTGCGTAAGTGGCGTGAGTGAGTGAGTGGCGTTGCGTGGGTGAGTGGTGTTGCGTGGGTGAGTGGGGTTGCGTGGGTGAGTGGGGTTGCGTGGATGAGTGGGGTTGCGTGTGTGAGTTGCGTTGCGTGTGTGAGTGGCGTTGCGTGGGTGAGTGTGGTGTTGCGTGGATGATAGTGGGCTTGCGTGGGTGTGAGTGGCGTTGCGTGTCTGTAAATGTTGCTGTGTGGGTGAAAGTGGCACAGAGCCTTTGATGTGGTGTGGCGCAGGAGAAATGCTGCTGCTGCTAATTAAATATAAAAAGTGTTTTGGGACTTACGGCTGCCGAGAGTAACAAGGCAGAGCTGGGAGGGGGGCTGCGCACCAACTGAAGTGCTCTGGTTGCACGGCCTGCGGCCGGCCGTGTGAAGTGATAAGCCTTTGAAGTACACAGGCATGCTGTGACGGAGGTGTGAGAGGTCTGGCAGGAAACAGATGGCCTGGCAGTGAAGCAGGGGGCGGGGCAGCGCTGGGGAAGCCTGTGGGAGGGTGATTGATGCCTTTGATGTGGGGAGGGAGGAGAGCCTTTTGCGAGCCTGCAGGAGAAATGCTGCCGATGCGCGTGCATGTTTAATCATGTGATTCATGTGAACTTAAAGAAAACTGCGGCTGAAAGCCCGTGGTTTGAAGAGGATTTTGGCCACTTGAATTCTCGTTCCCTCAATGCGCTTGCGCGCATTGTAGGTCACAAGACCTAAAAAATGTACAGGATGAACTGCTTGTTACCAGGGAAGGTGTTGTATTGAGAAGCTTAAGAATTGTCACACCTGATAGCCTAAGATGGCAGGTCCATGAATTACCCCATAAAAGACATTGTGGCATTGTAGCAATCAAAAGAGCCCTAATAGACATAGTGTGGTTCCTGCGCTTAGATGAGCGATTTGAGAGGGAACTAAGAGTGCCATCTTTGCAACTGCCTGTCTCCCAAAATGACGCAGCACCCATTGATAATGTCTGACCTTCCTGCACGAGCTTGAGAAAGAGTTGTTGTAGATTTTTTTGGGCCTTTAGAAAACGGACATCATCTCATAGTAGTCATTGATGAGTATTCACGCTTTCCTTAATTAGAGGAAATGTCATCAGCTACCCATGACAAGGTCATTGAGCAGATGGATGACCTCTTTGCAGCGTGAGGTATCCCCATCATTCTCAAATCTGACAATGGTCTGCTGTTCAGTAGCAATGAATTCAAGGAATTTCTGGTCAGACTCCATCTCAAGCATTAAAGTGGCCCCAAGCCAATAGTGTAATAGAACAATTCAAAGGTACCCTCAAACTAGTAATTCAGCAAGCGTCAATTGAGGGAATAGAGCTAAACCAGGCATTGTATCAAGCCCTCCATAGCTATCGTTCGACTCCTTTCTCCACAACTAGTTAGTCCTGCCACCTTGATTTTTTTTTTTGTTTAATCTTTTTATTGAGTTTTCACATGTTTGAGATCGAAACAGATTGAAACAGACAAATACATTTAATAATAACTTATAGGTATTTGCAATTCTAGTATTGGGGTGTTACAGAGCCTCTGAGCATGAATGTTCACAATAACTGCACACCAGCAATTGTCGTCTCTAAAAATCTCACCACAATCTTGTTTGCCTGCCGCAGGACCGTTTTTCCCAGCTCTACCCGGTGTTTGCGGGACGCGGGAAGAGGGACCTCACTTCCCGGCAGCCTGAGCGGCGTGCGCGCAGCAATCGTCGGCACACGTATCCAGGAGGCGCAGAAAAGGAGGCCAGGGCTCCCGCGGCGCAGGACGCGCACGGGTGAAGCCTGTGCCAAGGGTGGGCCCGTCTGCGACAGGCTGGGCTGGGCTACATCCCTTGGTTCTGCGATTGAAGGTTAGTTATTTTCACTTTGCCCCCAAATAATTTATGCTCCACTGGGAGACGCAAGTGCACTTTATTTTCAAGCATGGGCAAGGGAAAATTGGCCACAGACAAGAGGAAGCAAACATACAAAACAGCACCAATTACTAATTATTTGAAAAGCGCAATGGGCCTCCTAAATAACAAGATCGTTCAGGTAGAGGAACAGTGGGCAGCACCAAAGACGGCCTTAAATGTTGTCCAAAGGGAAGCGAAATTGGCCCTAGAGGAGCCTCATGACATTGCTAGCGCTGGTGGAAGCGACCAGGGTCTTGACAACGCAGCTGTTGCCGGCTCAGCCGGGCGTGACAATGGCATTAGTATCAATAATAGTAAAGACACCTTCACTAGTAACTCTAATGTTGATAAAACAGACCACCCTATAAACCTAGGCCCCTGTGCAATAGCTACTTCGTTTGAGATTTCACGACATTTGACATATTGGAGCTGGGATCTCCTCCTGCCACAAAAACGAAACCGCAAGCCACAATAGCAAAAAAAACACCCCCCAAACCAGCAAGCAGAAAACTAAATCAAATAAGTGCAAACCTTTAAGGCGGAGGGCGAAAGGCCTTGAAAATGAAGATGTATCATGCAATTAACTTGGTCTTGACCCCCTGTTTAAAAAAACTACTCGGAAAAATAGACCAGATCGAAAGGCGCGTGACGTCAGAAATAAAACAAGTCCAAACATTTATAAAACAACTAATGGAGCTGGTAAAAGGGCTGCAGCCTCACACATCTAAAAAACAAGATGCAAGCCCAGACTTGGGAGCTACTCCGAAAAAAACATATCCACAGTTCACATCCAGGCACCTGTTCCAGAAATTGTTAAAATGCCTCGAATACTGGACATACAAAAAAAGGGTTAAACCAGGGCGCCCCCCGCAGCCACTAGTAAACTTACTACCTTACCGAAAAACCCCATACCAGCATCCGGGTGGACCTTACGGCCAAACAGACTAAATGAAGTTTCCCTTAGTCTACCTCCCCAGGCAACCCTTATGTTATTGTCTTGAAAAACTTTCCCAAATTGCCTGATAATTCTATTGAATCATGGGGAGCGTTAAAAAATAAAGTCATAAATTGGTACTCTATTAACACACAATGCAGTATTAGTCTCCTATCTCAGGAGATTATTATGTTAAGAAGATTGAGCTGGGTGGACAATATAGAGAAATTTTGCAATGGGGATTGTATTGTGAACCTTCGCCACCCTGAAGTGGTGAGCCTTCTACTCAAAGAAGAATCAGTGAAGCATTCCTGGCGGTTTGATCGTTCTAATGATGTCATCACTGCAGTCCCTTTGGGTTACTTTTATAGTCCTTGTTTTGACACTCCCCACCCAGTTGGAGTTGGAGGTATTCAGAATAGCTCACTAAGACAAACAGGTTTGACCCCCTCAGGAGATGTAGTGAGGTTGATTGACTGAGCATAAATGTGGGACGAGTAGTAATCTTGGAAGCAGGTTTAGAGAATGATGGCAACGGCACAATTTTCCCTATTAGTGGGGCAGTGGCAACACCTTTCCTCGATCATAATCGCGTAATCCCAGGTAATCCTAAAGCTGGCCGGGATTCAACTGGCTCTTTCTCGGTTGGATCCCTACGAATTATGTCATGGAATGTTGCAGGTCTTTAACCATGCAGTGTCAGATAACTTGTTTTTGAGAGCTTAGAAAATTGTACCTTAATCCTTATGCAGGAAACTTGGCTCACAGAAGCTTTTTATATCAATGGTTTTAACACCATTTTTACTGAGGCAAGTACGTCCAAAGTAGGGCGAGCGAAAGGCGGTCTAGCTGTCCTATGTGAGGTGTCCTCCCCCCTGATCTTGAAGAAATCCTATACTAACTCGCAATTTTTCCAGTTCCTGATATTCTGTGTGAACGTAGTTGTGATCAATTTCTATAACAACATCTTTGATAATACCAGACATGGGGTTGTCTTAGCAATGGATGAGGAGCTTGATAAATTTTTTTAAGGGATTGGGGGGTGACTTTGTACTAATCTGGGCCGGAGACTTTAGTAGTAAACTATGTAATCACCCCATTGGTGGACATTGTGCGTACGAAGATGTTTTTGGAGACCACCTTCTGCATTTTCCTCACAATTCTTATGGTGAAGCCATCAACTCTGACATTTTTAAATATAATCTGGAAAACGTGGCTTTGGGTGCTAATGATGGCATAAAGCTCATTCACTCATACGAGGGGGCGAGGTCATCCTCACATATTCACCACTTCCTGATATCTAGGAATTATATGAACTTATTCGTAGCATGTTTTATACAGCCCAGTTTGTACAGCGACCATCATCCGCTCCTGTTATTCCTGCATTCCAGATTATATCAAAAAGATAAGGTACATGTCCATGAAGGAGATGTTAAAACCGAAGGTGAAAATGGGATATCCATTAAATGGTCCGGAGTCAACCCGGACGTTTTTATGGAAATTATAACCCAAAAGAATAGCTTTGATATTAAAACCTGTTTGGATAAATCATCTAGTAACTTGGATACTGTAAGTACCCATTAATCTACTCCAGGCAATCATAAGACTTCATCAGGGTAACTTTGCCCAGGTACGTTGTGGGAGGGGTGGTGTTCTGACACAAAGGTTCCCTGTTTCCCGAGGGGTTCGGCAGGGGTGCGTACTTGCCCCAACTCTTTTTTGTCTCTATGTGAATAGTGTCATCTCGCATTTAGCCAATGTTGGAGACAACGACGCCCCGGTCTTGGCAGGCAGGAGGGTACCGGCAATTATGTTTGCGGACGATACCCTCCTGCTTTCCAAATCGCCCATGGGTATTCAGAGAACTCTGGATGGCTTTGATCTCTTCTGCAGGCAGTTTGGCCTCGAGATCAACGCCGGGAAGACCAAGTATATGATCTTTAACCCCTCTTCCACAACCAGACCCAACCCGTCCCTAAATTCCACAGTTCTAGAGAGGGTAAAAACATTTCAATACCTGGGCGTTACCCTTCAGGAGAATCTGTCATGGTGTCCACAAGTTGCAAATTCTAGGTTAAGGCTATCCCAACTGTCTGGGGCTATCCTGAAGATTACTAACACCTCAACATACAAACCCATAGCCCCCGCAGTTGAGATGTACAAAACCCAAGCAAAACCTGCTGCATTATATGGCAGCGAACTCTGGGGACACCAAGCTGCAAATGAGTTGGTACGTGTGGAGAACAATTTCATGAGGCGTCTCCTGGCCCTTCCAGTTGCAACCCCATTACTTCCCCTACGTCTTGATTTGGGCTTATCATCTATCAGGGAGGATGCTGAACTTAACCCTATAAGATTTTGGCACAGACTCTGGTCAACTAAGGAGCTTAACCACTACAGGAGTGATCTTGTGCATGTAATGAACTTAAATGTCAACGACAAGATCCCCTGGCTAACTTTTGTTAAAAAAGAATTGTTCCGGCTAGGCCTCAGTGAACTGTGGTTGGCCCCCGAAACTGGTTGTATCAAGGTCCCTCGGAAAAGCCTAGCGAAAGCCTGCAAGCAACAAAATCTTGCAACCCAAATGACTGCACCTAGCCAGGGGTGGGGAAATCATATCGCCCGACGCCCGAACCATGTTGATTATTACCACGGGCAAGAAGGTGCAATGTCTATTTTGTCCCACGGGCAAATAGCCATTAAATCGCGTACATGATACAGGCTGTGGACACTCTGGGTCTCACAGCCAATCAGAATGGTTGGCAGGGAGCTGCATACGCTTTTGAGGCCTCTGATTGGCTAGCAGCCCATGACTGGGCTCTAGCCAGTGATTGGCTGGGGAACTGAAACTTCAGTCGCAACAAGCGGCAATCTCAGCAATCGGGTGTCTTGGTTCCTCAAGATCAATGGGGTGGACGTGTAGAACCGTGCGGAAGCTGTCCCCATTTTAACAAAATAGGATAGCACAAATATCTCGCTGATGGTGGTGCGACCTGAAACGGGGTGAGGAGGCAGAGCTGCATTAATGTTACCGGTCTAATGACAAGTGAGCTTGCGGCATAAGGGGCGTAGAAATATAGTTAACTTTATTCTCGGTGCTTGCAAAGGGAAGAGGCAATTGCAAACATCCTGCTGAGAGCTCGGCGAATTTCAGTAAAAATAACTGCATTACCGAGTGCCCAGTTCAGATTCCACAATAGAAAACAGAGCGCACTAACTTGGGGTTTGGAGCGGACTGTTTTTTCAAGTGGAGCTCAGCTACACGGTGACGCATATTATACTAAATGGGGCGTTAAAGAATTGTACTGGGGCATAAACATAAAAAAATCACGAGCTCCGTATCACCACACAATAGCATTAGAGCACACAAGCAATATGTTTGTTTTACCGCGTATTGCCTGTGAAAGCCGGTGGATTTAAAAAGTGGTTGGCAGAAATGTGATTTGTATTAAATTCCTTTATAAGAGTGCGACAGAATCTGCTATCTATTTCCTGCAAAGTGCCTGATCGAAGCAGTCTAATTTTTGCCCGGATGAGAACTGAGGTGGTAACAGTGAGCTGCTGTGTGCTGTTGCATAATATATGTAAAGACGAAGAGATGTAGAAATTCCAGTGTCCAGAATCAGTCACCTATCGCAAACACTCATTAATTGGTGGGCGCTTCACATTGAACACAACGTGACACGAGTTAACAGTATTAGTTTCGCCTTATTTTTATCTCACGCGCCCATGTTACATGCTCTCTTTCCTGCTATTTTTCATAATATGTGCTTGTGTAACAACATTATTAAACAATTGCTTGGATTGTGAGTGCTTCGTGCAGCCACGTGCTGCAAGCGCCTCAGCCCCGTCTCTTACTCCCCAAAGCCCCTCCTAAGATATTTCTTGCACCTCATTCCTTGCAGTTTGAACTGATGTGGTTTGACTCATACAGTTAATCAGAGGACGCCCCTTTGGTACATTACATGTTGCGCGTTCGGGGGCACACATTGTCAGCTTTCTTCCAGGATACCACAAAGAAAAGCATTTCCCACTACTGCTCTAACGTCAGATTTAACTATTGTGTTTATTTACAAGCTACGAAGAAACTGGTGGAATTTATAGAATTTGAAATTGGCCAATTACCCCAAACACGCACCTGGCACAGAATGTCCTGCATGTTGGCTGCACAGGAGCCATGCAGCGTTTGCAAAAGACACCCCGGCACTCTGAGAGCTCATGGACACGCTACTACAGTCACCAATCGCCTTGCAGCAGCCGAACTCCGGTACTTTATCATAGTGAAATGTATTCCTTTCAGTCTTGTAACCTGCACACCTCAGTTATATTCTGCTCTAAAACGACCCTCTCTCTTGCTCCCTGTTTCTCAGACTGTGTGTGTCATGAACTAACTGAAAAATATCAACACGAACTGCACATGAGTGCACAACCCAGTAATGCCTGACTAACTATAGTCCTCGCAACCTCTTCAGTCTCCACGCACACAATTCGTTTTTTGCTAAAGTACCTCATGTTAGCGTGTTCCTGCTGTTATAAAAATGTCTCTAATCTTTCCTGGGAGTTAAGTTAGACTATATCAACTACTAAACATGCATTAAAGATACCAACAACTCCACACTTCCTTGCACTAATACACGCTCACTAGTGTCTCTCTGTGTGTGTTTCACTCCCTTTCTGTGTTTCACTCTTTCTGTGTCTCACTCTCTGTCTGTGTCTCACTCTCTGTCTGTGTCTCACTCTCTGTCTGTGTCTCACTCTCTGTCTGTGTCTCACTCTCTGTCTGTGTCTCACTCTCTGTCTGTGTCTCTCTCTCTGTCTGTGTTTCTCTCTGTCTGTGTCTCTCTCACTCTCTGTCTGTGTCTCTCTCACTCTCTGTCTGTGTCTCTCTCACTCTCTGTCTGTCTCTCTCACTCTCTGTCTGTGTCTCTCACTCTCTGTCTGTGTCTCTCTCACTCTCTGTGTCTCTCTCACTCTCTGTGTCTCTCTCACTCTCTGTGTCTCTCTCACTCTCTGTCACTCTCTGTCTGTGTCTCTCTCACTCTCTGTCACTCTCTGTCTGTGTCTCTCTCGCTCTCTGTCACTCTCTGTCTGTGTCTCTCTCACTCTCTGTCTGTGTCTCACTCTCTGTCTGTGTCTCTCTCACTCTCTGTCACTCTCTGTCTGTGTCTCTCTCACTCTCTGTCTGTGTCTCACTCTCTGTCTGTGTCTCACTCTCTGTCTGTGTCTCTCTCTCACGCTCTGTCTCTCACTCAGGCTCTGTCTCTCACTCACGCTCTGTCTCTCACTCACGCTCTGTCTCTCACTCACGCTCTGTCTCTCTCTCACGCTCTGTCTCTCTCTCACGCTCTGTCTCTCTCTCACGCTCTGTCTCTCTCTCACGCTCTGTCTCTCTCTCACGCTCTGTCTCTCTCTCACGCTCTGTCTCTCTCTCACGCTCTGTCTCTCTCTCACACAAGGTCTCTCTCACACACGCTCTGTCTCTCTCATCAAACTAGCATACTGGCTCTGGAGCCTGAGACGGGAACATTGCAAACAGATCACTGAAGAAAAATTCAGCCTGTGGATCTAATCCAGTGGGATCGGAGCAGGGGTGCTGCAGGTCTCTCTTTACTTTGTATGTGGTAGTAGGTCCAAAAGCCCACCAAACTTCCATACTCATATCTATCTATGGCACGTAGGTTACAAACATATCACTGCAGCAGACTTTCGACCTCCTTAACTGTCCTATCGGTAATGGAGGCTGTAATCAGAAAGTGTCACAGTTTGCCTGTGATGTGATCAGATTTTCTTACGCTCTATTTAGGCAAAGAGCCCTCAATGCTTGGTTACGTTAGAGGTACATGAAGAATGTTTAGCCTGTTATACCCCCTATTGCCGCCCCTGAACCTCATGCCCAGCCCAAAATCCCTCTCGATGCCTGCACTTGCCCCTCCACATTATTTTTTATTCTGACTACAGAAATGATTTTTGGGGGTTTTCGGGGTCCTAACCCCACATTGTAACTGGTTTAGTGTCACTACTAGATGGCATAAAAGCTTCCAAGACAGGCCCCTGCAGATACAGAGCTGTTTCATTGCATGTGAGCAGAACCCACCCCTTCCACCTCCGGTAACCAGAACCTTTTTCAGCAGAAACCCAGTGGGCAGGCATCTCGCAGCCTCCACCTCTACTCCAGGTAGTCAAGGGCTGACCCAGCTCTTTGGTGTGGTCTTTGGTGGAGTTCAGTGGCCTGCAAGACAGCTGCCTATGGCTAGCCTCAGAAGTCTGCAGTGAAACTTGCATAGTCACCCGTGCATAGGGATGCATATGCAGTCTGCATATGTGGGTGCCTGTGTCTAGGATGGTCTGTCATAGATTCCTGCCTGTTGTGCTAAATGTTCATGGTTTGGTCAGTGCATCAACTAATAAAGGTTTCATAATGTCCGATACCGCATTTCCCACTGATCAGCATAACTTTCATTTCATTTAAAGCTGTCCATTATTATACATGTAGTTAACTTAAGGTGAAAGACCACAAAAAATTAGAAAATATTTTGGTTTTTTTTAGCCACTGCTTTCACCCTGCCCCCAGACTCACTCACCCTGCCTCTCCCATTTCGTTCAGAATCACAGAGCCCATACTTTGTTTTAATGCACTTCAACCACTGAGCAGACAGCACCTTCTCCAGCCTTGTACACTGTGCCTGCTACCACCGCTGCACTCACACTGCCCTCTGAATACAGTAGTCAGAACTTGCAGCCATGGGTGTGACATGAAATGTTGAGTGGTTGCGGTTACTCACTAGTCCCTGTCTCGATGCTCAGCCCTCCACTTCTAGATTTACTGTCTTTTAAACTTAACACTCCTTCCCTTCGCTGTGAGACTAACACTTGCTTTTCAGCTACGTGACTGCTACATGTCCTTCATATCTGAAGTAGACAAACTTGAACATCCACTGCTTATCTGCTCTTCTTCATGTTAGGGAAGCTTACTCTGCTGCAGCCATTACTAACCAAGAGAACCCTGTACAGCTACTCTCAGTTCTGCATATGCTCTTTGTGTGGGAGAAGAATGTGGAGATGTAGCAGTGAGTGCTCAATAATATAATCAAATCACACCTGCCTCTTGTGTATTTGTACTTGTGGATACTGCCTCAGTGAATCATAGTGTATCTGCTACGTGATTTTGCTGCCCCATGAACCGTTCATAAGCTCTGCCAAGAAGTGCAGTTATTCCCATCCACACGTATATCAGCGCATCACATCTGAGGATTTTTGAAGCTGGACAGCAGTTGGCCCTATGATAGAGAACACTCTTCTGTCCTACAGGTTCATATTTCGACAGTCTAGACTGTGCCAAAATCCCTTCAAGAAATGCAGTCTGCCCTCTGCCTTTAGGTACTATTTCTCTACATATGAAAATGTGTTACATGCAAAATATCTGCTAAATGGGTGCAGTGCACACTGACCCATCTGCACACATGCTGTACAGCCAGCGAGAACAACAGTTGCATTTAAGAGTGCATGACCATGCACTGCATAATTGGACTTGCACTTGAAATATATATTGCACGGTATGTTGCACTGATTGCAGTGCAGGGTCTCTCCGTGCAGACCTACCATAGTGATTTATGGAGTAGGTGGGGCAAGCAGTTACCTTCCCAGGACAAGTAGATTTATGTAACATTTTGTCCCCTGGCCAAGTAGATTTTTGAAATATTTCCACACCCCTGACCTAGCACTGGCATTTTAACCCATTGTTTTACCCAATCCAAAAATACCTATAAATTTGAAACTTTCCTGGATTTTATTTATCCGGTCGCAGCAAGGAAGCTCTTTTTACAGTGGCGATTTGGAACCCTCCCCCTTAAATCCTTTACGAGTAAATGGACCAATGGAGGGGATAAACTATGCCCTGGCTGCAATTCCTGTGATGAGGAGGAAATCCATGTCTTATTTTTCTGCTCCACCTATAGGTCCCCAAGGAAGTATTGGTTGGTGCCTTTATGCAGAAACATGGCAATTAGAAACTGTTCCACTTCTTATAGAATTTTGAAATCTGATTCCTCCCCTCACATTGTTTTTGCAGTCTCAAAATATCTGTTCGCCATGTGGCGTATTAGGTCCAAGTTGATTAAGGCTCTATCAACATAGGATGATAGTTCCGGCCACTGTCTTAAATTAAATTTTAGCCCTCTATGGCAAAGTTTTTACATCAATATTATTTTTAATGAACCAATATAATTGTGATGTATCTTTTTATCCATTTTTATCTCACTTAACTTTTACTTCCAAAACTTGTATCCTTTGTATTACATGTACCAAATGTTGATGTAAAATGTTGTATGTCTTTCTATGTATCTTTTATGGTCTTAATGGCCGAAATAAAGATTTTTTGGATTGGATTGGATTGGATACTGTAATTGCTTTTCAAAATATTTCTAATGGAATTTCTGAGGATCTAAAACTCGGAAATATAATACAGAGACCACTGCCCGAGATAGTTTAACCAGCAGTGCTCGAAATTAAACAGAGACCTAAAAGCCGCATTAAAGGCAAAGCCCAGGAACAGGGAAGGCATTTGTACCCTAAGAAAACGTTTTTTACAAGCATTAAAGTTAAAGGAAGACAGAAATTGGGGAAGCAGCCTGGGATAGCCTAATTCAGGCTGCTGAGACTAAGAATAGCACTCTATTCTGGAAAACTATAGATCAACCTCTATTTAAAGATAATACACCTGTTAAGGTTGACACTTGCGTGATACCTGAGGAATGGCTGACTCATTTTGAAAATATTTTCAACCCCTCAAAAGTACCCCTTTTAAGGGATGATCTAGGTAAAATCATTTTATTGAATAATTTTAATATAGAATCAATCACTACTGACGAGATAAACATAGCCCTTAAAAACAGCGCATGTAGTAAGACCGCAGGGCAGGATGGGGTCCCTATTGATGTTTTGAAGTATATTCTAGATTTTTGGCCCCCCCCCCCTCCCCCCATTTTAATTCAATTTTTAAATGCAATAATTGAAGGAGTGTTACCTGGCACTTGGGCGAAAAGCACAATTGTCCCCATTTTTAATAAAAGAGCTAGAGGGAATGCAAAATGTTACTGTCCAATATCCCTTCTTGACTCCACATCTAAAATCATGGGCAGAATACTGTTACCTAGACTGGAACACTGGGTTGAAGGAAACAATGTTTTATCCGATGCCCAATATGGTATCCGAAGGGGTATTGGAATGGTTGAGCAGTGTGTTGACCTCGAACTGCTTATTGGGAAATACACAGTTGCCAAAAAAGGCTCATTACATCTCTATTTTATAGATCTCTTTAGTGCGTTCGACCTAGTAAAGCACACTAAATGATGGCAAACACTAGAAGAGATGGGAGCTCCGCAAGATATTGTTTTCTTATCTCAGATTTATGCACACTTAACCTCAAAGATACGCTATGGGCAACATGGGGAATGCACTTTGTTTTTAGGTCTCGTGGCGTTGAACCGCGCGAAAGCGCAGTCTCGCCAGAGACCTATTGTGAGCGACTCTGCTTTCCAGGAGAATTCGGATTCGGAATTGAGCCGGCCGGAATTGAGCGGGCCGCGCGCACGCGAACGCGCTCGCTGTGCACAGCTCCTGTCTCCTCTCCTGGAAAGCTGTACCACACAGCCACACCTCCCCCTGCTAACGCATGCGCACACACACGAGCACCTCCCCCCCCCCACACATACACACACACGCGCACACACAGACACGAGGCTGGCGGCCCCGGGGCTCTCCACCGCTCACAGGAGCCGCGAGACGCATTTACTCTGCCTGCCTCCTCTTCCGGTCCGGACGCGGCCCCACCCCCGTCACAGGCGACCTTGCCTGACTTCCGGTGCGGCCGCGGCGGGCTTCCGGGGGTATTTTCTGCCACACAAACATTGTTTTTGTTAGGCACGGGGAGATTAAGTGATTTGCCCAGAATCACAGGATGTTTGGTGCTTGCTTAGTGCGATTATCATGAGATCTACTATTTAGTATATGTCTATTATTTACTTCGATCCTCAATGTCTAGGGTCCCCTGTTCTGTAAAATAGCCTACTGCCCAAGGACCCTAGCGCGATTCCTTTTGGGTTTCCCTTGTCGTGTCATAACATATCATGAGATCTAAGGCTCATCAGCCCGGCACCGACCCCCACCATTCCTGGCCCATCCTCCCCAAATCTTACAGACAGAAGTCCTTTTCCAGAAATCTATGACACGTACAACAGCAGGCCATGTGTGTGCTGTATAAACAACATATACAGCTTTTGTGGACAGAGCCACTTCCTCCTAAAGACATTTAACTGTAACTCAGATGTCACATGCCTGAGCGTTTCATCTTTAGCATCGAAAAATGAGTATCACGCGCCATTTTGCTCTTTTGCAGTTCGACACAAAGGAATTGGGACGCTTTAAAAGAGCACCAGTTACATTAACAATGTCCTTTTTTGTTTTTTGTTTTTTATTTCAATGCAAGGGTAGATTAAGTGCTTTTCCTTGAATAAAGGCTGCTGAGTAGATTCCAAGACAAGAATTTGGTTTTCCAGTTCCAAAGTTTCCGTTTAAGAGTCAATGGAACTCCGTCTAAGGTGTGTGTGTAGATAGATTCCGTTTTTTTTCTGAGACACACTACCCTGCTGTGATAATATGGCTGCATCATACCAAACTGTGCCATGGGGAGTTGGCAAAGGGACAGTGGGCTATACGCACAACAGTGACTGCAGCTTCATGCCTGGACGATGCCCGCCCTCACCCTTGGAGCATGTGGTGAGGTTTACGAGTCACACATCCTCTGTTGCTTGTTTTACAGCCCGGCCCTGCTTTTCTTCCCGTTTACAATCTGCGCTACCTCCAACACAAAGCAGGCCAGCGTGCGAGCGCGCTGACCTCTGACCCGCAGGTTACACATTGGTGCTATAATTACACACCATCAAAGTGCACTGCAGATGCTTTACATTTCCAGCTCAGTGGGGAACATCAAAGGGCAGCGGTGGGGGCCCTGAGGCCGGCTGTGAGGTGGCATCGGTGATGCCCGCGCAGGGGGTGGAAGAGCGCTGGGTGGCACTGTGGCGTAGCTCACCCGGTCCCTCAGAAGTGTGTGCCTACAATCTACATAATGACACTTTGTAAGTGCAGCGCCTTGTCCCTTTCAGCAGGGCTCACTCTCGATCTCTCTCAATGATGTGGCATAACGGCCGGAACTGCCGACTTTGGAGTTGGGAAACCAGGTTTGAGGCTGGCGTCCCCTCAACATCCTGTGATTCTGGGCAAACCATCTCCCCGTGCATACCAAAAAAGGAATGTGTCCTTGTGAAATGCAACTGGTGCTCTCGTAAAGCGCTCCAATAAATACCTTCGGATCGAGTTTGCACTATATAAGAATGAACAAAATAAAATGAATGAGAAATAAGCAGGGCGAGGAATCGGCCTGGGCTTTTTTTTGCGTGTAATGCACAGGGAACATGCCTCAGTGTAGTGGGGTTGGCGCATTTGCATAAGTTTGGATAACTTTTGTAGTCACACAGGCTAGTTAAAAACAAACATTGGCACAATCAATTGTATTGGCCTTTGGAAAGAGAAAATATTCTCCCTAGCTTTATGACACTCCATCTCACTACCAAATGGGCTTCTATACTCCCTCCTCCCCATCCAGGAAGTAGTGACAGGTGTTGTGTTTCATTGCCAACCACCTCTAGCCTCACCTCACAGCTAACCATTCACAAACAATGTTTACCAATTGCAAATAAAATAAATAAATAATGCAAAGCATTGTCCTTTACAATGCCAGTAACTAAAACTTTAATGCTGCAAGACCTATTGCATTGTAAATGCTTGTTTAAGTTGCACAAGGGATAGACAAGGATGTGTCCTTGCGCCACTTTTATTTTCATTGTACATCAATGACATCGGATCCTTTTAACAGAGTTTACCATCCTATCCCCCCATGGTCGGGAAGTGTAAAACCCTGGCCCTACTCTACGCAGACGATGCAGTACTAATCTCCAGAACTGCAAACGGTCTACAATTCTTGATAGACAACTTTACCAACTTTATGACCGGAAAAGATCTAAAAATAAACATGGGTAAAACCCTGGTCATGTCTTGCGGTAGTAAAAGCAAGTCTAGAACTCTCCACATTGGTGAAGTGCCAATTGAAAGGAAGACATCATACACATATTTGGGGTTAATTTATACCAGCAGGGGATCTTGGAGTTTACTTGTTAACATGTGCAAATTGAAGTTCCTGAGATCTAGTGAGGCCATTTTCAGATTTTCAAATAAAATCGGCAATAAACCTGTTCGTGAAATTTAAAAACTGTACAGGAGCAAATGTATTACTGGGGTTTGTTACGGTGCAGTCGTATGGGGTAGGGCCCATGTTTCGTCACTGCAAACCCTCAAATACATTTTTGCGACGGGTTCTATCCGTCCCTAGCTCAGCAGCTACACACATAATTCATATGGAAACCTCTGTACCCTACCTTAATGACTTGATCAGTGTCGCATCATTCGCACTAAAGCATCTAATTTGGTCCTGAGTAGAGACGATCTTCACAAAATATATAATTCAGGATTGCCTTGCACTACATCAGGGCATGAAAATACCTTGGCTATATTACATCCATAACCTTTTGATGGAGTGCAAAGTGGTAACAAATCTTGGAAAGTATCCAGTCGTTTAGAAAATTAAAGTTAAAAAGGAGGCTGCTTAAATCTAGGGAACTCGCCAGAGCTGTTGTCTCGAATGAAAACCACGGGTTGGATCTTATTGCGACGGTCCACTTTTAACAGGCATTCAGCCATACCTTATTTTTACTAGAAACCTACAACATAGATTTTATTTAACCAGTTTAAGATTGAATACTCCATTTTCAGATTGCATTCCCCTGGATGGGCAAGTGGAGCCCCAAATTACCTAAGTGCCCGTGTGATGGTAAATCCCCTCAGACCACACTTCATTTTTTACTTTTCTGTAATTTTTATAGGGACATTAGAAAATTAACCTTGCGACCTATATTTATCTAAAATAAATTGTATTTTTATAAAACTGCTTTTTATGAAATTTGCAAATTAGAGATGTATCAACTTGCAAAGCGGTTATTTCTTTTATTTATATGGCAATTAAATGCAGAAAATAACTTTTATTTCTAGAAGCGTTAAATTATGAAACCGCATAGCTTGTAAATTCATTGGATGAACACATATCGCCTTGACGAAAGCAAGATATCTAGTTATTATTACTGTTTTATTATAATTTTAAATGGTCGTTGATATATCTCTTTTTTAAACATTTTAATTTGTGAAAACATGCAAATGTAAATATTGCATCCCATGAATCCTCCTGTATTAGTGGTACGTTGTGAAAACCAAGTGTTATCTTTTATTGGCAATGTCTATTAGGAGTTTTCTGACTGAAATTCCCACTTTTTAAAAATATGTGTTATGAATATTGTATGAATCATGTAGAATGCTTTTATGGTTATATTTTTTATATACAGAATAAAGCTTTTGATTTGAACTTATTAGTACAATCCCTCAGTCCCCATATCGGGTGTCTTACAGAAGTTTTGCCCCAATAACAGATTGTTGCAGTAACCCCATGTTATCCATGTGAATAAAAGTGGTGGTGTTGGAAGTGCTGTATACCACGGTGGGTAATGCCCTTGTGGGCGGTTGCACGAGCATCTGTTTCATACTACTTGATAATCGAGTCAAACACGTAATATCCTCTGCGTGGTGTAAAAATGCCATTTGTGTTTACTCTCAAAACACTTTTGAACTTACCAAACATTAACACCAACTTACTACCGGTATATTGAGGTCCATAACAATGTCCCCCTGCATTTCTTATATTAACATGTCAAATTGCGTGATTGGCATGTTTGTATTAATCACCCCAACCAGCTCGTGTTATATTGGATAAGGTACACTTCGCATAGGTTTCCGCTGTTGTGTGTTTTAATTCTCTGTTTCCGGTCCTATGCCGGGTCCCCCTCTAAAGGCGCATCTGATTGCGAATCCGGCGAAGTGGCTTCTTGGAAGGAATTGATAATCGTATTCCAACTTTCTGCTATATTGAACTTACGCAGCCCCAATGTGTCCTCTCTAAGGAGGGAAAGACCTTCAGCTTTGGCTCAGTTGAAGAGGGAGCGGTTCTATGCTGGTAGATCTTTGGATTTCCGGCGCCTCGTTATGAGTCACTTGGCTAAAATTAGGCCTAAGTCCAGGAATCTATTTGTGGCTCTGTGCTTCCGGTCTCTCACATATATCCCCAATATACATGCCTCCCATTTGTTTGGTATTTATCTGTGCATTTAGAGAGCTGTTGAATCACACTCTCCCAGTAGTGTCCCAGCATTGGACATGACCACAGCATGTTTATTATGCCCGCATCCTGCAGAGAGCACCGGGGCAACCCATGTCACTCCTGTGAAAGTAGCAGTTAAGTTTCTCTAGGGTCACGTACGCCCTGTGTACAAAATATAATTGGATTAGTCTTAACCTGACATTATGAGAAATGTGCATGGGGCCTGCTAATATGGTGTTCCATTCTGTAGTTGTGCATGGAAGTCAGAGATCCGCTTCCTGTGCAGAGGCGTCAGATCCACTGCCATGTGCAGACTGAGTGCGTCTGCAAACCAGTGAATAAGATACCGACCATCTCCCATAACAAGAATATATTGGAGCACTAGGTGTGTCTGCAGTTCCTATGACATGTCCCCCCCCCCTCCATTTGTCACATAGTGTGTCTGTCCAAGTGTCCTGACACCTTGATATTTGGGAGAGCTATCAGAACTAAGTTGCGCTAGAGGACAGCTGACTGATCCTTAAATGCTGTCAAGGTTTGTGTCACAGACGCTTCTCGAAAGTGCTAGATGTAAACATATGCTGATTCTCATCAAGTTCAGGAAACTGTCTTCGATGAAGGTGACTTGGTACTGGTCAAGCAGAAACAAAAGCTGAAAACAGATGCTCTGTTTTCTGCCTATCCCCTGAGGGTTGTGAGGTGCAAAGGACATATTCTGACGGCACATCGTCCCGGAAAAGTCCATCTCACGTAACTCGTCGTACTTTAAACACCTACCTTGACGTTTGTCAGCTCCTGCAATCTTGAATGAGGCAACCCCTCTTGACACAGATCCAGCATTAGAACCTGTGCCATCTGTGTACTTTCAGAGTGCTTCTCAACCATCTCATACCACTTGATCTGGCTGACTAGTGCGAGCGCCTCGCTTTATCGAAGAAATGTGATGTGACTACTTTTTATTTAACAAAGGGGAGAGGTAGTGTTGTGAAACTTATGTGCCCCTGGACCATTGCGGTTCTGGGAAGACTCAATAAGGAATTGCGTAACTTGCTGGGAGGTGTTAAGGTGTGGTTATTAACAGTTCTGACGTAATGAGAGTGCAGTGTGTGATTTTATGCTGATGAATAAAGACATCTATTTCATAGCTTTGTGTGTGGTGTATTCGTTTGCATTCTCCAGGGCTAGGGAGGACGTTACACCTTGATATATTGTACTATTACATGTACACATGCATTCAGTGCACACACTCCTGCGCATGCACTGCTCAGCGCTGAAGCTTTTCAATATTTAACCATTGTGTATTATTTACAAGCACATACACACTCCTGTGCACGTGACGCAGCACTTCACTCTCTGTGTACTGTACTTCATGCAAGTACACATACACCCAGCATATGTTCTCATTGTGCATGCACTGCACAGCACTACATCTTTCAAGTCATGTATTCCTCGCAGGCATACATACACTCAGCACATGCACCAATCTCACAGTATTGCTTTATCCCTGTACTGTACCCTTCGCAGGCACACATACAACCAGCGCATTTTGACATTCCCCTCCCCCTCGTTTCTTTACTAGGCAGGCATGGCCTTTCCAAAAAGAAACCCTAGGTTGCCCATGTAATGTACCATTGCAGACACACTTATTTTGTGTACATTCACAGTGCACTTACTGTCCAGCACTAGTACCAACATCCTGTGGAAGGGCGGTAGGAGAGTATCTCTGTACTGTACCCTTCCTAGGCAGACATACAACCATCGCAGAGTCACCACTCCTGTGCTAAATCTACCTGATGTAGGCCAAGGGTGAGTTAAGCACACAGCAGCAGAACTTTTAAAAAGGTGAGTGAGCTGGTAGGCCTCACTCCGGTGACCCAGGGTAGAAAGGTCTTGTTCACTACTACAGATCACTACCTGGCATAGTGCCACCACCACACTTGTGCTGCTTAACCCCTGGTGAAGGGGGTAGCCTTACACCACTATGAGGGTATAACTTTTGGCTCCCCTTCCAGTTCAACCAGACAGCAATATGTGAGGCAGGCCTAATGTCATGGTCCGTACTTATGGTCCATGTTCGTCTATAACAAAAAATCAGCATTAGGGACCCATACAAAAGTCCAGTGGCGCATTCGAGGCGGGTATTTACATCTTTACCAAGCAGATGACTTTTCCATCATAACACCTTTAATCAATTGTAAACATATTTGGTAATATATCGGCGGTTATGAAAGCACAAGTGAAGCACTTGATGGACAAAAAGATTTATTGTATCAAAACAAAATCAATGCACCTCACATAATATTGGCTGAAAGCCGGTTTCCACACATATTCGTTTTATCAGTAAAACTGTACGTCTATGTAAATTTAGTGGCAATTTAAATTGAATATTCTGTCTGTAAATGACAGTGCACCACCACACCATGCATCAGTGATATATTTGCAGCGATGTACACCAAAACCACCACCAGCTACACACTACACTCTTACTACTCTGAATACATTTGCTACATTTGTACTTTGTGTGATACTTGGATTTTTACAATCGCTGTAACTTCAGTGTTGTAACATTGATTGGAGCATCCACACTATGAAAATTGTTCCCGCACCACTAATAAGCCTTAAGTATGTGCTTTGTGCTTATCCCTTGGAATGACTAGCTACAGTTTTTCTTCATATTTATCCGTGTTTTTTGATTGCTCTTCAATTTGGGAGGGCGTTCCATTATTTGAGAAGCTATGACGAGAGAAAGTAGTGCCCCCAATAGTTTGTGTACGATTTTATTGCTGTGATGGTAACCTGGGACCTAATGACTCAAGTTAGAGGTATGGCGATAGAGTGGATGTGGTTTCGTTGGAAGCTTGAAAGGTAGTGCAGGCATCTGCCAGGGATCTTTCAGTAGGCCGCTGGCAAGCTGCCGGTATTTGTAATGTATATATCCGTTTTTTAGGACCCTCATCTGCAAAGAATTTTGGGTTTGTGCGTTATTTCTGGCAAACACTAATAAATTGTGGTCCTGTGGGAATATATTCGTAAAGACATGAATTATCTTGAAGAAAAGCTCATAACAACGCTGTGAGAGGCTGGCCTGGTATATGCTGTCCACTAATGTAAGTGGACACCTTGCAGCATCCAAACAACCCTTATGGTGATTTTAGTGGTCTTAAACCACCTTAGAAAGTTATCGAAGTGGTAGCTGTGGAGAGCTTCAGGCTTAGTCTTGAAGGAGTATAAAGCAGCTTAGTTTATAGTCTTATAGTATAGATTACATGAAAAAGAATCACACAAAGTATTTAGAAAAATATGTATTTATTTTATAACTCTCTCTAGTACCTTACAGTATCTCCGGCCCGGAGATATATACGAAACACACAATGTTCAAACAAAGCAATCACAGTAAATAGCACTAATACACAGTGGGCCCCAGAGGGGGCCAAACCATATACTAATAAAGTGGTATAAGAACCACAACTGGAGTCAAGACAATGTGGAGAGGTTGAAGAATCGCTGGGACCCAAGGAACCACCCAAGGTGAGTAAGTACGGACCCCACGGAAGGCACTTGCAGTGTGCTAACAGGACCGCGGACTCCGTACAATTCAATAGGACAGTCGCGGTTGAAGTTTTAGAGTTTTAGGACCCTTACCAGTGGACTCCGAAGAAACCCTGTGGAAGACAGAAGGTTGGAGAGCCACCCCACCCGTGGATACCAAGGTTCCCACGTTACCTAGCCCAGGGAAGCCGGATGCTTGCTGATGAAGTGGTGTCGCAAACTGTGTCGAACTCAATGGAGGACTTCGGGAAAGAGCAGCTGATGGAAGGAGGGAAAGTGTCAGTTGGAATCCAAACGTGTATTCTTGTCGAAGAGTACCTGAAAGCAGAGGGGACAGAGTCTGGGTCACTTGGGAGTGACCAGGGGCTTGATAGACGAATGTCCACCAATGTCGGATGCTTCAGGATGGTTGTCGGTGTAACCTTGACTCTGCAGCTGTAGGGACCATGCAACATCTTGGAAGACCATGGAGCCGGATATGAGCTGTCCCACGAATGATGTTGAATGCTGAGGGGTCGGTGTCCGGCCGGAGCACCAACAAGACTTGGCAACAGCAACTCACGCAGAAGATCAAGGAAGGTTACGGTTCGGACCAGCAAGGTCCAGGGGACTCACCAGAAGCAGGGGAGTCAGAGCAGGCCCCTGAGCAATCAGGGGAGCCCAAGGAAATCGTAGATGACCCTCCACAGGACCCAAAGGTCGAGGATACTGGAGTCGCAGAAAGACCTTGTGCAGCTTTAAAAAACAGCAGGCCACGGAGCACAAGATGCAATATAGCTGAAGATCTTTGTAGGAGAAGTTACCAGAGGTTGGGTCTACTTGCAGCCCAATGCACTTGTCGGGGTAACGCCAACAAGCTTATGCACTTGCAGAAGTACACAATGCACAGGGGTTCGGGTATTGCAGCCCCCACGAGGGATACTGGCCTCAAACTCAGTGAGAGGACAGCACAGGCCTCCAGTGACGTAGAAACCCACCTCTTGTGTTGTTGAACCCTTCTGAGTCCGTAGGAGCTCAGGATCAGCAGACTAGTCAGCAAGGATGCGGTGCCTGCGGATGCATGGGAGTGACTCTTTCACTCCAAGGGAGATTATCTTCAAGTGCTATTGTTGTTATTGTTATTGTTATTTAATTTTATAAGGCGCTCAGCTACCCAAGGGTTTCCCGGCGCCGCCTGCATAGGTCAAACAAATACGGGAGAGGGCCTATTGATTAAAGAGCCAGGTCTTCAACATCCCACGAAAGTGCACAAAATTGGGCTCATTTCTTAATGTCAGAGGAAGAGAGTTCCACAAGATAGCTCCTAAATAAGAAAAAGAGCGACCGCCCATTCTAGACAGTCTGTATCTAGGAACCACAAATTTAGTCTGACTAGCAGAACGAGGAGGAACATACAGTTGGACAACAGATTTCAGATATTGGGGAGCCCTACCCAATTTGATCTTATGCTGTACTGGGGTAGGGTCTGGAGGGGAAGGAACTGAGTCAGAAGGCTGAAATAGCGCTTTTAGAGAGGGTTTTATTTTCAAGTAAGCTTTTTTTCTTCTGTTTGTAAGTCTTATTCTAGCGAACTCGTCCGGCTCCGTTCTGATGCCCTTTGGAAAAGCAGAGAGTTCCAGGGTGTTGCGGCGTTGGCAGGGAGGTGTTGCAGCCAGAATGATGATCTTTTAAACGACCTCCAGGCGATGTTCGGGGGTACGCAGACACCAAAAGAAACAAAGAACAATCAGTGAGACGTCCGGAGCGTTGTTGTTTAGGGGCCTGGAGTGAGGGAAACCACGTGCCAAGTTTATTTACAAAATCGGCCGTGTCGGCAGTGCTCGTGAGGTAGGGGTACAGGGGAGTCGTAGGCGGTTTATTTACACAGTGGGCTGGCCACTCCAACCCGCAACTTTGCCCCGTACCTTTGTAAGCCACGCTCCTCCCGCGGGAGCGTGGCGGGGCGCTTCGCCGGAACGTTGGCCTCCTGGCTTGCTGGTCTCAGCTGGGCTAATCGAGGCTTCGTCTTCTACGCCACTTCTCTGGTCCACACTCGGTCTCCACTCCACACCGCACTTGTCCTCTGGGGAATCGCCGTCAGTCGTCTTCCGGGAGCCTCCTCCTTTTGGTGCGATGACGCTCTGGATGGGCGGAGTCTCGTCTTCGCTGCAATCGGTCTTAAAGGTGTAGTGTTCTTTTTCCTCCTCGCATCCCCAAGGCTACACAGTGTCAGCGGCCGGCCAATCCTCCGCAGAAAGGGAAGTAGGCTGCTGGATGGAAAGAGAAAGGGGCGAGAGGGGAACAGCTGACCACCAGTCACGGGAAATGGACTCCTCCTCACACTCTTCGTCCTTACAGGGGCGACCCGCCCCGTCACACACCTCCCCCCCCCCCTGGAATCTCCCGATCGGGGAGAGGAAAGGCCCGAGAGAGATAGTCTGCATTGCCGTTATCCTTGCCCTTTTTGTGTTGAACTGTAAAGGAATAGGGTTGGAGGGAGAGGAACCATCTGAGTACCCTGGCGTTCAATGTCCGATTCTGGTACATCCATTTTAATGGAGCGTGATCAGTTTGCAGGATGAAGGTCCTCCCTTCCAGATAGTATTGTAATTTCTCGATTGCCCATTTAATGGCAAGACACTCACGTTCTACAGTGGAATATCTACATTCCCTGGGGAACAACTTCCGACTGGCATACAGGATGGGATGTTCTACGCCATCGTCGCACATTTGTGATAGTACGGTGCCTAGCCCTACATTGGATGCGTCAGTGGCAAGGATGAAGGTTTTCTCAAAATTGGGAGACTCCAAGACTGGGGCAGTGGTTTGGATGTGTTTTAGCTGTTTAAAGGCGTTTTGTGCCTCCTGGGAAGGTTGCTTTATTTCCTTAGGTCTGATGTCCTTACGTAGAAGGTCCGTGAGAGGTGTAGCGACTTCAGCAAACTTAGGGATAAAGCGTCTATAATATCCAATCAAACCGAGGAATGCTCTTAGTTCTCTTTTGTTGCTCGGGAAGCTGGTGTTTTGAATGGCCTTTATCTTCTCCGCTTGTGGCGCAATGGTACCTTCTTCCATAAGGTATCCCAAGTAATTAACCATTGTGAAGGTTGCACAGGACTTTTTCGAGTTGATATGTAAGCCGGCTTGTTGTAGTGCCGACAAAATGATACGGACGTGTTTCAGGTGCTCTTCCCATGTTTTGCTGTAAATTACAATATCGTCTAGATAGGCTGAACTGAAAGACGAGTAGGGTTTCAACACACAGTTCATAAGTCTCTGAAAAGTGGCAGGGGCACCATGTAATCCAAAAGGAAGGACCGTAAACTCATAGAGTCCGTCGTCTGTGATGAAGGCGGTCTTCTTTCTGTCCTCTTCCCGGAGATGCACCTGCCAATACCCTTTTGTAAGGTCAAGGGTGGTGATGAATACAGCGTCTCCCAGTTTTTCTACCAGCTCGTCGACCCGGGGTATAGGATATGCGTCAAACGTAGAAATGGCATTTAGGGCTCTGATATCCATACAAAATCTTTTGGACCCATCGGGTTTCAGAACCATCACAATCGGGGAGGCCCAATCCCTTTTCGACGGCCGGATAGCACCTAGGTTCAGCATGTCCAAAACCTCTTTCCTCATGGCTTCTCGTCTTGACGCAGGGATCTTGTAAGGCCGCTGCTTCACTATTTTCCCTGGGTTCGTCTCAATACAATGTTCCACCAACGTGGTCTTTCCCGGTAAGTCGGAAAAGATTGTGGATAAGGGTCGTAGAACGTCAAAGAGATCCTCTCTCATCCGATCGCTTAGATCAGGGTTGACAACAAGGTGTCCTAATGTAGAGGTTTGTTCGGACATCAGGGGGAGCACCAGGTTATTACCTTGTGGAATGAGTCCTATCCATTTCTTTAATAAGTTGATGTGATAGCTTTGTGTTTTCGTTGGGGAGAGCCGTAGTCTATATGTGGTGTCCCCAATAGTTTCCACCACTTCATAGGGCCCTGTCCATTCCTTTTTGTTAGCAAGAGAGGGCAGAAGCAGCAGCGCCCATTCCCCGACTTTTAGCCTTCTCAATTTGGTTCCTCGGTCGTAATATCGTTTTTGTTTTTGTCTTTGTTGTTCCAGATTAGTGTCTGCGAGACTTCTCAGTTTCCCCAGTTTGGCTCTTAATTGTGCTGTGTACTCCAGGAGCGTCTTCTGTTCTTCGGCCTCCTGGGTTTCCCATGTCTCTTTAGTTATCTCCAATAAGGACCTGGGGAGGCGTCCATATAGAAGTTCAAAAGCTGAACATCCAAGACTGCTCTGTTTTTGAGCTCTAAGCACATACAATGCTAGGGGAAGCAAATTGTCCCATGTGGGCCCTTCAGTGGATAGCATTTTCTTCAAGGTGGACTTCAATGTCTGGTTGTATCGCTCCACCAGACCATCGGTCTGGGGATGATAGACCGATGTCTTCAGATGTCGTATATTTAAGGATTTGCAGACTTCCCTCATCATGCGGGACGTAAAGGGCGTTCCCTGGTCTGTGAGGACCTCTTTAGGAAATCCTACCCGGGCAAATAGTTCCACAAACTTTTCTGCAATATTGGCGGTGGTAGGGGCCCGTAAGGGAAACGCCTCTATGAACTTAGTGGCGTAGCCCACAATGACAAGAGCTTACTGATGACCCCTAGATGTCTTCGGAAGGGGCCCGATCAAGTCCATCCCCACTCTCTCAAAGGGCACACCGATAATGGGCATGGGCTGTAACGGTGCAGCCGGGGGTCTGTGGGTGTTCCTCCTTTGACATATGTCGCATTTCTTGCAGTACTCCTGAACATCCTTGTAGATTCCCGGCCAATAAAAATGCCGGATAATACTCTCGGTAGTCTTTTCTTTGCCTGCGTGTCCTGCTGTCAGATGAGCATGAGCAAAAAATAGCACTTGTTCCCTGAAGGAGGTAGGTACCAGGAGTTGAAGAGTACTTCCTACGTCGGCCTCCCTATATAATAGATCCTTCCGTATAACAAACCTGGGAAACGGTGTGCTAGGTGTGTCTTGGGTAGCATGAGCAGCTTCCCATGTGTTATACAAGGTTCTGTCCTCTGCTTGTGCAAATTTGAAGTTGCGATCCATTATCCAAGGGTCAGGAGTTATGAGAGCAGATTGGGGACCCACCACCTTTGGAGAAAGTTCCAAGAGAGACTTCTTGAACAAGGCGAGGAACTCTGGATTATCTACCCCCAATATCACGTCCTCTGGGAGAGAGTCTACTACACCCACTTTCACTAGACAGGCTGGTTTGTCTTTTGGACGTATGATAACCTGTGCTAAAGGATAGGGCTTGACGTCTCCATGGACACAACGAATCTAAAAGAGCTTTCACTATGTTGTCATTTATAGTCATACTCACATAGAACGAAGTTCCCATCTCTGCGAAGTATAGAACTGTTTTTGGTAGGTAACCCACTTCCATTGGTTCTTCCGCCTGTTGTTTCCGAGGACACAAACGGGCAATGTGGCCCCATTCGCCACACTCGCAACATTGGGGTCCACGAGACATTGGGGATTCCATTCTCAAAGGTCTAGGTCTTGTTGGTTCAGTTACCATCTTTGTTTTCTTCTCGGGTTTAGTTGGTATCAAGTGCTTAGAGTGTCTCTCCAGTTCCCAACCTGACCCACGTGGTTGAGCACGGGTGTAATTGGCGGCCATTTCTATGGCTTGCTCCACCGTGAGACCCGAGTGTTGCCTCTGCCATCTCTGAGACCCATATGGAAGAGCCTCCATGAATTGTTCCAAGTATATTTTAGCCAGTATATCCTCTTTGGTACTGGCCTCTGGCTTTAGCCGCTTGTCTGCCATCATTTTGAGTCTGAAAAATAGGGTCTTAGGGTTCTCCCCAGGGGAACCCTTCTCCTTTCGAAACCGTACTCGGTATGCTTCGGGGTCTAACCCCAAGTGGTCCAGGAGCATTACCTACGGGATTAGCCACCTGGTATGCAAACTGGGCCTCTCCGGTTAACAATGGCGCCAGGAAAAAGGGCCACTTCTCTTCAGGACAACCCAGTGCTCTCGCCGCTCGCTCGAAATTCATAAGGAAGGCATCAGGGTCTTCGCCATGAATGTACTTTTGTAAGGCAATCCCTGAGGGGTTGGGCACATGAATCCTACTCTCCATGAGGTACGCCTGATGGAGCCGGTACATTCTTCTGCATACATTCCAGTTGGGCAGTGATGGTATTTTTAAACAAGTCTCGGTCTGCCTGAGCGGCTGACAGTTGTCTCTCCACAGCCCACTCCAGTTTTTCCTGCCCCTTGATGAGATGTTGAATCAGGGCGTCCATCTCGGGATCGCAGATGGACTGGGATGGAGATCCCACTTCTGACACCACTTGTACTGGGGTAGGGTCTGGAGGGGAAGGAACTGAGTCAGAAGGCTGAAATAGCACTTTTAGAGAGTTTTATTTTCAAGTAAGCTTTTTTTCTTCTGTTTGTAAGTCTTATTTGGGCGAACTCGTCAGGCTCCGTTCTGACGCCCTTGGAAAAGCAGGGAGTTCCAGGGTGTTGCGGCATTGGCAGGGAGGTGTTGCAGCCAGAATGATGATCTTTTAAACGAACTCCAGGCGATGTTCGGGGGTACGCCGACACCAAAAGAAATAAAGAAACAAAGAACAATCAGTGGGACGTCCGGAGCGTTGTTGTTTAGGGGCCGGGATTGAGGGAAACCATGTGCCAAGTGTATTTACAAAAGCGGCCGTGTCGGCAGTGCTCGTGAGGTAGGGGTACAGGGGAGTCGTAGGCGGTTTATTTACACAGTGGGCTAGCCACTCCAACCCGCCCAACTCGCAACCTTGTCCCGCACCTTTTGTAAGCCACGCTCCTCCCGCGGGAGCGTGGCGGGGCGCTTCGCCGGAATGTTGGCCTCCTGGCTTGCTGGTCTCAGCTGGGCTAATCGAGGCTTCGTCTTCTACGCCACTTCTCTGGTCCGCACTCCGTCTCCACTCCACACCGCACTCGTCCTCCGGGGAATCGCCGTCCGTCGTCTTCCGGGAGCCTCCTCCTTTTGGTGCGATGCCGCTCTGGATGGGTGGAGTCTCGTCTTTGCTGCAATCGGTCTTCAAGGTGTAGCGTTCTTTTTCCTCCTCGCATCCCCAAGGATACACAGTGTCAGCGGCCGGCCAATCCTCCGCAGAAAGGGAAGTAGGCTGCTGGATGGAAAGAGAAAGGGGCGAGAGGGGAACAGCTGACCACCAGTCACGGGAAATGGACTCCTCCTCACACTCTTCGTCCTTACAGGGGCGACCCGCCCCGTCACATATGCGTATAGGTTAAGGTCTTGAATTTTATACAATTCACCATTTTCAACCAGTGGATGTCACGTAAAGAGCTGGACACCGAAGAAAATTTTGGAATTTGGCAGAGCAACTGAGCAGCAGCATTTTGAACAATTTGAAGTTTATGAATCACTTCCTTGTTGGCTCCAAGAAACAGGATGTTGCTATAATCCAGACGCGAAGTAATCAGAGCCTGGATGACAGTTCTTTTAGTCAATTCAGGCAGCATCCATAGAATTATTTTGAGCCATCTAAGGATGGCGAAACAAGTAGCAGCAACTTTGATGGCTTGCGGCCTCATAGAGAGCTGATCGTCGATTATAAAACCCAGATTGCGGAACCAACACCACCGCACCCACACCGATCCCTTCGTATGTCCAACAAAGCTCCAAGCTGTGGCAAGCCCCACAACTCCCGTCCCCAAACCCCCAACTCCATCACACGGTCTTCCCCACACAGATCTCCTGTAATCCAGTCCGCCCTCTAAGAAATAAACTCAATAAGCTATTGGTATTATAAATGACAATGCGTTTTTTTCTTTCTAAAAACATAAATAAAAGGCATTGTCATTTGCAATGCGAGAGTTTAAGCTATTGGCATTGTAAATGACAATGCCATTTATTTATCTGTTTTCAAAACCAACACATAGCTAAAAGGTTTGTCATTTACAATGCTAATAGCTCAAACTTTTGCAAATGCGAGACCTATTGCATTGCAAATGCTTGTTTATCTTATATGTATAATAGTAGCACGTTTACAGTGCTATGAAGTACCAAAACTGTAGTAGCAGAGCCGCATAAAAATAGATTATTGTTTATAAATTAGCTCTTCTGCTAGCTCTCATTTTACAGCTAACAACATATTGATTGCAGGGACTTCTAGACCATTTTACATATTGGGAAATGCAGAGGTGCAAGTCCCAGACTAAAAAGCGTTGTTAACATAATTCTACAGTCCCAGGGGATCAGTAGATATGGTGCCACTTGGTAGTTGTGTCTTTTCCGTGCCTGAATAACTTGCTCTGTTGCTTCAAACACATTTTAATTAAATGAGGCGCAGGGCATTGTTGTCACCCTCACAGTTTGAGGGCAGGTGAGGCAGCTGCTAAGATTGGGCGGACAGAGTGGCCTCTTGCACCTTATGCAGATCTTAGGGAGCAGTGCACATTTTGTAACTACCCATCATTGATTTGCTGCAAAAGAGACATTACCCTTCCTAAGTATACTGTGCATGACACTGGATTATGGAGAATTCCATGAACTTCTCCTTAGGACAACATGTCTTTTTAAAAAAAATATTTAATATTCTAATTATTTTTGGAAAATTGTACAATAAAACGGTTTGGTCTATTTCTGGAGAGGGTGCAGTTTCTCTGTGTGCTCTCTTGGTGGATGCAATATGAGAGTGATGCAAAAATATTTTCCATGGCTATTTTTAGCTTCCAAATAAATGCAGAATGTGACCTTAGCGAGGTAGCAGCTGATTCCACTCCATTAAGCTTTGT
Source organism: Lissotriton vulgaris (assembly GCF_964263255.1). Lineage (NCBI taxonomy): Eukaryota > Metazoa > Chordata > Amphibia > Caudata > Salamandridae > Lissotriton > Lissotriton vulgaris. The sequence continues at coordinate 236,707,327 of NC_141698.1, read as the reverse complement.
TCTGCCAGTAATCTAAAATCGCGTGCACGCGTGCTGACCAAAAGGCACCACTGCAGGGTATTTTGCCCAGGGGAAAGTAAAAAAGCACAATCATAGAAAGGAAAGAGGCGCCCTGTATTCCCATGGAACAAAGTGAAGGCTATATGTACAAAAATGTTCCGGCAGCAAAACTATCAAGAGAATTGAGTACAGCCGCAGGAATTATACACCAACTGCACTATCGCAATCATTTTTTTTTTATATACTTAGATTTAATTGCTCAATAACCTCATAAATAAACGGACAATTCCACCGGGAGAAGGGATGATTGAGGTGCTGTATTTTACCACTGGGAGAAGGGATACATGAGGCGCTGCTCTCAGTGTACTTTGTGCCTTGGAGGAAGGCATGATTGAAGCGCTGTTTCCTTCATGCTGTATAAGGGGGCAGAGGCAGGAAAAACGGCACAAACCGGGGAGCAGAGGCAAGAAAAAAACGAGCTTACCTGCAGTGGTAGGCACGTCTCCTGGCAGCATGAGGCGGTGAAAGTCCCGTCTTCTACTGCTCCGCGCTGGCACCCGTCGCACAATGGCAGGCAGTGCGATGCCAGCGCGTTTTGAGTAGACGGTGTCTCCGCTAAAACTTTGCAGGGGAATCCTGTATTGAACTCTACCTGCTCCCGAACTTTGCTGCCCTTATCTGTGTGTCCTCCCGCCGCCGCACTCCTCCAGCTTCAGCGGACGCAGAGGGGAGGACCACAGTACCCAGGCTCCCTAGCGGGTCACCATCGACGGAAGCAGACACGTCACCTGTGCGCCCGGAGGCGCTCTAAATCCCGGCCAGCCCCGGCGGAGCGAGTGTCTCCGCTAAAACTTTGCAGGGGAATCCTGTATTGAACTCTACCTGCTCCCGAACTTTGCTGCCCTTATCTGTGTGTCCTCCCGCCGCCGCACTCCTCCAGCTTCACCGGCCACAGAGGGGAGGACCACAGTACCCAGGCTCCCTAGGGGGGTCACCGCTCGACAGAAGCAGACACGTCACCTGTGCGCCCGGAGGCGCTCTAAATCCCGGCCGCGCGGGCACAGCCGGGGGGTGGGGGGCAGGTGGAGGGTGTGTAAGGACAATGGATGCCTTCCTCAAACGGGCCGAATCTGCTCTCTCTAAGGAGATAGAACTCACTGAGAGGAGGCTCTCGCTCGACCCATTAAACCACTTGTTAGATCCAACTAAGGGTTTAGACCCTTCGGGAAGTAAACTTCCTTGCCCTGTCCCCCTTCAAGTGATAGCATCGCCCCTTCAAGGTGATCTGGTTCTAGCACCACACATATTAAACTCATCCTTATGCTCTTCTGTTTCTAGTCCCTCTCCTTCCCCTCCTATTACATGCGCTAGACCATCACGGGTACCCACAGTACTTAGAAGTAAAGACCCTTCGGGGAAAAGAAAAGCTAAAAGTGCCCCGAAAGGAAGTCTCCAACATACAAAACTCCAGCATCTGGGTTGGGTTGTCAAATTGAAAAGAACACTCTCTTGACCACCCACCCCCCTGATTATGGAGGGAGCAGGCCCTCGACATCTGTGTCAGATTCTATTGGTGAGGGGATTATGCCGGAGCTAATAGGGCGTCTAGAGGGTTTATGAAGGGCTTTGGTCCACCCAGTCATGGATAAACTAGATCTATTAGATCATAGACTAGATATCTTAGAAAAATATCTTATGAATGGGCAATCCCGCTCTAAGGGCCCTCAACCCATTCTAGTTCGTCGGGACAATGCCTCTGCTCAAATGGCTACTGACTTAGGAAATTTCGCAGTAGTTCCACCAGCTCCAGTAGCCTCAGTACCTGAGATTTCAGCAGTGCCACCTTATTCCCCCCTGTGAAGTCTGGACCTAGGGGTCCTGTTGGGAGACTATATCCAAGGGGCAATAATTCTACCAGGGAAATATATCTCCACCTTCCCCCGGAGTCTTGCCCTTACACGATCAGCTACATGCATCATTGTAGAAATTTGCGATTCCTAAATTGCGAAAATTAAGGAATCGCAATTTAGGAATCGCAAATTCCTATACATCAAAAAATCTCAATTTTTTTTGCGATTCGCTAATTTTCCTTAGTTGCGATTCCTTAATTGCGAATCGCAAATAAGAAAACGCTTTACATTGATTCCTATGGGTTAACAGAAGAGAGAAGACCCCACTTGTTCCAGGGAACAGGGTACTACCGACAGTCAAAGTCAAAGGGAATTTCCCTGGACTAACTATATGGAGAATAGTTAGATATTCTAAATGACACTTTAATATGGCACAAACATATTATGCAAAAATAATTTTTTGCCAACAACTAAAATGTAACGTTTATACGTTCTTTATTAAAAAATCTTTTTCCTCGTTTGACAGGGTATTATCCTTAACATAAGGAACCCAAAGACAGATTAAAATTTCAGAAAAACACGTCTTTTTCTGAAAAACAGAGAATATACACCTTTCTCAATACAGTAAAAGTTCATTAAACATTCATCAATATAAAAAATCTATTACAATGTACTTAAACAACAGATGTCACAAAATAAAAACACATTACTTGATTAAACAACAGACAGAAAACCCCTCTTTTCAGTGGAACAATAGATATTAGTCCCAAATGATCAGATCCAATAGCCTTATTCTCATATGTATGAGTATTCCAATGTCCAAGATTGGCGTATTTATGGAAACCATTCGGCTTTACTTGGATTCTACGTGCAAAGTGCGTCGACGCGTTTCGGTGTTTTAGCCTTGGATGTGGTCACACCTTCCTCAGGACAATAATGATTGGGGTCATCTTCACCACATTTGGTGGAATCTTTCTCTATAGTGGACCTTGGTTTGGCAGAATCCTTAATCAGGGGAAATGTCCTATTGAATCCCAGTTAGGGCTCATTACTCGGTCCTCTCCCCAGTTGTAAAAGTTTATTTCATTTATATCCTTATAGGCACTTTTATAATCTATTTGGTCGTTTTATTTAGAATTCTCATAAGATCACTCTGCTTCCCTCAACGGTTCGTATTATTGGTGTATGTTTTAACACCGGATTCCGTGATCCCTGTGTCCGTATATAGTTAGCCCAGGGAAATTCCCTTTGACTTTGACCATTGATTCCTATAGGGCTAGAGGCCTATGGGAATCAATGGGAAGGCATTCTCATTTTGCGAATTCGCAATTAAGGAATCGCAAAATGGGGATGCAATTTCAAAGGTGCAGGGGGGGGTCCAAAGGACCCCCCCCTGCACCCCTGGAATGTCATGTAAGTACATTTTACTCACCCACATGTCCCAAGGGCATGTGTGTGTGTAAAATGTAAGTTTCAAAAATGCATTTATTTGCATTTTTGAAACTTTTCGCAAATTACCATGAAGGTGTACTTCATGGTAATTTTTCCCTTTAAAATTGCGAATTCGCAAAAAAAAATCCTTCATGCATAGCATTTAAGAAATCGCAAAATTTGCGATTTCTTAAATGCTATCGCAATTTGAGAAATCTCAAAAAATTGCAATTTCTTAAATTGCGAGAAATGGGAAATGAATGATGCATCCCAAAAAGTGTTTTTGGAATCTCAAACGGCCGATTTTTGCGATTCTCACCGTTTGCGATTCCAAAATCGCTTGATGCATGTGTCTATATAATCTTGGCAAATGTCCCTAAAATACCAGATCGTGATGAAGAGCACTTGTCCTCGCTTAAAAACAAGGTCCTTCATTTTAGTAACTAACAGAACAGTGCTAGGGGACCACTTATTTAATAACTTTAAGATGGTACGAAGGGTTGCCTGGGTGGGACACAATAGGAAGGGTTTAGAGGGGTACTGTGTTGTGGTGAATTTTAGTTCTCCAGAATTGGTCAGGCATATTTTAAAGCAGGCAGGAGCAGTCAGGATCCATCATGACTGCATTAATGTTCTACCCTTGGGTTACTTTTATCATCCAACTTCTTACCCAGTAGCCCATGTTGGAAGGAATTGTGTTCCACAGGTGGATGTCCTCTTCCTCTTAGAAACAGATTTGAGATCTTTAGTACCTTGGACAACAACGATTGACATCATTATACTCCGGGTAGGGATCTTTTGGAAGTTAGTCCTGTTACTATTGATAGTGTGAATCCATCCATAAGTACCTGTCTCTTGGAAGTTAATCCTACAAATAGGGCGATCACTGTGGTAATGAGTGGATCTGCTAATTCCCAAAGCTTGCCACTAGAGGCCCACCAGAGGAGCCAAAGCGGTAAGGGAAGGCATGTTGCCAGGGGACATTGTGGGTTACATAGTAACACTGGGCCATATGTATCATCATGACCATTTGCGATTTCTAAATAGCGATTTTTAAGGAATCGCTATTTAGAAATCGCAAAATGGTATGTATGTAGGAAATCGCTTCTTTTTAGCGATTCCTTAACATTCCTAAATTGCGATTAGCAAATTGCTAATCGCAAATTTCCCATTCATTTCTATGGGCCAGGAGGCCCATAGGAATGAAGGGGAAATTTGCGATTAGCAATTTGCTAATCACAATTTAGGAATATTTCCAAGGGTGCAGGGGTGTCACAACACCCTGCTGCACCCCTGAAAATGATGTGTGGGCATATGGCGCACATATATGCCCTAAGGGCATGTATGAGCGTCATATGGCACCTTTGGATTTTAAATAAATTGCTTTTTTAAAAGAATTCGCAACTTACCACCAACTAGAAGTTGGTGGTAATTTGCGAATCCTTATGGGCATTTTTGAATTAATTTTCCTTTGATACATTGCATTTAAGGAATCGCACAATTTGCGATTCCTTAAGTGCAATCGCAAAATAAGGAATGGCAAATTTTGCGATTCCTTATTTTGCTGCCAAAATGTTTCATACATACCATTTAGCAAATTAGCATTCGCAAAGGCTGAAATTCTGCGAATTTCGGCCTTTGCGAATGCTAATTTGCTTGATACATATGGCCCACTGTCTCTTACTCTGAGGTAACATCTATGGTCTCGTGGAATGTGGCAGGGCTCAGAAGTAAGGTTATTTCTCCTGACTGGCTGTCCTTTCTAGACAGTAAAGATCTTATTCTACTCATTATTATTTCCCCCATCCTTTCATCTTTCGATACCATCGATCAGGAACAAATTCAACGTTTGGTAACCAGTACTAAATCTGGTTCCCCCCTTGACCCATGTCCCCCTGCTATTCTGAATCTCATCCCAGAAGCAATCTCTCCCGCGTTGTCTACTATCTGCAATGCCATGTTTTCAACAGGCATATATCCATCGGTCTGGAAGGAGGCTATCATTAAGCCTCTTCTGAAAAAAGCCAACTCTAGACCCTCTTCTCCCTGCCAGTTATAGACCTATCGCCTGTCTCCCCTTCCCAGCCAAGATTTTCGAAAAAATAATGAACATTCAACTTTCGAAATTCATCAATGACAACGATCTACTTGATGACACTCAGTTTGGCTTTAGACAGGGGCATGGGACGGAGACAGCACTGCTAAAGGCCACAGATGAAATTAGAGCAACAATGGACAGGGGAGGAGCGGCGGTCCTAATACTTTTGGACCTTTCCGCTGCATTTGACACGGTCGATCATGTCACTCTGATCGACCGTGTCTCGGCTCTAGGAATAAGAGGCAAGGCTAAAGATCTGATTGCTTCATTCCTAGCCAATCGCCCTCAGACAGTCAAGATGGGTAATTTCACCTCCCAGACCTTCTCCCTCCCATGCGGTGTTCCACAGGGCTCCTCGCTAAGTCCGACGCTTTTTAATATCTACGTATCGGACTTAGCGAGGGTGATAAAATCATATGGAATTGCCCTTACAACGTACGCCGATGATACCCAACTAGTGTTATCGGTGCACAACAATGGAACATCTGTCGCAGCCAACTTTCAAGAGGGAATGAAGGCGATAAGCTCCTGGATGTCATCTAACTGCCTCAAATTAAACTCCGACAAAACGGAGGTGATGACATTCGGGAGCTTGCAACCGGTATGGTCCCCACAGTGGTGGCCATCTCAGCTGGGTCCCCCCCCCCCCCCCCCCCCCCAACCGGTGGTCAAGGTCCGCAATTTGGGAGTCACATTTGACAATAAGTTGACTTTCCTCCATCACGCCAATGCTGTTGAATCATCTGCCTTCTACACCCTGAAAAAAATAAAACAAAACTACTTCCTGACTTACCACAGTCCGTGGGCAAAACACTTATCAGCACCTTAGTGTTTTCAAGAACCGATTATTGTAATTCCCTTCTCCTGAATGCTCAGGAAAAGGTTCTCAACAAACTTCAGACAGTGCAAAACGCTGCGGCCAGAACCCTTCTACCCATCCTTAAATTTACCTCAACTTCCCCTGATATTAAAGAGCTACACTGGCTCCCTATTAGGAGACGAATCAAATTTAAGGCTCTGTGTATAGCCTACAAAACTCTGAACAACGCGGGACCACAGTTTCTAAAAGAAGCCCTCCGCCCAGTGGAACAACGCAGGACCTTACGATCATCCTCAGCCTACTTGTTGAACGTCCCTCGGACAAGAAAGGCCAGCTGGGGAGATAGATGTTTCACTATCGCCACTGCCAAACTGTGGAATACTCTACCACTCCACATCAAAACAGCCCCCACGCTTCTCAAGTTCAGAAAGAGCCTCAAAACATGGTTGTTCTCCTCTTAATTCCCCCCTCATCTCATGAAGTGAGTTCTGTAACGATAGCGCCGAGACACCCGTACGGGTATTTGCGCGCTTTAAAAATTGCATAAAATAAATAAATAAATAAATAAATTCTACTCCAGGAAACATGGCTGGTTGCTCCAGAGTTTAAACCTGGATATCTTAACTACTATGTTCCAGCGACCCCAAGTCCGAGAGGAAGACCAAAGGGGGGGTCTACTTATCTGGGTTAAGCAGGATAGTAGATACACAATCCATCAATTGGATTCTAATGGTAAGGATATTTTATTAATTCAAATTAAATGTTCAGATTGTAAAGACCTGTATATTTTTAATATCTACTCAAGGAGACTGCCTGGGGGCATATCCTCGGATACCATCGAACAATTAGATGCCCTCCTTGACTCCTATAGAAATAAAGGCAATGTGATAGTCGCAGGGAATCTCAATTGTTGCTTTGAATCCTTGGATAGCAATGATCTAGATTTTACTCTGGAAGAAGATTCTATCTGGAACATTCCTCAGTTGACAGTGGCGCCAATTAAAAAATGGACAGAAACTGCACTTCAGCTCAAAGTTCTATGTGTTGGACATGGGCTACGTGCAACAAACGGAAGAATGGCCTCTGACAAACATGGAGCATTTACCTTCAACAATGGCTCAAGTAAGAGCCGTATTGATTATATCCTTACTAATAAAGAAAACTGGCCCAATCTTAAGGATATGATGATAGTGGAAAGGGTCGAGAGTGATCATGATCCTTTAATCTTACTCTTTCAGTTATTTAATTCCCATCATCAAGAGGGTCCCCCAGATTGAGCGTCTTCGGCGCTCCATCGGCGCACCCGCTGCGCGTCCATCCCGACTCCATTAAATAGCTTAATGGGCGGGCGGCGTGCAAAAAGGCGTCGGAACAACTAGAGCGCTAACCGCTCAGAACGCGAGTCCCTACAATGGTGGCAGGTACGAGTAAACACGGAGTTTAACACACTCCAACACACACTTTAGCAAAGTTCATTAGACCCCCCCCCCCAAATTCCCACACAATTTTCAATTAAAAAGTTAAAATGTTTAAAAATAAGTTAGATTAAGTGCAAACGAATTCGTAGTGATGAATAACCTGTCGGGCACTGTCAAGTGCTATGGATGCTCCACCGGTCCTGCAAGGATCCTGTATGGTGCACAGGCATAGACAATGTAGCAGACTGAGAGGGAGACAGATTTAGGCCCAAACGAAGTCCAAAGAGCCCAAACTGTCAAAGTGCAGTGGTTTCAGTTCAGAATCTTGCCCACGACCAATCTAGGGACCTACACCAAGGCAAGCCCTTAAGTACCCTAAGGAGAGGGTTGGAAGATTCAGGGGGACCCTCCCAGGGGAGGGTCTGGACAGTGGAGCAGTTACTCCCAAGTCCTTTGTCTAGTTTCACGCCAGAACGGGAGCTGCTGGCTCCCAGGACTGGTTTGAACCGGACTATGCACAGGTACACCAAATGTGCCTTTCTGGCGCTGGCCTGCGCACCTATCCAGCCCTTTTACACTAAATCCTGTCTGGGAGGTGGTCACACCTCCCTGTGACAGGATACCTATTGTTCTGCCTTCCTCTGCTTGAGCTTGGCTCAACAGCAGGAGGGCAGAAATGTGTTTCTGGTCGGCAGCAACCATTTTGTGCTGTCCGGGATGAGAAGGTTGGTACCGGTAAGACTGAGAACCCAATGGAAGGTTCTTCCAGAGGGTGGAATCATACCTCCCACACCGGTAACCGTTGTGGGGGTATGATTCCACCATGTTTGACACCAAACATAATAGGATTAATTTCAGCCGGTTTTGAGTCATTACGCAGTCGCGTAATGCACCTCTATAAGTGTATGTGGCTGATTCACTGGCAACCTGGGAGAATGGGCTCCATAGGCTGTAGGGGTGTTCTGCTCATGCAGAGGTACCCTCTCACTTTGAACCAAGCACCCTGCCCTCAGGATTGTTAAGGCCTGCTACAGTGGCGACTTGTAGGTTTTAAGTGCAGTGACCCGTAGATATAGTTAACATATATCTTTCATAAGTGGTGAAAGCACCAACATACACAGGCTGCAATGACAGGCCTGTAGTTCCATTTTGAATGGTCTCTCATGGGTGGCATAATACATGCTTCAGCCAATGGGAGACCTCTGGGGTACCTATGCCCTGGATACATAGATACCATATACTAGGGACTGACAAGGGTACCTGAGAATCCAATCTGGGATATACCTAAGTACACTGTACAGCAGTTTAGGGTGAGAGCAGATAGACTGGGGTCCTGATTAGCAACATCCCAGTCAGACTAGTCAAAAACAGTAGTACATCAGCAAAAAGTGGGAATAACCATATCAAGCAGATCCTAGTTTCCTACAAATACTGTGCTTTTTATGCTGTTTATAGTTTAAACATCTCACATTTTGGTCATGTTTACAGAGACATAATTCTTAGTCAAAATACATATGGTAGATGTGAAAAATCTTAATTTGAAGTTCCTGAAGAAAGAGAATAACTTTTGTGATTCTGGCTTGATGACCATAGGTCAGTTGGAGCTTCTTGGGTGGGGTATATAGGGTCCGTAGATATCCCCTGTGTCCCAACGTTAGCCGGTCCATCTGGTAAGCAGGTTCGGTCATGGGCTGTTGGGCCCATTGGGTAACTAACATTGGATGCGCTGCTCGATGGTAGTTTTGGATGTCTGGGAAGGCTATTCCCCGTCGTACCATCCCTTTGTAAGTTTATTCAGGACTATTCTTGGCGCCCCACTATCCCACAGCAAGTTATATCAGGAGAGTGTTTGATAAACTGCAGTACTATACCTCTTTTTATTTTGTCTCCCAAGCCGTTGACATTCCACTTCAGCAGCTTTAGTTCAGGTGTCACTTTGTGAACCATGTTGGATATTGGAAGGGATTATTTTTTGTTTGGGCCACAGAGACCTTCATCTCTCTCGGAACAGCCAAATTACATCTCGCTAAGTGAACTACAGGTATTTGTGTTAAAGCGTGGTGATTGTTCTGTGGTCTTGCATTTACTGTACAAAAATAGTATAAACTCACCCAATGGGGAGTCTAACTCCCCCCCCCCCCCCCCCCCCCCCCAATCCCTCCGGGATGCCTTGCAACTACCCCGCAACCCTGCCAGGCAGACCCATCTAGCAACTCAGCAGAGCTCCTATCTACCCTCCCCATTGAAAAGAGTCAGGAGAGCCTGTACCTATGTTTGACTATGCAACTGTAGCTAATATACCTACTTATTGGCGTACCATTTTACTAGCGGGTGGAGCCATATACGCCGCCTTTGTTGATCTCAAAGCAGCTTTCGACACAGTCCCGAGATATAAGCTCTGGGCCATATTGAAAGACTTGGGGCTGCCCCCAGAGCTTCTTGATATAGTAGTCAAACTATGTACAAATATGCGCAGGTTTGCTGGGGATCACAAGGTAAGACTGCCCCCAAATTTCCAATCTAAAAACGGGTGCAACAAGGGTGCGTATTGGCCCCCACTTTATTTTCTTTGTATATAAACGGTGTGGTCGATCATTTAGCTGAATTTCCTTCCGATGCACCCACAGTTGCAGGCAGAAAGGTCCCAATATTAATGTTCGCTGACGATACCCTGGTATTGTCCAAAACACAAGATGGGTTGCAGTGCGCAATAATTCATTTCAAGTCATTCTGTAAGGTACATGAGCTGGCAGTAAACGTGGAAAAAACACATTTATGGTGCTCCATAAACGCAAAATAATTAAGTCAAGACTTTTAATGAACCGGTAATCATTGGAGCAAACAGATAGATTTACATACTTAGGAATCACTATCGGCTGCAGACTAGACTGGAAACCACAGATAGCAACTCTGGCACTAAAGCATTCCCAACTGGCTGGTGCGATACTAAAAGAACATAAGTCGTCCCAAACCAAGCCTGTAGGTCACGCACTCAAGATATATAACACCAAGGTTACGGCCTCTACACTTTATGGTGCAGAGTTGTGGGGCTTCAAAAATCTACTTTCTTTAACACTAGCTCAAAACAGATTTGTGAGAGGCCTAACTGGCTTACCCCAAAGCACTCCATTTATCCCTTTATATCTTGACTTGGGATGCACCCCCCTGGTGGAAGTTGCAAAATTTAGGCCGTTGGCATATTGGAGGAGAATCTGGTCCACCCCGGAACTAGCACACTATGCCACAGCCCTCGAAGACATCAGAGATGCTGATACATCCCACAAGATTAGCTGGTTGCAACGCATAAAAAGCTTCCTTGTGAATATGGGCATGAGGCACTTGTGGAAAGACCCGATGAATAATATGTTTCCTCCAAAGAAAGCTTATAAAGAAGCGTATTGGGCTATGATTAGAACGGGTAATACGGGCTCCTCCAAAGTACCATCTCTGAGTAGCACATTTTTGGAACACAAGTCGGAACCCATTTTTGAAGAATACTGGAATTTTATATGTAAGCCCAATGATAGGAAACTAATTTTCCAGTTCCGGATAGGTACATTACCCACAAAAGTTTTTATTAGTACCTGGTTCCATTCCCAAAACGGCAAATGTTCATTTTGCCTGACAGAGGATGAAACAATTCCACACATACTGTTTGTCCTGCATATAGCTCTCCGCGAACCAAATGGCTCAAACCGATTTGTATGAATATGGGTACTAGACTGAGTGCCACCACACTGCGACTATTAAAGACAAGCACTCGGGAGGTAATTGTGATTGCCCTAGCAAAGTTTTTAGGATGGATGTGGAGAATTGGACGACAGATTGATAGCAAGTAGACTGCGACAGTGATATTTTTTTTTTCTTTATTTTTTTCCTAAGCTCAGTCTTCTACTTAGCATTTCTCCACATGTATTGTATTTTATAACATTTCTTAGCTGGTGTAAGGATGCTCGGGTCCAGTTTCTTAACTGAAACCTTTTTTACTATAAAAAGTTTTTAAAATAAAGTATCCAATGTTAGATTGGTTGCACGGCTCGCTTTTTAGACATTAACCTGCTTGTTTTGTTTTTGTTTTGTTCTGTTTTTTAAACTTGATTATCTATTCATGTTTTGTAAAGATTGTAGCTATCGGAGCCCTTGTTTTTCATGAAACTTGTTATTTCTTGTCTTTTATGAACAAATTGTTCGAAATAAAGACTGAATGAACTGAAAATATACCTACTCAAAATTGATTATTATTGTTTTCCCGACCGTTAAGACGTGAGCAACTTGGCTGATGCCCGGTGGAGCTGTTAGATAGCTGTAGAGGATATTGGTCCCGGTTCACCCCCTTGACCATCACCTACCCAGCCGGACATTGGGCTTCGTTCACCTTTTTCTCACCGCTGTGTCTCAACTCTCTCTCTGGCTTGTTTCTATGCCCCCACCCCCACCTTCTTCTTTTACTTCTATCCTCCTAGCCTATACATCTATTTTAAACTGTTTTTCCCGAATGTTGAGACCTGAGCAACATGGCTGATGCCCGATGAAGTTGCTAGACAACTAATGAGGAGATTGGCCCTGGTTTCCCCCTCGACCGTCCCCTTCCCAGCCGGACATGGAACACAGTTCTTCCTCATCTCCCTGCTATGGCTGCTTCCCCCCCTTCTTTCCTATAAATTCTCTCAACCTTGTTGTTTGTTTACTGTACATTATTACGTTATTGCAACTGATGCAATTTGTAACGCAATGTTCCTCTATTATAGCGCTCTGATACTTATGGGTCTAGCCAGCACTTAATAATCATTTTGACGTACCTTCTAATGCTATGTTCCCCTGGTTAAGTGCTCTGATACCTCCGGGTCTAGATAGCGCTATATAACCATTGCAAATCAAATAAACTGTTCGGAGCTCTCTCTTCGACCGACTTGTGAGTAGCGGCCGGGCCCACTGTCGCGCTGCGTCTCTCTACTGCCGTCGCTAGGCCTCACTTTTCCTGCAGGTCTGGGCTTTGATGCTCTGGCTGGTACTCAGGGGTCCACTCTCTGGAACGTCGTTTTCTCCTTTCCCCCGTCCCTTCGACTGTTGAGTGCACTCGCCTGAGCCCCACCCACTCAACGTTGTTATCGGCCTGGCTTTGTCTCTCATCGTGGCCGAGGCTTTCTGTTCGTTTGCAGGCCGCAGCTCCGATCTCAACCTCTACGGCCTCCTCGGAGTGCCTGATTCGGTCCGCATGCATCCTCTGACAGTTCCCAATTTCAGGTCCTCGGTTTGGGGTTGATTGCAATGGATTAGTGTACGGATAGACTAAGGGAAGAGTTCTGGGCAGCAGAGCCGCTCTAAGAAGCGGCCCTCTTCTTCGCCGGTTGGCCACACCCCCTCTCCTTTTATACTTTTTAACCCTTCAATCAACCAAGAAACATTATTTTTGTTTTTGTCTTACTTTTCATGTTTTGTTTGGAATTAGTACGTCATAGGCTGAGGTCAACTACTCCTAAAGCTTCTGTACTGAGATTGTCACAGTTTGAATGTTTAGAATTAGCCAACAGTCCAAGTCCTTGTCATTCAGTTTGTTCCAGTCTGAATGTGGTCTATGAAGCCTGATGAGAATTAGCTGACATTTTCCTGAAAAATCCTTTTTGAGGAGGCCACAATGTAGTGATCAATCCACATGACTGGCATGAATCTTTTTATAATGATTGATTCTGGCTTGCAGTATCTAGAGTGTGACCAGCTATATAGCCTGGTTAGGAGACAATCATGGGTTGTATGTTCTCAGGACAATAGAATGCCATTTGATTGTGGCATTTCTAACCAACTAGATAGGTAACCAAGGATGCACAGATTAAAATATTTAACTGGTTGACCTGATACTAGAGTTGGAAAGGCCTTTGTAAAGCCTCCATTCGTGGTCGAGATCTGTAGAGTGTGGTTAAAATTGCAGGTGAATATGGGAGTGGGATTGTAGTTAATAAGGGCTTCACAACCTTGTATTATACATTTTTTCAGATTGGTGCCTTTTATGGATTTCTAAATTCCATAGCCAGTGCAGCTTGTTTTTTACCATGTTGGTTGTGAGTGTTGGTAAGATATCCAGGCGGGATAGCTTCATGAGGTATTGGTGCCATGTCCTCTTCCAGCCGTGTTTCTGTGATTAATTCGGTCTGCTTCTGTGTTAGTCAGTTGATTAAAGGTTTTGTGTTTGATTTGGCTCATTGAGGATTCATCCATAAACAATTTAGGTGTGGTAGCTTGCCTCTGAGAAAGGTGGCATCCACATTTGTGTTGGTATTGTTCTTTGGTCTCTGTTGATGTCTTCTGTTGTTGAACAAGATGTTTTATTCTTGCAGTTTTGGCAGTGAAGTAGTTAGAAGGGTGGATGCACTGTCGTCCCAAGAGGGTGTGAATGTTGAGTTTTGTGAAATTAGAGTCACTTCTTGAGTCCTTGCGTGGTGGAGCCGCAGTAGAGGAGAGAGTTTGGTATTGTCGTTTGAATTGAAAGTATTTTTTATTGAAAATGGAGAAATCGTTCTATTTTCTAGTGTTGTAATTATAGGTTGATAGCTTTGAAGTTTTATAAAGAGATTGAAGGAGTAGGGGAAGTTGAGAAGAGGACGAATACAATTCAGTAATGTTATAGGACATGTGCCTAGTGCATTGTTAAGATGGGTAGCTGAGTTACAGGATAATTGAGAGTGGACGGGAAGATAATGAGACTAGGTTGATGTCTGTGATGGTGTTTGTTAGATTGCCAAGATGAGCATTGGGTTAATACATGGGGGCAGAGGTTGCAGAGGCAGTGTGGGATAAACTTGGGAAAGGGGGATTAAAAAATGTGGTCTTAAGTGACATATTTGTCTTAGGGAGTTTAAGGATTAAGAGGGCGCGGAGGGATAGCAGGGTGCATGGGTAACGTAGAGTAAAGATCAGGTCAAGGAAAGGGATGCGGATTGCGCAGCCTTGTATACCACTCACCAGTCTTGTTTCTAATGGACATGTGATCCTGGGCCTTTCCCAGCTCCCTTCAAGTAACCACCCACTTGCTATGTTTTTAACTTTTTATCACACCTTACTCTCTCCTATCTTATTTGATCTCTCTGCATATACATTCACCGGACAGGTCTAGCCTACCACTATTTAATATTTCCTTTTAATCTACGTTTCATGCCACAGTTGTTGCCCTCTCTGAGTACAACGTTTATGTAACTCAGAGTAATGATGCTCATTTACCAGCCCAAAAGGATGGAAGAACCATGGCCCCTGCAAACCGGGGTGAGGGGTTAATCCACGTAGTCCGTACTTTTTTTTTTTTTTAAACACTTAAGTAACGCAGTCAGCATAGCAATGAGTACAGTGGGGTGTACAATAGGGTTGCACCATAAAACACTGTGAATGTTACAATAGGAACTTTTTCTGATAAAGCAACTTAAGTACAAAGTAAACATAACCAATAGCACGAAAAGCAAAAAAAGGATAAAAGGGACAGAAATCATGAGAATCAGATTGCAAGACCAGCACAGTAAATCAGTCTGTACAACGTCAAATGGCACCGTTGACAATAACCACATCATAGTAAAAGCGATCAATGAACCATTCCACCCTACAATGAGCTGAACTAAGAGCAGGGGTTCGCACACATCAAGATTTTTGTGAAGGTCCAAGAGTTGAACCGCCCTGTGTGTGAAAAAAAACCTCCATCGCTGGCATGAGGTCCCCGGAGTCGGGAACGGCGTCCGGACCCCGACCCATCTAGGCCCTGCACCAACACCCAAGAGGCGGCGGCATGTTGTAACAGAAGCAGCGCCAGAATGGGCGTACGGAATGGGCGTCCCATGATCTAACCCACCCCGGTTGGTGTATTGGGATGTAGGGACTGAGAGGGCGCCTCAAGTGCCTTCCCTGAAATGTATTGGCGGTACGGACCCCAGATGTCTGTAGGGCGGGAAGAGGCCGGGAGTTGGTCAGAATATTCCACACTGTTTACATTGCAGTACGCCACACTCCTTAGCCACACGGTGACCGAGGGAGCTCTTCTCAAGCACCAGTGCAGTGCGACCTCTCTCTTGGCCAGCAGGAAGCAAATCGATGCTAACTTGCGAATTTTGCGGGGAAAATTGGACACATAACACATCAGGGCAATCTCCGATAGGACAGATAGCGACAGGCCCAATATCGCACCAAGAGTGTCGTGCACTTCAACCCAGTACGTGTGTAGTTTCGGGCAAGTCCAGGAAAGATGTGCAAAGTCGGCCTGAGGGGCATTACATTTGTAGCAGGTGTGGGGACGTGCTGGGTCAATTCTGTGGGCCAACGCTGGTGTGTGGTACAGCCTTCGAAGGAATTTAAAGTGTATAAGTTTGTGCCTGCTATTCATTGAAACCTCCCTGGTCATGGCACAGCACGCCTCCCATTGGTCGTCAGAGATCTGAGCGCCGAGATCCAGTTCCCATGCGGCGCGAACCGCCTCGTCGGACGATGGGAGTGAGGACAAGCACAGCTTGTAGATTTTGGACACAACGTGGGCCCCCGAAGAGTTCTGAATGATGGATGTAAGTGCCGGAGTGCCGTCGGGTGGTAACGGGAAGGTGGGAAATGTAGCCTGCATCAGCGCCCTTAGTCTTGCTAACACAAAAGTATCCATAAAAGTGCGCTCGGTGAAGCGGGGGTCTTTGGTTATAGAAATAGCGTGGCCATCGGGGAATAGATCACCAATCGTGTTCAATTGGAATTTTGAGAGTGTTCGACCAATCACCGTTTCGCCCGTTATAGGGAGCCAGTGTGGGTTGGGCAGCGGGAGGGCAGGAGAGTACAGAGTGTCAACGCGCAGTAAGCGTCTAAGCTTGTCCCAAGCCCAAGTCGTTGTGGTGAGGGGGAGTATGTCATGTGGGTCGCGGGGGAGGCCTCTAGGAAGAACGGCGTCCAGAGACACCGGGAGCGCCGCATCTGCCTCGGGTTTCAAATGATGAATCCTGGCATCAGGATGGTACCAGGGGTGGACATACGAGCATTGGGCGACCAGGTAGTAAAGGTGGAAGTCTGGGACCCCAAATCCGCCCTTCTCGTAAGGTAGTGTCAGCGTGCGCCAGGCTAGGCGAGGGCGCTTCCCCCCCCCCACACCAATCTCAGCAGGGCAGTGCGTAATTGGGTGAAGAAAACTGTTGTGAGAGGGATTGGAATGTTGTTGAAGAGATATAAAAACCGGGGCAGAACCACCATCTTAACTATAGCAATGCGCCCGGCCATCGACAAAGGGAGGCGGAGCCATCGTTCAGTGTTGTCCTCCAAAAAGTCAAGGGCGCGTCCATAGTTCAGGCGGATAATGGACACGGTATCTAGATGGATATGTATCCCAAGGTATTTAACGGAGTCCTCGCACCACTCCAACGGGAGGGAGCAAGGCCACCTCACACTGGCGAGGGTGAGAGGAAACAATTGTGATTTGTGCCAATTAACCCTAAGGCCTGAGTACTCGCCAAATCGCGTAATTTCAGATAGCAGGGGTTGCAAATTGGTCTCAGGAGTGCGGACGTACAGAACCGTGTCGTCCGCGTATAGTGATACCAAAAGAGGCCCGGTGCGGAACTGGAGCCCCCTATGGAGATGCTTCTCCTGGAAGTGTCGGACCAGAGGATCCATTGCCAAAATAAAAAGTAAGGGAGATAGGGGGCACCCTTGACGCGTACCCCTGGAGAGGGTGAACCTGTCGGTGACAGTGCCGTTAAGGCGAATGCGAGCCATGGGTGCAGTGTATAGCAATTCAACCGTCGCCACAAATATAGCGGGCATGCCCATCCTGCGCATCTCATCCAAAAAAAAGGGCCACTCCAGAGTGTCAAAAGCTTTTTTGGTGTCCAGGAAGACCGCAGCAGCCGGGATGGCGGGATCAATTCTGTGCAGGACCGAAAAAAACGTGCGAAGGTTCAGGGATGTCGACCTCTGAGGGACAAAGCCAGATTGCACCGGCGAAATAATAGAGTTCACCAGCAGCGCAAGCCGCATTGCGAGAACTTTGGCCAGGATTTTATAGTCCAGGTTTAGAAGTGACAGCGGGCGGTAAGAACTGCAAACCGTTGGGTCGCGTCCTGGCTTGGGCAACAATACTATAACTGCCTCACGGAGCGTAGGAGGGAGAATACCGGACTCCAGGGCCTCGGCATAGACCTCGACCAGTATGGGCACCAGTTCCTCCTTGTACTCTTGATAGAAATCGGCCGTGAAGCCATCCAGGCCCGGCGCCGAGGACCCTGTTAGGGAGTCTATTGCCTCGGCGATCAACTCGGGCGTGATGGGATGTGCCAAGAAATCTTGCATATACTTCTCCAAGAAGACCATAGCAATTTCGTTAATGTACGGACCCGGGTCACGACGCTCGTCAGTAAGGGCAGACTTGTAAAGATGTCTGTAGTAAGTCAAGAAGGTGTTGCAAATGGCGGGAGTAGAGAAGTGAGGCATTCCATCGGCATCAGCTATTTGTGTAATGTACGCCGCCTGCCGAGGTGGGCGCAGCAATTGGGCCAGCAGCCTGCCCGGTCTATCTCCCTCGCCATACCGGCGCACCACATGGTATTTGCCCAGATACCTCAGTTCCTTGTCCGCCGCATCCCTGAACTCCAGAAGGAGCTCAATGCGTCGTGTTTCATTGACCGGGGAGGGGTCAGCAAGGATCTTGGATTCAACGGCTAACAGGTCGGTCTCTAGGCGGGACAGGGTAGCTCGTATTTCGCGCAGCGCTCCAACATGTTTGGTGATGCACATCCCCCTAATGGTAGCCTTGAATCCCTCCCACAATGTGGCCCATGTGGTCACCGAGCCGGTGTTAAGTTCGAAATAGTCGTCGATCGCTGAGCAAATCTCCTCAGTGAAGACAGGATCCGCAAGCGCCCGCCCAGGAAATCGCCACTGCCGCGCATACCCACCCAATCTGGGAACCGCAAGCACCAGAACCACCGGAGAGTGATCAGAAAGGGTGCGAGGAAGGGTGCGCAGATCAGTGACCCAACCCGCCAGGCCTGGAGAAAGGAGCCAGTAGTCAATTCTGGTACTCGTGTTGTGGTAGCCGGAGTAGTGCGTGAAGGCAGGGGAAGCAGTGTGTCGCGTGGTTTCTATGTCCTGAAGTGAAAAGTGTGAGCACATGGCCACCATCGCAGCGCGGGAAAGCGGCTTGCGGTCAGGGGAGGGGGATGTGCTGTCCCTACCGGCGTTCATCAGTAAATTGAAATCTCCCCCCATTGCCAGTAAGTCAATGTCTGCGTGTAATAGTGACAAGTGTAGTTCCTCTAAGCAGGCCGGGGAATCAACATTAGGACCATATACCCCCACAATGGCAATTTTATAACCAAACAGCAGCCCATGGAGTATCACATATCTACCCTCCCCATCAATTTTTCTACCCGTCAAGACAAAGGGTATCCGCTTGTGTATTAAAATCGCCACTCCTCGCGCATATCTACTGAAGCATGAAAACACTCTGTGGGCGCCCCAACCCCGTGCAAAGGAAGCTGTGTCGTTTTGAACCATGTGCGTCTCCTGTAGAACAAGTACATCAACATTATGTCTCTCTGCATATTGTGCAACTTGTTTCCGCTTTCGGGTGGAGTTCAAGCCACGGACATTCCATGTCATCAATGTTAGATTAGAAGGGCCAGTCTGCAAACCTATCCGGGCCATAGAGTCAAATCAAGGATCGTGGGCAAGAAGTGGTCATTGAACAAACCAGTACCATGTGTCTCGCAATCATACACCAAAAAAAAGAAAAAACATGGAAAATACAAACACCCCCACCCACCTCCCAGCCTCCCAGCACCCCATGAGAGGCAGATCCCCACTAGTTCCAAAACAGCAATGCAGAACGATAAAAGCCAAGTAGTCAAAGCACACAAAAGTAGCTGCATAACGAAATCGAACAAACCCCAAAGAAAGGAGCAGAACATATCGGCCCGCGCCATGGGGGGAAGCAACGCTAGCCCCCGAGCGGGCAACCCAACAGAGCGAGGAGAATGATATTAACTGATAGGAACCCAAGGATTTTAAGCCATCCCTGCAAGTAGAAAGTGAACCATGACCAGGGCGTTATGGACAATCAGCCCAGACCAGCGTCGGTGAACAAGTCCGCGCTGGCTCGTGTATCCGGCTGCAGAGGAGAGGTAGGTCTGGAGCCAGAGGCCGAGCCCGGCCCTTTCTTGTACGTGTGGCAGAAGTCCTGGGCCTCAGCTGGAGAGTCAAAGATGCAGAACCGGCCATGACACTATGACTGTATAGTCCTGAAAGAAGGACAACTTACTCCCCTGCCACCGTACCTCCCCCATCTCTCGCGCTGCCCGGAGAGCGGCATCACGGTCACGAAAGTTCATTATTCTGGAAATGATGGGTCGGGGCAGTTGCCCGGTGCGTGGTTTAGGCCCCAACGACCTGTGAGCTCTTTCCACAACAAAGCCAGCCGTGAAAGTGTCCTTGCCGAACAGTTCAATAAGGAGGTTTTCCACAAAAGTGTCGAACCGGCCAGTGGCTGTAGTCTCCGCCACGCCAAGGATTCTGATGTTATTCCGCCGGCTGCGTGCTTCCTCGTTCTTGATGGCGACATCTTTAAGAATCTTTTCGACCCTTCCAGCCGCTTTAGAGCCTTGGAGGACCCGTCCTCCAGATCAGATATTCTAGACTCAGCCAGGTCTAGGCGCCGGTCGTGGGCTTGCACAGTGGAGCTGATGGCAGACAGTTTTTGCTCCAGACTGTCGAATCTGGTATCAAGGGCCTTGAAGCCAGCCCGCATCTCCCCCATCATGGCGGCCATCATGGACGTCGCATCGCCATTGTCATGTGCCTCTTGAGCTCCCGAGGCAGCCCCCGGAGGGGGGTCGGCCGCAGGGAGAGGCGTCTTGTCGAAGTTGAGGGTCCTCTGGGCAGGATCCTTTTTCCCCATCGTGGAGGACGTGTGGCGGGGCTGCAGCCGCAGCGACAGTGGCGGAGAGCAGGGATCAGTGGTAAAGCAGGCCAAAGCCGTAGATCGCCAGAGCCCGTATAGCGTGGGTGGAGCAACAATCAAGTGGCCAGGCCTCAGTCCAAGAAGCAAGAGCAGGGGTGACCCAGCCAGGAATAGGCAGCGCAATGGAGTGCCACGGTAGTCAGGAAGAAGCCACCTCAATCGTGGCTGAGCTAGTAAAGGCCTCGTGGCAGCAGTGCAGAAGTGTGGGAAGCGCGCTGCCTGGTCGCACGGCGGGGCCGCTGTACAGTACCGGGGAACGCTCCCAGGCCGCCCAGCAGTCACGCGGTCCGCCCCCCCCACCGCCAACGCCCGCAGCCACTCCCTCAAGCCCGCAATCTAGTCCCCGGCTCCCGCACTCCACCGGGCCGAAGGCCTCAGCCGCACCCAAGAGATAGGAAAACCAGGAAAAAGACGGGACCGAGCGGCAGGGGGGGGCGCATATGCGAGGTCGGCGGGGGTAGGTGCAGAGAGGAGCGGGGCCGCGGCCGCAATCGGCTGAGCCGCACTCACCCGGCGCACCAGCGCAGAAGGAAGATGGCGCCGAGGTCCGGAGGCCTCAGATCCCCTCCGCCGTAGTCGTCGCAACCAGCCGCTCCCACGGCAAAGAAACGTCTCGCTGGCAGCCCCGGGTCATCTGCAGGCAGGATACGGCGTTTGGTGTCAGCAGGGATGCAGATTACATCCTCGCTCGTCTGTCTTGGGAGCCCGCTCGGAGGAGCCTCACAGTGGACCTGCCATTACGGTTGCCGCCGTGGCCACGCCCTCCCCACGTAGTCCGTACTTGATTGGTGATATTTAAACAAGTTTATTATTGCATTATTTGTTAGCCTTTCTTATTGTCAGAGCAAGAGTTATTGTAGAAATTCTTCCTGAAATGTATATTCATGAGCAAAACAAGAATACAGTGTGTTTTCTTCCTTGACTAAAAGTAAGTTTCCATCCTTATCTTAATGACAAGTGAGTTTGCTAAAGGTGGTTCCAGTGATTGACCCTTTGCCAACAATCAAAACAGGAGACCACTGCATCTCCACAGCAATCACTAAAGATGGCCTTATTTAACCCTTTTCGGCAGGAATCAACCCATCAGTTACTCAACCTACAAACACCTCCACATCAATGTAGCAACAACTGACCTTTTCCCCAACCAACAGAAACATTCCATAACAAGCACAGGCAAAGCCATTACTCCTGACTTGTTTTACAGTGTTTGAGGTTTTAGTTGTAATCTATACTACTATAATAAAGAGAGAACTGGAAACCTTTGAGGCGGGTAAACTGAAGAACTACAGCACCAATCGCAACACCCAATACACCATTGGAAAGGGTAGTTTCAGCAGATGGACATAGGCTATACAGCACCACACCATATACATTAGGGGGGTGGGAAGAACGTTAGGGGAAAAGTAATCCATTGGGGCATGGGCGTATGCATACAGTGATTTGAACGCGGCGTTAGGCGTCATAGGCGTATACAACGCTTGTGAGATGCAAGATGGCGTGTGGGTGATGGCGTCAGGGGGTCTGCATACAACGAGAGGCAACATGGCGTGTGGGCGATGGCGTCAGGTGCGGGTGATGAGGCGGGTGCACAGGCGAGTCAGCGGTGCGGCGGCGCTGCTCATTTGGGCGCGATGTGGGGCCTCGAAGTGGCGTAATGTGCACAACTCAACTGGACAGGTAAAGAACGAAATGCTGCCAGAGGTCTGTGCACGCAGCCCGTGTGCGGCTGCTTGGAGGCCCTGAAGGTGGCGGTTGCGTCGGGACGGGCTGCTACTATGCAAACCCTTAACTTATTTGTCAAACAACAACCTTCCAAATAGGAGGCTAGACAAGGGAAACGAGAAAGACCCTTCTGACGCAACGAACACACTCTCATTCTCATTCACACCTTGCCAACAACACAATCATGACTGAGAGCGGCCAGTATTGCAGAATTACGGAGAAAGGCCTCCTCGCACTGCCACTCTCTACAATTACTGCGCGAAATACAACTGACTTTCACCCTTTGGAGTACATCAAACCTTCTGAAAGGGGGCTAACATAAAAAAACACATAACGATTTCGGTACCGCTAATTTTACTTGGCCACACACCGTGCTATATGATAATTCACGGCGCTTTCATCAATAGCACTGTTCTCTCGCCACAATCCACTAACTTTCATCTCAAACCGAGTTTAACACTTTGATTCCCCGGACAACGTCGGGAGGGGCTGCTAGTACCTATATAATGTGTGATGTGTTTTTGATGCATGATCAGAAAACACATTCAGGACCCCATGTGCACACAGACCACTCCCAGATGCAAATCTATATCGACACATATATGCAGTCATGCAGTGCACATACAGGCACATGCACATAATGGTGGATTTTAGTTATTTTTGTGCATGGATTGATGGGTTTGTGGTTGTATAAAAAGTTAAATGGATGAGTGTGTGTGAGTGCATTAAATGGTAGATGGTTACATTGGATGGGTGTGATTGCATAGCTTCATTGGTGCACATGTGTGTGGATTGATATGTGCTTGTGGGAGAATGAATAATAAACTCCTGGTTATGGGTAAATATGTGTTGATGTGGGGAGTGGAAAATGAATGCATGTGGACTGAAAGATAAGTAGATTAATGCAGAAGGCTGACTGGGGCACTGACTGTAAGTGGGTAACACATTGAGGTGCCAAGTCATCCTTAGTTCAGCACCTGCATGATTATGAAAAACCTTTAGAACAAATTGCAGTGCATCATTCCTTTTAGGTGTACTGTTTAAAAATTGTATTAATGGTTGACTGGGGTAAAAGTCCTGGTCAAGCAATAACCACAATCCTAGTCTGGGTAAGGCACACGCAAACCCCCAAATTAACCTGTGCTCACCCTCTGGTAGTTTGGCAAAGAGCAGTCAAGCTTAACTTGGAGGCAATGTGTAAAGTATTTTTGCAACACTTACACCACTGAAAACAGCACCACAAACTGCCAAGGTTACACCACACAAGTTCAGGCCGATGGTGCGTCACAGCCGAATGCATTGGTCCTGAGATGTGGTGAAGCTGCGGTGCGAAGTCCTGTTGCATCCTCGTCGAGGACCCTGTTGATGGAGCTTGTAATGTGAAGTCTGGAGTCAGGGATGCGGTGCGCAGCTGCCGATGCGGCGATTCCTGGGAGCTGCGATGCAGAGTCTGTCATGGAGGCTGCTGTCGACTAGAGATGTGAGGACTTGTCGGAGATGTGCCATGACTTTGGCGGTGCATTGGTTCTGAGGACTGCGAGTGTTATGCAGGCCTTCTGCACTGGATCAAGTCTACACAGCAGTGGTGATGTGTCTTTTCTGGTTGAGAATGGGCCGCTCAGACCAGGATCTGCGTTGGTTCGGCTAAGGATTCGCCGCTCAGCAGAGCGTTGAGTTGGTTCCACCGGTAAGCACCTTAAATCCACTTCCAAGAGTTCAGAAATTGGGTGACTCCACTTGACAGGGTAGACTCACAGAGGGCAGAGTCCAGGTGCAGATGCAATGTTGTTGGAAGCCTGTTATGTCCTTGAAACTTCAGATTAGGAGGCCAGCATACTAGTCCTTGGAGTCACCCTGGGTTCTACATTGAAGAGCTGTAGGTCCAGTCTTTCCCACCAAGACATGAGGGTAGCATCTCGGCAGTTGTCTCAGCATAACAACAGTCCTTCTTCCTGGCAGAATATCCACAGTACAATAAGTATACTGAAGTGGTGGTAACTGAGGTTGATTCACAGTTGTACCTCTGAAGTGGGGAAAAACTTCTAGAGGCGTGCTTTTGTAGTACACAAATGCCCTGTCTTCCCTGGCTTGGCTCCAGACTAACTACAGGGGTATGCAGCCCTTTGTGTGGGACAGGGCATTGCCTGTTCAGGCGTAAGTGAGAATGGGTGTAGCTCCTCTCCCTCATCTTACTAGTGATGGCCCTCATCCTACTAGTGATGCCAGAAACCGGTCCTCGGAAGCTTGTTTCCAGTCCAGGGAAGACCTGGCTTGGCAGTTCGGGCTGCACTGTTCCCATGAGGCACAGGGTCAGACTGATTTGCATATAGCCATGTCTGAACTGGGGTGGCAGAGTGGGCTAAAGAACGGTGATGGATTAAACCCAGATCTCTTGACTGGGTGTGAGTGTCTGATTGATTCAGAAGCTCCGTCCATCACCAACCCCTTTTGTACCGCTTTTGGCTGCCATAAGTGTGGCAGGATATACTCAGACGTGAGTCCCTTGCTCACTTTGCCACTGGATTCAAGCAAGCCGGGCTGAAGAAGGCTGGAATGCCAGAAACCGGTCCTCGGAAGCTTGTTTATGGTCCTGGGAAGACATGGCTTGGCAGTTCGGGCTGCACTGTTCCCATGAGGCACAGGGTCAGACTGATTTGCATATAGCCATGTCTGAACTGGGGTGGCAGAGTGGGCTAAAGAACGGTGATGGATTAAACCCAGATCTCTTGACTGGGTGTGTGTGTCTGATTGATTCAGAAGCTCCGTCCATCACCAACCCCTTTTGTATTGCTTCTTGTTCCAGCAATATAAACTAATTTAAACATCAATAAATGTTGCTTCTGCCTGTCATGGTGTCACGTATGCTCTAATCATATTCTCCATTAATTAAGGAAAATGTTTAACCTTTGATGTCAGGAGGAGATACCATCAAGTGACTGTATTGCATTGTAACGGTCATTGCCTTTTATTTATGTTTTTGTTTTTAATACATAAATAAAAGGCATTTTTATTTACAATGCCAATAGCTGAAACTCTCACAAATGCGAGACCTATTGCATTCCAAATGCTGAACCCACCTGCCCTTCTGCAGTAAGAGAAACTCATTAATAAAATAGTGCTTACAGAATAAAGAAGAAGTACTGTGTAACAACTGAAGTAAAAGGGCCGGTCCTCATGGGAGATTACAAATGAAGACAAGATGGTACTAAGGAGGGACTAAAAAGCCTAGTAACGAATCACAAGCCAGTACTTACGAAGGACAATGCACAACTCAATGACAAATATGGGCGGAGAGTGGGCGGGCTTCAAGTACATACTCCAATACCACATGGCTCGCAGAACCGCGCATGCGCTGCCCAGACCTGACCTAAAAATTAACTGTTTCAAAATATATCCGAATTAGTACAAATGAAGCACATTGTTTTGTCACTCTGAAGTGTGGTGCAAATTAAAAATTTGAATACGATCGAAACGCATCGAGCACACATTACATTTGCACTGAAATACAGTTTTACTGCACACAAACGATAAAGGCCATTTCAATTGAAAATATGCTGTCTGTAATGGCAGTGCGCTACCAGACCATGCATCCTCTACACTATGACACTACACTCTACACTCCTCCACTCTATGCCACGTCACTTTGTTCTACAACATCGCACTTTACGCCCCTCCACTCTAAGATATTCTGAAACAGGCAACTCAACTCCATGCCACTCCAATCTACCCCACTCACTCCACAACACGACACTCCACGTCCCCCCACAGTACACCACTTACCCCACTCCCCTCCACCCCACTGTATCCCACCACACACCAATGTACCCCAATCTACCCCACCCCTTTCCGCTACAATCTACCCTACCTCAATCTATCCACACCACTTCAGTCTAGCCCACTTCAATCTACCTCAGTTGACTCCACTACGATCCAGTCTACCCCAATCTACCCCACTCAATCTAACCCATTCAATCCTACCCACTCTGCCCCAATCTATCCCTCACTCTCATCCAATCGACACACAACCCGCTCCAATCTACCACACTCTAATCTACCACACTTCACTCCTGTCTACCCCAATTCAATTTACTCCACTCCATTCCAATTGACCCCACTTCTCTCCAAACTCAACTAAAATCTATCACACTCCTCTGCACTCTAATCTACCCCACTCCGCTCCAGTCTACCCCACTCTAATTTACCGCAATCTACTTCACTCCAATTTACCACTCTCCAATTCATTCAGTCTACCCTTTCCACTCTTCCACTCTCCGCTCCACCCAAATATACTCCACTCTACTTCACTTCAATCTATCCCACTTCAATCTACCAACTCCACCCACTCCAAACGAACCCACCCCACCCCAATCTACCCCTCCCCAATCTACACCTGCCAAGTCTACCTCTATCTACTCCAATCCCCAAAACTCCACTTTACCCCACTCTACCCCAGTCAACCCCACTTTACCCCACCCCACTGCAATTTACCGTAATAATAATCCCCATTTGTAAAGCGTGAACACTCACCTGTAAGGGTCTCTAGGCGCTAGGGGCCGTCGGGAAGATTAAGCAAGCTATTGCCCAGAGTCACATGGTGCTGGGCTAATCTGCCACGGGGCCGGGGATCGAACCGTGATCCCCAGATTCCAGCGTCAGTCGCCCTGGCCGCGGCGCCACACCTCTTCCCCCCTCTCTATTCCACTCCAGTCCACCCTACTCCACCTCACCCCAACTGTCCCTCTTCAATCTACCCACTCCAAGCTGTCCCACTCCAGCTCAATTTACCTACTCTAATCTACCTTGCTTCACACTAATCTACGCCACTCCACTCTTCCTCACGCTCACACCACTCTAATCTATCCAACTCTACTCCAATCCATCCAACCCCAATCCATCCAACCCCACCCCACTCCAATCCATACAATCTACCCTACCTAAATCTACCACACTCTATTCCACTTGACCCAATCTACCTTACTCCACTTCACTCAAATCTACCCCACTCCAGTTCAGTCTAACTCCCCCCCCCCACTCCAATCTACCATGCTCCATCCCAAACTGCCCTACTCCAGTCTACCCACCCAATATGCCCCACTTCAATCTACCCCACCTACCCCACCCTTCCCAATCTTCACCACACCACTCTATCCAACTCCAATCCAGCTACCTCACTCCAAACTAATCCACTCCTATCTATATCACTCCAGTCTATTCCACTTCACTTCAATCTACTCTACCAAAATCCACCCAATCTATCCCACTCCAGTCTACCCCCTCCACCCTAACTTACCCTACTCCATCCAATATACTTTACTCTACTCCACCCTAATCTAGCACCTCCACTCCATTCTATCCCACTACGCTCTTTCCCATCTATCTCACGCCATTCCAACCTCAAGTCCATTCCAAATTATCCGTCTCCACCCTACCCCACTCCAATCTGCCCCACTGGCCCCCTACCCTAATCTACCACACACCATTCCACTCTACCCAATCATCCCCTCTACAAACTACCACATGCCACTCAAATCTACTCCACTGCAATCTACCCTAATCCACTCAATCTACCCCACTTACCTCCACCCTAATCTACTCCGCTCCATTCCAATCTACAGAAATGTGGAAATGTTTTAAAAATCTACTTGGCCAAGTTAGAAAATGCTACTAAAATCTACTTGTCCTGTAAAAATCCACTCGTTCAATCTATTCCTCAAGTCTTTTATATGGCCTGGCACATTCATGATGCTGGTTCATTTTGCTTAATTGAAATTTCCAAGGAATGAATGCTTTAGAACAACTATGTTGAAGTAAAACAGATACCCTGTACTGCGATCCACTGCACTCCACTCTACACCTTTCTTCCCCAATCTACCCAAATATATCCCACTTCTACAGACTATCCCACTCCACTCCAATCTATCACACTCTATTCCAATCTACACTCCTCCACCCCAATCTACACCCCTCCACCCCAATCTATTCTACTCCACTCAAATCTACTTCAGCTCAATCTATCCCACTCCAGTCTACCGCACTCCACTCCAATGTATCCCACTCTACCCCAATATATCCCACTCTAATCAACCCCACTCCACCCCAATTCAATCTACCCCATTCTACTCTAGTTCAATCTACTCCACTCCCCCAATCTACCCTACTCCATGCCAAACTACCCCACTCCTTTCCATTCTACCCTACAATAATCCACCCAATCTACCCCACTCCGCTCCACTAGAATCTACCCCACTCCACTAGAATCTACCCCACTCCACTCCACTAGAATCTACCCCACTCCACTCCAGTGTACCCCACTCCACTCGACTCCAATACACCCCACAGGTGACTGCTCCTCCGCTAAAACGAGGAACGTTGCTCCACTTCTTCAACTAAAATGATAACTTTCGGTTATCATTTTGTTTTTTGTATTCAGCTTGCAGTTGAAGCCAGACGGGCGGGGCTGGGCTACCGGCATCACAGGGGAATGGTGGCAGCACCTTAAGTGCTATTCAAAAAGGGGGGAGGTAGAGGAAAACATTAGCTAGGTTCGCCCTCCACAGCACTAAGTTTACAGAAAAGATCTGAAACATTCAGATCCAGAGAACCTAGCTAGCTACTGAGACATTACACCATTGGGTCTGTCTTAGGAAAACAAAAACACATTAAGACAGGGAAAGAATTTTTTTTTTCTTTATAGTCCCCTCACTCACCGGAGTTTCCTCACGGTGACATGCTTCATCATAGGTCAACTAGTTACAGCTCGAAACTAGTTGACTTTTTACTAGGGCACTGTGTCTCATAATAGAACCAGCTTACCTAGTAAACCACCCCACTTTTAATGTATCCGCTAGGAGCCTGAATAAAGTTAGTTTAGCCCACTAGTAGGATATTTTTAACCCTTATCACTCCACTTCACTCCCCCCCCCTTTTTTCACATCACCCCACACATAGTTCTCACTAAAAGTGCTCCTACGCAATATCGATAGTTGTAGCACGCCTCAACCCGCAGCGGGTTGGGAAGCTCCTATGATGAAGCATGTCACCGTGAGGAAACTCCGGTGAGTGAGGGGACTACAAAGAATTTTTTTTTTCTTTCCCTGTCTTAATGTGTTTTTGTTTTCCTAAGACAGACCCAATGGTGTAATGTCTCAGTAGCTAGCTAGGTTCTCTGGATCTGAATGATTCAGATCTTTTCTGTATGCACCTTAAGTGCGCCTGATGTTTTGGCTGACTGTCTTGCGCCAGCCATACTGTAATGCTCAAACTACATATTCTCCACCCAGGCGCATTACAGCCTGGGTGGAGAACATGCACAGCCTGCCAGTCCCTGTCTGACCGCCGAACCCCGGCACTCAAACCAATCATAATGTTGCTGTTAGGCAGATTTGTGATTGGTCCGGGGATTCTGGGAGACTGTGTGCTCACTGCTGAGTGCAGAGAGGAGGACGGAGAAAGAAGAGGCGGCGGTTGGCGGTCTTAAGCGATGTTTTTTTTGGGGGGCTCGCCCATCTCTTTAAAAAAGAAATATATATATATATATTAATTATTTAGTTCATGTGGTGCCTCTTAAGGCAGTACAGCAGAACAGAGGCAAAACATAGATGGGTCACTGGCTGATATATCATTTGGCAGAGAACACCTTTGAATGATCAAATCCTTGTTTAACACAGTTCGTTCTAGCGCTATCCAAACTATTGTGCTTGTCATGGCAAACAGGTGTGGACTCAAAAGTATAAATCCATTAACAAAAATAAAGCTTCTGACTTGAGGCCTTTAAATCATCAGTCCTGATTCCTTCAGGAAAATACTATCCCACAGGAAATTATTTCACTAAATAAAACGGAGATGCCACCTCTGCTGTAGCCTGCAATAAGTGCTTGCAATGTATGCTCTTTATCTGCAGGGTCCACGGTTCTCGACACTCCTGTCTCCTTCGTCTGGCAAGCAGAGCACCAGAGCTTGGTCCACGAGCTTCTACCCTATAAAATGCCAGGACATAAATGAAGGTAGACCATTTTCCTCTATTCTGATTTCTGCTAGGGCTAAAGGGCGCATAATTGACAAGCCCTGAAGCTCCCTGATCTGAAATGCTGCACTTACCTGACGCTAATGCAGCATGTTAGATATGTATTGTGACTGTGTGAGGCTGGACTGTAAACGCCTCCATCTGCCACATGCGCAATACAACGTGTGGGGACCTCTTCTGTTTGAAGCTGACATTACAGATTTGACATGCAAACGATCCATGCGATCATTTGTTTTCAAGTAAAAGCTTTAATAATTGAAGCAGTTAGTGGCTGAGCAGGGTGGAGGTTCGACGCACTGGTGCCCTTTATCGGCAAACTATCAAAACAAGCATTTACAATGCAATGGTCTCCGCATCATTAAAGGTAGAGCTATTGGCATTGCTCATGACATTTCTTTTTTTTTTAAATTATAAATATATGGCATTGTCATTTACATTGCCAATAGCTACACCCCTACACAGAGCCACCCTCGCACAGCGAGGGGGCAGGGAAACCAGCACAGCGAGGGTGCAGGGAAGCCAGCACAGCGAGGGTGCAGGGAAGCAAGCACAGCGAGGGTGCAGGGGAGCAAGCACAGCGAGGGGACCAAGCATATGAAAGAGGAAACATCTCGAACCTAAAAAAAAAGAGCAGTGGCAAGGACGAGATGCAGACTCTGGGAAGTAGAAAATATCTGCCAGAGAAGGTAGGCATATGGAGCAGAAAGCTTTCAGCAAAGAATGGTTCACATGATACCTGTTGTCAATACTCGGGCATACAAGGCAAGTGACTGGAAGGCTCAGAAAATAAGTGAAGGAGGGACGACAGCGGTAGCACTTACCTTGGTCCTTCCGTTGATCCTGAAGTTGCCGAGCTTCCCGTTACAGTGCCGGATTAGGTCGTCGAAGCAACTCATCAGGCCCCAGATGGCCTTGCATTCGGGCTCGCTGCCCTCCACCCAGGTGATCTGGTCTGCGACGAGTCGCTCTTATGGCTCACTAACTGCCCGTCCGTAAAGCGACCCGCGCCTCGCAGCGCACACACCTCCCGCGCAACGCCCTCGCCCGCCACCGGGCCCAGGAAGTCGTCGAGCACGCAGATGCCGTGCTTCTCCATGCATGGCAACAGGTACTCTCGAGCCAGTCGCTGCGAAGGTGGCGGGACCACAGTGCTTCAACAGATAAACAGCAATGTGTCCTTTCTAAATTTTGCACAGGGAATTTCAAATATTTGCACTGAGAATGCAGCGCACTGCATTCCAAAACAGCACAAATACATGCATAACCTTCAGAAGATGCTTTCTATATTTTGAACACAGGTTTGGGTCAAAAGTTTTTTATTGATCCTTGGGCCACTATAGTAAAAAAAAAAGAGATAGCACGCGCAAAGTGACTTTGTTTCGCTCCTGTAGAGCAAGCAGGATATATTTGGCAGAGTACTTAACTGCCCCAGGAGCAGATGGAAGACTGGCCTGCAGTATGGTAGTTGAGCTGGATTCATTACTGCAGTTTTAGTTGTGTTGCATCCTGTTCAGGGAACACTCATTCAGGACGCCTCAGCATCCTCATCTCTCTGTATCCCTCGAAGTGGACCCTTGAGGCTTGAAGACCTTGTCAGAGGCAACAAAACACACAAGCTCTGGAACCCCCGCCCTCTGTCTCCATTTTCACCTTAAGAGCCATACAGCTGTTGTACCACCTCTGGCGAGATGGGCCGACTCAGTCTCAGTTGCTTTTAAGGGAGAATCCTTTTGTTTTTAAAGTCTCATGGCCTATGGAGCCAAACGAAGGATGCAGGCGACCTGTTGCTGCCTGAAGCAGTCCTGCTGGACTCCTTCCTCAGGTGCCTCTGTGCCTTGGGGCCAAGCTCTGCTGCCACCGAGGGCTGGACAGGGGTGTAATACAAGCCCCTGCAGGGGGAGGGCACGTGTTCAGGGGCTCCCTCAACCCTCCTGCGCCCGCTGTGCCACCTCTTCTCCGTACCCTTCCTCTCGCTTCTTCTCCCACTCCAGCTCCAAATACCCAGCCCTCCCTGTGCCCTCTGCCACATACTACGCCTGCTAGTACCCTGCCCATGGTCCGTCTACAATCATGTGCCTACTCCTGCTTCCATGCCACCCCTGCTCCTCTATATGGTGGGTACACTTCCCGCGCCAGCCTCACCTTCGATACCCATGTTCAGCGTGCTGGCCCCCCTCCTGCAAGCTCTGTCCCCCGTCTTCCGTCTCCGTACACAGTGCTCTCTCTCTCTCCCTGCGCCGTATCCCCTTCAGCCTGCTCAGCAATGCTCCCAGTGTCCCTCTGTACCCTTTCTGCCTTATGTATTGCTGCGTCGGGTCCATACGCCCCTCTACGAATTCATTCCCCAGGGCTGGGCGGGCTGCAGTGGCTCCTCTCAGCCGTCGGCGAGAGAAGCTGGGTCTGTCAGCGGCGTGAGGCACAGTGCCGGCGCGAGAAGCTGTGTCTGTCAGCGGCGAGGAGTCCCCGGGAGTCTGTCAGCGGCGCAAGAGCCCGGGCTGCTGACACTGAACTAGAACCTTGCTGGCTCAGCAGCGCAAGGCACCTGGGACGAGAACCTGTTCCAGTCTGTCAGCTGCGCGAGGCGTCCTGCCTGTCAGAGGCGACAAAGTTCGGGTCTCGCGGACCAGAGGCGCGAGAGCCCGGGCCGCGGACAACTGACGAGTCTCGCGAAAAAGAAGCGCGAGAGCCCGCGCCACGGATGACTAAGGAGACTTGCTGACTAGGCGGCAGGAGAGCCGGGGCCTCCGAGCTGCGCAGCGAGTCGTCTGGGTCCCGCTCTCCGGCACTACCCACCCCGGCTCCCCTTCCCTTCTCCCAGCCTGTGCAGTTCCCCTCCTCAGCCCCCCTCCTTCCCCCAGCTCCACTCGTGCTGCCTTTCCCCCGTTAGCCGGTCTCTCTTCGCCGAGGCTCCGGCCGCCCTCCCTCCCCCGGCCCCCTCGCCCGCTCTACCTGTATTGAAGAACAACATGAGGGCTGACCCCGGCCCGGGGAGACGCACGAGTACAGCGCGGGCCCCCTCGCTTCATGAAGCGGTGTCCTCCGGCGGCGCTGGCTGCCCTCCTCCGCCGCCCTGCACTCTTCCCTCCTCCCGTTCCGATCTCCAGGCAACGGAGAGGCAGAAACCCGGGCTTCCTCGTCTGGTCAACCTCGGCGAACCATCAAAAAATAGCGGCTTTGCCAAACACGTCCGTGGAGCTCCCAAAAAACACCCGAGGACAGCGGGGAAAAGTCACCTCGACTCCCAAAATGTCCCAACCAGCACCGGCCCCTCTGTCCTCCCCCTCAAAGGTCTTTGGAATGACTTTGCGGCCGCAAGTCCGAAAATTTTGGCTTCGAGGGCGTGTTTTTGGCGTTCTGAGTGACGGATGACGTCACAGTCGAAAGAAAGCAAAAAAACACACCCCCGAATCAGAAAGAGACTGGGCTTGAACTGAGCGATGCCCCCCTCATCCAATGGCTGGCTTTCGTTTAGGGAGCCAGCCTATGGAAGAGAGAGGGGGGTTCAAGCCCCGTACTAAAAATCATTAAATCTTCGACCGGAGACTGAGCAAGCCTTTCGGTCCTCGACCTAAAAAAGTACACTTCGGGGGGAGGGGGTGGGGAGCGGCAACAGCCGACTAAGATCCCCATTAGTGCGGCTCTGGCACCCGCGACCTTGAACCCCTGCAAATCCTGTCATATATTTGCCCACGGAACGCACACACTCGCATGATAACACCAGGAGAGAGCCGCGATTTGGGAGTGCCTGCTACGATCACGAATGCTGCAGAGAGCGGCAAACACCGAAGGAGCGACCAGAGCACAGACTTGTATGCTCAGACATCCAGACGAGAGAGTGCGTGTCCGGACGAGGGCCGTCGTGCGACCCTCGCCGTATGCGGAGTACTTGACCCCACCTCCCCCATTGACAAGCCGGGGGTGTGAAGACATGTAATGCCCTCCCCCCACCCCACTCCGTTGAGCAATAATCCAGATGCTGGTACCAATCGCAGCAACCGTGTACTGTAAGTAACAGCGGATAATACAAATAGCTGGCAGGGCTCGACAAATGTACTCGCCCGCTCGCAAATGCGAGTCAATTTCTTTCAGGGCGAGACAGTTTTCAGGCCTACTTGACCGGCCTGGCGAGTGAGCTTTGTCGCTGTGCTAAAGTGCAGTGCCGGTAGAAGTCTTTAGAGGGCAGCTGGGTGAAATGTTCAGGAACTGCCGTGACAAAATGCGGGAAAAGCAAAGGTGTTGATTGGCTGATTGCAACGCGGGCTCGGTCGGCTGAGGCCTAGTTGCAATCAGCCAATCAGATGGTTGCTAATCTCCGCACAGTAAAGTTTACAGACTTCTCGTTGGCTGATTACAGCCGCAGCAGGATAAGCGTGTAAACTGCTTTTGCCAACCCCTGTTCCCAATACACTTGACCGGAGGCAGGCCATGAACGACACTAGCGCCCTAGCGAAGCAGAAGTTCTCCTCCTGCACCTTGGATGTTTTATCATGAGCCTGGGAGCCCTGCGAGTGGAGCTTGGCCTGTGATGTAAGCCTGCGCCTGCCGAGGACGGCTCGATCTCTCTGCGGGGAACCCTAAGGTATGAGCGCTTGGATGGGAAGACCGCCGCGGGTCAGGGGCTCTTGCTCCGATTGTTGGGGAGGGTGGCTTTGAAGGGGATTGATCCCCAGCGGGGGCTATTGTTACGCTTTTTATTGTTTCAGACTTCAAGTCTTCTGGAAAAGCACAAACTTACCGGCATCGTAAATAAACTGAGGTGACTAGAAATTAGCATTAGACATAATTATAATTAATGTGTGCATTAACATTAGCACTGCTAACTGCCTGTGATCAGAAGGTTGATAGTGCTCAGAGAAGCACAGCTAGATGAGGCACATGAGAAAGGTTTGAGATTTTGAAACTGCGAAGCATTCATGATATCTAATTAAAGGCGGCACAAGCAGCCAGAGGGTACTTTCTGCACGTGCCTCGTCCAATGGTAGCACACAAGATGCCAACAAGCTGCCTGCGGTGCCCATTAAGGTGCCAGATGTCAGCGCAGGAAAGTTTGTGTTTTCTCACAGCTTAGAAGTTGGTTTACCCAGCTCTACAAGGCGGGTGCAGAGGGTAAACAGCGCCCCTCGATTCCCTCTGTTCTTTTAATTACAAAAATATTTAGCTGCGTAATACGATCTATGGTAAGGAAGGAGTGAATGGGTGGGTTGGGAAAGATAAAAGTGGTATAAATATAAGGAGGCTTGAGAAAAGTGGACAAGAACCAAAATATATGTCCACTCCAAATTGTACAACCAATCACGTTAAAATGCATCCTATTTTATTTCCCTGGGTGATTTGTAATTAACTGTATATGAAGCATGGCCGTTCACAAGGAGAACCTGGCTGGCGCCGACTTCATTAAGTTGAAAGGCCAGGCCGTGAAGCACACCAGGAAGTAAAACATATGTAATGGGCAGATTGTACAATCTATGGTGTGTAATCGCACTGAAAGGCTTTACAGTCGCTTGACAGACAGGTCCCCATGTCAGCGACCTGGAAAGGAGAGTGATGGAAAATGACGATATCATGTCATGAGCAAGCACAGCAGTATTGTTTGTGGCCTGGGATGTGCTTACACAGCATGCCTGGTCGGATAGCTGGGACATAAAATACAATGCAAGACTCCGTAAAAACGTTCCAGTCATACAGTTACTTCTGTCCCAAGCCATGGCGCGATCTGCCCTTTCCTAGGCTGTGCTCTAGTACGTTTAAGGTACAGTAGTGTACCGGGTACTGGGAAGAGTGTTTATCCTGGGCTGTACTACTCTAACATATTTAAGGTACATCGGTGAACCCAAGTATTGCTAAGTGTTTATTTTTTGCAGATTCATATAGCGCTTACTCGACCTGAAGGTATTAGAGTGCTTTACATGAGCACCAGTTACGTTACAGGACACTCATTTTTGTTATGCACGGGGGAGATTAAGTGATTTGCCCAGAATCACAGGATGCTGAGCCACTGGAGCCAAACTCTAGTATGTTTCAGGTTCAGCGGTGAACCTGAGTTCTGCAAAGAGTATTCATTATGTGCCACCCTCCCCCATTATTCAATACAGTTGACATTAGAAACTCTCTTTACCCCCACCCCTTGGGCAGCAGCGCAGGTCCAATCCCCTCCCCTGAATGGAAAGTTAGAACTGTCGGTTGCCAGCCCATTCCCCAACAAACCCATAACCTGTACAACATCAGTATCCAGTGCACCATACTCCTCATTTTGTTGTTTGTTTTGTAGCTTAGGTTGGTGCATAGTATCCCGATACTCCCTTGTTTAATGCCATGCAAGTGGTCGAGCAGACAGAAGAGTACGAGGCTAAGGCCTCCTGCTCTCTTCCTGTGTCTATGCCTCTTAGGAGGGAAGAGCGAGGCCTCCCGCAGACAGCGAATTGTTTAACACCGTAGTTCCCACTCTAACCCCATCAGTAGCTTGTATACTGCGGGCCACGCTCTAGTGTGTTATGTACAGTAGTGTACCAGAGTACTGCTAAGAATGTTTATCTGAGGCCCGTGCTCTAGTATGTTTAAGGTTCAGTGGTGGTGTACCAGAGTACTGCTGAGAGTGTATATCCAAGGCCGTGCTCGTAACTTTCAAAACATTGCAGTGAAAATAGTAATGAGGCAAAAAAAATCGATCATGTCTTACTGGTCATAGACCAACGCCGCTGCAAATGTTTTGAAGAAAATGTGAATACAACCAATTTGTGGGTCAAGTGCATTGATGTTAGGTCGAGTAGAAAATTCTAGTCACTAGACCTGCAGGTCAAGTGCGATTTTTAAGATTTGTCGAGCCCTGGCTGGTTTGACCCCCGCCCTGCTATTTACTGCCAACTGTGAACTGTATTGTGGGGAGCCAGCAGAACTCATCACAATCGGCCTGATAAGCGCCGCAGAGACAAATCAGGCCACACCTGCGGGGTTGCCTTTTTGCATCGCCATAAGGCCCTGACGTGGACCTGTATTGCTGGGGTGCTGCCAACGCTCAACGGAGCACAGAGTGCAGCAGTAGAGGAGTGGGACTTGACTGCTCTGGAGTAGTAGAACCCCATGCGATATCTCTTCCTCTCACCTCCCCGCCAATACAGACACTATATTGACCTCACCGGAGACTACGCTTTTTGGAGTTCCATTACGGATTACCACGACACAGCGACGAGGGAAACCCGACAGGCTACACAGTGCATGCTACGGTAGGCAGCAGTGAGTACCATCGGGCTGTGGTGCAGGGGACTGCAAGACCAAAATGGCGTCATCCAGGAGCGGTCACCTGGTACATCAGCAGAAAATTGGCAAGTTTGCCTCGTTAAAGACACCAGAAGGGGGGCAACCAACGGTGGACTCCGATCACCACACCCTACAACAGCAGGACGAGCAAAAGTCGCTCCAAGATGTGCTAGCAGCGATCAACGCTGTCCGTGCCTCGCTCGAGGTCCGTATTGACTCAGTGGCCACTGATATACCCCTCCACAGAGCTGACCTACGCAAAAAGGACTCCTGAGTGAAAGATGTTGAGGGTGTCACCCAGGAACCTACTACAGAGGTCTCCGCCTTGGGCAGACAAATCTCAGAACTACAGCAAAAAACGGAGCATCTGGTGGTGCAGCTGGATGATTACAAGGGAAGGTAGAGGGGGAATAAGATCTGCATCCTAGGGGTGCCCGAAAGGGCAGAGGGGCTGGCGGCTGACCTTTTTGTCGAAGAATTGGCGATCAAATATCTGCAACCCAAAAACCTATCCAACTACTTCTCAATCGAGAGAGCTCAATCGAGAGAGCTCATCGCATACCAGAGGGTGGACCCAGGCCTGGGGCCCCTCCCTGACATATCCTGGCGAGGGTGTTCACCGTTTGGATAGGGACCATATCTTCCAAACGGATCTCCTCTCAGATTTGAGAACAACTTGTTCGCCCTTTTCCCTGATTTTACCACGAAGGTTCAAAAACAGACGCTCCTTACTCGAGGCACAATAGGGTCTAAGAGAGTGAGAGCTCAAATATGCAATGTTATTCCCCAAAAAATGCGTGTTGAGGCGGATGGCAGGAGTTGGTTCTTCGCAGGTCCCACCGAGGTAATGAACTGGCTCGATGGACAACAAAAGACCGCGGAAGGCGGACGCCTGGAGCAAAAACACTGAGAACAGGTATCCATGATTACCTTGGGGATTCCTGTGCAAAGAAGGGTCCTATGGCTTTAAGGCATATACGTATTGGGCCAGGAAGGCTCGACTCAAGGCTCACTCAAGAAACAAGCACTTGGATGGAATTTGCATTCAACAGCTTGGTGGGGGGAGGGGTGGGGTTGATGTCATCTACGGAACCAGTTGTCCTGGTATAAGGTCTCGCTCCAGACTGAGATTGATCTGCACCGCTTTGTGCATCTGTAGAAACATACTTCGAAACTTTGATGAATATATTCTATGTTATATACTAGTTCCCATAGTCCAAATTTCAAGCTCAGACATGCAGGGCTGAGAGGTGCGGGCAGGCCCATGTTCTTCACTAAAGGGTTGGTAGGGCGACGGGCACTCTGCACTGTTGGGGATACAGGTTATTTTAATCCGTTTAGCAGGGAGGCAGGGTCGAGGGTGTTTTGGTATTTGGGATGGGTATTTTTTCTGTTCTAGTTTCATACAGCAATGCTATACTTTGATAATTTTAAGGAAAACAAAGGTCCTAAGCTTAAGTAAAATCCTACAATAATATTATATAGACCACAATAGGCTACTATATATTTCTCTCCCTTGTCCAGCCGGACAGGGAATTTATTAATCAAGTGAATTATTGAAGGTTAAGATACATTTGGCAACAAAACATTTCATTGCAGTAAGCCACAGTCCTGTACCGTACTGAAAAAGGATAGGAGAGAGGTTAGTAGAGGGAAAAGTGTTTCAGGCAAAGAGAGTGAGCAATCAGGGCACTGTTTTAAATCAATATCAGTGTTTCCTGGAGTAACACATACACACATTAATGTACATTGGTTAAACGTATGTCTACTGTAGGAGAGTAGGGTCTGCTATCCTATGGTCACCCCAAATTTTTGCTTTTTGCTTCACTGGTTTTCGACTTACTGAGGCTGTGTGCCTGCTAATCAGACCCCCAGCCTGCTGTTCTCTCTCTAAATTCACATACATGTACTATAGGTGCATAACCCAATTGGAAAATGGACTCCTTGTCAGCCCCTGTACCATGCACTATAGGTGCTCACGGCATAGGTGCCACCAAGGCCTACCAGGGGCTGAAGCATAGCTTTTGCCACCCCTGGCTGGTTCTTAAATTGACACAACTGGCTGATCACTCAGCTGGGGCAAGTGGGTGTAATCACCCCTTGCTTAGATATAGTATACCTGTACCTAAACCTATATCTAGACACATATAAACCTGTGAGCCACTCCTATGGAAGGCCTCATCAATCCTGGAGGCAGAGTGCGTGGTTTAATGTGAGATGGAGCTCTGGCATGAGCTGAGCCTGTCTGCAGCTGTTGGGAACAACTCCCTAAGCTGTTCCAGGATAATGCCATTCCATATACTATTAAGTGCATTATAATCCTCGCGGTTATATAGCAACTTTGGTTTGGCTTTATCAAAACATGTCGTGTAATGTGTCATACGATTTGGAATACTATCCCCTCGACAGTCCTGTCGACCGGGATAGCATTCCACCCCTCTAGAGGGAGAAGACATGTTACTTTACTGAAACGCAGTTGATTTTTAAAAGAGCCTCAGATCCACAAAATGGATGCTTCTGCCACAGACACAAGTCTGACCTCCTGCTGCTGACCGAAACTCAGCAGAGGAGGCCTGGACAAAGGCTTTCCTGTCGCAGGGAGGTGTTACACCACCCCAGACAGGAGATAGTGGATTGTAGCAGGGAGGTTTGAAAGAAACCAGACACTGCCTGGGGCGCACAAGGCTGCCCCTTGCATAATCCGGCCAAACCGGTTCTGGGGCACACCAGCCCCAGTCCCAGCGCGGCCTGGATCGAAGGAAAGGGGTGTATCCACCCCCTTCCTGAGTCCCACCCATAGGAGGGGACCTAGCAGGTAATCCAGCCCCCTAGATTGGTATAAGAATGGGAGCAGTGCCAACGCACTCAGATTATCCTGATGAAACATTTGAAACGAAACTCTGGACCCTTCGACATCCTACTCGACGTAGAAGACTGAAGAATCT
Source organism: Lissotriton vulgaris (assembly GCF_964263255.1). Classification (NCBI taxonomy): domain Eukaryota; kingdom Metazoa; phylum Chordata; class Amphibia; order Caudata; family Salamandridae; genus Lissotriton; species Lissotriton vulgaris. The sequence continues at coordinate 236,666,805 of NC_141698.1, read as the reverse complement.
CCCTTGTGGTCAAGGAGTGACCACCCTGTGCAAACAGGCACCATCTAGCACCTCAACGTCTGCTTTGTTGCAGGTCCCGCCGGAACTCGAGCGACCGAGATCAAGCTTGCCTGCCTTCTTACAGCCCGATCCACAGTCCCTGCAGAGCTGAGACCCGTGGAGGCGACCGAAAGCGTCGGGCAAGCCATCTTGAAAAGACCACGAGACGCTGACTGTGCAGCCCACGAGTGACCCTCAAAGCTGTACACCGGGGTTTGAGAAGCCCCAACCCTGAGCCACTTTTGCACCGAAGCTCACCCCTCTACACTCGACGAGTGCTGCGTGGGGCCCTTCTGCTTTCTTTGGCTCGACGCGTTGGCCCGGTCACTTGCCAGCTGGCTTGTGGCCCCTGTGCCGGCGAAAACCTAAATACGACTTGTGATTCTGGTTGCTCCAGACTTGCACCCGCTCCTCTGAAAAGGAGCACCCGCTCTAACCCTCCTGGTCCGAGTGAGAAGCAATCTTCCAGTCCGGCGTGGATTGCTCTTGCCAAGTGTTGTTTGCTCCGATCTTGAAGCCGACAGCGCCGATGGTGAGAGCCTGCGTGGGACAGCTCGTGACCCGCTCCTGGACGTCGCAGATGCCCCAGAGCCCACGTGGCAGCGGAGAGAAGCTCCTCGACAACCACCTGATTGCGCCCGACATTGCCTGGTTCCGTCCTGGTTCCACCCTGGTCACTGCTGAGTGACCCAGACTCTGTCCCCTCTGCTTTCAGGTACTTTTCTTCTCTGATCCACCCTTGGATCACACCGGACACTTCTCCTTCACATCGCCTGCAGCATCTTCAGCTTCAAGCACCAACAACCTGCGTGACGAAACCCAACGCCACTTCGACCCTATGCACCCGCTTCCTGTGGGTGAGGTAACTCAGCAACGCCGGTGTTCCCACACTGGTACACACCTCTAGGGTCTGTGTCTAAAGTTTTGTCCTTCTAGGTTCAGCGGAAGTATCCTTAAACTCTATTTGTGTAACTTTTACGCACCATTGACTTTGCATTGGTGCATGCGTGTGCTTTAAGCGCTGCACCCGAATCCCGCGGGCTTTTCCCGACTTCAGCATTTCTAGTCCCGACTGCTCCCAGCGATGCCCTAGGCCTAACCACTGTTCGATTGGTATCTCTTATACCACTTTCTTAATATATGGTTTGAGTGGCCACCCACCCTCATCCATAATTGTGCAACTTTCATATGTTATACTGTGCTTTTGATTTAACGCTTGTGCCCCTTTGCTCATAAAGAGTACTGGGGATTATTTTAGAAATAAACACATATATTTTTATAATATATACTTGTGTGATGTCCTTTCATTTGATATTACAGGATTGTGATTGGTAAAACAGCTCGCTTAACACGACCTCTTGAGTTTAGACTTTAAGGCTGCTTAGTCTATGCTACCATTAAGATAGCTTGTCTATAAGGTTGACTTACAACCAGACACCATAAGGGATTGTTTGGACTGATACAAGGTGGTTCCAGAATTGGAAACATCATGTATCAGGCCAACTTCTCACATCTACTCAAAGGAGTCGGCGTTTCGATCCCGTGCTCAAGTTATAAAGGGATCATCTTCAGGACTTAAAGAATTATTTTGCCTGGTTGGAAATTATATACTCCTCCGCCGAGGGTATTGGGGCGTAGCTGAGAGATGAGAAGGTAAACTTCGCTTGTATCTTTTGGGCACAGGCTTGGACACGCGGATGCGTGGGCTCGGCAAGGTGGAAGCCTTTCCGGGAGTCCGTGGTGTAGTAATTACAGGCTCGAGTGTCAGGACAACCAGGCGCTGAGTGCCTGTCGGAGTGTCCGTTGTGCGATGGCTCGAGTCTTAACGCGCAGGGTTTGAACCGCAGATGCGTTAGCTCTTTAGGGTTGAGGCGCTGTCGGGCTATCCGTGGTTTACTGATTATGGGCTTCGACGCCGGCTAAATGACCGTCATAGCACCGCGGTCGAGTAATTCAAGGATTCGCGGGGAGTAGATCGATGTATGGACTGGCAGCTGAACAGCTGCCAGTCCAGACCTCGATCTACTCCCCGCGGATCCTTGAATTACTCGACCGCGGTGCTACGACGGTCATCTAGCCGGCGTCGAAGCCCATAATCAGTAAACCACGGATAGCCTGACAGCGCCTCAACCCTAATGAGCTAACGCATCTGCGGTTCAAACCCTGCGCGTTAAGACTCGAGCCATCGCACAACGGACACTCCGACAGGCACTCAGCGCCTGGTTGTCCTGACACTCGAGCCTGTAATTACTACACCGCGGACTCCCGGAAAGGCTTCCACCTTGCCGAGCCCACGCATCCGCGTCTCCAATCCTGTGCCCAAAAGATCCAAGCGAAGTTTACCTTCTCATCTCTCAGCTACGTCCCAATACCCTCGGCGGAGGCGTATATAATTTCCAATCAGGCAAAATAATTCTTTAAGTCCTGAAGATGATCCCTTTATAACTTGAGCACGGGATCGAAACGTCGACTCCTTTGAGTAGACATACGTTTAACCAATGTACATTAATGTGTGTATGTGTTACTCCAGGAAACACTGATAATATTGATTTAAAACAGTGCCCTGATTGCTCACTCTCTTTGCCTGAAACACTTTTCCCTCTACTACCTTCTCTCCTAACCTTTTTCAGTACGGTACAGGACTGTGCCTTACTTCAATGAAATGTTTTATTGCCAAATGTATCTTAACCTTCAATAATTGACTTGATTAATAAATTCCCTGTCCGGCTGAACAAGGGAGAGAAATATATAGTAGCCTATTATGGTCTATATAATATTATTGTAGGATTTTACTTAAGCTTAGGACCTTTGTTTTCCTTAAACTTAGTTGATAACCATGGTCCATAGCTACCCACTGGGTTCCCCTTGTTTTTTCAAACAATACTTTGATAATGTCACAGGTTGTATTTTTCGCTGCCACTGGGATGTCACATGATCTGATAGGGGTGCCCCAATGCATACTAGATGGGTTGCTTTCACAATATACAGTGGAGCAGACCTATCTGCGGACCCACAACATGAACCTGCACAGACCGCACCAACAAGGTGCATCCAGTTGTACAGATCCCTTGCTTCTGTCACACCCAATGTAATTTCCCCCTCTCTAAATAAAGGATCACACGTAAATCTTAAGCTCCTGACATGGAATGTCAATAGGTTGGGAGACTAAATGTAACGAGGGATTGTCCTTCAATCCCTGAAGAGGCAAGCACCGGACTTTGTCCACTTCCAGGAAACACACCTGGTGGATAACTCCTGTAGGGCCCTGAATAGGTGGGGCAATCAGCTGATCTCACATGCTGAATTCACCTCTGGGTCACGGGGTACTGGGGTGCTTATACGGAAGGACTGTCCCTTCATGGTTCACAAGACCCACTCTGAAGGACAAGGTAGAATTGTAGTTGTATCCGGTACATGGGAGGGGAAGGCACCTAATGTGATCTCGACAAATCCCCCCCATTCTCCGGACTGCAGCGCTCCACATTGCAAGCCCTCAGAAGCCTTATCCACTGTGCCTTACCTAGGCCTGGTCGCCCCCACGCTCCTCCTGCTACCTGTTCTTCACCGACAGCACCTGATTTTTCCGCCGCTGCCTTCACTTCACTGCAGGCGACCCAGCCGCCGCTGAGCCGCCCGCCCGCACCCGATCTTCCCGCCGCTGCCTCCCTGCGGCCCCGCCCCCGCCAGCCGATTGGATCCCCCGCTCCTGCCACCCAGCGGACCCTCCCTCCTGGCTCCCTTCTTAAGGGGACCACTGCCTCCTACTCGGGAGCGACCACTGTGCCTTACCTAGGCCTGGTTGCCCCCACGCTCCTCCTGCTACCTGTTCTTCACCGCCCGCACCTGATTTTTCCGCCGCTGCCTTCACTTCACTGCAGGCGACCCAGCTGCCGCTGAGCTGCCCGCACCCGATTTTCCCGCCGCTGCCTCCCTGCGGGCCCGCCCCCGCCAGCCGATTGGATCCCCCTCTCCCGCCATCCAGCGGACCCTCCCTCCCGGCTCCCTTCATATGACGCGCAAGCCCGTCTGCGTGCGTCCACGCCTGGACCGCGCTCGGACCGCGCCCACGCCAGAACCCCTGGCCCCCGCAGACGCCAGCCCACCCGCCGGACTTATGACGCCCCCACCCTCAACGCACTCAACACCGGCCGGATCCCCGGATGCTACCGAGCCACCCCGCGACGCACCCACGGACCCTTCTGCTGCCGATCCTGCGACTTCTCCTGCATCCGGACCTGCACCGCACCCGTTAAGCCGAGCACCAGCACCAACCACCTCAAGTGCATCCTGCTCAACACCCGCTCCGTCCACAGGCACGCCGTCGAACTCTGGAACCTGCTCGACACCACATCTCCAGACGTCGCCTTCCTCACGTAAACATGGATGAACTCCTCCCCAGCGCCCGACATCGCCATCGCCATCCTGGACGGATACAAGATCACCCGGAGGGACCGCGTCAACCAGACAGGAGGAGGCATCGCCATCGTCCACAAGAACACCATCCGCATCACAACCAGCTCCGACGACACCCTCACAGCCGCCGAACATCTCCACTTCCAGATACACACCGACCCCAAGACCACCCTCAGAGGCACCCTCATCTACATACCCCCGGGACCTCGCACACATTCAGCGAAGACATCGCAGACTTCATCAGCCCACAAGCTCTCTCCTCCGCTGACTACATCCTCCTAGAGGACCTCAACTTCCACCTGGAGAACAAGAAGGACAGCAACACCACCACCCTGCTGGACAACCTCGCCAACCTCGGACTCAAGCAACTGGTGAACACCCCCACCCACTACGCCGGACACACGCTTGACCCAGTCTTGTCCTCCAGCAAGGACGTCTCCTTCAGCCACTCCACCGGACTCCACTGGACAGACCACAGCTGCGTCCACTTCAGCTTCAGAAGGACCACGACCCACCACCACCTGCAACAGGTTCCCCGCAGGAGCTGGAACAAGATCACCTCCGACCAGCTCTCCACATCCCTGAACCTGAATCCTCCCGCCAGCTCAACATTCTCTAACCAGGCAGCCAACAACCTCACACAGTGGATCTCCAACTGCGCTGACGACCGCGCACCCCTGAAAAACCATCCCAGCAGACCCGGCAGCAAGAAGGCCTCCTGGTTCAACGACTATCTCATGAACTCCAAGAAGAACTGCCGCAGCCTCGAGAAAGCCTGGCGCAAAGACCCGACTACAGACAACATGACGTCCTTCAAGCACGCCACTCGCAAACACCACCAGCTGATCCTCGCCACCAAGAAAACCGCATTCAAGAAACGACTAGACAAAAACGCACACAACAGCAAAGAACTCTTCAACATCGTCAAAGAGCTCTCGAACCCCAGCGGCGGAACCAACAACATCACGCCCTCGCAAGAACTCTGCGACTCACTCACCTCGTTCTTCCACAACAAGATCGCCGACATACACAACCGCTTCGGCACACAGCCCACGCACCCAACCACAGAACCAACGCCCCCTACCACCACCCTCCGAGCCTGGACCCCGCTCAGCACCGAAGACACCATCCACACTATGAACACCATCCACGCCGGATCACCAACCGACCCATGCCCCCACCACGTCTTCAACAAGGCCGCCTCCGTCATCGCACCCTAACTCCGAGACATTATCAACTGCTCCTTCAACACCGCCACCTTCCCGGAGAACTGGAAGCATGCCGAACTCAGCGCCCTCCTGAAGAAACCATCAGCAGACCCCACCGATCTCAAGAACTACCGCCCCATCTCGCTCCTCCCGTTTCCTGCCAAAGTCATTGAGAAGACCGTCAACCGACAGCTTGCCGCCTTCCTCGAGACGAACGGATCCCTCGACCCCTCGCAGTCCGGCTTCCGAGCCAACCACAGCACCGAGACCGCCCTCATCGCAGCCACTGACGACATCCGAGCCCTGCTCGACAACGGGGAAACAGCTGCCCTCATCCTCCTGGACCTCTCCGCAGCGTTCGACACTGTCTGCCACCGCACCCTAGTACAACGCCTCAGCAACATCGGAATCCAAGAGAGGGCTCTGGAGTGGATCATCTTGTTCCTCGCCGGAAGAACCCAGAGAGTCCGCCTCCCCCCATTCAGATCCGAGGCCACCGAAGTCATCTGCGGCGTACCACAAGGATCATCACTCAGCCCCACCCTCTTCAACATCTACATGAGCCCCCTCGTGGCCATCGCACGCCAACACAACCTCAACATCATCTCCTACGCCGACGACACTCAGCTGATCCTCTCCCTCACCAACGACCCAGCCACCACCAGAACCAACCTACACGAAGGGATGAAAGAAGTAGCCGAGTGGATGAAGAACAGCCGCTTGAAACTCAACTCCGACAAGACGGAAGTCCTCATCCTGGGAACATCTTCCTCCGCCTGGGACGACTCCTGGTGGCCCCCGGCCCTTGGCAGCGCACCCAAACCAACGGACCACGCTCGCAACCTGGGCTTCATCCTGGACTCCTCCCTCTCGATGACCAGACAAGTCAACGCCGTCTCGTCCTCGTGCTTCAACATCCTACGCATGCTCCGGAAGATCTTCCGATGGATCCCCACCGAAACCAGGAAGACGGTCACCCAGGCACTCGTCACCAGCCGACTGGACTAAGGAAACACCCTCTACACCGGAACCACAGCCAAACTACAGAAGAGACTCCAATGCATCCAGAACGCCTCTGCACGACTCATCCTGGACATCCCCCGTCACAGCCACATCTCCGGACACCTGAGAGACCTGCACTGGCTCCCCGTCAACAAGAGAATCACGTTCCGACTCCTCACCCACGCACACAAGGCCCTCCACGACCTGGGCCCCAGGTACCTCAACAACCGCCTGACCTTCTACACTCCCACCCGCCAGCTTCGTTCGACCAGCCACACCCTCGCAGCCGTTCCACGCATCCGAAGGACGACCATGGGAGGAAGATCCTTCTCCTACCTGGCAGCCAAGACGTGGAACTCTCTCCCCATCCACCTCCGCCAGACCCAAGACCACCTCTCCTTCAGGAAGCAACTCAAGACCTGGCTGTTCGAGCAGTAGCAGACCCCTCCCTCCCCTAAGCGCATTGAGACCCTCCGGGTGAGTAGCGCGCTATATAAATTTCTTGATTGATTGCTTGATCTCCCACTCGGCGCGTTGGTGCTAGGGGGAGATTTTAATCTCACAGTAGATGGCGCACTGGATCTCTTGCCCTGCGTAGGGCCCATTCAGCGGGATCCCAGCTTGCTGAATTCCTATCCGCCATGGGCCTGGTTGATATCTGGCGATGACTTAACCCTAATACCATTCAATTCACATTTGTCTCCCGAGCCCATAACAGTCAGTCACAAATTATTTACATGTTCACACACGCACAGGACATTCATGAATTCGCTGAGACCCGCAGCCTCGTTCGGGGAACCTCCGACCACTCTCCCATTCTCACAAAGTTGTCAGTTGGTTCCCCACCTCGTTGCACCACCCAGACCATAAACCCCTGGGTGCTCAAAATACCACACATCAAAGAGACGTTAATTAAAGACACCAAGCTATACTTTAAAGAAAACGTTGGCCCGGTCACCTCAGCCCAAATCCTGTGGGGCCCGTTTGGTGCCATTATAAAGTGAAGAGCTCTTGCTCTGATGGTGGGCCATAAGAGAGAACTAACCAAGGGTATAGAGGAACTTGAGGCGGATATGCTACAGAGGGAATTAAGAGTAGCGCAAACCACAGAGGATCTCGATGCGCAACTATCACTGGCAGTCGTTTGATTAGACCATAAACAACTCTTTACAGAAGTGGCCCAGGTGAAATACAAATCAACCTGTCATAAGATATATAAACATGGGAAAAGAACAGGCAAGCTCCTTGCCTGGCTAAAAAAAGAGCAGTTATCTAGATGGGTACATGAACTGCTTGAACAGAAGGGCAAGATAATTACTGATCCTCAGCAGATATCAGACACATTTGCAACCTATTGCGAATCCGTTTATACCTCATCCGGGACGACCACGCCGCTCGCGGTTAGGGAACTGCTCTCAACTATCAAAGTTCCCTGTTTGTGCCCTGAAGATCGATACTCCCTCGAGGTAGAACCCACAACGGAGGAAATCTGCCTGCTATTCGTGACTGGGCGGCTGACATGGACAGAGCCATGATAGCTGAAAAAGATATCTTCAAACACAGAGGATGCCCTAGGAAGTGGGACCGCAAGTGGGGTATGTGGAACAAATACAGGGGAGATATATGTTTATCTCCAACAGTTGAATTGCGATGTGACAAAATGAGACTTCACAATGCGCTCACTGTTGATGGGCCACCTCTGAGCGGGGGATCGTGATGTTATTGATGTAATTTATAATAATGCTATCAATGTAATATCGCCCAAATCCATCATGCTCATGTACATGTTCATCTCATGCATGCCATGACTTCAATGCATTGCTGTGCTGTTGTTTGTTTACACCAATAAAACAGTTTTACATTTTTTTTTAAAAAAGGTACACTGTGTAAAGTAACCAGGCAAACTTCAAAGGAATTTCAGAGGGGCAAATTACACCACAAATGCTCTTTTGTGGTAGTGTGGGCGAGCAGTTAAACACATCAGAGCATTTATTACACACACAGGCAGTAAATGAGACTCGTAATAAAGAAATCGACACCAATTTATAAAAATAACATGTATTTTTTATTTAAATTTAGATACCAAGATTGGAATCGGCTAAGTACATTTTATGTTGGGAATCTTTACAGTTTCCATAAACTGACACAGTGCAATTTCTGGATCTGGAATGTTATCCTATGGAGGAAAAACATGTATTGCATTTGGGCACTTAGCAGGGAGTTACCAGCCTATTCTTCAGGGCTTAAGGTGAGTATCCTTATTGGGAGGGAACCCAGGGGATGCTTGTGGTCGACCGTGTTGAAGGCCGCTGATAGGTCTAGGAGGAGGATGAGCTTGCAACATCTGTCTGTATCCAGGGATTTATGTCCTCTACTATGTTCAAGATATCCGTTTCCATGCTGCATCCTTTTCTGAAGCCCAATTGGTACTGGTCCAGGAGATTGCTGTTTTTGATGTGCTGGTTAAGTTGTGGAAGGACACATCTCGAGAGTTTTGGCTAGGAGGGGGAGATTGAAACCGGTCTGTAGTTGTTGAAGTTGGTCGAGTCCACATTGGTGTGGCTTGGCCAAGTTTGAGACCGTTTGGCATAATGCCAATTACAACGGACCTATTTATAATCTTAGTCTAGAGGGGGTTTAGGGCGTGATTGAGTTTTTTTACCAGGGAGGCTAGAAGGGGTTCTGCAAGGTGGGTGGATGGTTTAGATGTAGTCGGCAGGGCAGATATGTCCATCACCGAGAGTGGGCTGAATACCTACCAGCTTCTAGGAGTTATGAGGGTCCCTTGGATTCGGTTTCACTTGTTGTTGTCCTGTGGCGTGGCGTGGCATTGCTGGGGTGGCTGTAGAGAGAGGGGGTGGCGTTATCTTCATTTCCCAGAGGGGGTGTTCTCATTGGATGTAATTATCTAAAGGGTTTATAGTCAGGAAAAAGGGGAGAGAAGGGCGCACTGCTAAATATTGACGCAATTCTATCTGGAGATTGTTGGTCGGAATGAGGTGTAAAAGGGTGAGGGGTTGAGCCCTATAATCCCCCAATAAGGTGTCAGCCAAGGGTAATGCACCAGATAATACCAACAAGGTACCTATGCACGCAAGAAAATCATATAGTAAATTGTGTCAGTGTAGACACTTGTACAATAGAAACAAAGCCTGTTAGTAGACAAAATAAATTTTTTCATTAAATGGATCGTCTGAAATATGGTGTTGTAATGTTCTCAAGAGAGATCCAGCCGACACGTGTTTCGTCGCCAATGGGATAATCTTCCAGCGACTCCTCAGGGCTGGGGGAGATACAAGGGACAGTAGTGGAATACATGGCAATATACATCAAAACACAGTTCATTATGACATGCCTCCAACAGGGAACCTGCATCATAAGGAAAAGAGAGCCACAAAACGCGTGAAAAAACGTGATAAAAGGGGAGAATTCATGTGCAGGTGGTGTGTCCAGAAATGTGTCTGTGAAGGACGGCAGAATATTTGTGGGTAAGCTCCCAAGCAGAGCTCTATGAGACTGCACTGAAGGTATCGCGTGTGATCTAAAAAAGACAACAGGAGGGAGTGTTTTAGTTATAAAAACATGCATGTGCTAGACTGTAACGAGGTCGATGACCCAATAATAATAAAAGGGGGGCTCACTGACACAATTTATTATATGATTTTGTTGTGCGCAAGGGTACTTTGTTGGTGTTCTCATTGGATGACTGGTTATGCTCATCAAGGGAGAGCTCGATCTTCGTGATTTTGTCATTGAAGAAATTTGTGAATTTGTCACACCGTACTTTGGATATCTGAGGGTTTTGTAAGGCTGGCTTGGAGGATTGTTGCTCAGTGATGTTGAAGAGCTCTCCGTTGTGGTTTATGGCCTTGTCAAGAGTATTGCTGAAGGAGGCTTTTATATTTCCTGCATTCCTTCCGTAGCTGTTTGAGGTTGGCTGTGGATGGATTTGTTCACCTGAGTCTTTCAGCCTCTCTGAGCTGTCTTCATCTAGTGTTAAGGTCTTTATTGAACCAAAATCTCGAGTTGTTTTTCTCACTTTTTGTAGGTTGAGCCTGAGCCAGAGTGCCACCATAGTACCGCTGTGTCATCATTTGTAACCTGTGCAAAAAACAACAGGTGATGGACAGAATGCAGAACAATGTCATACATTCACCCCAGTACAGAGATCTGGGCCTAAATCCATCGTTTTTTTGCTCACCATGCCATTCCAGATTGAACCCAGCCATATGCAAATCAGTCTTGACCCTGTGCCCCATGGGAACAGTCCAGCCCGAACTGCCAAGCCAGGTTTTCCCTGGACTGGAAACAAGCATCCAAGGACCGGTTTCGGGCTTTCAGCCCTCATCAGCCTGGATAGCTTGATTCCAGTGGCATGGAGAGCACGGGACTCACGTCTGAGCATACCCGTCTCACTCGGTCCTACCAGAAACCGGTCCTGGGAAGCTTGATTCCGGTCCAGAGAAGACATGGCTTGGCAGTTCGGGCTGGATTGTTCCCATGAGGCACAGGGTCAGACTGATTAGCAAATGGCCATGTCTGAACTGGGGTGGCAGAGTGAGCTAAAGAACGGTGATGGATTAAACCCAGATCAGTTGACTGGGGGTGAGTGTTTGTATTGTCAACGCTCCGTCCATCACCACCTTTGCTTTTTCTTTGTTCGCCCTAAGTTGGCAGGGTATGCTCAGACGTGAGTCCCTTGCTCACTTTGCTACTGGAGTCAAGCAAGCCCGGCTGAAGGCGGCTGTAATGCCAGAAACCGGTCCTGGGAAGCTTGATTCCGGTCCAGGGAAGACATGGCTTGGCAGTTCGGGCTGGATTGTTCCCATGAGGCACAGGGTCAGACTGATTTGCATATGGCCATGTCTGAACTGGGGTGGCAGAGTGAGCTAAAGAACGGTGATAAATTAAACCCAGATCAGTTGACTGGGGGTGAGTGCTCCGTCCATCACCACCTTTGGTTTTTCATCATTTGTAACCTCCCATGGCTACTGCCCCCTTCACTGGGTTGTTACACGGTAGTGTACTGTTTCTCCTCCTGCAGGCACGACAACGTGCTTTGCTTACATTCAGCTCACCATGCGCGCTTCCGCTTTTATAGCAACCGGGACAATGGCGGCCACTTCGAATCCAATCCCATAGGACTCGCATTTAAATGCGCGACCTATTGCATGTTAAATATTTTTTTGTTTGGACTGTGGGGTTGCCTCCCAAACCACCCTGGGAGCACCAGGGGATGAGCAAGAACTCTTGTGTGTGTTTTCCTGTCCCTTCCAAGCGGAAGGAGCTGTGCTTGCACGCTGCTCCTCCCACTAGATACAAGCCTGCTGCCTCTGCCTGCACACACTGCTGAGGCTGTAATGTGTGGATGACAGCGCAGAGATAGGCACCCCGGGGACTAGCGGAGAGCCCTGCTTCTTGCGCAGAGCCCTGCTTCTTCGAGTGCAAGGGAGAGCTTATCACTCCGCAGGACATACAGGCAAGTCTCTGCTGCCTGGGAGGGGAGGTGTCCGCCACCAAGAATAAGGAGAGTCCAGCATTCTGACGAGGAGAGGTCATTACCCCAGGGACAGGCAGAGATCACCGACCACAGGACACGCTTAACTCTGCTCTCAGGGGAGGCAAGAAGAAGAAGGAACCTGCACCAAGGAGAGCCGGGGGCAGGCGGAACACTGCCGACCCAGAGGCACTCAGAGTTCTGAGGACATGGCACACTCAGCCTGACCCTCGGCCAAAAGAGCAAAAGTTAACCCTTGTATTTTTTTAATTTAATGGTGCGTTATTTATTATTTCATAGTGCCTGCTTGAGATGCGTTAGCAGGTGTTTCTGATGCCCAGCGTTTTGAGGGGCAGCCTCTCCTTTGCCATGGGTGTGCTCTGGTGGGGGCGCCTGGCGGCCCTGCTCTCCGTATGGGGGCCCCTTCTGCCGGGTTAGGTCCCTGACTGACTTCTCCCTGGACAATGAAGTGCATTCTGCGTTCATTCACTGGCGGCTGTGCAGCCGGGACTGTAGGTAGATGCAGAAACAGATCCTGTCTATCCTGGGCCTGCCCCACCTGCATGGGAAGCAGAACTCTGCACCCATGTTCATGCTCAACCTCTACAACGCCATGGCGGTGGAGGAGGAGGAGAATGGCTGCTTCTCCTACCCCTACAAGCACATCTTGACTACCCAGGGCCCACCCGCCGCCAGCCTACAGGAAGGTAACATCCTCGCCGACATGGTCATGAGCTTCATCAACCTGGGCCTTTCATTTTGGGTGCTTCTGGGCTCTTCGCTAACGCTGGGAGTGAAAACTGCTTGCAGGAGATGCAAACCAACTATACATCTCCAGTACACGAGGTACAATTTCATATTCCCCTTACACATCGAGTGACCTGCAGTGTTAGTGAAGTTTGCTACATTTAGTGTCATCAAGTGAGGAGGGATGTTTGCACCAACATACTTTCCAGTCCTCTGCTTTCATGTGACAATCTAATGTATTATGGTCATTGGAGACTTGATTTGGTTCCATTGAACCAGACCAGCAGGAGTGATTTGTAGGTTAAGCCCAGCAGAGGAGAACATGTTGGTTTTTACAAGTAGTGAGGTTGGCTCCCTGGTAGTATTTAGTCCAGTTGGTTCTATGTGAGCAAAACCAAGACTTCAAACCCCAGCATGCAACTAGGTTATCAGATGAAAGCCGAAGACTGGGAAGAAGGTTTGTGGTGGCTTGGGAGGAGGTGGGGTAGGAACTGTAGCAATGTGGAGGCATGAAGAATAACTCCTGTGATCCTAGGACAGCACGTTTCCAGTCCAAACTTTGATTTTACAGTTTATTGTTCAGCAATTCCTCATACCAATTGTAGTGTACCAAAGCTACAACCCAAGAATGTAGGGATTTATGAAATCCAAGCTCACTAGCCCAGGACCCGAGGCACAGTGTTATTTAGTTTGGAGAGGAGACCAACTATTTGAATTTGTCCTCTGCTAGAGTGGAGTAGTGTACACACTCGTGTCTTTTCTCATTTTATTTGCAATCTGTAGTCTGCAGTTATTATTTTTAAAGGGACAACTCGCAAAAGAGACCCCATAAATACCACAACGCAACGAGCAATACCAACCCTACTTCAGTTTGGTATAAAACAACCTGAGCTCTGAGTCCTCTGAGTGCGGTGACCAAACAACCCCTGTCCCTGCTGCATCACAACCCAGTCCTGGGCCAGACTGCTGTAAATCAGCTATAGTCTTTAACTTTAGACCTAATGTTTCAGGCTAGATAACCCATTGCTTTATTCCCCACAGTGCATTCTGTTTTTATATGACATCCAGTGACTGGGGTGAGGGTATCTCCGTCAAACTGAGAATTCTGAAAAATTACCAGAGCACCTAGAACGCCTTATGTAAAGAAAAGAAAGCCAAGCCTGCAAGCGTTTGCCCTGTTGTTGTTCACATCTACTGGAAGTGGCTAGAATTCCCAAAATGTTTTGGGCTGGGTTTTAAGACCAACATTTGCAATGCAATAGGTCTCGCATTTGCGAGAGTTTAAGCTATTTGCATTGTAAATGACAATAACTTTTATTTATGTTTTAAAAACCAAAATTTAAATAAAAGGCATTGTCATCTACAATGCCAATAGCTCAAACTCAAGTAAATGTGAGACCTACTGCATTGCAAATGCTTGTTTTAGTTTCAGCAGCGCTACTTGGTCCAGGATGGAGGACATCATTGAGTTTTAATGAGTAGTAAGTTAAGTTGTTGAGAGGTCCTCTGATGAGATGGGTAGTAGTTACAGCATTTTTTTTTCAAGTTCCTTTAGAGGGACTTGCCTTATGTTTCTCATTCATTGTGAGGTTTTTTGTGTGCGAGTTGGGTGGGGGAACACTTTCTTAATGTGGAACAGAATGATGTGGTGGTCTGTCATGTCAACAGGAAGGATGTTGTTTATGGTTAGTGTTTCTTCATGCGCTATGATAGAATCCGGGGTTGAGCCTTTGTTGTGGGTTTGACGCTTGCGGTGCTGGGAGGGGTTCATACTGAGTAGGAGGTTGTTTAAGGATTGGATTAGGGTATTGCTTTCGTCTTTCCAGTGAAGGTTGAGGTCACTTGGGGTGATGATGATAGCGTGTGAGAGTAAGCAGTGTGTTATCAGATCTACGTTACCTGGTGGGTGGTAGAGTAGGAGGCAGTTCATTATTAAGTTGTCTCTCATCCTTATGGTGGCTGAGATATTCAAATGTGTTGTAGGAAAAGGTGTTTGCTTCCCCTCACATTAATGTTGTTCTTGTGGATAATGGCAATGCCACCACGGTCCTTCTTGCCTTTCATGATGATTGAGAATCCCAGTGGGACTAGTAAGTCCATGGTCTGGTATGAGGAATCAGCCATGTTTCCGTGATGAATGTGATATCTATGTTGCAGTTCAGGATGGTTTCCGCTAGTTCTTTTGCATGCTTGGTTGCAGATCTGCAGTTTGAGCATGTTTTTGTGGTCTCTGCAGTTTTTGGAGGGGAGGAAGGCAGGGGGATATTAGGGAGGTGTCCTGGTCGTTGTGGGTGGAATGGAGTTTCTCCGCAGACTTGTGATAACCTGGATCTTTCAGAAGTTGTTGGTTCCAATAGGTGCCAGGTTGTAAGAATTAGCTAGCTCTACTGCTTTGAGACCACGAGGAGCTTGTTCTTTTTGGTGTCTGAGCTTTGTAGTTGTGAGCCAATGTGGTCCAGCCGTGTGGCTGTGTCTTAGCTCGTTTTGAGACTTGTCTGCAGCTGAATGTAGGGAGGGTGATAGGCAATATTCGGACATATGTTTATGTTCATAGGGATAATATTGAGACCCTGAAATACTTAACTTAGTTAGTTTTCCATGCAATTTAGTCACTCCTCTAGCTTATTTGCCTCTAGATTGGGTGTAGTGCTCTGAGGTCGTAGTTCAGAGTCTGCTTCGGTGAGGGGTGAGTTGGAAAGGATCACCCAGTCTAAGCTAGAGGTTGTGTTGCTAGAAGCCCCTATCCTGGGGTAAGAGTCTGGCCCATAGGTGGTTGGTCGATTTAAGCTCAACATGTTCTTTTGGCTGGAGTTGTCTAGTCTCTACATGGATGCCTCTTGTTGTGGGTGACCCAGCTGTATTTTCTGGCTGCTCAGTATGGAAGAGTGATTTTTCCTTCTTTGTGGGGGGGATGTGGTAGAGATTGTGGTCTCCCTGTTAGTTGTATTGTTGACCCAGTCAGGCTTTATGTTGGCTTGAGTGAATCCTTGCGGGGTTCCTATCACCTGCTCTTCGCCAGGGGGATGTTTCTTGGGCACTAACCCACCTCCAGTAGTTGAGTAGTTGCTCCCCGGGCTAAGAGTGTTGTTTGTAGAAGGTCTAGTTGGAATCTCTTTGAGGCTGTGAAGATATCAGGGCTACGATTGTTGTTGGGTGTAGATATGTGGCCCGTGTGGGTATGTTTAAGGGAGAGCCTCGGATTTGGGATGAGAGGCTGGTTACAAGAAGGTTTTGCTAGGGTTACTACTTGCATTTTCAGGTCACTAAGAAGTAAGTCAAACACTTCATTTGTCTGCTCATTGTCTGCTGCTTAAATGAGGATGTTTTATAGATTGAGATGGTAGCTTTCACTACGGGTAAGGAGGAGAGTGGTATTATAAGTTTGAGGTCATAGGGGATGTTGTGTGATGTTTCGACTGTCTTGAGGGAGTAAAATTGCATTCCGTCATTTAGCAGTGTGTCTTGTGTGGAAGATTAGATCGGTCTTAATGGCTCATTTAGAGAAGCAAAAATAGGATTCCGATATGAGACTTTCAGGGTTGCTCCTCAGAATGTTGTTTGAATTTGTTTGCTCCATTTTTTGGATAGGTTAGGTGGGTAGTTTATTCTGAGGGGGCTAATTCCTGAAGGGGATAGAGTGGGAGGAAATGAATTATTGAGGTCTGACATTTTCATTTGTTTGTGAGGTCAGCAAGCCGTAATGAGGACTTTTTTATTTTTTTATTATTTTTTTTATTGGTGAAATTGAGCATATTGGACCAATGACTGGACAACACTTAGTACATATAATCATCGCAGCACATCCATGCTTTAGTTTTTCATTCGTGTTTTCTCACATATAGATCTTGTTGAAACATTTTACTGTAGCGTATTTAACATACGTTGCTGTGACCACCTTGCACAGTATACCCAAATATTGTACTGTCCATTGGATTTGATCTCCCAGCCTACGTCGTCACTTCGGAGGTGGTGGCTACGGAGCCATCAGAACTAGTCTCCAAGATTGTGCTCCCTGGGGGGTTGTCCGTATTTTGCCAATATATGCATACGTCGTATATCCTGAGAGTCCGCTCCCTCTGGTTCGCCTGTCTCTTTCCCTAATAAGTATGTATAATAAGATTTTCAGATATTTTTGGGTCGATTCAGCAGGGAGAGTAGTTTGTTATGTACCTCTGATTGTGTGTTGCAATAAATCATGTTTCTATGCCATGTTTCCACTGTGGGCACAAGGCCTTTAGCCTATCGCATCGCCACGGGACGTTTAGCCAATAGTAGCCCCATTGCTATCAGTTTGTGATGTATTTTTGAAAGTACTTTTTTGTAACCTTGTAGGACCATGAATGGGTCGGATCCATCCCCAGTATGATGCCTGTTATACGTTCTAATTCCTGAATGACTGCCTCCCAAAAAGAAAATACCTTGGGAGAGTACCAAGCTACATGTACAAATTAAGCTGTTTGTTTTGCACATCTGTGGCATTCCGCCGTGCTTTGAAGTGCATATCTGTATAACCTCTCAGGGATATAATGGATCCAGATAAGATACTTAAATTGTATTAGTCTATGTCGTCCGTTTTGTGATACATCCTTGGTCATGGTGAAGCAGTATTCCCAGCTCCTGTCATCTATATTTATACCCAACTCTCTCTGCCAATCTTGTCTCGCCTTGATCATGAATGGTCTGCAAGCTTCTTGCCCAGCAGAGTAGAGTTTAGTAACTAGCTTATTGGGCACCCTTTCTTTTATTATGAAGGATAGTGCCGGCATGTCAGGGGCCTCTAGCATGTCATCTCCTAGAATTGCTCGCAGCAAAAAGTGAAAACGAGACATGATCGTTGGAGATTCCGACTCCGCTCTTAACAGTTCCCAACTCTTCGCTGTTCCTTCTGCAAGCAAACCCCCCCATTTTTAGGTCTCGCCTAGTGTATTGCGTAAGCAATCGCTATGCGAGAGATATAGAGAGCTGCTCCAGGAAAGGTTACCAAGCGGGCTTTTGAATGCGGATTATGGACAGTGCATGTGCTTGTGCACGCGCTCGCCATTTGCTCCCCCCCCCCCCCCCCCCCCATCCGACTTGAAAGGAAACCGCTCGCACACCACCATTCCACCATTTGGCTGTGCCTCGCATCACCTCACAGGCTCCCACCCCATCAGACTTCAAAGGAATGCGCTCCCCGCCCCCGCCACAGCAATGCCGAGATCTTGTTATCTTCACGCCATTCGCGCCAGGCAGCAGTCCCACTTACATTCCCAGCTCATTTGTATCTTTACTTCAACTCATCCCTTGTTTTTTTCTTTTCCTCTCCCCTTTGTACCTTTCTTCTGTTGCATATTGATTTCTTCTCGTTCATTTTTGTTCATTCATTTACTCGTTGTACAGAACTGCAGTAGGAGTACTTTCTATCAGCGCAGCGCCCTTTCACGAGCGCCGCACTGGTTTTGCTTTTATTCTCATGTCTTTTCCCCCACTGCTCCTCCACCCCTTTCTCTCCCGGCCTCCCTTTCACTCAGTCACGGAGGGTGTGCTTGTAGTGAGCGTGTTAACAAGGTTCGGTTTCTGGAAAAGTGCTGGCGCCATTCTTTGAAATTCTAAATATTCAGGATTCACAATTTACCCATACACCACGGATCTTGATGTCGCCTTCACTAAAGGGGCCTCTTTTATTTTGGTGCCGGTCCAATTTTCTGCCACAGTCTGACCCTGCCACATGCCTTAACTCAGAGTCTATGTCGTTCTCGTCAATTCCAAGCATGTCACAACCACTCCCTCGACAAACAATGGAGCAGCTCTCGAATTTATGTTTAAATGGACTTCTGAAGGTATGCTGCCCGCTTCCCTGCTCTGGCCGGCTCCAATTGAAAGCACTGTTTGAAATAGAGTAAAGAGCATTCAGGGCATGGCCAGAGGGACGCCAAGTAATTTTACTCCAATTCAGCTCATTCGGGTCTCCCTTCCACTTCTGTCTGACATCATGCTCTTGACTCTCTCGTTTGCTAGAACTTTACTTTTTGGGTCTGGGAGTAACTGGAGACAACCAGACAGTGGTTCTTCTTTTTTTTTTTTTTGGCCGAATCCCATGTTATTACGTGTGCAGCATTGGCTTCCCGGTTGTTTCTGTCACTGCATCTTCTCAGCTGACATGGACACCACTTTTATAACCGATTATAGAATGGGTTCAGCATGCTCAGCCCTCTCTCTTTGTCTGTGACTCTATGCTTCTCATCGGAACTGCGATGTTGATACTTGTTTTAAGAAGTGCTAAGGGAGCGTTAGATCCAATTATTAGATGGCCTTTCCATAGTGGTATCTTGGTACTTAAATGCTCATAAGAGTTTTGTGCACGCCGATTAAAGTTACTGTTTCACAAAGCGCCCCTGCTGTAGGTACTAATGTTTAGTGTCCTTCATCCCTCGATTTCTTTTCTTTGTTCGCTTTTATTGTTACCATCTGTTTCTGCAGCATGATTAACTCTTATTGTAGTTCAATTTAAGTGTCGTTTGTAATACTAAATGAGGCAATTACAACCCCTCCACTGCTATTGAGTTTGTGTCCAGGCCACCTTGCTTTTAACCTCGCAGCTTGACGGGTAGTAGGATTTTTCGTCAGCTGCTGGTTCGTGTAAATTATCAAATCTGGGAAGGTCAAGAGCTTCAGGTTTTACCAAAGTTACAGTAAATTTCTATTTATATAGAATAATAACATTTCTTAAGAACATCCTTTTAGGAACAACCTTTTAAGTGCCAGAATGGTCCTGAAAACGTTTGCCCAGCACCTATCCAGCATCGCCAAGTGGTGACATTAACACCCCGACTCGGTCCCTCGCACATTAAGAAAAAGTTTTTTCCACCAAGACAATAAAGTACCCAGAAGTGTCAGTGTCGCACCCTTTAATGGAAAAAACCCTGGCATTTTAAAGGTGATCCTAGAGTTTCAGCGTCCATTGGCTAAACCTGTGCAGTTTGATGACTTCAGCTGGGGATGCTGAATCTATTCAGAATATCTTCTGTACCCTCTGGGCCACTCCCCAGGCTCTGACCCCCAAAACAGCTCCTGCACTTGCTCCAGCACACAAGTAAGACATAGTCAAAGCCTACCTTAGTGCCTAAAGATGGCAGCCATATGCTTGCAATAAAAAAATGCATTTTAAAATAAATTAGCCATTGTATACAAGTTAAATAAACTAGTACGTGTGATAATTAGCTGAGAGGCATACCTAGACGAGGATTAGAAACCCTTTTTAGTTCTTAATGCACTTCATAGGAACATATTCTGCTTATTGCTACAAAGAAAAGGTACTATTGGCTTTGAATGAGTGCATCCGGAAGACATCGTTTTATCACAAGGATGACCAATAAAAAATCAAAATTAAAAAAAAGAAGCATAAAGAATGGAAAGAAAAATTATTGGTGATCTATGAACCCACCAACCCTGTTACTGAAGTGCACTTTGATTGAGGCAGATGTGCACCTAAAGTTGTATGTCCTGTACCACTATTTTAGATTCCATAATTTGTGATTAGCACAGTTTTGCCTAATATGCATCTGTAGCAATATTTCAATTAAAAAATGTTTAAATAAATTTTAGCGTTTTTTTTACAATTATCATTTAATTTTTTAACGTTTTGAAGTTAGTTTTTCCATTGTCTCACCAATAATTTCATTGCAACTCCATGTTCTCTTATCCTGTGCTAATCGCCTGCTCTCTTCCACCCCACCTCCTTCTTTAACTCCCTGTTCTCTTCTGCTGTGCTAATCTGCTGTTCTCTTCCACCTCATCTCCTTCTCTAACTCCCTGTTCTCTTCTCTTCTCCTGTGCTGATCTGCTGTTCTCTTCCAACCCACCTCCTTCTTTAACTCCCTGTTAACTTCTGCTGATCTGCTGCTCTTGTCGTGTTCTAATCTAGGACCCCGATCAATATTGTGACCTTATGCCCCTATACGGCTATAATCCATTCATACCCCTATAATGGCATAAACGATCAGAGCCATATTTCAGCCATATTTCAGAAACTCGCCTCTGCAGCTCATTACAGTACATGACACAGCAGAAGCCACTATCTTAGATTCCTAGATTACACTCAGAGTTCTTCAACAAGATAAAACCCCCAGCAACCTGGGAAAACCCCGCTTGCTATGTTTTGATTAGTAATAGAACTCTAATGAGCACTGTAATAACGACCGGTTCTTGTGACATCTTTATTGACGTCTTATGTCCAAAAACGTACGTGAAACAAGGCACCTTTCAGGTATAAATATTACCAACGTTGCCTTAAGCAAGAGCGATGGTGTGGTGAATACAGGAGCAGAACAGCTGTCACTTGCAGAGCCCAGCAGATGCAAGCAGCCCACGGACGCTGCCCCTCCTCCTCCTTGACGCGCTGAGAAAGACGCTGTCTTTTCTCCTGCCGAGAAAATCCAGCTCCGGCGTTTCCAGCCTACCCTTGTGGGTGACTGGAATATCGAATCCTGAAAGGAGATACAAGACCTCCAACATTCTATTCCAGAGGTATGGTGTTGACTAAACCCTTAGTGAGAATTCTTGAAGCAAATCCTTGGCAAAACCAACTTAACTTAAACTGCTACTTCCTTACTCCCTTCCACGTATTAGGCTTAGGTCAGGTACACTGGGGTAGGCGTAGTTAGAAGCACCAGTTGAGTACGTTAGCTAAATGTATATATGAATGTATATATTTTATTCATTTTAACCATTGTATGGCTAAGAAACCATATCAATGCTTTTACAGTATTATTTGGCAATCCTCCTTTTACTGTACGCACTTTTTATAATAACACATCTTGCAATCGTGGCAAGTCATTTCTCTTGCATGAGAAGAAAGACTGTTCAATAAATAATACCTTTTATTGAAAACGCCCGTCTCTCTATTCTCTGCATCTTGGTGAAAGTAATCTGCACAACTGACTGAGTAAAATAACTGTCTATTGTTTCACACGACTCTAGAGATTGACTCTTTTTCTTCAGGCTCAACAATAGACTACACTCTGGCTGACCCCGACCTATTCACCTACATCAAAGATTTTAATATTCAGGCACGGGGAGAAAGTGATCACTACCCACAGACCTTCGTACTAACTACTTTGCCAACTAAGTCCTTGCAAGCGCAGCCTTTATCTTTCAACTCTCAACTTTTCAATCGGCAAAGGCTAAATTGGAACGAAGAGAACATTTCGAACTTAATGGAGACTTGCCACTCACTGTTGTCACCCCCAGCCACGTCAAAAGACATAGTTAGGACATGGGAATCCTTTGTGGTGGATATAAATAAGAATTACCAAAGCAAACGCAGAGGACAAAAAACAATAAGAAACAGAGGAGGGAAATGGTACACTCCAAAACTACGCTTATTAAAAAGACAAATGAACACTTATCTCAGGGCTCAACGTAAAAAGGATTCTCAACTACCAGAAGAAACCTTGAAAAAAATCCAATCCTTAAAAAAAGAGCTAAAACGAGAGACCAAAATGGCCAAACGAATGCACATGGAAAAACTAGAGTGCACTATACTCCATGCAAGCAAACCGCGGAACTGCAAAGATTTGTGGGCAAAAATAAATTTCATGCTAAACGGCAAACATCGGCAGTTTAATTCAGATATGACCGACCAACTCTGGTGCAGCCACATTGACTCACTATACAACCTCACCCACGATACATCCACTGATAACACACTGGCACCACCATCTGAGACTACTACAACTCAAAGCCCGAGTACAATGGCAGAATCAAAGTCCCCCGACCTTAAAGTCACCTGCAAACCACTGACAGTGGAGCATACAGGAGAATCCGATCAAATCACAACGACGCAGGTACTGATCATCATAAAAAACTTGAGAGCAGATGGAGCCCCTGGTCCAAACGGCCTCCCCAACGCCTTATTCAGGCAAGATCCAAAGTTCTGGGCCAGCCAACTATCTCCTTTGTTTTGCCACAGCTTAAGCACTGGGAGTATTCCGGATTCTTGGAGGGGCAGTATTTTACATCCGATACATAAATCAGGAGCCCGCTCAGATCCAAATAACTATAGGCTAATAGCCTTAATAGACGTAGAGGCCAAGATCTACGCATCCAATCTTTTGGTAGATCTGGAACTCTGGGTCAATGGAAAAGCGCTAATCCCACCGACACAAACAGGCTTTAGGGCAGGAATGGGCACTCTCACTAACTTATCCGCGCTAACCTTACTGGCTAAAAAGGCAATCGATAGCTCTTCCACACTTTACACCTGCTTTTTAGACTTGACAGCGGCTTTCGATAAAGTCCCCAGATCCAAACTTTGGGCCAAAATGAAAGCCTGGGGCGCGCTGCCAAAGCTACTGGGAGCAATAATAGTTATACTCGCACACCTGGGTTCAAATAAAAAAAGGAGATGGCCGAAGTTTAACAAAGAAATTCACAACTTTGAATGGCCTAAAACAAGGCTGCGTGTTGGCCCCCAGCCTTTTTAACATCTACACCGCAGACCTAGAAAGCGATCTACGTACAATCCAGGGAGATCCACCAAAACTGGGACAAACATCCATTGTTAGTCTACAATATGCAGACGACATTGTGCTTCTCTCAAAAACCCCGATCGGCCTACAACGTTTGATTTCCCAACTCGCGTCATATATCACCAAAGCACAATTAACCATAAACCTCAAAAAATCAAATATCTTATGCTTCCCCAGCTTCAGAAAGAAAAAATCAAAATTCGTATGGAGGATAAATTCGTCCAAATTGACACAGGTGGATAAATATAAATATTTGGGCATTTTACTTGACCATCAATTAAAGTACAATCACCACTTAGAACTGGGGAAATCAAAAGCCAAACAGCTTCAATTCGCCTTTAAAACTATACAAACACACCTAAGTGGCAGTTCTACCAGCCATTTGCTAAAGATCGTAACTGCCAAATTCCTGCCATCGCTTACATATGGCTCGGAAATGATGGCAACCAGGGACTCCACAGTGCTAAATCTAGCCCAATCCAGACTGTTTAAAAACCTCTTCTCAATTCCAAGACACATCTCACAAGCCCAAATACGCTTAGAATATGGACTAACTAATCAGACTCCGGCAAGACAAGGTGCTCTGGCCAAATACTACTGGCGCATGAAGGATGCTGAAGATGATACCCTTGCACATCTCTGCTGGCTAGAGGTAGAAAAACAGTCCGGACCCTCCAATTCAATATACAAATCTCTCAGGCAAGCGCTGGTTTCGTTAAAGCTGGAAGAAACCTGGCTTTCACCCATATCATACAACGCCTTTAAACACTTCTCAACAAAGCCATCAAACAAGCATCGCTGCTAATGGACAAAGCCGCAGTGGCCGGAAAAAGCCATGCCTGGATCGTGTTGTCAACTTACAAACATCTGAACCCTCAGCCATATTTGCAAGACTGCTTTAGGGACTACTATAAGAGGAAATTAAGCCTTCTGAGGCTGGGATGCTTCTTGAGTAAAGACCTCACCCCCAATTGGCAACGGTCCTGGTTAACTTCTGCCTGTCGCCTCTGTGGCAACCCCACGGAGTCTTTATTGCATCTAATATGCATATGCCCTGCATTGCAGAAAACAAGGAAGACGCTTTTGCTACCACTTTAAGAGAAGCCCAGGTGAGAACTTGTAGGGCGGCTGTGATAGAATGCCTCAGCGGGTCCCGGATACAATTAGCCTGCAAAACTATAAAATTCCTGGCTCATGCTGCAAAAGAGCTAGAAAACAAGGCAATAATTAAAGATGACTTCGGCCAACCGACCTCATCACGGCTGCCCCCGGTCTCCCACTCCCCCTCCTAATGGTTACTCCCTCGCTTTCACCTCTCTAGGTTGTGTTCTCCTTTCCAAGTTAAAATGTGCATTTTTCACCAAACTCCTTCGTTCCCCAAAGTTCTCGCTTTTTTCCTAGACCAATTATCAGTTGTTTAGCAGCTCCAACGAGACAGCCTCGTCTTCCCTCAGCCACATTTTTATAATAGTATACTGTGATTGTGTATTTGTCTAAACCTGTCAAGATTAGGTTTTAACTTTATGATTTTTTTAGATGATTTTAATTTTGTTTTCATGCTGAGCTTTTGACGTACATGCTGTTTGTATGGTGGTAAGACCCACCCTTTTATGATTTTTATAAATCAAATAAAAGTATTTTTGACTGTCTTTTTCTAAGGAGCAAAGTTGTCATGTTTATGCGGTTGTTGGAAAACTGAATCCCTTCTTGTCTGAGCCATGGAAGCTGATGACTTCCTATTCAGTCAAGAAAGTTTCCAGTGACCTCTGAGCTAGTTGGTACAAACCCAATTAAGTTTAGCATAGTCAGTAGAGACCTGGAAGACCGCACTTCTACGTCTACACTGCTGTTTATGTTATTCCAATGCGCAGGGCCTATAGGGAAAATAGGAACTACACTACACTCTCTTCCACCTCCCCTCCTTCTCTAACTCCCTGTTCTATTCTCTTCTCCTGTGCTGATCTGCAGCTCTCTTCCACCCCACCTCCTTCTTTAACTACCTGTTCTCTTCTGCTGTGCTGATCTGTTCCTCTCTTCCATCCACCTCCTTCTCTAACTCCCTGTACTCTTCTCTTGTGCTGATCTACTGCTCTCTTCCACCCTGCCTCCTTCTTTAACTCCCTGTTCTCTTCTGCTGTGCTGATCTGCTGCTCTCTTCCACCCTGCCTCCTTCTTTAACTCCCTGTTCTCTTCTGCTGTGCTGATCTGCTGCTCTCTTCCACACGCCTCCTTCTTTAACTCCCTGTTCTCTTCTGCTGTGCTGATCTGCTGCTCTTCCACATACATCCTTCTCTAACTGCGCACACACATACATACAACCATGCACACACACAACCACACCACACACAACCAAACACACACAACCAAACACACACAACCAAACACACACACACAACCACACACACACACAACCACACACACACAACCACACACACAACCACACACACAACCACACACACAACCACACACACATCACCACACAACCACCACCACACAACCACCACCACCACACAACCACACACACACACAACCAAACACACACAACCACACACACATAACCAAACACAGACAAGCACACACACACAACCACACACACAACCACACACACACACAACCACACACACACAACACCACACACAACCACAACACACATTCACAACACAGCCAAACACAACCACACACACCCACAAACAACCACACACCCAACCACACACCCAACCACACACACACAACCACACACACAGCCACAACCACACACAACCATACACACACACAACCACACACACACATACAACCACACACAACCACACACATACACAACCACACATACACAACCACACACACACAACCACACACACACAACCACACACACAACCACACACAACCACACACACAACCACACACACAACCACACACACAACCACACACACAACCACACACACACACAACCACACACACACAACCCAGCCAAACACAACCCAGCCAAACCCAACCACACACCCAACCCAACCACACACCCAACCCAACCACACACCCAACCACACACCCAACCACACACCCAACCACACACCCAACCACACACCCAACCACACACCCAACCACACACCCAACCACACACCCAACCACACCCACAGCCATACACACACCCACAGCCATACACACACCCACAACCATACACACACCCACAACCATACACACACCCACAACCATACACACACCCACAACCATACACACCCACAACCATACACACACCCACAACCATACACACACCCAACCACACACCCAACCACACACCCACCCAACCACACACCCAACCACACACCCAACCACACACCCAACCACACACCCAACCACACACCCAACCACACACACAACCACACACACAACCACACACACACAACCACACACACACAACCACACAACCCAGCCAAACACAACCCAGCCAAACCCAACCACACACCCAACCACACACCCAACCCAACCACACACCCAACCCAACCACACACCCAACCCAACCACACACCCAACCCCACACCCAGCCCCACACCCAACCACACACCCAACCACACACCCAACCACACACCCACAACCATACACACACCCACAACCATACACACACCCACAACCATACACACACCCACAACCATACACACACCCACAACCATACACACACCCACACCCAACCACACACCCACACCCAACCACACACCCAACCACACACCCAACCACACACCCAACCACACACCCAACCACACACCCAACCACCCACCCAACCACACACCCACCCAACCACCCACCCACACACCCACACACCCACACACCTACACAACCACACACCCACACACCCACACACCCACACAACCACACACCCACACAACCACACAACCACACACCCACACAACCACACAACCACACACATACACACAACACACACACATCTATCTATCTATCACCCTCACTCACTCTATCTATCGCCCTAACTCTTATCTATCGCCCTCACTCTATCGCCCTCACTCTATCTATCTATCGCACCACCACCGCATCACTCAGGGGCACCACAGCATCACTATGCGCTACCACAGCATCACTATGCGCTACTACAGCATCACTATGCGCTACCACAGCATCACTGAACTCCACAGCATCACTGAACTCCACTGCATCACTCGTCGCCACCACAACATTACTCAGCGCCACCACAGTATCAATCTGTGCAACCATTTAAAAACTTGTTCAAATATGTTCTCTCAATGACAGTGCGGTCGGCTAGGCCGGCCAAAGCCAATTCCGCCAGAAAGTTCAAAACTGGAACGACGCCCGTGACCAGGGGATCCAGGCACCGTTGAAAACACCAACGGGACCACTTATTCCAAGCTGAGCGGTACCGCTTTGCCGTGCTACCGGCCCAGGACTTGGAAAGGAAATTTTCAGCTGGTCCCGAAAGGCCTGGGAGCGACCAGCGTCGCCTGAAAGCCTCTATGCCATGAGGTGAAGAGAGCTCTGCATCACCAGAGGATGGGGGTCCCCATCCGCGTTGAGAAGAAGATGCGGAAACCGGGGGAGTAGTATTGGAGAATCTCAAGAAAGTTTCAGAAGAACTGGAAACCAAACTTGAGACTTCCACAAGGATGTCACCATGACCACATCCACTCGCTGGCGGCGAAGCTGCGCCGCCGCCCTCAGCACCATTAAAAAAAACGGAGGGAAGGCATAGGACCTCTCTAGACTCCAGTCCTGGAAAAAGGCATCCGTGGCCTCCACGAGAGGGTCCGGCCTCCAGCTGAAAAAACGCGGGAGCTGATGGTCTAGACGAGATGCAAAGAGGTCCACCGAGAACTGGCCTCAAAGATTGTCAGCCACCCGAAGGCCTGCACGTCCAGTTTCCACTGCCTGGAGTCCCGCAAGTGCCGGGAGTGCCAACCCGCCACCTGGTTGGCTTGACCTGGTAAGTACTCCGCTGTCACTGACATGTGGTGTGCCAGACAGTAATCCCAGAAATCCTTCGCCAAATCCGCTATGTCCTCGGAGCGAGGGCCACCCAGGTGGTTGACATAACGGACCGCAGAGATGTTGTCCATCCTGAGCAGGACGCAGGAGCGAACTGAATCCTTGGTCCAACAGCGCACCGCGAAGGACCCCACCAACAGTTCTAAGCAGTTGATATGCAGCTCCTGTTCCTCGGACGACCAGGTGCCGCCTGTGGAAAACTCCCCACAACTGGTGCCCCAACCGGCCCTGCTGGTGTCGGACTCTATCACCAAATCCGGAACCGGGCCGAAAATCGCCAGACCGTTCCAGGCCTCCATATGGGCGAGCCACCAGGCCATTTCCTCCTTCACTTTGACTGAGAGGGGAACCACCTGATCGTAAGTCAGTCCCCGAAGGAGATGATGCGCCTTGAGGCGTTGAAGGGCCCGATAGTGGAGGTGCCCCGGAAAGATTGCGTGGATGGAGGAGGAAAGTAGCCCCACCACTCGGGCAATCTGGCGGAAAGATGTGTGGGATCTCGAGATCGTCTGACGCAAGATGTGGCAAATCTTTCCCATCTTCTTGGGAGGTAGAATCAAGGTGCACTGTACCGAGTCCACGGTAAAACCTAGAAACACCACTGTCTGAGAAGGAGAGAGAACCGACTTTTCCTTGTTCACGACAAACCCTAGCCCCTGGAGCAGGGACGCTGTCTGCCGAAGTTGAAGGATTAGCTTCCTGGGACATTGCGCCATCAACAGGATGTCGTCTAAATAGACAATCATCCGAACTCCTTGGCCCCGCAAGTGTTCCACTACCGGGTGGAGCAGTATACTCGAAAACCTGGCCCATCCACCGGAACTGAAGAAAACGACGATGCGGGGGGGTGAATAGGAACCACCAAATACGCATCTTTGAGGTTCAGCCGGACCGTCCAGTCGTTGGGCAGTAGCACATCCCGCAACAGATGGATACCCTCCATCTTGAAATGTCGGTAAACCAACCAGCCGGTGAACTCTTTGAGGTTGATTACCGGCCGCTTGCCACCATCTGCCTTTTCCACCAGAAACTGATTGCTCGAAAACCCGGCAGGGTGTTGTGTTGAACGACAAATGGCCCCTTTGCACAGCAAATCGGAGACCTCCTTGTCGACCAACTGTGCGTCTGCATGAAAGAAAACAATAGGGTGTAGAGGCCTGCGTTGGTGGGGCCGATCGTAAAATTCTATGCGAAATCCGCGGACAGTCTGTAAGACCCATATGTCCGACGTGATCGCGGCCCAGGTCTCCGGAAACAAGGCTACCCGCCCCCAATGCGGACTTGGTCCGCCGAAAAAACACTCACCGTTTGAATTGTTTCCAGCGGTGTTCTTGAATCCACCTCGGCCTCAGAAGCGTTGTCCCCTGGTGGGGTAGAAGGTATTGTAATTCTTTGAGGCATTAAATTGACCTCGCCCGGAGCTTGATTTCTGTTGCCAGACTGCTGTTGACCGCCACGGCCGGGCGCGCGGCCCCCACCTAGCTCTTTTATGAAAGGGTCCCCAAAGAGTCCCCCTTGGGCCACCGCCCCCGCCTCAGAGGAGGCCAAGTCACCCAGTTTTGGGTCTAGTTTTATCAAGAGGGACCTTCGCGTTCGGTCGAGAGGGCACAATTCGCATTCCCCAGGAAAAATACCACTCTCTGAGCCCAATTGGACAATACGTCCGGGGAAATGGTCGCAACTGACACTTTAGCCTCTTCCGCCATATCAAGAATTTTCGTGATAGGCCCTATGGCGTCCAAAAGCTTGTCCTGACAGGAACGCCAGGACCGATCGATCCCCTTGCGAGGATCTTTAACGAACTTCGCAAGAAAGGTGGCCATCTTAGAATCCAACTCGGGCGTAAGGGCCACTTTGCCCTCCAAACGTAGGTCTAGAACACTCTCCCCGAATACAACTCCTTGCTTCCTTTTCCAGGGGCTTGCGGAGGCGTCCTGCGACTGACTAACTAACTAACTTCGCCACCTTCTCCCCAGGGGTCCAGGCAGCCGACCGCAGATGCATTATTTCATCCGGATCCAGCATGCCCGAACTATCCCGGGGGCAATTCGGCGGCGGAGCCCGAAGGCCGCCAAGAACGCACAGACCCATCCTAGTCATCAGTGTCTGCCGGTGACATACCACTTGGGGATGGGGGTGCCATACCTATGGACCCCGAAGGTCCCGGGGTTGGTGGAGGCGCAGGGGTAGGCATGGCCGCCTTAGCCAGAAAAGCGTCACGCAAATGCTCAAAGGCGTCCCTGTCCACACCCTGCGCCGCCCCAGAAACCCCTTCCTTACACACCTTCTTAGCGGCAGGGGGGTCACTGCCCGCTTGGGCTGCCGCAGTGCCAGCGACCCCTAAAGGGGCCTGAGTCACCCTTTCACACTCCTGCATAATGCGGGCAGATAGGCGCTCCTTCATAGGTCCTACAATTTCTTGTACACAGCGGTATATAGAACTATCCACCGCACTATAGAATTCCTCATCATTCAAATACTGATGGGGTTCTTCCTCCTCATAATATTCCTCCTGATCCATGACAATACACCCTCCTGGCAGACCTACTACCCTCTAGCAAGGAAAGACTGCTGGACACAAGATCAGGGCCACAGGCAGGAACCTGCGCAAATTGTGGGGCAGACCGAATCTGCAACTTTGGTCCCAGTGGAACCAGAATAGGGAGGGGGGGGGGGGCAACCCCACAGCGCGCAGACCCTCAAGTGGACCGGGTCAATGCCACCTCCCTGCGCGCTGGAAATTAGAAAAATATGCAGGATTTTCAACAAGTGCCCCAAAAAACACCAGCAGGCGGCAACACGGTAAAACAGCTTTACTGACCCCCAGCGGGGCGTATCAAGGGCAATAGGGTGGAATACAGACTCAGGGAGGCCCTGAGCGTAGAGGTGAGGTGGCAAGGAAGGCTCCGGCGGATCGCTTTCCTCAGAGCGGTTCTCCTGAAGAGAAAACCGCGCTGAGACCAACAAGATGCTCTGGCGCCCCCTAGCAGCCGGAGGAGGCCACAAAACCAGGGAAATTGCGTAAGGAACCGCAAGAGTCCCCGCGATCCATTAGGGGCTCTGAAAAGGAAAACGGAGCAAGCAGACGGTATACAAAGCGGTAATATTAAGACAACCAAACGCTTTGTACGGCAAAACACTCAAATAACCCGAAAATCCCAACAAAATGAGGGGATGAGGCAAAAACCACTTAACTGGCTGCGAAGCAGCGAAGAAATAGGAAGTGATCACAGGGAGGACGTCCTACCTAGCTGTCATGGACATTGGTGAATGACTATGCTGTGGACTGTCTTGCTGGATATCATGGGACTTGTAATTTTTCTGAAAAATGTAACTGATGTTGTAGCCCTTATCCTTTGTTCTGGGGTTTAGGGCTCATGTTATTGCTTTTTGGCTGCTGTGTGTTGTATAAAATAAACAGCGAAGAAGGGAAAAAGCATAATCTGAAGCCTCCGGTCCTGACATAGAATTCTAAATTTATATCAACAGTCCAATAAATCCAGTGACCTCTGTGCTTTTTGTACAGAAAATATAACTTTAACACATTATTTGTAGCTGCTGCATTTATATTAAACAACTTATTCAGAAGAGTGTTGACCCACATTAGTGATCTCTATTGTACAAAAATAGCATTTCCTTCCCACTGATACCATCCTCTGCTTGTGGCTCTGTGTATATGACAAAGTGTTGTTATTAAATGTAAATTTCCTACTCAAGTAACTTAGGATCTTTATTTCTGCAGATGAGTCTGACACATTGTCTGAAGAAATGATCAAGAAGAATGTCCAGACAATGTTTACTTAAAAGCGATTCATTCGGAAGAAACACAATCTTTCTCTGTGTCAAAAATGTACAGAACAGATAGCATCCAAATGAAGACAGTGGATGCATAGAAAGCTTCATAGTATCTGTCAGGAACATGTAAACTTTCCACAGGGGGAAGAACTTACAGGGAGTTGAGAACATTCTTCAGTATGGTGTGAGAAAACCCTGCACATGGGCAAGAGAAAACGTATGAACCTAACATAGTACTACAGAAAAGTCTTCCAGGAAATTCAGAGAGCTCTTCCATCCCCTGTGCAACTGAACTAAGAACATTTAGAGTAAAAACACCCTACACAGGAAGTGGCAAGTATATCAACTGTATCGGAGAACTGCTTTTAAAAAGTAATGAAAAACTTTACACAATAGAAAATTTATGAGGGGAGTATTTTCTACTCATCCATTCCCTACCTAAAACAATATGAAAACCCGACTGAAACCTTTGAATTTTGGATATGTGATGCATGTCCCTCACAGATTTTGACAGATAGCATGAATAAACACTAGTGTACAGCAGAGAATTGTTACCGCAAACTTAACTGGCACATTCTGCCACAATACCAAATAGAGCCCCCTCCTGAAAAAGAAAACTGTTGGGAGCCTAAAAGACTCTTGCACACTTACAATGAAACTTAGAAGCTTTAAGAAACAATTGGCTAAAACAGGATCATCAGTTGCCTGCAAAAAAGAACCAAAAACAAGCCGTTCAAAAAAAGAGACACCGAAAAAAAAGAAAACTTTACATACCTGTGAAGAATGTGGAAAAAGTTTCAAATTCAAGTCTGTGCTGTTGAAACACGTTAGAATCCACTCCACTGAGAGACCTTTTGAATGTAAAGTGTGTGGAGCGGATTTCAAACAATATGGCTGCCTCCTTGCACATAATAAAATCCATGGTCCACCAAGGTTCACCTGTCAGGAATGTGGCAAACAATTTGTTTACAATACGCCGTTTCGCCTACATTCTTTGAGGCATACCCAGAACATTGAGAAGTCTCATGTCTGTAGTGAGTGTAGTAAATGCTTTGCAAGTGAAGAAAGATTAAAGTTGCATCAAAAAACTCACTGGAAAGCATCTTGGCACAAGAAAGAGAACGTCCCTTTCACATGTAACATTTGTAATCAAACATTCAAGTATTTTAAAAATCTAAAGGTTCATGAGAGGATTCACTCTACAGGGAAAAGCTTCAGCTGCAGGGAATGCTGGAAGGTTTTCAGCTGTGAAGGGTCACTGCAGAAGCATTTGAAACAACATGCTGAAGGGCAGAAAGTGCTAAAAGGGCTGGTTAAAGACACCTTTTCTTGCACTGAATGCAAAAGGACTTTCCAGAGAGAGGCCAGCCTCATCATCCACCAGTGCAGTGCTCAGGCTGAGAAGCCATTTAAATGCATGACCTGTGGACAAACCTTCAAAAGCGAGAGCAACTTGCAAGCACATGGGCAGGTTCACACAGGAGAAAAATGGCACAGTTGTGAAGAATGTGGGGAGGGGTTCAAAAGGAAAGACACTCTTTGGAAACATGAGCTACTACACACTGGGCAGAAGGCATATGAGTGTGGTTGTTGTTGGAGACTCTTTGAAAGTGATTCTGCACTGAAAAGTCACATGGAAATCAGCAACCACTTGAGAGCAGAGATTCTGGAGCAGGGGGGGCACTTGGGAAAAGAAACGTTTCCTAAGACCACTTCTAATATCACTATTGAAGGAGATAAATCATTTAAGTGTACAACTTGTGGGATACACTACGATCATGATATCGAACGATTGGTGCACGAGCGCTTCCACACA
This sequence comes from Lissotriton vulgaris, assembly GCF_964263255.1. Taxonomy (NCBI): domain Eukaryota; kingdom Metazoa; phylum Chordata; class Amphibia; order Caudata; family Salamandridae; genus Lissotriton; species Lissotriton vulgaris. The sequence continues at coordinate 236,632,773 of NC_141698.1, read as the reverse complement.
AACGAGAACGACTATAGTTGCATCCAATGTACAAAGTGCTTCAAAAGCAAAATTGACTTGTGGAAACACCTCTCTACACATACTAGAAATAGAAACAAGTCTCACGGTCCTTACAAGTGTAATGACTGTGGGAAAACATTTACTTACAAGTCTTCCCAGACCAAGCACAAGCGAATCCACACAGGAGAGATGCCTTACAAGTGTGCAGATTGTGGGAAAACCTACAGATGGCGGGGTTTACTTGAGGGCCACAAGAGAACCCACACAGGAGAGAAGCCTTACCAGTGTGACCATTGTGAGAAAAGGTTTGCCTATTATAGTTCATTCAGCGTGCACCGTAAAATCCATTCAGCAGTGAAGGATTTCAGTTGCCTTAAGTGTGAAAGAACCTTTGCATACAGTCATCAGTTAATACGTCACCAGGCCATGCACATGGAAGAGAAGCAATTTTCATGTTCAGATTGTGGGAAGAGATATTGGTATAAGGAGAGTCTTAGAAGTCACAGGAAAAGCCATACTGGTGGCAGTAGGTCTTATTGCACTCGCAGTAGATTTTCTTGTACGGAGTGCAAGAAGACCTTTGCTCGGAAAAAGGCTCTGACAGTTCACCTGAGATTGCACACTCTAGTGATTTCACACCAGTGTGCAGAGTGTGGGGAAAGCTTCATTTCAGAGATGAAACTCCACAACCATCTCAAAAGACTCCACAAGCATCTCAAAAGACTCCACAACGATCTGAAAAGCCACAATGGACAGAATTTGTTTTCCTGTGCAGAATGTGGGAAAAGCTTTACTCGTAGGCCTTACCTCTACAAGCACGAAAGAAGGCACGAAAAGAGGCACTCTTTGAACAGGTCTTTTGTGTGCTTAGTTTGCGGGAAAAGTTTCAAATGTAAGCCACAGCTGTCTAGCCATGAGAAAATCCCTTGTAGGAAAATACCATTCTCCTGCTCAGATGATGGCAAAAGCTTAAATCCAATGACTAAACTATCTTCTCACCACATGGTCCAGTCAAAAGAGAAGTCTAACAATTGTACAACAAGCAAAAGGGATCTAGACGAAACAGAGCACCTGAGACTGGACCAGACTTCCAGCTTAAAGAATGCCTTGGCAGTCCATCAGAGTGAGAAGACTGGACAGATGCCTACTATAACCATTCTGACTGCCTCTGTACCGACTATAGTTACACATCCAGTGACAATACTTTGGCTTGGAAAACCAGATGCAGCCGCATCTAAAGTTGCAATACCTCAGCTGGGGACATATCCAAATGGCCACAAAAGCATACATAGTCTAGGCCAAGTAAAGCAACCAGGTGTGGAACAAACTACCAGTGTAGAGAATTTCTTACCTTCACATCAAAATGACCAAATTGGAAATATGCCTGCTGCAGCAACACTGGCTGCATCCATATCAAATGCTGTTACACATAATATGGTGATGACTCGTGTTAAGTTTGCAGATTCTATTTCTTCTGCTATGAAACTAGTTGCTGTTGCCAAGCGGACTGCAAGAAAGTCATACTTGAGGAAACTTTCTGTGGCCATGCCTGTTTCTGACAAGACCTTCAAGACCCATTCTGAACCAGAATTTCCAGTTATTGCAATGCCTGAAGCTGTTGCTACTCCCCCTCCTACCACCCCAAACACCACCTCTGTCATCTGCACCCCTAATGGATCTGTGAAACCAAACCAGGAAACTCCTTCACGGCCATGTGTGGTTTCCACTGCAGAGACGTCCTTCTGGTGTGCTGACTGTGGGATGGGCTGGAAGGAAAAGGCCACCTTCAGTGAACATCAGAAGATTTGGCATGAGACCAAGAGCCCGCAGCTATGTTTGCACTGTGTTGAGACATTTCATTCAAAGTTTGACCTTGAAAAACATAGCAGAACCCACAGATCTGATGATCTTGGTGTCGATATGCCTGCTTCAACATTACCTACAGTGACCGCTCATTCTTCAGTTTTACCTGCTGTCACAGAGTCTGTTAACACTGCACCACCAGCAGGGGTGATTATTGTGCCAAAATCTGAAGAAGAATCTCCTTCTGCAATAGCCGATTCTACTGCAACTCATTCTGCAGTTATACCCGCTGCTGTTACTTGTGCTACATGCGGTGATAGTTTTCACCAAATTAGCATTCTCATGGATCACCTGAAGACCCATGTCGCCAATGGTTGTAACGACAATGGGTGTAAACAAGAAGAAAACCCATCTGGTCTTTGCGAGATTGCATCTGCTGAAAGATCCTTTTGTTGTGATCTCTGCATGCTTGACTTCAAGAGTGAGGCTTTGTTTATTGAACATCTGAGGTGTTGTCCTAGTACTTCATTGCAGAAGCCATATGAATGCTGTGAGAAGTCCTTTCTTACAAAGCTTGACTTCGATGTGCATTGCAAAACTCGCATGGAAAGGCTTTGTCTTGACCCTGCTTCTGTGATTTCCCCCTTAATTACATTGCCTGCTCCGACCACATCTACTGTTACCATGCCTTCTGTGACACAGTTTGCTGATTCTGTTCTCAATGCGTGCATGCCTGCTGCAGCCCAGCCTGCTTCAACCTTGTCTTCTTCAGGCACGGTTGCTGTAGCGAGCTCTCCTGTCGATGGTTTTGTTCTTATGGTTCCTACACTATATGTTGCCATGCCGGATGCTTCGGCAGTCTGCTACAATCCTAATATCTCTGGAATTCACCACCAAGAAGCCCTGCCACCGTTATGTGAATCTTCCGTAACCGAGGGAGCATATTGGTGTGTCGACTGTTCAATGGGCTTCAGGTATAAGGCTATGTTAGGTAGGCACCGGACCACATGGCACACAGCGAAAAAACTTAAACCATGTCCGAAGTGTGATCAGACATTTAGCACAAGATTTGAAAATGAAATGCACAGAAATGTTTGTACTGACAAAATCAGGAGCCTGATAACCCCTGCTGGTATTGCACCTCCTGTTGCCACCCTTGATGCTAACAAGCCTATAGTACACACACCTGCTAGGACCGAGACTAATCGTGCCAGCCCCAATGTGGCGAAACCTGGTGTGCACCTTTATGCTGATTCCCCTGCTATGAATGTGCCTGCTGCAGTCATTCCTGCTGCAAACATCCCTTCTGTGACAGCACATTATGTAACCATCCCTGCAGATACCGTATCTGCAACAGCCACCTCTTCTGAAACTCTTTATGCTGCAAACCTAGATTCTCTGACGGAGCTCAATGATACAATATGCACAACATCCAAGCCTGCCGCCAGGCACAGTATGGGCATGCCTGCAGAGACCAACTCTGTTGTGAGCATGCCTTTTGTAACAGAGCTTAATGACACTGTGCCTATTATGGTCAAGCATGCTGTCCCACTTTTAGAGGCTATGATTAGAGCAAACATACTTACTGAGACGAAGATTGCTGAAAAACAGCTTTCTGGTACCCTGCACATTGAAGAAATGTATGCTCCAACTGAGCCTGAAAGAAGGAAACCTGCTGAGACCACATCTTCATCTCGACCTGCTCCAGGTATAGCTTCCATGATACAGTTTCCAGCAACGAATCCTGATAACCCCACTCCTGTTTCAAACACAGCTGCTTCCTCCATGCCTGCTTCAGCCAAGCCGGTTTTGAAAGTACTTGCTGATCCCACTTTCATAGTTGGAAGGTCTGGAACAGATGAACCTGCTGTGACCACATGTCCTATAATAACACCAGCTGTAACTATGTCAATTACAGCTAAGACTCATTCAACCCCATCTGAAGTGACGGTAAGTCCTGCTAACAAGCCTGTTTCAATGGAGTCGGCTGATAGCGCACTGATTGAGAGAAGTCCCACTACAGAGAAACCTATGACCGATTCTGCTCTTACCACATGTAAAGCAACCAATTCAACTATGTCCATACCCACAGTGACCAAACCTACTTCAGTGAAGGATACAGTAGAAGAAATTGGTGGTAACATGCTCATTCAAGGACAGCATGCTGTAGACATGCCTGCTGTCTCCAAATCAGATTTAATCAAACCTAATATGATGAGGACTACTTCATTAGGGCTTAACGATTTGATTCCCAATGTAGCCTCACCCAGGGACATGTTTTGTGAAGATATGCCTACAGTAACTATGTCAGAAGCAACCAGGCCTGCTGCAATGCAGTATGATGCTACCTTGCTCATTGAGGGAAAGACAACTGGCTGTCAGTCTACTTTGACCACCCCCTCCACAACCACCTTTTCAAATACATCTGCCACATCCACATCTGTAGCAAGTAGTCCCACTGTAACAAAGCCAGCTTTACTGAGCTCTGCTGTGTCTGCACCTGCTGTTAAGGAGCTTGATTATAGAACCCTCAATGAAGGAAAGACTACTTCTGGCAATCCTGCTACAACCACAACTGCTGCAACTAGTCCTGTTGCTTCCATGCCTAATGCTGTCACACCGGTCACTATCACGCAGGACAGGGATGGACTCGATCAGAAAGCTGTACTCCTTTTAAGCTGGAAAATCCATCCAGCAATGGGAGCCCAAGTGCATGAGGAAGCTACTGCCCCTGCAGATGACAGTATAGGATGTCCCAAACCCCCCCCCCCACTACCTTAACAATTGGAGTCTCCAAACAACTCAGTCAATTCCAAAAGGGCTCAGCTTGAAGTAGTTTTATTTCCTTTTGTCAACCCTTTATGAAACCAGTACCATAAATATTTATACAGACAAACAAATCTTCATTGCTATGATCATTTTCAAATCTGAATCCCACAGTGACATGTGAACACACACGTCATAGAACAACCTACATTCTGCAAACCTAATCTGATCCCCTGCTTAAAAGTACTTACTGCGGTCACTGAGCCAAGAAGACAATTGCTCCCGGAACAATTCCTGTAATAAACACATCTTTCAAGAGTCACTGATATGAGACTGCATAGACTGTAAAACGTTGCATTCATTGAATATACAGTTTACGGCAATTTTTGGGGGTTGTCTTAATGAGAGGTTAAGGGTGTTAGAAATTGATAAAAAGATTAGGCAGAGTTCCAGATTGTGTCAATGTAAACGATTGAAATGAAGAGGAGAATTGGCTCATTGTTTATTGAGTGAGAAAGAAAATACAGGGGTAGAGAGTGAGAAAAAGATGGACATGAAAGGATTACATTGAATTTGGGAGCAAAACGGTGCAAGAAAAGAGTCGGAAAGGTTGTGAGAAAGCAAGTCTTCATTTCATTCAACTAGTTTGCCATCAAAACCAACACTTCATCTGAGCAACCCACAGGCGCTCGTATACACCTTATACCTCAGCTACCTACTTTATATAATTACTAGCACCCCGCCCCAGCGTTGCCTGGGGCAGAAAGGGGCTGGGGGCATCATTTGATGCTTGCCTGCCCGTCCCTCTGTGCACACCCGCTCCCGATCCCCTCCCTCCTCGACTCCCTCCCGCCCCGACTCCTCCCGCCCGTCCCTCTGTGCACACCCGCTCCGACCACCTCCCACCCGACTCCCCCTCCCGCCCCGACTCCCCCTCCCGCCCGACTCCCCCTCCCGCCCCGCCTCCCGCCCTTACTCCCTCCCGCCCTGACTCCAATGTGCATTTACCTTACCTGAGCTGCCGCTTCCTTCCCGCGCTCCTCACTTCACCGCAGCTCCATGTCCACCACTCGTCATGACGCACCTGAGCCGCCGCTTCTCCCCACGCTCCTCACTTCTCCGCCGCTCGTCATCACGCACGTCGCGGCCAGCGCTACGTCGCGGCCAGCACAGCATAGTGGCCGGCGCTACTTTCAGGGCACTACTTTTTTTTAAAAGTTATATTTTTAAATTTACGTTTTATTTTTTATTTTTTATCGCCTATGTCCATCTGCACACCCTGACAATTTCTACAATGTATCGGGTGTGTGGATTGGCGCTGTGGTTCCCGAGTTTACCTGGCTCAAAGGTGTGTGTTCTCTCTTTATAATAGTAGTATAGATTTAGATTTAGAGTGTGGTTACTTACTAGCTGCACCTATGATAGTTATCTTCAATATAATTTGCATGCAATTTGTGAGAACTGCACATATAAATGTGTTTAATTTAAATCTGTTGTATTCTAACCATTCTCCACCTGGTTTCATTCATACTTGCTTTCACTACACACTTTCCTCATTTACTTTCAACTGCATTAGTCCACTTTTCCTTAAAAAAGTAAACTTTTCTTTTTAAACACAATACTGTTTCCTTTAAGAAAATCTTGCTGCATAAAAAGGTTTACTTTATTTAACCCCTTGCGTGCGGGGCGTATTTTCCGCCTGTGCTGACTCCGCCTTGCGCGGGCGGAGTCATGACGGAACGGTTCCGTCATCAGCACAGCTCAGCCGATGCTGATGACGGAACCGTTATGTCATCAGCACGCAAGGGGTTAAAGGTGATCATATGGGCAGTGCTGGTCTGCTGATCGTATCAAGCCACCATCACTGTGATGCCTTCAGTCAGATTGTGTTGCAATTTGTGACCTAACTCATTAATTAATATTCATGAAGTAGGTTAGACTACAACCCACTCCAAATGGGAAATTTGCCGAACATATTACTAATACTTTAAAAATAGTGCTATTTATTGAAACACATGCCAGTGATATCTGAAGTACACCACTCCATACATAACATCAGCATAATCATCCAACACATATGGATCATGTGGTACAGCTGTCCCACTGATCTGACCCAGTGCAAACCACACTCCCACCCCGGCACAGGGCAACATTTTCCATAGTATCTCCTATGGGCCATTGAAATCCATTTTCCACTGCTGCAGTATGTCACCCCATACAGATATATCTTTATTTGCACCAGACCTTCTCACTCATTCCTTTTCGGGATCCAAAGTGTCTTGATTTAGGAGGACGGACTGCAGAGGGCTACTGGAATTATGTGATTGTGCGGCTGTGGTGTTTTTCGCATAATTGTAGATTTTCCGCATTTGCCCCATAATCTGTAGATTTCAACACAAAGGTTTGTTGCTCAAATTCTCAAATGGTTCAAATGTTACTAAAAATGCAGCAACACCTGTTGCCGCGCAATAGAAGGTAAATGTTGACTGGCCTCCTTTCTGTTGCTTATTGCTAATAGTGGGTGTTAAACTGGTACTAACGAGATGAGGCAGAGTGTAACAGATGTAAACAATTTAAAACAATGAAGTACTGCTATCTCACAGAATATGCTGCAATTCGTAGCATAATTTGCTTTTTCTAGCCACAGAATTTACTCCACCCTGCTGCATAATTTATCCCTTCCATGCTGCTTCATTCCAGTGGCCCTGCATATATTCTTAGGTCACTGGGTCTGTGCCATCATAGTATTGTAGAGTTCCAATTGATCATTACAGTACACAATGTCTTTGCAATCAGTCTTGTACTCTGGGTCTGCTGTCTTCTCTCCACACACAGGATTCCAGTCTCTTCATCAGCAGGAGTGCCAGCAAGCTTACCGCCTCACAGAGCTCAGAACATTTTTGGTATATCCCAGTAATGCCATTATTGGGGCTAACTCTACCACATCGTCCATCATAGTCGACAGTACCACACCCACTTATTGGCAGTATTCTGGCACCACCACACTAGGTGTAAGAAATCCACATACAGGATTCTGCATATAGCGCAGCGGAAGTGCTATTTAAGTTTGTTTAGTCGCAGTCTGCCGTTGGGTGACAGTTCTTCAATCTGGCTACGGTATTAGACCCACTCAGTCTGAAAGGTCCCTTCCCAGAATCATCTCCCACTGTGCTCTCGCCTTGAGGTTCGGCATGGGGGTTTTAGCTTGGATGGAGGGGTATACCCCTCCTATAGTTTGTCAACAAGCATTTCACTGTGGTGCAAGTAGAAATAATGTTTGTATTTTTCTCTCTGGGATTTCTTGTGTGAAAGCCATGCACTCTAGAAACTAACTTGACAGGAATATATCGCCCATCGTATCTAAACCCCCTATATGCAATTGTCGGAGAGTTCTTGCATTGCAAGTGAATGAGTGTAACCAGTACTGGTTCATGGCTTGTTTAGGGGAATAGCCTATTGGAGAGCGGTCTACTACAAATGTTATCCCATGCTGCTTGCGTATATATGCTGCTGTTTTGATCTCCATTCCGTTGCAGCTTGGGTTCTGTTCCCACAGCTGTCATTAGATTCGGGTAAGCGCCATGTTCAGTTGGCAGGTGCATCATGTATGGGAGAGGATAATGCCAGAAATGCCCAAAGTGCGCTTGGATGCCCTTACAGTAGAGTTCAAGGTCAGGGACAGCTAGACCACCCCGTTCATAAGGTGGTAGTCCAGGTCAATGGAAAGTCCAGCTAGCGGGGTAGTGTGTTCAGCATCAGCTGGAATATTGTGGATTTGTTTCAATTAATCGCAGCTGCCTGGAACTGAGTAGATTTCAGTTTAACAGGGCTGAGGTTCTGCCTGGGTCTTTCAAATAAAGTGTGATCTTGTCTGCATATAATGAGATGATTAAGTTGCAAGGCGAGTTCTTTAGCAAGTGCATAGAGTATGGGGGAGAGTGGGCACCCTTGGGGCGTGCTTCGATTAATAGCAAACAGTTCAGGGAGCAGACCACCCATTCTAATCTGGGCAGTTGGGGCAGCATATAGTAGCCATACCTGGCGAATGATATACCACTCATGACAACCCTGAAATTATGTGATGCCATTCGATCGAATCGACAACTTGGACTATAAAACTGCCTAGGGTCCAGCTGATGTATAAGGGCAAAAGGAGTTCTCTGCTTCTGAACGGTTGATCTACCTACCGGGTATAAATCTTGCCTGATCCAGAAGGACCAGCCCAGGCAAGAAAAAAGCAGCCAGTTCACCAGCTTTTGGCCAGGATTTTTGTGCCTATATTCCAAGAAGGAGGGAGTGAGAAGTGATACAAGGTTTGCTCATCTTCCCAAATGTCGAAAAGGCACGCAGAAATTCCAGAAGCTGGACTTTCTGCAGGCTTTGTTTAAAGAGCGCGGCAGTTTGTTTGCCTTTTTAGGTCTCGGCTGGCGAAAGCTGGGCGCATTTGCTGCTCTATTCATACGAGGGCTTCTTGGAATCAATACAGATTCCAAAGCTCTTGGTGGCGGAGTTGAAGCAAGGCCCATCTTCCTCATTGGCTGGCTTCATCCTGCATGCAAAACGCAGGCTCAGGATTGAAAAGGAGGCTTTTTAGTCCCTCCTTGTTTCCTTTTAGCCCCGCCCACCAGGATTTGATCTCTCACTCGCGGCCTCACACACACTTCTTCATTATCTGGGACGCACTAGGTTTCAATTTGGTGCCGCTGCACAATGTAACACTTTGTCCACTCTCGCTTCGCTCTGCTGCAACAGACTCATGTATATTTAATAACGAGCTGGCGGGTAATGTAAATAATGGAACAACTTCTGTCACTTTCACTCAGCGCCCAAGCCAGGGTATAAATCCTGCCTGATCCAGAAGGACCAGCCCAGGCCAGAAAAAAACAGCCAGTTCACCAGCTTTTGGACAGGATTTTTGTGCCTATATTCCAAGAAGGAGAGGGTGAGAAGTGATACAGGGTTTGCTCATCTTCCCAAATGTCTTAACCACTCAAAAAACACAGGTGGTATCCCCTACAGTGCATACTCTCTCTCTGTACCCACCCAAGTGGATCACCTCAGGTTGTTAAAAGGACTCTTATCCACTGGGATTCCTTTTGGCATGCTTCATCAGTCATGTCCTGTCTTAGTGGATGTGGAGAAGCTCTCAACCTTGGTGGCCAAGGGAGCTCTTTGGGAATTGGGTGGGATCCTAGTTTTGAAATACTCTAGGGTGTCCTGAGCACTGTTCCCTGTAAGCTGCGCACGCCCCAATGTCACTCCGAGCGCACATCATCTTCTTTGAAGCGCGCATGCACACAGCACATCCCCTGAGAGACAAGAATCCATGATAATTGCAGCGCCCTGTTGAAGCATGACGGGCGCTGCAATCCACCTAAATGCTTTAAAAAAAAGCAGACAATTTGCTCCGCAGCTGCGCTCTATTACGAAAAAGCACGCAGAAATTCCAGAAGGACGACTAGTGCTTTCAGAATCCCTAATATATATTAATGATTGTGAAAGCATATGTTGTGCTTCTGGACTTTCTGCAGGCTTTGTTTAAAGAGCGCTGCAGTTTGTGTGCCTTTTTAGGTCTCGACTGGCTAAAGCAGCGAGCATGCGCTGCTCTCGTCATACGAGAGCTACTTGGAATCAATACAGATTCCAAAGCTCTCGGTGGTTGAGTTGAAGCCCGTCCATCTTCCTCACTGGCTGGCTTCATCCTGCATGCAAAACGCAGGCTTAGGATTGAAAAGGAGGCTTTTTAGTCCCTCCTTCTTGCCGCCTAGTCTCCTCTTAACCCCGCCCACCGGGATTTGAGATCTCACCATCGGCCTCACACTCGCTCCTTCATTAGCTGGGACGCACTATGTTTCAATTTGGTGCCACTGCACAATGCAACGCCAATCAAAAGAATTAACACCTGAATCCTAGGTGTTTTTAACAAGACCGGTCAGGACCAGCGTAGTCAGAGTCCTTCCTGGATTCTTCTCTCAACTTCAGTGCTTTCCGCTGGGGTTCCGGATAACTCCACCGAGCCAGGAATAAAGAAAAGAGAGAAAAAAAAATACCCCAGGGTTACTGGCTTGTTTCTGGGTTCTAAATAAGGACGAGGAGGGAAGGGGAGTGAGTGGATCACCAGGGACTATCACCCGTATTGACGAACCGTCACAATGTAAACACTCAAGAAGTGCTCGAGTGTGTAAAGTGAAAACGATATACACAAGCAGTCCGGTGACCACCCTCACCCACCCCTACCCCGTCCCACCCCGTGAAAAGACAAATCCCCATATCAGGCTCCGTACCTTGTCCAGCCACACTTCTCCAGAAGTGCAGCGGGGCGACTCATGGTGACGGTGGCCTCCTGGCGTGCTGGTTTCGCTGGTCTGGCCGTCTTCCGAGTGTTCGTCCTTCTTCTTGGGTTCCAAGTCAGCAACGCTGTTAGTCTTCGGATCCTCTATTTCCGGTCCTCCTCCGGCTTTCGCGCTCTCGATCTTGGCAGGGCTACCTTATCCGCCTCCTCCACAGCTATCCGCCTCCTCCACAGCTGATTGGCTCCCGGCGGGTGACGTCAGGTTTGTGGGCAGTGTCTCAGGGGAAATGCAAGCGGAGTTAAAGGGGCCGTAGGAGTCCTGCGGTCGGGGTGGAAATGAACAGATGTTAAAGTCCACCCCCCGTCCGTCAGCGTCACCGGGCCCCTGACAATAAGTTTGTGCGATATTGCTCCGGATTGCCAAACTGCCAGTGCTTACGCCGAAAAAGTTGGTTGCTGAACTCAAATAGGGCGCCGATTTACAGTGGTGAAGATATAACACAAGTACTGCTACATTTGTACGAAATTAGCTGAAATTCATTTACTTGTCAAGAGTTTTTTGTTTCTTTGCTACTTTACCCCCTATTTGTTGCAAAACAATGTACCCAAACTCTGCACTCTAGCCGTCACGTAAATCTGCAAATGCGTTTAAAATGGGTATGAGGCACGGTAATAACAAAAATACTACGAATTTGTTTTCATGGCGCTTTACTGCCATTCTTTGGTTTCTATGCACTATAAATATTTTTTTTTTTACTATTCCTAGTTTCATAGTACTCATAAGGTGCCATGGAAGCCACTAATATAGGGTATTGTGTGTGGAAAAAATGCTGAAATTGCATTTCCATGGACGAGCGAGGCCTGCTGCAGTTCCGGAGGAAGAGCAGAGCAATCAGATCATCGTGCGCCCCCCCCCCCCCCCCCGCCGAGCCGTGGAGCACCAAGAGGCCACAGGCTTCTGCAAGAGGTCCTTAAGGGGTTAGGAAGCATCCATCGGCCAAATGTTTCTGTAGCGTTGCATTCACTAATTCATTGGTCTCTTGGCGCTACCGGGGCCGATTGTTGCGTTCAGTTTCAGGGTGATTCCCGATAGAAGGGTATCTGGTATGCGGGTATCGGAGAGGGGGCAGGTAGCTACTTTGTGGTTTTTTGCTATGGGTGTATCATAGGGGAGGAAGAGTTCTAGACCACCTATTTCCAGTGTAATGCAACAGTGTGGCAGTTGTGGGAATTGTAGCAGGCCTTTGTGTGGGTGAGAGGTATTGTGATATTTCCTACCCTGAAATATCACATCACATCCATTACTCCATAGTAGAGAGTTTATTTTATATTGTCAATCTCTCTCTCTCTCTCTCTCTTTCTCTCTCTCTCTCTCTCTCTCTCTCTCTCTCACTCACTCTTTGCCACTTTCTCACTCCCTCTCTCCCACTCACCCCACTCTCTCTCACACATACCCTCTCACACTCTCTCTTTCTCACTCTCTCCCACTGTGTCTCCCACTCTCCCAGTTACTCGGTCTCACTTTCACACTCTCTCTCTCCAATCCAATCCAATCCAAACAAGCTTTATTCGACATGTAGTCATAAAAGCACATTACAAAAAACGTTTTAAATATATATACATAAAAATGTCGTACATAAATTGCAAAGCTGTTCTGTTGGTGGAAAATTGGCAAAAAATTTCACATCTACCAATGTTAAAACTTATATAAAATTCTTTATGATAAGAACTCAATACGGCCCACTTCATCTCTCCAAATTAAATACTAATCGGAGTAGACTAGATAAATTTAAGTAACGGGGAAATGTTTACAATCCTAGTTCGGTGTACTAGCTAGTAAGTTCGCAAAACATTTCACACAGGCACCGATTTTCGCCTTAGTCCCCACATCCACCATAGGTATTTTGCAACTGCTATTGAAATTGTTGATAGGGTACTAGTGCGTATGATCCTTTCAGCTTCCACACTCCTACTAGCACCTAGTGATTTGCATATGGGACTCAGCCAGAACCGTCGAGGGGCTGCATAGGCAGGGCAGGCGAAAAGCATGTGTGCAACTGTTTCTTTGTGGGCCACACAAGCAGGACACTTGTTATCGCTTGAGGGCGACCACCTAGAAGTAAAGGATCTTAGGGGCAGTGAACCTGCCCTCAACTGAAAGTACAATTTTCTGTCCAGTGGTTTGGTAATGGTGTCCCAGTATGCTTCAAGACTTGGATGTGTTTGGATTCCAGGAAAATTCCTGTCGGTGTAGCTGAATCAGTATCTCTCAAAGCATTATAAGTAACCATCTCCTAATACTTTTCTTTTCAGATCTTTTTCGAGGGAAAGCAGACCTCTGTTAGGTTCTCCCATAGTGCACTCATGCCGATACCCACTAGGACATTTCTGACTCCCCGTAGCCATCCAATTTTGTGAAAGCTATCGGATTTTATTACATCTAGAAATCCCGCTGCATATGATGACTATTCTGTTGTCCACAACCTGCGCCAGTATAGCACTGGACGCAGTTTGGCTACATTAGATATGGGTTTTCTGCCAAGAAAGTGCGGACTCCGCTGTTGAGCTGGGCCAAGCGTGCCCGGATGGGTACAAGATGTTTCACAAACCCAGATCCCAGGGAAAAGGGCGGGGGGGGGGTGTTGGGGTGATCTATAAGGACAGGTGGTATTTCGCCCCCTTACAGGTCGACGCAGTTGAAGGGATAGAACTGATGGGCTTCACCCTACAGGAACCCAAAGGCAGGATACTAACTGGCGTGATCTGTTATAGACCACCTGGCCTGGACACTGGGTACCAAGCACTGTTTGATACTATCGCCGCCCTTGCCCTAACTCATTCCAGACTGTTGCTCCTGGGGGACTTCAACCTTTGGGACAATGGGGTCCTAGGGAGCCACCTGAAGGATTTACAATATATATGCGGAAACTGTGGCCTTGATCAACTGATATTGGAATCTATCCACTTAGGCGGAGACACACTGGATCTGGTGTTCGCAAATCAGTCGGAGACTAAGGTGATTGGTATTCTACCCCAAAGTTGGACTGACCATTCCCTGATTCATTTTCAGATCACGGTACCTATTCAGGTGAATAAAAAATGCTCGCCCTGCAAACTACCGTAGGGGAAGGGACTGGTCCAAATTACCAAAGGACAAATCAAATTTTTTCTTTAACAATCAGATTCCCTTTGATCCAAATGAGTCGGTGGGCCACAACTATCATGTCTACTGTAATCGTATCACTGAGACCCTTGATAAACTTGCCCCCCTGAAAAATATAAAGAATAGAAGCAAACCATCAGCCCCCTGGTTCAATGAGGAGCTGAAATTACTACGCAATCAATGTAGACCGGCAGAAAGGATGTGGCGAAGACTCTATTTAGAGTCTGATAAGACACTGCTAAAGGTAGTACAAGCTAAATATAAAGAGGCCATTGCCAAAGCAAAGGCACTTTTTTATGCTACTGCCATACTTCAGTCTCCGAATAGCACAAAAACTCTCTTTAATATTATAAGAGACCTCTCCAACCCCGCCTGCATGAGCAACAAGGTGGTTGCTACTCAAGAACTTTGCGATGAAATCGCCGTCTTCTTCGAAGGAAAAATTGCCAAAATAGTGGGGGGTTTTGCTCCGGGTGAGGCTAGCTGTCAGGACGCACCACTTCAGATGGTAGAGGAGGAATTACTGGTGGTATCATCTACGGAGAGTTTTCCCCCTCTCACAGATGAGCTCTTTACCAGCTTTGCGCTACGCATATCCTCTGGGTCCCCTTCTGATCCCCTTTGCCATAGGATCTGGAAGGAGTATGGCCCAGAGCTTTTTCCCTGGATGCGTATGATCTGCTGCCAATCCCTGGAGGAAGGAGTAGTGCCGGAGGCATGGAAACAGGCAGTGAAACCCCTCTACTTAAGAAGCCCTCACTGGATCCAACAATCCCAGCCCATTTTAGGCCTATTTCTCTTCTGCCCTATCCCATAAAAATTCTGGAGAAAGCGGTTAGCAGGTCCTTGTCAAGCTACCTGGAAGATAACTGTCTATTGGACGGGGTTCAGTTTGGATTCCGCCCAGGCCACGGGACAGAAACTGCATTGACAACCATGCTGGACACTCTGCGAATGCGAGCCGACAATGGTAACTCCTCAGTACTTGTACTGTTGGATATGTCGGCAGCATTCGACACGGTTAGCCATGCAGTTTTGCTAAACAGACTGGAGAAACTGGGCGTGAAAGGCAAGGCTCTGAAATGGCTACAATCTTATCTGTCCAATAGACAAGAGATAGTGACCATGAATCCATTCACCTCCCCTAAGTCCCTGGTCCATTATGGAGTACCACAAGGCTCGTCGATCAGCCCTATCCTTTTTAATATATACTTGCAGCCTCTGATCCCTATTATAAAATATTATGGGATCGAATTGATTAATTACGCTGATGATACCCACTGGTGTTCTCTCTGGAAGGGAAACAGGCGGTACCCATGGACAGATTTCAGGATTGCATGAGTCGGGTCTCCGCCTGGCTCAAAGCAAACTCCCTTCAGTTTAATGAGGGGAAAACGGAGGTAGTCTATTGCTCGACGGTCAAACTGAATCAACAGATACCGTGCGAGCTTAGGCTCTCGCCGGGGGCCGACCCTTGCGTCCCAGTAAAGACCGTGCGGAACTTGGGAGTACTGTTTGATGAAAACCTTCAAATGGTGTCACAAACTAACAAAACAATTAGTGTTTGTTTTGGTCTGCTAAGAGCACTCGGGCAGATTCTCCCTTTCTTGCCCGATGACATTACACCCTTGGTGGTAAAGAGCATAATCTTGGCTAGACTGGATTACTGTAATTCCCTTTACTTGGGCGCCCTTTTATACATCCTGCAGGGGCTGCAGAGAGGCCAGTCGATAGCGGCCAAGTTGGCGCTTAACAGACCACTTAGCTCCTCTACCACATTGGTTGCCTGTACGGGACAGAGTCATCTTTAAATCTCTGTGCATAGTCTACAGAGCGTTACACAGTATGGGTCCTCTACTTTAAGTCTGGCAACCACCACCAGATTTAAGAGATCCAGGATGGGAGGCAGAGCTTTCAGCATAGTAGCCTCTCGCCTATGGAACGAGCTGCCTCAGAACATCAGGCAAGCTGACTCCTTGATAGGTTGCAGGAAGAGCCTAAAGACATGGCTATTTGCCAAAGTCTGAGACTCCGGTGCCTATCATCTAGCCTTTCAATCTGCGGTTTCCATCTGATAATGTTTTTCAACCAGAGCGCCAGGATACCCGTTGGGTGGCAGTCGCGCTATATAAGAGCAAATACAATACAATACAATACAATACAATCATATCGTAACGGGCATAATGGAGTGCTTTGGGGGCGATTAGTAATGCTACGCAGGAACTTGTTTTCTGAAATTTCTTCGAATTAGACATGTTTACACCATAAAGGGCTGAACTGATAACTTTCATTTCATACACTTGGAGCGCATGTCTGATTGGTTTAGTAAATGACTTTTTATGTTCTGCGCTTAGCGCTCCCAAATGTTGTTGGTGCTTTAATGTGGCCATGTCAATCTGAAAGTTCCACTTTAAGTCGCTCTGTATATTCACCCCAGGTATGTAAATGTTTTAACTTGTTCTAGTGGTCGATTATTCATTAAAATATTACCTTTAAAAGTTCTGTGTGGGTTAAAAGCCATAAATTTCGTTTTTGACACATTAAGTTAAAGGCCTCGAGCAGAGCAAAAATCTTTAAAAATTAACAAAGCTTACTGGAGGCCACTTGGAGTCTTTGAAATAATGAATGTGTCGTCCGCGAACATTAAAATCGGGATTTTCACACCTGCTAGCGAGGGGGCGTCCGTGTTCATTGGCAACATACAGCCAACTATGCCATTAATATACAAAGAAAATAGCGTAGGTGCCATAGCACAACCTTGGCGCACCCCTCTTTCAACTGGAAACAGGCTGGTGACCATGCCCTGTGCACCCCATCGAAGTCTGGCATAGTTGTCCTCATGTAACCTCATTATGAGTGTTAGTAACTCTTTTGGGAGACCCAGTTCATTTAGCGTCGCCCACAAACTTATACGGGGAACAAGATCGAACGCTGATCTTAAATCGACAAAGGCAGCATACAAACTACCTTTACCCAGGATCACTATCTTCCAGTATAGAAGTATAAACCGGAACACGTGATCGAAGGTACTAGTATACGCTCGAAAGCCTGCTTGCAACAGAGACAATATGCTACTACCTTCAATCCAAACTTGGATTTTATTCAGGATCAGCCTGCCCACTATATTTTGCACCGTGTCAATCAGGCTAATGGGTCTGTAATTCCCCGGAAGAGATTTTTCTCCTTTTTTGTATACAGGGATTATTTCTGCCTCTTTCCAGGAGTCCGGTATGGGGGCGCCCTGGGCCACTGCATTAGCCACCAGCAGAATATATCTTCCCCATCTTTGTTTATCATAGAGGAACACCTCGTCAGGAACACCGTCTGGTCCTGGCGCTCTGCCTCCAACCACTGCACCAAGAGCTAGTACAAAATCATTAGAATTAAAAGCCTCATCTGCATTAAACACTTAGCTAGGGTCATCCCTATTTTTCTCAGTTAAACTACGAGCATATTGTGATTTGAAATGGTTGACCCAGTGGTTGTGCAGGTTGGCCCCCTCTGCTCCATTTTATGATGCTCCAGAATGATTTACTATTATTCTGTGAGCTAGCTTCTTTGAGGTCCTGCCATCTTTGCTCGTCCCATGAGCGTTTAGCTTTATGTATAGATCTTTTATATTCTTGCCTAGCTGTACGTACAATATCCGGTTCACCACCCTTGATCTCATTCCCAAGAAAAATTGCCTGTCTACATTCTTTATTGTACCAGCGGCATGGTTTCAGGTGTGCTTGTTTCTCTGTTCTGCAGCGTTTAAAAAAATTAGATCTCATGCATGTAAAGAATCTATTGTGTGACTGTGTGAGAAGCTCTAGTTTCCCACAGAGGATAGGATATGCAGTAACTCTGATAGAGTACTATCAACATCTTTGTTGATGCTGCCCAAGGACTCAGGGTTTTCAATTATACAAGACCATTTCAGCTGTCTCATGTTGTTGGTAGGGACTACATCCCGAGAATGCAATTCAATCTCCCCACCATGCGGTGCCTCAAGCTTCCACCAACCATGGGTTACACACAAGGGATTGTGATCACTTTCGGGACGGTCCCTTACCGCAATGTCATCAATTGTGTGCCAAAATTTCACGCTCGAGAGGATGTAATCTATCCTACTCTTGCTATACCCATTATTAAATGTGTTTGCCCCTAGTCTATCTTGGGGCATCCTGCTATTTAGTGGCCTTAGCCCCTTTCTAAGCAAATAAAATGAATCTGAATGACTAACTCCTTCCATTTTCTTACTAGGTCAAGTTCAAATGTTGGAACTCCCAATTGGGCATCTTCATCGTCAGTGATGTGCCAATCTGGGGTGGCGAGCGGTTCAAAAGTTGTATTTAGATCACCCGCAAAAATAACATTGGTGTCCATTGAGTAGAACTTGAGGAGATTGTCCAAAGCCGCTAAAACTTCGGATTTGCCTCCTCTGGTTCCCCTCACATAGACAATATAAATATTGACATTTCCTGGGACACCTAAGTTTACCCTTAGAACCTGGATATCGTTGTTCCTAGATGGTATTTCCTTGATCCTGGCACATAGTTCTTGTTGGATCCATATGGTTAGGTCACCTGCCGTTCGACCTCTTGCTCATTTAATCGCTGGGACATGAAAATTTTAAAAAAAAATCACAGAATTACGGTGCCAGAAGCCATGTCTTTTGGAAAAGACAGACATCAAACCCGTTGACAAAAGTAAGCCATTCAGGGGTTGTAAATTTTTTATTCAAACTTGCAATATTCCATGACATTATGAACCCTTTGTGGGTGCATAGCAGTTTTACAGTGAGTAGTTTGTAGGCCCCAGGGAGTTATTACTGGGCTGGTGCTGGTACTCTGATCAAGGAATATGCAAGGATCGCATTTCGGTAAGTTTTACAAACTTATTTGCACTATTGAGATTGGTAGTTGGGTGTCTGTCCCTCGGGGCAACTATATAAACGACCCTGGCGGTACATGGCCCTTGCTCATGTTCTCCTGACAGTCAGTCGATGCATTCTAACGTGGAGCTTCCCACCCTACCAACCACTTGTTGCCCAGGGTGTTGGTTGGCCTGTCTGCCTGGCAGGAACCTCCTAAGCTGAATGGAAAAGTAGGCAGGGGGGCATGTTCTAAACTCCAGGGCGGACAGGTTTTCAGCCAACTCCTCTCTCTGAAGGGTCAGTTCAATACAATCAAATGGTTCGGTGGTGGAAGTGAGCCGGCTTGCCTTTACGATGTCTTCCCTGATCACAGATCGGCATCCCCTAACATGACGTATACAGTGGATTGCTTTGTTAGTCAAAGAGTCTGCACTTTCATAGTTTCTGTTTGGGGGTAATTTAGGGACGTTCGCCATGTATATTTTGTTGTTGTTGAATGTTTTACCTATGTTCAAGTCCCCCCTTCCTTCCCCATTATTATACCGTTGGTTTACAGGTGGAAAGATGTTCCTTCTCCTATTGGGTAGTGGTGTAGTGTAGTTCCTATATACCCAATAGGCCCTGCGCATTGGAATAATATATACTATAGAATTGACGTAGGACTTATGTCGACTAGGTCTCTATCGAATATATTAGACTTAATTGTGAGTGCCAGCTAGCTCAGAGGTCACTAGAAACTTTCTCGAATTCACAAGAAGGGATTAGTTTCTGACAACTGCATAAACATGACAACTTTGTTTCCACAAGATTAAACAAATCTCTAGAGTCGTGGAAACAATAGATAGATATTTTACTCAGTAAATCGTGCATGCTTCGTTTCACCAGAGGTGCAGAGAAATAGAGAGACAGGCGTTTTCAATAAAAGTATTTATTTATTTAACAGTGCTCTTTCTCATGCAGAAGAAATGAACTGCTACAATCAAAATACTGGTTGCAAAGTAAAATGCGTACAGTAAGAAGAGTATCATAAAATACTGTAAAAGCATGGTATGGTTTCTAAGCCATGAAATACGTACATAAATCATAAAGACTAAAAAGTACTCAACTGGTGCTTCTAAAATACACCTACCCCAATGTACCTAACCAAGGTCCAGTACGAGGGAAGAAGTAAGTATGGTGTAGCATAGGTTTAGTATTTTTGCCAAGAATCTATCCAAGATTTCTCTTAGGGTCTAATCTGCTTCGTACCTTGGTTTTAGAATAAAGGAGGTCTGGTATCTCTCTCTCTCAGGACTCTATTTCCCAACACCCCGCAAGGGGAGCTTGGAAACACTGGAGCTGGATTTCTCGGCAAGAGAAAAGACAGCGTCTTAGTACGTCTGCGGGAGGGTCGGCTTCCTTCGGCACTTGCTGTAGTGAACTGCGTCGGGCAAGTAGATAGTCTAACTGCTCCAAACCACTGTTTTTGCTAGGGTAAATGTGGGCATATTTATACCTTGAAGGTGCAGAGTTTGACATAAGATTGGACATAATAAGGTCATCAAAGACTCGCAGTTCTTTGAAAACTCCATGAGTTCTTGGACAAATCAATATTCAAGCAAGGGGAAGTCCCTGACTGCTAAAGGCGACTTTTTCCAAGAAATCGTTGTGGTTTTTTGGAACTAGTGGAAGTAGCCATGCCGTATTTGGACTGCATGGGCTAAGTCTAAATATGGTTATGATTTCTATGCCTATATAAGGATAGGGTGCTTTAAACCTATATAAGGGCATGAATCGGTAAAATTGCACTACGGTCCTAAAATGCTACACAACACCCACTCCACTTTAATATGTTCAACATTACTAAATAATCTGCATTTAAAACCTATTTAAAGCTTGTTGTTTACAGTCCCACCCAAAATACACAAAATGCATTTTAAATGGTTGCACACGAAAAATGAGTATTTGAACTGTACGCATTTGAAAGCAGTGTATTCATATGAAGCATATAAAATGAACCATTAATGCGAAACGTTTGAATCATAAACATTATATTTGTGAAATTGCTCTGTATTACAGAAAAAAAGTCGAGACCATTACATAGCTGAATATATAAACTGTTTTTGTTTTGAAGACAAGGCCAAATATTGGCTCTAGGAAGTATTCAAAGAATTTCTTGTTCTCTAAGAATAGTTCTACTTTAAGCAGATTACTTGGTGCCAAAAAAGAAAAATGTAAATTTTGGAAAAAAAAGTCAAATCAATTTGTAGAAAAATAGAGTTCCCAAGTTAGAAGCTTTGTTTTGAAAAGTGAAGGTCGAATACCAAGTTGACAGAACGCTGTGTGCTACTTTCAACCATCATTCTCGTTGTCAGGAGAAAACATTAAATCTTCTAAGCTGGCAAAGAAATCGTCTACCACAGTAGGTGAAAGTTGGACTACTTCATTAAGTAGATCAATCGTACACAGATGAGAAGCATCGCCGTCAGCGTCACCTGCATTAGCAATGTTCACAGAAGATGGTACCTGTGTGCCTGTTGGTCCACGTATCTCACCCTCAGCTAGAATTGCCGGTGAGACCTCAATGAATGCCTTCATCAGTATTGGTAGCCGCTGTGGACAACACGATGCATGAGCTGTTACCTTACCAAGCAAACCGTCAACATCCGTTGGCAGTGCTGATGGAAGTGTCAGACAGACATCTAACACGCATTCCTCTCCGCAAAGCAGGCACGTAGAACAAGTAAGATGGAAACTTGTCAGATTGGTCTGAACGAAAGAAACCATGTGGTATTCAGATCTCTTAAACGAGCCAAGCCAAGAATCTGTGTAATTTGGTCACGATACTGCATTACCAGGAGCGTTTGTTCTATGGTAATCTGGGTATTGCTGGTGACTGGACTTGCCATATCGGAGCAAAAGGAACAAAAAAAGAATTCCTGCTACGAGTCCCAAAATGAGAGGCAGGCCGCCGAACACAGAGTGCACGAAGTTTGGAAAAATGTTCAGGACTGCTTTAAAGGGTGCTAACAGTGCCGAAAAAATCGTGTTAAACATGTCTGATACCAGTGGTATTGTACATATATATAAGATACAACCTAACATTTCTACGAAATGTGTGGCGTAGATCCTTGATAATAGTTCATGTATGTCCGCGGAGGACCTTGCGACTTGCAGATCATACGTCTCTTTGGACGAGGTCAGTGGTACAGCTTTTTGTAAAAGAATGGCTTTCATTCTGCTTAAAGTATCAGTTCATATAGAAGAGATGTTCAGTGAAGGCCACAGCGGTGACTCCCCGTCTGACTTACTTTTAGGAAACAATACTTGCATACAGCAAGTGACCCTGGCTGACACAGTTACGAGATAGGCTTTTCCTGGCAACATGCCACAACAGCTGTGATCATTCAACATTATGTAGCTACCGTTAGATAGCTGCCTAAAAACTGGATCTATCACTGCTGCTGGAAAACCCTGCAGGTGACAAGATACGTTGTTAGCAGAACCATCGCAGGCTCCGTGTAAATGAATACCTTGACATAGAAGTGTACCGCTTAGTGAGTTCTTGCTATTTTCACCACTAAGAAATACCTCCTTTCCCCCACTCCAACATTTGTGTGTGTGTATGTTAAATCCCAGGTCGACTTAATGTATTCCTTACCCAACCTTTTTTACAGGCCTGCTGGTATGTGTTTTAAGCAATATTGAAACTGGAAAATTGTCACTGGTATCGTGATGGTGCCATGTATTATCCATTCTAAGACTGGTTTCCCAGAAACAGTTAATGGTAATCTTTCCAGCTTTTCTATGCTCAGCACCGTATAGTCGGCTCCCCTTTGTGCCAAAGAGATTTTTTTTATCTGTAAGGTTATATACAGTAAACAATGACGTAGTGTTGATTAGACGCCATGGCACATAGCCTGAACGGAAGTTTTGTAACGTCCAGCCTAGCAGCATTATAGAACGCAATTGAGATTGTCCATGGTGTAACATAAGCAAGTCTTGTTCCATTATGTCTATGGCAGAGGATACAATGCTGTCCAAAGAATAAATTCTGGAGGACAGAGTCGTTAACCCATTGTCCACTACAGAGAGAGCTTTCTCTAAATTAATACGATCAATTTCTCGTATTCTTTCTGCACTTTCCATTTGCGTGACTTTCCATGCTTCATTGTAAGCAGAGTATATACTGGCGTATATGAAACGTTTGTGACGTGGTTTATGAGGCCCTAGAAGGAAATCTCTCAAATCAACGCCATCTTTAAGTAAAGTTAAGTGTTGTTTAATTTCTGGTAGTGTGGGTTTCTGCAGCCACTCAAGGCATAGTTTTCCTACACTGTATGTTGTAACTATCCCTGGATGTTGTTTCTGGGTATATCTTGCATCTGGCCTATGCACTGTAAACCCTTGTGTATTGTTCAGGAATCTATCGTGACATTTATTCGTGTCTGTGGGCCAGATTAATAATTTTTTCCAATCAGGATTAGTTCTATTCTGTTGTAAAATGTGTTTTACGTCTACCTCCTCATCTGTAGTGTAATTACTATCAGGTGTGGGTTTAGGAATGGACGGTTTGTTTAAATCCTTTATCTTAGCTAAGCCAAGACAAGATGTCTGTTGAACAGTGTCATTTAAAATCATTATCTGCTCTGGGATGATGCTGGCTCTGAATAAAGCTTCTAACCCCTGCACCTGACAGTCTTTTGTGCCCTAGACAGTTTTTGTCTCAATGTTGTCTTTCCAAAAGTCAAAACCTAATGTAGACAGCTGAGCATAAAAGGTCGCAGAATAAATTTGCTTAGTATTAGTCAGCATACTTTTCATTCCTGTCTTATTAACATTTCTAAAGTAAAATGTTTCTGGATTTGTGACATTAAAACCTGAGAAGTATGGAAACTTTGCATAGAATGTTTTTGAGCTACCCTTTGGTGGCGTTGGCCAATGTTCCCATTGATTATAAGAAAAAACATTTCTGGGGTTTGCAGATTTGTGTAAATAATGATTACCATAATGATTAAAACAATACATTCGTTCATAATTTGATGAACCTTCTAAGAATTCATGTTTTGTAAATTTTGCTGACATTTCTAAGTCTGCCATCATATTATTAACAGTCTCAAAGTCCCAATCATCAGAAAATGTACTGGCTGAGACAAAGTCACTTAAAGAAACCTCACATTGATGTGGTATCTTCAACAGCTCTACAGGACCATAGATGTCTTAATCAGTACTGTATTAAATCAATAAGGACTAGCCTATTTGTGAATTTGCATAGACTCAAGACTGTAAGACAGGGTACAAACCCTTTTGTTTGTTCATGGAGCCCTCACCTACCAACCTGGTTGGTGGCATACTTCATCATCGGGCCCACCCAGTGACACCGAGTGTGTCCCGGGTGTGCTTCGACGCCTGAATACAGCGGAGCAGGTATGTGTCTGAGTGTGCAGTGTAGTGACGTGAAGGTGAAAGTTTAAAAGCTATACAGTGATCCCAGTGCCCGAGGGTAAATTATATTTTAATAACTGGGTCACTGTTAGTGTCACAAAAAGGCTGATGGATGTTATAGGAGTGTTAATTAGGGTCTCCTACATCCAGGTGTGTCTACGTGTTTCAGGCAGGTCTTTACGATTAAAACTGGCTTTCCTCAGGACCAAAGTGTGTAGGTGCAGATTACTTAATTTTAAGTGATTGTGTAATTTTGAAAATGTGTAGCACTCGCTAAGGTGCTTTACATGTGTGTGGGTGATTCCCTCTTAGAGCATTACTGGACATACAACAAGTATGACAAAACACACATACAGGGGAGAGTCTTAGTATGGTAACATATTCACAGAACAGTTTGATTGCTAATATCTATTGTGCTGTGTAGACAATAAATAAGCGGCAAATGGTGGAGCGATATTGGTGGTATGACTAAGGTGAAAGTTATCATATATACATGAAGTTTTGTGGTGGGCTAAACATCGTAAGCGCATCCACACAACAAAACGGTGGTAGGTGCATGAAAGGAAGGTTATCCTCACGTTGGCTAGTTGCCAAATTAGCCCCATGGAGTAGTCAGGCAGAGGAGTGGACCCTGGAAAGAAAAGGGGGGCCTAAGGGGGTTAGGGACCTGTGGAGAGAGAGCGCTTACCCGGCTCGTAGCTGAAGCGATCGGTTTACTCACAAAACTTTCGGTCAGTGTCTGCGTTGAACCTCTTGTTGTCTCTGCGGCCTCCGTAAGACTGTCCTGGGCCGTGTTCGTGCCTTAAATACAGTCTGCATCATTCAGAACACCTGTGCAGGGAAGGACAGAGAAAACAGACTGTGCGGGGACACGCTGAGTCATGGCTATGCTGCACATGTGCAGGAGAGTAGTCTATCCTGCTGTGAGCATGCCCATGTGCGGGTCATGCTGAGTCATGGCTGTACTGAGCATGTGCGGGAGAGTAGTGTATCCTGCTGTGAGCATGCCCATCTGCTGGAGAGTAGTGTATTCTGCTATGAGCATGTGCGGTACTGAATTTCGGCGCCTGCGCTTTGGGTGTGGCTCTGTGAGCTGTACCCAGTGTACACAGATTAGTGTACAGGTATAGTAACATGAACGGTTGAGAAATAAAGAGCGCTAACTGTGAAAAAAGGACTTAAAAAGCGCTGTAGGGTTAAGTTGTGCGGCCAGGTGTATTATAACTGGCTAATACAACAGAGGGACATTTAGCACGGCAAGGAATCAAGAGCGTGTTTTATGTGGGGAGAAAAAAGAAGTCATGTCTTCAGCGAGCTCCAAGGTATGAAGTCATTCAAGCCCAAACCCAGTTGTTGGGTGGAGATGAGATAGATCCATCTCTGTTCTTTTGTGTGAAGGATCCGGTCATTGTCTGTTTGGTTAACGTCAAATTGTTCAATGACAGTCCAGGACATGTCAATGGGGGTGTGGTGTGCCTTGAGGTTGTGCTCTGTCAGGCTGCTGATGTTTTTGCCACACCTGATTGTTCTTCTGTGTTCAACCACTCTAGTCCTGATTTTGCGGGTCGTCATGCCCACATAACGGAGCCCGTAGGGGCATGTTATGAGGTACACAAGGTTGCTGGAGTTGCAGTTCGTGTGTTGGCATTGTGTCCATGTTTTGCCAGGTTCAAGGTGGAGAGTTTACGTTGGTTTAGTAAGATGGCACACACTGCAGTTGTTACATGGGTGATGGCCAGTGACTTTGGGGAGGTCCCAACAGTTGAGGACAGAATTGGCCATTGGTTTAGGACTGGCACTTGGCCGTGTTGACACTAGCTTGTCTTTAAGGTTGTTAGCACATTTAAATGCAAAGCACGGGGTCTCCCATTTTGTGGTGCCTGAATTGATTATCTTCCAATGTTTGCGGATGATACTAGAAACTTGATTTGACGCTGTATTATAGGTGGTGACACAGGTCATGGGTGGTGGTTCCTGGTCTTTTGTCTCAGTTTCCACAAGCGATTCTCTGTTTATATTGCAGGCCCTTTTGCTGGTTTTGGCAATAATGGCGTTGGGGTATCCACGTCCCTGTAGTTTGTGTGATAAGGTGCAGGATTATCTTTTGTAGTCCGCTAGGTTGCTGCAGTTTCTGCGGAACCGCAGGAATTGCCCAAAGGGTAGGTTTTTTCTTAAGGGTGTGGGGTGGAAGCTATCAAACCGCAACAGGGAGATCCTAGCTGTGGGTTTGTAATAGGTGGTAGTGCGCAGAGTCCCTTGTTCTGCTGTAATATTGAGATCCAGAAGTGCCAGCTCGGTGGCACTGGAGTTGCACGTGAATCATAGGTAAGGGTCACGCTAATTAAGCCAAGTGAGAAAGATGTTTAGTACATCCTGTGTTCCCTCCCAAATCACGGAGATGCCATCTATGTACCTGCACCATGTCTTTATGTTTTGTGAGTATGGGTTGGTCAGTGGCATGACGTGTTCCTGCTCGAAATGGTGAACGTACAGTCCTGCCACGCTTGGAGCAAAAACAGTACCCATAGAGGTTCCGTTAGTTTGTAGGTAGTAAGTGCCTTCATACTCAAAATAGTTTGTTCGAGGCATATGAGCTGCAGATTGTACACTATGCATTAGATCGCCAACTGGTGTTGGGCTCTGATGATTGCAGGTCGTTGTCTTCTTGTAAGAAGTCTTTGTAGTCACGAGATAGGTGACTCCTCCCTTGGACAATACTGCGCATGGGCATCGGCTCCATCCTTAGATTGTTTTTCCCGCCACTGGGTTCGGATGAAAGTTTCTCCGCTCCGGCTAGAAAAAGACTTTTCAGCAACTTCGAAGCACAGAACTTCCTCAAACTTCTACAAACTACCTTCGACATCGACTACAATACTTTCAACGTC
Organism: Lissotriton vulgaris; assembly: GCF_964263255.1. NCBI lineage: Eukaryota > Metazoa > Chordata > Amphibia > Caudata > Salamandridae > Lissotriton > Lissotriton vulgaris. Next base: position 236,605,582 of record NC_141698.1, on the reverse strand, counting down.
ATCAGTTCCATTCCGGTCATTGACGCGGGCCGTTGGGCCTACCGACGCCGTGCGGCCTACACCACATGGAAAGAACTCCGTTCAAAAGATGCCCGGTATGTCGAGCAAAGTTCCCACATAGCGACCACCACAAGGTCTGCAACATCTGTCTATCGCCGGATATAGTCGCAACAATTTTTTGAAATTCACAGTTGAGATTGCCAAACATGAACTGCCATTTTTGGATCTCCTGATTGTTGCTTCTCCCAGTGGCTTACAAACAGAGTTGTACACCAAGCCTATGGCTAGGAATTCCTTGCTAAGCTTTAATAGCCATCATCCCAGAGCCATGAAAGAAAACCTGCCGTTTGGTCAATTTCTGCGGGTGAGAAGGAATTGCTCGACCAAAGATACTTTTAAGAAGCATGCAGACACGCTGATGAACCATTTGGTGGAAAGAGACTATCCGGCCAAGTTAGTTCGGCATGCAGCCAAATGGGCTAGCAAAAATAACCGTGATAGCCTACTGGAACCCAAAGTCATGAAAGAACCTACATCTAGACTCACGTTTGTCAACACATTTAGTACAGCGTCTAATGACATCAAGAAAATCATACGTCGCCACTGGAAGATACTGAATATAGAAAGAGACCATCTCCCGGTCCCTCTGCGTTCAAGCGGAACAGCAATCTGCGTGACAAACTGGTTCACACCAGGCCACGTACTGAAGCCCAACCATTAAACACAATATGGGGTTTACCTCCTGTCCAGGGCCATTTCCCCTGTGGCACATGCAAGGTGTGTCCGCTAACCAAAAAATCCAAATCAGTGGACATTGGGACTGGTCGTCCGTTGATTCAAAAGAATTTTACCAATTGTAACAGTGAGAGAGTAGTCTACTTAATCATCTGTCCCTGCAATTCGAAATATGTAGGGATGACTACCCGAAAGATCAAACTCAGGATAATGGAGCACATGAGTACTGTAAGGTGCAAAAAACAAGCTACGCGCCTGACAACCCATTATCTAGAACTGTATCACCGACCTGACGAGATGGTTTGGACCATTCATTCCACAACATGTCTGACATATCTAAATTTCTCTTGTTAAAAGAACAGAAATGGGTGTTTAGATTAAAAAGTGACCAACTGGGATTAAATGATGCTATTCCCTGGTCGAGTCTGTAAAAATCCATGTTTTATGATTCCAATTACACTCTTACTAAGGACAATGGTGCAGGATGTATTGTATTTGATTGTGATTGATACCCCTCTCATTGTTGGGAAACCACAGTATCATATTCATTCCAACTTTCAAAAATAAATAGCACCTGTCCGAATCAATTATGTAAGATCTCTGAGTTAGTTCATGACTATAGGTAATACATGACTATGGTCGGGACTTATAAAAATCTGTAAACGAGCGCCAGTACTCTTTGTCCATTACGTGGCAGACCACTTTTTCCAGCTTCCCATTTGTTTTAATGAGCTGCGCGAATCTTTTTGACTAACTGTTGGAGATTCTGCTTCCTAAGATGTGAACTATCTTTGAGTGGCCGTTCTTACAATTTACGGTTAATTATTACTTCCATTAGTCGATTAATGTTGATACGATGCGAAGAATATGCGTACAAACTACAATTCCCTTGATATCTGGGCGATCCTGTAGTTTGCTGCGTGTTATCGCGTGACTATGATCGAAATCTCGCAAGACTTGCGAATCAATGCGAAAGCGTATTGGAGCCCCGGTGAAGATCCGAGGCTCTTTATAAACAACAGAGGCACCTCCGATTGGTACCTCCCCGACGGTAGAGATGCACGCCTGAGGTACCGACGGTTAGGTGAGTAGATATATACGTGCGTTTGCAAATCCTTAGAGGGCTATCTCTCGCACTGCTTTTTTTTATAAACGATGGGCATTCAGATACCATGACATTCTCCTTATGCTAGCACTGCTGCATTTCGATCATAAAACATACCTGTGGCAGATTATTTATTCCTTCAACCTACGAGTATATAATCTAATATCATTCGGAGCTATCTGTTAATGGGCTTTAGGATAGCTTGGCGCCATTTCACGCTAGTACTATTACTATCTGCTTAATATACAGATCTACTTGTTTTAGACTATATAACTCCTAACCAGTGATTGGGTGATTGTATACTAGACAAGATATGCATGTTAATGAGTAACTAGATACTAGCGGACAGTATCGTTTTTTCATAAATGACATATGGCCATACCATCTGTAAGTGGTCGATTTACAATTTTAGGACTGAGAGGCTTTTTGCTAGAGAAAGGGTAGGGTTTCACTTTGCAATTAGGCACTATGTCTGTGGTTTTAACGTGTAGAAGAGTCTATACACCAGACTGAAGTAGGATTGGTTGTTTTGTCTCTTCTTTAGAGCGGTGCCTCCTTCTGTCCTGGGCTGTTGCCAGGTGGGGTGAGGTTTTTCCTCCAATCTCTTGAGGTAAGACTTATTGGAGTAAGTTTCAGATTTTTCTGAATATGCACGATGGCTATTTTACGCCACATGTATTGATTTAAGACAAACAGACTGTGTTCCAAAACTGTTTATACACACCTCTTATATTTCTCATAGATTTTTCCAAGAGGCGAGAGGAATGGAATCTGTGAGAAGCTAAGCTCGCAGTGTATCCTTTTATTTATTATTTGATCACATCACTGTATTGTAGTAGCATTTCACATCCAAGAGGTCCTGATGAAAGCACTAGGTTAATTTTTTACCTGTAGGTGCTGAAATATGTCGACCTATTCTTGTTAATGGACGATTATTTGTTGAAATCCATCCCTGCACTATTTTTAATACTTGTTCAGGGTCAGACCAGAATAAATTTATAGTCTGATTCTGCTTCAATTTTAAACTCGCATCACGTATTTTTTGCACTGCACTCATTTCCCATACATTGTCTTTACTATACTTGCTCACATCTGTAGGACATAATATTTTTAAAAAACAAACTTGGGCTCCTCCATCATTAGGGTGGAGTTGCAGCCCTGAAAAGGAGACCCAGATGATGAAGCATGTCACCGGGTTCGGTGAGTGATGGGAATCCGTACAAATTTTGCGTATTTTTGGCTTATCAGTATAACCTAGGCCACTGACCCCCCCTTTACTTTTCAATGTGTCTTGTCTCATATTCTTCCATACGCCTGCACCTGGCAGCAATTGCAGCCTATTTACAAAACAGGCAACATCTGTCTCTCTTCAGAGTACCTGCAATCAAAGCATTCATGGAAGGATTAAAAAGAATAATCCCACCCAGATTGCCACCTTCTACTGTGTGGAACCTGAATCTTGTCCTTACAAGACTCTACATAAATGTGAACTGCAATTCCTAACATGGAAAACAGCTTTCCTTGTTGCCATTACTTTTCTCAGAAGAGTAAGTGAGATACAAGCTTTCACTATACAAGAACCATTTTTTCAAATACATCCTAACATAGTGGTTCTTCGATCTAATCCATAATTTCTTCCAAAGGTCATCACTCCTTTTCACCTAAATCAATCCGTAGAGTTACCTGTGTTTTTCCAAAACCCAGACTCTGTAGCGGAAAGGGCTTTACACACACTAGATGTTAAGAGGGCTTTCTTATACTATATTGATAAAACTAAATCCTTTCGAAAGACAAAACAACTGTTTGTATATTTCTCCCCTCCACACAAAGGCAACCCCATCTCCAAAGGTGGGATTGCAAGGTGGATTGTAAAGTGTATACAAATATGCTATATTAAAGCTAAACTTAGATTAACAGTTCCTCCTAGAGCGCACTCCACTCGCAAACTAGGAGCCTCTATGGCTTTCTTAGGAAACATACCCCTAGAGGACATATGCAAGGCAGCAACATGGTCTACACCACACACCTTCACGAAACACTATTGTGTTGACGTGCAAGCCAAGCAGCAAGCTGCAGTAGGCCAAGTTGTCCTTAGAACTCTCTTTCAAACTACTGCAACGGATACAGGTGACCACCGCTAGGGGAGACACTGCTGCACAGTCAATGCATAGTGAACAATCTGCAGCTCATATGCCTCGAACGGAAAATGCTACTTACCAGTATGCTTCTGTTCATGGCATGTAGAGCTGCAGAGTGTTACACGCCCTCCCGCCTCCCCGAGACTTGTATGCGTTCCAGTTTTTTCATCTTACTTAGATGCACACGCATGGACATCCTTTTTTCTTTAGTTCTACTAACTCCATTTCCCATCATGGCGAAAAACAATCTAAGGATGGAGCCGATGCCCATGCGCAGTATTGTCCAAGGGAGGAGTCACCTATCTTGTGACTACAAAGACTTCTTCCAAGAAGACAACAACCTGCAATCATCCGAGCCCAACACCAGGTGGCGATCTAATGCATAGTGTACAACTCTGCAGCTCTACATGCCAGGAACAGATGCATACTGTTAAGTAGCATTTTCCTCTTTGAGTGCTAGGGCTGCGCAGTCAAGGATGAATTGCCGTGGTGTATGGTACATCCAGGGGTTTTGGATCAGTACATCATGTGGGACTTGCAGGGTGGCGTCTTGTGGGAGACTGGTGTAAAGACTTTCTATGTCTAATCCCACCAGGAGTTGGGTGGTTTGATTGAAGTTCATTTTTTTGATGATGTTCAGGTGTTTGGTATCTTTGATGTAGGTAGGGGTTTCTTGTACCAGTGGGTTTAGGAAGTGGTCACAGTACCTAGAAAGTGGTTCCAGTAGTGAGTTGATCCCTGAGACTATGGGCCTTCCTGGGGGTGGTATGGTGCCCTTGTGCACTTTGGGTACAGTATAAAAGTAAGGTACTTTCTCATTTTTGGTGCACAGGTATTATGCCTCTTGGGTTGAGATTTGTTCAGCGTCACTGGCTCTTTACCAGGGTGTGTATGGTGATTTGTAGTTCTGCGGTAGGGTCTTTATCCAGGCGTCTGTAATTACGTGTGTCGCTGAGGAGTTTGCGGCATTCTCGATCGTAGTCGGTTTTATCCATAAGGACGATCCCTCCCCCCTTGTCAGCTGGTTTGATGACAATGGTGGGGTTATTTTGTAGGCGTTGTATGATGTCCCGGTCTTTTTTCGATAGATTGTTGAAGGTTCCTTTGGGGTTCAGTTTCTCTATGTCAGTGTAAACTGCTTGCTCAAAGGTAGAGATTTCTGTGGGTACACTGGTAGGAGGTGGCACGAAGGTGGATTTTACCCTGAGGCCTGTTTCATTGGGATTGGTATCGGTGGTAGTTTCTTCCAGTGTCACTTTTTCAAAGAAGGCCTTCAGTTTGAGCTTTCTAAAAAACTCAGCTAGTTCGACATGGAGTTTAAATTTGTCCAGTCGTGTGGTGGGGACGAACGAGAGGCCTTTACTGAGGACCGCTGTCTCGCTTTCTGTCACAGGTGTAATCGATAAATTAAACACCAGGGATGTGGGTGTGTCAGGGGTCACTACTTGCTCGTTCCAGGTTGTTCCCGAGATTTGTTGCAGGTGTTGGTGCTGACTGGGTCTTCTTCTTCCCATTGGACTTGCTGGTAGTTGCCACGTGATCTGCGGCCCTGTCCTAAAAAATGGGGTCTTTGGTTCCCTTGGTAGAGGGCATTGGGCCAGGTGGGTATAGGGGTGGGTATCCATAGTATGCGTGTTGCATTTGTCCAAATGGCGGTGGGCCTAAGGTGTGACTTTGCGGTGGTCCCTGCCAGTTATGTGGCCAGCGTTGGCCTTGGCGTCCTCTGCCACGTCGTTTGTTGGAGCCTGCGCTCAAGTCGCTTGATTTGGATGAGTTTTCTCCTGAGCTGTCATGGGTGCCATCTGTTTTGTTCGGGGATACATAGTCATTCTTTGAGTATGGGTATGTTTTGGAATAGCTGAATTTCTTAAGGTCCTTTTGAAATTTGTTAATTTTGCTTTGGGTCAGATAATCTTTGTATTCAGCCATCTCTTTGTTCTGATCGTCAAGTTTCTTTTTGTATGATGTTAGTGTGGTTTTGAAGTGGCTGTCTGTGGTTTGGATATCAATTAATATAGCATCTGAGAGACGTTTTGCTGTTTTAATGATGAGCACTAACCAGTCCTTCCTAAAGGTGAAGTCATCCAGGAATATTCTGGGGCGTTGGTAACAAGATGTCCCCTTGGTGCTGTATTGGTGCGTAGTTATTGGGTCAATATGACGCCATGTAAGATGGTTCTTATTCGATTCCGTTTTTTCTCCGTTAGTGTGTCCCAGTCTGTTGTTTGAGCTATGGTATTAGAGATGTTAAAGTCTGCCAGAAAAGATGGGTCTGTGAGGATCTCACTGATGTAGTCCTCGCTGAAAGTGAGGCCGTGATTTTTGGCCATTGTAGATGCTCGTTATCTCTCGCAGCTGTGCGCTGCCTATATATATCACTATCAAAGGAGAGAGAGAGAGGACTAGGTAGCTAGTCCGTATCCCCAGGGTTTTATATGTGAAATCAATAAGGACTAGCCTATTTGTGAATTTGCATAGACTCAAGACTGTAAGACAGGGTACAAACCCTTTTGTTTGTTCATGAAGCCCACACCCACCAACCTGGGGTGGCATGCTTCATCATCGGGCCCACCCAGTGACACCGAGTGTGTCCGGGGTGTGCTTCGACGCCTGAATACAGCAGAGCAGGTATATTTCTGAGTGTGCAGTGTAGTGACGTGAAGGTGAAAGTTTAAAAGCTATACAGTGATCCCAGTACCCGAGAGTAAATTATATATTTAATAACTGGGTCACTGTTAGCGTTAAAAAAGGCTGATGGATGTTATAGGAGGGTTAATTCGGGTTTCCTACATCCAGGTGTGGCCTACATGTTTCAGCCAGGCCTTTATGATTAAAACTGGCTTTCCTCAGGACCAAAGTGTGTAGGTGCAGATTACTTAATTTAAAGTGATTGTGTAATTTTGAAAATGTGTAGCACTCGCTAAGGTGCTTTACATGTGTGAGGGGGATTCTCTCTTAGAGCATTACTGGACATACAAGTATGACAAAACACACATACAGGGGAGAGTCTTAGTATGGTAACATATTCACAGAACAGTTTGATTGCCAATATCTATTGTGCTGTGTAGACGATAAATGAGCAGCAAATGGTGTAGCCATATTGGTGGTATGACTAAGGTGAAAGTTATCATATATACATGAAGTTTTGTGGTGGGCTAAACATCGTAAGCGCATCAACACAACAAAACGGTGGTAGGTGCAAGAAAGGAAGCTTATCCTCACGTTGGCTAGTTGCCAAATTAGCCCCATGGAGTAGTCGGGCTGAGGAGTGGACCCTGAGAAGAAAAGGGGGGCCTCAGGGGGTTAGGGTCCTGTGGAGAGAGAGCTTACCTGGCTCGTAGCTGAAGCTCTCTGTTTACTTATGAAACTTTCGGTCATTATCTGCGTTGAACCTCTTGTCTCCTCTGCGGTCTCCGTAAGACTGTCCTGGGCCGTGTTTGTGCCTTAAATGCAGTCTGCATCATTCAGAACACCTGTGCAGGGAAGGACAGGGAAACAGACTGTGCGGGGACATGCTGAGTCATGGCTATGCTGCACATGTGCCGGAGAGTAGTGTATCCTGCTGTGAGCATGCCCATGTGCGGGGACACGCTGAGTTATGGCTGTACTGAGCATGTGCGGGAGAGTAGTGTATCCTGCTGTGAGCATGCCCATGTGCGGGAGAGTAGTGTATTCTGCTATGAGCATGTGCGGTACCGAATTTCGGCGCCTGCGCATTGGGTGTGGCTCTGTGAGCTGTACCCGGTGTACACAGATTAGTGTACAGGTATAGTAACATGAATGGTTGAGAAATAAAGAGCGCTAACGGTGAAAAAAGGACTTAAAAAGCCAGTAATCAGTACTGTCCCATGCTATACCACCAGGTGTCGACGGGTCTCTTTGTTCACGATGAGATGATTTGTGTGGCTTCAGGAGCAAGTTGATGTTCTTACTTGCTGTGTCTTTTTTAGGTTTTGCCTGGGGCACGGAGCGTTAGCTCCGCCCCCAGGAGAAATCTCTAGTTTTCAGTAAGGGACACTTGAATACGCCCCTCTGTTCCATTGGCTAGCTCCATAAATGGAGGCTAGCCATTGGAACAGAGATCTGTCCGTCAAGGCCGGACCAGATTCGGGGGCATTCCCGAGAATTTTTCCATGGGCGTGGTTTCACTCTCCGTGGCGTGGTTTCGGCAATATAATGGCCCTCCTGCCTCAGAATGAGCGGCGTCACACTGCATAATCTGCTTTTTCATACCACCCAGGTTATCCAATCTGCCGCATAATTCGGCCCTACCTTGCCGCATAATTCCAGTGGCTTCGATCACACAGCGAGCCTTGCACCCAGCATTCAACGCTGACACACACACGGACCTGTACCCGCACCCGACCCTCTGTGCTCACATCCGGGCTCAGAGGGAACACTGTGCTTACATTCCAACATTGTGCATGTCAAATGGCAATAGATCTGTAGATGATGGCGAAAGCAAGATTCTTGAAAATGTCCGTCTCTAATGCAATGTGATGTTTTCTTTTGACGAGGGGATGGAGAAAAGCATCCTTAGGGCCACTCCTCAGAACCCCTCCTATCACCACCCTCCCCCGACTGCCTGGTGCCGCGAGGATGAGGTTCTCCCTGGGGTGGGCGAGACGGGCAGCGGTGGGGGGGAGGGGGGGGCGGTTAATGGATGCTCAGCTCCTGGAAGCTTTAATCGGCTCTACATCTGCTTCCTGCCAAGAGAGCTCTTATTGCACTAATCAGGCGCGCGCCCAATCAGCGCGAGGCAGCCTCCTCCTCCCGGGCTCTCCATTCTCAAGCGAGGCGGCTCCGCTCAGTGTGGGAAAGCACTGACCTATCACCGCCGGGGAAGGGGGCAGCATCCCAGACCCTTGCATCCACCGCCGCCCGCGAGAGGCAGACGAGGCCGGGCCTGCACACTGCCAGGCAGCAGAGGGCGGCACCGCGCGGGCGGCAGCTGCAGGAGGCACCGGCAGGGCGCAGCAGGTGGGTAGGACCGCCGCAGGGGAAAGTTGGAGGGACGAATACCCCATCCTCTACACTACTGGGTCGGGCATGGAAAGCGGGGTGGGTGAGAGTCATAATAAGAAGGAGAAAATGGGGAGTAGAGACTGAATTGGGGACTACATTGAACAGGATGGAGAACATAAGGGCAAGGGTGGGAGATAGTGGGGCAGAAAAGGAATCAGAATTTCAGGTAAAAAGAAAATAGAGTGGAAGCCAAAGGAGAAGAAAAAAGTATAAACACCGATCACGTAAAAGAAATCCAACAAAAGGAAAATGTGAGGAAAACAATAAAAGAACAGACTGAAAGAGAGGAACTATGGAAAGGGGTAAAAGATAGAATAGAGAACAAACAGAACAAATATTAGGAGAATGGAAAGAGGAAGAGAATGAACCAAAACAAATGTAAGAGGGGAGCATGGAGAAGGAGAAGAAAAAGCAATAGTGAGAAAGATAGTGTGAGCAGGCGCTGGAAAAGAAGAAGAGGAAATAACTAGAGAGGGCGTCGAGAATAGAAAGGACAGTGGTTGAGAGGGCAATGAAGAGCAAGAAAAGAGGACTGAAATAAGTAGAAAGTACGTGTTTAATAAATGTGAAGAAAAAAGAGTGAAAATAAAATACGGAGAGAAAATATAAGAAGTGTGAGCGGATTGAAGAAGGTTAGCGAAGAAGATGAAGAGGAAGAAAAGGCAATAGAGACACGCTGGACAAAGAAAAGGCAAAATAGAAACGACGATTGAAGGATTAGAAACAAAAGGGCAACGAGAAATAGATAACAATAAAAAGAGAAGAGATGAACTATTGGGAAACCGGCTTCACTTTTGGAATATGCTTCGTGGTTTGGCACATCCTGGGTCATGCAAAAAGAGAACTCTGCATCCGTGCCACTCTTTACCAGGGTGGGTGTCTGACATTGAAACACTGGCATTTCCCCTGGGTACAACTTTTTATATATTTGTTAAAGTGTTATAAAGTTCAAACCTGGTTTGAGGGCATTACAGCGCTGTACATCTTCACCAGAATACGTTACACATTGTCTTTAGGGACAGGGTCAGGGAGATTACGTAATTTCCTCAAGATCACAAGACGTTGAGCCGAGGCTAGAATTTAAGTCCGGTTTACAAGTTTCTTTGTCAGCAGCTCTCGCCACAAGGCCACATCTCCTCCCCTATTAAGTGCAACTACATTCAGTAGGGTTTTCAGCTCACCCGTGCCCTTGAAGGAGATGCCCGGTCCCACGTGCACAGTCCAACCCAAACTGATGAGTCATGTTACCTCTTCAGGGTCCCCCAAGAACTCCACCCTGTGGCATTTCGGCCTTATTGGCGTCCTGGACTGTGCAGCTTGAGCCAGAGTGACACAGCAAGTTTCGCACTCATACACATCCCAGTCAAAGCTGGGCAGAGCCTCTTAGACAGCAGAAAGGGACGGATGTCACTGCTTAAGAACAAGCTTCACATGGGAGGGAGGTAGTAAGGTCAATGAGAAGTGCCCGATACATTCATGCGGTGATGGCAGTCCTGGGATGCAGTGTGAATTACAAGGATTTGGGCTCTGGCAGCCATTTTTATGCCGGTACTGCCCCCCACCTGTGTTTGGTGTAGGATGCTGTCCTTGGATCACATGCGTTGGGAATTATGCATATTATTTAATGTCTGTGCCGCCCGGGGCTGTCTCATTGAATGAGGTGGTGAGGTTAAGGCCACTCTAAACCTGCCACCCAGCTCCAGTTGCCTGACTACTAGGATGTATTCCTCTGCCATAGGCGTGTCCAAGAGCATAGCTTAGATGCATTGGGCCCCAGTAAAAGAAAGGAAAGTGGACCCCACCTGCCCAGTGGTTGGGAGCAAAATAAGCCATAATTTAAAAAATTGATATAAAAAAAATAGCAATAATTAGGGTTCAGTGGGCCTTGGGGCCTCTGCAGGGGCTGCAGTATTTGTAGTTAAAGACCTTGGTTGAGGTGTGACTGGGAAAAGGTGTCAAAGTCAAAGGGAGCCCAACTGAATGGGGCCCCATGATCTCCAGGCTCAGCAGCCCATTGAGAGAAACAATATTCTGAGTTCCTTTACACGTTGACAAAAGGTGAACGAATACTGGAACCTCTTCACTTTGTTAGGCACTGTTTGCAATCACGAGTGAGTTTTTTAAAGCACCATACATCACCTAGGTGACGTCTGACATATAGTGCGTTGGTCTATGCATGTAATTACAATAATGAACATTTCTATAGCATACAATACAAACTCCATTGTGATGTTTGGAACTTCATAATATTTGATTATTATTGTCCAATCAGTGGGAATCTTTCCACCTGGGAAGAAAGAAAGAGTGTATTTAAATCTACAATAATTCAATTGTATGCCTTGGAAGGGACATACAGCTACTTGCAACGGGCAAATAATCCACTGAGCTATTTAACAAGGATTGACACTTTGTGACCCGGAAACTGAAGATACTCCTCCGTTCTTTGATACATGACCCCAACCATAAGATCTTAAGAACTTTGGGTTGCAAAGTTGTTCCTGGAGTTAGAAGGCCACATTTTATAATACCTAGGCTTCCTTCACTTGCAGATGGATCATCAGAATGTTTTAAGTAGTTATTGTCAACATTAACAAATCTTCTAACAGTGTTAGCAAATGTCCATAATGCTTCTGGAAGTTGTAGGACTTCATTTCCTGCTGGTAGGGCAGTTGTGTGGGGAGGGTCTGATTGCACTATCTCTTGACCCATCTTTCTAACCTTGTTTCTATCCTTCTGCTGGTGCCCGCCATGCATGGGCTGCAAGGACCGTGCCAGTGCTGCGATTACCCTAATATGGTCTCCCCTGAGGCCTTGCCTTTTGGCATCCTAAGGTATGGGATAAGGGATGACTTCTGACTTGGTCAATCAATCAATCAATCAGGTGTTTGCTAAGTGCGACTACTCACCCGCAAGGGTCTCATGGCGCTGGGGGGAGGGGAGGGGGGGTCGCAGGTTCCAGTCTATCAAGGAGGGGGTCTGTCGAAGAGCCAGGTTTTGCGTTTTCTTGCGAAGATGGGGAGCGATGTTATATGTCTGAGGTGGGCCGTGCCCTGCTGAGGCTCCCGAGCGAAGGGAGAGCCCCGGGAGAAGGAGCAGAGCCGCCACGAGACACCCGGTGAGTGGGGCAGAAGGAGAGGGAGGGGCGCCGGGACACATTGTCGGTGTCCGCCCCCCCCACCCCCCCGTAGCGCGAGCTCGCGCTCATTGCCATTGTGAAGCCACGAGGGCTCCAAGGGGGCACTACAGGCATCTCGGGGGGACTCCAAACAAAGGCGCCCACGTGTTCGCGGGTCCCCCGTGAGGGGCCCCACTGCCCCAGAAAGCCGCACTTTTGTCAATTGAGAGCCCGAGAGGCTCTGGGGGCATTTTCTTCATTTAAGGCCCGAGAGGCTCTGCAGTGCCGGTTCCTTGTCCTTCAGAGCCCCGAGAGGCTCCAGCCCATATTCCTTTTGCGAGCCCAGAGAGGCTCGAGTGAAAAATTTGAGCACGTGTGCCCCTGTCGCCTGCTTGTGCCTCCGTTTTCGTGATTTTCGTGCCCCTGTTGCCTGCTTGTGCCTCCGTGTGCCCCTGTTGCCCGCTTGTGCCTCCGTGTGCCCCTGTTGCCCGCTTGTGCCTCCGTGTGCCCCTGTTGCCTGCTTGTGCCTCCGTGTGCCCCTGTTGCCTGCTTGTGCCTCCGTGTGCCTCGAGCCTTTTGTATAGACAATTTTATATGATGTTGTTTGACTGCTTATCGTGGTTCATAACCCATTAAAAACATAAATAAACTTAAAACCTGCCTACACGAAGGACCACTGGAATAAAGTTGTCAAAGGGGGCAACGTCACCCGGCAGGATTTGCTATATGGTCCTGTCAGTGTCGGACCGGCCTAAAGGGCAATCAAGCTGGGCCGGTTTTTTCATGTCATTCTGGTGAATGTTTTCTTTTTTATGGGGGAAAGTTCATTAACAAGCTTCAACCTTCTCATTGGGATTATCTCGGTGTTTTATTTTGTAAACTGCTGCTTTGAAACTCCGAATTGTTTGCTAATTACAAAACGTACCAAAGTTCAATGTCCCTGGGGCCAATCTCTGACCAGCAGAACTCGCCCCACCAGCGCCCCTGCATCACCTTTGCTTTTTGAGAAGTCCTGGCATTGACGTGCAAACTGGTGTGGAATGAGTGACGTTTTATTATTTTGCAATCTGCGTTTTTGGCATGGAGCCGGTTTTAAAGCCTGGGTGCATGGGCATTCAACACGTCATAGCAGACGCCTTTTCCTCCTAGTCCATGGGCTAGTCGCAAGTTGTGATGGGTGCAAGGAATGAATAGATTTAGTTAAAGTGAAGCCCTCTCCGTTGAAAGACAAAAAGACATGTAAGGCAAAGTGTGTCTGCAACATGGAGATCGGCAAAGTGTTATTATACCTGGCAGAGGAAATCTGACAATATGTTACTTCTCTAGTGGTTAGGGTTTGCTGGTGGCCTAAATATGGAGTTTATGGTCGAGGCAACAGGAAAGATTAAGTGCTGATTTCAATGCGATGGAACAACCAGGTCTTCTCGCTGTGCCCTTAGGCAGTCAGTGGTGACTCAGCGGATCTTAAGCAAGAAACTTGTTCACCATTGGTGTCCTAAGGCCTTTGGTATGATTGACATGTTAAAAAATGCAGTAGGTACACTTTTTGGGTCTTAGTTTCCCCGGTGTAGCATGGTCGAAAAGTTAGTCTCAATCTAGAGATGGTGCTGGATTAAGAATTTAGAATCTGTACAAATCAGTCAAAATAACACTTTACGTCAGCGCTACAGCTTACAAAATATAGGTTTTTGTTGTTCACATTATAGCAGAGTGGAGCAGTTATAATGATTACTAATGCACACCAGAAGGGTCTGGTATCCTCTGTGGATGAGATCTAAAGCCAGAGTGTTATAATGTCACTACTGTCTCACGGCTCATCAACGATGTTGTAGAAAGCCCTGTGACTCGCATTAAATGTAGCATACTTCTTCTCTGTGTGGGTGTGTGTGGGGGGGCTCTGTGTGTGGGGGGGCTATGTGTGGGTGTGTGTGTGGGGGGGCTCTGTGTGAGTGTATGTGTGGAGGGCTCTGTGTGGGTGTGTGTGGGGGGCGCTGTGTGTGTGTGGGGGGCTCTCTGTGGGTGTTTGTGTGTGGCATTTGCGAGAGATTAAGCTATTGGCATTGTAAATGACAATGCCATTTATTATGTTAAAAAAACATAAATAAAAATAATGTCGAGCAATGCCAATAGCTTTAACTTTAACAAAGGCAAAACCATTGCATTGTAAATGCTTGTTACTATATTTTCCATCTATCAGCTTCCCCAAAATTAAAACCAGAATGAGCCAAAGGAGGAGAAAAAGTATCCAAAATTCAACCCATGGTGAAACCAGATATGTTTTTTCAAATTGATGAAAGAGTTCTGTTATTTTTCCTTTGAACATTTTATCCGTTGGCTTTGTTTCAGGCTCACTGGGATCTTCAGAAAACGTATCAAAGTTGATGAAATAGCCAGAGGCAGTTCTATCAATTGTTGTGATTGCATCCGTATTACTTGAAATCGCTGGAGCTGCTTCATTAGTATAGTTGGGTGCTATCTCATTGTAGACGGGATTTTCTTGACAAACTGTTATTTGGGTCTCAAGAGGCACAAGTTCCATGGCTTTATTGCATAGTCCTTCTTTTCTTACTGCAGGTTTATCAAAGGTGATTAGTCTCTCAGTTTGAACCTCTTGGATTGTAGTCCGATTTGGTTGTCTGCTACATCTACGGAGTCCACTTGGCCTACTACTTATTTTCGGCCACATGTTGTGGTTTGACCAGGTCAATGGACACAACTCTGTTCTCCTTTCTTCCAGCAAGGGGCGGTAGTAACACTGATCTTGTTCCGAGGATTGCCAAGACAGGTACTGGTTTTCTGTAAGAAGGCCCAAATTCCTTCTTCACCCCGATTTTTTTCTCTGACTAGATCCCCAATCTTTGGAATCCAGACAGGCCTTGCTGTGACAGGTGGTTTTTCTTCAGTGGTCGTTGGCTTCTGTATTGTGTTACTCAGACTTTTTCTTGTTTCTTTTAAGTCCTGCAAAACAGCCAAACTCTTTGATAACAAAGGGTTTTTGTTCCACCACTGAAGTGTGACGATCAAGATCCTGGATGAGCATTCTAGTACCAAAAAGCATTTCATATGGAGTGATTCCCCCAAAGAAGATCTTGGCAAATTATTAAGACTACTTTGGACACTTATTAGTTGTTTGACCCACCCGTCACCCGAACCTAATACCCTAGCTGTTATAGATTGCTTTATGTCTCGGTTTTTTCTTTCCACAAGCGCATTGCCCTCAGGATGGAAGGGACTAGAATATCGCAATGCAACGCCCAAGCTGACCATGGCCTCTTTGTAAGCCTTTGACGTAAACGCAAGACCCTGGTCAGAATGTAGCGTGCCGATTGCGTATGTGCCGATAAAGACTCGCAAATCTTTTATAACCGTTCTGGCGTCAGCCGAGCGCTGGGGCCATAACCAAATGAAACTTGTGTAGGAATCCACTGCTACTGTGATATATTTATAGTTAGCATCCCTCTGTAAGGGATCCAATGGTCCAGGTAAACACATGCTAATGGTTTATCTGAAATAAGAAGGGGCGTCTGCGCAGGACGTTTTACTGTTGAAACCTTCATTTTCTGACCGATTTCACATTCCAGAACATAGTTTCTAGTTTGCTTCCTCATGCGTGGCCACCAGTATCTTTGTTTTAATAATGACACTGTGGCTGTAATACCCGCATGTGCAGAGACGTGCCCTTCGTGTGCTGCTAACATTAGTCCTAATCTATGTTACATGTTTGTAATTACCCTATCCCCCACTCCAAGGATTCGAGCAAAAGGAACATTATTTGCATCAGTTATATAAGAGTACTTGAGTGGAAAGCCTTTTTGAAGTGTTTTACCACTGTCTTTAACTGAGGCAGTGACAGCTTGCATTATTTCGCTGTCTATTTTTGTTTTTGAACGAGTGATTGCAGCTACGGAAGCCATTTGCACAGCTGCCTTCGCGGCTTCATCAGCCAATGAATTCCCTGCAACGTGAACGCTATCACGCTGATGACAGTGTATGGATCACGTGAGTCTTTTGTAGTTCTTTCTATAATAGAACTACTTGTTCCCAAAGCATTTTATGCTTGATTGTGCCACCTTTTGCATCTTTGATGCCATTTTGAACCCAGTTCTGCAAGTATTCATTGTAAGATTGAACTCAGTAATACGAATCGCACACTGAGTGTGAGGAATTCACAAGCAGTATTTTCAAGCGCCATCTTGAATGCTTGGAGTTCAGCTCACAGAGCTGCACTGTCTCCGAGATTGAGTTTTTGTGACCAAGTGTCTAAATTTACCATCGCGCCAGCGACCTTTAACAATTGCACACGCAGCACTATAAGCTTGTTTACCCCCAATTGCGGGTTGTGCTGATCCGTCTGTATAGATTATACATTCGTATTGTTCTAGAGGCAGAATCTCAACGGGTAAAGGACATTCGTGTTCATATTGTAGAAATTCTTGTGTTTTCAAGAAGGGGTCAAAAACGTATTCAACTTCTGTTTCAGCAAGAGTATTAACCCATTGTATCCATCTAGGATGTAAAGCCTTAGCATTTGGAATGCTCGCTTCCAGCACTGCCTCTAGAGCAGGCACAGGTGTAACAACCATTATGCGTTTTCCCTGTGCGAGGGCTCTTTCTTTTGCTACTGCGGTTTGAACCGCTGTCAGAATTTTTTCTGTAGAAGGGAATTTCATTAAGTGTGATTTATAAGCTATTGGTACCTTTTCACCTTCATTAAAGGTTAGGTATGTGAATCCGCATCTCCCTGGGATGATTTGGATTATAAGATTGTGCACGTTGTCGCGTGTCTGCAACTGTGTTTTTGCCAACATATCTGTTTGCAATGAACACAAAATTTCTGTTTGTTTTTTAGTCCAATTAGTTGATTTGAAATCAGGTTTGATTAGTTCGTAGAGAGGTTTAACCCTTTCTGCGTAATTTAGAATGCAAGTTCTTCCGAAATTCAGGAAACCTAGAATTGACTACGTTTTACAGCGTTTTTGAAGGTTGGAGCAGCGCACACTTTTCTAAAAAGTTGGCTGCCAGGCTTTTGCCTTCACTTGAGAGTTCATATCCCAGAAATAGGACGTTGAGGTTGGCAATTTGTGATTTCTTAAAATTGAATTTGTACCCTTCAGAGGCAAACCCAAGTATAGTGGTGTTCACTCTGTTCAAGTGCCTGTCCAAATCATCGTCTGTAAGATAGATGTCATCGACATAAGATATGCCTCATCATCATAAGTTTATAGTAACTTTCTTACTCTGGCTGAAAATAACCCTGGGCTATTCTTGAATCCCTGGGGGAAGACGACAAAATTGACGATGTGTCCCCATTGTTGTGAAAGCGGTCAAGTACCTGCTTTCAGGTGCAATGTTTTGACAGAAGAAACCGTTTGAAATATCTAATGTGGTTTTGTATTTTTTGTGCACATTGTTATTCATCAGCGCTGCACTGTGTGCATTTTGTACTGCAAATGTTTTGCAACAAGAGTTTAGGTGTCTGTAGTCCAAAAATAGACTATGTATTGTTTGGTTTGGAGACGGGAAACAAAGGATTGTTCATGGACGAGGTGCATGTTTTAATCACCCCTTGGTATTCAAGTTGATCTAAGATCTCCCTGACCTGTTTTTTAGCTTCTTGCTTAACTGGATACTGCCTTTGTGCAGTTGGTTGAGTTTTTAACTGGATTTAATGATGAGGAGAATCCTCATCCCAACCCACACGATTTTTATATAGTGCTGGTGCCTGGGCCACTGCCCATTTTCTGGCATAACTGTATTTTTTATGAATCCGAACATGATTTGAGAAGGCTGGCATAATGATCTCTTCGCCATGTGGACACTCCCTGACAAATTCAGGTGGCCAGTCTTTTTCAGCTAGAAGAATGTCTTAACCCTTAGATAGCTTCTCCCAAAAGAGAGCTTTTATTTTCCTAGTTATGTCCCCCTCTATCCGGAGTGTTACTTCATATAACTTATGAGGTTCAGTGGTACACTAACCCTGGTGTCAGCAGTTTCCACTTGAATGCATTCATTCAAGTCCACTGTCTCCAGATGATCCTTCAGGATCTTGCGAGCTATGGTGACTTCTGATAGGCTGCCTAGCATTGTCTGGGCCCACTCCACTTTCTTGAGTTGTGTCCTCAAGATCCTCGGCATTTCTGATTTTTACACTTGCTACTTTCTTCTTGGTGAATTGCTGTTTCTTATTTTTTGGAATGTGTTGATTGTCTTTGGACTTCACGCGTTCTTCCTTGTGTTCTGATCGTCCTCTTCTTTCGGATTTCTGTGAGGCAGTCTAAAAGGTACGAGAGGAACGTGTATCAGTATCTTGATATCTATCAGGTTTTCTCAAATGATCCCTATTCCTGAGGTTATACCTCTTTACAGAAAGTTCCAGTTGAGGAGACCTTCCTCTGGACTGAGAATGATTTTCTTTAGGAAGTGTTTGTTTAGTGTTTTCCCATTTCTTTTTAGGAGTAGTGAGATTATTTTTAATAAAGACCTTTTCAGAATTTTCTGTTAGTTGTGGTTTTACTGGTTTCCCACCCAAACTATCTCTACCTAATTCATCATAAGATTTTTCAATAATTCTGGCAAGTTCATACGGTTGCTCAGTAATATCCATTTCTTTTAATTTTTGGCGGATCGCCACGGATGCTGCTTCACCTTTAATGTTAGCTAATAATATAGCTGAGACCTGCTTGAAATATTTTAGTAGTTTCATACCAAGATTCAGTGCTGGTTCAGGTCCGTATTCATTTTGAATCTGTTTCAGGACGTCTAGTATTACCGCTATAGACTGAACACCATGTGTTTTTGTGTACATTGAAGCAAAGACTGTACCCCAAGTGTCACAGTCCTCCACGTGTGGTGTGATCCCCATTGGTAAACAGATTGTTAGAATCCTGTGTTTCTCATGAGGTGTACTATCGGGAAATACTGCCTCTATTCGAGTAATTTTTTGAGCTAACCAGAACGGAATTTGTTCCCTTTTTGCAGGTAATTTACCAATGACTGATTGTACAGTTTGTAGTGTAATTTTATTTGTGTTCTCCTGGTAAGGAGTGTGCTGTGGAATCATCATAGCAGGTTGAACTGTCAGAGTCCGCATGACATATTGTACCAATTGTCTATGGATTTTAACTGTTTTAGCTGAACTAATAGTTCTGGACCTGTCATTCTTTCAATGTCAGGATGTGTGTATGGCTGGCTAATACCGGCCATGTTGCTCCTGGTCTACCTAGTGGACCGAGCCTGGTAATGTGATTTTGATGTTGTAGGGCGTCTTTAAACCAGAGCTGATGCTCTTGGTAAGTTAGTGGAATTTCAATATCCTCGAAGGGAATGTATTCCACTGGAGGTTCCTCTATTTTGTAGTAGTGGATTTGCTGTAGGAAACAGAATCCATTAATAAAATACTTCTGTCTGCCGATACTTGTGTGCCTCTATAACAAATATTACCTTACCACCTCTCAATGATACGCCATTCGCTATAAGCTTTATAGTGATTGGTTTTCTGACATTAGCCTGGATGATAATAGCATCCGGGTCGTTTTCTGTAAACCCTGTATCGACTAAGACTGGTTGGGCTGCTGCTGCAACTCTAGCCCTTTCGTCGTCACTCATTTTGTTTTATGAAAGTTTTGCAGAGCAAGTTTCAAGGAAACAAAGATAAGGTGCACAATATTTTGGAATACTGTATCCTTCAACGTTGAATAAACCAAAAACTAATACATAGGATTTTCGTCCTACTCCGTTATGGCGGATATTATCTTTTCAAAATGTATGGCCTGGTCCCCTAAGGTCACCAGGACTTTAGCGCGCACTACAAGAAAATTCAAACTCTCCAATTATATGTTTCAAACTCAGTTTTATCAATAGTTCATCAATGTTTCACTTTACTCATACATGTATTACACATTGAACATTATTTCCAAAGTAAACAGTTGCATTATTATGTAATCAATGCATATTCACAAAACAATACATTAAAAAACCCAATGCATTTCGGGGCTGAAACCCCATTCGTCGGGGGTCTGTTAAAGAAAAAGAAGGAAACTTGGTTACTAAAGATGCCGTAGAGGCTTTTATGCTATTAATTTTTTAGTCTTATAGTCTTAGCGATTCTTACCACAGGCGCAGGGTGATTCGATAGGAATTGTATCGAGAAAATTATTTCATTAGTTACAGTCGATCTGAAAGGAAGGGATTGTATAGGCTTCTTATTCATGAGATTTCATTAACAAAAATCTTAGGTGTATTTTATTTTTAAACAGATTTACCTGGGCTTTGGTCGTAAATTATCTGTAAAAAAGATTATATTGGTGGTCATTTCCAGGGAGTTTACCACGTATCACATTGTAAACGTGATACGTAAACATAAAGATAAAAATCGTATCTTGTTAGCTCACCTGCAAGTATTATGTAGGGCCTCTAATGCAAATATCCTGAGAGGATGGAAAATACAAATATATCACTAAGTATGATGATATTTATTCGGAATGCCAAAGTCCGTAAAGTTAAAAGGAAGATCTTTTACCTGCGAGCCTCCGTAGCGGTTCTAACGGTCTCGCTGAGATAATTAAAGTAGTTCCGCTGTAAATAAGAAATAACCGCATTTAGTAACTTGTTCACGGTTCAACAGCGGTGTAACTCATGTACGAGTTTAGTTTTTAATCTTACCGATAACGAAAGCGTTCATGCTGGGTATGACGTTTCCAACCGATCTGTTGAATGAGGTTCAACCACTACATCAGTAGTCCTTTTTTGTTGTTTAAACTTAGAGGTTTAACCCGTTGAGATAGACAAAGGACTTGTTGGAAGGTACTAAACGGCCGCCATTATTAAGGCGAAGGCTGGATATTTTAAAGCTATGTTTATAAATTATTCAGGCTTATAACGATAGATATCTCTAGCGATGTTATTGCAGGAATGTTAAAAAACTCCTAACCTTTACATGTGACGTTTAAGAACAGATAATCGGGACAATAAAATATACATAACATTAAAGTTAATGAAAAACACAGACAGTCATAAAGAAATGTTAAAGGGTGCTATTTAACAATTGCAACATTCTACCTATTTACAATCTCATGTTAGCATTATTTCGCTGATGCGCTTGTGTATGCTGAGAACGTGTCTTGTATATGTACATATCACTGTGGATTAGAAGCCCTTGAGGATCTAATGAGCATAAAGTTTAGCAGTTTTACATAATTCGAGAATTTAGAGGAAGCAAATCATTTCCATTTTGTCGTTTAACCCATTTGGGGCCAATGTCTGAAGTTTGCGTATCCAAAAGGTTTCTCTTTGGAGCAGTATTCTAGCATTATCTAATCCCAGTCGTTGGGGAACAAGTTCAATAATCTGGAATCTTAATTGGGCTATTGTATGACCCATCTCCATCTAATGTTTTGCGAGTGGGGACAGGTAGTTCTTGTTTCGGATCCGACTTTTATGTTCCGAAAGTCGTATTTTCAGTTTTCGATCTGTCTTGCCGATATACAGTACAGGGACATTTGATTGAGTATACTACATGCTCCGAGTTACAATTGGTGGTGTGTCTAAGATGAATTCTTTCTCCTGTACGCGGGTGTAGTAAAGTGTCGCCTGGTATAACATTATTGCAGTTCTTGCAATTGTAACATCGCATAGTTCCTCTGAGTTTCCTGCTGTTGATTGGTCTCCTCATGTCTTACTGATTTACTGAGAAGTTCCTTTAGGTTCTGTGTTCTTTTGGAAGCGAATAGGGGCTTGTCAATAAACAATGATCCAAAATCTTTTTCTACTTGCAAGATCTCCCATCTTTTCTGTATAATCCTTTTTATATCCCTTGATGCTGTCGAGGATTTTGATACGAAAACCATCCTCTTATTTACAGTTTTCACTTTCTTCTGCAGAAGTTCTGTTCTTGGCATTGCCTTGATTTTCTCAATTTGCGCTTCCAGTAGCTTTTTGGGGTATCCCCTGTCTAGATATGGTTGTTTCTGATCTTCTTCAAGATTTTTCTCACACTTTTCTTCGTCAGATGATATCCTCTTTATCCTCATAAATTGTGATTCCGGAAGATTATTAATCAGATTTGCCGGATGGAAACTTCCATATAATAACGCTGTATTTTTATCCGTTGGCTTTTTATACAATCTTGTTTGAATAGCGTTATCAGTTATTTCTACCAAGACGTCCAGAAATGATATGGATGTTGTACTTGTGTTGCTTGTAAACTGTATTCTTGGGTTTGCTAGATTCAAACTTTCAATGTTTTGCTTAAGTTCTGAAACAGGCCGTTTCCAAATTATGAAGATATCATCTATGTATCGTTTATAATACACGATGCCTTCTTGCCAGGTACAATCTTCTAGAATGTAGTCAAGTTCGAACTTAGCCATAAATATATTGGCATATATGCATGCTCCGGGAAAACCCATAGCTGTGCCACTGAGTTGGGTATAATCATGTTGCCATGTAAAATAGCTGTTATTCAAGCAAAATTCCAAAAGCTGTATTATCAGGTATTTAAGTTCTTCAGGTTTGTCAGTTCTGAGCAGGGCCCATTCCATGGCCTCCATTCCTTGTTTATGGGGAATTGACGTATATAAGGATACTACGTCTATAGTACATAGTGTCCAATCCATGCACCCTTCAATCTTAATCGTTGAGTGACTTCTTAAAAAATCCGACGTGTCTTCCAGGTTTGTTGGCCAATCATGAATAAATGGTTGCATATGAGCATCTATGAAGATTCCTATGTTTTCAAAAATTGATGAACATCCAGACACTATAGGTCTAATTGGGGGATTATGTAGATGCTTATGTACTTTTGGTAAAAAGTAAATCTTTGGTCTTCTTGGATAAATTTGTCTCAGATAGCGTTTCGTGGTGTTATTGATCCAATTTCATTCTTCTGCTTTTTCTAGGATCTTGTCTAGAGTTTGTGAGATTTCAACTGTTGGATCTTTCTCCAGTTTTGCATAAGTATTCTCATCTTGAACATGTTCATTTCCCTTTTGTATGTAGAACTCTGAATCCATAATGACTATTCCTCCCCCCTTGTCCGCCTTTTGGATAACAATTGTTTTGTTGTTTGCCAAAGCTTGTATCGCACTACGTTCCGCTCGTGTCAAATTGTTTAGCTTGCTCTTATATTGAATTTTGTTCTAAAGTCTCAAATGTATCAAGGCTTTTGTGGGACACTGGAGGTATGAAATTGCTCTTAGGTTTAAATTGCTCTGTTGTGTTGTCCGATGTTTCAATGGGATTGAGTATAGTGAAAAAATGTTTCAATCGTAAGATTCTCATAAATTTAAAGAATGCCATTTCTGTCTCAAGTTCGTTTGTATGATATGTACTCACAAAAGATGTCACTTTATTTAACAATCGTTCTTCAAATTTCGACAGTGGATATTTTGAAATATTGATCACTAAGTTCTGCTCTGGCTCCGTAAGCCCGTCTTCTTGGCCTGATCCTTTTCCTTTTCCTTTTCCTCTTCGCGTTTTTTGTCGCTCTGTTGTGTTGTTGATTGATCCGGGGGTTTGCTTTGGGCTTGGCCCTTCTCCAAAAAAGCATCAGATGATGATGTAGATGCCAAATCTATTGTGGTTGTTACCTGTTGTCCCGGTTTGCGAGGTTGTTGTTGAATTAAAGGTTGTCTAGAAGTACTTGCATCACTGTCTGACACCACACTTTCTTGTGATGAGGTTGCTTGTTGTTTTTTACCCGTGTATCTTCTTGTGGCGTATACCTCGGCCCAAGTGTAGGCTTCATTCAACTTATAGTTCATTGTATCGCGCTTGAACTTGCGCAGTTTTGTTTCCTGGAGCTCCTTTCCATATTTATCCAATTTTATTTCTATTTCCTCTAGATATTTATTCCATGGCTCTGCTTCCATTTTAGCAGACAATTCTTGTTTAGCGTTGAATATTTACTCTTCTAAATCTCTTATTGTTTTCGCTAGCTCTTCAATCAATAATATCAAGTCCAAATAGCATTTGTTTAATATTTCAAACCATTTTTCCATAAACTGCGGATTGTTGTTCAATCTGTAGAGCATTGGTTGGATAGCCAGTCTAAGGCCTCTTGGGATTCGCTTCACACGGTGATATTGTATCAATGTTGACGCGTGCAAACGCTGTTTTAGTTCTCGTTTTGATAAGTGTTCAAGTTGTTTGAGTTGTTGCACTACAGAACCTCCTTGGGCATCGAAAGTCTTGGTTTCCTTGATCAATTTGTATATTTGAGTTGCTTCATCTGTTGTGTACACCTTAGTATTCGCTCTGTTGTCCGTAATTGCAGCGATTGAATCAAAGGACATCTTGGTTGTGGTGCTAGTACCTAGTTTTGCATTAATTATCTTAAGTGAATATGTGCGGGTACTGCACTCTATTTTTACATTACATTACATTTTGTAAAAATAGAGTGCAGTACCCGCACATATTCACTTTGGTTATTATCCTTTCACCTACTCCAGACGTCTATTGGAGATTTTTACGGGGAAAAAAGGGGTCTTTGTGAAAAGCACGACTGAATTACTCTAGTATCTAGCGTTAAATTAGTGCCTTACCAAACGTTGGGCGCCATGTAGTGTAGTTCCTATATTCCCAATAGGCTCTGCGCATTGGAATAATATATACTATAGAATTGACATAGGACTTAGGTCGACTAGGTCTCTATCGAATATATTAGACATAATTGTGAGTGCCAGCTAGCTCAGAGGTCACTAGAAACTTTCTCGAATTCACAAGAAGGGATTAGTTTCTGACAACCGCATAAACATGACAACTTTGTTTCCCCAAGATAAAACATATCTCAAGAGTCGTGAAAACAATAGATATATATTTTACTCAGTCAATCGTGCATGCTTCGTTTCACCAGAGGTGCAGAGAAATAGAGAGACAGGCGTTTTCAATAAAAGTATTTATTGAATAGTCTTCTTTCTCACGCAGAAGAAATGAACTGCTACAATCATAATACTGGTTGCAATGTAAAATGCGTACAGTAAGAAGATTATCATAAAATAATACTGTAAAAGCATGGTATGGTTTCTAAGCCATAAAATACATACATACATAAATAATAAAGACTAAAAAGTACTCAACTGGTGCTTCTAAAATACGCCTTCCCCAATGTACCTAACCTAGGTCTGGTACGAGGGAAGAGGTAAGTATGGTGTAGCATAGGTTTAGTATTTTTGCCAAGAATCTATCCAAGATTTCTCTTAGGGTATAACCAGCTCCGTACCTTGATTTTAGAATGAAGGAGGTCTGGTATCTCTCTCTCTCTCAGGACTCGATTTCCCAACACCCCTCCAGGGGAGCTTGAAAACACTGGAGCTGGATTTCTCTGCAAGAGAAAAGACAGCGTCTCTCTCAGTGCTGGAGGGTCGGCTTCCTTCGGCACGTGCTGTAGCGAGCTGCGTCGGGCAAGTAGATAGTCAAACTGCTCCAAACCACAGTGTGTTTGCTAGGGCAAGTGTGGGCATATTTATACCTTGAAGGTGCCGAGTTTGATGTAAAGTTGGACATAATAACGCCATCAAAGACTCTCAGTTCTTTGAAAACTCCATGAGTTCTTGGACAAATCAATATTCAAGCAAGGGGAAGTCCCTGACTGCTGAAGGTGACTTTTTCCAAGAAATCGTTGTGGTTTTTCGGAACTAGTAGAAGTACCCATGCCGTATTTGGACTGCACGGGCTAAGTCTAAATATGGTTATGATTTCTATGCCTATATAAGGATAGAGTGCTTTATACCTATATAAGGGCATGAATCGGGAAAATTACACTAGGGCCTTAAAATGCTACACAACAGTGGGTACTCTCTCGAAGTTTCTACCGTTAGGGGCCTAAGGCTGCTGGGTATGGTGGGTGATATTTCATTTATGGTGGAAGGTGGTGCTATGGATTTATTGTGTTTGGTCACCTCGCTATACAAGGGAATAACATTGTGCGGCCCACCAGCATTTAGGGAACCTGTTGATTTTACATGAACAGCGCTTTGTATAGAAGGAGCAGAGTTATTATCTCTCAGCATTGCGCTTTCTTTAATACGGGCCCCACTGTCTGACATGAGCCCAACCATGGAAGTTAGATTATCGATCAATAATCTCAGGGTTCCTAGTTCGTCCTGAAATGAGTACACCACCTGAAATAGATCCTTGAGGGCTGGTGGTGATGTGTAGCTGGCTGTGCACTTATTTCTGATGGTAAGTCGGGTGTTTGTGTGTTACTCTCCCCCTGAATGTCTGACAATAGAGCGTACCTGTTAGAGCAGGGAACTGTGAGTTCGTAAGTACGAGGGTAGCTGCCGTCAGTTGGTGGGGGACTACCAGTGCTACCAGCCTTCGCTGGTTTCACTGTTTTCTCGTCCCCAGTGGCTTTCGAACCTTTCTTGTGCGCAAGGAACATAGCGGGAATGGCGGGACCCTTAGGCGGGCTTTCTCTCCCCATTTGGCCTGTGCTTGTGGGGAGCAGATCCCTGTCTAAATAGAAACTCAGCTCAGATACTAAAATGTCCTCTCATTCCTTAATTAGTGTGTCTATTCGGTCAAGAACACAATTACTGCTGGCATGCTTAATTATCCTTCTAACCTTTTTCCCTTTGCGTGATCTGCTGACGTTGCCCGCGTCAACCTCCCTTCCTCCACCTTTCATGCACTTTCTTTTTCCCATACCAATATGATACACCCTACTATACGAAAAGACTTCACAGAATTACTAAACTATGTCACAAACGAAGTCCAGAGTTCCTCCACATATGAATACAGGTATGGGGGCAGGCAAACAGTACCCCTTGTGTCCGTGATTAGCCTGCGCCTTTCTCCAACTCCGGTGATAGACGAAAGAGAGGTGGCACTGCCCTGCCTCTTCCTGGCAAAGACGGGCCCGCCCTAGGCACAGGCTTTGCCCGGGCACAGCCTGCACGCGTCCCGCACCGCGGGGGAGAGGCCGCGCTTTAAGCTCGATGGCAGACGCATCCCCCTCACAAGCGGCAGCTGTGTGTGCGCACACTGGGACTTGTAGCCCCCTGTCTGTTGGCTGGTGCTCTGGGGCCAAGATGGCTGATGTCCAACGATGTCCTGGGACTTGGGTCCCACCAGGACAAAGAAACAGGAAGGAAGAGCTCCTGTGGGCGATGCAAGCTGCAGGAGGGTGAAATAAGGCAGAACAGAACAGCCTGGTGTCCCACGCCGCGGGGGGAGAGGCAGCTCTTTAAGCGCGATGAAAGACTCCTCCCACTCACAAGCTGCAGCTGTGTGTGTGCGCACTGCACAGTAGGACCTGGAGTCCCCCTGTCTGTTGGCTGTTGCTGTGGGGCCAAGATGACTGATGTCCAACGATGTTCTGGGACTCCGGTCCCACCTGGACAAAAAACTGGCAGGAAGAGCTCCCGTGGGCGATGCAAGCTGCAGGAGGGTGAAATTAGGCAGAACAGAACAGACTGGTGTCCCGCGCCGCGCGGGGAGAGGCAGCGCTTTAAGCACGATGACAAACACCTCCCCATTACAAGCGGCAGCTGTGTGTGTGCGCATTGCACACTGGAACCTGTAGTCCCCTTGTCTGTTGGCTGGTGCTGTGGGGCCAAGATGGGTGATGTCCAATGATGTACTGGGACTCCGGTCCCACCAGGACAAAGAAACACGCAGGAAGAGCTCCCGTGGGTGATACAAGTATAAAAACTGATAGCATGTGGCTCGCTTTATATCCACGGATCGTCTCACACTCTCTCTTTCTCACTCTCTCACTTTGTCTCTCACTCTCCCACTCCCACTCTCTCTCCCAGTTACTCTGTCTCACTTTCACACTCTCTCCCTCACTTTCTCACACACTCTCTCCATCTCTCGCACTCTCTCTCCCTCACTCACTCTCGCATCCTCTCCCTCACTCGCTCCCATTCTTTCTCTCTCACACTCTCTCACACTCGCTCTCTCTTTTACACTTTCTCACTTTCTAACACCATCTCTCACTCTCACTCGCTCTCACTCATTCTCTCCCTCACTCACTCTCTCTCTATCTTCTCTCACTCTCTCTCTCCCAGTCACCTCTCTCACTCACACTCTCTCACACTCTCTCACTCACTCTCTCCCACTGACCCCCACTCTCTCCCTCATTCTCTCACCCCCTCTCCCTCATTCTCTCACCCCCTCTCCCTCAAACACACACACACCTCACTCACACTCGCTCTCTCTCCCACGCACCCTCTCTCATTCTCTCATTCACTCTCTCATACTGTCTCTCACTCATTCTCTCTCACGCTCTCTTCCACTCACTCTCACTCTCTCACTTTCTCACACTCTCTCACTCACTCTCTCTCATTCTCTCTCCCCCTCACTCTCTCTCATTCTCTCTCCTCTCACTCTCACACTTTCTCTTTCTCTTTCCCACCCACTCTCTCTCACTTTCTCCCACCCACTCTCTCTCACTCACTATCTCACAATGTCTCTCTCTTTCTCTCTATCCCTCCCTCACTTTACCACTCTCTCACACTCGATTGTTGCTTTACTTTGAGGGTGCGATGCACACAGAGTACCTCGGGACAGTGGCTGTTATGTACGGAATTTGGTTGTTTGCCATCTTGTACCAGGAGGTAGACCATTCCCACATACATGCGGGGAAGCCATGACTCCATTCTAGGCATCATTTGTAAAACTGACCCGTGAATAAATGCAGGTGATGCTCTGAGCTGCCCTGCTGAAGGATCTCTGGGCCTCCTTGCTGCCTTGTAGACACCGGCGTGCCCTTGGCGTGCCAAAAGCAACTGGTTAGGAAACGGTGTTTATGGTTGGCCGAGCAGAAATTAAGCCAAGGCACCACAGAACTATACAAATAATGCGTGGTTTTTATACCGGACTCCACATACCATATGCCACTTTGCACCTAATAACCGAGATTGTTGGCCCAGGTAATAGTGCTTGTTTTGTCGACATCCGAAGGAAGAATCAAATTATTTGCTCTGTTAGGATTCCCATCTGTGATTGCAGCACTCCGTGGGGACCGAATCCGGTTCTTCCCGATTTGATATGGGTTTCAGTGTACTTAGTAGTTTGACATCTCATTGCCAGTATAGAGTATCAGTGGAGGAATGCATAATTGTTAAACTTTTTTTTTAAAGACAAAAAGCAAGTCGTTTCACTTATAGACTTCAGGTTTTCAATTAAAAGCTACAGTGGCATTGCAGTGTCTGAGGGCCTACGGCTCCACTGACAGGTTGAGAGCTATGGCAATACTCTGGTATTAAAATAATAAGAAAATACATCAGTTTGTTTTCCTAAATCAAAAAGCAAGTTAATTTAGTATTTTGTCCAATTTAGATTACTTTATTGGCATTTTAAAACATATTACATTATACAGTGCTGTACCACCAGTAAGGAGTCCCTTGGTCACAAGATTATGCTGATATTTAAAATGCAATAGGTGACGCCGTCATTACGTTAAAGCCATTTGCTTTACTCAGCAATACCATTAGCTAAGTAAATGGCTTTAACTTGATCAAAGGCGAGACCTATTGCATTTTCAGTGCTTGTTTTAAGTTTTCATGTTAAATGCAGCCCCATGTATAGGCATGAATGGGGCTGCAGCTAATGTGAATTCTTTCAAAAAGACACACAATCTGTGTCCCTATGAAAAAAAGCATACCTGCTAACATTTCAGATTGCTACTTGTGATATTTTATTAATTTCATTGTAGTTATGAGTGCCATTTCTAAGGCTATGAGTACGTTTCTTGCGAGCAAAATCGAGGTATGAGGTAGTCAGACAGGCACCACTGCAGCCTGCTGGAGCTATTAATAAAATTTAAAGGCACATTTTTGAAAAGGTCACCGAGGCACTACCTCCTTCACTCCGTGACTTTCCCAAGTATGCTTTCCTCTCTGTATGGTTCTCCATCTGCAAACACTCCTGCTCTCCGTGTTGCTACCTGTTCCTCTTGTGCTTTCCTCTGCAATATTGTAGTAAGTGCTCATAGAAGTACGCAGACTTGATGCTTCAAATAGGTTTTATTCTGCTCAAGAGAATAACAGCGACTTCAGGCAGAAGCAGCGATCAACTGCCAGAAAGCCCACATTCCAAACCAGAGCATAGAATGCCCACACAACAGGGTTCTTTCTACAAGTGCCTGAAAGGCACAACCCTCAGAACACTACATTATCCCCATTTCTTCCAAAACAAAAGAAGGAAAACCAAAAGAGGAAATTAAGGAAAAGGAAAGGAATAACGAAAGAAAAGAACAAAGGAAGAATATTAAAAGGAAGAGTAGTAAATAAAAGAACAAGAAACACAGCAAGGAAAATCTGCAGAAGAACAAGGTGCAAAGAGATTTACCTGAACCTGGCAGGAATTTTACAAACCCTCAAACTCCTGCGAGGTTCTGGCACAAAGCTTACATCGTTACATTTACCATTCTCATTCTTGACATCAGAGCAAGAACTAGTCAAATTGTTATTAGAGTCAACGTCCTCATTTCTAACTTTAACAATTTTACAAATGTTCCACCAATTCTTGTTGTTTACCCGCACAGCATTACAGCAAACTTTATCAACAACTAAAGGTTCAGAGAACTTACTTCTTCTCTTGGTGACATGAACAGGACGTTTGATACGAACAACATCACCAACACAAAAGTTCTGAGGATCAACCCTTTTTCTTTCATCAAAATAAACCTTCTGTCTTGCTTGTGCTCCAGTAACTTTGTCCCTCACAAAACCATCAATGCCATCCATAACATCCATTTTCACCCATTTCGACATCCAACCAGGACAAATTTTCGTAGAAGGTTTCCTACCTCTTAGAAGTTCAAAAGGAGACACTCCAGTCGACTAATGCGCAGTAGTGCGGTAAAACCATAACATGGAACGCACCGCATTCTCAACCACACAATTTCTAGCAATAGCCCACTGCACACAATTATTGAGCACCCGATTCATCCTTTCAACAAGGCCATTAGCCTGGGGATGATAGAAAGAACTCTTCTTGTGAGTAACACCACCTTGTTTTAAAAAAACGTCAAATTCTGAACTAACAAACTGTACACCATTGTCCGTCATAACAACAGAAGGAAATCCTTCCCTGAGGAAAATATCTTTTAAAAAGAGAATCACACTAGCCAAGGAAGGCTCACTGATGAAACGAATCTCCGGCCATTTGGAGTAATAATCAATGGCAACAATAGCAAAACGTGAAGAAGAAGGTAAAAGGTTGAATGGGCCAACCAAATCAATGCCAATCCTCTCCCACGCTCTCTCCGGAAATTGAATAGGTTCCAAAGGGAGTGTCCTTACCTTGTGACCTTTATCAGAGGATTTGCAAATAACACAATTATCAACCAGTGCGTCAACACAGACATCCATTTGCGGCCACCAAAACACATCCCTCAACCTACGTTTCGTGAAAGTTTTCCCTAAATGTCCTTCATGTGCACCATCAATTAGACGTTTCCTCAAACTCTCTGGAGGTATAAGCCTTCCACACCGCAGAAGAATACCATCCTCAACAGTGAGCTCATCAGCAATTTTAACAAAAGTCTGAAACTGTCCAGATACATACTTTTCCTCGGGCCAACCAGATTTCAGATATTTGATGACTTGAACAAGTACTTCATTTTTCATCAACTCCCTTTTCCACTCAACTTCATTAACAGCACACATTCCCTCAACATCCAATGCAGCAACAAAACAATCCTCCTGATCATCTTCCTTTTCAAAATCAGAACAATTGCCAGTAATAGGAAACCGTGAGAAGTAATCTGCCCTGACATTCTTCATTCCAGGTAAATAGACAATGTCAAAATTATACTGAAGTAACTTTGTCGACAACCTAGCAATCCTTGGTGTATGCTCTTTAATCTTTTCACCTGTTAAAATAGAGACTAAAGGACTATGATCCGTTCGTATCACGAAATGACTTCCCCAGAGAAAAGGGTTGAACTTCCTGACCGCCCACCAGCAAGCCAATAGCTCTTTCTCTATGACAGAGAAATTCATTTCAGCCCCTCGTAACACTCTTGAAGCATATGCTATGGTGTTATCAACTTGGCCATTTTCTTGAGTAAGCACAGCTCCAAGACCAAAACCACTAGCATCCACAGTCACGACACATTTCTTATTTGGATCAAAAGGCTTAAGAATTCTGTCACTTACTAACTGTAACTTAATCCATTGGAAAATTTCTTGACAATTCTTGTCCCAAACAAATGGCACATTCTTCTTTAACATGTTTGTTAATGGTTGAACTCTTGATGCATAATCCTTGATAAATCTAGAGTAAAATTCACTGAGACCAATGAATGACTTCAATCCAGATTTATCAACAGGAGGAGAAGCATCTACAATGGCTTTCACCAAACCAGGGCGTGGTTCTACCCCATCATGCGAAACCACATGTCCAAGAAATTCCATTTTGTCTTTTAGAAAAACACATTTTTCACTCTTTAAGTACAATTCCCTTGTCCTGCATAATCTCTAAAACTTGATTCAATGAATTGTCATGATCAACTTTGTTCTCGCCAAAAATCAAAACATCATCCGGGAAAACAATTACTCCAGGAGTATCTTTAAACATTTGACTCATTAGCCTCTGAAAAACTGCTGCCGCCGACGCGAGGCCGAACGGCATCCTGCAGTACTGAAAACTACCGAAAGGAGAGACAAACGCCGTCAAATGTCTAGAGGATTGACTCAACACCACCTGATGGTAAGTGGAAGGTAGATACAACTTAGTAAACCATCTTGCACCTCTAGTAAGTGACAACAAATCTGTAATTTTTGGCGAAGGGTGTGAATCAATCCAGATGTTTTTATTGAGACTGCGCAAGTCAACACAAACGCGCAAATCACCATTCCTTTTTCTGGCGACAACAAGTGGAGACAACCACAGGGATGACTCAATTGGTTCTATGATCCCTTTCTTGCACAACTCATTCAACTCATTTCAACTCTTTTTCTAGACTATCTCTTACGCTAAAAGGGACACTTCTGACCTTATGCTTAACAGGTATGGCTCCATCTTTCACTCTTATCTCGTGGGTAAAACCTTTAACCATTCCAAGACCCTTCCCAAAAACTGTAGGATACGTGAAAACCAATTTTTCTGTATAGTCGTTTGATTCTACTACACTTACTTGTTCCTTTGTACCCGGTCTTAGAACCAACTGGAACAGGCCCTGGTGGAACCACCCCAAAATGTTTAACCCCTTTAATTGATCTTTCCAAGTATTTTCCTACCCCTGAACTGCAGGATATCTTCAAAATATCCAACCAAAACTATTTTGCACCCCTCATAGGAAACAGGGGCTCTATCAGGTGGCTCCAACTTCCTGTCAGGCCAAGTTTCATCAAACGATTCTTGCGTGATCATTGTTATTCTTGCGCCTGAATCAACTAACAGGGAAAGCACTTTGTCACCCACACCAAATTCTTCGTAAGGGTCAACACAATCTGAAGGGTCCCCAGGGATGACTCCATCTTCCCGTACCACCACAGCCATCTCCCTAAGGTCGTCTTGGATACTGTTAATAGAATCTGAATCCTTTCCAGTATTTTCATTAAACTCTGAAACATTTCCTACCCCACTTACATTGCTCTGTCCCTGAGACTTATTCATGAAAGTTGAATTTCCCTGCCTAATATTTTGGCATATCTTTGCAAAATGACCATATTTCCCACAATTACGGCATGTAGAATTCCTTGCAGGACAGAACTTGTAACCCTTATTGTGTGAAAGATTACCACATCTATAACAAATGTCACTCCGAGGAAAGGTATTCCTATCATAACGTTGTGAACTCTGAAAGTTGTTCCTTTCGAAACGTTGTTCCTTTCGAAACGTTGTTGACCAGATGTTGCCTTATTTTGCTTGTTCTCCTTAGCCCTAACTACGGAAACTGCCTCTTCATTTTTCTTCTCAAGTTCCTTGACTTCTTTCTTTGACAATTCTATGCTTTTGGCCGTACGGATAGTCTCTTCGAGTGTTGGATTGCCCAAAGTAAGTAGTTTTTGTTGGATTGACTTGTCAGTACATTTACAAATATACTGATCTCTAATCAATTGTTCTCTGAAACCTTCAAATTCGCATTCCGCACTCAACTGCCTTAGACTTGACACATATGTCTCAACATCTTCTCCCGGTAACTGTTCTCTTTTGAAGAATTTATGTCTAATCACAACAAGACTAGGCTTGATATCAAACCTCAACTCCAGTCTCATCCTTGTTTCAGTATATTCATCTAAGTCTTCTTCTGCGTTGTTTCTTACTAAAGGAGGTAAATGTTTATAAATTTCCCTACCTTCAAACCCTAATGAGTGCAATAATAGACATTTCTTCCTCTCTGCGCGATATCTTGACGCGCCTATTGCACCCAAATAGGTCTCAAACGCATCAAACCATTTCTTCCAAATTATTGGTGGACTGCCTGGCGTCTCCAAAAAAGGAGGTGGAGGTGAAACTGACTGCATTTTGCTCAAAGGTAAATGCTTAACCACAGAACTTTAATTCCCAAAGTTATAATATATTCTAAAGCTTCAGTCTTGTTGGATTGACTTGTCAGTACATTTACAAATATACTGATCTCTAATCAATTGTTCTCTGAAACCTTCAAATTCGCATTCCGCACTCAACTGCCTTAGACTTGACACATATGTCTCAACATCTTCTCCCGGTAACTGTTCTCTTTTGAAGAATTTATGTCTAATCACAACAAGACTAGGCTTGATATCAAACCTCAACTCCAGTCTCATCCTTGTCTCAGTATATTCATCTAAGTCTTCTTCTGCGTTGTTTCTTACTAAAGGAGGTAAATGTTTATAAATTTCCCTACCTTCAAACCCTAATGAGTGCAATAATAGACATTTCTTCCTCTCTGCGCGATATCTTGACGCGCCTATTGCACCCAAATAGGTCTCAAACGCATCAAACCATTTCTTCCAAATTATTGGTGGACTGCCTGGCGTCTCCAAAAAAGGAGGTGGAGGTGAAACTGACTGCATTTTGCTCAAAGGTAAATGCTTAACCACAGAACTTTAATTCCCAAAGTTTTAATATATTCTAAAGCTTCAGTCTTGTCGCTGTTCTCATAAGATAGCAAAAATGGAATTGCTCAAAATCCAAAATTGTAAAATGGAAATTGCTTTATCAGCTAGTTCTGCTTTTACACTTTAATTGACTTCCACTGGGTATGTGTCAAAGCGTGCTGATTAGCTTCGAACTGAGGTGCAGCACAAATGTCAATATATTCACATTGGTTCACCAGGTTGAGTCGGTATGATCAGTTTCCTACTCCTTGCGCCGCGTCTCGAACCACTGACAGCGTCTATGTGCTCAACACCTTCCTCACTGCACCGCGTTACGAAGAACTGACTGCGTTGACAGTGTTGTTATGGCTACAGCGTTGCTATGGCTACGCGTGTACAGACTGGAGTCTATAAAATGGCCGACCACAGCGCGCTCATGCGTAGAGTTGCACTGCCAACCACACGCGTCCTCCTTTGCCAACCACGACTCGTTCTGACAGTCAGATTTCACAGCGCGCTCATGCGTAGAGTTGCGCTGCCAACCACACGCGTCCTCCTTTGCCAACCACGACTCGCGCTGACGATCAGATTTAAAAAAAAAATTCGCTTACGCCTCCTAGCGAGCAAACAACACTTTTGAAGCGCTAGAAATGATGTGATTGACTTATCTCTTTTCTGCTGTGTAGATAACAGCGTATCTTCGTTCTCCCGCAGAGCTTGAAGATGAACACGGATTCTCGAGGTTGATCGAGGTGAGACAGGTTCTTTACTTTCTCTTGAGCATCGTCGCCAAAAATAATGTAGTAAGTGCTCATAGAAGTACGCAGACTTGATGCTTCAAATAGGTTTTATTCTGCTCAAGAGAATAACAGCGACATCAGGCAGAAGCAGCGATCAACTGCCAGAAAGCCCACATTCCAAACCAGAGCATAGAATGCCCACACAACAGGGTTCTTTCTACAAGTGCCTGAAAGGCACAATACTCAGAACACTACAAATATCTAACTGCTTCATGCTGCTTTCCCAGTCCTGTGTTTCTCCTACCTTTAATCTCTCCCCGTGCTCCTCTTGCTTTTCTTCTTTGTGTGCTTTGCTTCCTCCTGTGGGTAAATAGCCCCGCGCTCCTTGTTGCTCTCTCCCTAAGAGGCTATCAGGCAATCGCTCATTCCAAAGACTGCCTGTCCCCTAGGTGATCCAGACAATGGGCAACTCAAATAGTCCTCAAAGTGGAGCTCCACGGATGAGTGTTCCTGGCAACAGCATTGCCGGAAATGAGCAGGCAGCTAAGCTGTTTTGGGGTCCTGTGCCCAGGAGGTGAGTGGGATATGTGATGGGTCCTTCCATTCTAACTTACACTAAGTTCCGGGTTGGGGGAGGCCCCAGTGGACTTGGGTCCCTTTACTCACTGAGCTCCCCCATGCGGCAGGCCACCATGTCCCAAACAGAAGAGGGGTCCTTCTCCTGCAGTGTGACCTGTCAACTACTTGCCACACGATGCCTCCAGTGGTAAATCGCCATCAGGGCATGAACTACCCTTTCAGACAGCCACAAGTGTCCTCCAGGCCTGCAGCTAGGCTGCCCACACATCCAGAACAAAAGGAGATTAGGGTCTCAACCACGCTGCTGTATAGCTGCCATCTTACTTTCTCTACAGCTACACTTCCTTTGTTTACAAATATCACCCCAGAGTTTAATTTAAGCAGCATGTTCCGTAAAGGCATTACAAATGCTTGATTAATTAATTTTAGTGCAGTGATGTGGACCCCCACACTGAAATGCGTTAGTCTTGGCGCACATAGTCTTGGCTGCAACACTGCCACACACAGGAAAATTATTTGAGGAAACATTGGCCCTGATGCTTAATTTTATTTCAAATGCCACCCTGATGGAGTTTAGAACAGCTGGGGTTGCACCTGATATTTATTATTGACAGTGGTCAGTGCGATTCAAGGCGATCAGGTGGTTTACCCAGTTTAAGTGATTATAAATATTGATTCAGTGTTGGTGGCAAGGTGCAGTGTTGCAAAGCCTCGTTTTCGAGCTACAGAGGTGCCAGCAACGTCAAATATTCTTTATAAAATTAAGCTGGTAATCTGTACCCAGCTGGGGCCTTACATGTAAAGAGTCCTGCAGTGGTGGCCTGGACCTCCTCCAGTGTGAGCGGTTCATCTAGAAACTGTCTCTGAGGTCCCATGTTCCGTGCTAGTGCTACAGAGTCAAAATACTGTTCAGTCACGTCTGGTGTTTGACTTATAAGGGAAGTATAAAAGGTGGCATATTAGTGTACTAATTCCAGCAGTTTGTTTTCTGCCTCCTGGACCAGAGTGCCATCATCTCTTTGTAGCTGCTTGATAACTGGCATGCACTTATCAGGTTATGCTAACATAGCAAGAGTGCTACTGGGTCTTTCCGCTTTCCTGTATGTTCTAGCCCTGGCAGGTTTGTGGAGATGTCTAATCTCCATTACCACTGCCTCTATAAATTATGTCTGATTCCCTCAGTAAGGGGGAAT
This sequence comes from Lissotriton vulgaris, assembly GCF_964263255.1. Classification (NCBI taxonomy): domain Eukaryota; kingdom Metazoa; phylum Chordata; class Amphibia; order Caudata; family Salamandridae; genus Lissotriton; species Lissotriton vulgaris. The sequence goes on along the minus strand of NC_141698.1, from coordinate 236,567,976 downwards.
TGGGGGTAGTGGAATAGTGCACCTCTAATAGTCTTGAGCTTGCTCTCTATCCAGTCGAGGTTGGCATGGAGTTCGATCTGCACTCTATACTGCTTAGCGATACAAATTCCATGCACATATGCTTTGAAGGCCTTCGAAATCCGAGCCGTCATAGTCTTTGAAATAATTCAGAATTTCACTTCTTAGTTCCTCCGTGAATGCAGTGTGGAGCAGGGATGTGAGGATAGATGCCAAGACAAGGATCAGTGTTTGGGGTTTCAGTGGTGAGCATGTCAGGCAGATGATCAGGTAATGTATGGGGAAGTGGTCAACCCCCTTTTGTCCACCCACATATGTACATCGTACCAAGCCAGTATTCTTGTCTCTCCCACGTTCATTGGGCAATTGATACGTGTGTCCCCTCCATCCTAGTGAGAGATCTGTTTCTCCGGGTATCATGTAACTCCTAAATGTCCATGATATTTGATAGGGCAGTGGCAGCTGCATGGTGGGTGCATGCCGTCGGGTTGGAACAGTCAAGCTGACTATTCAACACAAGGTTAAAGTCACCTCCCCAAAGTATGGCATGTGGCATGAGTGTAGTGCATTTGTACCACATACACCGTATGAAGTCTGGATCATGTGTGATGGGGTGATAGGAGTTTAGAAGCGTGAGATGTTTGCCCCCATCACTTGGCCTGTAGGATGTCATATCTCCCCTGCGGGTCATTATCCTCATATAATAGTTTAAACAGTAGTGGGCATATGAGGCGTAGTTGTAGAATGAGCAGTGACCACTCCCTTTGGATGACAAGGAAGGGATTTTGTCTGTGCCCTAATGTGTCTCTTGAAGTAGGTAAATATCAATTTAGTGACGAGTTGGGTACGCCAGCACTTGATGCACTCTGCTAGGATTATTCAACAACTAGCACATTCAACAAGGGGTCGGAAATCGTATCAATTGGTCTCGTCTATGCAGCGGTCTGAAAGGAGAGCCTGGGCCCCTTCCAATGCACAACAAGGTCCGCCTGGTCTAGGCATATCTCAGTTTTATAGTGTCTCATATAAGTCCAGTATCAGGTCACTGACTGGGTCACTCCACTTTCAAGCAGACGTTCAGTCTCTCATTCTGTGTTGCTGGCATGCGCTTCTGGTGTCTGTAATCCACGGGCATAGTTTATCCCGAAAAAAATATAGATAAAAGTCAGGAACACCAAAGCCGCCCCTTTCATATGGGAGTGTTAAAACTCGCCAGGATACATGCCGATTTTTGTCACCCCAAACTAACCGCAATAACAAGGAGCGGATTTGGGAGAAAAAAATCTTGGTGAGAGGAATCGGGATGTTATTAAAAAGATATAAAAAGCGAGGGAGTACATCCATTTTAATTATGGCAATCCTCCCAGCCATAGATAGAGGGAGGCGGCTCCACCTCTCAATCTGGCCCTCCAAGAAATCCATTGCGCTACCATAATTTAGTCTAATGATGGCTACAGTGTCCAAATGGATATGAACCCCTAGATATTTGACTGAGTCGTGACTCCATTCAAGAGGGAAAGAGCAATTCCACTCTGTGGTGCTCGGGGTGAGCAGAAAGATGACTGACTTGTGCCAATTGATGCGGAGACCAAAAAATGTGCCTAAGCGAGTTATTTCCAGAATAAGAGGCTTCAGATTAATGTGAGGCATTCTGACATATAAGATAGTGTCCTCCGCATACAAATATATCAAAAGAGGACCAACACGAAACTGGAGCCCCCGGTGTAGATGTTTTTCTTGAGAGTGACGGACCAAGGGATCCATCGCCAAGATGAAAAGCAGTGGGTATAGGGGGCATACCTGACGTGTGCCGCTTGACAAGGAGAACTGCTTGGTTATGGTGCCATTGAGGCGGGGTCTGGCCGTAGGTGCAGTGTATAATAATGCAACCGTAGAGACAAAACAGTCCGGCATACCCATGCATCTCATGATGGACAGAAACAAGGGCCACTCCAAGGAGTCAAACGCTTTTTCAGCGTCTAGAAGGATTGCGGTGGCCGGTGTGGATGGGTCTATTTGATGCAAAACAGAGAACAGGGTCCTCTGGTTCAAAGAAGTGGAGCGATGTGCGATATATCCAGACTGTGCTGGGGATATGATAGACTCCATCAGCAATGAAAGCCGGATGGCGATAACCTTAGCCAAAATCATGTAGTCGAGATTTAATAAAGAAAGAGGTCTGTATGAGCTGCATAATGTGGCGTCCCTGCCTGGTTTGGAAAGGAGAATGATGATTGCCTCTCTGAACATGGGAGGCAGACAGCCCGTCTCAAGTGCCTCAGCATATACTTCCACCAATCGCGGGACTAAGGCCTCTTTGTAGGCCTTGTAGAACTCGGCAGAAAAGCCGTCTAGGCCTGGCGCCGAGGAGCCCCTCAACGCCTCAATAGCTTCAACTATGCTGTCCTGAGTGATAGGTGTAGTAAAAAATTCCTGAATGTGTTTTTCAAGATAAACCATAGCGATCTCGTTTAGGCATGCCCCCGGTTCCCCTGGTCCCCCGTTAGTGTGGATGTGTAAAGGTTTTTGTAATAGGACAAAAAGGTGCTGCAGATTTCTGGTGTGGAACGAAGCATATCTCCCTGCGGACCCACAATCTCTGTGATGTAAGACGTATGATAAGAGGGGTGAAGCAGCTGTGCCAATAGTTTACCGGGTCTGTCACCCTCCCCATACTGCCGTGCCGTGTACTGTTTGGTCAGAAACCGCAGGTTCGAGGCATGTGGGCTGCTGAATTCATATCTGTGCATAGATCGCCGCCTAGTGTTGGGTCCGGATGATTGCACATTGTTGTCCTGGAAGAGTCTTCGAAGTATCAAGAGATAGGTGGCTCCTCCCTCGGACTACAGTGCGCATGGGCATCCTCTCCATCCTTAGATTGTTTTTTTCCGCCATTGGGTTCAGATGTTCTTTCCTTTACTCAAAGTTCGGAATCGAAAACAGTTATTCTAAAAAGGCCAAAAGGCCTTAGAGTTCGTCGGTATTGTTTCGATCGGTGCAAACAAACTTTATTTAGAGTTATCCAGCTTCGGGTGTCGAATCGGGCCGCAGGGCCTTCTCGACGCCACGTGGACTGGTTGTCGATGGAACGGACTCCTTTCAAAAGATGCCCTCAATGTAACGCTAAATTCCCACATACAGACAAACACCCTGTATGTAACAGATGCCTATCCCCAGATCATAACGAAGACGACTGCCTAGCCTGTGCCCAGTTTCGATCCAAAAAGACTATCCGGAATCGAACGACCGCTAGATTAATAATGCAGCAATCAGCACCGGAGCCAGAAAATATCTTTGACGACGAGGAAGAACTTGTCGAAGCCGAAGAGTCGGAGGGACAGTCCGATCAAGACTCCGAGCAAGAATCCAATTACTACGTCGACGACGAAGACATCGTCGAGTTAGGAGATGACGATCAAGGGATTGGAGCCGTCGAGGACGACTCCAGTGACGAAGCGGGGCGAACCGTGAGTACACCGCCCCAGAAAGGCACTACGTCGGTTCCAAAGGCTCAGGTCACGGCATCGCCGGAAGGTCCTAGCCAAGATCTCGATACCGATTCTATAGCCCCGCACTCCAGCTCGGCTAAGAATATTCAAAAAGAGCCATCTCATAAACAGTATTTTAATAACTGGTTGTATCGAAACCAAAAACAGTGGAACCGAAACCAAAACCGAAACTGATAGACAATAGTCTTCGGACCGAACTACGTAGACCCATTGGAGTCGAACAAAAAGGTCGCCGAGCCGAAAGCCAACGTACCTATACAAACTCCGAAACCGAAGGCCGTCACCCCGATAAAATCGGCTCCGACCGCCAATAAAACAAAAGGGGTTCTTCAAGAAGGCCTCGATCCCAAAAGGGTTGTCGAACCGAAACAGTCGACAAGCCAAAAGTGGTTCAGTCGAAGACTATTGAGCCGAAGCCAATCATTCCAAAGAGGGGCATCGAGCCGAAAACTCAAGGCATCGTTCCGAAACAACAGCTTCCGAAGACGCCTCAAGTTCAAAAGGAGACGATCGAGCCGACTACAAACGTCGAACCGATCAAAACATCGGCTCCGAAGGCACAAACACAGCCAAAAAACACGGTTTGAATACCGAAGGCACTCGGACCGATTAAATTTGGACTTCCAACTCCTCTTGACAAAACGCCAAAGACTCTTGTAACGTCAAAACTGGTCGACCCAAAAAGCAGTGTCGGACCGAAACAGTTAAAAACAAAGGCGTTGGTGCAAAAGTCAAGAACTGCTGAAGAGGAGATCTTATACCCAGACCCCTCAGCAGCAGAACAGTCAAAACTCTATATTGACCCTAATACTGGCAAAGTTACTCTCTACAAAAGGAAAGTCAGACCAGTATCCAGTAAAGACTCCTATACTATCCCACTTAAAAAAAGTGACTGTGCTACTTCCCCTATTCTATTTGAGCCTATCCATCCAGCTATGCCTAATCCATACACATATTCACCCACACACTCAGACGAAGAGGTGGTTGATGAAAATAATGAGGAGTACATTTACCCAGTAAACTCTGACCCAGACACCCAGCCACAAACATGGGGGGAATCAGTGGACCCTTATACCTCTACACCCATTCCAGATACACCTGCATACCCTGCTAAGCCTTCCCCACCAGAGGATACAGCTGCATTTAATGCACTGATAGATAGAGCAGCCCTCCATCACAATGTAGAAATACATGCAGACCCAGTTGAGGAGGATTTTCTTTTTTACACTTTTGCAATATCAGAAAGGTCTGTAAAAACATTACCTATGTTGAAAGGGGTACTTAAACATGCAGGAGACAATTTTAAGGAAACAACTAGGGCAAGGGTAACTATCCCCAGAATAGAGAGGAAATACAGGCCAGCACCATTAGACGCCACATATATTAAGGGGCAACTGCCTCTAGATTCATTGGTTGTATCCAATGCATGTAAACGTGCAAACTCTCAAACAGGAGAAGCTCCTCCTCCAGACAAAGAGTCAAAAATTCTTGAGACTTCAAGCAAAAGGGTAGCTGCACAAGCAGCAAACACATGGCGTATTGCAAATAAGCAAGCCCTGCTAGCTAGGTACGACAGGGCACATTATGACACCTTAGAAACACTCCTCCAGCATTTGCCAGAACCTTACAAGGAACAAGCTGAGGAACTAGTACAGGAGGGAAAGTTAATAACCAATACCTCCATTAAATGTGCCTTAGAGGTTGCAGACACAGCTGCCAGGTCAATTAACACCAGTGTTATGCTAAGAAGACATGCATGGCTTCACATCTCAGGTTTCAAAAATGAAGTTTAGTCCACTATATTAAATCAGCCAATGAATCCAGATTTCTTATTTGGTCCAGCTGTTGACAACATTTTGGACAAAATGAAGAAAGATACTGAGACTGTTAAGTCGATGGGAGCCCTGCAGTCCCAACAACATAGGAGCTCTTTTCGTCGCTCCAATTACAGAGGAGCTGCAAGAGGTAGCTTATCACAGCAGAGCTCAAACTACAAAGGAAACACTCAAACCACCTACAACAAAAACAACAATAGACTTGGATACCGAGGCAATAGCAACAAGGGCAGAGGAAGGGGAGGTAATACCACCAGATCCTCTACCAACACCAAGCAGTGACTTCTTGTCACTACCCCCAGACCACATAACACCGGTCGGGGGACGTCTACAGCAGTTCCTACCTGTCTGGCAAAACATCACCACATACGGGTGGGTATTACAAATTATCCAAAATGGCTACTGCCTAGAGCTCATCTCCACACCCCCCAACATACCACCCGTACACCGTCCTATGTCCACAGAACACCTCAACCTATTGCAGCAAGAGGTTATCAGTATGCTGCAAAAAGGGGCCATAGAACCAGTACCGCTAAAACATCAGGGTACAGGGGTTTACTCACTATACTTCCTAATCCCCAAAAAGGAAGGGTCTCTCAGACCAATATTGGACCTCAGGCCCCTAAATCAATACATTCTATCAGAGCATTTCCATATGCTCACTCTACAACAAGTCTTACCACTGCTGCAGCAAGGAGACTTCCTCGCAACTTTAGACCTCAAAGATGCATACTTCCATATATCAATACACCCTGCTCACAGGAAGTATCTCAGATTCAATACAAGGTGAACACTACCAATTCAAAGTCCTTCCTTTTGGTGTGACACAGGTGTTCACCAAATGCCTAGCGACAGTAGCTGCACATATAAGAAGACAGCGTATTCATGTCTACCCATACCTGGACGACTGGCTTATACAAGCAAAGTCAGCCCAGCAATGTGCCAGCCACATGTCTCGCACCATTCACCTCCTACACAGTCTAGGCTTCTCGCTGAACTACCCAAAATCTCACCTACAGCCGTCCCATGTACAACAGTACCTGGAAGCAACAGTAGATACTCTAGCAGCAAAAGCATACCCAAGTACAGCAAGGATCAACAGTATGCAACTGCTCATCCAAAAGTTCAAGCCACAACACTCGCTCTCTGCCAGAGTGTTTATGCAACTCATAGGCATGATGGCTTCGTGTATATTTATAGTCCCTCACGCACGACTGCACATGCGTCCGCTCCAACAGTGCCTAGCACAACAGTGGAACCAGGCTCAAGGACAATTGAAATCAATCAATCAATCACGAAAATTTGTATAGCGCACTACTCACCCGTGGGGGCCTCAAGGCGCTGAGAGGGGGGGTCGCTACTGCTCGAACAGCCAGGTCTTGAGTTGTTTCCTGAAGGAGAGGTGGTCCAGGGTCAGCCGTAGGTGAGTGGGGAGGGAGTTCCATGTCTTGGCTGCCAGGTAGGAGATGGATCTTCCTCCGATGGTGGATTTCTGGAATCGTGGGACGGAGGCGAGGGCGAGGCTGGTGGATCGGAGCTGGTGGGTGGGTGTGTAGAAGGTGAGGCGGCTGTTGAGGTACTTCGGGCCCATGTCGTGGAGAGCTTTGTGTGCGTGGGTGAGGAGTCTGAACATGATCCTCTTGTTGACGGGGAGCTAGTGCAGGTCTTTCAGGTGGGCAGAGATGTGGCTGCGGCGAGGGATGTCCAGGATGAGTCGTGCTGAGGCGTTCTGAATGCGCTGGAGTCTTTTCTGGAGTTTGGCTGTGGTTCCAGCGTAGAGGGTGTTCCCGTAGTCCAGTCGGCTGGTGACCAAGGCCTGGGTGACCGTCTTCCGGGTTTCGGTGGGGATCCATCGGAAGATCTTTCGGAGCATGCGCAGGGTGTTGAAGCAGGAGGATGAGACGGGGTTCACTTGCTTGGTCATCGTGAGGGAGGAGTCCAAGATGAAGCCCAGGTGCGTGCGTGGTCCGTTGATTTGGGTGGGTTGCCCAGGGCAGGGGGCCACCAGGAGTCGTCCCAGGTGGAGGGGGATGGTCCGAGGATGAGGACTTCAGTCTTGTCTGAGTTCAGTTTCAGACGGCTGATCTTAATCCATTCCGCGACGTCTTTCATTCCTTCGTGGAGGTTGGCTCTGGCGGTGGCAGGGTCGTTGGTGAGGGAGAGGATCAGCTGGGTATCGTCGGCGTAGGAGATGATGTTAAGGTTGTGTTGGCATGCGATGGCAGCGAGAGGGCTCATGTAGACGTTGAAGAGGGTGGGGCTGAGTGAGGAGCCTTGCAGGACGCCGCAGATGACTTCGGTGGCCGCTGAACAGAACGGGGGGAGGCGGACTCTCTGGGTTCTTCCGGCTAGGAACGAGATGATCCACTCATGTGCCGCTCCTTGGATTCCGGTGTTGCTGAGGTGCTGTATCAGGGTGCGGTGGCAGACGGTGTCGAAAGCTGCTGAGAGGTCCAGGAGGATGAGGGCAGCCGTTACCCCGTTGTCGAGCAGGGACCTGATGTCGGTGGCTGCGATGAGGGCGGTCTCGGTGCTGTGGTTTGCACGGAAGCCGGACTGTGAGGGGTCGAGGGATCTGTTGGTCTCGAGGAAGGCGTAGAGTTGTCTGTTGACGGTCTTCTCAATGACTTTGGCTGGAAAAGGGAGGAGCGAGATGGAACGGAAGTTCTTCAGGTCGGTGGGGTCCGCGGTGGGTTTCTTGAGGAGGGCGCTCAGCCCAGCGTGTTTCCAGCTCTCCGGGAAGGTGGCGGATGCGAAGGAGCTGTTGATGATGTTCCGGAGTTTGGGTGCGATGATGGAGCTGGCTTTGTTGAAGATGTGGTGTGGGCAGGGGTCGGTGGGGGAGCCAGAGTGTATGGTGTTCATCGTGCGGGTGGTGTCTTCGGTGCTGACAGGGGTCCAGGTGCAGAGAGTGGTGGTTGGGGTGACGGTTCGGCGGTTGGGTGCGTGGTTTGGGCGCCGAAGCTGTTGTGTATGTCGGCGATCTTGAGGTGGAAGAACAGGCGAGGGAGTCGCAGAGGTCTTGCGAGGGAGTGATGTCGGTGTTGCAGGCGTCGGGGTTGGAGAGTTCTTTGACGATGCTGAAGAGCTCCTTGCTGTTGTGGGTGTTGTTGTCCAGTCTTTCTTTGAATGCTGTTTTCTTGGTGCTGCGGATCAGCTGGTGGTGTTTGTGGGTGGCGTTCTTGAGGGTGGTCATGTGTTGTGCTGCCTGGTCGTGGCGCCAGGCTTTCTCGAGGGTGCGGCAGGTTTGCTTGGAGTTTTTGAGGTCGTTGGTAAACCACAAGGCTTTCCTCCTGTCTGGTCTGCTGGGGTGGTCTTCAGTGGTGAGAGTTTGTCGGCGCAGTCGGTGAGCCACTGTGTGAAGTTGCCGGCTGCTTCGTCGGGGTCCGTTGAGTTGGTGGGCGGGTTCTGGCTGAGGGAGGTGGCGAGCTGGTCGGCGGTGATCTTGCTCCAGCTTCTGCGGGGAACCTGTTCCGGGTGGTGGTGGGTCGTGGTTCTCCTGAAGCTGAAGTGGACGCAGCTGTGGTCTGTCCAGTGAAGTCCGGTTGAGTGGCTGTAGGAGATGTGCTTGCTGGAAGAGAAGATGGGGTCAAGCGTGTGGCCGGGGGTGTTCACCAGTTGCCTGAGTCAGAGGTTGGCGAGGTTGTCCAGCAGGGCGGCGGTGTTGGGGTCCTTGTTCTCCAGGTGGAAGTTGAGGTCCCCTAGGAGGATGTAGTCTGTGGAGGTGAGGGTGTGCGGACTGACGAAGTCTGCGATGGCGTCGCTGAATTGTATGCGTGGTCCCGGGGGTCTGTAGATGAGGGTGCCTCTGAGGGTGGTTTTGGGGTCTGTGTGAATCTGGAAGTGCAGGTGTTCGGCGGTGGTGAGGGTGTCGTCGGAGTTGGTCGTGATGCGGATGGTGTTTCTGTGGACGATGGCGATGCCTCCTCCGGTTTGGTTGACGCGGTCCCTCCAGGTGATCTTGTAGCCATCCGGGATGGCTATGGCGACGTCGGGGGCTGAGGAGGCGTTCATCCAGGTTTCTGTGAGGAAGGCGACGTCTGGTGAGGTTGTGTCGAGGAGGTTCCAGAGTTCTACGGCGTGCCTGTGTACGGAGCGGGTGTTGAGCATGATGCACTTGAGGTGGTTGTTGCTGGTGCTCGGCTTGGTGGGTGTGGTGCCGGTCCGGAGGCAGGAGAATTTGCAGGCTTGGCAGGTGAAGGGTCCGTGCGTACGCCTCGGGGTGGCTTGGTAGCCTAGTGTTGGTCACCAGTTGTGCATACAACACTCTGCATTGGTGGAATCCACAAAACCTTTGCAAAGGTCGACTGTTCCAAGAGCCTGTACCACAGATAGGTATGACAGCGGACGCATCCCTGTTAGGATGGGGAGCCCATGTCCTTCAGTACAAAGTGCAAGGCCTATGGACAACACAACAACAGAAAATGCACATCAACTTACTAGAACTGATGGCAGTTTTTCTGGCACTGAAAGCATTCAAAATACATTTGTGCAACAAGACCGTGTTGATCCGGAAGGACAACATGACAGCAATGTATTACATACAGAAGCAGGGAGGAACACACTCTCCACAACTATCACACCTAGCTCAAAGCATGTGGAAGTGGACCATTCAAAGAAACATTTTTCTCATGGCGGAGCACCTCCCAGGCAAGGACAATCAAATAGCGGATCTGCTCAGCAGACACAGCCATCAAATGCACGAGTGGGAGATTCATCCCAAAGTGCTACAACCATACTTCCAACAATGGGGACAACCAGACATAGACCTGTTCGCCAGAAAGGAAAACGCAAAATGCCAGTACTTTGCCTCCAGGTTCCCACATCCGCAGTCGCAGGGCAATGCGATATGGATGAACTGGTCAGGCAGATTTGCGTACGCTTTTCCCCCAGCACCACTAATACCGCTGGTGGCACGCAAACTACGCCAGCATCCAATGACACTAATCCTGGTTGCTCCAACATGTGCGAGGCCACCGTGGTACACAACATTTCTAGAACTCTCCGTGGTGCCTCATCAAAGACTGCATCTAACACCCGCTCTTCTAACGCAGAGCCATGGAGACATACAGCACCCAGATCCGCAACAGCTGAACCTTGCGATCTGGCTCCTGAAGTCCTAGAGTTTGAGTACCTAAAATTACCTCCAGACTGTATGAATATTATCAGAGAGGCAAGAAAACCTGCTACCAGAGCATGTTACGCGTCAAAGTGGAAGCGTTTTGTCATTTATTGTGATAATAATGACATAAACCCATTAGATGCTTTTACACAAAACATCATTTGCTATCTTTTGCACTTACATCGTTGCAATTTAGCTTATTCATCTATACGAATACACTTAGCTGCCATAGCAGCTTATCTTCAAAACAGACAGCATCTTTCGCTGTTTCGAGTGCCAGCAATTAAAGCATTCATGGAGGGACTCAAACGAATCATTCCTCTAAAACACCCACCTTCACCAGTCTGGAACCTAAACATTGTTTTAACCAGACTGATGGGACCACCATTTGAGCCGTTACATTCATGTGAAGTCCAATTTCTAACATGGAGGGTAGCTTTTCTGGTAGCAATTACTTCGCTTAGAAGAGTTAGCGAGCTGCAAGCCCTAACTATTCAAGAACCATTTATCCAAATACATGCAAATAGGGTGGTGCTTAGAACCAACCCTAAATTTATGCCAAAGGTGGTATCCCACTTTCATATCAATCGGACAATAGAACTGCCAGTGTTCTTTCCAAATCCACAGTCAGTACCTGAAAGAGCACTACATACACTAGATGTCAAAAGAGCTCTTCTTTACTATATTGACAGAACTAAGGATTTTAGGAAAATTAAACAATTGTTTGTTGCCTTTTCACCACAACACAAAGGCAACCCAATTTCAAAATCAAGGTTAGCCAGATGGATCGTTAAGTGCATTCAGATATGTATTCAAAAAGCAAAACGCACCTCAACAGTTCCCCCAAGAGCGCATTCTACACGCAAACTAGGGGCATCTATGGCTTTCCTAGGAAACATTCCTCTAGAGGAAATATGTAGAGCAGCCACATGGTCTACAATACATACCTTCACAAAACACTATTGTGTAGATGTACATTCCAAACAGCAAGCTTCTGTAGGACAGGCTGTTCTAAAAACTCTTTTTCAGACTGCTGCAGCTGGCACAGGTAGCCACCGCTAAGGGAGAGACTGCTATACATTCTAGGCGCAGATATGAATTCAGCTGCCCACATGCCTCGAACGGAATATGCTACTTACCAGTATGCATCTGTTCTTGGCATGTGGGGCTGCTGACATTCATATCGCCCACCTCTGCCACAATGACGAAAAACAATCTAAGGATGGAGAGGATGCCCATGCGCACTGTAGTCCGAGGGAGGAGCCACCTATCTCGTGATACTTCGAAGACTCTTCCAGGACAACAATGTGCAATCATCCGGACCCAACACTAGGCGGCGATCTATGCACAGATATGAATGTCAGCAGCCCTACATGACCAGAACAGATGCATACTGGTAAGTAGCATATTCCTTCTCTGTCCGCCTCCTCTCTAAACTCCATCATTAACGACAGGCGTCTGGCTTCTTTGTCACCTGATGGGTTCTGTAAGAGCTCTCTATCTAGTATAGCAATGTCATTTTCAATGCGAGACAGTGTGGAGTGGATGTCTCTTAAAGCACCAACGTGTTTGGTAATGCAGACACCTCGAATAGTTGCCTTGAACCCTTCCCAAAGAACCGCCCAAGAATCCACCGACCCAGTGTTAAGGTCGAAATATTCCTCAATGGCTTGTCGAACTTCCTCAGTGAAAACAGGGTCAGTCAGTGCCCTCCCAGGAAATCGCCACTGCCTCTCATACCCACCCAATCTGGGGATCTTCAATTTAAGGACTATTGGAGAGTGGTCTGACAGCGTGCGCGGGAGAGTGAGAAGGTACTCGACCAAACCAGCGACCCCGGGGGAAAGGAGCCAGTAATCAATTCTGGTCCAGGTATTATGAAATCCAGAGTGGTGTGTATAGTCAGGAAGCTGTGCCTCTATGTCAATTAGAGAGAAGTGTGCATATATCGAGCAGGACTGGACGTGATCTAGCTTTAGTGTCGGGGGAGGAGGATGTACTGTCCTAAGTGAGATTCATCAATAAATTAAAGTCCCCTCCAACAATCAATAATCCAGGATCGAACGTGAAGAGCTTCACCTGTAGATCTTGGAAAAAAGGAGTATCGGTATTGGGGCCATAGATCCCCACCAATGTGATCTTGTATCCTATAAGTGTACCCGTGACTGTCGGGTAACAACACTCTTTGTCAGTGATACTGTTGGATAAAGCAAATGGCATCCGCTTATGTATAATTATGGCTACCCCTCTTGAGTATCTGCTATAATGAGAAAAAAAACGATGGGTACCCCAGCTATTGGCAACTTGAGAGGAGTCAGAGGGGGCCAAATGTGTTTCCTGTAAAAAGGCAATGTCAATCTTGTGTCGAGTGAAATAATTGAAAACCTGTAAGCTTTCTAGTATTATTCAGCCCCGAACGTTCCAGGACATCAGTGACATCCCGGATGGCCCGAGCTGAAGGCCTAACTTGGCCATATGGCAAACAATATCAAAGATAGTCTGGACTGTGTGCTACTCCATCTCAACTCAAAGACATAATAAACGATGTAACAATCGTAAATTAAAAAATCAAAACAAACCCCACCCACCACCCAACCTCTTGTCAACCCCAAAGAGGCAAACCCATTGCAATCTTTCAGCAGAACGTAATAATATACATGACGCTGACCAATTGAGAAGACAATAAACAATTAAAAAAAAAAAAAAGCAAGAGAATAAAGGCATCCGCCATGAGGGGCAGCAACGCCACGCCGGTCAGGCATACCCGTATGCCAAGACATGAATAAACCTAGGATGTACATAATCATGCAACTCCAAGAAAAGGGGAAAAGGATATGCAGTAATGGGTCTTCAGCCAGTCCCAGGGTCCGTGAAGAGTTCTACGATGTTTTGTGAATGGCCATGGACCGGAGAAAGCGAAGCAGAAGCTGCACTCGACCCTTGTCTTTTATAGTTCTGGCAAAACTGCTGCGCCTCCGCGGGTGTGTCGAAAATGCGGAATCTGCCGGCAACCTCCACTTTTAGTCATGCTGGATATAGCATACAATACTTAAGGCCCAGGTTCCGGAGGGTAGCCTTGAGGCCATTGTATTTACGTCGCGCCTCCTGGACCATAAAGGTGAAGTCAGGAAAAAGAGACAAGGTGATGCCCTGCCATTGGATCTCACCCTTCTCACGCGCAGCTCGAAGGGCAGTATCGCGGTCACGGAGGTTCATGAGTCTAGCAATGATAGGGCGAGGAGGTAGGCCAGGGCGAGGACGGGGTCCCAAAGATCTATGAGCTCGCTCCACCACAAACCCCTGCGTGTACACCTCCCTGCCAAACAGGCCGATGAGTAGTTTTTCCACGAAGATATCCATACGTCCAGTTGACGTCGTCTCCGCCACGCAGAGGATGCGGATATTGTTGCGACGGCTACGCGCCTCAAGGTCCTCTTTGTTGATGGCTACTTCCTTGAGGATTTTTTCAGCACACTCCAGCCGTTTCAGTGATTTCGATGCATTGTTTTCTATGTCCGAGACTCTGGACTCCACCACATCCAGACGTTGGTCGTGGGCCTGGACTTTAGACCCCATGTCTGCCAATTTTTGTTTGAGACTGTCGAATCCGCCGTCTAACGACTTGAAACCCGCCCTCATCTCACTCATGGCAGTGACCAAAGAAGTTGCGTCTTCTCGTTCAGTAGACTCCATAGCGCCCGTGGAGGAGCCCGGCGGGGCATCAGTGGTGAGGAGGGAGGCTTTATCAAAACTGAGTTTGCGTTGGTTTGGATCCCTTTTCCCCATGGTGGGAGTCGAGGGGTAATAGGCAGCAACGTGACAGAGAACGACGACCCTGGACAGCAAGGAGGGATCCAGTACAAGCGTGGGAGTGCTCACTATCACATTAGAGTGAGCGGCAAAGGCAGCGGTAGGCGCGTAGTAGGCAATATATTATCGTGGGGGCACCAGTGGAAAGGCAGATGAGATCAGCACTCATGACCGTGGCCCATCTTGTAACTTGTCAGGAGACGCCCATAGCACAGAGTCCCAATGTCGGAGACCAATTGGCAGCAGCAAAAAGTCACGATTGACCCTGCGGTAATTGGCTTGTGACGCCAAAATGGCTCCGCAGTGAGGGGCAGCAGACTCGTCTCAACACGACCCCAGGATAATTACCGAGGTCTCCCCAGGACTGGGTTGTTCATAAATAGTTGTTACTGGCTGGTCAATTGCAGGGAGATCACCAGACAAAGCCGTGTTGCATGGCCAATGGATCGCCGGGGCACGGCAGCCCACTCATTGCAGGAGGGCGGATGTATAAAGGAGTGTCGCGGCTGGGGAAGAGGCAGTGAGATATTTGGGTGGGGACACCATAAAGCATGGGGGGCACCAACACCTGCAGCGCCCGTCACCGCCACCGCGCACCCCGTGGCCCACAGAGCGCCCAGCCCCAACCCCTGACCCAACGGGCAAGACTGCAACTCGAGGCCCCGGTCCGGGACCGCGCCGAAGGCCCAAGAGCCGCGAGCGCGTCCCCGGAGCAGCACTGCCCAACCCAGAAAGGTAACTGGGAGAGAGACAGGGCGAACCAAGCGCCGCGAGCGGGCGCAGAGCACAGCAGGGGCACGACAGGCGCGACACTCAGCGTCCGGCCGGGGGCAGTCAGGGATTCCACCGTAGAGGGCCCTCTATCCCCTCTGCCGTTCTCACTCCTCACGCCGTCCCCAGACCGGAACTGCTGCAGGATGGATGGGTGTTTCAGGTTTAGAATTGGAGAATTACATAGTTACATGTTTTTTCGGGAGCCCGGCTGGCGGAGCTTCATGCAGAGGCAGCCATCTTGGTTGCCTCCGTGGCCACGCCCCAAAGTTTTAACATTTAAGGACCCTTCCCATTGGACCCTGAAACCCTGTGGAAGACAGAAGGTTGGAGAGCCACCCCACCCGTGGATACCAAGGTACCCACGTTACCTAGCCCAGGGAAGCCGGGTGCATAGGGATGAAGAAGTGTCAGAAACCGCAGTCGAACCTAATCGAGGATTTCAGGAACATGCTGCTGCTGGAAGAGGAGAAGGTGTCCGTCTGCATCAAAAAGTGGATTCTGGTTGAAGAGTGTAAAATCCGGTTTAAATCAAGTACAGAGTTAAGTAGATTGAAATTAAAATGAGTTTATTGAGAAGATAGAAAATCCCATCCATCAGGTCTGAGCAGTCTGGAGCAACTGACTCCAAGCACTCCACAGTATTCTATCTCCATGGAGAAGCTCCATGGAGTCACTCATAAGATAACAAGCAAGGTTATAACATGAAACCTGCATATATTTATAGTAAATATTAAAATAAATTCACCATTGTTACACACCTTCCTCCTATGTAACAAAAACACAGCAAAAGAAATACAAAATTCTGTTAATACAATCACTTCATTACATAGTCATTAAATTGTGCAGGCATTTTGATAGTTCTTCTAGATTTCCCTTTTTCAAGAATATCACCAGGGCTATTAGAAAGGGATTTGTCAGGATTTTTATGAATCAAGGAATTCTTTATAACAACTACTCTATTGAGGTTTCAAATTCTTGCATCTTCTGTCTTGATAGTATTGGTAAGAACTTTGACAACTTTATGAACTTTTTTAAACAGATCAGAAGATTTACGTACAATGGGTGCTCTAATCATAACTAGACCACCTACAGACACTTGAGGTTTTTTTTTTTACCCTTTTTATATCATCAAACCTCAACTTGCGTTCACTAATTTTTTTTCCCTCTCTCCATTTTCCAATTTTCAAGCAACGCATTGGCATCATCCCTTGTCCACAACAAGTTATTAACCCAGAAATGCGTACTGTACGTATTAGGTAGTCTACTTTTGAGTAAGGCAAACGGTGTACAACCTGTCGTGCTATGAGGAGTAATTCCATACATTTCCACAATTTTCCCAACTTCCTCTTTCTTAACAATGTTGTTTTCTTTAGATAAAGAAATAGATTTGTTAAGTACTCGAACGAAGCGCTCAACCATTCCATTACTTTCTGGGTGGTAGAAAGAACAGCGTTTATGCCTAATGGCACATTTATCCCAGAATTCTTCCATTTCCCTGGAAACAAATTGAACACTGTTATGGGTGAGTAAAAACCCAGGGAGTCCTTCTCTCGCGAACACTTCTTTTAGAAATGTTATGACATTCTTGGTATCAATAACTCTGGTTATTTTAATTTCTGGCCATCTAGAAAATAAGTCTATGAGCACAAAAATATAAGTATCACCCTCATTGCATTTTACTGGACCTAAAATGTTGTGTGCCAATTCCTCCCATGGCCCCTTAGGTCTTTCTCTAATGAGCATAGGTTGTACTCTTGATTTTAAGCATTTTTCACTCAAGGCACAGGGAATACAATCTCTCACCACACACTCAATCCCCATATCCATGCCAGCCCACCA
Source organism: Lissotriton vulgaris (assembly GCF_964263255.1). Lineage (NCBI taxonomy): Eukaryota > Metazoa > Chordata > Amphibia > Caudata > Salamandridae > Lissotriton > Lissotriton vulgaris. The sequence goes on along the minus strand of NC_141698.1, from coordinate 236,551,069 downwards.
GTAATTTTGTCTAATGCTTTCTTTTTTTCGAAATGCCTTGATGGCCCTGATGTGCCAAATCAATACGTTCCATATGAAAACACGTTGGAGGAATTAGCCTGGTGCCTCTAAATATCAAGCCATCTGACTTGGAGATCTCATGCTTAACATTCCAATATCTCTGAGACACCTTGTTTCTTTTTTTGCCAACCATTCTCAACAAAAGAAGCTAACTCTTAAGAGTTCATGATCATTCTCATACTCTTTTCGCCATTTTTTCTCTTTAATGCCATCATTTTCAATTACACAAACCCACTCTAAGTCTTCTATTTCTATTAATTTTTTGATGGCCCAATGTACTGCCAAAGCTTCCCTTTCTATTACCGAATATTGAACTTCAGCACCCCTTAGACTCATTGAAAGAAAATGAATCACTTTGGTTTCACCTTTACATTCTTGTTGCAAGACTGCTCCCAGCCCTTTCAAACTCGCATCAGTTATGAGAAACTTTTTCCCTCCAGGATTGAAACTTCTAAGCTTGGAAGTGTCTTGAAGTAGACTCTTAATACTGACAAACTCTTTCTCACACTCCTCACTCCAAACAAATTCCACACCTTTATAAAGGAGAGTATGCATGTTAATACATTTTTCTGCAAACCATTTAACAAATTTGCTATAATACTCAGCCATTCCTAAGAATTTCATCAGATCTTCTTTACTGTTGGGTGAGGCTAAGCTTTCAATAGATTCAACCAATTCACGTTTAGGCTCAACTCCCTTTCCTGAGATGGAATGACCAAGATAATCAATTGAAGATCTCCTAAATTTGCCCTTATCTAACTTAACGGTAAGATTGTGTAAGTTGAATTTGCCCAAAACTTCTTTAAGTCTCTGATCATATTCTTTATTATCTTTGCCAAAGATTAACACATCATCTTGGTAAATTTGCACTCCTTTTTGATTTTTTTAAAACTTTCTCTAAAGCCCTCTTAAAAAAAGAGGCCGCAGAGACCAACCCGAAGGTTAAGCGTTTAAACCTAAACGTCCCAAAAGGCGTTATGAAAGATGTATAATCCCTAGATTCTTCACCTAGCTTGATTTGATGGTACGCCGATTTAAGATCGACGGTTGAGAAGACATTTGCCCCTTCTAGTAACATTAAAATCTCAGAAATCTTGGGAAGAGGGTATTTATCTACAATAACCTGTTTGTTTAATTCTCTGAGGTCAATGCAGAGACCCAGGGACCCATCAGATTTCCGCGGGGCCACGACCGGAGCCAACCATTGAGTCCCCTCAACCTCTTCAATGATCCCATCTAACTTTAGCTTTTCTAATTGTTGTTTCATTTCTTCCCTCACTGAGAGTGGGACCCCTCTCACCTTACTTGCATATGGAACGGCACCAGCAATCAACTTGATATTATGAGTGTAACTCCTTCAGCATCCTAACTCTTCGCAAAATACTTTAGGAAATGATTTCTTAAGATCTAAGGTAAACTTATCACTGCAACCAATCTCATTGATAACAAAGTTCTCCTTCAGAACAATTGGTGGATCACTGTTGGTATCCAACATTACCCCCAAATCTCCTTGATGTACCCAACTCAAAATACTGTCCCCTTTGAGAGACACGTATACCTTTCCAGAAACATATCTCCCTTTATACTCAATCAGCCCGATAAAGTATCCCATGAGTTTTATCAGTTCCCCACCATAGGCACAAGAATTTATATCAGCCTTCCAAAGTTTAACTTTCTTCTTCAAACAGTTTAAGATTTTTTTCTGATATTCTAGTAATCTTAGCCCCTGAATCAAACAGAACCATGGTACCACAATGTTCTACAAATATTTAATCATAGGGTCCTTTCTTTTTATCACTCGAAATTTGTGCAGCAATTTGTCCACAGTCACAATCAGAATCTGATGTACTTCGTTTTCTTCATTTTTGGATACCATATTAACCTTTTTTTTTTAATTCTCAGCTTTGCAAGAAGATTTAAAGTGATTAATTTTTTCTTTTGCAAATGCCACAATCTGCTTTTAAAGCGGGACACTTCTTATCATTGGCCAAATGATTAGGGTTGCCGCATCTAAAACATTTAAAATGTGATTCTGGTTTCTTAATCACCTTACCATCTTTTGTTTCACCTTTCTCCTTAAAACTCACTTTCCCTTTCGAATGTACCTTCACCTCTTGAATAGACTCACTTTTATGTTCTTGTTTAGAGATGACTTCTACGCATTTAAGAGAATGTTCAATTTGCTTAGCAATGTTTACAACCTCATCAAGCGAAGGTTCATCCTTTTGCCAAATGTCATCTCTCACTTTCTGTATGTTGCAGCCCAACATAAATTGATCACTTATTCTTTCCTCTAAGAGTGAGCCAAATTTGCATGAGGACCCCAACTTTCTGAGTGCAGTAATATCATTTTCTACTGACTCACCCTCATTTTGATTGCGCCTCCCAAAATAATAACGTTCTAGAATGGGAGGTAGTGTATCTAATTTCAATATACAGATCTCATACTCATTTAATGATGAATCATCTATATATGGTAAGTGGTCAAAGACCTTTTGACCTTCCGACCCTAGGCAGTGCAGCAAAAGTGCAGTTTTTCTCTTAGCACTTAAATTTGTCCCACACACCTTAGCATAGCGCTCGAATACCTTCTTCCATTTCTGCCACTGAATAGGCGGATCACCCGGATCAGAAAGGAAGAAAGGTGGGGTAGCTACATTTTGCATGATGAAAATATAAGATAAAAGATGAAATCTTAACAATAGCAAATGTAGAGTGACTAGAAAGCTTCTTTTCTCAAGCACCTAAAATTGACGTACAAGTATAATGCTACGTTTTTAACACAAGCTAGTGAGCTATAGAAATATTCATCATGACATGGCAGTTATGCATAAATCAAGGAGGGTGATACTATGAAGTTGAATCCGTGAGTAGAAAATGCACTAACTACACAACTGGAGTCACCTTGTAATTTTAAAACAATTATAGATAATTAAATGCTGTTAAGACTCAACCTTTAAGCTGATGTTAATTGTCATAAGGAAAGAAAGCACTCACCAGAAGACCATGTAAATATTGGTTGGAAAATGCAGTAAACACACAGCAGAAATCATCTTGTAATATTAAAACTACAATGGTGTTCAACCTTTAAACCAAATCTGTTAAGGTTCAACCTTTAAACCGATGTAAATCGTAAACATAAAAGAATACACTCACCAGATGACCATGTAAATATTCTCCTGCTGAGGAAGGAAACAATTCATCAAACGATCACTACTTATAAGCGGTACATATTTAAAGTAAACATCATGTAAAAACTAAATTCAATGGTAGATGTGCCGATCATCAAAACGGAGCAGATGAACCTTTCACAAGTCTCGATGTCCAAGCCAAAATGACAGCCACGTTACGTGATATGTCGCATAACGTGATGACGTCATAAGACTACGGTCCCTCGGAGGATCAAACTTCACCCTACCGGAGACTCCACAATGGAAAGGAACACTGACGGTGTCGCGATAAGGAAGTCCTCACCAAGATGGAAGAAATCGGTGATGATGGTGTCGCAAGAAGGAAGACCGCTCTCTGGCAACTGACAGGAAGCTCGCGGCTCACGGTGTGGCATTGGTGAGTTGATTTTCAAATTGAATGAAGGCGAACTGTAGATATTGGAGATTTGTGGATTCGTAGAAATAGTCTTCTGAATAACAACATTTTCAGCAAATTTTGATGTTGAGGTTGAGATTTTCTTCTTTTATGAATTACTTTTCTTAAAAAGATTTCTCCAAAATAAAAGTTGTTAATATGTGGTGTATCCCATCCTCGTCGCCAGTGTAAAATCCGGTATAAATCAAGTACAGAGGTAAGTAGGTTGAAATTAAGATGAGTTTATTGAGAAGATAGAAAATCCTATCCAACAGGTCTGAGCAGTCTGGAGCAACTGGCTCCAAGCACTCCACAGTATTCTATCTCCATGGAGAAGCTCCATGGAGTCACTCATAAGATAACAAGCAAGGTTATAACATGAAACCTACATATATTTACAGTAAATATTAACCACTCCTGTGCTGATGACGAGCCCAGGCTCGTCATGCAGCACGGTGCTCGTGTGCTGGTGACGAGCCTGGGCTCGTCATGAGCCGTGGAACGCTCACACGCGGGTATAATTCCCCCGCTGTGCTGAGCGTTCCATTGCGCGGGTGGGCTCATGACAAGCCCAGGCTCGTCACCAGCACACGAGCACCGTGCTGCATGACGAGCTTGGGCTCGTCATCAGCACCATGGCGCCGTGCGCGGCCCCTCCCTCCCCCCGCGCTGCGGGGGATTTAGCCCCGCGGCGAAGGGGTTAAAATAAATTCACCATTGTTACAATGAGTACCTGAAAGCAGAGGGGACAGAGTCTGGTTCACTTGAGAGTGGCCAGGGGCTCGGTAGACGAATGCCCTCCGATATCAGGTGCTTCAAGATAGATGTCGATGACCTTAACTCTGCAGCTGTAGGGACCAGGCGACGATGAGGACGACCGGGAGCCGGATACGAGCTGCCCCAATAAGGATGTAGAGTGCTGAGGGGTCGGTGTCTGGCGGGGGAGCACCAACAAGCCTTGGCAACAGCAACCCACGCAGGAAGTCAAGAAGTTGCTGGAAGAGGACCAGCAAGGTCCAGGAGACTCAACACAAGCAGGGAAGTCAGTGCAGGCCCCAAGCAATCAGGGGAGCCCAAGGAAGTCATACATGACCCTCCACAGGCCGAAGACACTGGAGTCGCAAGTGGACCTCGGGCAGCTTTACAAAACAGCAGGCCACGGAGCACACCATGAGATGTGACTGAATATCTTTGCAGGAGAAGTGCCAGAGGTTGTGGCTAGTTGGAGCCCAATGAACTTTTTGCAGAATTGCCAACAAGCATATGCACTTGCAAAAGGCCGCGGTGCACAGGGGTTCGGGTATTGCAGACCCGATGAGGGAAACTGGATCCAAACTCGGTGAGCGGACAGTGCAGGCTTTGAGGGATGTAGAAAACCCACCTTCTGTGTTGTTGAACCCTTCGGAGTCCGTAGGAGCTCGGGATCAGCAGACCGGTCAGCAGTGTTGCGGTGCCTGCGAATGCAGGGGAGTGACTCCTTCACTCCCAGGGAGATTACTTCGGTGATCCTAGATGCTTCACAGGCCTTGGAAGGTTCCTGTATGATGCACAGGTACAGACGATGCAGCAGACTGAGAGGGAGGCGAAGTCCAGCCCAAACAAAGTGCAGTGTGCCAAGACGTTAGAAGTGCAATGGTTTTGGATCTGAATCTTATCTCACAACGAATCTAGGGACCTACACCCAGGTAAGCCCTTAAGCACACTAGGGAAAGGGTTGGGAAGATTCAGGGGACCCTCCCAGGACAGGGGAGGGTCTGGACAAGGGGGAGGTTACTCCCATGTCCTTTGTTCAGATTTGTGCCAGAACAGGGGCCACCGGCTCCCAGGACTGGTTTGAACTGGACTATGCACAGGGACACCAAATGTGCCCCCTCTTGCCGACTTTCTGGCGTTGGCAAGCGTACCCATCCAACACTAAATCCTATCTGGGAGGTGGTCACACCTCCCTGTGTCAGGATACCTATTGTTCTACCTTTCCCTGCTCGAGCTTGGCTCAGCAGCAGGAATGCAGACATGTGTCTCTGGTCGGCAGCAACCATTTTGTGTTGCCTGCATCAAGAAGGCTGGTACCAGGAGCACAGAGAGCCTAACGGAGGGCTCTGTGGGGGTATGATTTCAACATGTTTGATACCAAACATGATCGGATTAGTTTCAACTGTTTTCGAGATGGTCATCATGTAATTACGCAGTGCCCCTCTATATGCTATATGGCGTATTCACTGAGAGCCTGGCGAATGGACTCAGAAGGCTGCATGAGTGTTATGCTCATGTAGAGGCACCCTCTCTCTAAGAACCAAGGACCCTGCCTTCAGGATTGTTAAGGCCTGCTATAGAGGTCACTTATTCATTTTAAGTGCAGTGACCCTTAGATGCAGTAAACCTATATCTTTCATAAGTGGTGAAAGCACCAACTTACACAGCCTGCAATGGCAGGCATGTAGTTCCATTTTGGATGGTCTCTCATGGGTGGCATAATACATGCTTCAGCCCATGGGATACCTCTGGGTACCTATGCCCTAGATATATGGGTACCATATACTAGGGCCTGACAAGGGTACCTCAGTGTCCAATCTGGGGTGTAACTAAGTACATGTCATAACAGTTTAAACAGACCCTCCAGCTTTTCGCGATTCACGAAAAAATCGCGAAATTAGCTGAGAAGCGCGATGGCCGCAATATTTACCATTTCGGCCGCGAAAAAGGTGTCCCAGCTGCAATTTAAAAAAAATGGTGGCTTCTCATTGAATGTACGCAAACACGTCACTACGTGTTTCTGTACAGCATTGAGATATGGGCAGAGTGAAAGGTACACGAGAGTAGCAGGCGATTTAGCACATGGGGTCCACAAACATCAATGGAGAAAGGAGGGGAAGTGTAGTCCTGCACAGACTGAAAACAACACGGCGCACGCTGTCAGCTGGTCTTAGGAGAAAAAGCATTTTCTGAATTACAGTCTCGTTGTAGAAACCCGGCTGGGCTGTAAATTCGCTGCCTACCTGTGTGGTGAAAAACATCCGATTAGTGGCTGAGGGTCACAGGTCCCCTGTGAGTGCAACTCAATCACAACTATGTCTCCGGCGTTAATTACAATGGTTCTCCTGGGAAAAGCGACGGATATTGGAATGGCACAATTGTGTGAGCGGGTGCATATTTTCTTCAACTTTTGCAAAGGTTAACATATCTTTTTATTCAACAGTTACAAAATGTAAATTCATGTTAGTTATTTTTTTTACCATTGTAAACTATATCAGCAATTTGCTGTGCCTTCATTAGCGAACTCTGAATCGGTGAATTCAAATGCTGTTCAGTATATGTTGTCCAGCATATTATAACTGTGCAATCGATGCCAGCGGAAACTCTTCCATACTTTAATTTTGACTTGGTGACTGCGAGAATGAAATGAAAGGTAGCATCTATTGCTGTTTTTAATTTTAATTATCGTTTCTTTTGCCCTCTGCAACTGATCTCTGGCTGTGCGTGTGGCAATCCTGCTAATCAATTAGCAGGCAGGTCAAACATTTTAGGCATGTCACTTTGGCTTTCACTTAAGTGACCTTTGAAATCCCAGGCCCCCTCTCATCCTCTGCTCCTTTTCTGTTGGTAGAGGGGCCAGTGAGGAGAGGTGCTGGAGAGGCAAGGGGAGCTGTGAAGGGAGGTGCTGGAGAGGCGAGGGGAGCTGTGAATGGAGGTGCTGTAGAGGAGAGGGGAGCTGTGAAGGGAGGTGCTGGAGAGGCGAGGGGAGCTGTGAAGTGAGGCGCAGGAGAGGAGAGCTGGAGAGCAGAGGGGAGCTGTGAATGGAGGTGCTGGAGAGGAGAGGCAAGCTGGAGACGAGGGGGAGCAGTGAAGGGAGGTGCTGGAGAGGAGAGCTGGTGAGGGGAGCTGTGAATGCAGGGCCTGGTGTGAGAGGGGGACCAGTAGATAAGGAGGCGAGTTAGAAGGAGAGAAGCAATAAAAGGGACTGTGAAAGAGAGAGATGCTGCTTCTACAGGAGGGGTGAGGTAGTGAGTGGGGACAGGTGGGAAACTGAGGTGGAGCGAAGGTGATGGCAGAGGAGTAAGTGGAGGTAGTGCCCAGGGTGACGGAGGAGACGGGGCAGGTAGAAGGTCTGGCAGGTAGATGAACCTAGTAAAGGGAAAGCTCACCAGGAGAGGCTTTCTACTGCTGGGCGTGAGAGGCACAGCCTGTGCTTCAGATACAGTCACTCCGGGCCTTTTAAGTCGCTGACTGCAGTATTTAGGTGCTGAACTGATAGTATTAAGATGACACCTTTGCCCGGAGAGTGTTTAAAATGTAAAAATTACAAAACTACTGTCACAAAATGTCACACATTACGCCACATATTTTGCTTTTGTTGATGAATAATTTAGACAATGCACCTGCTTAATTTGTGCCTACCTCGCGAATAATTCCAGTGCCCTTGCATAAAATGGACGAGCTACCTCTGTTAACTTTTGAGGTAAATATACACAGTGAACCTGAAAGTATCTAAGTACTGTATCAAACTGCATTTCGGCAACTTAATGAAGTTGTGCAGGATATGTAAGGCTTACTGAGAGCTGTCCATTCTCCTTCGACTCCTGAGGGCGTTTTCCAAGAAACACCTTCAAACAGTAAGCTATCAAGCCAGGCATGTGCATTTATTATAAGACTATCAAGTGATAGAGAACAGTTTCTACTGTGTTAAAAACCAAGTGAGGTATATTTTTTTGAAATAGAAAGTTGGGTACCATCATGTGTAGAAGTGGAATAGTTACCTCCATACATAAAATGAGGGGGCTCTGTATGATTAATTACACAACAATTTAAAAAGCACTTACAAATTATTATATTTTTATTAAATTCTTTAATACCACTATTCTTTCTAACCCTTTACGTGTTCTTGCCATTTTTAATCCACTTACAAATTCGACAGAGTGGGCTAACACAGCCCCCCCCCTCCCCCCGCAGTGGGTGTGGGGGGGGGGGGGGGGGGGGGGGCAAGCTCCGGGAGCTAAAGCAAATGGAGAATTGCATTTCCATGGGATAACAGCCTTCACCTGTGGGCTGCTTTCTCTGTTCCATATTCCAGGTTGCCTATTCAAAGTGGAATACTCTGCTAAAACAGTTTCCATTGGTTTATGGCTGAAAATGAATGATAAGTAAAATAAAGTGCAGCAAAAATGCTGCTAAATTTCCCTATTTGTGCCGCAAAATTTCCATATTTGTGCCGCTAAATTTGCGATTCCATGCCGCTATATCCTGGGGGGTCTGTTTAAGGAGAAAGCAGATGGACGGGGGTCCTGATTAGTAGAATCCCAGTCAGACTAGTGAAAAACAGCATTACATCAAGCAAAAAGTGGGGGTAACGATAACAAGCAGATCCTAATTTCCTACACAATTCCCCCCCCCCCCCCCAACGCAAGGAGATGAGACTAACCTTGCCCATTTGAGTCTTCATTTTCTAAGTGGAAATATCTGCAGAGTCCACCTGCATTAGCATGGTTACTCCCAGGTCTATGTTCCACTGTATAGTCCAACCCCTGTAGGGAAATGGACCACTTCAAAAGTTTGGGGTTTTCACCCTTCATCTGTTTAAGCCATAAGAGGGGCTTTTGGTCTGTCTGAACAGTGAAGTGAGTGCCAAACAGGTATGGCCTCAGCTTCTTCAGGGCCCGCACCACAGCAGTGGTCTCTCTCTCTAAGGCTGACCATCGTTTCTCTCTGAGGGGTCAACCTTCTGCTAATGAAAGATACTGGTTGATCCTGGCCCTCTGCATTTAGTTGTGATAACACAGCCCCTACCCCCAATTCAGATGCATCTGTTTGAACAATACATTGTTTAGAGTAGTCAGGACTCTGCAGAATGGGAGCAGTGCACATGGTCTGCTTGAGATCATCAAATGCCTTCTGACTACTAACGACATGCGTACCAAATGTTTGTTGATTTGTACAAGATTCTTAGGTCATGAGATTGAAGTGGGAATTCTATAAGCAACCAAGCTACTATACTTGTATTACATGCAGTACCGATTTCCCTAATTGCATTATGTGTACTTTGGAATGGATCATTTAGTAAAATGTACCTGTTCAGTCATGTAAAACTCAAAAAAATGTGTTACTGTCCACTGAACTTTCTTGGGCATTTTTTGAGAGGTGAGATCCTTCAAGGGAGTCACTATAGACCCATATCCTTTACAAATCTCCTGTAATTTCCAGTCAGGCCCAAGAAAGCTCTGACCTGGGTCTGGATAGTTGGAGCTGCCCAGTCCATGATGGTCTAGATTTTGCTCTAAAGTGGTTGAACCTGGCCTCCACCCACAAGGTGGCCCAGGTACACAAAATGCTCTGCCCTATCTGGCACTTAGTACCTTGATAGCCAAAACATTCTTCAGGTGGACCAGGTGATCCTCCTAGGTGGAGCTAAAGACAGCTATATCATTAAGATAGGCTGCATTATAGGCTTCCAGACCGGTGAGAACTTTATTTACCAGCCTTTGGAATGTGGCAGGTGCATTTTTCAAACCAAAAGGCATCACAGTAAACTGATAATGCCCACTAGGGGTTGAAAATGCTGTTTTTGGTTTGGCTGCCTCCGCTAGTCTGATTTGCCAATAGCCAGCAGTGAGGTCAAATGTACTTAAGAACGTGGCTGAGGCCAAAGAATCAAAAAGCTCATCTGCCCTTGGAATTGGGTGAGCATCAGTTCTAGCGACTACATTGGTTCCCCTGTAGTCTATACAAAACATCATCTCTCTTTTTCAACCCTTGGTGTGAGGTTTTGGTACCAGGACCACTGGACTAGCCGAAGGGCTATCTGAGGGCTCAATCACTCCGAACTCCAGCATCTTCTGGACATCTGTCCTGATGTAATCTCTGAGATTGTCAGGCAGCCTGTAGATGTCACTCTTCGCAGGTAGACTCTTACTTGTGTCCACTTCATGGGGTACACCAGGTGGTTTGACTGGGTGTCAGAGTTCAAATGCCTGTATTCATTGAGGACCTTCCTGTATTCAATCTGCTGTTGGTCAGTGAGGCTGTCTGCTAAGACTACACCATCAACTGACCCATCATCAGGGTTTTGTGAGAAGAGATCAGGGAAAGGGTCACTTTCTTCCTCCTGTCGCCCATCAGTTGCTATGAGAAAGCCCATGTCAGCACTGTCCACAAAATATTTTAGCCTGTTCACATGGAGCACCCTATGCCAAGGTCCACCAGGTAGGTGACCTCACCCTTTTGTTTAATAATGGTGTCGAGTCCACGCCACTTGTCTTGGAGAACTGCTGGAGCCACAGGTTTTAACACTCACACTTTCTGACCCGGCTGGTAAACAGTCAGGACAGCCTTTTGGTCATACCAAGCTTTCTGTAATTTTTGGCTGGCCTCCAGGTTTTTACTTTCCTTCTTCATGTACACAGCCATCCTGGAGCAGAGACCAAGTTCATAGTCCACTATGTCTTGTTTAGGTGGGTTGAGAGGTAACTCCCCTCCCTCCTTCACCAAACACAAGGGACCCCTAACTGGATGCCCGAACGGAAGTTCAAAAGGGCTATAGCCAACCCCCTTCTGGGGGACCTATCTGTAGACAAAGAGAAACAGGGCAGAAGAATATCCCATTTTTGCCTAATCTTTTATAGGAGGCCCATGATCATGCCCTTGAGGGTTTTGTTGAATCTTTCGACTAACCCATTGCATTGAGGATGATAGGGGGTGGTGAACTTGTAGTTTACACCACACTCCTTCCACATTGCAGTACTATAACTGGACATGAAGTTTGTACCTTTGTCGGTTAAAACCTCTTTAGGGAAGCCCACACTGGGAAAAATTCCCAAGAGTGCCCTTGCCACCAGAGATGCTGTAGTGGTCCTAAGGGGAATGGCTTCTGGGTACCTAGTGGCTTGGTCCCGCACCACTCTAATATAGCTGTACCCCCAGATGCTGTTGGAGGGTTCATGCAACCAATTCTGTAAATCCCCACCCTCTCAAAGGGAATCTCAACCACTAGAAGTGGTGTTAGGAGAGCCTTTGTGTTACCACCTGACTTGCCACTGGGTTGGCAGGTGGTACAGGAGCGACAAAACTCCTTGGTGTCCTCTGAGATGAGGCCCGTGAAATGAGGGACAAGCCCGTCCCAAGTCTTACGTTGGCCTATGTTTCCTGCCAATGGAATATCATGTTCCACGGTGAGTAGGAAACCCCTAAACTTTAGAGTTATGACCAACCAGCTGGTGGCACCAGGCTTGGGATATCTACCCTCTGAATAAAGAAGTCCCTCATCCCAGTACATCCTGTGGGACCCACTGACATTTCCAGCAGCTTCAGCAGCAGCTTGCTGTCTAAGGGTTTTAAGAGAGGGGCAGGTTTGCTGCTCCAAACTCAGGTCAACCCTGGAAGGGCCCCCTGTCCCCAAGAACTCAACCTGATCAGGCTCCAGTTCCTTCACAGGGACTATGATCATCTCCCTCTGGAGACTGATCCTCACTCTGAGTCTGGGGGGGAAGACACAACCTTACCTCTTCTGCTCCTTCTCTTGGAAGGCACCTGGTCCATGGGTCCAGGATCCAGGGCCTGTTCAGTGGTTGTCAGTTTGGCCTGTGAGCTGGTCACAGCAAACACACCTGCAGAGATGCCCAGCATTGCTGCATGAGTCCTAAGTTCCACTTCAGCCCAGGCTGAAGTCTCCAAATCATTGTCCAACAAACACTCCACTGATAGGTCTGAAATTACCACAACCTTTTTAGGGCCAGATACCCCTCCCGTGCTGAAATTAACATTTGCCAAAGAATGGTCAGTCCTGACATTATTTGCATTAGTCACTTGGTACATTTCCACAAGTATGATTTGGTCAGGGGACACAATATTCTCTGTCACCATAGTGGCACTTGCACCTGTGTCCCTGTATGCCATGACCTCCTTACCATTTATCAAAGGCTGCTGTCTGAATTTGCCCAGATTACTGGGACTGACATGCAAGGTGGCAAGATCCATTCCACCATCTCAGAGGAGCACAGCCTGAGCTGCAGTTCTCACTAAGCCAGAACCTATATCTGAGCCCAAGGCTAACCCTAATAATTCCTTATTCCCTGTACCACCACTTGTACTTGTGCTAGGGGGCGCAGTTGCCTTAGGGGCAGTGGTGGTTGGAATATTTTCTCTGGCTTTTGGTCAATCGGCATCCTTTGTCCAATAGGTTTTTACTTTACACAAGTAACACCAAGGTTTCTTTTCAATCAATCAGTCATATAATTTGTAAAGCGCAGTACTCGCCCGTGAGGGTTGCAGGCGCTTGGGTGGGGAATGCTGCTGTTATAAACAAATCTAGGCCCCTAGTGTAATTTTCCCGATTCATGCCCTTATATAGGTATACTTTATCATATCCTTATATAGGCATAGAAACCACTACCCTATTTGGCCTAAGCCATACAGCCCAAATACGGCATGGCTACTTCCACTAGGTTCCGAGAATTAACGATTTCTTGGAAAAACCCGCCTTCAGCAGCTAGGCAGTTCCCCCTGCTTGAATATTAAGTTCTCCAAGAACTCCTGGAGTTTTCCAAGAATTTAGCCTTTGAGTGACGATATTAAGTCCAAACAAGCGTCAAACTCTGCACCTTCAAAGTATAAATATGCCTAGGTTAGCCCAGTCAAACAGACGGTGGTTTGGAGCAGATCGACTATCTACTTGCCCGACGCCCTGCAGCAGCAAGTGCCTAAGGAAGCCGACCCACCAGCTGATGCACTGAGAGAGACACTGTCTTTTCTCTTGCCGAGAAATCCAGCTCCAGTGTTTCCGGCTTACCCTTGCGGGTATCTGGGAAATAGAGTCCTGAGAGAGAGATACAAGACCTCCTTCATTCCAAAACCAAGGTACGGAGCTGATTAGACCTCTTAGAGAATTCTTGGAATAGATTCCTGGCAGAGAACTAATAAACTTAGGCTACTCCTCACTTACTTCTTCCTTCGTACTAGACTTAGAATAGGTACACCGGGGTAGGCGTATTTTAGAAGCACCAGTTGAGTACTTTTAGTCATTATACGTTTTATGCAATTTATGGCTTAGAAACCATATCATGCTTTTACAGTACTACTTTATAATACTGTTTGTATTATATGTATTGTACTTTATAACCAGTATTACGATTGTAGCAGTTCATTTCCAATGCTTGAGAAAGAAGACTGTTCAATAAATACTTTTTATTGAAAACGCCCGTCTCTCTATTTCTCTGCATCTCTGGTGAAACGAAGCAGGCACGATTGACTGAGTAAAATAGTTATCTATTGTTTCCCCAACTCTAGAGATACGTTTCTTATCCTGGAGAAACAAAGTTGTCATGTTTATGCGGTTGTCAGAAACGAATCCCTTCTTGTGAATTCGAGAGTTTCTAGTGACCTCTGAGCTAGCTGGCATTCACTATTAAGTTTAATATATTCGGTAGCGACCTAGTAGACCTCAGTCCTACGTCTAAACTACATTATATATTATTCCAATGCGCAGCGCTTATTGGGAATATAGGAACTACACTACATGGCGCCCAACGTTTGGTAAGGCGATAATTTAACGCTAAATACTAGAGTAGCTCAGTCGTGCTTTTCACACAGACCCCTTTTTCCCGTAAAAATTTTCCAATAGACGTCTGGAGTGGGTAAAAGGATAATATCCGCCAGAACGGAGTAGGACGAAAATCCTATGTATTAGTTTTTGGTTTATTCAACGTTGAAGGATACAGTGTTCAAAAATATTGTGCACCTAATCTTTGTTTCCTTGAAACTTGTTCTGCAAACTTTTCAGTCAGTAAAATAATGTCTGACGACGAGGTAGCTGCACCAGCAGTTCAAGCTGTCTTAGATGACACAAACCTCCAACAAAATGACCTGGATGGTGTAATCATCCCGGCAAATGTAAGAAAAACCATAACTATAAAACTTATAGAAAATGGGATATCATCAAGAGGTGGTAAAGTAATTTTTGTTATAGAGGCACATGAATATCGGCAGACGGAGGTATTCTATTCATGGATTATGTTTCCTGCAGCAAATGCAGTAACACACGAGTTCCACTACTACAAATTAGAGGAACCTCCAGGGGAGTACGTTCCTTTCGAGGACGTTGAAATTCCATTTACTTACCAGGAGCATCAGCTCTGGTTTAAAGGCGCCCTACTACATCAAAATCACATTAACAGGCTCGGTCCACTAGATAGACCAGGAGCTACATGACGGGTACTAGCGAGCTATACACCACATCCTGATGTTAACGGAATGACAGGTCCAAAACTGTTAGCTCAGCTGAAACAGTTAATTAAAATACACAGACAACTGGTTCAATATGTCATGCAGACTTTTAAAAGTCCAACCAGCTATAAGAATTCCACAGCACACCCCTCACCAGGAGAACACAAACAGAATTACACCACAGACTATACAATCAGTCATTGGTAAATTACCTGCAAAGAGGGAACAAATTCCGTTCTGGTTAGCTCAAAAAATCACTCGGATAGAGGCAGTATTCCCTGATAGTACACTTCATGAGAAATAGAATTCTGATAATCTGTTTACCAATGGGGATCGCACCACATGTGGAGGACTGTGACACTTGGGGTACAGTTTTTGCTTCAATCTACACAAAAACGCATGGTGTACCGTCTATGGCGGTAATACCAGACGTTCTGAGGCAGATTCAAATGAATACGGCCCAGAACCGGCCTTAAATCTAGGTATGAAATTACTGAAAGATTTCAAACCGGTCTCAGCTATATTATTAGCTAACATTAAAGGTAAAACAGCATCCGTGGCAATCCGCCAAAAGTTGAAATAAACAGATATAACAGATCAACCATTTGAGCTTGCTAGAATTATTGAAAAATCTTATGAAGAATTAGGAAGAGATAGTTTGGGTGGGAAACCAGTAAAACCTGAAGTAACAGAAAATTCTGAAAAGGTGTTTATAAAAAATAATCTCACTACTCCTAAAAAGAAGTGGGAAAACACTAAACAGACTCTTCCTAGAGAGAAATGTTCTCAGTCCAGAGGAAGATCTCCCCAAAGGGGAGGTCGGTCTCCCCAACGGGAGCCCTCTGAAAAAAGGTATAACCTTAGGAATAGGGATAATTTGAAAAAACCGGACATATATCAAGATAATGATACACGTCCCTCTCGATCTTTTCAGACTTCCTCGCAGAAATCGGAAAGAAGGGGACTGTCAGAACACAAGGAGGAACGCGGCAAGTCCAAAGACAAAGAACCTGCTCACCCAAGTAAAAAAGCTCAATTTCCCAAAAAGAAGGTAGCAAGCATAAACATCAGAAATGCCGAGGATCTTGAGGACACAACTCAAGAACGGGGAGTGGGCTCAAACAATGCTAGACAGCGCAGCAGAAGTCACCATAGTTCGCAGGATCCTGAAGGATCATCTGGAGACAGTGGACTTGAATGAATGCATTCAGGTTGAAATTGCCGACACCAGGGTTAGTGTACCCCACAAGTTATATGAAGTAACACTCCGAATGGAGGGGGACATAACTAGAAAAATAAGAGCTCTCTTTTGGGAAAAGCTCTCTAAGGGCTATGACATACTTCTAGCTGAACAAGACTGGCCGCCTGAATTTGTCAGGGAGTGCCCACATGGGGAAGAGATAAGTATGCCCGCCTTCTCAAATCACATTCCAATTCATAAAAAATACACTTATGCCAGAAAATGGGCAGTAGCTCAGGCTCCAGCATTATATAAAAATCATGTGGGATGGGATGAGGATTCTCCTCACCACAAAATACAGTTAAAAAATCAACCTGCTGCACAAACGCATTACCCAGTGAAGCAAGAAGCTAAGAAACAAGTCGGGGAGATTTTAAATCAACTTGAATACCAAGGGGTGACTGAAACATGCACCTCATCAATAAACAATCCTTTGTTTCCCGTCACCAAACCAGACAATTCATATCGTCTAGTATTGGATTACAGACACAAACTCTTGTTGCAAAACTTTTGCAGTACAAAATGCACACAGTGCAGCACTTATGAATAACATTGTGCGCAAAAAATATAAAACCACATTAGAGATTTTAAATTGGTTTTTCTGTCAAAACATTGCACCCGAAAGCAGGCATCTGACCGCTTTCTCAATAATGGGGACGCAGCGACAATTTTGGCATCTCCCCCAAGGATTCAAGAATAGTCCAGGGTTATTTTCAGCCAGGGTAACAAAGTTACTACAAACGTACGATGATGAGGCATTATCTTATGTCGATGACATCTATCTTACAGATGACGACTTGGACAGGCACTTGAAAAGAGTGAACACCATAATACTTGGGTTTGCTTTAGAAGGGTATAAATTCAATTTTAAGAAATCACGAATTGCCCACCTCAACGTCCTATTTCTAGGATACGAGTTATCAAGTGAAGGCAAAAGCCTGGCAGCAAACTTTCTAGAGAAATGTGCGCTGCTCCAAACTCCAAGAACGCTGAAAAACTTACAGTCCATTCTAGGCTTCCTTAATTTTGGAAGAACTTACGTTCTGAATTACGCAGAAAGGGTTAAAACTCTCTACGAACTAATCAAACCTGATTTCAAACCAACTAACTGGACTCAAGCTCACACAGAAATTCTGCGTTCAGTCCAAACAGACATGTTAGCTAAAAAACAGTTACAGACACGCAAAAACGATCGCAATCTTGTGTTCAGAATCATCCCAGGGAGATGCGGATTCACGTATCTGACCTTTAATGAGGGAGAAACGGTACCAATAGCAGAGGCTTTCCTCCGGTCATCCATCAGTAACACCTCTACTAGGCGTTGATTGTTGGCACTTCTCCCTGTCTTCAGCTTTCTAGAGGCACACAGTGCTTTCAGTTCATGGAACAAAAGTTCGCTGTATCTAGTTGACCGAGAGCCACTGGCATCTCCTTCAGAAGACATAGTAAATGAGATGTGGTGTTGCACCTACCTTACCTAGTGGGAACTAAATTCTCTTAGGTTGGACAAAGGGTGTGCTAAACCCTTGACTTATGCAACCCCTAAGTTCAGTAGAACTTACTATACTAAGCTTATATTATATGTGCCTATTACTAGTTGTTTTTCAGTTAATCAATACAAAGATGTATTTGGTAAAACAATGCAGGCTTGAATCCCAACTGCTGCACACCAATGTGAGAAGTTGGCCTGGTATATGCTGTCCACTAATTAAAGTGGTAACCTTGCACCAGTCCAAACAACCCTTATGATGTTTTACTGCTCTTGGACAACCATAGAAAGGTCTCCAAGTGATAGCTGTGGAGAGCAGCCTTCAGGCTTTGTCTTGAAGAAGTGTAAAACAGCTTGTTTCACCAGAACACAATCTTATTGTAAAGATGAAATGAAAAAGAACCACACAAAGTGTTTATAAAAATATGTACTTATTATCTAATACACCAGTACATTACAGTATCTCCTACACAGAGATATATACAAAGCACACAATATTATAACAAAACAATCATAGTGAATAGCACTAATACACAGTGGGACCCAAGGGGGGGACCAAACCATATACTAATAAAGTGGTATAAGAACCACAACTTGAGTCAGGACAATGTCGAGAGGTTGTAGAAACGTTGGGGCGTTGGGACCCCAAGGAACCATCCAAGGTGAGTAGATAGGGACCCCACGGAGGACGCGTGTAGTGTGAAAACACGACCGCGGGCACTGTACAACTCTACGTGAAAGTCTCGGTTGAAGTTTTAAAGTTTAAGGACCCTGAAGAAATCTCACGTAAGACAGAAGGCTGGAGAGCCACACACCCATGGATACCAAGGTACCCACGTTACCTAGCCCAGGGAAGCTGGGTGTATAGGGATGAAGGGGTGTCTGAAACCGCTGTCGAACCCAATTGAGGAGCTCAGGATCAGCAGACCGGTCAGGAGTGTTGCGGTTCCTGCGAATGCTGGGGAGTGACTCCTTCACTTCAAGGTAGATTACTTTGGTTATCCTTGATGCTACACAGGCCTTGGAAGGTTCCTGTATGATGCACAGGTACAGAAAATGCAGCAGACTGAGAGGGAGACGAAGTCCAGCCCAAACAAAGTCCATCTAAGTCCAGAGTGCCCAGGCGGTATAAGTGCAGTGGTTTTTTATCTGAATCTTATCCCATGTCAAATCTACGGACCTACAACCAGGTAAGCCCTTCAGTACCCTAGGGGAAGGATTGGGAAGATTCAGGGGCCCCTCCTAGTACAGGGGAGGGTCTGGACATGGGAAGGTTACTCCCATGTCCTTTGTCCAGCTTCACGCCAGAACAAGAGCCACCGGCTCCCAGGACTAGTTTGAATTGGACTATGCACAGGGACACCAAATGTGCCCCTCATGCAGACTTTCTGGCGCTGGCAAGCGCACCCATCCAGCCCAGTGCTTAATTTGTAAACAGATTAGTGCTGGGGTTCTCGACAAGAGGACACTGCGGCTTGCACCAACCATTGCCTCTGGCAGCGCTGCCAATGACAGCACCAACATACTACTAATCATCACACTGTTAAAAGTGCCACAATTCATACCATACCAGGGCTCCAAAGCTATAGGAATGGCTTGGGAGGCAAATACTAATAATTGGAAATGTAATTTGAATTAATACATAGATATTGTTGTGCTCGTGCCTACATTTGGCAGACACAACGACCTTGTGGCACACTGTCAGAGCCCCGGTGCTGGCAAGTAAGTGCTGGAAACCACCGGCTCAAATTAAGCACTGATCCAGCCCTAATACACTAAATACTGTCTGGGTGGTGGTCAGACCTCCCTGTGACAGGATATCTATTGTTCTGCCTTCCACTGCAGCAGTAGGGCAGAAATGTGTCTTGGTGGGTAGCAACAATTTTGTGCTGTCCGGAGCAAGAAGGGTGGTACTGGGAGCAACCAGAGCCTAACTGAGGGCTCTTCTGGTGCTTGGAATTATACGGGTATGATTCCAACATGTTTGATACCAAACATGATGGGATTCGTTTCAGCGGTTTTGGAGATGGTCATTGCGTAATTACATGGTCCCCCTCTATATTGTACATGGCTGATTCACTGACAGCCTGGGAGAATGACCTTCATAGTCTGCAGGGGTGTTCTGCTCATGCAGAGGCGCCCTCTCACTTAGAACCAAGCACCCTGCCTTTGAGATTGTTAAGGCCTGCTATGGGGTGACTTATTGGTTTTAAGTGCAGTGACCCTTAGATATACTAAACCTATATCTTTCGTAAGTGGTTAAAGCACCAACTTACACAGACTACAATGGCAGGCCTATAGTTCCATTTTCAATGGTCTCTCATGGTGGCATAATACATGCTTCAGCCCAAGGGAGACCTCTGGGATACCTATGCCCTGGATACATGGGTATCATATACTAGGGCCTGACAAGGGTACCCCAGTATCCATTCTGGGGTGTACCTAAGTACATGTCATAACACTTTAGGGAGACAACAGATAGACTGGGGTCCTGATTGACTGGATCCAAGCCAGACTAGTCAAAAACAGCATTACATCAAGCAAAAAGTGGGGGTAACCATAAACAGCAGATCCTACTCTCCTCCACCGACCATCATGTTTGTTGAGGCATCGGTGGCGGCTGTTGCAGACTCACTATTTGTCTTTGGTTCTGATGCAGAGGGGCAAACAGGATAGCCGGCCACTCTCAATGTGGGTCTTACTGTTCCTGAAGTCCTTCGACATGGAAGTCGTCTTCCTCTGCGTTGGTTTCCTGTTGGGTAACAACAAGCCTTGGCTGCTGCAAGGGGTCCAGGACACCAGGGAATTATACTGTGTGGCTCTGATTGGTCCTGGCATCCCCACTCTTGGTGGGAGTGTGGATCTGACCTGTAGGAGCACTTCTACCTCTTCATGGGTGGCGGTTGCATCAGTAGTCCCTGTAGGTAGCAGGTCGGGATATACCAGATCTTGCTTCTCTACTTCAAGGGAGTTCCTTGGCAATTTGCAAAGCTCTGGCAGCCCTCCGGGTTTCTTGAGGTATGCACGGCAACAGGATGAAACGGTTGATCCCTGAGGGGGCGGCTGCAGCAGGCAGGCCGGCAGGATTGGCACCTAATCAGTCGTGCTCCTCATTTCTCGGGAAGCAGTATCTGGGAGTTGTCTACTAAATTTAGGTGCATTAATGGGAATGAGGGGTAGTAACCAATAGCTACTTACCCCTAGAGTCACTACACCCCCTAGATGACCACTACCTTTGGGGAGTGGGCATCACCCTGTCCCAGAATTTCTAATTCCACCACACACATGATGGTGGAACTCTAACAGTGGTGTTCACTTCAAGCTTGGTCACCCTAGAGGTGTGTCCAGTCTGGCAGTGCAACACGTCTCCTGCATAGCTAATATCCCGCCGGTCCTTGTGCAAATGAGCCCTGAACAAGGGGTTTTGGCAGCCCCTCACCTCTGAGGAAAGCCAGATTTGCATTCCAAAGGCAGTGGGCTCTTTGAAGCTCACTGCTTTGGAATGCCAATTTACCAGGCTCTCCCCAGAGCAGGCATTGTTTCTGTCTTCAGAGTGGGGCTTTCACCTCTTAGGGGGTCAGAAACTCGTCTGTGATGGCAGGTTGGACTAGACCAGTCATCCAGCACGCAAGAGGGCTGGTAGGTTTCAGAGGGTACCTCTAAGGTACCCTCTGAGTGCATGTTTTTTTTTTTTGAAAACAGATTTTATTGAATGCAAAAGAAGCACATGTTATGCAATGCTCTGTCATCCAGAGGCAATCGCCATTATCAATTTACCAATATCCATTTCAGTCATTTTCTATAATGAAACATAATTACAAACAGAAAAAAGCATACTATAAAACCCCCCCGCCCCCCCCACTCCACCTCTTCCAAATTTGGTAGTGCTTCAGAGGGCAGCCCCTAGCAATAAATATGGGTTGTTCCAGCCCCATACAGAAGTCCATCCCATTTTTCCAGGCCATGAGCGATGGAGCTCGGGGCGCCTTCCATGATCGTGCAATATCTCTCTTCGCCAGCATTAGCCCCAGTAAAAGTAAATGGCGCTTATACCTATTGCCCCCTACCCCAGCCATGACATGTAACAGGGCCAGCTCTGGGTGCATGTTTTAATAAATCACTCTGTAATTAGTGTGGGGTTATTAAAAAGAGGTGTTTGATACCAAACAAATTATGTTTCAGTAAAGCCATTATGTAGCTGGAGAACTAGTTTAACCAGTGCCCAGTACTTACCTTAAGATGGCTTCTCTGCCGTCTTGATTTATCTAGTTATAGAACTAGGCATCAGAGGCATATCTGGTGATGCAGATATGTCCTCACATAAAATATAATCCACCTCTTAGGGCTCAAGGCCTGCTGTAAGGCTGTTTGCGTATATTAGATGCAGTGACTTTAGCATGACACACAGGAGTGCGTCAGGTTGTGTTTTCACTCATGGTTTGCATCATGTCACGCAGCCTTCACCGACAGTCTGTGTGGAACTTGTATGTGGGCCCCTTAGGGTGGCATTGGATATGCTGCAGCCCTTAGGGATCCACTTTAGCACCCTTACCCTGGTGCCTGCAGTAGGGACTTACAGGGGTGCTAAAGTCCTTAGCCAATTGTAGCACAATTAGACTTTACCTTGTTTTAGGGAAGGAGCACAGGCACTGAGGTCTGGTTAGCAGGCCTTAGTTAACTGTTGGGTCGAAAATCAGCATCTAGTAGCTTAACAAAAGTGGGGGCAAAAAGTATGGGGGGTAACTGCAACATACGCCAAATACCCTAAAATAAATAATTATATATAATATATATGTATATTATATATATATATATATATATATATATACATATTCACTGAAAAAACCATAGGTTTCACACCAGTTATAGTTAGCTGGAAATTTTACTGACATAAAACCGTTGAAATTCCCACGTTATAGTTAGTTGGACTCACTATAACTTGTGCGCCTGCAATGCACTGCTGATGACGTCACATATTACATCACTCATGACCTGGTCAGTGACATCACTCATGACATCACTGATGACACCATCCAGTGAATGTGTGTCTTTCTGAAAAATAAATATGTTTTATATATGTATATGTAAAGGTCGATGGAAGAATAAATGTTTAAATAAGTGTGTAAATGGATGTTTTAAAAAAAAAATTGATTGGTTAACTGGCTTATTAAGTGTATCTTAGTGAATGCATATATTAGCGAGTGATTTTTAAATATTTAAATGTTTGTATCAGTGTTTCACTTTGTGTATAAGTGGCTGCATGGGTTGGTGAGTAGCTAGGTGTGTATATGGGTTATTAGATGTTTTTTGGAGTATCAGTACGAGTGTCTGTATCTTTTCGTGGGGGTGTTACTTAGCACATAGATGCATCAATGACTGACTCACTGTTTGTATGTGTTTTGTAGACAGCATATGTGCAGGACTGTATGGATGGATGAGTGTGTATATGTGTGTGTGTTGGTAAGTGAATGACTGTTTCACTAGTGTCTTTATCAGTAACTACATATGTTTTAATCTAGTATATGTGAGTATTGATGTATATAAGTGAGTATATGTGAGAGTGAGAGATTGTAAGAGTTCCTGTTTAAATAAGTATGTGTTTCTATAAGGGATTGTTTAAGAGAGTAAGTATGTGTAAGTTTCCTTAGAAGTAAGGTGGTAGTGTGTGTATAGCTGTATATGCAAATAAATGGATGTTCAATTGTTTATTTGCATGTGTGAGTATGTGTGTGAGTAACATTTGGATGACTGTCGGTGTGTAACAGGATGTATAGGTGTATCACTACATATGATGAGTGAGTATATGTATGAGTGACACTGTCGCCCTCATCCTGCTTGACATGACAGGAGTGCGTCAGGTTGTTTTTTCACTCATGGTTTGCATCATGTCACGCAGCCTTCACTGTCAGTCTGTGTGGAATTTGTATGTGGGTCCCTTAGGGTGGCATTGGATATGCTGCAGTCCTTAGGGACCCTCTTTAGCACCCTTACCCTGGTACCTGCAGTAGGGACTTACAGGGGTGCTAAAGTCCTTAGCCAATTGTAGCACAATTAGACTTTACCTTGTTTTAGGGAAGGAGCACAGGCACTGAGGTCTGGTTGGCAGGCCTTAGTGCACTGTTGGGTCGAAAATCAGCATCTAGGAGCTTAACAAAAGAGGGGGCAAAAAGTAGGGGGGTAACTGCAACATACGCCAAGTACCCTAAAATAAATAAATGAATATATATATATATATATATATATATATATATATATATATATATATATATATATATATATATATATATATATATATATATATACATACATACATACATACATACATACAGCTCAACAGTTTATGTTTTACTCCACTGTACATGAATCCTCATTAAGGATTGATTTTTGGATTTGACACTAGGAATGTAGTGTGGTGGCCTGGACCATAAAGATACTGCACCTGCCAAGAATACTATTGGATCACTCCCCTGTGGCGGTCACTGTTGATCCCAAATAATTGACATATGTGTTAACTATGGAGAGGGTCACCACTGGGTAGTTGTATTTGGGATCATGCTTCCATAGGAAATGCATTTTTTTGTTTGCTTATTTTTTTGGTGCTCTTTGACAAAGCTTCATTAACCTTAAAAAAACTATGTTTTCCTCCGCTCCTAAATAGAAAGTTTTGGAGGAGATCCGTCAAAGGGGGGGCTGAGAAAAAAAGGGGGAGTGGTCTCAAAACACATTTTTCCCATTCATTTTCCCTTAGGAACCTTAGAGACCGCTACAGCCTAAGCCACTAATTTACAGCAAATTTGGAAGAAAGCTAGATCTTGGTCCAGAAAAAGTGCTTTTTTTGTGATTTCTGGTAAATCCATTCAGTGTTTTTTGGGCAATTATATTTCATGCCGCAAAGGATTTGCTGATACAATAGATCTCTTGAAGAGATCTGATTGGCTGCCACCATTAGCAGCGATGCAGTGGCAGTTGTCCTACTGTAACTATAACTCAAGCCATCGTCATGCACTGCTAATACCCCACATAATCAATCATGACATCTTTTATGACGGCATTATTAATATTGCAAAATGTGCTATTAAATTATTGATGAGAAAACTATACATGTTGTGGGCACAAGTTATAGTTACCTTAAGGCACAGGATATGGTTACCAGAGTGAACTAGAACTGGTGAATTTCATTGGTTCTGTGGGTGTAAAACATTATGTTGAAACTGAAATGGATTTTGTATGTTTAAAACGTTATAGTTTGGTGGCAATTTCAGTGACAACATAACCATATTTCTGCGTTCACTTTTGAAAAATAAATAGTAACCTCCATTACTCTGCACAGTGTTGTGTTTCTCTTAGCCTCCACACAAAAACACTTGTTAGCATGCCAGGGTGTGCTTTTAAGAACAATCTACCTTTTGCTAAGTACACAACACTAATAAATTGTCTCAGTAATTTATTATTTTTGGCTATGTACCACGAGGCTCGTTCCACAGTGCTTCAAATCTTTGTCAGTATTTTCAATTATTATCTTTACGCTGTAGAAGAGACCTAACGGAAGCCTAGTAAATCTGAGAATTCTGTATTTATATCAAAAGTCCAATAAATCCAGTGACCTCTGTGCTTTTGTACGAAAAAAAATAACTTTAATACATTATCTGTAGCTGCTGCATTTATATTAAACAACTTATGCAGAAAATAGTTGACCCACATTTGCGATCTCTATTGTACAAAAATAGCGTTTCCTTCCCGCTAATGCCATCCTCTGCTTGTGGCGCTGTGTATATGACAAAGTGTTGTTATTAAATGTAAATTTCCTACTCAAGTAACTTAGGATCTTTATTTCTGCAGATGAGCCTGACCCATTGTCTGAAGAATTGATCAAGAAGAATGTCCAGACAATGTTTACTTAAAAGCAATTCAGCCGGAAGAAGCACGATCTTTCTCTGTATCAAAAATTTACAGAACAGATAGCCTCCAAATGAAGACAGTGAATGCAGAGAAAGCTTCATAGCACCTGTCAGGAACATGTAAACTTTCTACAGCGGGAACAACTTACAGGGAGTTGAGAACATTCTTCAGTATGGTGTGAGAAAACCCTGCACATGAGGAAGAGAAAACGTATGAACCTAACATAGTACTACAGAAAAGTTTTCCAGGAAATTCAGAGATCTCTTCCATCCCCTGTGCAACTGAACCAAGAACATTTAGAGTAAAAACACCCTACACAGGAAGTGCCAAGTATATCAACTGTATCGGAGAAGTGTTTTTAAAAAGTAATGAAAAACTTTACACAATAGAAAATTTATGAGGGGAGTATTTTCTACTCATCCATTCCCTGCCTAAAACAACTTGAAAACCCCACTGAAACCCTTGCATTTTGGATATGTGATGCATGTCCCTCACAGATTTAGACTGATAGCCTGAATAAACACTAGTGTACAGCAGAGAATTGTTAACGCAAACTTAACTGGCACATTCTGCCACAATACCGAATAGAGCCCCCTCTGAAAAAGAAAACTGTTGGGAGCCTAA
This sequence comes from Lissotriton vulgaris, assembly GCF_964263255.1. Taxonomy (NCBI): domain Eukaryota; kingdom Metazoa; phylum Chordata; class Amphibia; order Caudata; family Salamandridae; genus Lissotriton; species Lissotriton vulgaris. The sequence goes on along the minus strand of NC_141698.1, from coordinate 236,524,964 downwards.
AAGACTCTTGCACACTTACAATGAAACTTAGAAGCTTTAAGAAACAATTGGCTAAAACAGGATCATCAGTTGCCTGCAAAAAAGAACCAAAAACAAGCCGTTCAAAAAAAGAGAAACCGAAAAAAAAGAAAACTTTACATACCTGTGAAGAATGTGGGAAAAGTTTCAAATTCAAGTCTGTGCTGTTGAAACACGTTAGAATCCACTCCACTGAGAGACCTTTTGAATGTAAAGTGTGTGGAGCGGATTTCAAACAATATGGCTGCCTCCTTGCACATAATAAAATCCATGCTCCACCAAGGTTCACCTGTCAGGAATGTGGCAAACAATATTATTTCAAGACGAAGTTTCGCCTACATTCTTTGAGGTGTACCCATAGCATTGAGAAGTCTCATGTCTGTAGTGAGTGTGGTAAATGCTTTGCAAGTGAAGAGAGATTAAAGTTGCATCAAAAAATTCACCGGAAAGCATCTTGGCACAAGAAAGAGAATGTCCCTTTCACATGTAACATTTGTAATCAAACATTCAAGTATTTCAAAAATCTAAAGGTTCATGAGAGGATTCACTCTACAGAGAAAATCTTCAGCTGCAGGGAGTGCTGGAAGGTTTTCAACTGTGAAAGGTTACTGCAGAAGCATTTGAAACAACATGCTGAAGGGCAGAAAGTGCTAAAAGGGCTTGTTCAAGACATCTTTTCTTGCGCTGAATGCAAAAGGACTTTCCAGAGAGAGGCCAGTCTCATCATCCACCAGTGCAGCGCTCAGGCTGAGAAGCCATTTAAATGCATGACCTGTGGACAAACCTTCAAAAGCGAGAGCAACTTGCAAGCACATGGGCAGGTTCACACTGGAGAACAATGGCACAGTTGTGAAGAATGTGGGGAGGGGTTCAAAAGGAAAGACTCTCTTTGGCAACATGAGCTACGACACACTGGGCAGAAGACATTTGAGTGTTGTTGTTGTTGGAGACTCTTTGAAAGTGATTCTGCACTGAAAAGTCACATGGAAATCAGCAACCACTTGAGAGCAGAGATTCTGGAGCAGAGGGGGCACTTGGGGGAAGAAACATTTCCTAAGACCACTTCTAATATCACTATTGAAGGAGATAAATCGTTTAAGTGTACAACTTGTGGGATGCACTTCAATCATGATATCAAACGATTGGTGCACGAGCGCTTCCACACAAAGGAGAACGACTATAGTTGCGTCCAATGTACGAAGTGCTTCAAAAGCAAAAGAGACTTGTGGAGACACCTCCCTACACATACTAGAAATAGAAACGAGTCTCACGGTCCTTACAAGTGTAATGACTGTGGGAAAACATTTACTACCATGTCTTCCCAGACCAAGCACAAGCGCATCCACACAGGAGAGATGCCTTACAAGTGTGCAGATTGTGGGAAAACCTATAGATGGCGGGGTTTACTTCAGGAGCACAAGAGAACCCATACAGGAGAGAAGCCTTTCCAGTGTGACCATTGTGAGAAAAGGTTTGCCTATTATAGTTCATTCAGCATGCACTGTAAAATCCATTCAGCAGTAAAGGCTTTCAAGTGCCTTAAGTGTGAAAGAACCTTTGCATACAGTCATCAGTTAACACGTCACCAGGCCATGCACATGGAAGAGAAGCAATTTTCATGTTCAGATTGCGGGAAGAAATATTGGTTTAAGGAAACTCTTAGAAGTCACAGAAAAAGCCATACTGGTGGCAGTAGATTTCCTTGCACGGAGTGCAAGAAGACCTTTGCTCTGAAAAAGGCTCTGAAAGTTCACCTGAGATTGCACACTCTAGTGATGTCCCACCAGTGTGCAGAGTGTGGGGAAAGCTTCATTTCAGAGATGGAACTCCACAACCATCTCAAAATCCACAATGGACAGAATGTGTGTTCTTGTGCAGAATGTGGGAAAAGCTTTACTCAGAAGCGTTACCTTTACAGGCACGAAAAAAGGCACTCCTTGAACAAGCCATTTGTGTGCTCAGTTTGCGGGAAAAGTTTCAAATCTAAGCCACAGCTGTCTAGCCATGAGAAAATCCCTTGTGGGAAATCAAATTGTACAGCAAGCAAAAGAGATCTAGACGAAATAGAGCACCTGAGATTGGACCAGACTTCCAGCTTAAAGAATCCCTTGGCAGTCCATCAGAGTGAGAAGACTGGACAGATGCCTACTATAACCATTCTGACTGCCTCTGTACCGACTATAGTTACCCATCAAGTGACAATACTTTGGCTTGGAAAACCAGATGCAGCCATATCTAAAGTTGCAATACCTCAGCTGGGGACATATCCATATGGCCACAAAAACATACATTGTTTAGGCCAAGGAAAGCAACCTGGTGTGGAACAAACTACAAGTGTAGAGAATTCCTTACCTGCCAATCAAAATGACCAAACTGGAGAAATGCCTGCTGCAGCAACACTGGCTGCATCCATCTCAAATGGTGTTACACATAATATGGGGATGACTCGGGTGAACAAGTTTACAGATTCTATTTCTTCTGCTATGAATCTAGTTTCTTTTGCCAAGCGGACTGCAAGAAAGTCATACTTGAGGAAACTTTCTGTGGTAACACCTGTTTCTGACAAGACCTTCAAGACTCATTCTGAACCAGAATTTCCAGTTATTGCAATGCCTGAGACTGTTGCTACTCCCCCTCTTACCATCCCAAACACCACCTCTGTCATCTGCACCCCTAATGCATCTGTGAAACCAAACCAGGAAACTCCTTCACAGCCATGTGTGGTTTCCACTTCAGAGATGTCCTTCTGGTGTGCTGACTGTGGGATGGGCTGGAAAGATAAGGCTACCTTCAGTGAACATCAGAGGATTTGGCATGAGACCAAGAGCCCACAACTATGTTTGCACTGTGTTGAGACATTTCATTCAAAGTTTGACTTCGAAAAACATAGCAGAACCCACAGACCTGATGATCTTGTTGTCGATATGCCTGCTTCAACATTACCTGCAGTAACATTACCTGCAGTAACATTACCTGCAGTAACATTACCTGCAGTGACAACTCATTCTTCAGTTTTACCTGCTGTCACAGAGTCTGTTAACACTGCACCACCAGCAGGCGTGCTTGTTGTGCCAAAATCTGAAGACGAATCCCCTTCTGCAGTAGCCGATTCAACTGCAATTCATTCTGCAGTTATACCCGCTGCTGTTACTTGTGCTACATGTGGAGATAGTTTTCACCAAATGAGCAATCTCGTGGATCATCTGAAGACCCATGTCGCCAATGGTTGTAACGACAATGGGTGTAAACATGAAGAAACCCCATCTGGTCTTTGCGGGATCGAATCTGCTGAAAGATCCTTTTGTTGTGATCTCTGCATGCTGGACTTCAAGTGTGAAGCTTTGTTTATTGAACATCTGAGGTGTTGTCCTAGTACTTCATTGCAGAAGCCATATGAATGCTGTGAGAAGTCCTTTCTTACAAAGCTTGACTTAGATGAGCATTGCAAAACTCACATGGAAAGGCTTTGTGACCCTGCTTCTGTGATTGGCCCCTCAATTACATTGCCTGCTCCGACCACATCTACTGTTACCATGCCTTCTGTGACACAGTTTGCTGATTCTGTTCTCAATGCGAGCATGCCTGCTGCGGGCCAGCCTGCTACAGCCTTGTCTTCTTCAGGCACGGTTGCTGTAGCGAGCTCTCCTGTCGATGGTTTTGTTCTCTTGGTTCCTACACTATCTGTTGCCATGCCGGATGCTTCGGCAGTCTGCTACAATCCTAATATCTCTGGAATTCACCACCAAGAAGCCCTGCCACCATTATGTGAATCTTCCTTAACCAAGGGAGCCTATTGGTGTGTCGACTGTTCAATGGGCTTCAGGTATAAGTCTATGTTGGGTAGGCACCGGACCATATGGCACACAGCGAAAAAACTTAAACCATGTCCGAAGTGTGATCAGACATTTAGCACAAGGTTTGAAAATGAAATTCACAGAAATGTTTGTACTGACAAAATCAGGAGCCTGGTAACCCCTGCTGGGATTGCACCACCTGTCACCACCCTCGATGCTAACAAGCCTATAGTACACACACCTGCTAGGACCGAGACTAATCGTGCCAGCCCCAATGTGGCGAAACATGGTGTGCAGCTTTATGCTGATTCCCCTGCTACGAATGTGCCTGCTGCAGTCATTCCTGCTGCAAACATGCCTTCTGTGACACCACATTATGTACCCACCCCTGCAAATACCATATCTGCAACAGCCACCTCTTCTGAAACTCTTTATGCTGCAAACAAAGATTCTCTGACGGAGCTCAATGATACAATATGCACAACATCCAAGCCTGCCGACAGGCACAGTGTGGACATGCATGCAGAGACAAACTCTGTTGTGAGCATGCCTTTTGTAACAGAGCTTAATGATACTGTGCCTATTATGGTCAAGCATGCTGACCCACTTTTAGAGGCTATGATTAGAGCAAACATACTTACTGAGACTAAGATTGCTGAAAAACAGCTTTCTGGTACCCTGCACATTGAAGAAATGTATGCTCCAACTGAACCTGAAAGAAGGAAACCTGCTGAAACCACAACATCTTCATCTCAACCTGCTCCAGGTATAGCTTCCATGATACAGTTTCCAGCAACTAATCCTGATAACCCCAAGCTTGTTGCAAACACAGCTGCTTCCTCCATGCCTGCTTCAGCCAAGACTGTTTTGAAAGTGCTTGCTGATCCCACCTTCATAGTTGGAATGTCTGGAACAGATGAACCTGCTGTGACCACATGTCCTATAATAACACCAGCTGTAACTATGTCAACTACAGCTAAGACTCATTCAACCCCATCTGAAGTGACGGTAAGTCCTGTTAACAAGCCTGTTTCAATGGAGTCGGCTGATAGTGCACTGATTGAGAGAAGTCCCACTACAGAGAAACCTATGACCGATTCTGCTCTTACCACATGTAAAGCAACCAATTCAACTATGTCCATACCCACATTGACCAAACTTACTTCAGTGAAGAATACACTAGAAGAAATTGGTGAGAACATGCTCATTCAAGGAAAGCATGCTGTAGTCATGCCTGCTGTCTCCAAACCTGATTTAATCAAACCTAATATGATGACTACTTCATTAGGGCTTAACGATTTGATTCCCAATGTAGCCTCACCCAGGGACATGCTTTGTGAAGATATGCCTACAGTAACTATGTCGGAAGCAGCCAGGCCTGCTGCAATGCAGTGTGATGCTACCTTGCTCATTGAGGGAAAGACAACTGTCTGTCAGTCTACTTTGACCACACCTTCCACAACCACCTTTTCAATGACATCTGCCACATCCACATCTGTAGCAAGTAGTCATACTGTAACACGGCCAGCTTTACTGACCTCTGCTGTGTCTGCGCTTGCTGTTAAGGAGCTTGATAATAGAACCCTCAATGAAGGAAAGACTACTTCTGGCAATCCTGCTAAAACCACAAATACTGCAACTAGTCCTGTTGCTTACATGCCTAATGCTGTCACACCGGTCACTATCACGCAGGACAGGGATGGACTCGATCAGAAAGCTGTACTCCTTTTACGCTGGAGAATCCATCCAGCAATGGGACCCCAAGTGCATGAGGAAGCTAGTGCCCCTGCAGATGACAGTATAGAATGTCCCAAAAATCCCCCCCACTTAACTTAACAAGTGGAGTCTCCAAACAACTCCGTCAATTCCAAAAGGGCTCAGCTTTAAGTAGTTTTTATTTCCTTTTGTCCACCCTTTATGAAACCAGTACCATAAATGTTTATACAGACAAAAATCTTCATTGCTATGATCATTTTCAACTCTGAATCCCAAAGTGACATGTGAACACAACACGTCATAGAATAACCTACATTCTGCAAACCTAATCTGATCCCCTGCTTAAAAGTACTTCCTGCGGTCACTGATCCAAGAAGACACTTGCTTCCGGAACAATTCCTGTAATAAACACATCTTTAAAGAGTCACTGATATGAGTCTGCACAGACTGTAAAACGTTGCATTCATTGAATATACAGTTTACGGCAATTTTTGAGGGTTGTCTTAATGAGAGCTAAAGGGTGTTAGAAATTGAAAAGAAGATTAGGCAGAGCTCCAGATTGTGTCAATGTAAACAATCGAAAGTTAGAGGAGAATCGAAATTTGCCTAGCAGTGTAACGGTAAGTTTCAATTCTATTAAGGACACAGAGGCTTCAGATTATGCTTTTGTACCTTCTCCGCTGTTTTATTCACAAAAGTCACAGCAGCCAAAAATATACAAATAACAGCCCTTTCACAGAACAAGGGTATGGGCAAACAGATGAGAAATTTTTGTTCATCAACTACAACTCTCATGAATATCATTAGGCAGTCCTCAACATAGTCCTTTCTCAGTATCCACTGCGGCTGGATAGGACGTCCCCTTCATGACCACTTCCTCTTTCTTCGCGCGAGTCACGCTATGTTCTTATTGGTCCTGCTTGGCGCCATCATTTCCTATAAAAGATATCACAGCGTCAGCAGTGAAAGGGAAAAACTGTCAATGTACCATAAACATATAATGCATTATGCACAGCTATCAGAACCACAGATTTGGAAAACCTAAGTACTTACTGCCATACGGGTGGGGAAAAAACTCCCCAGGAAGTCCGGGAGAGATAATCCTCGCCTCCGTGTCCTTAATAGAATTGAAACTTACCGTTACGCTGCTAGGCAAATTTCGATTCTATGTCAGGACCGGAGGCTTCAGATTATGCTAGTTCAAAGCTTACTCACCACCAAATGAGCAATATCAATCACTGGTTTGAAGTAAAACCTTTTAAAGGTGGAGTCCGAAGACCAATCTGCAGCTCGCATCAAATCCTCCAATCTGGCACCTAAAGAGAAAGCCTTCGAGGCCATGGCCCCTCTAGCTGAATGAGCACCGAACTGTTTCGTGTCAATGCCTGCTTCCTGCATTACCCACCGAACCCATCTGGCAATGGTGGGAGAAGAGACAGCCTTGTGCGGCTTGCGCAGCGCGATTAGCAGCTGTCGTTCACCCGGAGGTTAAGTTCCAATGTTAACTTCTCATAAGCTTTCAAACACTGTACCACGCACAACTTGGGAGTGTCCACGAAGTATGGGTAGGAAATCGTCCTTGAAGCACACTTTGTGCGACGCCCCAACGTGAAAATCACCCCATCAGGGGAAAAAACTCGCCGCGACATCCAAGGCGAGCACATCCGACACTCGCCTGCATGAAACCAGAAGCATAGCCAACTTTGCTGAAAGTTCTTTCAAGGACAGATACTTATTCGGAGGCCATGACAAAAAAAGGTTGAGAACCAGGTTAACATCCCAAAGAACCGAATAACGCGGCTCTGGAGGCAGGGAAAGTCGAACCCCTCGCAGGAGGCGACACACGAAAGGATGTTCTCCAAGTGGGACTCCCGCCACCGGTTGATGGCCCGCCGAAATCGCCGACCGCATCGCATTATTAGTGCGGTAGGCCAGGCCAGCCGAAGCTGACTCTGCCAAGTAATTTAACGCAGGAACGACGCCTGCGACCACGGGATCCAGGTCCCGTCGAAGACACCAACGTGACCATCTATTCCAGGCAGAGCGATAACGTTTCGTCGTGCTGCCTGCCCAGGCCTTCGAGCGGAAGCTCTCAGCTGGTCTCAAAAGGCCCGGGAGCGACCAACGTCGCCCGAAAGCCTCCACGCCATGAGGTGAAGCGAGCTCTGAGTGAGCAGGTGATGGAGTTCCCCGTCCGTGCTGAGAAGAAGCCGCGGAAACCGGGGGAGTAGGATTGGAGAATCCCAAGAAAGTTCCAGAAGAACCGGAAACCAGACTTGTGACCTCCACCATGGAGTTATCAAAACTACGTCCGCTTGCTGGCGGCGAAGATGGGCCACCGCCCTCAGGATCATTGAGAACGGGGGAAAGCCGTAAGACCTCTCCCCGCTCCAATCTTGGAGAAAAGCGTCCGTGGCTTCCGCCATGGGATCCGGTCTCCAGCTGAAGAAACGAGGGAGCTGGAAGTCCAGGCGGGACGCAAAAAGGTCCACCGAGAATGGGCCCCAGGTGCTGCTCAGCCATCTGAACACCCGTGGGTCTAGTTTCCACTGGCTGGAGTCCCGCAGATGTCGAGAGTGCCAGTCCGCCACCTGGTTGTCTTGACCCGGCAAATACTCCGCCGTCACTGAAACTTGATGTTCCAGGCCGTAATTCCAAAAATCTTTCGCCAAATCCGAAAGAGCCTTGGAACGAGGACCTCCTAAATGGTTGACGTAGCGTACAGCCGAGATATTATCCATGCGGAGCAAGACGCAGGACCGAACCGTGTCCTTGGTCCAGCAGCGAACCGCGAAGGACCCGGCCAACAGTTCCAGGCAGTTTATATGAAGTTCCTGTTCCCCGGACGACCAGGCGCTGCCTGTGGAAAACTCTCCACAGTGGGCGCCCCAACCAGCTCGGCTGGCGTCTGACTATCACCAGGTCGGGGACAGGACCGAAAATCGCTCAGCCATTCCAGGCCTCCATATGAGTCAGCCACCAATTCATCTCTTCCCTAACCTCGTCTGACAGGGGAACCACCTGATCGTACGACAGACCGCGACGAAGGTGATGCGCCTTGAGGCGCTGCAGGGCGCGGTAATGCAGGGGCCCCGGAAAGATTGCCTGGATGGAGGAAGGGAGCAGACCTACTACCCGGGCAATCTGACGGAGGGAGGTATGCGATCGAGAGATCGTCTGCCTCAGGATGTGGGGAATCTTCCCTAGCTTCTTGGAGGGAAGGCTCAGAGTGCATCGCACTGAATCCACGGTAAACCCGAGGAACACCACTGACTGGGATGGGACCAGTACAGACTTCCCGCTGTTGATGACAAACCCCAGATCCTGGAGTAAGGATATCGTCTGGCGAAGTTGAATGTCCAATTGTACCGGGCACTGCGCCATCAACAGGATGTCGTCCAGATAGACTATCATCCGGATACCTTGGCTCCGCAAGAATTCCACTACCGGCCTGAGGAGCATGGTGAAGCACCAAGGGGCCGAGGAAAGACCGAATGGAAGGGCAGTAAACTCGAACACTCGACCTCTCCACCGGAACTGCAGGAAACGCCGGTGCGGTGGGTGAATTGGGACCACCAAATAAGCGTCTTTGAGGTCCAACCGCACCATCCAATCGTTGGGAAGCAAAACATCTTGTAAAAGATGGATACCTTCCATCTTGAAGTGCCGGTAGATCAACAATCCGTTGAACTCTTTGAGATTGATTACCGGGCGCTTCCCCCCATCCGTTTTGTCCACTAGGAACAGGTTGCTCAGAAACCCAGCCGGGTGTTGAACCGAGCGGCAAATGGCGCCCTTGCGAAGCAGGTCTGAAACCTCTTTGTCGATCAAACGAGCGTCCACACAAGAGAAAACGATAGGAGGGGGCGGTCTGCCCTGGCGGGGCTGATCGTAAAACTCTACATGAAAACCCCTTATGGTTTGTAAAACCCATGCGTCTGCTGTGATAGCGGCCCAGGCATCTGGAACCGAAGCCAACCGTCCCCCCCCCCCCCCCACCCGGACTTGGTCCGCAGGTATAACACTCTCCATTGGAGGTGTTCCTTGCAGCATTCTTGAAGCCACCTCGTCCACGGAAGCGTTGTCCTTTGGTGGGGTAGAAGGTGTTGTAGTTCTCTGATGAGGTATATTGTCCTCTTCTGGGGCCTTGATTCCTGTTGGTGGCCTGTTGATCACCACTGCCGGTCGCGCAGCCCCCTCCGCGACCGTCCCCCCTGGAGAAACGTTGATGGAACACCTTCTTAATACTCGACTGGGCCCTATCCAGGGACGTGAATGTATTAACGAACTTCCCCAGTTCCTTTATAAATGATTCTCCAAAGAGACCACCCTGGGCAACAGCCCCCGCCTCAGAAGAGGCCAGATCCCCCAGCTTAGGATCTAATTTAATTAAGAGGGATCTCCTCCGCTCTGTAGAGAGAGCGCAATTCGCATTCCCTAGGAACACCACAACTCTTTGCGCCCAGTTGGAGATGACCTCAGGGGAGATGGCCGTCCCGGACTCCTTGGCCTCCTCCGCCATGTCTAAGATCTTGGTAATGGGACCTATGGCTTCCAAGAGCTTATCTTGGCATGAACGCCATGAGCGGTCAATGCCAAGATTTTTGCCAAATTTTGCCAAAAACGTGGCAATCTTCGGATCCAACTCCGGGGTCTGGGCAACCTTCCCTTCCAGCATGGGTCTGGGGCATTCCCCACGCAAGCAACTCCTCTCCTCCTTTTCCAAGGGCTTGCAGAGGCGGCCAGCGACAAACTTTGCCACCTTCTCCCCAGGGGACCAGGCCGCGGACCGCGGATGCATTATCTCATCCGGGTCCAGCATACCCGAATCGTCCCGTGGAAGCTCGGCGGCAGAGCTCGAAGGCCGCCAAGAACGCTCCGACCCATCCTCATCATCATCTGTGTCCACCGGGGAGGTCGGTCCAGGAGACAAAGGAGCTGACTCTGCGGAGCCCCAAGGGCCCGGGGCCGGTGAGGACGCAGGGGCAGGATCTGTCGCCTTGGCCAGGAATGCGTCACGCAACCTCTCAAAGGCGTCCTTGTCCACGCCTCATGTCCCATTCGACACCCCCTCCTTACAGGGTCTCTTAGGGGCTGGGGGGGTAGACCCCGTAGGTGTTGTTGGACCAGCAGAAGCTCCTAAGTGTGCTTGAGTCACCCTCTCGCACTCCTGAATAATGCGTGCCGAGATGCGCTCCTCCATAGGACCTATGATTTCTGTGACGCATCTGTAAATCGAGCTATCCACAGCCTGGTAGAACTCATTGTCATTAAGATAGCCCTGCGATTCCTCTTCGTAATACTCGTCCCCCATCTTCATCTGGCACCCAGTGCCAAATCCAATGTAGGAATCCAAGGGGTCTCGAATCAACAGGGATGCCGGCTATAGCCAGTGCAGGAATTTTGGGGCAGAGCGAAACTGCCATCATGTAGTGCCCAGTGTAACCGGGAATAATAGGGGGCACTCTGCCCACTAGCGCGCAGGCCCTCCTAACAGGACCGGGCCTTCGTCACCTCCCCGCGCGCTAGGTCTAATGATTGGAAGCAATCGGCTCAGAGTGCCCTCATACGCCCGCAGGCGGCAACACGGTCAGGCCGCAATACAGACCCCCACCGGGGCGTTTGAAACAATTGTGGGGCAATACAGACTCTAATTCGAGCGTCTGGGTGAGGCGACAGGGGAAGGCTCCGCAGAAACGGTCTCCTCAGCGCAATTCCCTGGCGGAAATCGCGCCGAGGAGAACAAGACGCACCAGCACCCCCTAGCAGCCGAATAACGGGCAAAGTCACGTAGGAACATAAAAAAGTTCCCGCGACCAGAAAGGGCTCTGTTAAGAAAACGGAGCGTCAAAGTAAACCCCACAATAATGAATACACGAAAATCAATTAACTTTAAATCCAACAAACCCCAACCATTGAAGGAAAATGAGGAGAGAGGAAGAAAAACCACTTAACTGGCTGCGAAGCAGCGAAGAAAGAGGAGGTGGTCATGAAGGGGATGTCCTATCTAGCCGCAGTGGATACTGAGAAATGACTATGTTGAGGACTGCCTAATGATATTCATGGGCGTTGTAGTTGATTAACAAAAATTTCTCATCTGTTTGCCCATACCCTTTGTTCTGGGATAGGGCTGTTGTTATTTGTGTATTTTTGGCTGCTGTGACTTTTGTGAAAAAAACAGCGGAGAAGGTACAAAAGCATAATCTGAAGCCTCCGGTCCTGGCATAGAATTAGCTCATTGTTTATTGCGTGAGAAAGAAAATACAGAGGTAGAGAGTGAGAAAAAGATGGACATGAAAGGATTACATTGAATTTGGGGCTAAAACGGTGCAAGAAAAAGAAAGTCAGAAAGATTGTGAAAAAGCAAGTCTTCATTTCATTCAACTAGTTTGCCATCCTCCCTGTCCAGTGGGTGGCAGAACCAACACTTCATCTGAGCAACCCACAGGTGCTTGTATACACCTTATACCTCAGCTACCTACTTTATGTAATTATTTAGAGTGTGGTTACTTACTAGCTGCACCTATGATAGTTGTATATCTTCAATATAATTTGCATGCAATTTGTGAGAACTGCACATATGAATGTGCTTCATTTAAATCTGTTGTATTCTAACCATTCTCCACCTTGTTTCATTCATACTTGCTTCCACTACAAACTTTCCTTATTTACTTTCACTGCATTATTCCACTTTTCCTTAAAAAAGTAAACTTTTCTTTTTAAACACAATACTGTTTCCTTTAAGAAAAACTTGCTGCATAAAAAGGTTTACTTTATTTAAAGGTTATCATATGGGCGGTGCTAGTCTGCTGATCGTATCAAGCCACCATCACTGTGAGACTACAACCCACTCCAAATGGGAAATTTGCTGAACAAATTACTAATACGTTAAAAATAGTGCTATTTATTGAAACACATGCCAGTGATATCTGAACTACACCACTCCATACATAACATCAGCATAATCATCCAACACATAGGGATCATGTGATACAGTTGTTCCCCTGATGTGACCCAGTGCAAACCACACTCCCACCCCGGCATAGGGCAACATTTTCCATAGTATCTCCTATGGGCCATTGAATTCCATTTTCCACTGCTGCAGTATGTCACCTCATACAGATATATCTTTATTTGCACCAGACCTTCTCACTCATTCCATTTCGGGATCCAAAGTGTCTTGATTTAGGAGGACGGCCTGCAGAGGGCTACTGGAATTATGTGATTGTGCGGCTTTGTTGTTTTTCGCATAATTATAGATTTTCCGCATTTGCCCCATAATCTGTAGATTTCAACACAAATGTTTCTAGCTCAAATTCTCAAATGGTTCAAATGTTACTAAAAATTCAGCAACACCTGTTGCCGCGCAATAGAAGGTAAATGTTGACTGACCTCCTTTCTGTTGCTTATTGCTAATAGTGGGTGTTAAACTGGTACTAACGAGATGAGGCACAGACAGTAGTGTAACAAATGTAAACAATTTAAAATAGTGAAGTGCTGCAATTCGCCGCATAATTTACCTTTTCTCGCCACATAATTTACTCCACCCTGCCGCATAATTTGTCCCTTCTATGCTGCTTCATTCCAGTGGCCCTGCATATATTCTTAGGTCACTGGGTCTGTGCCATCATAGTGTTGTAGAGTTCCAATTGATCATTACAGTACACAATGTCTTTGCAATCAGTCTTGTACTCTGGGTCTGCTGTCTTCTCTCCACACACAGGATTCCAGTCTCTTCATCAGCAGGAGTGCCAGCAAGTTTACCGCCTCACAGAGCTCAGGACATTTTTTGGTATATCCCAGTAATGCCATTATTGGGGCTAACTCTACCACATCGTCTATCATAGTCGACAGTATCACACCCACTTATTGGCAGTATTCTGGCACCACCACACCAGGTGTAAGAAATCCACATACAGGATTCTGCATCTAGCACAGCGGAAGTGCTCTTTAAGTTTGTTCAGAAATATGATGTGAGGGGAGCGATAAGCGTGCTGGATGTATTTAAAATGAATAAGTTGCAGTCTGCCGTTGGGTGACAGTTCTTCAATCTGGGTACGGTATTAGACCCACTCAGTCTGAAAGGTCCCTTCCCAGAACCATCTCCCACTGTGCTCTCGCCTTGAGGTTCGGCATGGGGGTTTCAGCTTGGATGGAGGGGTATACCCCTCCTTATAGTTTGTCAACAAGCATTTCACTGTGGTGCAAGTAGAAATAATGTTTTTATTTTTCACTCTGGGGTTTCTTGTGTGAAAGCCATGCACTCTAGAAACCAACTTGACAGGAATATATCACCCATCGTATCCAAACCCCATATGTGCAATTGTCGGAGAGTACTTGCATTGCAAGTGAATGAGTGTAACAGGTACTGATTCATGGCTTGTTTAGGGGAATATCCTATTGGAGAGCTGTCTACTACAAATGTTATTCCATGCTGCATGCATATATGTTGCTGTGTTGATCTCCATTCCGTTGCAGCTTGGGTTCTGTCCCCACAGCTATGTCATTGGATTCGGGTAAGCGCCATGTTCAGTTGGCAGGTGCACCATGTATGGGAGAGGATAATGCCAGAAATGCCCTAAGTGCGCTTGGACGCACTTAGAGTAGAGTTCAAGGTCAGGGACAGCTAAACCACCCCGCTCATAAGGTGGTAGTCCAGGTCAATGGAAAGTCCAGCTAGCAGGGTAGTGTGTTCAGCATCAGCTGGAATATTGTGGATTTGTTTCAATTAATCGCAGCTGCCTGGAACTGAGTACATTTCAGCTTAACAGGGCTGAGGTTCCGCCTGGGTCTTTCAAATAAAGTGTGATGTTGTCTGCATATGAGATGAATAAGTTGCAAGGCGAGTTCTTTAGCAAGTGCATAGAGTATGGGGGAGAGGGGGCACCCTTGGTGAGTGCTTCGATTAATAGCAAACAGTTCAGGGAGCAGACCGCCCATTCTAATCTGAGCAGTTGGGGCAGCATATAGTAGCCATACCTGGCGAATGATGTACCCTGAAGTTATGTGATGCCATTCGATCGAATCGACAACTTGGACTATAAAACTGCCTAGGCTCCAGCTGATGTGTAAGGGCAAAAGGAGTTCTCTGCTTCCGAACGGTTGATCTACCTAAAAGCAGCCAGTTCTCCAGCTTTAGGCCAGGATTTTTGTGCCTATATTCCAAGAAGGAGGGAGTGAGAAGTGATACAAGGTTTGCTCATCTTCCCAAATGTCGAAAAGGCACGCAGAAATTCCAGAAGCTGGGCATTCTGCAGGCTTTGTTTAAAGAGCGTGCAGTTTGTTTGCCTTTTTAGGTCTCGGCTGGCAAAAGCTGTGCGCATGTGCTGCTCTATTCATACGAGAGCTTCTTGGAATCAATACAGATTCCAAAGCTCTCCGAGGCGGAGTTGAAGCCCGGCCCATCTTCCTCATTGGCTGGCTTCATCCTGCATGCAAAACGCAGGCCCAGGATTGAAAAGGAGGCTTTTTAGTCCCTCCTTGTCTCCTTTTAGCCTGGCCCACCAGGATTTGATCTCTCACTCGCGGCCTCACACACGCTTCTTCATTAGCTGGGACGCACTATGTTTCAATTTGGTGCCGCTGCACAATGCAACGCTTTGTCCATTCTCGCTTCGCTCTGCTGCAACAGACTCATATATATTTAATAACGAGCTGGCGGGTAATGTGAATAATGGAACAACTTCTGTCACTTTCACTCAGCGCCCAAGCCAGGGTATAAATCCTGCCTGATCCAGAAGGACCAGCCCAGGCCAGAAAAAAAACAGTTCACCAGCTTTTGGACAGGATTTTTGTGCCTATATTCCAAGAAGAAGGGGGTGAGACGTGATACGGGGTTTGCTCATCTTCCCAAATGTCTAACCACTCAAAAAACACAGGTGGTATCCCCTACAGTGCATAGACTCTCTCTCTGTACCCACCCAAGTGGATCACCTCAGGATGTTAAAAGGACTCTTATCCACTGGGATTCCTTATGGCATGCTTCATCAGAGTCCTGTCCTATCTTAGTGTATGTGGACAGGCTCTCAACTTGGTGGCCAAGGGAGCTCTTTGGGTATTGGGTGGGATCCTAGTTTTGAAATACTCTAGGGTGTCCTGAGCACTGTTCCCTGTAAGCTGCGCACACCCCAATGTCACTCCGAGCGCACAGCATCTTCTTTGAAGCGCGCATGCGCACAGCACATCCCCTGAGAGACAAGAATTCATGATAATCTCAGCGCCCTGTTGAAGCATAACGGGCGCTGCAATTCACCTAAATGCTTTAAAAAAAAGCAGACAATTTGCTCCGCAGTTGCGCTCTATTACGAAAAGGCACGCAGAAATTCCAGAAGCACGACTAGTGCTTTCAGAATCCCCAATATATATTAATGATTTTGAAAGCACACGTTGTGCTTCTGGACTTACTGCAGGCTTTGTTTAAAGAGCGCTGCAGTTTGTGTGCCTTTTTAGGTCTCAAATGGCGAAAGCAGCGTGCATGCGCTGCTCTCGTCATACGAGAGCTTCTTGGAATCAATACAGATTCCAAAGCTCTCTGAGGCTGAGTTGAAGCCCGGCCCACCTTCCTCACTGGCTGGCTTCATCCTGCATGCTAAACGCAGGCTTAGGATTGAAAAGGAGGCTTTTTAGTCCCTCCTTCTTGCCGCCTTGTCTCCTTTTAACCCCACCCACCGGGATTTGATCTCTCACTCGAGGCCTCACACACGCTCCTTCATTAGCTGGGACGCATTATGTTTCAATTTGATGCCCCTGCACAATGCAACGCTTTGTCCACTCTCGCTTCGCTCTGGGGCAACAGACTCATACATATTTAATAACGAGTTGGCGGGTAATGTGAATAATCGAACAACTTCTGTCACTTTCACTCAGCGCCCAAGCCAGGGAAGCCTGAAATAGTGTGCTCTATGCAATCTGGTGTCTCACAATACAACTGTACTCAAGAATGCAAAGCAACAGAAGCAGACTCTTCGGAAAACAAGATTAGAAAAGCAATGCATTGGCAAAAGAAGAAAAAAAAAATACGTTTGTGCGATATTGCTCCGGATTGCCAAACTGCCAGTGCTTACGCCGAAAAAGTTGGTTGCTGAACTCAAATAGGGCGCCGATTTACAGTGGTGAAGATATAACACAAGTGCTGCTACATTTGTTTAAATCTGTTTTTATTGTGAACACAGCGATAAGCCTACAACCCCTCTTCGGGGCCGGCCGCGCAGAGAGAAAAAATTGGCAATAGGAGCAGGTGACCAGGGGAAGAGGAAGTTTTTAACACAGCGCCCTGCCTACAACCCCTGGGGGGGCCGGCCGCGTGGCTTAAGGGAGCAGAAAGCAAGGAGTAGCCGTGGGTCGGCAGTGTGCCACAGTACGGTGGAGGCGCTTATGGAAAGGAGAGCAGTGGTGTCACATTTTCAACGGCCCAACAGGGACCAAACTGTCCCGAAGGGGGACGGAAGCCAGAGTGGCAAGGTAGGAGGAAAGCGAAAGTCGGAAATGGGAGAGCAGGGGTGAGGTGAAGAGGGGCCAGGGAGGTGTGCCTGCGTTCGTCTACCAGGGGCCTAAGACGCAAATCAGTGCTGGGGGGGGAGGCGACTATGGGCCAAGCCTGCTTGGATCAGCGGGGATAAGGGCGTCCTCGAACAGTTGCAGAGCGCGGAGTCTGGGAGGCATGTGGCGGGCGTAGCTGATGGAGCACAGGTGACGCACAAGAGGTTCCCACACCGCCTTAAAGCGCACCCCCCTTGATTGTATCCGGGCCGTAAGGAGTTCCATGGTCAGGACCTGCCAGAGACGCACAAACCAGGAGGCTACCGGTGGTGGCTCGGCCCTCTTCCAATACAGGGCAATGAGTTGTTTGGCAGCACCTAGCATGTGGAGGGTGAGGATCCAGTCGCTGCGCGTGAGTGCTTTAAGTGCAGGGGGTCGTACGCCTAGCAGTAGTGTGCAAACCTCCTCAGGGAGAGGGAAGCCCAACAGCTCCTTAATGTGACTGAGGACCTCCTTCCAAAAGACAGCCAAGGCAGGACACGACCACCAGATGTGTATGAAGTCGCCAGTCGCAGCGCCACACCTCCAGCATAGCGGCGAGGAGGCAGGGAACATTTTGCTGAGCCGCAGGGGGGTGTAGTACCATTGTGTTAATATCTTGTATGCGTTCTCCCTCTGCGGGATGCTGCGGTAGGATTTGGGTATGTCGTACCAGAGTCTAGACCATTGAGACGGTGTGATGTCAGAGCCAGTGGCGGTCTGCCACTGTCTCTGGTATGGATGTGTAGGCGGAGCGGCGGGATGTTGCAAGATATTGTAGATTTGGGAGATGAGCCGCTTCATTCCCCCAAGGGTGCGAGCCAGCTTCTCAAATGGAGTGTGCTCCCTGGAAGCAGCCTGGTACATATCTTCTCCCGTGGTCCAGTGGCGCAGCTGCGTGTACTGCAAGCTGGCGGTGCGAGGAAGGTTGAATTCTTCCTTGCAGTCCGGCCACGATTTAGGCGACCCACCAAGAAAGAGATCACCTGCAACTCTACAGTCACCCTGGGTCCAGTTCTCAAACGCCCGGGTCTGAGCGGCAGGGGGAAAGTGCGGGTTACCTGCAATGGGGGTATGTGGGGAGGGGAACGTGGTCAGACCTTTGGACACTGCCACTTTGTCCCATACCTCAAGAACCGTCCTCGTGGGGACCGCCATGTACGCACTTCTGGAGCGCGCCGCCCGCGGCAGCCAGGGCAGGTCCCAGATGGTGCGTCCCGTGACCACTCGGTCCATGTGGAACCAGTGTTTGTCGCTTTCGCGTGCGCCCCACTCGATCACGAACCTGAGGTGCGCCGCCCAGTAGTAGTGGAGAAGATTCGGACAGGCGAGGCCGCCCCTGTCACGCGGCTCCATGAGGACTTTTTGTGAGAACCGGGGCCGTTTGCCCCCCCATATGAAAGACGTGAGGTCGCGTTGGAGGTGCTTGATGCAATGGGCCGGTATCGGGGTGGGGAGACACTGGAAGACATACAGGATGCGGGGGAGGATTGACATCTTGACCGCGTTGAGCCGCCCCAGCCAGGAGACCATCAGGGGCTTCCATTTCCGCAGGTCCGCCAGTACTTCCTTACGGCAGAGAGTCCAGTTCCGCGAGGACCACGAGTCGAGGTGGGGGGTGAGGTCTAGACCCAAGTACTTGATGTGGTCGTCCACCCAGCGGTAGGGCGTGGTCCCCTTCAGGGAGGAGACTTCCTCCTCAGGGATAGTGAGATTAAGCGCCCAAGATTTGGTGTGGTTAATTTTAAGGCCGGATGCCCGCTCGAACAGCGTGAGGGCGTCATGCACCGCAGGGAGGGAGACCCGAGGGTTCGTGAGAGTAAGGATCAGGTCGTCTGCAAAGAGCGCCACCTTGTTGGCACGTCCCCCGTGGGGGATGCCATGTATGTCAGGAGCACGCCTAATTAACTCCGCCAGTGGTTCGACCGCCAGGGCGAACAGGAGCGGCGAAAGCGGGCATCCCTGCCTCGTGCCCCTGTGGATTGAGAGCGGCGGTGTCAGGTGACCGTTGACCCGGATCCTAGCCTGTGGCCCGATGTAGGGGGCCATGCACCTGGAGATCATGGTGGGGCCAAGACCCAGCTTCTCGAGGACCGCCTTCAGAAAGGTCCAGTCGACCCGGTCAAAGGCCTTTTCCGCGTCTAGCGAGAGGAGGCAGGCCGGGATCTTCCAATGGTGTACCTTTCCCACTAGGTGCGCCAACCTGCGAACATTGTCGGCCCCCTGGCGGTCCCGAAGGAAGCCCACTTGGTCCGGGTTCACCAAACCCGGCATATGCGGATCCAGCCGTTTGGCCAGGATCTTGGTATAGATTTTGAGGTCGGTGTTAAGGAGGGCGATGGGGCGGTAGGAGGCACACAATTCAGGGTCCTTCCCAGGTTTGGGGATCAAGGCTATTTCCGCCATGCCCATGTCAGGGGATGGGCCTGTGGCGTCAGAAAAAGAGCTGTAGAGGCGCAGCAGATGCGGACGGAGCTGTGTCAGGAACAGGCGATAGAAGGCCAGTGGCAGGCCGTCCGGGCCCGGGGTTTTTCCCACGGGGAGGTCCCCCACCGCCTCTGTCACTTCCTCCTCCCGCAGGGGTTCCTCCAGCGAGGCTGCGGATGCCGGGGACAGTGGGGAGCCCCCAAGGTTCGCAAGTACGGCCTCCCGTGCCTCCGCAGAGGTGGGTTCCTCAGCATAGAGAGAAGAGTAGTAATCAACAAACGCAGCCTGTTTGGCCCTTTCAGAGGTGACTCGGGTGCCATCCGGCCGTTTGACATTGGCAATGTGGGCCCTAGCGGCGCGCGCCCGCAGCCTACTAGCCAGCAGGCGACCTACCTTGTCCCCCCCCTCATAGTACCGTTGCTTGAGCGCAAGCAGGGAGAGTTCCGCCTTGTTAGTGCGTAGCGCGCGGAGTTGCCCCCTGAGGTTAGCAAGGGTTCTTTTCGTCGCCCGATTGGGGGCGTCCCGGTCTCGGGCCTCAGCCAGCTTGATCTCACTGGCCAGGTCGGTTTCCAACTTGTACGCCTCCTTCTTCCGCGCCGCCGCCAAGGAGGTGATGTGGCCCCGAATGGTGGCTTTGAAGGCATCCCACACCGTGTGGAAGGGCATGTCAGGGGTGTCATTAACGGTGAAGTACGAGTCTATGGCGTCACGAATGCTATTGACGTCGTCCGGGTCGCGAAGAACCGTTGGCGGGAGCACCCATCGGCGTTCGCGAGGGGCACGGGTCTGAGGGTCCTGCAACAACAGCTCCACGTGGGCGTGGTCCGACAGAGAGATGTCAGAAATAGCGGTAGCCAAGGAGTCTCGGGCTAGTTCAAGGGAGGTGAACAGATAGTCGATACGGGAGTATGTCCGATGGGAGTGCGAGTAGAAGGAGTAATCTCGGGTCCCTGGATTGTGATAGCGCCACACGTCCACAAGACCCAGGTCCGTGAGCCGCGTCTTGAGGGTTGAGGACATCGCCCCTGCGCCGTTGAGGGGGCCGCCCGCGCGGTCCAGCTCGGGGTCCCAGACAAGGTTGAAGTCGCCGCCCAGGATTGTAGCAGCGTCGCCCGTCGGGAAGTGTTCCCGCAGTATCGCCTGGAGATATTTGTCCTGCGACTGGTTGGGAGCATACACACATCCCAGAGTGAGCCGTGCACAGCCTATCTGTACTGTGGTTCGGAGGAAGCGTCCGTCAGTGCTTTTGAAGGGCTTCCCGGGTCCCCGCCTAATGCCAGCCCTACAGAGGATTGCCACCCCCGCTGTCTTGGCGCCAGAGGATGCCCAGAACTGTGTGGGGTACCTAGGGTGTGCCATGCGCGCGGAGTCCCCTCTGAGGAGGTGCGTCTCCTGGAGGAGTACTATGTCAGGGGAGTGGTGCAGGAGGTATCGCCATATCTGCCTACGCTTATTGGCAGAGTTGAGCCCCTTGACGTTGAGGGAGATGACCTTCAGGGGGGTGGGGAGGTTTGCTGTCATAGTGCTAAGGCAGGCGGAGGTCGCGCAAGTCCTGGCCCAGTGAGGTCCCTCGCAGGCGGGGCCGTAGAAGCGTCAGCACAGTGCCCGCACAGCAGCCCCCGTAGGTCCCACCATGCCACCCCTTCGCAAGCACGGGGAGGGAACAGGAAGAGAAGGGCGCGCAAGGGAGAAGTAGGAAAAGAGGAGAGGAGGAAAGAGAAAAAGACACAGAGTAAAAACAGAACCATAACAGGCCAACGGGCCCAAAGTACAGTGTCCCAGGTACCAGACATCCTCTACCCAAGGGTTTGGACGAACTCAGGAATGTCACTTCCTACGGGACAAAGGGGGGGGGAGCGGAGATCTGGAGAAGTAGTATGAAGACAAGTTGTCTCAGAGCCCGTCCACCCCGCTGCCTCAAAGTAGATCGGGGGGTGCACAGGGTCCGTGGGGACCAGTCAGCCCGAGCAGGCGCCCACAGGGCGCTGGGATGTAGCAACGTGGAGCTTGATCAGGGAGAGGCGAAGGGTGCCAGCCATGTGTGGAACAGTGGGGTCAGGCCACCGTGGCAGATGAGGGCGAGTCCAGGCGCCCAGGAGTTGAGCGTGTGCTCAGGGTAGCTCAAGGCGTAACAGCAGCGATCAGAGTCCGTCCGGCGTTGAGGGGCGATCTCCACCCTCCGAGCCAGAAGCAAAAGGCTGGGAGGCCCGCTCCTCGCGATCGCCCTCGAAGGAGCGAATGTGTGCTATGATGTCCTGTTTGGTCTGGGAAGTAGAGAGTGTGTCCACTGGGGGGGACCTCCTGCGGGGGCGCACAGTGGACCAATCCGGACGTGGGGGGGCCCTCTCCGGGCGGGAGGGGCGAGCCGGGCTGTGGTCCGGGGATTCTGGCATGCCTAGCAGGTGTGCGGCCTCTCGATAGGATCGGAGAGCCCTACGCTTGCCCTCCCACTTGAAGATAAGAGCAAAAGGATGGCCCCACTGGTAGGAGACATTGAGGGTCCGAAGTTTCTCGGTGATTGGGCGGAAGACCTTCCTTCTATGGAGCGTCGTGGGGGCCAAGTCCTGGAAGATCTGGATCCTGTGTCCCTCGTACTGTAAGTCCGGGTTGTCCCTGGCTGCCTTCAAGATGGCCTCCTTCTCGGTAAAGTAGTGGAGTCTAGTGACGATGTCGGGCAGAAGGCCCGCTTTCCCTCCCGCTCCAAAGACCCGGTGTGCACGGTCGAGGCGTGGCGGGGGGGCGTCCTCCTCACCCCACACCGCCTGCAAGAGCAGGGCCACGTAGGCCATGGTATTAGTCCCTTCTTCTCCAAGTGGCACACCCCGTATGCGGAGGTTGTTGCGTCGCCCCCTGTTTTCCAAATCCTCCTGCTTGATCTGGAGCTGGATGTGTTGTTCCTCTAGGGTCGCCACTCTCTGCCAGATCTGCTCCAGGTCTTCGGTGCGGGAGTCAACCGTTTTCTCCAGGCCGTCGACTCGCTCGCCGAGGTCAGTGACTTCCCCGCGCAGTTCCTTAACACAGGTGTGGACCTCCGTTCTGAGGGATCCGATTTCGGTCTTCAGATCGGCCATGAAGGAGGTCATGAAGGCTTGCGTCACCGGTGGAGAGTCGGCTGGCGGCAGGGGTTTGCCCCCCGAGGCTGTTGGAGGGCCCCCGGAAGGCGATGAGGAGCCCGCTTTGCCCCACATAGAAGCTACTGACGCCCCCCTGGTCGTCGCGGACGGAGGGTCCGGTTTGTTCCCCTTGCCGCGAGTCATGGTCCACTCGAGGCGTCGCAGGGCGAGTCCGCAGCTGGGTCCGTCTGCTGGCAGGGCACGGGGCGCACTCAAGGTGGGGGGACCTGAACTTTGCAGGGCCGCTGGAGCGGGAGTAGGCAGCTCAACCAGTGGGTTCAGGCAGAGACAAGGCAGGGGTGGCGTGCAGCGTGGAAGGGCACGGCTGACCCACGGTGGTTCGGGTCTGAGTCCCACAGGTGGAGGCCGCCGGAGATCCCTGGCAAGGCGCAGTCCCTATGCCCCACCAGGGTCAGGGCCAGGTCTCAGCGCAGCGTCCGGTCAGCCCCTGAGTAGCAGCTAGAGGGTGCCCGGGGGGCCCCCCGGGTGTCACAGCTCCCCAAATGCGGCGGGAAAAGCAGAAGGCCGAGGTCCTCGGGGTCCCCGTGCAGGCGCGGCAGGTGTGTCCGGTCCGCGGCCCACCAGGCTTGGCGGGACCGGGCCTCAGCAAGGGGGGGGGCCAGAGGGCACAGCTATAGAATGCGGGGACCACCAAGAAGCAGGGCCCGCCTGCAAGCAACGACCGGACTGCTCCCCAGGTCGCCGTCAGCAAGCGCAGGGCAAGCGAGGGCCCCCCAGTAGGGCTCCTCTGTGTCTGTGTCGCCGAGAGGAGAAGAAGGCGGAAAGGTCAAGTGTCAGGCCCCGCAGCCGCCGGACCCCCGGGGAGGCAGCCGGGGAAGGGAGGAGGTCAGCGCGCTGCAGCTCACCGGGTGGGTCCAGCGCCGGGCGACGTTGCAGAAGTTCGTGGGCATGGGCCACCTGGTTGTCCTCGTGGCAGGGCCTACTGGCTGTACAGGGCCGGGAGCTCACGTAGATTCGGCGCCAAGGCCGCCGCAGTTCCAGCAGCTCCGGCGCGATTTCGCCGGCGACAGGCTGTCCCTAGGCGGTGACCAGAGTGAGCCCGTGCAGGGGGCCACGTGGTCCTGCGTTCGTGACTGGGGGTTGCGGTCAGGTGGGCCCCCTAAACAAGCCACCAATCCAGCAATAAGTAGTCCACAAGCGGGGGTGTCAGGCTGCCAGGCAGGGGCCCCCAGACAGTGGGTTGTGTGGGAGAAGCAGCCAGGAGTTGGGGCTCACAGCGCCGGGGCCCTCCAAGGCCCGTGTCTCAACAGCACTCGGCCCTCAATCGTCCCCCCGGGTCGTTGCCGAGGCATCCATGGCAACCAGAGGTGCCGGCAGGGATCGCGGGTGCAGGGGAGCCAGGTCGCCGTCCCCAGGCGCGTCGCTGTCGAGAGCACCCCAAGGAGCGAAGATGGCGGGCAGTGCCGCGAACAGGACCCCCCACCGCCGGGCCCCTCCGAGGACAGACAGGGGGAGGGGGGGGCAGTAGGGGGGGGTGCGGCGCGCCGCTGCTCACCGGGAGAGTCCCTCGGCGGGTGCGAAGGTCGCTGTTGGCGCTCTCGGCAGGGGGCCTCCGGCGATCTCTCCGTGGCAGGCCTGGTGTTCCCGCCAAAGCCGGGACCTCCCATGGCAGTGGAGTCCGGGCAGCCGCAACGTCCCTCGCTGGAGGTAGACCGGCCCCAGCAGCCTCCAGGTAGCGATGCAGGTGACCGGTGGGGGTCCGCTGGAAAGGCACAGCCGCTGGGGGAGCCTGGGGGCGTCCGACGGCCCCCGCTGATCGTCGCTCTAGCCCACTCTTCAGGGATCAGACAGGCGTCTCGCCGGCGAGCTCCGCTGCAAGATGGCGGCCGGAGGTCAAGCTCGGAGGTCCCCGGGCAGCAATCGCCGATGGCGGGGATCTGGACGGCTGCAAACTGCCTCCGGAGGGGATCGCTGGCAGGGTGGCAGTGGACAGGGGACCCCCAGGGGCAGGCACCCCCCGGATCTTCGCTGAAACAGGCGTATTAAGGCAGCAGGGTGACGGAGCTCTCCGATCACATCGCTGTCTCGGCCACGCCCCCGTGCTGCTACATTTGTACGAAAGTAGCTGAAATTCATTTACTTGTCAAGAGTTTTGCGTTTCTTTGCTACTTTACCCCCTATTTGTTGCAGAACAATGTACCCAAACTCTGCACTCTAGCCGTCTTATAAATCTACAAATGCATTTAAAATGGCTATGAGGCACAGTAATAACAAAAATACTAAGAATTTGTTTTCATGGCGCTTTACGGCCATTCTTTGGTTTCTATGCACTATAAATACTTTTTTTTTACTATTCATGGTTTCATAGTACTCATAAGGTGCTATGGAAGCCACTAACATAGGGTATTGTGTGTGAAAAAATGCTGAAATTGCATTTCCATGGACGAGCAAGGCCTGCTGCAGCTCCGGAGGAAGAGCGGAGAGCTACTGGCATCTTTCAATCGGATCATCTCGCACGACAGTCCGTTCCCCCCCCCCCCTTCGAGCCGTGGAGCACCAAGGGGCCACAGGCTTCTGCACGAGGTCCTTAAGGGGTTAGGAAGCATCCATCGGCCAAGCGTTTTTGTAGCGTCGCATTCACTAATTCATTGGTCTCTTGGCGCTAGCGGGGCAGATTGTTGCGTTCAGTTTCAGGGTGATTTCCGATAGAAGGGTATCTGGTATGCGGGTATCGGAGAGGGGGCAGGGAGCTACTTTGTGTTTTTTTTGCTATGGGTGTATCATAGGGGAGGAAGAGTTCTAGACCACCTATTTCCAGTGTAATGCAACAGTGTGGCAGTTGTGGGAATTGTAGCAGGCCTTTGTGTGGGTGAGAGGTATTGTGATATTTCCTACCCTGAAATATCACATCACATCCATTACTCCATAGTAGAGAGTTTATTTTATATTGTCAATCTCTCTCTCTCGCGCTCGCTCTCTCTGTCTCTCTCTGTGTCTGTGTCTCTCTCTCCCACTCTCCCACTCCACTCTTTCAGATGCTCTCTCTCGCTCATTCACTCTCTCTCGCTCATTCACTCTAGTCCACTCTCTCCCACTCACCTCTCTTTCTCACAATCTCGATCTCTCTCGCTCTCTCTCTCTCCACTCTTTCAGATGCTCTCTCTCTCTCCACTCTTTCAGATGCTGTCTCTCTCTCATCCTCTCTCTCGCTCATTCACTCTCTCTCTCGCTCATTCACTCTAGTCCACTCTCTCCCACTCACCTCTCTTTCACACTCACTTTCTCACTCCCTCTCTCCCACTCACCCCACTCTCTCTCTCTCACACATACCCTGTCACACTCTCTCACTCTCTCCCACTTTGTCTCCCACTCTCCCAGTTACTCTGTCTCACTTTCACACTCTCTCTCTCCAATCCAATCAAGCTTTATTCGACATGTAGTCATAAAAGCACATTACAAAAAACTTTTTAAATATATATATACATAAAAATGTCGTACATAAATTGCAAAGCTGTTCTGTTGGTGGAAAATTGGCTAAAAATTTCACATCTACCAATGTTAAAACGTATATAAAATTCTTTATCATAAGAACTCAATACGGCCCACTTCATCTCTCCAAATTAAAACCTAATCGGAGTAGACTAGATACATTTAAGTAACAGGGACATTTTTACAATCCTAGTTCGGTGTACTAGCTAGTGAGTTCGCAAAAAATTTGACACAGGCACCGATTTTCGCCTTATTACCCACATCCAGCATAGGTATTTTGCAACTGCTATTGAAATTGTTGATGGGGTACTAGTGCGTATGATCCTTTCAGCTTCCTCACTCTTTCTGGTACCTAGTGATTTGCTTATGGGACATAACCAGAACCGTCGAGCGGCTGCATAGGCAGTGCAGGCGAAAAGCATGTGTGCGACTGTTTCTTTGTGGGCCACACAAGCAGGACACTTGTTATCGCTTGAGGGCGACCACCTAGAAGTAAATGATCTTATGGGCAGTGAACCTGCCCTCAACTGAAAGTACAATTTTCTGTCCAGTGGTTGGGTAATGGTGTCCCAGTATGGTTCAAGACTTGGATGTGTTTGGATTCCAGGAAAATTCCTGTCAGTGTAGTTTAATCGGTATCTCTCAAAGCATTATAAGTAAACATCTCCTAATACTTTTCTTTTCGGATCTTTTTTGAGGGAAAGCAGACCTCTGTTAGGTTCTCCCATAGTGCACTCATGCCGAAACCCACTAGGACATTTCTGACTCCCCGTAGCCATCCAATTTTGTGAAGCTAACGGATTTTATTACATCTAGAAATCCCGCTGCATACGATGACAATTTTGTGTTGTCCACAACCTGCGCCAGTATAGCACTGGACGCAGTTTGGCAACATTAGATATGGATTTTCTGCCAAGATCCTATTGTAACGGGCGTAATGGAGTACTTAGGGGGTGATTAGTAATGCTACGCAGGAACCTGTTTTCTGAAATTTCTTTGAATTAGACTTGTTTACACCATAAAGGGCTGAGCTGACAACTTTCATTTCATACACATGGAGCGCATGTCTGATTGGTTTAGTAAATGACTTTTTATGTTCTGCGCTTAGCGCTCCCAAATGTTGTTGGTGCTTTAATGCGGCCATGTCAATCTGATAGTTCCACTTTAAGTCGCTCTGCATATTCACCCCAGGTATGTAAATGTTCTAACTTGTTCTAGTGGTCGATTATTCATTACAATATTATCTTTAAAAGTTCTGTGTGGGTTAAAAGCCATGAATTTCGTTTTTGACACATTAAGTTAAAGGCCACGAGCAGAGCAAAAATCTTTAAAAATTAACAAAGCTTGCTGGAGGCCACTTGGAGTCTTCGAAATAATGAATGTGTCGTCCACGAACATTAAAATCGGGATTTTCACACCTGCTAGTGAGGGGGCGTCCATGTTCACTGGCAACATACAGCTAACTATGCCATTAATATACAAAGAAAATAGTGTAGGTGCCATAGCACAACCTTGGCGCACCACTCTTTCAACTGGAAACAGGCTGGTGACCATGCCCTGCGCACCCCATCGAATTCTGGCATAGTTGCCCTCATGTAACCTCATTATGAGTGTTAGTAACTCTTTGGGGAGACCTAGTTCATTTAGCGTCGCCCACAAACTTGAACGGGGAACAAGATCGAACGCTGATCTTAAATCGACAAAGGCAGCTTACAAACTACCTTTACCCAGGATCACTATCTTCCAGTATAGAAGTATAAACCGGAACACCTGATCGAAGGTACTAGTATACGCTCGAAAGCCTGCTTGCAACAGGGACAATATGCTACTACCTTCAATCCAAACTTGGATTTTATTCAGGATCAGCCTGCCCACTATCTTTTGCACCGTGTCAATCAGGCTAATGGGTCTGTAATTCCCCGGAAGAGATTTTTCTCCTTTTTTGTATACAGGGATTATTTCTGCCTCTTTCCAGGAGTCCGGTATGGGGGCGCCCTGGGCCACTGCATTAGCCACCAGCAGAATATATCTTCCCCATCTTTGTTTATCAAAGAGGAACACCTCGGCGGGAACGCCGTCTGGTCCCGGCGCTCTGCCTCCAACCACTGCACCAAGAGCTAGTACAACATCATTAGAATTAAAAGCCTCATCTGCATAAAACATGTAGCTAGGTTCATCCCTATATTTCTCAGTTAAACTACAAGCATATTGTGGTTTGAAATGGTTGACCCAGTCTTCCTGCAAGACATCATTTTGTGGTTTTGCATGTAGGCCCCCTCTGCTCCATTTTAAGATGCTCCAGAATGATTTCTTATTCTGTGAGCTAGCTTCTTTGAGGTCCTGCCATCTTTGCTCGTCCCATGAGCGTTTAGCTTTATGTATGGATCTTTTATATTCTTGCCTAGCTGTACGTACAATATCCGGTTCACCACCCTTGATCGCATTCCCAAGAAAAATTGCCTGTCTACATTCTTTATTGTACCAGCGGCATGGTTTCAGGTGTGCTTGTTTCTCTGTTCTGCAGCGTTTAAAAAAATTAGATCTCATGCATGTAAAGAATCTATTGTGTGACTGTGTGAGAAGCTCTAGTTTCCCATAGAGGATAGGATATGCAGTAACTCTGATAGAGTACTATTAACATCTTTGTTGATGCTGCCCAAGGACTCAGGGTTTTCAATTATACAAGACCATTTCAGCCATCTCATGTCGTTGGTAGAGACTACATCCCGAGAATGCAATTCAATCTCCTCACCATGCGGTGCCTCAAGCTTCCACCAACCATGGGTTACACACAAGGGATTGTGATCACTTTCGGGACGGTCCCTTACCGCCATGTCATGTCATCAATTGTGTGCCAAAATTTCTCTATCCTACTCTTGCTATACCCATTATTAAATGTGTTTGTCCCTAGTCTATCTTGGGGCATTCTGCCATTTAGTGCCCTTAGCCCCTTTTCTAAGCAAGTAAAATGAATCTGAATGACTACCTCCTTTCATTTTTTTACTAGGTCAAGGTCAAGTGTTGGAACTCCCCATTGGGCATCTTCATCGTCAGTGATGTGCCAATCTGGGGTGGCGAGCGGTTCAAAAGTTGTATTTAGATCACCCGCAATAATAACATTGGTGTCCATTGAGTAGAACTTAAGGAGATTGTCCAAAGCCGCTAAAACTTCGGACTTGGCTCCTCAGGTTTCCCTCACATAGACATTATAAATATCGACATTTCCTAGGGCACCTAAGTTTACCCGTAGAACCTGGATAACATTGTTCCTAGATTGTATTTCCTTGATACTGACACATAGTTCTTGTTGGATTCATTTGGTTAGGTCACCTGCCGGTCGACCTCTTGCTCATTTAATCGCTGGGACATGAAAATTAAAAAAACCATCACAGAATTACGGTGCCAGGAGCCATGTCTCTTGGAAAAGACAGACATCAAACCCGTTGACAAAAGTAAGCCATTCAGGGCTTGTAAATTTTGTATTCAAACCTGCAATATTCCATGACATTATGAACCCTTTGTGGGTGCATAGCAGGTATACAGTAAGTCGTTTGTAGGCCCCAGGGAGTTATTACTGGGCTGGTGCTGGTACTCTGAACAAGGAATATGCAAGGATCGCATTTCGGTAAGTTTTACAAACTTATTTGCACTATTGAGATTGGTAGTTGGGTGTCTGTCCCTCGGGGCAACTATATATACGACCCTGGCGGTACATGGCCCTTGCTCATGTTCTCCTGACAGTCAGTCGATGCATTCTAACGTGGAGCTTCCCACCCTACCAACCACTTGTTGCCCAGGGTGTTGGTTGGCCTGTCTGCCTGGCAGGAACCTCCTAAGGTGAATGGAAGAGTAGGCAGGGTGGCATGTTCTAAACTCAAGGGCGGACAGGTTTTCAGCCAACTCCTCTCTCTGAAGGGTCAGTTCAATACAATCAAATGGTTCGGTGGTGGAAGTGAGCCGGCTCGCCTTTACGATGTCTTCCCTGATCACAGATTGGCATCCCTTAATGTGGCGTATACAGTGGATTTCTTTGTTAGTCAAAGAGTCTGCACTTTCATGGTTTCTGTTTGGGGGTAATTTAGGGACATTCGCCATGTATAATTTGTTGGTGTTAAATGTTTTACCTACGTTCAAGCCCCCCCTTCCTTCCCTATTATTATACCATTGGTTTACAGGTGGACAGATGTTCCTTCTCCTATTGGGTAATGGTGTAGTGTAGTTCCTATATTCCAAATAGGCTCTGCGCATTGGAATAATATATACTATAGAATTGACGTAGGACTTAGGTCGACTAGGTCTCTATCGAATATATTAGACTTAATTGTGAGTGCCAGCTAGCTCAGAGGTCACTAGAAACTTTCTCGAATTTACAAGAAGGGATTAGTTTCTGACAACTGCATAAACATGACCACTTTGTTTCCCCAAGATAAAACATATCTCTAGAGTCGTGGAAACAATAGATAGATATTTTACTCAGTAAATCGTGCATGCTTCGTTTCACCAGAGGTGCAGAGAAATAGGGAGACGGGTGTTTTCAATAAAAGTATTTATTTAACAGTGTTCTTTCTCATGCAGAAGAAATGAACTGCTACAATGATAATACTGGTTGCAAAGTAAAATGCGTACAGTAAGAAGAGTATCATAAAATACTGTAAAAGCATGGTATGGTGTCTAAGCCATAAAATACATACATAAATCATAAAGACTAAAAAGTACTCAACTGGTGCTTCTAAAATACGCCTACCCCAATGTACCTAACCAAGGTCTAGTACGAGGGAAGAAGTAAGTATGGTGTAGCATAGGTTTGGTTTTTTTGCGAAGATTCTATCCAAGCTTTCTCTTAGGGTCTAATCAGCTCCGTACCTTGGTTTTAGAATGAAGGAGGTCTGGTATCTCTCTCTCTCTCAGGACTCTTATTTCCCAACACCCCGCAAGGGGAGCTTGGAAACACTGGAGCTGGATTTCTCGGCAAGAGAAAAGACAGCGTCTCTCTCAGTGCGTCTGCTGGAGGGTCGGCTTCCTTCGGCACTTGTTGTAGTGAACTGCGTCGGGCAAGTAGATAGTCTAACTGCTCCACACCACCGTGTGCTTGCTAGGGTAAGTGTGGGCATATTTATACCTTGAAGGTGCAGAGTTTGACATAAGATTGGACATAATAACGTCATCAAAGACTCGCAGTTCTCTGAAAACTCAGTGAGTTCTTGGACAAATCAATATTCAAGCAAGGGGAAGTCCCTGACTGCTAAAGGCGACTTTTTCCAAGAAATCGTTGTGGTTTTTTAGGTTTTGACTAGCCAATGCGTACGAAGTACGCATGTGCTAGAAAAAACCTAATGAGAATAGTATATGGGGCTTGGAATCCGCCCCGTCTTCTATTGGCTAGGTCCATAAATGGAGGCTAGCCATTGGAAGACTGGCCTGTCCGTCAATGCCGGACCAGATTCGGGGGCGTTCCCGAGAATTTTTGGCTTTTGGCTACGTCAGCCAAAAGCCGGGAACGCCCCTGAATCTGGTCCGGCATTGCCGGCACCTGCCTACTTATTTGGCCGGTAGCGCTTTACTTTCTGATTTTCGAGTATTTTGTCCGCTGGCAGGTGCCCACCCTGCCAGGGACCTTGCCGCTGTTGTGGTACCCCGAGCGAGTGCCCACCTCGCTTAATATTTAGATTTAAGGCCGGTGCCCACCCGGCATTCCTCCGTGTATTCACCGCCGCGGCCCCGAGTGAGAGGAGGAAGCAGCGCCCGCCTTCAAGCCCGGGCCGCGCTGGGATTGCCCCAGCCGGCCGAGCCCCCTTCCACGTCATCGCAGGAGGAGGAGGAGAGAGCCGGAAGGAGGAAGCAGCCTGCACCGACCGTCCCGAGGCTCCCGAGCACAGGAGGAGCCCCGGGGAAAGAGAACGTCCCTCCGCGGCCCCGGAGAGTCCCGAGGAGCGGGAGCTCTCCTCCAGCAGCCGCCGGACCCGGTGAGTGCCTGCAAGGGGAGAGGGGCGTCGGGACACATTGTCGGTGTCTGCCCCTCCCCCCGTAGTGCGATCTCGCACCTCGCTCTCTGTGTCTCCCCGGCCCCGTTCCTGCCCCCCTACCGCTGCCTCGGCTCCCAGTTCCCGCCCCCCTACCGCTGCCTCGCTCTCAAACATGACACTTTGCTATCACTGCTACTGCACGTAATGTGTGTTAATACGCAGCGTCATGTAGAACAGCACTGCATCATTGCAAGAGCAAGTATGCTTCGGCTTCGCCATACTCTCCGACCATGTTCTTGTGGTGATATTCACCCTGCTTGTATTTTTTGCGAGTAGCACAGTAACCGCTATTAATTTAGTCCTTTTGAAGTATTTATAGAGCCCTTTATACGTAGTTGTGGGGCGCTGAGGAGTATTTTCGGACAGTACCCGGTTGAGGAGGTAGTTGTTAGCAGAGTGTTGCATTTGTTGTGAAAGTGTGCGGCGAGTGTTGCATTTATAGGGAGATATAATATTAGGCTTGTGGATTTTAGCTGGTCCATGTGGTGAAACACTGGGAGGTGTGGCGCGCTAAGTAGGTGTGGCATTCTGAACTCTTCCACTGAAAGCCGGGAAAGTTTAAAGCAGAATTACCTAAACAGTTTGAACACGGAAAGGCTGAAAGGGGTAGCTGTTTCCTAGGTTCTAGTGCTTCGTCGCAGTCGCCTCGTCCTGTGCCGGTCCGTGCAGTCCGACGATGTTCAGAGCTTGGGACGGGTGAGGAGCTGGGCCGACCCTGTCCCGAGCTGAGAGGTATCACCAACTGTCGCTTTCTCTCTCGCGAGATCGCCGGTACTTCCGTGAAGATGGCAGCTGCAGGCTGGAGAGTATGTGGGGGCCGGGTTGCCCGCTTGTTCGGCTTTACCCTTGGAAGAACAGGGAGCCGGAGAGTTCTGTGGCCGAAAGCCCCCGTGGTGGGGGGCGTGCTCCTCGGCGTGGGGGTGACCTGGTACAGCCTCACGAGTGCCCGCGGCGGGGAGAGCCCGGGGAGGAGAGCCACAGTCCGGGCACAGGTAGGAGGCTGACAGAACTCTACTGAAACCATTGCAGTGGTTCGCACTTCACAGCACAACCAAACCCAGTGCACACACTGGCCCTGCAAAACACTGCGGCAAACCTGCCAGCGATACCATACTTTGTTTTTAAGTAGTGCTGTACAACTTCAGCCAGCCCCAACTTTTTAGCCTAACACGCTCTCAGTTTTAAACTATTTTAAAAACATGATGGCGAAACGAAACTGTGTCCTGGTTGACAAACATGACACTTTGCCATCACTGCTACTGCACGTAATGTGTGTTAATACGCGGCGTCATGTAGAACAGCACTGCATCATTGCAAGAGCAAGTATGCTTCGGCTTCGCCATACTCTCCGACCATGTTCTTGTGGTGATATTCACCCTGCTTGTATTTGCGAGTAGCACAGTAACTGCTATTAATTTAGTCCTTTTGAAGTATTTATAGAGCCCTTTATACGTAGTTGTGGGGCGCTGAGGAGTATTTTCGGACAGTACCCGGTTGAGGAGGTAGTTGTTAGCAGAGTGTTGCATTTGTTGTGAAAGTGTGCGGCGAGTGTTGCATTTATAGTGATAGTATGTGGGAAGCTGTCTGTGTGTGTGTGGGGCTCTGTGTGTGTGTGGGGGGGGGGCTCTGTGTGTTTGTGTGTGTCATTTGCGAGAGATAAAGCTAGTGGCATTGTAAATGACAATGCCATTTATTTATGTTAAAAAAAACATAAATAAAAATAATGTCAAGAGCAATGCCAATAGCTCTAACTTTAACAAAGGCAAAACCATTGCATTGTAAATGCTTGTTGGAACTAGTGGAAGTAGCCATGCCGTATTTGGACTGCACGGGCTAAGTCTAAATATGGTTATGATTTCTATGCCTATATAAGGATAGGGTGCTTTATACCTATATAAGGGCATGAATTGGGAAAATTGCACTAGGGTCCTAAAATGCTACACATCACCCACTCCACTTTAATATGTTCAGCATTACTAAATAATATGCATTTAAAACCTATTTAAAGCATGTGTTTACAATTCCACCCAAAATACACAAAATGCATTTTAAATGGTTGCACACGAAAAATGAGTATTTGAACTGTACGCATTTGAAAGCAGTGTATTCATATGGAGCATATAAAATGTACCATTAATGCGAAACGTTTGAATCACAAACATTATATTTGTGAAATTGCTCTGTATTACAGAAAAAAAGTCGAGACCATTACATAGCTGAATATATAAACTGTTTTTGTTTTGAAGACAAGACCAAATATTGTCTCTAGGAAGTATTCAAAGAATTTCTTGTTCTCTAAGAATAGTTCTACTTTAGGCAGATTACTTAGTGCCAAAAAAGAAAAATATCAATTTTGATGATCATGTAGATGAGGGTATATGGGACTTTTCAAACCCCAAAAATGTGCCTATATGGGACTTTACAAACCCACAAAATGTGCCTGACATTCCTGAACCGCAGTCATACCCATCAAAACCTTCCCCTCCAGAAGATAGCATTGGTTTGGGTCATCTGTTAAACAGAGCTGCTGTTTATCACGGAGTCCCTATGCATTCCAATGACATTGAGGAAGATTTTCTCCTAGATACCTTTGAGCAGTCTCAGCGGTCTGCTCAAATTCTTTCCATGATCAAGGGGGTCATCAAACATGCTCCAGAGGTATTTAAAGACCCTGTACGCACTAGAATATTAAACCCTAGAATTGAGAAAAATATAGACCAGCACCCACAAATCCAGTCTACATCAAGGGCCACCTACCACTAGACTCATTAGTTGAGGCCAATGCTAAAAAGAGGGCAAATTCTCAAACTTCTGGAGAAGCACCCCCACCGGACAAGAAATCAAAAGTGATTGATGCGTCAGGTAAAAGAATAGCCGACAAGCTACAAATATTGGAAGTATAGCAAATACACAAGCCCTCCTCTCTCGTTACGATAGGGCTCATTATGATCAATTAGAAAAACTACTTGAGCACCTACCAGATCAGTACAAAGATCAAGCAAATGACCTTGTACAGGATGGCAAGCTGATATCCAATGCCTCTATAAAATGTGCGCTAGATGTCGCAGACACGATTTACAAAAAGGGGGTGGTGATGAACAGAGTGTCTGAGTTAAACAGACCACTCTTACCCAGTCCAAAGATCAGGGCTTGATCCATCACCGTTATTTATCTCACTGCCCCATCCCAGCTCAGAACCTGGCTATATGCAAATCAGTCTGTCCCTGGCCCAGTGCATCATGGGAACAGGGCAGACTAAACTACCAAGCCAATTCTTCACCAGAAAGGAGACAAGCTACCGGGGACCGGTTTCTGGCATTTCAGCCTTCTTCGGCCCGGCTTGCTTGAATCCTGATGGAGCAGTGAGAAAGGGACTCATGTCTGAGTATACCCTGCCACACCTATAGTGGCCAAAAACGATTTACAAAAAGGGGGTGGTGATGAACAGAGTGTCTGAGTTAAACAGACCACTCTTACCCAGTCCAAAGATCAGGGCTTGATCCATCACCGTTATTTATCTCACTGCCCCATCCCAGCTCAGAACCTGGCTATATGCAAATCAGTCTGTCCCTGGCCCAGTGCATCATGGGAACAGGGCAGACTAAACTACCAAGCCAATTCTTCACCAGAAAGGAGACAAGCTACCGGGGACCGGTTTCTGGCATTTCAGCCTTCTTCGGCCCGGCTTGCTTGAATCCTGATGGAGCAGTGAGAAAGGGACTCATGTCTGAGTATACCCTGCCACACCTATAGTGGCCAAAAACGATTTACAAAAAGGGGGTGGTGATGAACAGAGTGTCTGAGTTAAACAGACCACTCTTACCCAGTCCAAAGATCAGGGCTTGATCCATCACCGTTATTTATCTCACTGCCCCATCCCAGCTCAGAACCTGGCTATATGCAAATCAGTCTGTCCCTGGCCCAGTGCATCATGGGAACAGGGCAGACTAAACTACCAAGCCAATTCTTCACCAGAAAGGAGACAAGCTACCGGGGACCGGTTTCTGGCATTTCAGCCTTCTTCGGCCCGGCTTGCTTGAATCCTGATGGAGCAGTGAGAAAGGGACTCATGTCTGAGTATACCCTGCCACACCTATAGTGGCCAAAAACGATTTACAAAAAGGGGGTGGTGATGAACAGAGTGTCTGAGTTAAACAGACCACTCTTACCCAGTCCAAAGATCAGGGCTTGATCCATCACCGTTATTTATCTCACTGCCCCATCCCAGCTCAGAACCTGGCTATATGCAAATCAGTCTGTCCCTGGCCCAGTGCATCATGGGAACAGGGCAGACTAAACTACCAAGCCAATTCTTCACCAGAAAGGAGACAAGCTACCGGGGACCGGTTTCTGGCATTTCAGCCTTCTTCGGCCCGGCTTGCTTGAATCCTGATGGAGCAGTGAGAAAGGGACTCATGTCTGAGTATACCCTGCCACACCTATAGTGGCCAAAAACGATTTACAAAAAGGGGGTGGTGATGAACAGAGTGTCTGAGTTAAACAGACCACTCTTACCCAGTCCAAAGATCAGGGCTTGATCCATCACCGTTATTTATCTCACTGCCCCATCCCAGCTCAGAACCTGGCTATATGCAAATCAGTCTGTCCCTGGCCCAGTGCATCATGGGAACAGGGCAGACTAAACTACCAAGCCAATTCTTCACCAGAAAGGAGACAAGCTACCGGGGACCGGTTTCTGGCATTTCAGCCTTCTTCGGCCCGGCTTGCTTGAATCCTGATGGAGCAGTGAGAAAGGGACTCATGTCTGAGTATACCCTGCCACACCTATAGTGGCCAAAAACGATTTACAAAAAGGGGGTGGTGATGAACAGAGTGTCTGAGTTAAACAGACCACTCTTACCCAGTCCAAAGATCAGGGCTTGATCCATCACCGTTATTTATCTCACTGCCCCATCCCAGCTCAGAACCTGGCTATATGCAAATCAGTCTGTCCCTGGCCCAGTGCATCATGGGAACAGGGCAGACTAAACTACCAAGCCAATTCTTCACCAGAAAGGAGACAAGCTACCGGGGACCGGTTTCTGGCATTTCAGCCTTCTTCGGCCCGGCTTGCTTGAATCCTGATGGAGCAGTGAGAAAGGGACTCATGTCTGAGTATACCCTGCCACACCTATAGTGGCCAAAAACGATTTACAAAAAGGGGGTGGTGATGAACAGAGTGTCTGAGTTAAACAGACCACTCTTACCCAGTCCAAAGATCAGGGCTTGATCCATCACCGTTATTTATCTCACTGCCCCATCCCAGCTCAGAACCTGGCTATATGCAAATCAGTCTGTCCCTGGCCCAGTGCATCATGGGAACAGGGCAGACTAAACTACCAAGCCAATTCTTCACCAGAAAGGAGACAAGCTACCGGGGACCGGTTTCTGGCATTTCAGCCTTCTTCGGCCCGGCTTGCTTGAATCCTGATGGAGCAGTGAGAAAGGGACTCATGTCTGAGTATACCCTGCCACACCTATAGTGGCCAAAAACGATTTACAAAAAGGGGGTGGTGATGAAGTTAAACAGACCACTCTTACCCAGTCCAAAGATCAGGGCTTGATCATCACCGTTATGGAGTGAGCTAAAAAACGGTGTTGGATCTAGCCCTGATCTCTTGACTGGGTGAGAGCTTTCTGCTTAATTCAGAGACTCTGTCCCTCACCACCCCTTGTTGTAAATATTTTTGTCCACCCTAAGCGTGGAAGGGTATTCTCAGATGTGAGACCCTTGCTCATTGCACCATCAGGATTCAAGCAAACCGGGCCGAAGACGGCTGTAATGCCAGAAACCGGTCCCCGGGAGCTTGTTTCCTTCCCAGTGTAAGAATTGGCTTTTGTAGTTTGGTTTGCCCTGTTCCCATCATGCACTGGGACAGGAACAGACTAATTTGCATACAGCCAGGTTCTAAAACTGGGATGGTGCAGTGAGCTAAAAAACGGTGTTGGATCTAGCCCTGATCTCTTGACTGGGTGAGAGCTTTCTGCTTAATTCAGAGACTCTGTCCCTCACCACCCCTTGTTGTAAATATTTTTGTCCACCCTAAGCGTGGAAGGGTATTCTCAGATGTGAGACCCTT
This sequence comes from Lissotriton vulgaris, assembly GCF_964263255.1. Lineage (NCBI taxonomy): Eukaryota > Metazoa > Chordata > Amphibia > Caudata > Salamandridae > Lissotriton > Lissotriton vulgaris. Next base: position 236,486,826 of record NC_141698.1, on the reverse strand, counting down.
GCTCATTGCACCATCAGGATTCAAGCAAACCGGGCCGAAGACGGCTGTAATGCCAGAAACCGGTCCCCGGGAGCTTGTTTCCTTCCCAGTGTAAGAATTGGCTTTTGTAGTTTGGTTTGCCCTGTTCCCATCATGCACTGGGACAGGAACAGACTAATTTGCATACAGCCAGGTTCTAAAACTGGGATGGTGCAGTGAGCTAAAAAACGGTGTTGGATCTAGCCCTGATCTCTTGACTGGGTGAGAGCTTTCTGCTTAATTCAGAGACTCTGTCCCTCACCACCCCTTGTTGTAAATATTTTTGTCCACCCTAAGCGTGGAAGGGTATTCTCAGATGTGAGACCCTTGCTCATTGCACCATCAGGATTCAAGCAAACCGGGCCGAAGACGGCTGTAATGCCAGAAACCGGTCCCCGGGAGCTTGTTTCCTTCCCAGTGTAAGAATTGGCTTTTGTAGTTTGGTTTGCCCTGTTCCCATCATGCACTGGGACAGGAACAGACTAATTTGCATACAGCCAGGTTCTAAAACTGGGATGGTGCAGTGAGCTAAAAAACGGTGTTGGATCTAGCCCTGATCTCTTGACTGGGTGAGAGCTTTCTGCTTAATTCAGAGACTCTGTCCCTCACCACCCCTTGTTGTAAATATTTTTGTCCACCCTAAGCGTGGAAGGGTATTCTCAGATGTGAGACCCTTGCTCATTGCACCATCAGGATTCAAGCAAACCGGGCCGAAGACGGCTGTAATGCCAGAAACCGGTCCCCGGGAGCTTGTTTCCTTCCCAGTGTAAGAATTGGCTTTTGTAGTTTGGTTTGCCCTGTTCCCATCATGCACTGGGACAGGAACAGACTAATTTGCATACAGCCAGGTTCTAAAACTGGGATGGTGCAGTGAGCTAAAAAACGGTGTTGGATCTAGCCCTGATCTCTTGACTGGGTGAGAGCTTTCTGCTTAATTCAGAGACTCTGTCCCTCACCACCCCTTGTTGTAAATATTTTTGTCCACCCTAAGCGTGGAAGGGTATTCTCAGATGTGAGACCCTTGCTCATTGCACCATCAGGATTCAAGCAAACCGGGCCGAAGACGGCTGTAATGCCAGAAACCGGTCCCCGGGAGCTTGTTTCCTTCCCAGTGTAAGAATTGGCTTTTGTAGTTTGGTTTGCCCTGTTCCCATCATGCACTGGGACAGGAACAGACTAATTTGCATACAGCCAGGTTCTAAAACTGGGATGGTGCAGTGAGCTAAAAAACGGTGTTGGATCTAGCCCTGATCTCTTGACTGGGTGAGAGCTTTCTGCTTAATTCAGAGACTCTGTCCCTCACCACCCCTTGTTGTAAATATTTTTGTCCACCCTAAGCGTGGAAGGGTATTCTCAGATGTGAGACCCTTGCTCATTGCACCATCAGGATTCAAGCAAACCGGGCCGAAGACGGCTGTAATGCCAGAAACCGGTCCCCGGGAGCTTGTTTCCTTCCCAGTGTAAGAATTGGCTTTTGTAGTTTGGTTTGCCCTGTTCCCATCATGCACTGGGACAGGAACAGACTAATTTGCATACAGCCAGGTTCTAAAACTGGGATGGTGCAGTGAGCTAAAAAACGGTGTTGGATCTAGCCCTGATCTCTTGACTGGGTGAGAGCTTTCTGCTTAATTCAGAGACTCTGTCCCTCACCACCCCTTGTTGTAAATATTTTTGTCCACCCTAAGCGTGGAAGGGTATTCTCAGATGTGAGACCCTTGCTCATTGCACCATCAGGATTCAAGCAAACCGGGCCGAAGACGGCTGTAATGCCAGAAACCGGTCCCCGGGAGCTTGTTTCCTTCCCAGTGTAAGAATTGGCTTTTGTAGTTTGGTTTGCCCTGTTCCCATCATGCACTGGGACAGGAACAGACTAATTTGCATACAGCCAGGTTCTAAAACTGGGATGGTGCAGTGAGCTAAAAAACGGTGTTGGATCTAGCCCTGATCTCTTGACTGGGTGAGGGCTTTCTGCTTAATTCAGAGACTCTGTCCCTCACCACCCCTTGTTGTAAATATTTTTGTCCACCCTAAGCGTGGAAGGGTATTCTCAGATGTGAGACCCTTGCTCATTGCACCATCAGGATTCAAGCAAACCGGGCCGAAGACGGCTGTAATGCCAGAAACCGGTCCCCGGGAGCTTGTTTCCTTCCCAGTGTAAGAATTGGCTTTTGTAGTTTGGTTTGCCCTGTTCCCATCATGCACTGGGACAGGAACAGACTAATTTGCATACAGCCAGGTTCTAAAACTGGGATGGTGCAGTGAGCTAAAAAACGGTGTTGGATCTAGCCCTGATCTCTTGACTGGGTGAGAGCTTTCTGCTTAATTCAGAGACTCTGTCCCTCACCACCCCTTGTTGTAAATATTTTTGTCCACCCTAAGCGTGGAAGGGTATTCTCAGATGTGAGACCCTTGCTCATTGCACCATCAGGATTCAAGCAAACCGGGCCGAAGACGGCTGTAATGCCAGAAACCGGTCCCCGGGAGCTTGTTTCCTTCCCAGTGTAAGAATTGGCTTTTGTAGTTTGGTTTGCCCTGTTCCCATCATGCACTGGGACAGGAACAGACTAATTTGCATACAGCCAGGTTCTAAAACTGGGATGGTGCAGTGAGCTAAAAAACGGTGTTGGATCTAGCCCTGATCTCTTGACTGGGTGAGAGCTTTCTGCTTAATTCAGAGACTCTGTCCCTCACCACCCCTTGTTGTAAATATAGATGTCGCAGACACAGCATCCAGGGCTGTAAATACCAGTGTCATACTTAGGAAACATGCATGGTTACGCATTTCAGGGTTTAAACAAGAAGTGCAAACCACCTTTTTAAACCAACAATTTAACCAGAACCAGTTATTTGGCCCAGAGGTAGCCACTACACTGGAAAAAATGAAGAAAGATACCGACACCGCAAAGTCTATGGTGGCTTTACAGTCCACACCAGCTAGAAGCTCCTTTCGTCGCTCCTTCTAAAAAGGAGGCTCCAAACAAACTGGAGCAGACACTATATCTTTCAAATCACAAATGACCTCTAACAAGGGATACTTTATGGTTTAAATCTTTTATTATTTTTAGCAAAACAGAAAAAACAGAGACCAGTCGCCAAGCAGTATATCAGTTCTAAGCCAGGTACAGGGAGCTTCCATCATTCGTAACGCAATAAAAATACAAGCAATGTCCCTGGAACAGGGTCCCTGTCGTGGGAAGCCTAGGTCTCGAATTTCACCCCCCTCCCCCTCCCTCCCTCGTCCCCTCCTTGTCCAGTTAAGCAAAGCTATAAAAAGGAAAAAGAAAAACCAAGTGTAATGAGTTAGTCCTCTCTCCCGGGTACAGGAATGTATGTTAAACCCTGGGTGTGATCTTCCGCTTCCGCGGCTGGGCTTCGTCCTCTTCAATTGGAGTGTCTGCTAGTCGCAGTAAGCGCAGATATCGGGGGCAACTTAGCTCCCTGAATTCGCCAGTAGGCAGGGTCAGGAACGGCTGCCAAAGAGCAGCGAACTCTTCGCCTCGTCCCGTCTTTGCCAGAGATAACTTTTCCATCCCTAATATCGTCCACAGTCTATGTAACCAGACAGAGTGTGGGGGCGGTTGAGTGGACCTCCAGTGTGCCACAATGTTCTGTACAGCTGCCCCCAGTGCTATTGCTATGAGTTGCCCTCTCCTGGACTTCAAGGGGTACATTAGCGTGTTAGGGAGACCTAGTAGGACATATGCCGGGAATCTGGGAAGTTGCGTGTCGAAGTGGGAGTCTATCTCGTCTAGAATGGATTTCCAATAGGGCTGCAAGTGGTCACAGCTCCATAACAGGTGTTCCAAGGTGCCCTTCTCCACAGCCCCTCCAACAACGGTCACTAACCCGGGGATCCCATTGGTGTAGGCGGTCTGGTGTGTGGTACCAGTAGGTGGCTACCTTAGTCAGTGTTTCTGTGAGGCCTGTGTGGTAAGCCGAGTGTCTGGCCCTGTGGTATATGCCCCCCCCCCCATTCCTTGTGCGTGAGCAGCCTTCCCAAGTCTCTCTCCCACCGGACCCTTCCTGCGTTGTGCGTGAATTTGTTGGTGAGGAGGAGTTGTTGGTATAGGTCTGAGATCAGTTTCTTATCTGAGGAGCGTGTCAGGACCAATTTCTCGTATGTGGTGAGAAAGCGTTGTGCGCCAGGTCTGACCGAGGGTTGTAAGGCCCAATGTCGCTCCTGTAGGTAGGGCAGACGATCCTTTTCCGGAATGCCATAATCCTCCTTCACTTTCTGAAAGGGTAGGATCCCATTTAAATCAAACAGGTGCCCCAGCTCTCTACAGGGAGTGCGTCTCCAATCCGTGAATGCCTTGGGGTCCAGGCCCGGGGTAAAGTCGGGGTTATCAAAAAGCGGGGTCATCGGTGAGGGGAACGAAGTCAGATCATGCCGAACTGCTACCTTGTCCCACACCTCCAGGACCGTGCTTGTGATTTGGGACGCATAAAGGTTAGGGGGCCTATGTCCCTTAGGCAGGAATGGGATGCCCTGAAGAGGTCTGGCTGCCACCGCCTGGTCTTGAAAGAGCCAAGTTTTGCCTGACTCTAGTTGGTGCCATTCTACCAGGGTGCGGAGCTGTGCTGCTTGGAAATACAAAGTGAGATCTGGAACCCCTACACCGCCGTGTTCAGGGGGAAGTACTGCGATCGCGTGCTTAAATCGTGGGCGGCGGCCGTTCCATATGAAACGTGCCAGATCAGCCTGTGCCTGTTGAAGCCAGCCCAGTTGGGGGCGCAGCGGGAGCGTCTGGAACACATACAGAAACTGTGGCAACAGGGTCATTTTGACAGCAGCTATCTGACCTAGCCCGGAGAGCGAATGCCGATTCCATCTCCTGAGTTAGTCAGTAAGACGGGAGCGGAGCCTGGTGTAGTTCGCCTCTGTGGTAGCCTGCAGGGTCGGGCCCAGGAGGACTTCCAGATACGGGATCGTGGAGTCGGACCATTTCAGGTCAAACTCTACTTTGGCGTCGGCGAGCACTTCTGCAGATAAGGATATGTTTAAAGCCTCTGACTTCTCTATGTTGACTTTAAAACCTGATGCCGCTCCGAACGTATGGAGCTCAATAAGAAGGGCCCTAAGGGATTGCATCGGTTCGGTCAGAGAAAGCAGGATGTCATCTGCATATAGGCTAATCTTGTGTATGTCCCCGCCGAATTTGATCCCTTTGAGGTCATGTTGCCTGATCCGCTGCGCCAGCGGCTCCATATAAAGCGCAAATAGGATTGGAGAAAGGGGGCACCCTTGTCTGGTGCCTCTGCCGATCGGGAATCTTGGGGAGGTGAGGCCGTTGACTCGAACCGTGGCGTTAGGTTGGCGATAGCAGTTGAATATGCGGTTACGGAGTGTCTCCCCTAGGCCGAATCGTTGCAACACGAGTTCTAGATAGGGCCAATGTACCCTATCGAAGGCCTTTTCTGCATCGATCGTGCACAGCATACAGTCTGGCCGCGCCCGAGACCCTGCCTCTATGAGGTGGAAGACTCATTTGGTGTTGTCACTGGTTTGTCGCTGGGTAATAAAGCCCGCCTGGTCAGGTTCCACCTGTTCCTGCATGTACGGTGCCAATCTATTCGCGAGAATGCCCGTGTAGAGCTTGAGGTCAATATTCAGGAGGGAGATTGGTCTATAAGAGCTACATCGGGTATGATCACGGCCTGGTTTGGGTATGACTGATATCGCCGCTTCCAACAAGTCTGCTGGGATTGCCCCTGTTTGATCAAAGGTGTTGAAGAGGTCCCGTAAGATCGGGGCCACCTGATGGCAGAGTGTATTATAGAAGGCCGCTGAGTAGCCGTCGGGGCCAGGTGATTTCCCTAGTTTGAGGCGGGATATCGCTTATATCACCTCCTCCAATCCGATAGGCCGATCCAAGAACTCCGCCTGTGCCTCGTTCAACGATGGGAGAGGCACACTGTCCAGGTATCCCTGGCTTGCTAACATATCGGTGTATCTGCTGCATATAGGTTGGCATAGAAGTCACCGAATGTCGCAGCAATGGTCGCATCATCTGTGATCTGCTCACCCTGACCGGTCCTAACCGCGCGTATGCTTTGCCTTTGGCGCTGCTCACGTAGCTTGCTCGCTAACAGTTTCCCGCATCTGTCCCCTCCTGTGTAGTACGCGTGCCTAAGACGTAATGCGGCGTATTCTGCCACATACTGGTCTAGGGCCGCCAGCAGTTTCCTCTCTGTGCAGAGTTGACGCCACGCTCGCGCCGCCCCCGTACGCTGATGCATCTGCTCCAACTCCTTGACCCGCTGGGCTATTTCAGCCCTCTTCTGAGCCCGTTCCTTATTGTTGGCCAAGGCTATGGAGATAAATTTTCCCCTGAGAGCCGCCTTAAGTGCGGCCTATTGGGTGGCTTCAGTAGTGTCCTCATTAGCATTATGAGTGAGAAATTGGGAGATGGCGGACTCTATCTGTTTAATGTTAGCAGGGCTCTGGAGCAGATTGTCCCAAAGGCGCCATTGCCGTTGCGGGCTGGCGTGCTCGGGAAGAGAAAGGATGCCAGCATCGGGGAATGGTCCGATAGTGAGGTCGGTAGGATGTCGACATCCTGTGCGCGGAGGACCAACTGTGGGGAGCATAGAAAATAATCAAGCCTCGCATACGTCTTATGAGCTGCTGAGTAGTAAGTGTACGCTGTGGTTTGTGGGTGAAGGTGTCTCCATAAATCTGTCAAACCCAGGTCAGCAAGATGTGTACGACCCGCCCCCTAAAGTGCCCCTACTTGCCCATATCGTTGGTTACAGCGATCAGCTGTGTTGTGGAACACTATGTTGAGATCTCCGCCCAGGAGCAGATGTGGGTTCGTGCTGGCAGTAGCTGTCTCTAGTGCTGCGTGAAGGAATTTCTCCTGGCCCTCATTAGGTGCGTAGATGGAACCTATTAATAATGTGTGTCCCCCAATCATAAAGCGGTGCACTAGCAGCCTGCCTTTGAGCTCTGCTTCCTTCTGTAGGGCCTGTCCGGGAAAGGATCTTGACACCAATATCGCTACTCCTGCAACTTTCTTAGCTGCTGAGGAGAAAAACTGCAAGGGGAAGGCCCGAGATTTAAGGCGGTGATGGTCCTTTGGCAGCAGATGTGTCTCCTGTGTCAGCAGCAGTATGTTCCAGGAGGGAGAGTATCGCTCAGCATTTAATAGGGTTATTGAGCCCTCTCACATTGAGGGAAAGAATAGTCAGTGGGCGGGACATTCTAATCGGGTAGAGTGGCCTGGGCTGAGCAGCGCGCCCTGCGGAACAGGAATTGGAACTTCAAAAGAAAAGGGCCTTGGACAAGGAGGGCCCACCCCACCCCACAACACCCCCGGATCCCTCCCTAACCCCACCTTCCCAGTGCTGTCTCCCCCATGGACTGGCAAGAACCCCCCCAACTTCTCCCCAACAACCCACTCCACCCTCTCCCCCCCGACCCAACGTGTGAGTCCCAGACTCGAGTCATAGTCCCAGGCCTGTCTAGAGTCAAACCAGGCCTGTAGAGTCCGTAAATGGTAGTTCAACATAGAGGAGCGGGGCAACAGTAGCCCCCATGGCCCCCCGGCCTCCCCCCCCTTTGCGTATTGGTGCATTAAATCGACCCCCAAACCTCATTTTATCAGCCCGAGCTCGTTGTGTCTTTGACCACCTCCTGAATAGCCGCAGCCTGCTCCTGTGCTACTGTTTCAGGGTCTGGTTTGAGGCCTTTCTTGGGGTGGCGTCGTCTCCTTACTTGCTGCCATCCATCAGCTTGCGATGAGGAGGGAACCTCGTACCGCCGCCTCTGCGAAAGTCCTCCAGGCGGCTCATCCTCCTCGGCGTCGATGCCCAGCAAGGTGCAAGTGTCACGGAAGGATCTCATCTGGTGCAGGGCGCCCTGCCATTTGAAGATTATCCGAAAAGGATGGCCCCATGAATATGGTATTCCTTTCTCTTGGAGAAAGGTTGTGACAGTTCCGAAGGATTTCCGCTTCTGTAGCGTGATGGCCGAGAGGTCCTGAAATGAGGCCACCGAATGGCCTCTGAAGTTAAGATGTTGCTTCTGATGCGCCTCCCTCAGGATACGTTCTTTCAACGGGAAATCGGGAAGGAAAGCCAGAATGTCTGGTGGAGGGGCAGGGGCCCTTCTGTTCAGACCCACTCTGTGTGCCCGGTCTATGCGGACCTCGAAGTCGGCTGGTTCCCCAAGGATCTCCCGGAAGAGCTCTTGTAGGTAGCATGACACGCTGTTACCCTCGGCTTTTAAAGGAACTCCCCGCACGCGGATGTTGTTCCTCCGGGAGCGTGCGCCTGAAGGTCTACCTGCTGTTCTCGGAGCTGGAGTACCTCTTGCCGCAAAAATTCGACTTCTTCGCTGCATGCTTGGTCTGCGGTCTCTACTGCCGCCACTCGTTCGCCCAGTCCATCCACGTCTCTGCGTAGTTCTCGTTGTTCCCCGGCCAGATCCTGTTTCAAGGCCGTGAAGTCGTCCCGTAGGGTATTGAATAGGGTTTCCAGGAACGCCTTAGTGATTGGGGCATTCCCGTCCTCCTGCGGTGCAGTGGTGGCCTGGGAGGTAGGCGATGGAGGCGTGCGGGCCTTATCCCCCTTCGTGGCGCTCTTTGCCAGCATGTCCAGTATTGTACGGCCTGCCCTGCGGCCCGCGTTTGCCATAAACCCCAGTCACTGGGGTGGGCGGGAGGGCTCCTCAGGAAGAGCGCTTCCCAGGGTCCCAGTGAGAGAAGCCGGGAGCTAGTGAGTGCAGGAGCGACGCCCCGGAGGGACTACTCCGGCCCGTTCAAGATGATGCTGAGCAGCGGGTTAGTAACTGAGGTGTCTTACACTCACCACCAAGTCCGGTGTTCCTTAGGGCTCTGCGTGTGTCTGCAGGCGGCGGGAATTGGTGGAGCTGCTATATCAGGTGCTCATGTGACTCCCCCTCATATGGTGCAGGCTTCTTCGGGTGTCGGGGCTGAGTCTTTGCTACCAGCGCAGCCGGGCCAGACCCGGCAGGGTCAGCTCACTAATGGCGGGCCAACCGGCAAGGCGCAGCTCGTTCAGGCGTCCCAAGCAAATCCCTGTAGTTGCTGCTGTGTAGGCCTGAGGCCGGAGTCTCTGGTGTCCGGTCAGCCTCTCTCTGTGCGCTCTTCTCTGGGCTGCTTAGGGGCAGGCCCCCAAAGCAGCGCTGCTAGCGTTATCAGGGGTGCGCCAAGGTGCTTCTGCGCTGACCTGAGCTGGGGGGCAGCAGACGCTGGGGCCAGACTTCGCCCGTGGTGCAGCGCTGGATCTCAGGTGCAGGCCTGTCTGCGCACTCGGGTACAGCCGGAGGCCGCCCGAGCGTCCGTGGCCTCCCGCCGCCAGAGCAGGCCCGGCGCCGGGGTCTCAATTGGCGCCTCCTCGGCGGGAGGGCTGGCAGCGGGTATGTGATATCCGGCCCTGTGGATCCGGCCTCTTCGTCGGTGTCCAGGCACAGGCCCAAGATCCGGGGCAGCCCGCGGACCGCGTCTGCCCAGGAGTGCAGCGTGAGGGCTCCCGCCCGGCACTCCCACAGGACCAGGGCTCGCAGGTGTCCAGGCTAGGCCCAACGCCGGGGCCTCAGGTAGCGGCGGCCGGCCGGAGCTGCAGGCGGCCCTCGGGCCCGTCGGACCCGCCGATCTTCCAGTTTCGGCTTCTCCGCTGTGTCGGCGGTCTAGCAGCCCCTCGGGGTCCCCGGCAAGGCAGAATCCCACGCCGCCGATGTGTCGTCAGGCCGCGGGCTCCGCTGGGCAGCCCGGCGCCGCCATTGCACCGATCCCGCAAGTCCCGGCCTCCACGAGGTAAAGGCTCCTGCCGCCGCTGCAGAACTCGACCAGGAGTGAGTCGCTTTGTGGCACAGCCCCGCCGCAGCAGTGTAGGGCAATTTCAGGGGGTTTTGCAGCCAATACTAGGGTTTTACGGGGTTAGGACCGGGGAGCCATGCGAAACACGTCCGCTCAAGCCGCCATCTTAGCCACGCCCCCCCACAAGGGATACTTTAGAGGAGGATACAGAGGCAATAATAACAAAGGAAGAGGTCGCGGTAAAAATAACAACCAATCCTCTTCCGCCACAAAACAGTGACTTCCCTCTGCTCCCCCCACAGTATTCCACTCCTGTAGGGGGCAGATTAACACAGTTCCTGCTTGTCTGGAACTCCATTACAACAGACAAGTGGTAAGACAGTTTATCCAACATGGCTACTGCCTAGAACAGGGGTCTCCAAACCGGTCCTGGAGGGCCGGATCCATGCCAGATTTTTTGGATATCCCCATTGAGATATATGTAGTTATTTTAAAAATCTGGCATGGATTCGGCCCTCCAGGACCGGTTTGGGGACCCCTGGCCTAGAACTTACAGCAGCCCCTCCAACCATACCTCCCAGGCAGCGTCCAATGTCTACAGGCCATCTGACTCTGCTTCAACAGGAGGTTCTATCACTTCTACAAAAATATGCTATTCAAATAGTTCCTTTAGAAGAACAAGGAACAGGGGTGTAACGGGGTCTACCGGAGGCCTTCGGGGTGTGCAATGTCCCCACAGAGACAAGGTACCTTATACCCGCGAGGCGGAGGGCGGACCGAGGGGAAGCCTGACTTAATGCTTGTGCCACCCCCCCCCCCCCTCTTTCTCTTCCTTCACCGCAGGACCTGGGCGCAAGCGGGACGGATCAGGAATACGAGTGGCCCTTTAAATCATGGAACGAAGCGGAGTGGGAGGAGCCGACCTATCACAGTTTCCTGTCAAAAGGTGAGCCTACCGAAGCCCAGGGGTGCTTGTTCACCCGGAGGTCGGAAGAGAGGAGTGTGCGGAGTTGCGAGAGGAGAAGTCGGAGGCAGGACGAACGGAGGACGAGAGGAGCGGAACATCGGAGGCAGGACGAACGGAGGACGAGAGGAGTGGAACATCGGAGGCAGGACGAACGGAGGACGAGAGGAGCGGAACATCGGAGTAAGGATCGAGGGGAATCGTAGGAGAAGGAGGTCGGCGAGAGCCATCCAGCGCCATTGGAATCGAGGGATCAAGGCACGTAACCGGAGCAGACTCGGCGCCTGCATCGGACGGAGGAAAGCCAGGAGGCCACCGTTCCTGTGAGCCGCCCAGCCACTCACCCAGGGGAGGTGCGTGGCTCAGTCAGGTGCGTGACCGGATTAGGGGCTGGGTAGAAAGCAGAAGTACACTAGGTACAAACTCACGGGACGTCTGACCTCCTGGTACCCTTTCCCTGTGCACATATACTCCCTCACTTTAGTGCACTGTATTAAAAGAGCACCGGTGTATTCTCCCCTCACTCCCTTCCCTTTACTGGTTTTCTCGGGACGGAAGTCTCACACAATTCTTGTCTTCTCTTTGCTTTTGGGGCTGGAGAGCCACTCCACACGCCGTGACGGACTCCGAAGAGGAAGAACCCCCCCCTAGAGGACCGGAAGGGATCCGTAAAACAGAGAAGGTCCGTCATAGGAGGAGAAGCAGAAGCCGGTCCCCCCGGAGGCCCCCTTCCACAAGAAAGAGTTGTACTGAACAGTTGTTTGCCTCAATAAAGCCTCACTTACCTCGAACACGACTATTGCCTATAACTGCGGCGCCGCTACCCGCCCAAAGCGTAACAAGGAGTTTACGCGCTGTACTTTCTAATTCCCAAGAAAGACGGAACACTAAAGCCAATTCTAGACCTCAGGCCCTTCAACCATTACATACAATCAGATCATTTTCATATGATCACTCTACAACAAGTGCTTCCACTGCTACAACAAGGCGACTTCCTTACAACACTAGATTTAAAGGACGCCTACTTCCATATCCCCATACATCCTGCTCACAGAAAGTATCTCAGGTTTGTACTGGAAGGACAACACTATCAGTTCAAAGTCCTTCCATTCGGAGTGACAACGGCACCACGTGTATTCACAAAGTGCTTGGCAGTGGTAGCAGCACATCTCAGACGACAACAAATACATGTCTTCCCTTATCTAGACGACTGGCTCATAAAAGTCAAGTCATTCAATCAGTGTGCCCAACACACACATCAAACAGTTCAAACGTTGCACGACTTAGGGTTTAACATAAACTACACCAAATCGCACCTGCAGCCTTCGCATTTACATCAGTATCTAGGGGCTACACTAAACACGTCTACAGCCCTAGCGTATCCCAGTCCAGCCAGGATACAAAACATTCAAGCCTTAGTCGACACTTTTCAACACCAACAGTCTCTGCAAGCCAGGATGTTCATGAGACTAATAGGCATGATGGCATCTTGCATCTTCATAGTACCACACGCAAGATTGCAAATGCGTCCATTACAAGAGTGCCTAGCACAACAGTGGAACCAAGTTCAAGGTCAGCGAAAAGACCTGGTGTTGGTAGACAGCCGCATGCATCGCTCTTTGCAGTGGTGGAACACCAAAAACTTAACAAAGGGGCGGCCGTTCCTCGAGCCTGTTCCACAAGTAGTGATCACAACAGACGCATCTCTCACAGGGTGGGGAGCCCATCTCTTACATCAACCAACTCTGGGTCAATGGACCAATAAACATAAACTGTTCCATATCAACCATCTAGAGTTGCTGGCAATATTCTTAGCACTCAAAACTTTTCAACTTCAAGTACAAAACAAAGCTGTCCTAATCCGGACGGACAATATGACAGCCATGTACTATATACAAAAACAGGGGGGGGACACACTCTCTGCAACTGTCCCAGCTTGCACAGAACATTTGGAGAGGGCCATTCCTCAAAACATACATCTGTTGGCGGAACACCTTCCAGGAGTTCACAATCAGATAGCAGATCTGTTAAGTCGGCAGTCACAACAGATTCACGAATGGGAACTACATCCACAAGTTCTTCAACCATTCTTCCAAAGGTGGGGGCACCCACACATAGATCTGTTTGCCACCCACGAAAATGCAAAATGCCCAGCCTTCGCCGCCAGGTTTCCACACCCACTGTCCGAAGGCAATGCGATATGGATGAACTGGTCAGGCAGATTTGCGTACGCTTTTCCGCCTCTCCCACTCATTCCATCAGTAGTGCGCAAGCTCAGACAAGTCTCTCACATTGATCCTAGTAGCACCCACATGGGCACGCCAACCGTGGTTCACCACACTACTAGAGCTCTCTCTAGTTCCACATCAAAAGCTACAGCTCACACCCTCCCTGTTAACACAGAACAATGGAGAAATCAGACACCCAGACCCAAACCAACTGAATTTGGCAATCTGGCTCCTGAAGTCCTAGAGTTTGGTTATCTAAACCTACCACCAGACTGTATGAATATCATTAAAGAGGCTAGGAGACCTACTACCAGAGCGTGTTATGCCGCTAAATGGAAAAGATTTGCCATGTATTGCAACAATAACCAAATTGATCCCCTAGATGCTTCCATCCAGAATATCATTTGCTACCTTTTACATTTACAAAGGCCTAACTTGGCATATTCTTCCATACGCCTGCACCTGGCAGCAATTGCAGCCTATTTACAAAACAGGCAACATCTGTCTCTCTTCAGAGTACCTGGAATCAAAGCATTCATGGAAGGATTAAAAAGAATAATCCCACCCAGATTGCCACCTTCTCCTGTGTGAAACCTGAATCTTGTCCTTACAAGACTCATGGGGCCCCCTTTCGAGCCTCTACATAAATGTGAACTGCAATTCCTAACATGGAAAACAGCTTTCCTTGTTGCCATTACTTCTCTCAGAAGAGTAAGTGAGATACAAGCTTTCACTATACAAGAACCATTTTTTCGAATACATCCTAACAAAGTGGTTCTTCGATCTAATCCAAAATTTCTTCCAAAGGTCATCACTCCTTTTCACCTAAATCAATTCGTAGAGTTACCTGTGTTTTTCCAAAACCCAGACTTGTAGCAGAAAGGGCTTTACACACACTAGATGTTAAGAGGGCTCTCTTATACTATATTGATAGAACTAAATCCTTTCGAAAGACAAAACAACTGTTTGTATCTTTCTCCCCTCCACACAAAGGCAACCCCATCCCCAAAGGTGGGATTGCAAGGTGGATTGTAAAGTGTATACAAATATGCTATATTAAAGCTAAACGTACATTAGCAGTTCCGCCGGAGGAAGTCCAGTTCGTCTTTGCATGTTTCGTTGTATCTCCGACTGCATTCTGGTCAGGCTTGGTTTGTCCGCAGCGCTGATCTCTCGCTGCCTGCTGCGGGTGAAACGTATAAGCATGTATAATGGAGGAGGCTTGAACAATCATGGGTGGGAGCTCAGCTTCGGCGGCTCAGCCCACCCGAACTGTGTTAGCCCCAGTCCCCCACAGACCCGTACCTGCCTCCAGTCCCTGGCTGCTCGCTGTTCCTCCCGCACACGTCACTGGGCCGCGCCGGCATGCGGCGGTTGCAGGGCGACTGACGTGCATTGCGCGCGCCGTGCCCTGGTTGTTTGCAAGCGAGTGTGTGCATCTGCTGCTCCCGCTGCTTGCACCGTGCCTAGCACCGTACCCCCGGGCACCACCGGGGAGCCCCGCAGGGGGCAGCGGAGGCGGCTCCCCGGGCCCGCGGGAGCTCCATGTAGCGCCACCACCTGCATCCACCTTCTTGGGCTGCGAGGCGGCGCTGAGAGGTGAGTGCGGGGACGATTAGTGTCAGAGCATAACTTATATTAAACTCTCTGGGGAGCACCTTCCACACCCCTTAAACGCAGTTGCCAGCAACCTCAGCTGGGCATCCCTGCTGGTGTGCATCTCCTCTACCATGTGCCCGCCAGCTCCCCGGCGTGCCCTCTACCCACATCCCATGCCTCTCACTCTTAGTGCTCAGTGAAGGATGCGGACCCGCCCCTCGCTTTGCAGTCACCCCTCGGTGGTGTGTGTGTGGCGCTCCAGACCACGGCAGCCTCCGGGAGTTGTGATAGCGACCCTGGAAGCACTTCTAGGCTGCCAACCTGCACGCATCGGGTGCCCTGCAACAGCTCTATTTACGGTATGCGCCGCCACACGCAGCCCGTGTCCTGCTTCAACCTTGTCTATCACACGGATGCTGATGCTGTCGCCCTGTCTCGTTATCGCGCCCCACAGCTCAATGCTATTGCGCACCTATCAGAAACATGTCAATTTAGCGCTTGCTTGAATCCCAGCGTCTGAGCATTGTGAGCCTTTGCAGTCTGGGACTGGACGCTAGCTGCCTGGAGCGACAGCACGAGAATACGCGCTGCTTGCCTAGCATCCTCCAGCGCGCCCCTACAGCTTACTGCCTTTTCCAGGACATGTGAATGCATCCAATCACAGTGAAAGCTGTAACTCCCTGATCTGTCTCAAAATGTATTTCTATTTTATTTATTGTTTTATTTTAAAAGTTGTATATAGTGCTAGTTTGGTCCGTAGGTATCGGAGCGCTTTACATACACACTGTAAAAAACCAGACGTAAAGAATACTGTACTGCGTTTATCTATTTGTTTTAGAGTACACGGTGTATGCACCCATCATTCGGATTGTCGGGTTTTTATGGATTAATTCCTGGCACTTCTCAAATAGACTGTAGCATCGTCATTGACGCAATGCCGGCGCTCCTAAGATAGGGCTGTGTCTGTTTTGTTCGGGTGGTGCCAGGATTTCTCAGCAGGAAGTTTAAGTGGAAGCGCTGATGCAATTCAACTGCAGTCCAATGCAAATGGTGAGATTGCCATATCTTGTTGATGGGGCTACAATACTTTTAATGGCAGAGTACCTATTCTTCACGGTAAGGCAGTGCTAGAACTGAAACAACCGCAGTACACCCAAGCAAGAATAGCATTGCTAATGGCAAAGCCAATACTTTTAAACGTGTAGTACAAGTACAGCTATATTAATTGGGCGAGTAGCAATATTTCTCTCTCCATTTCTGTGCATCCGTTAATGCAAGACTGAACGTTAACCAGACCTATATTACTGTTAATAGAAACGCACTGGCTATTTGCAGCTAGACGCTAATACTTTTAGTGGGACCGTTTCAGTAATCCCCAGTAGAACTATAATAATTTCTATGGGAGAAAGCCAGCTTTTATCGGAGGGACTGTAATACCTGTCAAACGCTAGTTTTTGCTCTTCTCAAATCTACTGCAATGCTTGTATTGAGTGTTAACATTTCTTCACAAGAATACAACTTTAAATTGCGTAGTACAAACACTGGCAAGCGTTTCTGAAGTAAATTTAAAAGAGCACTACCAGCACTCACTGACAAGACTGGAAACGTTTAAGGCGGCCAGTACCCATACATCCCAGCCAAATTGCGATACTTTTAATTGATAGTATGAACGCTTGTTAATGGGACTGTACCACCCTGCCGGTTGGGGGGTGGACAATATAAGCACTAATCTACGGAGAGGTATTACTTTCAATATGATGGTATAACACTTCTCTCCCTCACTGGGGCGTATTCAGTTGAACCACGCTGGCATTACTTACAAGGGCAGCAGTACTTTTAATTGATGGGGCCAGCACTTACCAGCTGTAACGCTGGATGTCATCTTTTCAGTAGGAGTACCAACACTTGCCATTAGGACTATAATACTTTTAATGGATCACTGACATCACCTTTCGCTAGGACTATTACATTATCAGTTAGTCAGTACCATCATTTCTCAATAGTTCTGTTGTAATCTTAATGAGGATTCACCAGTGCTTCTCAGCACGACTGTTATACTTTTACCCGGGCAGTATCAGCAAAACCGCAAAACAGGGGAGGAGCCAAGATGGCGATCGGAACGGACGCGTAGGCTCCCGGCTCCGTGAACCTCCGAGCCCCGCACGACTATCCTGCACACCATCCTGGCATCGCGCTATACTCTGTGTTGGGGAAGAAGCGCTGAAACTGATGACGCGGCCCCGATCTCCCTGTCGGCCCCAGAACCGGAGAAATCTGCGACAGCAGTCAGCGGCCCTGATGACCCTGGAGCCGGGACGTAGGCTGTAGAAAATGGCCGGGTGAAAAGACAACAACAGCGGCCATTTGCACTGGAGCAGAATCGATCTGTTGATGTGCAGTGACCATCGGCCGGATTTTTGCCGCCGACACCCTAATTGGCAAGCCACGCGGTGGTGCATTACCCCCCGAATCGCTGGCCTGGAGGACGAATTATATGCCTGCGGAGCATATCAGTCAGCTGCTCCGACGCTGCATAGGGTTTGGCCCGGTTTTCGCGGGCCACTCCTGAATTTTCGGGTGACTTCTATCGGGGTGAGGGTGACCGATGCGTGTGATCTCTCCTTGGGTGTCTGCCTTCATCGTCTTTACGAACCGGAAAGCGGCCACATCGAGCTGATCCGCCTCTGACCAACTTGCAGTCCCCATTAGTGATAGAAACGCCAGAGTGTTGCAAGGATGTGATGGAGACTGCTATCCGGGCTACCGAGGTACAGCATGGGGGGGGAGTATGCACAATCAAGTCGCGCTGCGATACGGGAGAACAGGCCTACACTGTCCTGCGGCGACATCCTTGCTGCCATCTGTGACTTTCGATCTGCTTGGGAACATAGCTCCTGTATGCTGGGGAGGAAGCTGGATGGTGCTACGCTCCTGCTGGGGCACTCACGGTCGGATGGCCCCCTGGCCCATAAGGACCTGCCCCAAATTGTTGTTGAAGGGTGCGCCGTGGCTGCCCCTCCTTCCGGAGGGGTACATGTGATGCTGGAATGTGCGGTGAATTATGGACAGCTATCCGTGGGTCTGAGCTATTCTGATGGTCCCCCTTTACAACAGACGATGGCTGCTATGCACTCTACACCGCTGCCGTCGCCCCATGCTTGTTCACAGCGGCGGTTATCTCCTGTGCCTGCTTCTTCCGTCCTTGTCCTCGAGTTTCCGATGTGGACTACGTGTGCTGGGACTGTCTTAAGGAAGGCGGCCGTATGTACTAATGTCCTTGTTGGTGGCCAGCGACGTCCATCTTGTATGTCTGTGCTGCTCTTCGTCCTTGCTTGGACACTTTGTTTTTCTCCACCGGCTGGAAAGGGAATTAAACGGCAGACATGCCTCAAGGGACTTGAAAGGTCTGGCCAGGGATGAGATGTATCCCATTAATGTTGACAGATGGGTGGCTGACGGGGGTGAGGGGCGCGCGTTATTTTTCATACGCCTATCTGTGCAGTATTTTGATACTTCTCCCCATCACTGATTGACTCGATTGATTGATGTAGTGACAATAGGTCTTGGGGATGAATGCTTCTGCGGGAAGGGGTGGCCGGGAACACGTACAGATGGCCCTCCTCCAGTTTTATAAAATATCTTTTCCTTCTCTTTCTGTGACTAAATTTCGGGTATTCCTCGTGGGCGACAGGCATGCTGCTGGGGGGGGGGGTAGGCCGTAGCCTCTGCAGGGGTGCAGGGTGGGGGGTAGGGAGGGGGGGGTTCTTTAGTTTTGTCCTTTTTCAGTTTCTATGGGCCTTTTTGTCTCTTTTCCTTTTCTTGTCTTCTTTAGCTTCCTCTTCCTTTTGGGTCAGTGTGCTGGTTAGGGTTAGGTGCTGCGCTTTTTGACTTATCATTACGGCAACTCCATGTTCATGGGGTGGGCGATGACTGGTGCGAAATGTGATCATGTGTTTACTCATCCTGATAAGTATACTCTAGCACCGATATCTCGACTATGATTCCTTGGTCTGTTGATATTTTGTTGCGGGCGTTGCTCACCCCCAGTTCTCGATTGCTTGTACTACATCTGATCCTTCTTATTTTATAATAGTAAAATTAACCACATTGTATCCTGTAGCTCAATGGTCACGTTAAAATGAAGCACGTTCTTGAAACACTGTCGTCTTTAATAATGGGGGGGACTGTTGAGTTGTTTTATTGCTGGCGTATGTGCTAATAATTGCTTCGAGGCCGGCCAGGTGGTTGTAGGCCCGTATATGTATGCTGATGATGCACAATAAAGGTTTAAAAAAAAAAAAAAAAAAACGCAAAACATTTCTATTTGGGAAGTAGTAACAATTCCTCAGTAGGATTCTAATAATTCTATGAGACCGTACCAGCACTTCGCTGTCAGAAGCGCTCTGATACCTCTGGGTCTAGCCAGCGCTATATGAAACTTTTCAAATAAAAAAATAATAGCTTTAATGGGACAGCATCTTCTCATATCAGCAGGAATACATTTAATGGGACTGTACCAGCACTTTTCAAATGGACATCAATACTGTTAATGTGCCAGTACTAGGACTTTCCAGAGGAGTTTGATACTGTTAAAGAGGTCAGCACTTCTCAGCAAGACTCCAATTCATCTCATCAAACCGTGTCAACTTCTCTCAGCAGGACTGTAATACCTCTTATGAGACTGTACCAGCATTTTTCGGCAGGACACGAATACGTTTTAGGGGTTAGTACTACCACTGCCTAGTTAATTATTTACTATGCACAAACAATGCTTGAACTCAGAGCTTCATGGTGCAAAACTCAGTAACAAATAAGACATGCACATACTTTACAGATAAAATACGGAAGACAAAAACAAATCCCATAAAACAATATAAAAATTACAACAGAAAAGGGAAAATGTCAAAACAATTTAAAAGAAAAAAACAAAAAATCGACTGCAGTAAAATTAGAACCAACCACCCTTCTACAAGAATACAGAGGTAATAAATACTCTTCACAAAATAGTAATAACAACACCTAGTAGCAGAAATGCAATACGTTTGTCGGAGCAATTGCAGAATTTCAAAGCATGAGTGTAATGAGTAGGTCGTGAGCTTCTTTTAGCTCTCCAGCTACCTGTCAGTAGCTCTCCTGTGTGCATCCCAACCTTCTAAATTGTAATTTTTGCTTGGTGAAATTAACATATTTATGACGAAATGTGGGGAGAAAATGGCAGAATTTCCAAAATGTTTTTAAAGGTGATCTTTGAGTGATAAATCATGTGGGGAAACTTGTTACTAATATTATTACTTCTGTGCCAGGTGCGCTGCAGCTGTGGCGGACGTATTGCCTATGTATAGGCATTCCAAATTGACAAAGCCTTTTTCACATTACTGCTCCCCGATCTGTGCACACTGCGGGCATGAGTAGCATGGGACGCTGGGTCCCATCCTCATAGCATCCTCTAACCACATCCCTTGCTTTCCCGACAGTCCTCCTGGTCCAGCTCCGCCAGCCGGACGACGTCACGAAAACCACGCCGGTGGCGGCTGCTGCGGGTAATTCCTCTTGGAGCCTCTCCCAGGGAGGCTGGCTCGCTCTAATTATTGCCTTCGCCTCTTTCAATTGCTGTGTGCTCTTCTCCCATTTTGAGCCCTGGAGCGGAGGGCGATCGACCCTGATGAGCCAGTAAACTAAATTGAAGCCGGAGGCGTATTGCAACGGCAAGATGGCGGCTGCCATACTTGTGCTGTGTGGCCAGAGCTGCTAGGAATCTGTGTTGCAAGTGCGGGCTGCGAAATTCCCCCTCATCCTGTGCCGGGTGTGATTGATGATGAAATGGCTGGGGTGCCTAGCGAGAACATTGTAGTGGCAGCAAGTATGAGTGAAGATTGCGGGAGTACAGTATGTGCGCTGGACCTGTTAGCTGAAGGCAAGAGGGAGTTGCGGTCGAGCTGCCAGGCCTGGATCGGGGGTACGAGATTGCGTGAAGATACAAGCTGAGGTGAGCAGTAACCCCCCCCATGCCCCACCCCCCCATGTCCCCCCCGTCGGAGCTGGGATCGAGAGCCTGCGGGCGTGCGGTCTAAGTGTGGAGTGGGCTAAGGAACTGCTTCTGGAGGCCACACGAGCGCCTCGTTGTGCAGTGAATAAATAGCATATAAAGAGCCCGGGCCTACGTGAGGTGCACTGGTCCTGCCAGCAGGGGGAGTCTGGAGCTGGTGACTGCGGCGGCTGCAGTGAAGGCGGGCCCCTGTGTACCCAGCGCCGGAGGTGGTGAGTGCGGCGTGGCCTAGCACAGGTTAATGGTGGCAGAGGCGGATGCAGGCCGGGTGCGGGCGGCGTCCCATGAGCTGCAGAAAGGTTCTGGGGGGCGTGGGTGGCGCCGGAATTCACTGCGTGCGGCAGAACCTATATACGCATTGAAAACAGACACGCTTTGCGCCCTTAGTTTTAACCCCTTACTCCCTCCACACACTCACCTTTGCTGGCTCTTGGAATTATGCTCTGGGGCTCTGTGTGTGTGGGTGTCTGGCTCTGTGTGGGTGTCTGGCTCTGTGTGGGTGTCTGGCTCTGTGTGGGTTTCTGGCTCTGTGTGGGTTTCTGGCTCTGTGTGGGTGTCTGGCTCTGTGTGGGTGTCTGGCTCTGTGTGGGTGTCTGGCTCTGTGTGGGTGTCTGGCTCTGTGTGGGCGTCTGGCTCTGTGTGGGCGTCTGGCTCTGTGTGGGCGTCTGGCTCTGTGGGCGTCTGGCTCTGTGTGGGCGTCTGGCTCTGTGTGGGCGTCTGGCTCTGTGTGGGCGTCTGGCTCTGTGTGGGCGTCTGGCTCTGTGTGTGTGTGTGTGTGCGTGTGTGTGTGTGTGTATTTGTGTGTGGGGCTCTGTGTGTGAGCAATGCCAATAGCTCTAACTTTTTCAAAGGCGAAACCATTGCATTGTAAATGCTTGTTTCTTTACTTCTACTAACTCCATCATTTCCCATCATGGCGAAAAACAATCTAAAGATGGAGCCGATGCCCATGCGCAGTATTGTCCAAGGGAGGAGTCACCTATCTCGTGACTACAAAGACTTCTTCCAAGAAGACAACAACCTGCAATCATCCGAGCCCAACACCAGGTGGCGATCTAATGCATAGTGTACAACTCTGCAGCTCTACATGCCAAGAACAGATGCATACTGGTAAGTAGCATTTTCCTCTGAGTGCTAGGGCTGCGCAGTCAAGGATGAATTGCCGTGGTGTATGGTACATCCAGGGCTTTTGCATTAGTACATCTTGTAGGACTTGCAGGGTGGCGTCTTGTGGGAGACTGGTGTAAAGACTTTCTATGTCTAATCCCAGCAGGAGTTGGGTGGTTTGATCGAAGTTCATTTCGTTGATGATTTTCAAGAGGTGTTTTGTATCTTTGATGTAGGTAGGGGTTTCTTGTACCAGTGGGTTCAGGAAGTGGTCATGGATGTACGTTGTTACAACGCATGCTTTTACCACGCATGCCTTTACAACGCAGGTTTCTCAACGCAAGTCGTTACAACGACTTGCGTTGGGGGGTGCTGGATAGTGAATAGTTTAATTTACTATTCCAACTCCAGTCCCCGTGGATAGTAGAGAAGGTGTTGGTTAGTAAATTAAACCATTACCTATCCTACAGCGCCCCCCAGCGCAATTCGTTGTAATGACTTGCGTTGAAACACCTGCGTTGTAAAGGCACTGCGTGGTAAAAGTTGCGTCGTAAAGGATGTTTCCCAGTGGTCACAGTACCTAGAAAGTGGTTCCAGTAGTGAGTTGATCCCTGAGACTATGGGCCTTCCTGGGGGTGGTATGGTGCCCTTGTGCACTTTGGGTACAGTATAAAAGTAAGGTACTTTCGCATTTTTGGTGCACAGGTATTATGCCTCTTGGGTTGAGATTTGTTCAGCGTCACTGGCTCTCTTTACCAGGGTGTGTATGGTGATTTGTAGTTCCGCGGTAGGGTCTTTATCCAGGCGTCTGTAATTACGTGTGACACTGAGGAGTCTGCGGCATTCTTGATCGTAGTCCGTTTTATCCATAAGGACGATCCCTCCCCCCTTGTCAGCTGGTTTGATGACAATGGTGGGGGCATTTTGTAGACGTTGTATGATGTCCCGGTCTTTTTTCGATAGATTGTTGAAGGTTCCTTTGGGGTTCAGTTTCTCTGTCAGTGTAAACTGCTTGCTCAAAGGTAGAGATTTCTGTGGGTACACTGGTAGGTAGGAGGTGGCACAAAGGTGGATTTTAACCTGAGGCCTGTTTCATTGGGATTGGTATCGGTGGTAGTTTCTTCTGGTGTCACTTTTTCAAAGAAGGCCTGCAGTTTGAGCTTTCTAAAAAACTCAGCTAGTTCGACGTGGAGTTTGAATTTGTCCAGTCGTGTGGTGGGGACGAACGAGAGGCCTTTACTGAGACCCCTGTCTCGCTTTCTGTCACAGGTGTACTCGATAAATTAAACACCAGGGATGTGGGTGTGTCAGGGGTCACTACTTGCTCGTTCCTGGTTGTTCCCGAGATTTTTTGCGGGTGTTGGCGCTGACTGGGTCTTCTTCTTCCCATTGGACTTGCTGGTAGTTCCATCTCTTGCCATGTGATCTGCAGCCCTGTCCTAAAAAAGGGGGTCTTTGGTTCCCTTGGTAGAAGGGCATTGGGCCAGGTGGGTATAGGGGTGGGTATCCATAGTATGCGTGTTGCATTTGTCCAAATGGCGGTGGGCCGAAGGTGTGACTTTGCGGTGGTCCCTGCCAGTTTTGTGGCCAGCGTTGGCCTTGGAGTCCTCTGCCACGTTGTTTGTTGGAGCCTGCGCTCGAGTCGCTTGATATGGATGAGTTTTCTCCTGAGCTGTCATAGGTGCCATCTGTTTTGTTCGGGGGTACATAGTCATTCTTTGAGAATGGGTATGTTTTGGATTTCTTAAGGTCCTTTTGAAATTTGTTAATTTTGCTTTGGGTCAGATAATCTTTGTATTCAGCCATCTCTTTGTTCTGATCGTCAAGTTTCTTTTTGTATGATGTTAGTGTGGTTTTGAAGTGGCTGTCTGTGGTTTGGATATCAATAATTATAGCGTCGTAGAGACGTTTCGCTGTTTTAATGATGAGCACTAACCAGTCCCTGGTGCAGTACTAGGCTATCTGGGCCCAGCCCTTCCTAAAGGTAAAGTCATCCAGGAATATTCTGGGGCGTTGGTAACAACGAGTCCCCTTGGTGCTGTATTGGTGCGCAGATATTGGGTCAATATGACACCATGTAAGATAGTTCTTATTGAACTACGCTTTTTCTCCGTTAGTGTGTCCCAGTCTGTTATTTGAGCTATGGTATTGGAGATGTTAAAGTCTGCCAGAAAAGATGGGTCTGTGAGGATCTCACTGATGTCGTCCTCACTGAAAGTAAGGCAGTGATTTTTGGCCATTGTAGATGCTTGTTATCTCTCGCAGCTGTGCGCTGTGCGCTGCCTATATATATCACTATCAAAGGAGAGAGAGAGGACTAGGTAGCTAGTCCGTATCCCCAGGGTTTTATATGTGAAATCAATAAGGACTAGCCTATTTGTGAATTTGCATAGACTCAAGACTGTAAGACAGGGTACAAACCCTTTTGTTTGATCATGAAGCACTCACCCACCAACCTGGTTGGTGGCATGCTTCATCATCGGGCCCACCCAGTGACACCGAGTGTGTCCCAGGTGTGCTTCGACGCCTGAATACAGTGGAGCAGGTATGTTTCTGAGTGTGAAGTGTAGTGACATGAAGATGAAAGTTTAAAAGCTATACAGTGATCCCAGTACCCGAGGGTAAATTATGTTTTAATAACTGGGTCACTGTTGTTGTTAAAAAAGGCTGATGGATGTTATAGGAGTGTTAATTAGGATCTCCCACATCCAGGTGTGGTTTACATGTTTCAGCCAGCCCTTTATTATTAAAACTGGCGCTCGGTTTACTCACGAAACTTTCGGTCAGTGTCTGCGTTAAACCTCTTGTTGTCTCTGTGGCCTCCGTAAGACTGTCCTGGGCCGTGTTTGTGCCTTAAATGCAGTCTGCATCATTCAGAACACCTGTGCAAGGAAGGATAGAGAAAACAGACTGTGCGGGGACACGCTGAGTCATGGCTATGCTGCACATGTGCGGGAGAGTAGTGTATCCTGCCGTGAGCATGACCATGTGCGGGGACATGCTGAGTCATGGCTGTACTGAGCATGTGCGGGAGAGTAGTGTATCCTGCTGTGAGCATGCCCATGTGCGGGAGAGTAGTGTATTTTGCTATGAGCATGTGCAGTACCGATTTTCGGCGCCTGCGCATTGGGTGTGGCTCTGTGAGCTGTACCCGGTGTACACAGATTAGTGTACAGGTATTGTAACATGAATGGTTGAGAAATAAAGAGCGCTAACGGTGAAAAAAGGACTTAAAAAGCCAGTAATCAGTACTGTGTCATGCTATACCACCAGGTGTCGACAGGTCTCTTTGTTCACGATGAGATGATTTGTGTGGCTTCAGGAGCAAGTTGATGTTCTTACTTGCTGTGTCCTTTTTACTATATTTTCCATCTATCAGCTTCCCCAAAATTAAAACAAGAATGAGCCAAAGGAGGAGAAAAAGTACAACTAACCCAATCCAAAATTCAACCCATGGTGATACCAGATATGTTTTTTCAAATTGATGAAAGAGTTCTGTTATTTTTCCTTTGAACGTTTTATCCGTTGGCTTTGTTTCAGGCTCACTGGGATCCTCAGAAAATGTATCAAAGTTGATGAAATAGCCAGAGGCAGTTCTGTCAATTGTAATTGTATCCGGATTACTTGAAATCGCTGGGGCTGCTTCATTAGTATAGTTGGGTGCTATCTCATTGTGGACAGGAGTTTCTTGACGAAGTGTTATTTGGGTCTCAAGAGGCACAAGTTCCATGGCTTTATTGCATAGTCCTTCTTTTCTTACTGCAGGTTTATCAAAGGTGATTAGTCTCTCAGTTTGAACCTCTTGGATTGTAGTCCGATTTGGTTGTCTGCTACATCTACTGAGTCCACTTGGCCTACTACTTATTATCGGCCACATGTTGTGGTTTGACCAGGTCGGTTCCAGCAAGGGGCGGTAGTAACACTGATCTTGTTCCGAGGATTGCCAAGACAGTACTGGTTTTCTGTAAGAAGGCCCAAATTCCTTCTTCACCGCAATTTTTTTCTCTGACTAGATCCCCAATCTTTGGAATCCAGACAGGCCTTGCTGTGACAGGTGGTTTTTCTTCAGTGGTCGTTGGCTTCTGTATTGTGTTGCTCTGACTTTTTCTTGTTTCTTTTAAGTCCTGCAAAACAGCCAAACTGTCTTTGATAACAAAAGTTTTTTGTTCAACCACTGAAGTGTGACAATCAAGATCCTGGATGAGCATTCTAGTACCAAAAATCATTTCATATGGAGTGATTCCTCCCAGAGAAGATCTTGGCAAATTATTAAGACTACTTTGGACACTTATTAGTTGTTACCCACCCGTCACCCAGACCTAATACCCTAGCTGTTATAGATTGCTTTATGTCTCAGTTTTTTCTTTCCACAAGCGCATTACCCTCAGGATGGAAGGGACTAGAATACCGCAATGCAATGCCCAAGCTGACCATGGCCTCTTTGTAAGCCTTTGACGTAAATGCAGGACCCTTGTCAGAATGTAGCGTGCCGATTGCGTCTGTGTCGATAAAGACTCGCAAATCTTTTATAACCGTTCTGGCGTAAGCCGAGACCTGGGGCCATAACCAAATGAATCTTGTGCAGGAATCCACTGCTACTGTGATATATTTATAGTTACAGAGGGATACAATGGTCCAGGTAAACACATGCTAATGGTTTATCTGAAATAAGAAGGGGCGTCTGCGCAGGACGTTTTACTGTTGAAACCTTCATTTTCTGACAGATTTCACATGTGCAGAGGCGAGCCCTTCGTGTGCTGCTAAGATTAGTCCTAATCTATGTTCCAGGTTTGTAATTACCCTATCCCCCACTCCAAGGATTCGAGCCAAAGGAACATTATTTGCATCAGTTTTATAAGAGTACTTGAGTGGAAAGCCTTTTTGAAGTGTTTTACCACTGTCTTTAACTGAGGCAGTGACAGCTTGCATTATTTCGCTGTCAATTTTTATTTTTGAATGAGTGATTGCAGCTACGGAAGCCATTTGCACAGCTGCCTTCGCGGCTTCATCAGCCGATGAATTCCCTGCAACGTGAACGCCATCCCGCTGATGACTCAGTGTATGGATCACGTGAGTCTTTTGTAGTTCTTTCTATAATAGAACTACTTGTTCCCAAAGCATTTTATGCTTGATCGTGCCACCTTTTGCGTCTTTGATGCCATTTTGAACCCAGTTCTGCAAGTATTCATTGTAAGATTGAACTCAGTAATACGAATCGCACATTGAGTGTGAGGAATTCACAATCCGTATTTTCAAGCGCCATCTTGAATGCTTGGAGTTCAGCTCACTGAGCTGTACAGTCTCCGAGAGATTGAGTTTTTGTGACCAAGGGTTTAAATTTACAATCGCGCCAGCAACCTTTAACAATTGCACACGCAGCACTATTTATTTATTTATTTATTTATGAAACTTTTGAAGTAGTGTGGCTCACTGGTTAGAGGCGGCAGACCCGAGAGCAGAGGACGGCCCGGGACCAGGGTTCGATTCCCGGCGCGGCAGGTTTCTGGACCAGGGTCAGCGGACTCGATAATTCTCTCGCCTCGGTGCCCACTCTGATCAGTGATCACACTCGGCAACTCTGGGCATTAGCTTGCCTCATCTTCACTAACGGCCCCACCAGACCGCCGGGGATGCCTGGTCTCACCCTGGAGATACCCATTAAGGGACCATCTCTCAGGGAAGCCAGGAAGGGTTTCGCAGCGGTCGAAGCGCCTTGGGACCCTACGGGTAAGTAGTGCGCTATATAAATGCCTATACATTTACATTTACATTTATAGCGCACAACTACCCGGAGGTGTCTCGGCGCTGTAAGACAGAGGAATTTAGGATTGAAAAGCGTACTCACTGATTAAACAGCCAGGTTTTTACCGACTTTCTGAATATCATGAGGGATGAGCTGCACTTAATATGAAGAGGAAGGGCATTCCACCGTCTGGTGGTCGCGACTATGAATGCTCTGTCTCCCCAAGATGATTTCTTGGTGCGTGGAATGGTCAAGCAGCGTGCTGAGGGTGAGTGAAGAGTTCTGGAGGGCGTATATAAACAAAGTGCTTTTTTCAAGAATTCTGGTCCAACATTGTTGATTGCTTTTATGTTATGCATAGAGCTTTGAATTTTGTTTGGCATCTGATTGGTAGCCAATGTAGTTGGCGGATAACTTAGGATATGGACTTATATTTTGGTGTACCAGAAAGTAATCTTGCTGCTGCGTTTTGCACTAATTGTAACTTGTTTAAAACTCTCTCCTGAGCATTCAGAAAGAGACCATTACAATAGTCGATCTTTGCCAAAACCAGCGCTAAAGGGAAGGAAAGGGAGAAGCTTCTTTACCATTCTAAGAATGTTAAAGGATGCGGATACAACTGCATTTGCGTGATGAATGAATAAGAGCTTATCGTCAAACATCACCCCGAGGTTCCTGACTTTCTTTGCTGGTTGCGGAGGTGGTCCCAGGTCGGTTGGCCACCACATGGGGGGCCAACTTGTCGATAAGTTTCCGAAAGTCATTACCTCCGTTTTGTCGGAGTTTAGCTCTAGGCAATTTTGTACCATCCAGGAACTGATGATTAACATTCCCTCCTGGCAGCTGGCTGCCACTTGCAACCCATTGTTGTGTATTGCCAACACTAATTGAGTGTCATCGGCATATGACGTTATTCTCATTCCTAAGTTTTTAATAGTCCTAGCCAAGTCCAACACATAAATATTGAATAATGTCGGACTAATGGAGGATCCTTGGGGTACACCACATGGCAAAGAAAACGTTGATGAATAAAATTCTCCCAATTTCACCGATTGCGTGCGGTTAGCTAGAAAAGAGGTGAGTAGCATTTTAGCTTTATGTCCTATGCCCATGGCTGAGACACGGTCGATTAGAATGGAATGATCGACCGTGTCAAAAGCCGCGGACAAGTCCAATAGGACAAGAATCGCCGCTCCTCCTTGATCTAGGATCATCCTAATTTCATCCGCCGCTTTAATCAGAGCTGTCTCCGTCCCGTGACCCTTCCTGAACCCAAATTGGGTCGAGTCCAAAAGATTATTAGAATCAATATATTGAGATAATTGAATTTTCATTATCTTTTCGACAATCTTTGAAGGGAGACGGAGGCATGCAATAGGCCTATAGTTTTTGGGTTGAGTGGGATCCAAGGTAGCTTTTTTTAGAAGAGGTTTAATAATAGCCTTTTTCCAAATCCGGGGATATAATCCGGTATTGAACATTGAATTAAAAATATTAGTCAGTATAGGGGCTATGTGCTCCGGAATAAATTGTACCATTGAGGCAGGGCAAGGATCGCGAGGGGAACCTGATTTTATAGAGAGAATAAGCTCTTTCACTTGTTCAGATGAGACTTCTGAATTCTGAAAAACCCGCAACCAGGTTATTAGCCAATCTATCTCTAGCCACGGAATCTGGATTCGCTTGCGTAGCTAAATTTGAGTGAATCTGCAGCACTTTGTCTTCAAAGAAATCTGCGAGAGAATCGCAAAGTTCAAGTGACACCTCTGTGACTGTGCTTGTAGGGGAGTTGGAAAATTTGGTACTACCTGAAATAGCGGTTTGGTGAAATTTTTAGCCAAATCTAGTTGTGTTTGATAATATTTGCTTTTTTCGGCTAGGATAAGATGTTTATATTTAGTGAGTGAGTCCTTATATAGATTTTTCGCATTATTATCGTAATTTTTACGCCATTTTCTCTCTAATTTTCTGCACCGTTGTTTTTCCAACCTTAAAACCTCTGAAAACCAAGGTGCTGAGGGGACATTCCGGTTAGTGGAGACATTCTTGACCGGTACTGTTATACTAAAAGCATTATCTAGCCAAGAAGAATAGTCAGTGGCTGCTGTATCCGGATCTGCTGCAACTTCTTGTTAGGTCAAGGGCAACGTTTTATGCAGAAGACTGATATCCGTATTTTTCCATGCTCGGACCTGTTTAGGGGTACGCAATATAATATGTCTTGCCTTAACTTTTGTGATTTGTAAGGTACATATAATTGCCGAGTGATCGGTCAACGTAAGAGGTAGGACAGAAGATATTAAGATATTAGGGTTACTCGTAAACAATCCATCCAGGATATGACCTGCCTTATGCGTAGGTGTGATAACCAGCTGCTGTAGGCCAGCTGACAGTAAGTCTGTTATTAGGGAGGAAGATTCCTTATCGTGTACAGATTCGAGATGAAAATTGAAGTCTTCCAATATAGTATAGTCGGGAGTTCCTGACATAGATTCCATGAGATTATGTAAATTTTTTAAAAAGCCCGTTCGCTGACCTGGAGGACGATAGATCAAGATTCCTCTGAACGATTGTGTATTGGGAAAATAAATAGAAAAGGTCATTGCTTAACAGTCCGATCCCATGATTGGCTCAGTTTTTATGGCAAATGTATTTCGGTGAATAATCGCTAGACCCCGCCCCTTTTTAGATGCCTATCGTGCCTAGAAACACAGTAGCCTTCTGGGATAGCTGCACAGAAGTCAGGGCCTGAGGAAGGATCCCCCCAAGTTCCTGTTAAAAAAGCGAGATCTAACTTCAGGCTAGTTAACAGTTCCTGTATTTCTATTTTATGCTTAGGGAGAGAAAATATAAGCTTGTTTACCCCCAATTGTGGGTTGTGCTGATCCGTCTGTATAGATTACACATTCGTATTGTTCTAGAGGCAGAATCTCAACGGGTAGAGGACATTCGTGTTCATATTGTAGAAATTCTTGTGTTTTCAAGAAGGGGTCAAAAACGTATTCAACGTCTGTTGCAGCAAGAGAATTAATCCATTGTATCCATCTAGGATATAAAGCCTTAGCATTTGGAATGCTCGCTTTCGGCACTGCCTCTAGGGCAGGTACAGGTGTAACGACCATTATGCGTTTTCCCTGTGCGAGGGCTCTTTCTTTTGCTACTGCAGTTTGAACCGCTGTCAGAATTTTTTCTGTAGAAGGGAATTTCATTTCAGCTTGTGTGTACAAGTGTGATTTATAATCAATTGGTACCTTTTCACCTTCATTAAAGGTTAGGTATGTGAATCCGCATCTCCCTGGGATGATTCGGATTACAAGATTGTGCACGTTGTCGCATGTCTGCAACTATTTTTGCCAACATATCTGTTTGCAATGAACGCAAAATTTCTGTTTGTTTTTTAGTCCAATTAGTTCATTTGAAATCAGGTTTGATTAGTTCGTAGAGAGGTTTAACCCTTTCAGCGTAATTTAGAATGTAAGTTCGTCCGAAATTCAGGAAACCTAGAATTGACTACGTTTTCCAGCGTTTTTGGAGGTTGGAGCAGCGTAAACTTTTCTAAAAAGTTGGCTTCCAGGCTTTTGCCTTCACTTGAGAGTTCCTATTCCAGAAATAGGACGTTGAGGTGGGCAATTTGTGATTTCTTAAAATGTAATTTGTACCCTTCAGAGGCAAACCCAAGTATAATGGTGTTCACTCTGTTCAAGTGCCTGTCCAAATCATCGTCTGTAAGATAGAGGTCATCGACATAAGATATGCCTCATCATCATACGTTTGAAGTAACTCTGTTACTCTGGCTGAAAATAACCCGGGACTATTCTTAAATCCCTGGGGGAGACTACAAAATTAACGGTGTGTCCCCATTGTTGTGAAAGCGGTCAAGTACCTGCTTTCAGGTGCACTGTATTGACAGAAAAAAACGTTTAAAATATCAAATGTGGTTTTGTATTTTTTTGCGCACAATGTTATTGATCAGCGCTGCACTGTGTGCATTTTGTACTGCAAATGTTTTGCAACAAGAGTTTAGGTGTCTGTAGTCCAAAAATAGACGATATGTATTGTTTGGTTTGGAGACCGGAAACAAAGGATTGTTCATGGACAAGGTGCATGTTTTAATCACCCTTTGGTATTCAAGTTGATCTAAGATCTCCTTGAACTGTTTTTTAGCTTCTTGCTTAACTGGATACTGCCTTTGTGCAGTTGGTTGAGTTTTTAACTGGATTTTATGATGAGGAGAATCCTCATCCCAACCCACACGATTTTTATATAGTGCTGGTGCCTGGGCCACTGCCCATTTTTTGCCATAACTGTATTTTTTATGAATCAGAACATGATTTGAGAAGGCTGGCATAATGATCTCTTCGCCATGTGGGCACTCCCTGACAAATTCAGGTGGCCAGTCTTTTTCAGCTAGAAGAATGTCTTAACCCTTAGATAGCTTCTCCCAAAAGAGAGCTTTTATTTTCCTAGTTATGTCCCCCTCTATCCGGAGTGTTACGTCATATAACTTATGAGGTTCAGTGGTACACTAACCCTGGTGTCAGCAGTTTCCACTTGAATGCATTCATTCAAGTCCACTGTCTCCAGATGATCCTTCAGGGTCTTGCGAGCTATGGTGACTTCTGATAGGCTGCCTAGCATTGTCTGGGCCCACTCCCCTTTCTTGAGTTGTGTCCTCAAGATCCTCGGCATTTCTGATTTTTACACTTGCTACCTTCTTCTGGGTGAATGGCTGTTTCTTATTTTTTGGAATGTGTTGATTGTCTTTGGACTTCACAGGTTCTTCCTTGTGTTCTGATCGTCCTCTTCTTTCGGATTTCTGTGAGGAAGTCTGAAAGGTACGAGAGGTAGGTGTATCAGTATCTTGATATCTATCAGGTTTTCTCAAATTATCCCTATTCCTGAGGTTATACCTCTTTTCAGAAAGTTCCCGTTGAGGAGAACTTCCTCTGGACTGAGAATGATTTTCGTTAGGAAGTGTTTGTTTAGTGTTCTCCTATTTATTTTTAGGAGTAGTGAGATTATTATTATTTTTTTTTAAAACCTTTATTGTAGCATTCAGTAAAAAATACAAGTGTGGGCCTACAACCCCGGGGGCCGGCCGCTAAGAAAATTAAAATCTCCAATATCGCCGTACAACACAGCTCATCAGCCGACGACCCGGGGTCCGGCAGTGATTCAGGATAAGAATTGTATTTAGAATGCACAGATAGGTTCCAGGAGGATCAGGTGCTATACAATCAAACAGAATGCGGGGGGCAGGTAAACACAGGATTTGCATGAAGTAACCACTATAATGGAAAAGTGGCGCCAGAGCATTGGGATCTGTACGAAAGAAAACAAAATATACATTCCATATTGCTCCGGCACTCAGAGCCCGCCCACCCGGGAGTCAGAATATCATTTCATTTCATTTCAAAGTGCTTTATTTCGAGTATTACTCATAAAAGCAGACAGACATACATATAATAAAAAACAATTAAATTTACAGCGTCATGTTAGACTTAAGCACGCAGTTAATAAAAAACGCAGTACATAGGAAGAGAATTATCAAAAGCAGGATTGATATGAAAAAGTGCCAAAATAGTGATCATAGATGAACAATTTTTTTTAAAAAAAAGAAGATATATCATAAAATTTCTAGCCGATGATACATTAGAATTAAATATGTTATAGAAGATAAAAGATAGATACAAGTCTAGCAGTCTCTGACCAAATAATCATTTTTTCCAGAGAATAGACTATGGCCTAGCAGTCTCTGGATATATCATAAATTATTACAGAGAATAGACGTGTACTAACAATTCCTGTAAACAACAGAATGAGTTATTGCCCTCTAATCGCTCTCTGTCTTATAACCCAAGCCCACCCCAGGTACTTTGCAACGGCAATAATAATCCAGTTAGCAGATGTAGTTCTTAAAATCCGCAATGCTACCATGCTATTTTTTGTACCTAGGTTCCTACACATTGGAGCCAACCAAACTCTCCTAGGAATAGAGTACCTTGAACAAGAGAACAGAAAGTGACCAAGAGTCTCATTACCTACCCCACATGCAGGACATGTTGACTCGCCCCCTGCTTTCCATTTAGATGTTAAGTTGGATAAAGGCAAAGAACCAACCCTCAGTTGGAAAAGCAGTTTCCTGTCCATGGGCTTTAATATGTAATCCCAGTACATTTCATAAATTGGGTACAACTTGGTCTCTAAGTAGCTGGTGGTCATAGACCCACTATTTAAACTAAGCATACTTTTATTAACGACATGTTCCCAGTAGATACTTTTTATAGTGGATTTGGAAGGGAATAGGGCCCCAGCTGGGTCAACCCAAAGAGCGTTAAGTCCTATATCGAACAAGGCGGTCTTCAATGATTTAAACCATTTAATTTTGTTGTAGCAGTCAATTGTGACAACGTCTTTAAACCCATTTGCATAGTGAGAGAGCTCTGGCGTGGTCCAAAGCCTACGCCAATATAAAATCGGACGTAGTTTAGCCTTATCAGAAATTGCTCTCCTACCTAATTCATATCTTAGAGGCAATTGCGGGCTGCTCTGAGGGACGCCTATCAGATTCCTATAAAATTTGTTTTCTGAGGTTTGGAGCTCCTGAAGGTTTTCATACCCCCATAGTTCCGCACCATACAGGGCAGACCCTATTGCTTTTGCCTCATAGATTATCAGAGGTGGTTTGATGGGCTTAGTGAACGATTTCCTTTGCTCTTTAATGATTGTGCCAGCTATTTGCTTGTACCTTAATGTAGCGATATTAAGGTGAGACCGCCACCTGTTATCGTTGGAAATATGTATCCCTAGGTAGGTGAAGGATTTAACAACCTCCAGGGTACGACCACCCAACGAGATATTAGATTTAAAATTTCTGTGAGGATTGAAGGCCATGAGTTTTGTCTTGGACCCATTTACCTCCAGTCCGTGGGCTACACAGAAATCATCGAATATTGCCAATGCTTTTTGCAACCCAGCTGGTGTTTTTGATAAAATTAAAGTATCATCGGCGAACATTAAAATTGGAACTTTTTCACCTGCAAGAGAAGGAGCATCCACTGCCTGGGACTGCATTAAAGAAACCACACCGTTAATAAAAAGAGTGAACAGAGTAGGCGCCATTGAACAACCCTGCCTAACCCCACGCTCAACTGGGAATTCAACAGTGTCATTACCATACCCACCCCAGCGAATTTTGGCATAATTGCCCTCATGCAACCGCATGATTAAGGACAACAATTCCCCGGGGACCCCAAGTGTCACAAGAACTTCCCACAGTTTTGTCCTTGGAACCAGGTCGAAGGCAGCCCGCAAATCAACAAATGCTGCATACAGGCTGCCTCCGCCTAGCACCACGGTCCTCCACTGAATCAGCTGAAGACGGAAGACTTGGTCCACAGTGCTGGTTGCCCTGCGAAAGCCAGCCTGGTAGGGGGATAAGATGTTATTATCCTCAACCCAATCAAGCAGCCTATTAACAATTACACGACCAACTATCTTTTGAACAGTATCGATCAAACTAATCGGACGGTAATTGCTAGGCAGAGCGCGATCCCCTTTCTTGTATATCGGGATGATAACGGCACCCCTCCATGTTACAGGGATATCTGCACCTCTGGCAATGTGATTGATTAACAGATGAATGTATTTAGACCACCTTGCAGTATCGTTTAAAAAGACGTCTGCAGGTACACCGTCAATGCCAGGAGCACGACCATGATGGACAGTTTTGAGTGCCATTATTATTTTGTGCTGCGTAAAGGTGTCAGCTTCCGTCGTGGCATGGGGTTCACATACGCTATCCGTAGCCAGGTCGCTCGAAGCATATTGTTCACTAAAAAATTTAACCCAGGCATCCTGGGGGACGTTATTTGTGGAGGCGTCTTCAATCCTGTCGTGGCCCCATTTAACTATATGCCAAAATAACCTAGAGTTATTTTGGTCACTGGCACTCTGTAACATATTCCAGTGGGCTTCATCCCAATCTTTTTTAGCCTTAACTATGGAGGATTTATATTGTGCCCTAGCCATCCTGGTGGCCTCCTTGTTTTTATTTTTAATCGCGGCCCATAAACGGGCCCTGGCCCCCTTACAGTCTTGGTTATACCATTTGGCTGGCCTAAGTTTCCCTGGCTTTTTGTTATTAATCGGTTTTAAAAAGTGGCATTGTATTTCTTTGAAAAGGTCGTTGTGGACCTGAGTAACTATGTTTTGGGTAGGGGGTAGCCCAACCACACCCTCAAGGGCCACAGTGGCCTTGTCAGTTGCCATGTTTATTTTTTCCAAAGCTAGCAGGTCAGTTTTAACACTGGTCCACCTCAGCCTGCGCATATCATTAGTGGGTATAATCAATGGCGGGAGAGGTTCAGCACAGGTATTTAAGACGGCATCAGACTTCCACCAGTTATGAAGGACACATAAAGGGTCATGATCGCTCTCTAACCTTTCCAACACAGCCATATCAATGACCTTTGGCCATAGAGACATACTGCATATTACGTAGTCAATACGGCTCTTATTTCTTCCATTGTTAAAAGTCATAGCTGGTATTCTGTCAGACTTTGTCCGGCCATTCAAGGCCCTTAACCCGTGTTCAAAACACATAGCGTTTAGGCCAAGGATGTCCTCAGTCCAACGAGTTATTGGGACTGTAGTGAGAGCGGGGATATCCCATAGGGTGTCTTCTTCCATACCCAATTGTACATCGCCAGTGTCTAAAGGCTCAAAAGTGCGATTTAGGTCGCCGGCTATTAATATATTATTCCCTGATGAGTGAGTTTCTATTAAGTTCTACAAAGACAAAAGGACCTCCGATTTTCTTACATTTCCCCCCCTGGCATATATATTGTAAATGTCCATGGGGGTAGATGAGCTACCCTTTAATCGAATGAGCTGAATGTCTTTTTGGTGAAGCTCAATATTACTCACATCAACCATGAGAGCCTGGCGCACCCATATCGTAAGTCCCCCCATCGGTCGCCCTTTAGGACCCTTAGTGGCTGGGAGGTAAAAATTCAAATAACCAAGCGCAAATACAGGATCTACAGCCCAGGTTTCTTGGAAAATGCAGACATCGTATTGGCTGACAAAACCAGACCATATACCACAATCCAATTTAGAACAAAGCCCCGCAATATTCCAAGACAATAAATTCCCGGTTGTGTTTGCTGCTATAGAACAAGTGCAATGATCCGACCCTGTTAACAATAGATCAACATTGCCAGATACATTAGGTTTTGCAATAGCTACACCAGCTCTAGGTACAGTAGTGCCTGACACATCCTGTAATGGTTTAGGACAACTCGAAACCACTATATAGTTTGCAGCCATAGGAACTTGCGACACGGTGGTAGAGGTGCATGGTAGTCAATAACAAGCGTCTAGGTTGGCAATCACAAGCGTCAGAATATCATGAGAGCATGAGAACGAAATACGAGCACACAATAAGAGTCCAGTTGATTCATAGCTATACTGATCCTAAAAAAGGGGAAAGGAAGAAAGAAAGAAAGGCCATAGAAAATAAAAAGGCAAAATAAAAACTAAAAACCTCCGACCCCCCACGCTGCACCCCTGCAAATGGCTATAGCCTAACTCCACTAGCAGCGTGCCTGTCGAC
The DNA here is from genome assembly GCF_964263255.1 of Lissotriton vulgaris. Classification (NCBI taxonomy): domain Eukaryota; kingdom Metazoa; phylum Chordata; class Amphibia; order Caudata; family Salamandridae; genus Lissotriton; species Lissotriton vulgaris. The sequence goes on along the minus strand of NC_141698.1, from coordinate 236,449,723 downwards.
CCTAATAACTAAAACCCCAAAGGTAGGAAAAAAAACGGAGGAGGGCATATCCGTGTGGGCTCCCGGCCCCTTAAGACCCCCCGCCTAAGACAACCACCCCCTATCAATATAAAGACAAGTTGAAGACAACAATATAGATGAAAGTAGAGGGTACCGTGTGACACCGCCCAGCCTCTCAGAGCAAACAATTACAAATCCAACATTTATGAACGCCATGCCAACCATTCCCGACCCAATCGATCTCAACCTTGGCCCTTCCGAACAAGAATACAAGCCCCTCCCAGCGAGACCCAAAGGCACAAGAAGAAGCAATAAAGAGGCAGAGAGTCATCAGAAAGCAGTCCATGGCTACCGGCAGGCAGTGAGTCCACAGGAACTGTAGACGCAGACGGACTCTCCCTCCTAGTTGAACAGTCCCAATGTGTCCTGCACAGGAGTCGCAGCGTCACCAGGAAAGGAGAAGATGACCACAAAGGAAATAGAAAGCCACAAACAAAAGTCTCCGGGGGGGGGCCCGGGGGGGGGCGCGCCTGATGTTTTCTCCAAAGTCGGTAATGGTGGAAGGTTCAGCAATACCATGACATCCTCGGGAAAACAATCTCCCAGGGCACCATCCGACGTATCCAATGCCAGTTTCCACACGGGGCTTTAGCACGGAATCAAAATGGCCGCGGTATGAATGGCTGTAGATTCCGGTTCCAACGATAGGGCCGGGCCGGTTCCATCCGGAGCATCGCAGATAAGCGTGTGTCCAAGTTGCTCACCAAAGTATCCATTTGTGAGTGAAATGCCCAAAGTTCTGCCAGTATTGACCTCAGTGATGGCTCATGCACTGCTCGATTGATAGTTTCATGCCCGACATCAGTCACAATCACCTCCCCGGGTAAGTCTGGCACCCTCGGGGGGGACAGACAGGGCCACGAATGTGCAATTGCGAGGGGTGACCAGTCTTCGTCCGCAATCGCGGTCAACCCGGTGAAGGCCGCAGGCCGGAGACCCCGAACCCTCGAACCTCGGAGACCATGAAACGGGGCCGTGGGACGGGGGGCCCCCACCCGCAGCCGGCAGCAAGCTGACTCACCCCTTGGTCGATGCTGAGCGATGGAAACGATCGCTGCCAATCTCGGGCTGAATTAAAGCCTCCACTCCGGTTGACCGGACTCAGCCCAATCCTCCCTGCCGATGTTGTTGCACTACAGCCCGGCTGTCAAAGTACTCCAGGCCCCGGCTTCACCGCTGGAGTAGGCCGCAAACTTCAACTCGATGGAACTTCGTCAAACAAGCCGATAAAAGTATCCGGATTTCACCATCGAAGTGTGGAACAGTTCATACACACAGAGACTAGGCGTAAAGTCAGGATAGCGTACAGGATATCGTGGCGGGTTACGGAGGTCGGCGGAGCCGGGAGCCTAAGCAGCCATCTTGCTTGCTGACGTAGCTCCTCCCAGTGAGATTATTTTTAATAAAAACCTTTTCAGAATTTTCTGTTAGTTGGGGTTTTACTGGTTTCCCACCCAAACTATCTCTACCTAATTCTTCATAAGATTTTTCAATAATTCTGGCAAGTTCATACTGTTGCTCAGTAATATCCATTTCTTTTAATTTTTGGCGGATGCTGCTTCACCTTTAATGTTGGCTAATAATATAGCTGAGACCTGTTTGAAATATTTTAGTAGCTGGAGGGATGTACTGACGGAGCCACCCGGCCCGTCCACACACGCACGCACGCACACACACACGTACACACTCATGCACACACCCTGAGGGCGGGTTCGCCCGAAGGGTATAAATAAATGGGCGCGAGACCGCTCGTGGTCTTCGTTAAAGATTCAAGATTCAGTGCTGGTTCAGGTCCGTATTTATTTTGAATCTGTTTCAGGACGTCTGGTATTACCGCCATAGACGGAACACCGTGTGTTTTTGTGTACATTGAAGCAAAGACTGTACCCCAAGTGTCACAGTCCTTCACGTGTGGTGCAATCCCCATTGGTAAACAGATTGTTAGAATCCTGTGTTTCTCATGAGGTGTACTATCTGGAAATACTGCCTCTATTCGAGTAATTTTTTGAGCGAACCAGAACGGAATTTGTTCACTTTTTGCAGGTAATTTACCAATGACTGATTGTATAGTCTGTGGTGTAATTTTATTTGTGTTCCCCTGGTAAGTGCTGTGGAATCATCATAGCAGGTTGGACTGTCAGAGTTCGCATGACATATTGTACCAATTGTCTATGGATTTTAATTAACTGTTTTAGCTGAACTAATAGTTCTGGACCTGTCATTCTTTCAATGTCAGGATGTGGTGTATGGCTGGCTAATACCGTCCATGTTGTTCCTGGTCTACCTAGTGGACCGAGCCTGGTAATGTGATTTTGATGTTGTAGGGCGCCTTTAAACCAGAGCTGTGTGTAAATGTAAATGTAAATGTATTGGCATTTATATAGCGCACTACTTACCCGTCGGGTCCCAAGGCGCTTCGACCGCTGCGAAACCCTTCCTGGCTTCCCTGAGAGATGGTCCCCCTTAATGGGTATCTCCAGGGTGAGACCAGGCATCCCCGGCGGTCTGGTGGGGCCGTTAGTGAAGATGAGGCAAGCTAATGCCCAGAGTTGCCGAGTGTGATCGCTGATCAGAGTGGGCACCGAGGCGAGAGAATTATCGAGTCCGCTGACCCTGGTCCAGAAACCTGCCGCGCCGGGAATCGAACCCTGGTCCCGGGCCGTCCTCTGCTCTCGGGTCTGCCGCCTCTAACCAGTGAGCCACACTACTTCAGCTGATGCTCTTGGTAAGTTAGTGGAATTTCAATATCCTCGGAAGGGAATGTATTCCCTGGAGGTTCCTCTATTTTGTAGTAGTGGATTTGCTGTAGGAAACAGATTCCATGAATAGAATACCTCTGTCTGATGATACTCGTGTGCCTCTATAACAAATATTACCTTACCACCTCTCAATGATACGCCATTCGCTATAAGCTTTATAGTGATTGGTTTACTGACATTAGCCTGGATGATAATAGCATCTGGGTCGTTTTCTGTAAACCCTGTATCGACTAAGACTGGTTGGGCTGCTGCTGCAACTCTAGCCCTTTCGCCGTCACTCATTTTGTTTTATGAAAGTTTTGCAGAGCAAGTTTCAAGGAAACAAAGATAAGGTGCACAATATTTTGGAACACTGTATCCTTCAACGTTGAATAAACCAAAAACTAATACATAGGATTTTCGTCTTACTCAGTTATGGCGTATATTATCCTTTTACCCACTCCAGACGTCTATTGGAGTTTTTTACGGGGAAAAAAGGGGTCTGTGTGAAAAGCACAACTGAATTACTCTTGTATCTAGCGTTAAATTAGTGCCTTACCAAACGTTGGGCGCCATGTAGTGTAGTTCCTATATTTCCAATAGGCTCTGCGCATTGGAATCATATATACTATAGAATTGACGTAGGACTTAGGTCGACTAGGTCTCTATCGAATATATTAGACTTAATTGTGAGTGTCAGCTAGCTCAGAGGTCTTTAGAAACTTTCTCTAATTCACAAGAAGGGATTAGTTTCTGACAACCGCATAAACATGACAACTTTGTTTCCCCAAGATAAAACATATCTCTAGAGTCGTGGAAACAATAGATATATATTTTACTCAGTCAATCGTGCATGCTTCGTTTCACCAGAGGTGCAGAGAAATAGAGAGACAGGCGTTTTCAATAAAAGTATTTATTGAATAGTCTTCTTTCTCATGCAGAAGAAATGAACTGCTACAATCAAAATAAAGGTTGCAATGTAAAATGCGTACAGTAAGAAGATTACCATAAAATAATACTGTTAAAGCATGGTATGGTTTCTAAGCCATAAAATACATACATAAATAATAAAGACTAAAAAGTACTCAACTGGTGCTTCTAAAATACACCTTCCCCAATGTACCTAACCTAGGTCTAGTATGAGGGAAGAAGTAAGTATGGTGTAGCATAGGTTTAGTATTTTTGCCAAGAATCTATCCAAGATTTCTCTTAGGGTCTAATCAGCTCCGTACCTTGGTTTAAGAATGAAGGAGATCTGGTATCTCTCTCTCTCAGGACTTGATTTCCCAACACCCTTCCAGGGGAGCTTGAAAACAATGGAGCTGGATTTCTCGGCAAGAGAAAAGACAGCGTCTTTCTCAGTGCGTCTGCTGGAGGGTCGGCTTCCTTTGGCACTTGCTGTAGCGAGCTGCGTCGGGCAAGTAGATAGTCAAACTGCTCCAAACCAAAGTGTGTTTGCTGGGGCAACTGTGGGCATATTTATACCTTGAAGGTGCAGAGTTAGACGTAAGGTTGGACATAATAACGTCATCAAAGACTCGCAGTTCTTTGAAAACTCCATGAGTTCTTGGAAAAATCAATATTCAAGCAATTTTCAAGCAAGGGGAAGTCCCTGACTGCTGAAGGTGACTTTTTCCAAGAAATCGTTGTGGTTTTTCGGAACTAGTGGAAGTAGCCATGCCGTATTTGGACTGCATGGTTATGATTTCTATGCCTATATAAGGATAGGGTGCTTTATACCTATATGAGGGCATGAATCGGAGAAATTACACTAGGGCCCTAAAATGCTACACAATAGTGGGTACTCTCTCGAAGTTTCTATCGTTAGGGGCCTAAGGCTGCTGGGTATGGTGGGTGATATTTAATTTATGGTGGAAGGTGGTGCTATGGATTTATTGTGTTTGGTCACCTCGCTATACAAGGGAATAACATTGTGCGGCCCACCAGCATTTAGGGCACCTGTTGATTTTACCTGAACAGCGCTTTGTATAGAAGGAGCAGAGTTATTATCTCTCAGCATTGCGCTTTCTTTAATACGGGCCCCACTGTCTGACATGAGCCCAACCCTGGAAGTTAGATTATCGATCAATAATCTCAGGGTTCCTAGTTCGTCCCAACGGGAGTACACCACCTTAACTAGATCCTTGAGGGCTGATGTGTGATGTGTAGCTGGCTGTGCACTTATTTCTGATGGTAAGTCGGGTGTTTGTGTGTTACTCTCCCCCTGAGTGTCTGCCTAGAGCGTACCTGTTAGAGCAGGGAACTGTGAGTTCGTAAATACGAGGGTGGCTGCCATCAGTTGGTGGGGTACTACCAGTGCTACCAGCCAAGACACTCTTCTTCGCTGGTTTCACTGTTTTCTCGTCCCCAGTGGCTTTCAAACCTTTCTTGTGCGCAAGGAACATAGTGGGAATGGCGGGACCCTTAGGCGGGCTTTCTCTCCCCATTTGGCCTGTGCCTGTGGGTGCCAGATCCCTGTCTAAATGCAAACTCGGCTCAGATACTAAAATGTCCTCGCATTCCTTAATTAGTGTGTCTATTCGGTCAAGTACACAATTACTGCTGGCATGCTTAATTATCCTTCTAACCTTTTTCCCTTTGCATGATCTGCTGACATTGCCCGCGTCAACCTCCCTTCCTCCACCTTCCATGCACTTTCTTTTTTCCATACCAATATGATACACCCTACTATACGAAAAGACTTCATAGAATTACTAAACTATGTCACAAACGAAGTCCAGAGTTCCTCCACATATGAATACAGGTATGGGGGCAGGCAAACAGTACCCCTTGTGTCCGTGATTAGCCTGCGCCTTTCTCCAACTCCGGTGATAGACGAAAGAGAGGTGGCACTGCCCTGCCTCTTCCTGGCAAAGACTGGCCCGCCCTAGGCACGGGCTTTGCCCGGGCACAGCTTGCACGCGTCCTGCGCCGCGGGGGAGAGGCCGCACTTTAAGCTCGATGGCAGACGCCTCCCCCTCACAAGCGGCAGCTGTGTGTGGGCACACTGAGACTTATAGTCACCCTGTCTGTTATCTGGTGCTCTGGGGCCAGGATGGCTGATGTCCAACGATGTCCTGGGACTCCGGTCCCACCAGGACAAAGAAACACGCAGGAAGAGCTCCCGTGGGTGATGCAGGTATAAAAAATGATAGCATGTGGCTCGCTTTATATCCACGGATCGTCTCACACTCTCTCTTTCTCACTCTCTCTCTCACTTTGTCTCTCACTCTCCCACTCACCCTCTCTCTCCCACTCTCTCTCCCAGTTACTCTGTCTCACTTTCACACTCTCTCTCTCACTTTCTCACACACTCTCTCCATCTCTCTCTCCCTCTCTCTCCACCACTCACTCTCGCATCCTCTCCCTCACTCGCTCCCATTCTCTTTTTCTCTCTCACACACTCTCTCACACTCGCTCTTTCTCTCTTTTACACTCTCACTTTCCAACACCATCTCTCACTCTCTCTCACTCACTCTCTCCCTCACTCACTCTTTTTCTATCTTCTCTCACTCGCTCTCTCACTCTCTTTGCTAACTCTCTCTCTCCCAGTCACCTCTCTCACCTCACTCTCACTCTCTCTCTCCCACGCACCCTCTCTCTCTTTCTGTCTCATTCACTCTCTCATACTGTCTCTCACTCATTCTCTCTCACTATCTCTCACGCGCTCTTCCACTCTCACTCTCTCACTTTCTCACACTCTCTCACTCACTCTCTCTTTCTCCCCCTTACTCTCTCTCCCCCTCACTCTCTCTCACTCTCTCCTCTCACTCTCACACTTGCTCTTTTTCGCTTTCCCACTCACTCTCTCTCCCACTTTCTCACACCCTATCTCCCACTCACTATCTCACAATGTCTCTCTCTTTCTCTCTATCCCTCCCTCACTTTACCACCCTCTCACTCTCGCTTGTTGCTTTACTTTGAGGGTGCGATGCGCGCTGAGTACCTCGGGAAAGTGGTTGTTATTTACGGAATTTGGAATTTGGTCGTTTGCCATCTTGTACCAGGAGGTTGACCATTCCCACATGTCAAGTCAAGTCAAGTCATAAAATATGTATAGCGCACTACATACCCAGAGGGTTTCAAGGCGCTTAGGAAGGGGAGGAGGATTATTTGTCAAATATCCACGTTTTAAGCTGCTTTCTGAACGCTAGGTGATTCTGGGTGAGGCGAAGGTAAGCGGGGAGTGAGTTCCATGTTTTGGCAGCCAGGTATGAGAAGGATCTGCCTCCCATGGTGGTCTTGTTGATGCGAGGTACAGTGGCGAAGGCTTGGCTGGAAGAGCGAAGTTGGCGGGAGGGGGTGTAGAAGGACAGTCGAGAGTTGAGGCAGTCTGGTTCGATGTCGTAGAGTGATTTGTGTGCGTGGGTAAGCAGTCGGAAAGTAATTCTCTTGTTGACGGGTAACCAGTGGAGGTCTTTAAGGTGACCAGAGATGTATTCGTTGCGTGGGATGTCTAATATGAGCCTGGCTGAGGCGTTTTGGATTCGTTGTAGTTTCTTCTGGAGTTTAGCGGAGGTACCTGCGTAGAGGGTGTTTCCGTAGTCCAGTCGGCTCGTGACTAGAGCGTGGGTGACTGTTTTCCTTGTTTCGGTGGGGATCCAGCGAAATGTTTTTCTGAGCATGCGAAGAATGTTAAAGCAGGAAGAGGATACGGCGCTGACTTGTCTGTTCATTGAGAGTGAAGAATCCAGGATGACGCCAAGGTTCCGTGCGTGGTCTGTCGGGATGGGTGCATTTCCGAGGGCTTCCGGCCACCAGGAGTCGTCCCATGCAGAGGGGGAATTACCTAAGATGAGGACTTCTGTTTTGTCTGAGTTCAGTTTCAGACGGCTTTGTTTCATCCATTCGGCGACTTCTTTCATTCCTTCGTGTAGGTTAGTTTTGGCGGTGCTGGGGTCCTTGGTGAGAGATAGGATTAGTTGAGTGTCATCCGCGTAAGAGATGATGTTGAGGTTGTGTTGGCGGGCGATGGCCGCGAGGGGGCTCATGTATACGTTGAAGAGGGTGGGACTGAGTGAGGATCCTTGTGGTACGCCGCAGATGATTTCAGAGGCCTCAGACTTGAATGGTGGGAGGCGGACTCTCTGGGTTCTTCCGGTGAGGAACGAGGTGATCCATTCCAGAGCCTTTCCTTGGATTCCGATGTTTCTGAGGCGTTGTAAAAGGGTGCTGTGGCAGACTGTGTCGAAGGCTGCTGAGAGGTCCAGGAGGATGAGGGCGACTGTGTCTCCATTGTCCAGTAGAGTTCGAATGTCGTCTGTTGCTGCGATGAGGGCGGTCTCAGTGCTGTGTTTGGCTCGGAATCCAGATTGTGAGGGGTCGAGTGATTTGTTGGCTTCGAGGAAGGCGGCGAGCTGGTTGTTGACAGCTTTCTCGATGACTTTGGCCGGGAATGGAAGAAGCGAGATGGGGCGGTAGTTTTTGAGTTCGGTGGGGTCTGCTGTTGGTTTTTTCAGAAGGGCGGTGAGTTCAGCGTGTTTCCAGTCTTCTGGGAAGGTGGCGGAGTTGAAGGAGCAGTTGATGACGTCTCGGAGGTGCGGGGCTATGACGGAGTCTGCTTTGTTGAAGATGTGGTGAGGGCATGGGTCTGTGGGGGATCCAGAATGGATGGAATTCATCAGGCGGATGGTGTCCTCACTGGAGATTGGGTTCCAGGCGTTAAGGGTGTTAACGGGGGGAGGATGGTCAGCTGGTGGTAGGGTGGGTTGGCTTCCGGGTTGGTTGTCAAAGCTGTTGTGGATGTCAGCAATCTTGTTGTGGAAAAAAGAGGCTAGAGAATCGCAGAGGGTTTGAGAGGGGGTGATGTCGTTGGAGTTGGCCGAGGGGTTGGAAAATTCCTTGACGATGTTGAAGAGTTCCTTGCTGTTGTGGGCGTTGTTGTCAAGTCGATCCTTGAATGCTGTTTTCTTGGCTTTTCGGATCAGTTGGTGGTGAGTGCGGGTGGCGCTTTTGAAGGCGTCCTTGGTGCTGGTGGTTGGGTCTTTTTTCCAGGCCTTTTCAAGGGAGCGGCACAGTTTCTTGGACTTTTTGAGGTCATCGTTGAACCATGAAGCCTTCTTGTTGCCAAGTTTGTGTTGACGTTTTTTCAGTGGTGCTAAGGTGTCGGCGGTGTTGGATAGCCAAAGGGTGAGGTTGGAGGCGGCTTCGTTGGCGTTAGAGGAGAGGGCTGGGGAGGTTTGAAGGAGCGATGTGGAGATCTGCTCCATGGTGATTTTGTTCCAGTTTCTTTGTAGAGTTGGTTGGAGGTGGTTGATGGGTTTCGGCTTGTTGTAGGTGAAGTGAACGCAGCTGTGGTCAGTCCAGAGGAGATCTGTGGTGTGGCTGAAGGAGACGTGGTTGCTGGAGGTGAAGATTGGGTCGAGTGTGTGGCCTGCGATGTGGGTGGGGGAAGTGACCAGTTGTTTAAGTCCGAGGTTGGCTAGGTTGTCCAAGAGGGTGGCAGTGTTGCGGTCGTTGATCTTTTCAAGGTGGAAGTTGAGGTCTCCCAGAAGGATGTAGTCTTTGGAGGGGAGCGCGTGTGGGGTGATGAAGTCTGTGATGTCTTCACTGAATTTTGCGCGGGGTCCTGGTGGTCTGTAGAGGAGGGTGCCTCTGAGTGTGGTCTTGGGGTCGATGTGGATCTGGAAGTGAAGGTGTTCGGAGTTAGCGAGGTTGGCGTCAGAGCTGGTTGAGATGCGGATTGATTTCTTATGGACGATAGCGATTCCACCTCCTGTATGGTCGGTGCGGTCCTTGCGTGTGATCTTATAGTCTTCAGGGATGGCAATGGCGATGTCAGGGGCGGAGGAAGCGTTCATCCATGTTTCTGTTAGGAAGGCGACGTCTGGAGAGATGGTGTCTAGTAGATTCCAGAGGTCGATGGCGTGTCTGTGGACCGATCGGGTGTTGAGAAGGATGCATTCTAGGTGGTTGGGGTCGGGAGTCTGTGGAGTGGTCGTAGCGGGGATGTTGTCGGTGCCGCTAAATTTGCAGGAGAGGCAGGAGAACGGTCCATGGGTGCGTCCAGGAGCGGCTTGGACGCAGTTGGGGGTGCGACCGGGGTTAAGGGCTAGGAGGGTGGCAGCATCATAGGTAACGCGGGGAGGCTGGGAGGGACGGGGGCCAGGAGGTCTGGCACTGGGCGCGGTCCAGGCGCGGACGGGCGTAGACGGGCTTACCTTTGGCGCACCTTCGGCGCGGATTGGGCGCGGTCGCTGCGCGTGGACGCTGCGCGCGGGAACTACTGTCATATATGGGTGGTGGAAGGGGAGGGGCGAGGGCGTCTCAGCTGGGAGGCGGGGCGGGCTAGGTAACAGGACAACAACAACAAAATGGAGGGCGCTTGGGGGAAAAGTCGAAAAGAGCAGCAAAGTCGCGCTGGCAATGTGGAAAGACACAGAAATTAAATAATATGCAAATCGGCATACACAGCGCACAGCAGGCAGTTCAGTGAGCACAAATATCAGCACAAAGCACAATGAGGGCGTTTGGGGAAAAGTCGAAGAGCAGCAAAGTCGCGCTGGCAAAGTGAAATGACACGACAATTAAACGTCTCAGCTGGGAGGCGGGGCGGGCTAGGTAACAGGACAACAACAACAAAATGGAGGGCGCTTGGGGGAAAAGTCGAAAAGAGCAGCAAAGTCGCGCTGGCAATGTGGAAAGACACAGAAATTAAATAATATGCAAATCGGCATACACAGCGCACAGCAGGCAGTTCAGTGAGCACAAATATCAGCACAAAGCACAATGAGGGCGTTTGGGGAAAAGTCGAAGAGCAGCAAAGTCGCGCTGGCAAAGTGAAATGACACGACAATTAAACAAAATGCTAAGCGGCATATACAGCGCACAGCAGGCAGTTCAGTGAGCACAAATATCAGCACAAAGCACAAAGCGTTAGGAAAACGATACCGGGCCAAAGGGAGCGACCACTCGGCTGTGAAGCGTAGAGTGAGTCACGGTGCTTCTAGGTAACGGAGCGCTTTTAACTTTGTGGGAGGGCGTCTCAGCTGGGAGGCGGGGCGGGCTAGGTAACAGGACAACAACAACAAAATGGAGGGCGCTTGGGGGAAAAGTCGAAAAGAGCAGCAAAGTCGCGCTGGCAATGTGGAAAGACACAGAAATTAAATAATATGCAAATCGGCATACACAGCGCACAGCAGGCAGTTCAGTGAGCACAAATATCAGCACAAAGCACAATGAGGGCGTTTGGGGAAAAGTCGAAGAGCAGCAAAGTCGCGCTGGCAAAGTGAAATGACACGACAATTAAACAAAATGCTAAGCGGCATATACAGCGCACAGCAGGCAGTTCAGTGAGCACAAATATCAGCACAAAGCACAAAGCGTTAGGAAAACGATACCGGGCCAAAGGGAGCGACCACTCGGCTGTGAAGCGTAGAGTGAGTCACGGTGCTTCTAGGTAACGGAGCGCTTTTAACTTTGTGGGAGGGCGTCTCAGCTGGGAGGCGGGGCGGGCTAGGTAACAGGACAACAACAACAAAATGGAGGGCGCTTGGGGGAAAAGTCGAAAAGAGCAGCAAAGTTGCGCTGGCAATGTGGAAAGACACAGAAATTAAATAATATGCAAATCGGCATACACAGCGCACAGCAGGCAGTTCAGTGAGCACAAATATCAGCACAAAGCACAATGAGGGCGTTTGGGGAAAAGTCGAAGAGCAGCAAAGTCGCGCTGGCAAAGTGAAATGACACGACAATTAAACGTCTCAGCTGGGAGGCGGGGCGGGCTAGGTAACAGGACAACAACAACAAAATGGAGGGCGCTTGGGGGAAAAGTCGAAAAGAGCAGCAAAGTCGCGCTGGCAATGTGGAAAGACACAGAAATTAAATAATATGCAAATCGGCATACACAGCGCACAGCAGGCAGTTCAGTGAGCACAAATATCAGCACAAAGCACAATGAGGGCGTTTGGGGAAAAGTCGAAGAGCAGCAAAGTCGCGCTGGCAAAGTGAAATGACACGACAATTAAACGTCTCAGCTGGGAGGCGGGGCGGGCTAGGTAACAGGACAACAACAACAAAATGGAGGGCGCTTGGGGGAAAAGTCGAAAAGAGCAGCAAAGTCGCGCTGGCAATGTGGAAAGACACAGAAATTAAATAATATGCAAATCGGCATACACAGCGCACAGCAGGCAGTTCAGTGAGCACAAATATCAGCACAAAGCACAATGAGGGCGTTTGGGGAAAAGTCGAAGAGCAGCAAAGTCGCGCTGGCAAAGTGAAATGACACGACAATTAAACGTCTCAGCTGGGAGGCGGGGCGGGCTAGGTAACAGGACAACAACAACAAAATGGAGGGCGCTTGGGGGAAAAGTCGAAAAGAGCAGCAAAGTCGCGCTGGCAATGTGGAAAGACACAGAAATTAAATAATATGCAAATCGGCATACACAGCGCACAGCAGGCAGTTCAGTGAGCACAAATATCAGCACAAAGCACAATGAGGGCGTTTGGGGAAAAGTCGAAGAGCAGCAAAGTCGCGCTGGCAAAGTGAAATGACACGACAATTAAACGTCTCAGCTGGGAGGCGGGGCGGGCTAGGTAACAGGACAACAACAACAAAATGGAGGGCGCTTGGGGGAAAAGTCGAAAAGAGCAGCAAAGTCGCGCTGGCAATGTGGAAAGACACAGAAATTAAATAATATGCAAATCGGCATACACAGCGCACAGCAGGCAGTTCAGTGAGCACAAATATCAGCACAAAGCACAATGAGGGCGTTTGGGGAAAAGTCGAAGAGCAGCAAAGTCGCGCTGGCAAAGTGAAATGACACGACAATTAAACAAAATGCTAAGCGGCATATACAGCGCACAGCAGGCAGTTCAGTGAGCACAAATATCAGCACAAAGCACAAAGCGTTAGGAAAACGATACCGGGCCAAAGGGAGCGACCACTCGGCTGTGAAGCGTAGAGTGAGTCACGGTGCTTCTAGGTAACGGAGCGCTTTTAACTTTGTGGGAGGGCGTCTCAGCTGGGAGGCGGGGCGGGCTAGGTAACAGGACAACAACAACAAAATGGAGGGCGCTTGGGGGAAAAGTCGAAAAGAGCAGCAAAGTCGCGCTGGCAATGTGGAAAGACACAGAAATTAAATAATATGCAAATCGGCATACACAGCGCACAGCAGGCAGTTCAGTGAGCACAAATATCAGCACAAAGCACAATGAGGGCGTTTGGGGAAAAGTCGAAGAGCAGCAAAGTCGCGCTGGCAAAGTGAAATGACACGACAATTAAACAAAATGCTAAGCGGCATATACAGCGCACAGCAGGCAGTTCAGTGAGCACAAATATCAGCACAAAGCACAAAGCGTTAGGAAAACGATACCGGGCCAAAGGGAGCGACCACTCGGCTGTGAAGCGTAGAGGGAAGCCATGTATGCGGGGAAGCCATGGCTCCATCGTAGGCCAGCATTTGTAAAACTGACCCGTGACTAAATGTAGGTGATGCTCTGAGCTGCCCTGCTGAAGGATCTCTGGGCCTCTTTGCTGCCATGTAGACACCGGCGTGCCCTTGGCGTGCCAAAAGCAACTGGTTAGGAAACGGTGTTTATGGTTGGCCGAGCAGAAATTAAGCCAAGGCACCACAGAACTATACAAATAATGTGTGGTTTTTATACCGGACTCCACATACCGTATGCCACTTTGCACTTAATAATCGTGATTGTTGGCCCAGGTAATAGTGCTTGTTTTGTCGACCTCCGAAGGAAGAATCAAATTATTTGCTCTGTTAGGATTCCCATCTGTGATTGCAGCACTCCGTGGGGACCGAATCAGGTTCTTCCCGATTTGATATGGGTTTCAGTGTACTTAGTAGTTTCACATCTCATTTCCAGTGTAGAGTATCTGTGGAGGAATGCATAATTGTTAAACTTTTTTTTAAAGACAAAAAGCGAGTCGTTTCACTTATAGACTTCAGGTTTTCAATTAAAAGCTACAGTGGCATTGCAGTGTCTGAGGGCCTACGGCTCCACTGACAGGTTGAGAGCTATGGCAATACTCTGGTATTAAAATAATAAGAAAATACATCAGTTTGTTTTCCTAAATCAAAAAGCAAGTTAATTTAGTACTTTATGTCGGGTTACTTTATTGGCATTTTAAAACATATTACATTATACAGTGCTGTACCACCAGTAAGGAGTCCCTTGGTCACAAGATTATGCTGATATTTAGGTTTAAAGTATTTTATTCAGCACAATATACAAGGACAAATATACATCATCATGAAGCGTCTTGTTAGGGCGGGCAGAGCCTCCTCCCCGGTGAAGAACTATCAGGTGCAGTTCGTGTGTGCTAGTCCATCACAGCAGTAAGTGATATGCATTGTCGTAGTATGAGATGACATTTCTATTGCAAACACCCCCCCAAAACCCCAACTTTCCGGTCCCGACCCCCCCTCCCCACCCTTCGTCCAGTGCACAGACCCTATCCAAAGTATACACCAAAGCCACCTCTTATAGGGGAAGGGAATCTCTCAGTTCACGGGGCTGGCGCTGCTGGGCTCGTGAGCTGTAATAGGCGGAGGTATTTGGGACAGGTAAGTTCTTTGAATTCTGTAAGCAGTAAGGAATTAAATGGCTGCCAAAGCTCATTAAATTGCGCTATGTGTCCTGCCACTGTGAGCGACAATTTCTCCATGCCCAACACGTGCCACAATCTATGGAGCCAGCCCGTGATAGAGGGTGTCGTGGTAGTGCGCCAATGTATCAGGATGTTTTGGACCGCTGCTCCCAGTGCAATGGCTATCTGCCTGCCCCTACGAGATGTGAGTGGGTACATCAGTCCATTCGGGAGCCCCAGCAGGGTGTATGCGGGAAAGCGTGGTAGTTCAATGCTAAAATGGGAATCAATTTCATCCAGCACTTCCCTCCAATAGGTTGGCAAGAGTGGACAATCCCATAGAATGTGTGTAAGTGTACCCCGGTGCCCGCACCCTCGCCAACCTGTATCCTCCTTGCTATGGTCAAATTCGTGAACCCGCTCCGGTGTGTAGTACCAATAGGTGGAGACCTTGGTCAGCGTGTCAGTGAGACCCATGTGGTATGCCGAATGCCTCGCTCTATAGGATATGTGTCCCCACTCTTTAGGGCTCATTGTCCTACCCAACTCCCGTTCCCAGCGTTTTCTCCCCGGGTTATAGAGGTGTGTAGAAGGCGGTTGTAATAACCTATAGAGATCCGTAATCAATTTCGAATCAGACGTGCGCGACAGTAGCCATTTTTTGTATGGTAGGAAGTGCCTGTCGGCCCCCTCCCTCACCTGTGGTTGAAGAGCCCAGTGGCGAGCTTGCATATAGCGGTGCCTCTCGGCTTCAGGGAGTGAAAACTCTTGGCGAAACTGCGGGAAGGGGACAACCCCCTCTGGGCCATACATGTGACACAGGGCTCTACACCCCGCCTGCCTCCAGTGTGTGAACGCTCCCCTTTCCATTCCCGGGGTCAATTCTGGATTGTCCACCAACGGTGTGAGTGGCGACGGGAACGAGGTGAGGCTGTATGTAATGTTAGCGGCATCCCAGACCCGCAGGGGCACTCTTGTAACAAAGGAGGCGTACAAATTCTTGGGCCGTTGAGTCCGGCGCAGAAATGGGATTTCCTGCAGGGGTCTGCCCGTCACCGCCTGATCCTGGAAGAGCCAGTGCTTGTCGGACTCCCACTTACTCCATTCCACAAGATAACGCAACTGCGCTGCTTGGAAATACTTACGGAAGTCAGGCATTCCCAGTCCTCCCGCCTCCGGGGCCAACAGTGAGAGGGCCCTGCGCATTCTGGGTTTTTCCCCTGCCAAATAAAGCGCGAGACGTCCGTCTGTAGTTGCGGGATCCACCCGACTGGTGGCTGGAGCGGTAGGGCCCGGAACAAGTAAAGCACCTGAGGCAGGACCGTCATTTTGATGGCGGCTATCCTACCCAACCAGGAGAGGGTGCTGCGGTTCCATCGGCCCAATTCTTCCCTAATCTTTGCACCCAGGGCCGTGTAGTTGGCCGATACCGTGGCCGGTAAAGTGGGAGCTATCTGGATCCCCAGATAGGGTACCGCCTCTGATGACCAAAGCATGGGGAATTGATTTTGTAGATAGGTCCTAGTGGCCGGCTCAAGGGAGATATCTAGAGCCACCGACTTCCCCATGTTCATTTTAAACCCGCGACCGCGCCAAAGGAGGCCAGCTCTTCGATGCAGACCGGTAGGGCCGTCCGGGGCTCGTCAAGCGATAAGATTACATCGTCCGCGTAGAGGCTTATAGCGTGTGTGAAACCTTCCATCCGCACCGCCGGATTGTCGCGGACCCGTTGGGCGAACGGCTCCATATAAAGGGCGAAGAGCAAGGGCGAAAGCGGGCATCCCTGCCTAGTGCCTCTCTCGATGTTAAAGTGCCTAGAGTTATACCCATTCACACAAACCACAGCAGTCAGCTGTCTGTAGCAGTTAAGGATCATGGAGCGAAACTTGTCCCCTATGCCTGCCTTCACCAGAACTCGTTCCAGGTAAGGCCAGTGCACCCGGTCGAACGTCTTCTCCGCGTCCACCGCAAGCATCATTCTTTCCCCCGGAATCCGGGAGGCCTTCTCTAGCAGGTGGACAATCCGTTTCGTGTTGTCAACCATCTGCCTCCCCGGGACAAAACCAGCCTGATCAGGATCTATAAGACCGGGTAAGTGAGGGGCTAGTCGGGCGGCTAGGATCCCCGTGTACAATTTTAAATCAACATTCAGAAGAGATATCGGTCTATAAGATCCACAGTGCTTCCGGTCCTTCCCAGATTTGGGGATAACTGTAACGGAGGCCCGTAGAAGATCAGGCGGAATGGCCCCCGGCTCAGCAAACGAGTTGAAAAGACGAGTAAGGATAGGGGCCAGCGACGTGCAGAACGTTTTGTAAAAGAGCGTGGTGTATCCATCGGGCCTGGCGCTTTGCCATGTTTAAGCCTGGCGATGGCAGAAATCACCTCCTCTATCCTGATATCCCGATTTAAGTGCTCCGACTGCAAGGGATCCAGGGAGGGCAGGGTGACCGAGTCCAAATAGGCGGCCATGGCCGTCTCATCCGGTGGCTCACTAGTGTAGAGATCTGCGTAAAACCTGCAGAATACGGCTGCAATGTGAGCGTCTTCCGTCTCCACCGTCCCCGCAGGGTCAGAGATCTCCTTCACCAGCTGACTCTGGCGCGTTACTCGGAGCCTGTTGGCCAGTAATTTGCCACAACGGTCCCCCCCTGTGTAAAAGGTATGGCACAGCCGGAGTGCAGCATATTCCGCCCGGTCCAAGTCCAGGGCCGCTAGGAGCATTCTCACTTCCTTGAGCTGCCGCCAAATTCTGGGGGCCCCTGTCCTGCGATGCATCTGTTCAAGCTCGCGGACCCTGTCGGTGAGTTCTTCCCTCTTGGCCTGTCGCTCTTTATTTTCGGCAGAGGAGATCGCCAAAAATTCCCCCTGAAGGACTGCTTTCAAGGCCGCCCACTGTGTGGCCCGGGCGGTGTCAGAGTTGTCGTTGTGAGTCAGGTATTCCCGGATCGCGTCCTCAATGCGGTCCACCACCACCTTCCTGTGCAGCAGGGTGTCGCGGAGGCGCCATGTTCTGGAGGGACGAGCCGCCGGAGGCAGACACAACGTGGCATCGACCGGGGCGTGATCCGATAGAGACAACACTCCCATATCTGACCCCAAGACCAGCACTTGTACCGGAGACGTGACCAGAAGGTGGTCTAGCATCGCATACGTCTTGTGTGCGTGGGAATAATACAAATAGTCCCTGTCCGTGGGATGCATGTGTCGCCAAAGATCAAGGAGGTCTACCTCCGACAGCCGCGCCCTACAGCCGGCGGAGAACTCCCCGACCTGCGGGGAGCGCTGCGCCGACCTGTCCATAGCAGAATCAAAAACCATGTTAAAATCTCCCCCGAGAATAATCTGTCTATCTTGCGAGGTGGTAATATCCTCAATCGCCGATTGCAGGAAACGTTCCTGCCGTTCATTAGGGCTATACAGGGACCCGATCGTAAAAGTAAGGCCCCCAATCCTAAACCGGTATGCTAACAGTCTGCCTTTCTGTTCGGTGAACTTGTGGAGGATTTCCCCTTTGAAGTGTCTGGCCACCAGTATCGCCACCCCCGCTGTCTTAGTGGTACAGGAAGAGAAGAATTGTGACGGGGAACTTATGGGAACGCAGCCTGTGTGTGTCCTGTGGCAGCAGGTGCGTCTCCTGAAGGAGACACTTTTGTCCGCACGTGTATTCTCCAGGAGAGAAAGCACTGCCCGCCGCTTAACCGGATTATTCAAACCCCTGACGTTCAGGGTCACAACCTTAAAAGTGTCAGGAGGCATAGTGAAAGGTGTGAAAGAAGGCATGAAGGCCCCGCTCGGATAAGGCGGAGTGTATGAGCGCCCGTAACGGTACCAGAAGCTGCAAGGCAGAGAAGAAAGTGTAGGTGATTACGCAGCTTCCCCGTCCGGGCAAACTAAGGTGTATGAATATCGCCAGAATATCTAGTAGCCGCACAGTGCACTGGACGACACTCCCCCCCCCCCTTCCCAACTCCCGGATCCCTTCCCTATTCCCAATCCCCTTCAACTCCCCAGGAACATTCCCCAAACTACCCACCCTACCCCCTTCCTTCCCCATTATTCCTTCTCCTCTTCCCTCCATCCCAACTCCCCAACTGTCCCAAGCCCCGACCCGCAACTGGAGCAACCCCAACAGCCCCTTCCCTCCACCCCCGTTCCCCCAACTGTTCCAAAGATTCCATTGTCCCAGTCCGGTCCTCAGCGGACAAGTTTGCAGAAAATTACTCAAGTGGACGTCCAGCCACTGCCCACCCCCCTGCCACCCCCCCTCTCCCGAACCCCCAAACCTGCATTGTCTGAAATGGCTATGTCGATCTCCCCCCGGAGTATATTCAGGCCGTCAGAGCGACTTTAGTAGGCGCCGTGTCTCTAGCCACTTCTTGAACTGCATTGGCCATGTCCGCTCGGATAGTGGGTGAGTCTGGACGGGCAGAAGAAGTAGAAGATCTGCGTGCTGGGATCGATTGCCAACTGTCTCTGGTAGCGCGCTGTCGACGGGGGGTGGGGGCCGCGTCGTCTGTTGCGGTAATTCCAAGTACCCCGCAGGTGCCCTGGAGGGAGCGAAGCTGATGCAAAGTTCCGTTCCATCGGAAAATCAGGCGGAAGGGATGGCCCCATGAGTACTGCGTGTTGTGATCCCTCAGGAAGTCTGTGGCGATTTTGAATCCCTTACGCTTCTGGAGAGTTATCGAAAGATCTTGGTAGAGAGCAACCTGGTGCCCCCGGAAGCGCAGGGACTGCTGCTGGCACGCTTCACGAATAATCCGCTCTTTCAGGGGAAAGTCCGGCAGGAAAGCAAAGATGTCAGGGGGGGGGCGCAGAGGTCCTGCGAGCTGGGCCCACCCTGTGAGCCCTATCTATTCTGATGTTGAAATCATCCGGCTCTCCCAGTATCTCTCTGAAGAGTTCTCTGAGATACCCAGCAACGTCCTCGCCCTCGTCTCCGGATGGAATTCCCCGGACCCGTATGTTGTTGCGACGGGAACGGTTCTCGAGGTCTTCGTTATGCGATTGGAGGTCGATTTGCTGATCCTGTAGGCGCAGCACCTCCTGCTGCAGTTGTGCAATCTCCTCATCCTGGGAGTGACCCGCTTCTTCCATAGTGGCCACCCTTTCGCCAAGACCATCGACCTCTCTCCGCAACTCCCGGACTTCCCCTGCGACTTCCTGCTTTAGTGTTTGGAAATCCTCCCTCAGCGAGCTAAAGAGGGATTCGAGGAAGGATCTAGTCACTGGGGGTTCCCCCCCTGCTGCCCACTGGGAGCCGCTCGAGTGGCCTGGTGATTGTTGCCCCCTGTCTTGCCTCGCTGAGCCTCTGTTCAACATTTCAGGCAGTGTCCGGTCCCCTTTCTTGTTCCCTCTGTTGCCGGCCATGCCGCTGGTGAGGACCCAAAGGGAGCGCACTGTCGCCTTACAAGCTCCGCAGGTATCCTTGCTCCAGGCACCGGGTGCCTCAAACTCGGCTCGCAGCAAGCCCCACAGATCAAACCGGCGGCCAGGCGGAGAGAACTTGCGTCGGAGGAGCCTCGGACTAGGCCCAGTATCGCGTGTGGGGCTGCTCCGGTGCTCCGCACCAAAGTTCGTTGTGTCCAAACACCAGACACACATACCCCCAACCAGCGGTGGGGTCTGCTCTGTTCCTCTGACGGGCCCCCGAAGCTGGTAGGGGTCGCTGTAAAGGCGGTCTCCGCTAGGCCTCACCTCCGGCCTCGCGTGGCGATCTGCGCTAGCACTTCCAGACCAAGTCTCTTACCCCCGGATCCTGGGCATTCTCACCTCCCCATCCGGCGCGGCAGTCGGCCACGAGAGTTCCAGCACCAGTCTATAGGCCAGCCGCCGCCGTCGGAAGGGGTCCGCCTCAAAGGAGCCAGCCGCTAGGCCCCAACCTCGGTCTCACGTAGTGGGCTGCGGCGGCATTCCGGGTTCTGGTCTCCACCCTTTGGGTGCCGGGCCTCTGCGCTTCACCACTGGGCGATGTATTCTGCCGCGGGGGGGGTTCCACTCCGGCTCCGCGACAGCCTCCGCCTCCGGAAGAAGTGCGCTTCAAGGGCGTGCACCGCTAGGCCTCATCCCAGGCCTCGCGTAGTATCATGCGTTGTATCCTGCGTCAGCGCTCCGAGTCCCAGTCTCACACCTCCGGGCATCGGGCATCTGTACTCAACCGCTCAGAACCGCAGCCAGCCACAGGGACTCTTACTCCGGACCCCCAGCGTATCTCCGCCACCGGTGGAAATTCGCGTCAAGAGGGTTTGCCGCTGGGCCTCATCCCCGGTCTCGCGTGATGATCCGCCTCGGGGGCTTCGGGTAGCAGCCTATCGCCACCGAGCACTGGGTATATGCACCCCTCCGTGTGGCACTGGGCCGATTCAGACCTCGTGGCCACGGCCTGCAGTCTTCTCGTGGCGCCGGCTCAGCCTCCGTGCACTCCTCGGGCTCTAAGTCAGCGGCTCTGAGAGCTACCAGCACCCCTGGAGTCCTAGCAGGGAGATCTCGCAATCCCTTAACAGATCCCCGGCCTTTTGGGGGGAGATCTGCAAATAAAGGCGGTAAGGGGGCTCGGGTTCACGGGAGCTCGCAGAGAGTGCGACCGCTCACTCCGCCATCTTGGCCACGCCCCGTCATGCTGATATTTAAAATGCAATAGGAGACGCCGTTCATTACATTAAAGCCATTTGCTTTGCTATACAAAACCATTAGCAAAGTAAATGGCTTTAACTTGATCAAAGGTGAGACCTATTGCATTTTCAGTGCTTGTTTATAGTTTTCATGTTAAATGCAGGCCCATGTATAAGCATGAATGGCGCTGCAGCTAATGTGAATTCTTTCAAAAAGACACACAATCTGCGTCACTCTATTAACAAAAGCATACCTGCTAACATTTCAGATTGCTACTTGTGATATTTTATTAATTTCATTGTAGTTATGAGTGCCATTTCTAAGGCTATGAGTACGTTTCTTGCGAGCAAAATCGAGGTATGAGGTAGTCGGACAGGCACTACTGCAGCCTGCTGGACCTAATAATAAAATTTGAAGGCACATTTTTGAAACAGTCACCGAGGCACTACCTCCTTCACTCCGTGACTTTCCCAAGTATGCTTTCCTCTCTGTATGGTTCTCCATCTGCAAACACTCATGCTCTCCGTGTTGCTATCTGTTCCTCTTGAGCTTTCCTCTGCAATATCTAACTGCTTCATGCTGCTTTCCCAGTCCTGTGTTTCTCCTACCTTTAATCTCTCCCCGTGCTCCTCTTGCTTTTCTTCTTTGTGTGCTTTGCTTCCTCCTGTGGGTAAATAGCCCCGCGCACCTTGTTGCTCTCTCCCTAAGAGGCTATCAGGCAATCGCTCATTCCAAAGACTGCCTGGTCCCCTAGGTGATCCAGACAATGGGCAACTCAAATAGTCTTCAAAGTGGAGCTCCACGGATGAGTGTTCCTAGCAACAGCATTGTCGGAAATGAGCAGGTAGCTAAGCTGTTTTGGGGTCCTGTGCCCAGGAGGTGAGTGGGATATGTGATAGGTCCTTCCATTCTAACTTACACTAAGTTCGGGGTTGGGGGAGGCCCCAGTGGACTTGGGTCCCTTTACTCACTGAGCTCCCCCATGCGGCAGGCCACCATGTCCCAAACAGACGAGGGGTCCTTCTCCTGCAGTGCGACCACACGATGCCTCCAGTGGTAAATCGCCATCAGGGCATGAACTACCCTTTCAGACAGCCACAAGTGTCCTCCAGGCCTGCAGCTAGGCTGCCCACACATCCAGAACAAAAAGAGATTAGGGTCTCAACCACGCTGCTGTATAGCTGCCATCTTACTTTCTTTACAGCTACACTTCCTTTGTTTACAAATATCACCCCATAGTTTAATTTAAGCAGCATTTTCCGTAAAGGCATTACAAATGCTTGATTAATGGATTTTAGTGCAGTGATGTGGACCCCCACACTGAAATGCGTTAGTCTTGGCGCACATAGTATTGGCTGCAACACTGCCACACACAGGAAAATTATTTGAGGAAACATTGGCCCTGAGGCTTAATTTTATTTCAAATGCCACCCTGATGGAGTTTAGAACAGCTGGGGTTGCACCTGATATTTATTATTGACAGTGTTCAGTACGATCAAGGCATTTAACATACCACCTTAACCTGAGACGGAGGTCTCCGGGCTGATGTGCTGAGGCACTTTTAATTTAAGGCTGACTTTTAACCATTGACGCTGCGTGCATACTACGAGCGTGTTGGTGCTTTTTCTGTTCACTTTTAACTTTTGTTTTAGCGCTGATTACTAGCGCGCCTTTTTAGTCTTTATTTCTTGATTGCTTGTGGAACTTCCCACCGCGCTGACTGCTAGCGCTTTATCTTGTTGCCCTCCCTCAGCTTTGCGCTGACTACTAGCACGTCCTCTCCCTGCCTCTATTTGGGGTCGCTTTTGGTTACCGCTACAACACGCTGACTGCTAGTGCTTCACTCTATTTTTCTGGCGCTTTTGGGACAGGCTGTATTTCATCTTGGGTCAGTCCTACCTTGCTGTGCTTCTTGCCTGCTTTCCCCTCTGCTTCCTGCCTGCTTCCTCTCCTGTTTCTTCGCCGGAGGTGGAAGGCTGGGCGTTCTTGTTCTTTTACTCTGCCCTGCATTTCTTCTCTCGGTGTGTGTTGGGTGGCAACAGCACCGCGGGGGGACTCCTTCTTCTCTTTCTTTGCCCAGGACGGCTGTAGAGGTGCCGCTGGGTAGCTAGGGATCCTTGTGGCGGCCATATTGGGAGGAGGCTTGACACGCTGGTTGGCTGACCAGTGGTGCGGCTCCTCAGTCACTCCCCCTGCGTGTCCATAAACTAGAGGTCCTTTCTCCGCGCAGCGGACGCGCTGGGCGGTCACGCCGAAGAAGCGCCAAAGAAAAGCCCGTCTGCGCCCGGAGGCGTCCCGGAGGTGGACGGAGCGACGGGTGGGGCTGGGCTATTTTGATACCTTCCCCGGCCGATATCATAATTCGGTATACGGTGGCGGAGCTCCTGTCCCTTCAAAAGGGAGCGTGCTCTTGTCACAGGGTCTTTCCAAGTCGGTATAAGGGTAAGAGGCGGTGTCCTGGCTGTGGGTGGTTGCCAGGCAATGCCCCGGCCACTACCTCTGACAGTGGGGTAGACAGGGTGAAGCATTTATGTCTGCTCTTAAATACAAGATCATTGAGCAGACATGCTCTGGATATTTACGATCTCCTGGTCACGGAAAAGCCTTTGTGTCTGATGCTGACAGAGATGTGGTTAGGGGAGTCTTCTAACCCGGATATTGCCATGGCAATTCCCCCTGACTATAACATCTTTAGGCAGGATAGATTGAAGGGGAGGGGCGGGGGTGTGGCACTTGTGGTGAATAAACTGGTTGCGTGCTCTATTATTCCTATGGATGTAATTACTGGATGTGAATCTTTGGCCTTCTCCATAGTGTTATCGCCTCACCAATCTTTTAAAGGGCTCCTAGTTTACAGGGCCCCTGTATCTATGGGCTCTTTCTTTGAAGAGCTCCAGTCGGTAGTCTCAGCATTGGTTTTGAGATCCGAGCATTGTGTATTGGCGGGGGACTTTAATTTCCATATGGATGATGGGTTGGATGCGGACACGACCAAAATGATTGATGTTACGGCTCCCTTAGGCCTCTCTCCTTATCTCTTTGGGCCGACTCATGAAAAAGGCCACACCCTGGATCAGGTCTTCTCCACTACCCTCGTTGAGATGTCGGCACCTTTGCCGGTGCTCTGGTCGGATCACTGGCTGGTCAAATTTCATGTGTTGGGTGCAAAAAAAACATCTAGTGCTGCTCTTCTGCGGCCGTGTCAAGCACCGAGGGCGTATCATCGGGTGACCCCGGAAATGCTGGCACAGGCATGTCTGGATCATCCCTGTCCTATGTCAGGTGACCTGGAAAGGGATTTAGAGTCTCTGCAAGCATGGCTGACGGATAGGCTTGACGACCTTGCCCCTGTGGTGGCCCCACAAAAAACAGCTAAACGGGTCTCTGCCCCTTGGTTCACTGAAGCACTCGCGACGTCGCGACGGCAGTGCAGGGTGGCAGAGAGGGCCTGGCGCTCACAGTATGATTCCGCGGCCAAGCTTGCTTACAGGACATCTGTCAAAGCTTACCATCATGATATCCTCCTTGAAAAGAAAGGTTATTTTGCAAGGAGGATTGAGACTGCCGCCAACTCGTGTTAAGAGATTTTTACTATCATGAGAGAATTTACGGCCCCACACATGAATTCGACCCAGGCAGCTCCTTCGGAGCCGTGGGTAAGTGCACTAACTAATTTTTTTACCACCAAGATAAAATTGATCCAGGACTCTTTTCCCCTGAGTGCGGCTGGAGTATCTCCCAGCTCTGAGGGTGGGTTAGATTTAATAGCTAGATCGGATCTGGTTTTGGTAGAATTTCCGCCGCTCTGTTTCCACGTCCTTGGAACTTCTGGCCAAATTAAAATCCGGGTCGCCTCTTGACCCGTGCCCTGCCAAATTTCTGGCGAAAGTGGCAGAGGTCATTAATCCTTTGGTGAATCCTCTTTTGAATCTTTCCTTGGGTGAGGGGGTGGTCCCGCATGCTTGGAAGCAGGCGATGATCATTCATCTACTCAAGAAGCCTGGTTTAGATCCTGAGGTTCTTGCCAACTACAGGCCCATCTCTCTCCTGCCTGCTTTTGTTAAGATCTTGGAGAAGCATGTGCACACTGTGCTCTCCAATATCCTGGAATCCCACAATTTGCTTCTTTCCACCCAATCCGGCTTCCGTACCAACGTAAGCACCGAAACGGCGCTATTGGAAGTCTCGGATGCAATAAAGGAGGTGCTGGATTCAGGAGGCAAGGCTATGCTTGTGATGCTTGATTTGTCGGCGGCTTTTGACACCGTCCCCCATGAGGGTCTCCTTGCCAGACTTTATGCGATCGGTCTGAGGGGGACGGTGCTCAGCTGGTTTAGATCTTTTCTGGCTGGCCGCCGACAAACGGTCTGGGCCCCCCCTTGCTCTGCCGTGGTACCGCCACTGGCAGTCGGAGTCCCGCAGGGCTCAGTGTTGAGCCCGACTCTCTTTAACATCTTTATGACCCCTTTGGCGGCACTGGTGGAGTCTTTTGGGGCCCAGATCGTATCCTATGCCGATGATACCCAGCTCCTCTTTACGTGTGGGAAGGGAACAGATTTTGACGGAGAGAGTATCCGTGGGTGCCTTGGGGCTGTTTTTAATTGGTTCCAGCTAAACAGCCTCAAGTGCAACTCAGATAAATCTGAGGTACTCTTCTTCGGTTGTCGGTCCAGATTTGCAGGAATGGTGGCCTGTTAACATGTTCCCTCCAGCAGGTTCTTCCCAGCTAGCCAAGAATCTGGGGCTTAAGATCGATAATGGCTTGACGTTAAGATCCCAGATGCTTTGGCCTCCTCAGGATGCTCCGCAAGTTTCTTCCTTTGCTCCTGGCAGAGCATAGGAAGATCACGGTTCAGGCCTTAATTGGCTCGAGGTTGGACTATTCCAATGTCCTTTATCTCGGCCTGCCGGAGTATCTTTTGCAACGGCTGCAGGTGGTAGAGAACTTGGTGGCACAGGCCATGTTTGGCCCACGCGGGCAAGCCAGAACATCTGACCCTCTGCAGTCACTCCACTGGCTACCTATCCGGAAGCGGATAGTTTTTAAGGCCTTGACGTTGGCTCATAAGGCTCTCTATGCCTCTGGAGCGAAATATCTTCAAAAGAGGCTAGCTTTCTACCATCCTGCCCGATCCCTGAGATCCGAGTCTTTGTCCCTGGCCGTGGTTCCTCGGGTTAAAAAGGCACGCATTGGGGGGCAGTCTTTTAGGCTGTTGGCTCCACAGTTGCGGAACGCTCTGCCCGTGTCACTGCGCAGCACTTCCAACCTGCTAGCATTTAGGAAGGGCCTTAAAACTTGGCTTTTTGTTCTCTAGATTTGCTCTTTCTTTTGATTTCTGTTCTCTTTTTCATTTGCCCCGTTGTGTTTTCTGTTACAGGTTATAAATAAAAGCGCCGGGACACTCCTCGGAGTAGCCGAGCGCTATAAGAGACACAGTTAACATAACATAACATAACAGGTGGTTTACCCAGTTTAAGTGATTATAAATATTGATTCAGTGTTGGTGGCAAGGTGCAGTGTTGCAAAGCCTCGTTTTCGAGCTACAGAGGTGCCAGCAACGTCAAATATTCTTTATAAAATTCAGCTGGTAATCTGTACCCAGCTGGGGCCTTACATGTAAAGAGTCCTGCAGTGGTGGCATGGACCTCCTCCAGTGTGAGCGGTTCATCTAGAAACTGTCTCTGAGGTCCCATGTTCTGTGCTAGTGCTACAAAGTCAAAATACTGTTCAGTCACGTCCGGTGTTTGACTTATAAGGGACGTATAAAAGATGGCATATTAGTGTACTAATTCCAGCAGTTTGTTATCTGCCTCCTGGACCAGAGTGCCATCATCTCTTTGTAGCTGCTTGATAACTGGCATGCAATTATCAGGTTATGCTAACATAGCAAGAGTGCTACTGGGTCTTTCCGCTTTCCTGTATGTTCTAGCCCTGGCATGTTTGTGGAGATGTCTAATCTCCATTACCACTGCCTCTCTAAATTCTGTCTGATTCCCTCAGTAAGGGGAAATTGGGGGTAGTGGAATAGTGCACCTCTAATGTCTTGAGCTTGCTCTCAATCCAGTCGAGGTTGGCGTGGAGTGCAATCTGCACTCGATACTGCTTAGCAATACAAATTCCATGCACATATCCTTTGAAGGCCTTCCAAATCCGAACCGTCATAGTCTTTGAAATAATTCAGAATTTCACTTCTTAGTTCCTCCGTGAATGCAGTGTGGAGCAGGGACTGTGAGGATAGACGCCAAGACAAGGATCAGTGTTTGGGGTTTCAGTGGTGAGCATGTCAGGCAGATGATCAGGTAATGTATGGGGAAGTGGTCAACCCCCTTTTGCCCACCCACATATGTACATTGTACCCAGCCAGTATTCTAGTCTCTCCCACGTTCATTGGGCAATTGATACGTGTGTCCCCTCCATCCTAGTGAGAAATCTGTTTCTCCGGGTATCATGTAACTCCTAAATGTCCATGATATTTGATAGGGCAGTGGCAGCTGCATGGTGGGTGCATGCCGTCGGGTTGGAGCAGTCAAGCTGACTATTCAACACTAGGTTAAAGTCACCTTCCCAAAGTATGGCATGTGGCATGAGTGTAGTGCATTTGTACCACATACACCGTATGAAGTCTGGATCATGTGTGTTGGGGTGATAGGAGTTTAGAAGCATGAGATGTGTGCCCCCATCACTTGGCCTGTAGGATGTCATATCTCCCCTGCAGGTCATTATCCTCATATAATAGTTTAAACGGTAGTGGGCATATGAGGCGTAGTTGTAGAATGAGCAGTGACCACTCCCTTTGGATGACAAGGAAGGGATTTTGTCTGTGCCCTAATGTGTCTCTTGAAGTAGGTAAATATCAATTTAGTGACGAGTTGGGTACACCAGCACTTGATGCACTCTGCTAGGATTATTCAACAACTAGCACATTCAACAAGAGGGGTCGGAGATCGTATCAATTGGTCTCGTCTATGCAGCGGTCTGGAAGGAGAGCCTGGGCCCCTTCCAATGCGCAACAAGGTCCGCCTGGTCCAGGCATATCTCAGTTTTATAGTGTCTCATATAAGTCCAGTATCAGGTAAGTGACTGGGGCACTCCACTTTCAAGCAGACGTTCAGTCTCTCATTCTATGTTGCTGGCATCCGCCTCTGGTGTCTGTAATCCACGGGCATAGTTGATCCCAAATCCTTGAGCTTTTTCACAAGCGCACAGCTTCCTGTGGTGATACAGATATGCTTTTTGGTTTTGGACTATGGGACGTGTACGATATAGCATTGCATACTTCACACTAGCCTGGCTTAGCTTACATTTGATGGGTAGGCACTCTTGACAGGCCTCTTGTACCTCCAGAGTAAAGTCCAGGAAAATCGAGAGGGTGGAGCCTTCGTGAGTTAATGTCGGCTTTTTGCCGGCCAGGCGAAGGGCTTTATCCCTGTCATGATAATTGAACAGTCTGGCAATAATTGGACCCAGAGTTCCCCAGATGATGTTCAAGGGCCAAGTGAGAAGTGGGCTCTCTCCACCTCGAACAGTGTTGAAAAACTGTCAGCTCCCAGCAGCTTTTTTGGGAGGACTTCCAAGTAGCCCAGCAGATCTCTTTTATGGCAAAAGTGGTGGAGAAACACATGAATAGCCCAATGATGAAGTGCCTACTGGTCGACCCCTGTCAGAATGGTTCTAGGCCGGCTCATAGACAGAGACCGCATTTTGAAGGTGGTCTAAGACCTTTGGGTGGAAGAGGGAGGTTTTTATCTTAGGTTCATGACTTCAGGTTATATCTTTAGCATTTACCGTCACTAAGTGCCAGCAGGAGTTCGGGGTGCCTCATTATTCGGCTTTAAGTATAAAACTGTTTAACATTTACATTCGGTCACTAGCAGAAAATGTGAAATTCTTTAGGTTGTCTTTGGCATCATATGTGATTGACACTCCACTTGATTATATCACTATCAGCAAGGGAGCCGAATGGTCCTGTTATTTCTGGGAACTGTATATCTGCTGTGTCACAATGGATGCATTGCAGCTGCTTGAAGTTAAATCCCAAAAAGACCAGGCCATATGCCAAGAACTCAATCAGTATAACATCATCTCTGTGCCCTGAACGATTTGGTTACCAACAGGTTTGCTGGGTTTTCTAGGCGCTCCAGGGGGGGTCGCCATCTTGGTCCATCGCAGGTTGGCTTACGTTCATGAGCGACAGTGGATAGACCGTGGATAGACCCACAGGGTCGGTACGTCTTTGTGAAGGGAATGGTGGGTACGGAATCTGTTGTGTTTGGGAGTATATATGCCCCTCCGCTGAACTTCGTTGTCCACGCTGCATCGCCAAATGTGATGCAGCGTGGGCAACAAAATTCTTATTATTTTTTTCGGTACTTACCTCTAATGGTCCATATCCCGCATTTTACAACCCTGACCCTCCCCCGCCTGATGTCACCTCCCCGGTATAACGCCCTGCACGGGCCGTGCCTGCTAGTCCTAGATCCAACTCTTGTAGCTGTAGCACTCTTAACCCCTGATGGCTTGTGGTGTCCCTTTTGCATTGTGATCGGTGTGTGGAATTCGTTGCCATTTAGTTTGTTGTTCCCTTGGCTCTTGTGTCCATGTACAAGCAGTTGCACATGTGCTTTTGGGGACTGAAATAAATGTGGAAAAATACTAGCTGTAGCGTTGTCTGTGCTTCTGGCAAAAATAAATGCGGATAAATACAGAAAAAATGCCCAAAAAATAAATATGGATAAATACAGACGGAAATGGCAAAAAAATAAATACCATAAAACCGGGAGCCCTAATTATAATGCACTTAAGAATATATGGTATGGCCATATCATAGAACAGCTATAAGGAGATGGTTCCGAAAGCTGCAGAGGGGCTCAGCTCATACTAGGGCACCCTCTCACATAACACCAAGCACTCTGCCTCCAGGATTGATAAGGCCTGCCATAGGAGTGACTTATAGGTTACTGTGTGTCTATATATAAAGGTGGGTATAGGTATACTATATCCCAGTAAGGGGTGATTACACCACCTTACCCAGGCTGTGTGAACAGACCTGTGGAGTCAGTTTGGAGGCCCAACCAGGGGTGGCATAATACATGCTGCAGCCCCTGGTAGGCCTTGTGTGCACCTATGTCCTGGGTACCTATGGTACACTATACAGGGACTCACAAGGGTGACCCAGTAACCAATCTGGTATGTATCTAAAGTACATGGTATCAATTTAGAGAGAGAACAGCTGGGCTGTGGGCCTGATTAGCAGGACCACAGCCACACTAAAGTCGAAAAAACAGAAAATCACAGCAAAAAGTGGGAGTGACCATAGGAAGCAGACCCTACTCTCCTACACCCCGCTATCAGCATTCCTGCTCGAGGCTCCTTCGCGATCCCTAGTCCGTCGACTGGTGGGTCCCCACGAAGGTAAATCATTTGTTTCTTGGGCTTCCCTGGTTGCTCCAGACGTGCCCTGACTTCCCGGAGGCCAGTAGTGTGGGCCCCAGAAGATTTGACTGCTCCCTGTCAGAAATAATTCAGTCTTGCCTGGATTGAGTTTAAATGCTTTCGTTCCATCCAGTGGTTAATATGGAGCATGGTGGCCTGGAATTCCAGGTCTGGGTTAGGTGAGTTATCTATGGTGAACGTTAATGTACATCATCAGCATAATTGAACATGGTCACATTTGTTTCCTTCAGGGACTGCATCAGAGGTAAGAGGTAAAGATTAAACAGATGGGGAAAGTGATGATCCCTCTGGAACCCCACACGTAGTAGTTAGCTTGGGTGCAGTGAATGAGGCTAAGCGTACCGCTTGAGTGCGGCCTTCGAGAAAAGAGCTAATCCAGCTGAAGGCTGAGCCCTGGATGCCGGCCTGCTTGACAGTCCTTCAAAATACCATGATCGACCGTGTCGAAGGCGGCCGAGAGAGCGAATAGCACCAGGGCCTGTGGAATGCATCTGTCAGCTTTATCTCGTAAAGCGTCAAGGACTGCCAATATCACGGTCTCCTTAGAATGAGCGGGACAGAATCCCACTTGGTGTGGGTCTAGATAGTCAGAATGTTCCATGAAGTTGGACAAACACTTTGCCACGTGGGCTTCCAATACTTTGGCCAAGTAAGGGAGCAGGGAGATGGGGGCGATAGTTTGACAGATTTTGAGGGTCTGCTCCAGGTTTTGTTAGGAGGGGGACTACAATTGCGTATTTGAATGCTTTAGGAACATGGCCCTGCGACAGGGACTCATTCAGGAGGGTCATGGTGGAACACGGCAGGGGGGAGAATGTGTCTTTTAAGATATGAGGTGGGCAGCAATCCATGGGGGAGCCAAATTTTACTCTGGACAGCAAGTCCAGGAATGTAAATGTAAATGCCATTTGTAAAGCGCACAGCTACCTCCAATGGAGGTGTCCCGGCGCTGTCCGTATACCGCTTAGGAACCCTTCCTGGTTTTCCCTGTGGAATGTCCACTCCTGGGCACTCCCAAGGTGAAGCCAGGCATCCCAGCGCTGTTGGGGCCGTTGTGGAGATTAAGCAAGCTATTGCCCAGAGTTGCAGAGTGGGACCCATGATTAGAATAGGCACAGATGCGAGAATTATCAGGTTCGAGGAAATTGAACCCAAGACCCGCCGAGGCTGGTATTGAACCCTGGTCCCGGAACAAACCTCCGCATCAGGGTCTGCCGCTCTAACCATTTGAGCCACACTTCTCCAGTCCCGGAAGGACTGGGTACTAATGGCTGGGAAGTGATCCAAGGTAAAAGAGTTCCTCATCGTAGTGAGGGGTGTCTCAGTGGAGCTGGGCATTGGGATACTGGCTTTAATAGTAGAGATTATTTTCCAGAAAATTGTTATTCAGAGAGTCGCAGAGTTCTTGGGTAGGTGTGGGTTTAGGTAGGACTCTCTCTGCGTTAGTTAGTTCATTAACAATAGAGAAGATTTCCTTCGACCTGTTAAGAGTTAAAAATTCTAGCGGAGAAATGAGCAGCCTTGGCTATAAAAACAGCTTTTTTATATTCTTTCCGTGCTTCCGAATAGTAGCATTTTCCTTCTAGGTATTAGTTCAGGCTCCATTTCCATTCTTTTTGACAAAGGGGCAATTTTTGCTCTTAGTTCATCAGAGAACCATTTCTGTGCATCAGAGCGGTGAGCTTGTTTTAGTTTTTTGAGCGGGGCATGCATATCAATAGCCGCTAGTAGCCAGGCTGATATATTTGCTTCCAGGAGATCGACATCAGAGTCAAAGGTTGGGGTGGAGCTGGCCAATGTGTCCTGAAATTCCTATTTATTAAGGGCACTCCATTTCCTGATCATACCCCCCTCGGCCGTGGGTGTCTCACTACTGATAGGAATTGTTACTGTGAGTTTTATTAGGTGGTAATCAGACCACATACATGGTAGGATCGTGGACGCGAACACTGTAAGGTTTGTGGTCCAGACTTGGTCCAATATGTGTCCTTTGGTGTGTGTGGCTGAAGATAGGTGCTAGTTAAAGTTTAGGTTGGTTAATAGATCAGTCAATTCGGCAGAGTGGGGCCCGCCAAGTGTGTCATTAGACCAGTAGTTTAGGTCACCTATTAACAGTATCTCAGCATAATTCGTCACAAGGTTGGCATGTGCTGCAGGGGCCTGTAGACCAGGGCACAGATAAGCGGGGCAGAGCAGGTACTCTAATTTGATGCCCATGTTATCCACTGCAGGGAGACTTAAGAGAGTAATGGCAGTGGATTTGTGGTCTCGATGGATGATCGCTGCTACTCCACCATCCATCTATTCTGGTCGGCGATGCACGTGGAGGATTTGTAGTAGTCGTTAGGCAGTGCGGCCAGGATATCAGGGGTGGAGTCAAGAGTCAACAATGTTTCCGTTACACGGAAGATGTCTGGCTTTTCGGACACAAGAAGCAGGAAAACATCCAGCTGATGTTTGGCTAAGGAACGGGTGTTTAGATAATACATACATAGTGCTGTGTGCTTAAGTTGGTCATATTTGCTGTCTTTGAATACACAGCAAATATGACCAGATAAGAACAAGATTTAAAAGCCTGCAGACAATTTACATAAAGATGCTGAGGGAATTCACTATCGCACCTCATCATCCTTTGCATTTCAGACACAGCAGCACATGTCCATGTCTACTTGTTGGCTTGTATTGTATTGGTCTGTAGCCTTGTTTGCACCCCTGGCCTTTGTGTTTCTGGCATTCCTTGCTGGTTCTTCATTTTGAGCCCTTTTATTGTTTCCCAGCCTTTACCTTTGTACCCTCCTCAGTTTTTTGACCTTCCCTAAAGTGGCTCCAGTCCATCATTTAGTAAGTTCCTGTTTTTTTAGTTTTTCAAATCTTATGAACTTATATTTTAGGCCTTCATTCTTGTATGGTTACACATGAATTTGTCCCAAACTAGATCCGTTTTTTCTGAATAAATCACCTAGCAAGGGCTCACGATTGTCGTCTAAATCCATGTTTTAATTTATTTAACCCTAGTGACAATGCTGATGTGCCCAAAAAACAGCAGATAATTTACATAAAGAGGCTGAGACAATTCACCATCGCACCTACCACCTTTGTGGGTAACAAGTTACATTGAATGTAGGAAGGTAGGATCCTTCTGCATGGTTACCCCCACTTTTTGCTGATGTAATGCTGTTTTTGACTAGTGTGACTGGGATCCTGCTAATCAGGACCCCAGCCTATCTGCTTTCTCTTTAAACTGTCAGCATACTCTTCTCTAACCATGAGGAGCTCTAACTTTGTCAGCAAAGGAGAGCCACAAGATAGCTGGTCACTGCTCTGAGGGAACTTTTTTCACTTTCCATGCCCTCTCTAAAGCAGTTATCCATTTATGGATGTCACCCCAAACATGATAGGGAGGGACAAGCTTGCTACGGTTCCTATGTTCAAAGGAATGTTCCTTAACTCTAGGGACACTGTTGCTGCCACAATGGGACTCTAATCCTAACGTTTTCCTATGTCTCTGGACTTCTAAGGTCTCTTTGTCAAGGGCCAACTGCTCTTGCCTGCACCTACTAAGCCTAGCTTTCTTGGGGTTAAGAAGTTGGTATTCCCAATCCAAAGAGTTTCCCCTCTTACTAGAGACAGAGGTCCTTACTGAGGCTTCGCATTCTGCAGAGGAGGATCTCGACCTCCTTGGTTCTCTGCACCTTCCCAGGAGAATCAAAGGGGGTTTCCTCACTACCACCTGTGTTCTCCTCTGGGAGGTATGAATTATCTAGGTAGGAGCCTTTATGCTCCACCTGGTCAGGGTTAGATTCCAGGTCAAAGAGATTTTCATCTCCTGGCCTTTCCTCAGCCCCATGCTTCACCATTGTTATAAAGAGTACCTGAAAGCAGAGGGGACAGAGTCTGGTTCACTTGACAGTGGCCAGGAACTCGGTAGACGAATGCCCACCGATGTCAGGTGTTTCAGGATAGATGTCGGTGACCTTGACTCTGCAGCTGTTAGGGACCAGGCGATGATGAGGACGACCAGGAGTCGGATACGAGCTGCCCCAATAAGGATGTCGAGTGCTGAGGGGTCGGTGTCCGGAGGGGGAGCACCAATAAGTCTTGGCAACAGCAACCCACGCAGGAAGTCAAGAAATGCTGGAAGAGGACCAGCAAGGTCCAGGAGACTCAACACCTGCAGGGGAGTCCGTGCAGGCCCCAAGCAATCAGGGGAGCCCAAGGAAGTCATGCATGACCCTCCACAGGACCCACAGGACGAATACACTGGAGTCACAGGTGGACCTCGGGCGGATTTACAAAACAGCAGGCCACAGAGCACACAATGCAATGTGTATTAATATCTTTGCAGGAGAAGTGCCAAAGGTTCTTGCTACTTGGATCCCAATGAACTTGTTGCAGAATTGCCAACAAGCATATGCACTTGCAAAAGGATGCGGTGCACAGGGGTTCCGAATTGCAGACCCCACAAGGGAAACTGGCCTCAAATTCAGTGAGAGGACAGTGCAGGCTTTGAGGGACGTAGAAAACCCACTTTCTGTGTTGTTGAACCCTTCGGAGTCCATAGGAGCTCGGGATCAGCAGACTGGTCAGGAGTGTTGCGGTGCCTGCGAATGGAGGGGAGTGACTCCTTCACTCCAAGGGAGATTACTTTGGTGATCCTTGATGCTATACAGGCCTTGGAAGGTTCCTGTATGATGCAAAGGTACAGACGATGCAGTAGACTGAGAGGGAGACGAAGTCCAGCCCAAACAAAGTACATCGAAGTCCAGAGTGCCCAGGCGGTATCAGTGCAGTGGTTTTTCATCTGAATCTTATCCCATGTCGAATCTACGGACCTACAACCAGGTAAGCCCTTGAGTACCCTAGGGAAAGGATTGGGAAGATTCAAGGGACCCTCCTAGTACAGGGGAGGGTCTGGACATGGGGGAGGTTACTCCCATGTCCTTTATCCAGCTTCGCATCAGAACAAGAGCCACCGGCTCCCAGGACTGGTTTGAATT
Source organism: Lissotriton vulgaris (assembly GCF_964263255.1). Lineage (NCBI taxonomy): Eukaryota > Metazoa > Chordata > Amphibia > Caudata > Salamandridae > Lissotriton > Lissotriton vulgaris. The sequence goes on along the minus strand of NC_141698.1, from coordinate 236,414,314 downwards.
GGACTATGCACAGGGACACCAGACTTTCTGGCGCTGGCAAGCGCACCCAACCAGCCCAGTGCCTAATTTGTATTAAGATTAGTGCCGGGGTTCTCGACAAGAGGACACTGCAGCTTGCACCAACCATTGCCTCTGGCAGCTCTACCAATGACAGCACCAGCATACTACTAATCATCACACTGTTAAAAGTGCCACAATTCATGCCATACCAGGGCTCCAAAGCTATAAGAATGGCTTGGGAGGCAAATACTAATCATTGGAAATTTAATTTGAATTAATAAATAGATATTGTTGTGCTCGTGCCTAAATTTGGCAGACACAACTACCTTGTGGCACACTGTCAGAGCCCCGGTGCTGGCCAGTAAGTGCCGGAAACCACCAGCTCAAATTAAGCACTGATCCAGCCCTAATACACTAAATTCTGTCTGGGAGGTGGTCACACCTCCGTGACAGGATATCTATTGTTCTGCCTTCCCCTGCTCGAGCTTGGCGTAGCAGCAGTTGGGCATAAATGTGTCTCTGGTGGGAAGCAACAATTTTGTGCTGTCCGGATCAAGAAGGCTGCTGCTGAGAGCAACCAGAGCCTAACTGAGGGGTCTTCTGGTGCTTGGAATCATACAGGTACGAATCTAACATGTTTGATACCAAACATGATGGGATTCGTTTCAGCGGTTCAGCGGTGCCCCTCTATATTGTATATGGCTGATTCACTGACAGCCTGGGAGAATGACCTTCGTAGTCTGCAGGGGTGTTCCGCTCATGCAGAGGCACCCTCTTACTTAGAACCAAGCACCCTGCCTTCAGGATTGTTAAGGCCTGCTATGGGGTGACTTATTGGTTTTAAGTGCAGTGACCCTTAGATATAATAAACCTATATCTTTCGTAAGTGGTGAAAGCACCAACTTACACAGACTACAATGGCAGGCCTATAGTTCCATTTTGAATGGTCTCTCATGGTGGCATAATACATGCTTCAGCCCATGGGAGACCTCTGGGATACCTATGCCCTGGGTACATGGGTATCATATACTAGGGACTGACAAGGGTACCCCAGTATCCAATCTGGGGTGTACCTAAGTACATGTTATAACACTTTAAGCAGAAAGCAGATAGACTGGGGTCCTGATTGACTGGATCCAAGCCAGACTAGTCAAAAACAGCATTACGTCAAGCAAAAAGTGGGGGTAACCATAAACAGCAGATCCTAATTTCCCCCACCGGCCATCATGTGTGTTGAGGCGTCAGTGGCGACTGTTGCAGACTCACTATTTGTCTTTGGTTCTGATGCAGAGGGGCAAACAGGATAGCTGGGGCACTCTCAATGTGGGTCTTACTGTTCCTGAAGTCCCTCGACATGAAAGTCGTCTTCCTCTGCGTTGGTTTCTGGTCGGGTAACAACAAGACTTGGCTGCTGCAAGGGGTCCAGTACCCCAGGGATTTATACTGTGTGGCTCTGATTAGTCCTGGCATCCCCACTCTTGGTGGGAGTGCGGATCTGACCTGTAGGAGCACTTCTACCTCTTCCTGGGTGGCGGTTGCATCAGTAGTCCCTGTAGGTAGCAGGTCGGGATATACCGGATCTTGATTCTCTACTTCAAGGGAGTTCCTTGGCAATTTGCAAAGCTCTGGCATTCCTCCGGGTTTCTTGAGGAATGCACAGCAACAGGATGAAACAGTTGATCCATGAGGGGTGGGTGAAGCAGGCTGGCCGGCAGGATTGGCCCCAAATCAGTCAGGCTCCTCAGTTCTCGGGACAGCAGAATCTGGGAGTCGTCTAAACACTAAATTTAGGGGCATTAATGGGAATGCTAATTTACCAGGCTCTCCCCAGAGCAGGCATTGTTTCTGTCTTCAGAGTTTGGCTTTCACTTCCTAGGGGGTCAGAAACTCGTCTGTGATGGCAGGTTGGACTAGACCAGTCATCCAGCACGCAAGAGGGCTGGTAGGTTTCAGAGGGTACCTCTAAGGTACCCTCTGGGTGCATGTTTTAATAAATCAATCTCTGTAATTAGTGTGGGGTTATTAAAAAGAGGTGTTTGATACCAAACAACATATGTTTCAGTAAAGCCATTATGTAGCTGGAGAACTAGTTTTAACCAGTGGCCAGTACTTACCTTAAGATGGCTTCTCTGCCGTCTTGATTTATCTAGCTATAGAACTAGGCATCAGAGGCATATCTGCTGATGCAGATATGTCCTCACATAAAATATAATCCACCTCTTAGGGCTCAAGGCCTGCTGTAGGGCTGATTTGCGTATATTAGATGCAGTGACTTTAGCATGACACACAGGAGTGCGTCAGGTTGTGTTTTCACTCATGGTTTGCATCATGTCACGCAGCCTTCACTGACAGTCTGTGTGGAACTTGTATGTGGGCCCCTTAGGGTGGCATTGGATATGCTGCAGCCCTTAGGGATCCACTTTAGCACCCTTACCCTGGTGCCTGCAGTAGGGACTTACAGGGGTGCTAAAGTCCTTAGCCAATTGTAGCACAATTAGACTTTACCTTGTTTTAGGGAAGGAGCACAGGCACTGAGGTCTGGTTAGCAGGCCTTAGTTAACTGTTGGGTCGAAAATCAGCATCTAGTAGCTTAACAAAAGTGGGGGCAAAAAGTATGGGGGGTAACTGCAACATACGCCAAATACCCTAAAATAAATAATTATATATAATATATATGTATATTATATATATATATATATACATATTCACTGAAAAAACCATAGGTTTCACACCAGTTATAGTTAGCTGGAAATTTTACTGACATAAAACCGTTGAAATTCCCACGTTATAGTTAGTTGGACTCACTATAACTTGTGCGCCTGCAATGCACTGCTGATGACGTCACATATTACATCACTCATGACATGGTCAGTGACATCACTCATGACATCACTGATGACACCATCCAGTGAATGTGTGTCTTTCTGAAAAATAAATATGTTTTATATATGTATATGTAAAGGTCGATGGAAGAATAAATGTTTAAATAAGTGTGTAAATGGATGTTTAAAAAAAAAATTTGATTGGTTAACTGGCTTATTAAGTGTATCTTAGTGAATACATATATTAGCGAGTGATTTTTAAATATTTAAATGTTTGTATCAGTGTTTCACTTTGTGTATAAGTGGCTGCATGGGTTGGTGAGTAGCTACGTGTGTATATGGGTTATTAGATGTTTTTTGGAGTATCAGTATGAGTGTCTGTATCTTTTCGTGGGGGTGTTACTTAGCACATAGATGCATTAATGACTGACTCACTGTTTGTATGTGTTTTGTAGACAGCATATGTGCAGGACTGTATGGATGGATGAGTGTGTATATGTGTGTGTGTTGGTGAGTGAATGACTGTTTCACTAGTGTCTTTATCAGTAACTACATATGTTTTAATCTAGTATATGTGAGTATTGATGTATATAAGTGAGTATATGTGAGAGTGAGAGATTGTAAGAGTTCCTGTTTAAATAAGTATGTGTTTCTATAAGGGATTGTTTAAGAGAGTAAGTATGTGTAAGTTTCCTTAGAAGTAAGGTGGTAGTGTGTGTATAGCTGTATATGCAAATAAATGGATGTTCAATTGTTTATTTGCATGTGTGAGTATGTGTGTGAGTAACTTTTGGATGACTGTCGGTGTGTAACAGGATGTATAGGTGTATCACTACATATGATGAGTGAGTATATGTATGAGTGACACTGTCGCCCTCATCCTCCTTGACCTCTCTGCAGCCTTCGACACAGTCTGTCATAGCACCCTGATACAACGCCTCAGAAACATCGGAATTCAAGGAAAAGCATTGGAATGGATCATCTCGTTCCCCGCAGGAAGAACTCAGAGAGTCCGCCTCCCCCCTTTTAAGTCAGAGGCCACCGAAGTTATCTGCGGCGTCCCGCAAGGATCATCACTCAGCCCCACAGTCTTCAACGTCTACATGAGCCCCCTCGCAGCCATTGCACGTCAACACAACCTCATCATCATCTCCTACGCTGATGACACTCTGCTGATCCTCTCGCTCACCAAAGACCCAATCACCGCCAAAACCAACCTACATGAAGGGATGAAAGAAGTTGCCGAGTGGATGAAGCACAGCCGTCTGAAACTGAACTCGGACAAAACGGAAGTCCTCATCTTAGGTGCATCCCCTTCCGCCTGGGACGACTCTTGGTGGCCAACGGCCCTAGGAAAAGCTCCCATACCGACGGACCACGCACGGAACCTGGGCATCATCCTGGACTCCTCACTCTCGATGACCAGACAAGTCAACGCCGTCTCTTCATCATGCTTCAACATCCTACGCATGCTCAAAAAACATTTCGCTGGATCCCCACCGAAACAAGAAAAACGGTCACCCACGCACTGGTTACAAGCCGTCTGGACTACGGAAACACCCTTTACGCCGGTACCACCGCAAAACTGCAGAAAAAACTCCAACGCATCCAAAATGCTTCAGCCAGACTCATACTAGACATCCCCCGCACAGACCACATTTCCGTTCACCTGAAAGACCTTCCCTGGCTCCCCGTCAACAAGAGGATAACGTTCCGCCTCCTCACCCGCTCACACAAAGCCCTATACGAACTTGGACCTGATTGTCCCAACACGCACCTTTCCTTTTACACCCCCACCCGCCAGCTGCGTTCGTCCAACCAAGCCCTCGCCGCTGTTCCGCGCATCCACAAAGCCACCATGGGGGGGAAGATCCTTCTCCTACTTAGTGGCCAAAACCTGGAATTCCCTTCCCATCCACCTCCGCCTTACTCAAAACCACCTAGCCTTCAGAAAACAGCTTAAAACCTGGATATTCAATAAGTAAACCTCCCCCCCCCCTTCCTCAAGCGCCTTGAGACCCTCTGGGTATGTAGTGCGCTATATAAATTCTGACTTGACTTGACTTGAGTGACTATATAGAACTGTTGGTGAATGAGTGGAAGTGTATATAGATGGTGGAATTACTGAATTGGTTGTTGTAACTGGTATGGGTATCTCCATTTTTTTGAAAATGTTAGTTTCTATTTTTGAATATGTGTTTCAAGGGTTACATTACACTGAAAGGAGGTCTGTCACTCTGTCACAAGGATGGTGTCATCAGTGATGTCATGAGTGATGTCACTGACCATGTCTTGAGTGATGTAATATGTGACGTCATCAGCAGTGCATTGCAGGCGCGCAAGTTATAGTGAGTCCAACTAACTATAACGTGGGAATTTCAATGGTTTTATGTCAGTCAAATTTCCAGCTAACTATAACTGGTGTGAAACCTATGGTTTTTTCAGTGAATTTAATAGGATTTTTAAATGCTAATTCCTAACTATAACTGGTGTGAAACCTATGGTTTTTTCAGCGAATTTCATAGGTTTTTTAAATGCTAATTCGAAACTATAACTGGTGTGAAACCTATGGTTTTTTTCAGTGAATTTCAAAGGTTTTTTAAATGCTAATTCCTAACTATAACTGGTGTGAAACCTTTGTTTTTTTCAGTGAATTTCATAGGTTTTTTTAAATGCTAATTTCTAACTATATATAGGGCCTCAAACCTATGTTTTTTTTTTGTGAATTTCAAAGGTTTATTAAAAGCAAATGTCTATAGCTATGAAAGGTAATTTTTAAAAAAATGAATCCTATATTGTATATTAATGTAATACTATTTTTTATGTATATTCCTTTTATTTATTTATTTTTATTTTTTGCCCTGGAGCGCTCCCGGTGCGCGTACCGGTGAGCGCACCAGTAAGCGCAGTATTCTGGCGCGCCCCGGTGCGCGTACCGGGGCGCGTCCCATTAGCGCACCAAAAGAAAAAAATAATAATGAAGTGAGCATGAGGAAAGGGGACAGAGAGAGTGGTGTTAAGAGAAAGAGAGCTAGAGGGAGGAACACAGAGGGACTGTGTAATATATAGTAAGACAGAGAAAAGGTGTTACAGGAAGTAACTGAGAAAAGGAAACTGAATAAGGGAGCGAAAGAAGAGAAGAAAGAGGAAGAAGACTAAAGCAGAGGTACTGGGAGAATGTGAGTGGGTGATGAAAGTAAAGGGAAGGAGAGTAAAGGATGGGGAATGAGGGGTAGTGATGGAACCAGAGAAAAGGAAAATTGGTGAGGGAGGGTAAGAAAAGAGCAGTGAGTGTAAGTAAAGAGGGGTGAAAGAGGGTGGATAAAAGTGAATAAGGGTAAGACATGGGGAGTGACAGAGAGAAAGGACAGAGAGAGTAAAGGAAGGAGTGACAGAAAGGGACTGAGTGAACCAGAAAAGAAAGGTAAGTGAGGGAGTGTGGGTGAGCAGGGGGACTGAAAGAAGTTGAATGTGGTAGGAAAGTAAGGAAAAGGGAAGTAAACATGGAGGATAAGAATAAGTGAGGGAAGCAGAGTAAGGAAACAGGGGTGAGGTAGGGTGAGAGAAAAGTAGTGAGGTTAAAGCAAAGGGTGATGACAAACTACATTTTTCTAGTCACACTTACCATATAATTAATGTAAACTTAATTACATATTTTTTCTACACTTTGTATCTGTGAAAGAGAGAAGAAAAAATAAGTTATAATTAGTAGAATATATATTTAAAAATAAAAGAGACAGGTTAAGAGGTAAAAAATCATTAAAGTGTACTAAGAAATAAAGCAAGAGTGAAGGATACAGAAAGGGAAATAAAGTAATGTAGAAGAACAAAAAGAGGGAAAAAGAAATATAAGGAGAGCAAATTACTAAGTAAGGCAGATAAATTCAGTGACAGACAGGAAGAGAAGAAGAGAGAAATGAACTGAAGGTAAGTAAGATACTAAAAGAATGTGAGTTAGCAAAACTAAATCAGGAAAGAGGAGTAAGTAAAAGGGGAATGAGTGAGAGGGAAAGGAGTCTGATTGAGGATCCATTTACAAGAAAGAGGAATGGACGATGACTGAGAGTGAGTGAAGGGGAGTCACAGAGTGAAGGGATGAAGGGGGTGAGGATAATATAGAAGGATTGAGGGAAAAGGAGTGAGGAAGTAAGTACACAGAGGGACTAAGGGAAGGACTGAGTGAAATGGAGTACAATGAGTGAGGAGAGGAAAATGAGTAAGGGAGCAAAAGAAGGAAAGAGAGGGGAAGAGGACTAAAGCAGTGGTACTGAGAGAATTGATTCGGTGATGAAAGTAAAGAGAAGGACACTGAAAGATAGGAAATGCGGGGTAGTAATGGAACCGGAGTAAAAGAACAGGGGTGAAGAACGATGAGAGAGGAGCAGTGAAGTTGTTGTAAGAGAAATGATAGAAGGTAGATAAACACAAGTGAGCATAACACAAGGAGAGTGAGGGACTGAGGACATAGAGGTAGTGAACAAAAAAAGAGGACAAAAGAAAGAAGCAAAGAAAGATAAGTGAGGGAGAATGGGTGGGTTATAGTGACAGAGTGCGACAAAAGAGGTAAGTGAGTAAAGAGGAATTAGTAAAAGAGCAAAGAAGGAAAAGACGGAAAAAGGAAGTAAAGTAGAGAGACTAAAAGCTGAAAAGTGGTGCAAGGGACAGAGGGGATGCAGACAGTTGAAATGGGATTTGAGGGGTTGTGAAAGAAGTGGAGTAAAGGACCGGGGATGAAACCGAGTGAGAGAAAGGCAGTGTGAGTGAGTAAAGAGAGCTGAAAAAGGGTGGGAAAAGGAAAGTGAGTGTGAGGCAATGGGAATACAATATAAATTACACAATACAAACTATAGAATAACTTGTACAATATGTTAGATAGTTTATTTTTGCTGTTCTCAGAATATATTGAATTTCACTAAAAACAGTGAGTTCAAACTATTCATCATATGACAGCGGGAAAAAAAACATATAAACTTACAAATCATATATGCACACTAATCTTTGATTCACTTACTTTTCCTTGAGGCCAAATAGTAGATCGTGAAGGTCCTTTTTCATTGGAAAATACTCTGCTGTTCTCTAAAACTTCCATTTCATCTACTTTCTATAAAAAAAGCTCTAAGAACATCTGAAATATATCTCAACGTTTTCATTTCCTTCTTGTGTTAAGTCATGACTCTTTGCTCATTCCTTCACCTTTCCTTACGGCCAAATAGTGTCAGATATATCAGTATGTTTTCAAATTATTCAAATCAAACTCTGAAATTACCGTTTATCCGATGTTCTGAAAGAAAAGCTCATACAGCATTTTCACAATGTTTAAATATTCATATTCCCATCTTTGGATCATTCATGTTCAACATTTCCTATAATACTAATATCACTTACTATGAGATCCACTTACAGTACCTATATGAGAACTGGATTTTTTATATTATGTTCATCACTTTTACTCACAATATAATTTTAAACAGTAGACTAACTTTAATTAACTGCTCCCGTCTTCATAGGCCAATTACCTTTACTTAAATTTTGGTTCTAAAAACACTAGGTAAGAATTTTTTAAGTCAAAAGGCAAACGTTGTTTGAAAGTCAAATGAGTATCATTGCAGTAAGTCCAACCTTTTCGACATTTTAAATAAGCTGTATAATGCCCTAATGTTGTCGAAGGACCGTCATGATAAATAATAGCTACAGTTGCAAAGGTTCTTCTTGAAATTGATAACTGAGAAGCCACAACATTTTTAATACAAGTTGTCAATTTAGTTCCATCAGGTCTACATCGTTGGAACATTAAAATGACATACTGACCATAAGTTTGTATAAATAATGTGGACAGCATTGGACACTTAGATTGGGTACACACCATATTATGATCAGCTGCTTTAACTAGATTATTAAAAGACACTGATTTGCAGTCTGGTAAAGTCAAATATATAAATCTTTCAGTGTCTATTCTATTAGTACTTGATAAACTACAATTGTCGCAGTCATGCTGTCATTGATAAGAAAGGCTAAAAAGATTTTCTACATCTACACCTTCATCTTCCAAAACACCAAACATATACATTAAAAATTCCTGACAATCCTGCTGAATGTTCTGTGAAATTTTTTTTTGACCAGAACATATGTCTAAAAGATTTCGAATTTCTGTAACACTTTCTATTCTTGCTCTATCACTACTACATTTCTCAAACACAGAATTCAATAAACCGCAGAATCTTTGATCCCAATTTTCAACAATCTGTTCTTGTAAAGTTTCAAGAAAAAAAACAACATTAACCACTACATTAGCATAGCAGTTTACACCAGAACTGTTTTCAAACTGAAATCCAGCAACATCTTCAACAGAATCCTTTATCTTTCTGCTTACAATTACAGTTTCATCTACTTTTTGTCTTTTTGCTACTACCTCACTGCAATTATTCTCATTTCTTCTTTTTCGGCCTACCACACGTTTTTCAAACAGGGGATATTGAGGCAAATGTGGAGCATACTCTCTTAACCTATTGTATTCTTTAACACAGATCTGCACAAATCTTTGTCTCATCACATTTAATCAAGTACAATCCTGATAAAGTTCTAACTCGTGATAATGCCACATATGCCATACCCTCTTTAAACACAGAACTTCCAATGTTCACCAAAGCACTATCTACACTTAAACCTTGAGATTTATGAATTGTCACAGCATATGCCAAACAAACAGGAAACTGTTTTCGGCGAACATATAAGTCTTTTACAAGCAAAAATCTAGCAGAACAACGACTGATTTGTTGTACTTGCTCAATGCCATCAAATTTAATTTTTAAACATTCAATTCCATCTCTATTTCTATAATTCACAAAATCAACAACATGACCCATTGCTCCATTTACCAGACCTCGTTCAACATTTAAATTTCTTCTCAAAATGATACGACAATTTAAACACACATTCATGTTCTTTTCAAAACCAGCAGTTTTAGATATACTCTTCTCTAATGAATCCAATTTTGGTTTCAAATTTTCTGACCAAATAATTGTTGCTCCCATATGCTCTATTTTATCTATTGCTTCCAGTTTCACAATCTCTTCATTTTCTAATTTTAACATTTTGTTGTTGAAGATGGAACATTCTTGCAGAGTTGGCATCAAACATATCCCAGATTTCTTCTCAGTAATTTTCTCAAAAATATTCTCTGGAAGAATGTTTTCATTTGGATACAAGTTTGAAATTAATCGTGCATGTAAAGCTTCTTTCCCATGCTCACTTACTTTTCCGATTCTTACATCTTGTAGAATATTTTTATATTCTTCATCCTTTGCCTGTCGCATATTTTGAAGCAGTTCTGCATATTTGAAATTTAACCATATATTAACGTTTCCAATGCTTCCTAGGGACTTCCTGGTATCTTCATGCGTGAGCATTTTAAACACTGGTTGTTCTTTTACTGGAGTCAACTGCAGTAGATCTCCAAAAACAATAATGTGTTTCCCTACAAATAACACATCATAGTCTGTTCTAAGAATTTCTTGCATTCTCAAATGCATAAAAGCAAGCATTAGATTTGAGACCATGCTTACTTCATCAATGATTAGAAGTTTTATTTTCTTCAGGACTCTGGAAACTTCAGAACACGCATCTCCAGATAGCTTGTTGTAATGCAATTTATTATCATGCTCAACTGGAAGCATCAGTAAACGATGTAGAGTCATCCCTTTAATGTTATGTGCTGCCAGTCCAGTTGGAGCGGTTACAACACAAGACAGTGGTGATTCAGTCCTTTTCAGCAGATAAGTAGCAATTGCTTTAATCAGAAAACTTTTTCCAGTTCCCGCTTCTCCACTTACGTACAATCGGACAGGCTTAAATGATGTACATGAGCACTCTTTTTTCTAATGACAGAAACCATGTTCAATCTGTTCTGTGACTTCGTCATATATCTTTTTCTGCTCAACGTTTAGTTGCTTCACCAAATCTTCTAAGTTAACTACATCCTCTTGAGCTTGTTCCATAGCTCTTTCCACCTCATCCATGGCAGTGGCAGCTTCATTTTGGATAATTGGTCCTCCTAGTGGATCCTGACTCAATGAAGTAGAACTCTGACTGTCTTGAGAACTGTCTCTAGCAATCTCTTCAGCAATTGTTGCTTCTTGCTCTATTTCTTCGTTCAACATTTGCAGATAATTTGGAAAAACAGGACATTCTATGGTATCCTTGGTTGCATTAAAAGAATCTTCGTAACAGAGAAAATCTCCAAGTAGTTCCTCTTCTGTACGCCATGGCTTAAAGAGTTGCAAAAGAGCTAAATAGTAAAATTCCCTTTTGTCTGGAGATTCGCAACTCAATTTTCGATGATTAATCAAATGGCCTTTTCTCTGCTTCACTAGACATCCTTCATACCCAATGACAGCATATTTTTCATTATTGATATCTTCTGTGATGTTCCTCTTATAACTATAGTTTTGCAGAACTTCATACAAACAAGTGTTCTCAAGATGACTACTTCTATTTGGATAGTATGTATCCAACATGTTTGTCTTCAAAATATCTGTACTGTTTAGTTCTTTCTCCGCCAAAAACTCAATTTCTTGTACAGATTTCAAAGTCGGTTTCGTGTTGCAGCAAGACCTAGGCTCACCCAAATGATTGTTCTAGATTTGGCATAGAGACTTGCTGATGATAACCGATCAGAACATTCATATGCTCCAATTTCTCGATGTGACAACATCTTCAGACTGAAACTGTATAATTTTTTACTCAATCAATCAATCGATCAAGGCATTTATAGAGCGCGCTACTCACCCGGAGGGTCTCAAGGCGCTTGGGGGGGAGGTGAGGTGCCGGCACTGCTCGAACAGCCAGGTCTTGAGTTTCTTCCTGAAGGAGAGGTGGTCTTGGGTCAGGCGAAGGTCGGTCGGGAGGGTGTTCCAGGTCTTGGCGGCCAGGTAGGAGAAGGACCTTCCTCCTGTTGTCGCTCTTCGGATGCGGGGGACGGCGGCGAAGGCGTGGTTGGTCGATCGAAGGTGGCGTTTGGGAGCGTAGAAGTTGAGGCGGTTGTTGAGGTAGCTCGGGCCTTGGTCGTGTAGGGCTTTGTGTGCGTGGGTGAGGAGACGGAAGGTGATTCTCTTGTTGACGGGGAGCCAGTGCAGGTCTCTCAGATGTCCGGAGATGTGGTTGCGTCGGGGGATGTCGAGGATGAGTCTGGCTGAGGCGTTCTGGATCCGCTGGAGTCTCTTCTGGAGCTTGGCGGTGGTTCCGGCGTAGAGGGCGTTGCCGTAGTCCAGTCGGCTGGTGACGAGGGCCTGGGTGACCGTCTTCCTAGTCTCGGTGGGGATCCACCGGAAGATCTTACTTATACTCTTTTCATGTGAAATGTCCTCCCACATTTCCTTCAGTTCTGTCTTTTCTTTTTTTGTGATGTAAGACGTCACATATCGAGCCACAGCAATAGAGTTGTCAGCAACAAACTGAATATCTATGTTAGCATTCCACATGGACAAAATCACTGGGTTGTAGTCATTGATGTACTTGGACTCTTAGTTTCTTTTTAAATTGTATGTATTTTTTGGTGATTTCCTCGTCACAGTATGTTGCAGAGAAGACATCAAATTATTTACTCTTCCTTTAGAAATCACTGGTCGTGGAAACGCGAAACGACATTTTGTGTAGAACTTGTCCTTGTTTCTGAATTTTCGACAACAGTACTTTCCACAACGATGGGATTGAAAGCGTAAAACTTGTTGCCTTAAACTGTTTTCTTCGGTAGTTTTCGGAACAGCACATGTTGAATACTCTTCAATGAGACTCATCACTGTGTCATCCGAATCAGTTCCAAATTTGGGTGCATCTTTAATCCATAACAACATATGTATGTGAGGAGCACCTCTCGCTTGATACTCCTTCCTCCAAAAGAAATCCAAAACCTCTCCAAGGGGAGGATTTTTTTGTTGGTAATAAAAGACATCATAGCTTCAAATCTATGATTGAAATATCTGCATACATTCACTGGATCCAGAGAACACAGTTCTCCAGATGTTTTGAATTCTATATTTTGTATGTTTCCATTTGCCTCTCGTAGAAATTGAAGTAAGTCATCCCATGCATACTCAGCACAGCTAAGAGTGAGGAACCATGTAGGAGTTCCTAAGTTTCTTAGCATACATTGTGGTACTGAATAATTCTGGACCCGTGTCATAAACATCGTCGTATCATGACGATTTTGGTATCAGCAATGAATTGAATACTATGTACAGGCATTTCCGTCATGTTCGAGTGACGAAAATACCCTGAAATCTGAGTTTTCGTCTGGAACCCTCGGGTTCCATTTTGTGAACGGCAGCCATTTTGTGATTGCCCTCACATAGCCAAATGACTAAAGCCAAAACCGAGTCCGAAGGACACGTACACCCTTGCTGCCTCCTCTGTGACCTGGGCAAGCTGACCACTGCCCGAAGCCAAACCTGTCCGGCCCGTTCCTTTCCCAGTGACCGATCGAGATTAGCATCGAGGCACAACATATGATAAACCTTTCATCGCACACAACCTTGCATAATCTTACACACACCTGTCGCTGTTTCTTTCTTTATGACTTGCTTTACGAGGAGGAGGTGCCCGAGTTTATTGGGGGTCCGTTGATATCTGATGAAAATACTGGGCCTTGCCGGGTAATCAATTACGGGCTGGACTAACTGAAATGTGGACTTGTCATCATGACTCTGCTTTTTCTTTGTAGTGCAAATATGTGGATGATCTACTGTAAAATAAGGAATGTTTGCCCAAAGCATATTATTTTGTATATAAGGAGAAGTCGGATTTTGTGAAGGAGAGCAGTCTCCTGAGAACATACATGCTGTTGTACTTTTAGGATACCTGTTACTGGCTGCTGCCAATAAATACGATCTTTGACTTCACCTAGAAGACTCTGTGTTTCTGTAGTATGAAACAAGAAGGACTCAGAGTTTTCAGGTGTGTTCCCCTGGCACCGCCGGGTTCTAAAATACCCTGTACGCCAACATTTCAATTCCCCATGACGACGGTACCAATACTCGTTTGTACCACGCTGACATGCCATGAGATTAATTAGCTGAGATTCCAAAATACTGTCTTGCAGATTGACTTTCTCCATAAAGTCCCTCGTCGAAACATTTTGCAGATGTGCTCCACTTTTCAGTATATGATTAACTGCATAAGAAAGCCCAGACAAGTCACTTTCATACAGTAGATGAAACAAATACAGAATGCATTGACGAAACCTTGGATCTTCAGCATATAATCTTAAAGTCCGGTATTCAGCTGCAGGAATTTGAACTGGTCGATCGTCATATCGTCCACCTCGACCTGTTGGAAATAACTGTGGAAAAGAACGAGCTTTCAAACTTTCTTCCCATACACTAATGGGACTTCCTTTTGCTGCTTTCATTTGAAACAAGTCAATTGCATTCCCCATTACTTCTTTGGAATGCAAAGGATGAACAGTATAACGTTCATATATTTCTTCACTTCTAGACACATCAACTTTCTCAATTTGACCGGCTGAACAATCATTGTCTTCTTCTGTAGCTGTTTCCTCTGCTCCAACACATACATGTTTGTAGTACTCATTGTTTTTGACCAAATACAACGTTGCCTTTTTGACTTTCCTAACATCCACTAAATCTTGCCAGATTTTCTTACTCTTTGTCGGAACCCCATTAACTAGAATAACCAGAGGATCCTCTTCTACTCTTTCTACACCAATTGTATCAATATTTTTCTTGAAATCTAGAGGCAAATAAACAACTCTTCCCTTTAATCCTCTTTGTAAATCTGAAGGAGGCAATTTCCCTATCTTAGGCTCCATGCGAACAATAGCCTGAAAAGGATGGACACATTGAATCAAAATAGATTCATAAGTATTTAAATCCATCAATTCAGAAGGAATATCTACCAACTCAAGATTATTATGAACAGCTCTAGCAGGCATTCTGTTTTCATTTAATTTTTTAAAACAATCACAAATACGCTGATCAGAACTCAAATCAAAAGAATTCTCCACCAATAAATAAGTTACAAAATCCTTCCATTCACTATTATTTTCCATTTCACTTTTTGCATATAAATCAACTAACCTAGTCTGAATCTTATAATGAGTCCATCGACAACACACACAAGTAAAATTAGGCCTTTCACTTGATTTCACCTTAAACTTGGTAATTTCCTCGTCAAACTTTTCTATACTTGAAATCTGTACATTGTCGTCCACATTACCATCTATTACTATATCAATTTCTACACTGTCCTCTTTGTCCCCAAAATAACAAAACTCAATTTCTTCACAAATGCTCTTCACATCTAATTCAGATCCATGCAAAAGAGCACTGTTTAACTGTTTAAGCTTAAGTGCTGGACTTTTTGCATAATACAACCTTCTCACTAATTTTCTCACTTTATTATAATGCACTGCTAACATCCTAAAATGGTGAAAAACTCTGACATACTTTTTTAGAAAGACAAGCCAGTGAATGCCCATGCAAACCTGTGTTTCCTCTCACTCTGCAAGGATCTAAGTCTTGCAACATCTTCATTTTCTGTTTTAGACTTTTCTTACTATATGTACGTAGGAAATTACGAAGCAAATCGGTTGAATCCTGTCGCACACTACAAATACTACTACACTTCCATGTGTACACCAGGGGCGGTGGGTGACATTTGAAAGTGGTGGGGCGCAAAGTGATTTGCAGACAGCACCGTAGCGAGCGAGCGTAGCGAGCGAGCCCGAACCCCAAAAGGGGGGTTTGGGGGGATTACCCCCCCCCCCCAAGAAAATTTTGAAAAAAAGAAGAAAAATCGTGCATTTTCAAGCACATTTGAGAAAGCAGAAAGGTTAATAAAGCAATTGTGAAAGTGCAGTTATTACATTAATAGATGGCATAACATAGGTAGCTGCTTATTTAGTATAACCACAGAGCTTCATACATTCCGTCCTATTACAGACTCCGATATTGGCATTAAAAGTACCCTCCAGCTTATCAGCTTCAGCAAGGTTTCCAACAGCATAGCACCCCTTTGCTACACACAGATTACAGGTTCAGCCACATGATGAAAATAGCAACTCATTCAGTGTGATAATTAAGGGAGCAGAGCGCATGGAAAACATATTTAGTGATGGGCTGAGCAAAACACAACAAACAAATTGACTTCTTTCATCTCCTTTATTTCAAACCATTTACAGGGCTCAGGTGTTTTAAACCTTGTGAAAACAACAAGCTAATTTGGTGAAAGCATACTTAGAAATCTGTATTTATGTATTGTAATTGTAGACTGGACCAAAAAACGAGTGAAGGGGCTCCACCAAAGCACCTCTCCCTTAATTATTTACACATAAATCACATGCGGTCTGACAAGTCTGCCAAAAATGCAGCAGATGAGCTGGGGCGTTTAGTCCTGGCTTGGTTGCTGGGGCGTTTACTCCTGGTCTGGGTAATGCTGCAGAGCTGCAAACTAAGGCGCTACCAGGTAACCAAGACTCAAGTACCACCACAGCATCAATCTGTGCAACCATTCAACAACAACTGGTTCAAATATGTTCTCTCAATGTTTCAAGCTATATTACAAATGTCACCAAAAGATGTTAATATTTCACTTTTGTTCTTGGATTTTGGTCACAATAAAATACACTGAACATAATCTTCACAAAAGTTATTTTCAAAAGTTTAAGCTATTGCCATTATAAATTACAATAACTTTTATTAACGTATTAATTATAAAAAAAATAAAAGCCATTGCTCTTACCTGCACAGGCCGCAGCTGTCTAGACCTCGGAAGAAAAGTGCTGATGAGGATTGATAATGAGAGCAAGTGGGGCAAATGCATTTTGACGCTGTCACGACTGAACAATCAGGTACTAGGTAGGACAAGACAAAAAAACTGTTGCAAAAACCTAAACAATGGGCTAGTAACAATACCATCAAAATACAACGCTCCGAATAAGTTGGCAATGGGAGCATTTTCTTGAGAGAAATTGATACACAAAAGACTTTTGAAATGACCTGGACTTGTGCTGACATCAAAAACCTATTAATCAGTTGAATACCCAGAGGACGTCAACCTAATATATTGGACCAGGTGGTTGTCCAAACTTGTGATTGAGCCTTACAGATTCAGATTGCCGCTTAACAGTCATTGATCTAGAGATAGTTTGCCTGCATCCAGGAATGGATGGCTGGCAGGGAACTTTACTGGGGCAGGGAACTGTCAAACCACCCCATCAATACGAAAGAAAATCTGGGTGTCAACCACAGATATAATGAAGCAGAGACAAAAGTGATTTGTTAATAGTAAATCAGGAAAAACAGCTGACACTAGCATTGAATATAGCAGTGCTTAAGGAGGCGATATGAGGACCTCAGAAAGAAAAGGTAAATTGAGTGTGAAAATAAAGGGAGAAGCACTACCTTGTTGCGTAATTAGTCAAAAAACAACTAAACCAATGGAAAAATGTTCTCCCTACCACCAAAGTTGCCAAAAAGTTGACCAAGAGGGCATGTTCAATTGTGTCCAATGCTGCCAAGAGATCCAATGACGTGAGAGCCCTGACACTACTGCCATCAAAACACTGATATAACTCATCCACGAGAGCAAGGAAAATCCACTTGATAGATTGAGTGAGTATCAAAGAATGAATGACAGTAGAAGAAAGAAATAAAGGGAACAGGGTAGGCATGGTGAAACATTATAGGCGGCCATGTCAGACTGCTCACCACAAATATGTGAATCGCCTGTACACTCTACAACTTTTTTCCCGTTTGCCTCCAATATTTACAGAATGTAATTCCTTCCAGGTAAGAGGTGCTAGGTTGCTCAGCAAGTCTTAAATAACTGTTCCAGCCACCTAAGGAGACGAGGGGCAGATGCCCTGAACATAGCTTGCACCATTATTGGTAAAGACAGTTTACCCCTATTTTAGGATTGTATTTTCATCCCACATTCTCATACCTGCCAACTGGTTCAATGCTATCTAGTGCACACCGAACATAACTTTGTATTCTGCTAATTGCAGGTATTATTTCTCCAGACATTAATGTCCTAGCAGAGAAATTATATTGACCCCAAAAAATCAAAAGTGACATAAAATGTGTGTGACTTTGGACCACTTTCCAGCTATGACTAAACTCACCAAGGAGGCATGCCTTAGTCACAATCAAATACCAGCCCCTAATCTGAAAAAAAACAACAAAAAAACCCAGAATGCAGGGCAAGTGCAGCCCCGATAAGGGGGGAGGTGGGTAGAGAAGGGTCTGGTCATTGCAGCCATATTAATGCAGGTGTCAGTACACATGCCATTCCTGCAGGAGGCCGCCATGGATAGTGGGATGACCTTTACAACCGCTGCAGTACAGCTTGCTGCATTAAAGGGCTGACGAAGTGTAGTGTGGCCCGTCAGCCGCTGCAGTACACGTGCCAGCATCTGAGGGGGTGTCAGGGTGTAGTGTGGCCCTTCAGCCGCTGCAGTACATGTGACAGTAGCAGTCGGGGTGTAGTGTGGCCCTCCAGCCGCCACGTGCCAGCACCAGACGGGGTGTCATTCCGCATATATATTGCAGCAGTGCAACACAAGAAGCTCTTGTGATAAATCACCTTCCCAAATGTAATGCCACTTACGCAGTTATACTAAAATAGCTTGAAAGGCAAAGCTTTTAAGGTCACAATTACAAAGGGGTCAGGATGGGACAGGGGCCTCTGTGCAGCAAATCAGGAGGGTTGTAAAAAGTACTACATCCCCACTCAGAGTATTTAACTCCTTCACACACCTTGCTATGCTGAATCAAGGGTAAAAAAGCAAATGCTGAAGCATGTTTTAGCACAGGAGCACCTGGGCCTGCAAACCCTACAGTGCAGAGATTTCATTTTTAACCGAGCAAAAAAGTCTTATTTAAAAGTCCATATGATAAACCCACCGACTTAAAATGTCGTGGAGCATGGAAATAAGGCAGAGATTAACATCACCTCAACACTGGTATAAACTCCTCTGCACATCAATACAGACAACTAATGATAAACATGATCACCAACGTCTTATTCCACATATTCCTGAGAAAAGTCCTGCATCAGGCAAAACTGCATTTTCTGATCGTGGAAACATAGCTACTGTATTAGGAATATTGCCTCCGATTTAGGATACAAATGTAAAGGCGTGTCTAAGGACCAACTCTGGCTTCACATACAGATTCCACCTTTCTTTGACTGAAATGACGGAAAAACCCCTATGTTCCGTTTGTAATTTGTTAATTTCACCCTTCCCGGGCTTATCGCTCCATATTTCTTAGTACCTCTAGGGCGTAGTCTGAGGACTTCATAATGAGGCTCCCGCGTCAAGCCTTAAAGGAGTTTAGGTAGGTAAAAGCAGCTTCCACCTGCAAAAACTCACCAGTTTTAAATACAGTCTCAGTAGAAGACTAGTTGTGGTTTAAGTGCTCACATAGAATGTCTCCTTTAAAAAATCATTCTGGCACTGCGTTTTCTGCCGAATTTTTTCTGGTTTCTTTAAAGTTGATAGAAAAGACACCCTTCCATCATCCAGTCAGTTTAAGTATTATGTGTTTTGAGGAGATCCCCATGCTTTCTGATAGGAAAGTGTTTGTTGGTCGCCTAAAATGTTGGTCTTGTCTTTTCTTAAATGTCCCTTACCACCCTCCACGAAATTAGATGCATTACACTGGCCTGTGCATCATGGTAAAAAAAAAGTATTCTTGAGTTGCTGCACATCGCTTTGTTTGGTAACACTGATTGGGCTGGTATGGGGGAAGAGGATCAGCCTGACCGCGAGGCGGGATCTGCCCCATCTTGGTCAGCTATCACTGCATTTATTAGTAGCACCGTACCCCTCTCCATTGTCACTACCTTATTTACCCCTCATGGCCAGGCTTGCTGTATAGTGTGCTAAAGTGGGAGTCTTTTGCCGGCCAAACAGACATGTGCACTTATGTTTCTCCAACCCTGCTTTGTTGCACAGCCGGGTTGGAGAAATGCCACAAGCTCCAATGCACTGTCTGAGCAGAAAATAAGGGCTCTCAAACCAGTCCTGGCACTGCTCTCGTAGCCTGAGCATCGTCTGGATTGGGTGGGGAGCCTGCACCTTGAGGGCTCATCCCCTTCTGGCCTGATGAGAGGAGCAGCGAGGTGACCGGCTGGCAGAGACCACGACGCCGTACCACTTTAGATAGGTGGCCGCCACCACGACCTACCAGTTTGTCTGTAATCTCTTCACAGTGAAGCGGTACAATACGTAATGGTGATGAAAACCATACATTCAGGATTAACTCCATAGAATGTAACACTCTCCATAGTGGCCGAGTCGACCTAGATATGGCAGTTGTGGCAAAGTACTGTGTTCTGGCAAGTTGAGCCATCAATCCGAGGTTTGGGACTGCTTCATGACAGAGAGGTCATCCTGACTCTGAGTCAAGTAGCAGCGGTTAGGCCAGCCGAGGTCGAGAGAGCGGCAGTGGGCCGCGGGCCCTTGCTGTTGAATGAGCACCAGCCTGCCCTTAGCTAACACCACACTGGCAGCCCACTACATAAATCAGGAGAACGGGTGTTCTCTAACATTACTTATAAAGCATGGAACGTCCTCCCACTCCACACCATAGCCCCCTCCACTCTTCTTGAATTCTGCAAGAAGATGCAGACCTGGCTTTTCATTTGATCAACTAATAGCACGAGCTAGGCACCCACAACAGGCATAGCGCTTTTTTGGTACTTTTTTTTGTTGCTTTTGCCCTGTAGTTGTTGCTTGCCTTGTAATTTTTGCTTGCCCCTTCGTTGTGGGTTCGTTTGTTGTTTCGTGCCCTTTACCCTGCCCCCTTTCTGTTGTATATCGTGCCCCGTCGTCCACTCACGTTGTGTTGCTTGCTCCTCCCGCCAGAATGAAAGTGATATTCCATATCTAAAAGGATAAATGTACCATGTGACTACAAGCGTCATAGTATTGACGGATTTGTACAATAGTTCAAATGAAGGTGAAATGTACAGACAGTGGTGAATTAGTATAGGTTTTCATTTAGCTGCACAGTAGTAGTTTCACTTCAATTTAAGTCATGTGTTATGTAAAGTTTAAAAAGCTAACATGCAGCACTTGTGCGCATATATCAAGCAGCAGGTTTCTTCATTTTTTTTAAAGTGTAAATTTGAGCATACTTTCATAACGTAAGCTTGGCACATCAACAGGCTGGCAGCTAAACGTGGTGGCACGCAGCTCTGGTGCGCAGGCTCATGCACGCTATTCTCAGACTACAAAGAGGGCTTCAAATCTTAATAACGCTATTACATAACATACGCGGAGAGAGAAGTCTCGATTCCGTTAGAGAATGAACGTGCAGAAGATGCCTCGTCTTGGATGCAGCTGCAGGGAGTGGTGCTTCTGCAGCTGGGCGAGCTTGCACGCGTCACATTGACGATGACACTGACAGACACCTTTATGTTCTTAAATAAGCTAGTGTGTGTCCCTTTGCAGTGTTTGACCCCCATGGATTTAGTAAAATAATATATCGTGATACCGCTATACCGTTCCTCTGGTGCAGGTCATATCTTAGCATAAAGTGTATTTTCTAATGTACAAGTAATATTTGGCATTATTGCACTCCCCCATGTCCCAGACCATTAAGAAATGTAATTGATATAGACAATGTTGAGACCCCCGCGTTCAGCTGGGTCGCTTTGTCTGTCATGGTGTTTACGAAATCTATGTCCAGGAATGTGTTCTATGTCCAGGAATGTATGAACTTCTACCATGGAAATGTTTTTGTCTTAAATGTGTAGAAAAGGGGTTCTAGCGGTATGTCCAAGACTGGGGTTCTTATCCCGACTTCAACACGTGACCACCATACGTGTGATTCTGGGCACATCACTTGCGTTTCTTAAGGCTCAGACGTACACAAATGTGTCATGCAGATTTTTAAAACATCACTTAATTAACATGATTCGGAATCATCCCCAAAACAGGGGTTTAAGGGAGATGAAAACGGTGGTGGTTTCTAAAAGGGGTGTGGCATACTTAGAAATTCCTTTCCAATAGGCATGACCTAATAATGGCGTGGCTTAAAACATGTAAACGAACATCTTGCGCACCACACAGTGTGACACGTGAACACTATTTGGGTGCCAGCAGAGATATTTCACAACCTTATGACTAAAATAAGGCAGACCTATTGTCTTTGTTAAAGTTTGTTATCTGATGCATATGAATGAGCAAAAATATGATGCCAACCAGGCTGGATCAGGATCTGACGTCACGCGCGGCATCCAATAATGGATTGCCCTGCGGTGACCGGCCAATCCTGGCGCCTAGGGGGGCTCATGTATGCTCGCCCTGTGTCGCCTTTGCGAAGCCGGGTGCTGCGACCAGCTAAAACAAACACCCTCTTATGGGAGAACACTGATGCGCATGCGCAGGCAAGTTTCTGCCCTGCAAGTCACTTGCGCGCTAGATACCTTGGCTGGCTGTCTGCTGCTGCAGCTGAGTGTGTCACGTGGTCGTGGACTGTCACTCAAGCTGCGCAGCAGTCCAGACCAGCCCCCCTGCACTCCCCACTCCTGATTAACTCGGGTGATTCCCGGCGGCGCTCGGTCAAACTTTTTAAAGAAACAGTGACAGTCACACCAGTTTATTTTATTGCAGCAGCGCGTCCATGGGGCTTGTGGGGCTACGCCCCTACGCCCCAATGGACGCACCGCTGCTGGTGTACACTGGACCCTTAGTACGTCTCCCTAAAACTTCATCAGCTAACACCTCTTCTGCATCTCTAGACACAAGTTTCTCTTTTTCCATCGGACAACCATCTTTCACCTCATATGCTCGACCACTGGTGTCAACTGCATGCACCAAAACATTCTCCTGGAAGTAACTCTCCTCATTAAAAAATGGCTCAGAACTTGAACTATGCATCCATTCTCCAGAAAAAACTTCACAAAAATTAGTCCGATTAATTATTCTTTTCCATCTACTGTTCGATTTGAAAACATCAATTGCCTTGTTAACTATCCTAATTCTATTGATTACTAAAATAAATAATTTTTCTCCAGTATTAGGGTGTCTTTCATAGATTCACATGCTTGAATATCCCCCGTCGTCGGAGTGGGAGTCCCACGGTAAATAAAATAGCAATAATATATACTATATATATATATATATATGTAACATAAAACCTGAAATATGTAATAGAAAAAAGGCATAACAAGCCTACACATATTTCTACATAGGAATGCATGGAAAAGGAAAAAACCATTTGCAGTCTATCATTGTCATTATGTTGGTCCAAACTACAGCCAATCAGGCGCCAGCAACCCTCTAGAACCTTCTCCTCAGAGCTCAGCACCTCAGATTTTCTACCGCACGTCGTGTGAATGGAGTCTCCCTGAGCTCTGCTCAGTTTTTCTTCAATTTTCTTCAATTTTTCTTCTTAATATCACAGTTTTGTACTGTCTTCTTACATGAAGTCTACGTTCAGACCCTGTGTCACTTGTAGGAAGGTGTGACCTTTTCCTGTGAACCCTCATAAAGAGTATATGGAAACACTCTGTTTGTCTCTGACATGGTAAGAGGAGAAGGGGTTGTTCTTGTGCTTAGACTGTACCCCCCTTCTGATGTGGGAGGAATTTTTGTTGTTTGTCCTGCACATTCACGTTTTAAGTGATGCTTCTACTCTACTTCACCAGCTGAAGTAACATCACAATTAAGAGGTCTCTGGCCTTCTTTGAGTCTGCCTCCCACATCTACGCCCACGAGATTTACTCTCAGGCGTCTAGACTCACACTGCGCACTTTTCTACGTGAAAATGTGCCAGCTTGTCGACGATACGGTCTATGTATCCTCTGACTCGTCTACGATATGTCCCGTCGACGGTGGCCTCGTCGACGGTAGGCTCGTCGACGGTAGGCTCGTCGACGGTAGGCTCGTCGACGGTGGGCTCGTCGACGGTGGGCTCGTCGACGGTGGGCTCGTCGACGGTGGGCCCCGTAGACGACGGGCTCGTCGACGGTGGGCCCCGTAGACGACAGGCTCGTCAACGGTGAGCTCCGTAGACGGTAAGCTCCGTAGACGATGAGCTCCGTAGACGGTGAGCTCCGTAGACGGTGAGCTCCGTAGACGATGAGCTCCGTAGACGATGAACTCCGTAGACGATGAACTCCGTAGACGATGAGCTCCGTAGACGGTGAGCTCCGTAGACTGTGAGCTCCGTAGACGGTGAGCTCCGTAGACGATGAGCTCCGTAGACATTGAGCTCCGTAGACGATGAGCTCCGTAGACGGTGAGCTCTGTAGACGATGAACTCCGTAGACGATGAACTCCGTAGACGATGAGCTCCGTAGACGGTGAGCTCCGTAGACTGTGAGCTCCGTAGACGGTGAGCTCCGTAGACGATGAGCTCCGTAGACATTGAGCTCCGTAGACGATGAGCTCCGTAGACGGTGAGCTCCGTAGACGGTGAGCTCCGTAGATGGTGAGCTCCGTAGACGGTGAGCTCTGTAGACGGTGAGCTCTGTAGACGGTGAGCTCCGTAGATGGTGAGCTCCGTAGACGGTGAGCTCTGTAGACGGTGAGCTCTGTAGACGGTGAGCTCTGTAGACGGTGAGCTCTGTAGACGGTGAGCTCTGTAGACGGTGAGCTCTGTAGACGGTGAGCTCTGTAGACGGTGAGCTCTGTAGACGGTGAGCTCTGTAGACGGTGAGCTCTGTAGACGGTGAGCTCCGTAGACGGTGAGCTCCGTAGACGGTGAGCTCCGTAGACGGTGAGCTCCATAGACGGTGAGCTCCGTTGACGGTAAGCTTCATCAACATTCAGCCTCGAGGCCAGTTGGCTTCGTTGACGGTTGACCCTGTCAACTATTGGAATCGTCGACGGTTGAGCCCGTCGACAGTTGGTTTCACACACGGTTGTCTTTTATGCACAATGTGTGTTGGTAGACGATTTATCTCGTCGACTGCAGCTTTCTGCTACATCCACGTGATGGCGTGGTGGCTTTTTACTCCTGCCTTTATATCTTCCTCTAAAAACTGGAGCTCTATTGCATTCACCTCCGGTGAATATTGGAGGTTTTCCCCTCCTTATGAAGAGAGCGGCGAATCGCTTTTCCCTTTTTCCCCTCGTCCGGGGGAAACCACAAAAACAAGTTCATTCAGTTCCTATCATAGACTTTATTTAGCAAGGAGGTGTTAGACTCATGCAGAGGTCAAACTCTGTGCCGGCAGTTTTTGTTTTTCACGCCTCGACAAGAAATGTGAAGCTCCCCACTATTCAGCCTACCCTGCCTCAGTCATTATTCAGGCGGCACAGCGATTATCTTGCAAGCCAGTTGGGCAGGTATGCCAGCATATGTGCTCTGACATGTTGGCACTAGTAGCACTTATTCCAGAATCCTCCAAGCCTCACGCTTTGAAGATCCTGCAGGAGTGAGAGCGAGAGAGAAGTGCATCAGAAATGATACACTGTGAAGCGGACATTGCGTGTACAGGTGTTCCACAGCTCGCTATAGGGGCAGTCTGGGAAAGACAATTTTGCTTCAATGCTACGTCTTTCGCAAGGAGGTTCAGACTTCTATACTTCACTTGTTCTTTTGATTGAGGAGCCCTTCTGGCCAGCATGTTGATGAGGCACTGCAGACCATCTTAAAGGACACAGATACTGCCCTCACCTTCGTGATATAGAATCGCAGCCTTTTCGTGGTGCCGAGGATGTAGCTCCACGTCCTTTGTTTCAAGGGAGTTCCATCCAATATTGGCTCCTACAATCAAAATCAATTGCGTTACTCAAATCAAACGCAGTCACATAGTCTAGGTAGGACCTGTTGGTACTGTGCCTATCATCGTACAGCCTAGGCAAACTCTTCTTAGAAACGATGGATTACCGGGAACACACCTTTATTCCCTCCAAAAACGTCAGAGATCTAATATCTCACTTTTACTCCACTTGGTCAAAGGTGACAGAGGACCGTTGGGTTTTTAAACGTCATGCCCAAGGGCACACTTTAGAATTTGTCTAATTTCCCTCTTTCTACACCTCCAAAGGGACCTCCTCCTTCTCATCTACGGGTGTCGTTTTCTCAAGTGTCTATATGGATACAAACAGGGACCGTCGGAGTGGTTCCGAATCTCCAACAACGTTAGGGTTTACTCTCAGTTCCTCATCAACAAGCAAATGAGGAAAGTGTTGCATGATTTTAGATCTTTGCACGAACTTTACAAATGTTGTCCCTCAACAAAATCCTAAAGTTCTTATACCAGAACGACCTCCAGGATGTCTATTTTCATGTGCCAATCCTTCCTAAGCATAGGAAGTGGCTACGCTTTACAATAGGTACAGAGCTTATTCAATAAAGGTCCTACCTCTTGGATTTAGGTCCGTTTCACATGTCTTTACGTACATCCTGGCATCAGTGGCAGCCTATCTACGTCTGCAAGGCATACAAATTTCTCATTCCTGAGACAACTGTATAATAAGGGCTCGCTCTTATTTACAATCAGTCCAGCACACCCAAACTTGTCAGTCACTGTTTCAAGACCTGATTTTCAATAAATCATGACGAGTCACAACTAGTACTAGCTCCGATATCAACATTTCTCGGATCATCAATCAATACCAACCTAGCAAGGGTGTTTATCTCGCACGAACAACGGGCTTGCATCTCCCACTTGGTGGTTCTTCTACGTTGGTTTCAGGTCTCCAGTTCCTTTGTAGATCTCATTCAAATCAATCCTCGGATGCAAGAGGCCCCCCCTTTTTGTTGGTGGGTCCAAGTAAGAAATTGGTAGAAGGGGTGTACGTTATTCCTTCCAGAAGTGCCAAATTACACAATCACCGCAGACGCATCCCTTCGAGGGTTGAGGAGCATATCTCAAGGGCTGAAGGTTCAGCAGGGAATGGAACCCTCAACAAAAGGCTTAGCACATCAATCGGCTAGAGCTAGGTGCTATCTTCTTAGCCCTCAAATCCTTTCGTGTTATCATTCAAGGAGCCACAGTATTGGTTTGCACAGACAATACCTTACTTACACAAACAAGGAAGAACGAGGTCGGTTCTTCTATCTCAGAAAGCCCAAGAGATATGGGCTTGGGCAATATGGCACAGGATCAAACTCTTGGCTGTTCATGTGCCGGGAGTTGCAAATGTGCTGGCGGACACTCAGCAGGTCAACAGGTGTCCACCCACGAATAGGAACTGCATCAGCCAACGGCGGATCGAATCTTCCAGCAGTGGGGTCATCCCGATCTGGACCTCTTTGCGACAAAAAAGAACAGCTTATGCCTGTTTCTTTGCAAGCTAGCATCCTCACAGGGATTCGCAGGGGAAGGCGTTTTCGATAAACTGGTCTCAAATATATGCTTACGCCTTGTGTCCGGTACTGTTGGTTCCGAGAATTCTCCGTCAGATGAGCAAAGAGCCGTATCGTTTGATTCCCATCGCCCACAGGTGGCCTCGCCAATACTGATTCACCGAACTTCTTCTCCTCTCAGAGTACGATCCAATACAGTTTCGACCAATTCCAAATCTCCTCTCCATTCAGAATGGTCAAATTTTCCATCAGATCCGGCTTCTCTAAAATTAGCAGCTTGGTGTCTGAGCACCTTGTATTAGCTCATCTGATTATCTCGGCGGATTGTAAAGAGGTGCTGGCTTACGCGAGAGCACCTACTAAAGACATACAGTCTTTAAAAATAAATAACTACATAAATAATAATCTGCATTTGGTGTTAATCTGCTGGGGTTTACCCATTTCTTGCAACGCCGGACCAGATATTACCTTTTTTTTCTTGCACCTGGCAAGATCAGGCTTATCTCATACAACGTTGAAGGTCTTTTTGGCAGCCATTTCAAGGTAACGTCAGGATGGGTCCATCTCTCTTTATTCTTCCAGAATACAACAGTTCTTTAAGGGACTACTCAGAATGTTTCCTCCTGTACGTCGTCCGCCTCCATCATGGCATTATAATGTAGTATTAGCGCAGCTAATGCGCCACCCATTTGAGCCAATTTTTAGGATGTATTTCAAATTCCTAACATGCAACGGTTTTTCTCTTTGTAGCAGTAACTTCATCTAGAAGAGTCTGTGATGTTCAAGCTCTCATTGTCAATTCACCTTTCTTACGATTCACGCCCAATTCTGTGGTGCTACGTACAAACCCAAGGTGTATGCCTAAAGGTGCCTTCGGATTTTCACCTGAAAGAACCAGTTATCTTAAAGACGTTTTTTCCTAATCCACAATCCCCTGCGGAGAGGGCATTTACATACTCTTGACATCAGAAGATGTTTTAAATTTCTATTTGCAAGGACCTCTGTCATTATCAAATCCGATCAACTGTTTATTGCCTATGGAAATATACAGCTAGGACGAGCAGTGTCTAAACACACCATAGCTAGATGGATTGATGCGGCTGCTGACATTTGCCATCGTCATAGCTTATGGACGTTTCCACTAAGGGCGTCCAGTTCCCAAACCTACAATTGCTCGTGGGGTTTCCTCGGCCATTGCTTTCTGCCATCAACAGGCAGGCAAGCCTCTACAGTCTTGAGTGAGGATCCATTCTACCAGGGCGATGTCGTCTTCAACTGCCCTGTTTGCCGGTGTGCCGCCGCATCAGATCTGCAGAGCAGCCATGTGGTCAAGCAGGCACATGTTTATGAAACGCTACTGCCTGGGTACCATTAACAAAGCAGACCTGCAGTGGGACAGTCTATGCTTCGCTATCTATTTCAATAAGGCGAGCCTCTGTCTTCCCTCCTCCATTATGGTTTACCTTATTAATGTACGTCTTGCAAGACTATAGACATATTTGGTTTTATAAGTCTATGCATGTGTATCATGCTGGGAAGTTGTCTTCGGATATTACTGCTTTCTATTCTATATTCAAGCATGTGAATCTATGAAAGACACCCTAATACTGGAGAAGAACAATTGTTACTTACCTGTAAACAGGTGGTTCTCCAGTATTGGTGTCTTTCATAGATTCACATGCGACCCACCCTCCTCCCCTCAGAGGCTCTCTTCTCCTCATAGACTCTGTGGTCACTCTTGTGCTACAAAAATCTGAGGTGCTGACCCCTGAGGAGAAGGTTCTAGAGGGTTGCTGGCGCCTGATTGGCTGTAGTTTGGACCAACATAATGACAATGATAGACTGCAAATGTTTTTTTCCTTTTCCATGCATTCCTATGTAGAAATATGTGTAGGCTTGTTATGCCTTTTTTCTATTACATATTTCAGGTTTTATGTTACATATATATATATATATATATTTATATATAGTATATATTATTGCTATTTTATTTACCGTGGGACTCCCACTCCGACGACGGGGGATATTCAAGCATGTGAATCTATGAAAGACACCAATACTGGAGAACCACCTGTTTACAGGTAAGTAACAATTGTTCTTTCTTAACTTCGAAAGCCTGATCAACAATCTTCTCTACACTTTTCTTTTTCTTGTAGAAAGCAGCTCTCTGTTTACCTTTGTTTACATTTTTTAACAAATTTAAAACTACCCTATTGCGAAACATTCGTCTACGAATGTCCCTAAATTGGTTTTGCCTTCTATTGCTATACATACTGTTCTCTCCTGCTCCAGTAGTAACATTTTTGGGGGGCCTCTCCTTCCTTTTCAAATTTGCTCTCTCCTTCTGTATATTCACATTCCCATTAACATTTTTTTGATCTACATATGTTCCGTAAAAAAGACTTAGTTGTCTTACCAGGAGCTTTTTTTGTGTGTTTTTTGAAGTACTTGTTGTAGGGGAGTGCTTTAATTCCGTTGCTGTTTTTGATTTTTTCCGTATGGCATCTTTCCTCCTCCTCTGCCTTGAGGGCATATTTCCTTACTTTTGAATTGTTGATTTCAATCTGTGGTAAAGAAAATAATAACACATTATAGACCACTATTAGCAAACAACAAAGGAATGACAATAAGCAAACGATATAAACACTAGTTTACAACATATCTAAGTTTATACCACAGCAACTATATAACTAGGAGTAAGACAGAGAAAAACAGCTAGACGGAGTAACACAAAGAGACAGAGAGAGTCAGACAAAGAAACAAGTAGAGGGAGTGAAACATAGAGAAGGAGTAAGACAGAGAGAGTGTATAATATGTTGTAAGACAGAGAAAGGATGTAATAGGGAGTAAGTCAAAGAAAGGGAGAAAAAGAGTAAGTCAGAAAAAGGGTGTAACAGGGTGTAAAACAGAGAAAGGGTGTAAAAGGATGTAAGACAGAGACAGGTTATTAGAAGGGAAGAGGATGTAAAAGAGACTTAAACAGAGAGAGCCTGTAAAAGGGAGAGAGAGAGAGTAAGTTTGAGAGAGGGTGTAAGAGGAAGTAAAAAAAGAGAGAGGATATAACAAGAAGTAGGTCAGATAGGGGATGTAACAGGAAGAAAGGAAGAGAATAAAAAAGTCAGAAAGAGGGAGAGAGGGTGTAAAACCGACAAAAGGTGTAATAGGGAGTAAGACAGGGAGAGAATGTTACAAAGAGAAATGTTGTAAGACGGAGTAAATCAGGAAGAGGATGGAAGAGTATGATTTAGAAATTGCTGTAAAAAAAGAGAGAGAGGGAATAAATCAGAGACAGGGTGTAACAGAAAGTAAGTCAAAGAGAGAGTGTAAGAGAGTGTAACACAGAGTCTGGATGTAAAAAGGAATAAGTCAGCGAGAGGGTGTTAGAAGGGGAAAGGTGGAAAAATAATAATAATGCTTGGTAAAGAAATGTTAATGCATAAAGGAATTGTATTTTGAAAATAAGTGAAGTTTCAGTAGTGTAATAAAATGCTTGTACATGAATTGGTTTTATATTATTGACAAAGATTAGATAGTATCTGCATGGTTAAAAAAATATATTAGCACATTTCACAATCATGTCACCTGTGTTTCCTCAGATTAGTAAACCGATTGTGCAGTTGAGGTGAGGCCTATCCAGGGGTGCAGAGGAGGTGAGGACTGTGTCCAATAGTGCAAAGGACAGGACTCACCTCCTCTGACCCTTGGGCAAGCCTCACCTCCTCTGTGCCCCCTGGACAGGCCTCAATGTATTGGGTATAATTAATGGTGACAGGGTGCAGATGAGGTGAGGCCTGACCAGGAGTGCAGATGAGGTGATGCCTGTCCAGGAGAACAGAGGAGGTGAGGCCTGTGTCCAAGAGTGCAGTGGACAGGACTTCATAAAGCCTTTCCCCCACTGCACTCTTAGACACATGCCTCACCTCCTCAGCACCTTTGACAATCATAAAAGCCACTTGCGCTTTCCTCACCTCTCTGCACCTTTCAGAATCATGTCAGGTGTATTTCCTTAGATTAGGAATGAGATTGTGTTTTTTTATTGTTGCTTTCTGTTATGTTTTTTGTTAATGCTTGCTAAAAATGTTTTGCTGCATAGAGAAATTGTATTTTGTAAAAAATTGAGGTTTCAGTAGTGAAATGGATTGCTTGTAAATATGACCTGTGCTCAGTTTTTCTTAATGTTAATTTAAAAACGATTAAGGGGCAAATGAATGGCTTTAGCATTTTTCAGAAGGATTAGAAAGTGTCTGCATGATTAAATAAATATATTTGCACTTTTCACAAACATGTCAGCTGTGTTTTCTAAGATTAGGAAGCAGATTAAGCTTTTTTATTCTTCCTTTGTGTCATATTTCTTGATAATACTTGGTAAAGAAATGTTAGTGCATAGAGGAATTGTATTTTGTAAAAAAGTGAGGTTTCAGTAGTGTAATGAAATGCTTGTACATATGACCTGTGCTCTGTTTTTTAAATGGTATGTAAAAATTGATTTACAGCACATGAATTGGTTTTACATTATTCCCAAGGTTTAGATACTGTGTACATGATTGCACATTTCACCTGTGTTTCCTCAGATTAGGAAGCAGATTGTGCAGATGAGGTGAGGCATGTCCAGGGGTGCAGAGGAGGTGAGGCCTGTCCAGCAGTCAGAGGAAATCGGTCCTGTTCAAGGTTGTAGAAGAGGTGACGCCTGTGATCAAGAGTGTAGTGTGAGAGAGGCTTGTCCAAGGATGTAGATGAGGTGAGGCCTGTCCAGAAGCACAGAGGAGGTGAAGCCTGTCCAGGGGAGCAGAGGTGGTGAGGCCTGTGTCTAAGAATGCAGTGGACTGGACTTCATGAAGCCTCTCCCCCACTGCAATCTTAGACACAGGCCTCAACTCCTTTGCACCCCTGGACAGGCTTCTCTCCCACTACACTCTTGAACACAGGCCTCGCCTCCTCTGCACCCCTGTACAAGCCTCACCTCATCTGCACCCCTGAACAGGCCTCACCTCATCTGCACCCCTGGACAGGTCTCACCTCATCTGCACCCCTGGACAGGCCTCACCTCATCTGCACCCCTGGACAGGCCTCACCTCATCTACACCCCTGGACAGGCCTCACCTCATCTACACTATGTATTCCTTCTCAAAAATGTAAAAGCCATTCATTTGCCCCAAAATTGTTTTTCGCATCACATTTGAGAAATACAGCACAGGTCCTATGTACGAGCATACAATTTCACTACTAAAACCTCACTATTTCATAAAAGACAATTCCTCTATCTTGCATATGTTGATATCAAGCATTTCCAAAAAACATGGCACAAACCAACAAGAAAGAACCTCAATCTGCTTCCTAATCTGAGGTAACGCAGGTGACATCATTCTAAAAGGTTCAAATATATTTTTATAATCCTGCAGACACTATGTATTCCTTCTCAAAAATGTAAATGCCATTCATTTACCCCAAAATCGTTTTTTAAATAACATTTTAGAAACACAGCGCAGGTCCTATGTACAAGCATTCCATTTCACTACCGAAACCTCACTATTTCACAAAATACAAATCTTCTATCTTGCATATGTTCATATCAAGCATTATCAAAAAACATGACACAAACCAACAAGAAAGAAGCTCAATCTGCTTCCTAATCTAAGATAACACAGGTGACATCATTGAGAAAGGTTCAAATATATGTATTTAATGAGGCAGACACTATTAATTCCATCTCAAAAATATAAAAGCCATTCATTTACCCCAAAATCGTTTTTTAAATAACATTTTAGAAACACAGCACAGGTCCTATGTACAAGCATTCCATGTCACTACTGAAACTTCTCAATTTTACATAATACAATTCCTCTATGCAGCAAAATCTTTTTACCAAGCATTATCAAAAAACATGACACAAACCAACAAGAAAGAAGCTCAATCTGCTTCCTAATCTGAGGTAACACATGTGACATCATTGTGAAAGGTTCAAATATATTTATTTAATGACGCAGACACTATTAATTCCTTCTCAAAAATATAAAAGCCATTAATTTACCCCAAAATCATTTTTTAAATAACATTTTAGAAACACAGCGCAGGTCCTATGTACAAGCATTCCATTTCACTACCGAAACCCCACTATTTCACAAAATACAAATCTTCTATATTGCATATGTTCATATCAAGCATTATCAAAAAACATGACACAAACCAACAAGAAAGAAGCTCAATCTGCTTCCTAATCTAAGGTAACACAGGTGACATCATTGAGAAAGGTTCAAATATATGTATTTAATGAGGCAGACACTATTAATTCCATCTCAAAAATATAAAAGCCATTCATTTACCCACAAATCGTTTTTTAAATAACATTTTAGAAACACAGCACAGGTCCTTTGTACAAGCATTCCATGTCACTACTGAAACTTCTCAATTTTACATAATACAATTCCTCTACGCAGCAAAATCTTTTTACCAAGCATTATCAAAAAACATGACACAAACCAACAGGAAAGAAGCTCAATCTGCTTCCTAATCTGAGGTAACACATGTGACATCATTGTGAAAGGTTCAAATATATTTATTTAATGACGCAGACACTATTAATTCCTTCTCAAAAATATAAAAGCCATTCATTTACCCCAAAATCATTTTTTAAATAACATTTTAGAAACACAGCACAGGTCCTATGTACAAGCATTCCATGTCACTACTGAAACTTCTCAATTTTACATAATACAAATCCTCTATGCAGCAAAATCTTTTTACCAAGCATTATCAAAAAAACATGACACAAACCAACAAGAAAGAAGCTCAATCTGCTTCCTAATCTGAGGTAACGCAGGTGACATCATTGTGAAAGGTTCAAATATACTTATTTAATGAGGCAGACACCATTAATTCCTTCTCAAAAATATAAAAGCCATTCATTTACCCCTAAATCGTTTTTTAAATAACATTTTAGAAACGCAGCACAGGTCCTATGTGCAAGCATTCCAGGTCACTAGTAAAACTTCTCAATTTTACATTATACAATTCCTCTATGCAGCAAAATCTTTTTACCAAGCATTATCAAAAAACATGACACAAACCAACAAGAAAGAAGCTCAATCTGCTTCCTAATCTGAGGTAACGCAGGTGACATCATTGTGAAAGGTTGAAATATATTTATTTAATGAGGCAGACACTATTAATTCCTTCTCAAAAATATAAAAGCCATTTATTTACCCCAAAATCGTTTTTTAAATAACATTTTAGAAACACAGCACAGGTCCTATGTACAAGCATTCAATTTCACTACTGAAACCTCACTATTTCACAAAAGACAATTCCTCTATGCAGCAAAATCTTTTTACCAAGCATTATCAAAAAACATGACACAAAGCAACATTAAAAAAACACAATCTGCTTCCAAATCTTCTCCGTAGAGCATACAAGTCTCTATCTAAATTAAATGAATCATTACTCACCTTTACAAATGCTTTGGGAGATTGAGAACAGTGTCAGACACACACACCAATTTTTCTTTAGCAGAGCAAAAGGTATGCACTCCAGACACTGCAACCATGACTGGCACAGAAAACCTCTAATTCTACACACATAAGCCTAATTTCAACCAATTAAAACTCTTCCCTCACTATTTTCAAACCAACACCCTTTCCTCCTCAGCCCTTTCTACCTGTTACCATAGCAACTCCCTCCTCACTGAACTCTCAGGTTCAAAAGTGTATTCTACAATGTTGCAAATGTACTCAGCAAGGATTTTTGACCTCTCAATACACCAGCTTATCCAGTGCAATGTTTCTTTAAATGACTTTTTCTTAACCATTCACATTGCTTCTTTCACAGAACACAACCATGCACCCTAACTTTCAGTTTTCTACTATCTGAATCCACCAATCATTGCTTGTGATTCAAGAGCAGTGAAACTCCACAGTTATTTTTTTGTAAACTCCTACTGTTCCAACTGCCATTTCATTCCCACACTTCATCTGACTGCACCAGAACCTTCTCTCACCATGTATTCTGTCTGGATTATTGGACATAGCTACATCCACTGGGCTCAAAGGTATGCAGCTATCAGAAATTTTCACATCCTTGATTTACCAAATGTGGACATCAAGTGGATTGGCCAGAGAGGATTGAGATGTCACCAATTGATACCATTGGTGAAAACCTTTTTGCATCTGCCACACCCTGACCTCTTAATTGTGACTGTGGTGGAAATGACTTGGGCACTTTGACTGGGGTAGGTCTGGAAATGCTTTTAAAGGACACCATTGGTCAATTGATGGCACTTTTTCCACAAACTGCCGTGGTATATTCCAATATATGTCAAAGACAGAAATGGAAGTGGTCCAACCAATTTTGTCCACAATTTGAGAAAGCACGGAAACATGTGAATAAATCTGTTTTTGCTTACATGAGAGACTATGGAATGGGTTCAATATACAACAATAACTTGCGCTACAACATGCAAGATATATACAGAGGATATGGTGTGCACTTCTCAGATGAGGGGAATAGAATATTCCTCCTGAACTTAAAACTGTGCATTGGAACCTACTTGTAGGTACCTAAATCAGCCACAGAACCCAAAAGCTCTTTTCAGGGCTACCTCACCTCTGATCACTCAAAATGATTATCTTTTTCTAACTTTTTTCACTATTTTTCACCAAAGTACGCTCCCCGGTACGCTCCCCGGTGCGCGTACCGGGCACGCCCCGGGCGATAAATTTAATTTTTTTGGCATATATGTACCTCCTAAACTCCCCTCAGAAAACCTAGAGGGTCAGGTTGTCTACCGTGCCCCCTTTTACCCATTCACAACGTTGTTTGTCCTCCATCTTGTGTCTCAATTCTAAAGAAAAACAAAATGGCGGACTCCCGTAGCGCTCCCGGTGCGCGTACCGGAGCACGCATCGGTAAGCGCTCCCAAAAAAATGTGGGAAGTTAATTTACATAAAAACCACTGGAGACACTTTCACCAAATATAGAATAGGCCCTACTACATACTACATACCAGTCCCTACCATTTTCCCAAATTTGGTGGTATTCCATTGAGCCATTTAAGCTGTAGCCCTGTCTAAATATCCTGAGGTAAATTACATGACAAAAACACATATGAAAGTGTTAGAATTTACAACCAATTAAAATCTTACTTACATTTTGTACTTTTATGTGCTGACATTTGATTGGTTATGTACATGAATATATATGAAAAATGAGAGGGAAACACAGCCATTTTGACTACTACTACCTGAGGTACATTTTAAAAGGATTTTCACTGAAAACTTCAACTACTTTGACAAAGGTAAGTTGTTAATTTGGAAGGGGAACTATGTTGTGCACTTTAAGTTAATTTGGGAAAACGTTTTCTGATAGTTATATACTGTCCCTCTGTAATAGTTATAGATTGAGATAGGCTTCTCTGTTATAGTTATGGATTGAGTTAGGCTTCTCTGGTATAATTATGAATTTACTTAGGCTTCATCACATGCACTTTTTAATAGTTCTACTTCCTGCCTGAAACCATACACTGCCCAAAAATTACTTCACTGTTAAAAACTCAGAAGTACCTGTCTGAACTTAAACCCAAAAATACCCTAACTCTACTGATATAGTTATTTTTTATGCAATTTACAGAAAGAAAATGGAAGGAAAACAACAATCCAATGTTATTTCTTTCGAAGTAAAGGTTGAAAATCCAGAAGAAAAAAAAGATGAGTTGGATTTCATGGATGACTCTTTGGACCAACAATTAATGGACTGCTTGCAACAAATTGAATCATGCAATGATAATTATGAGGAAATTCCGGACAATATAATGTTAGAAGTGTTATTAAATTTTGAAAAAGAATCAGAAGAATAAATGTATATTTAATAATCAAAAATTGTTTGAGACATTATTCATTTTTATATGTAATTCATGAAGTAGTACCAAAATGATTATAATATAAAGTGAGACTTATAGTATACTGTGCAACATTTTTGTGTTGCATAGTAAGTTTGCTCATAGTTACTTACTTTCTCCCACTATATTATCTCCAATGTGTATTTTACATCTCTTTTTCATCATAAGGGAGCAGGATAGACTATCCATGATCCCCTAGGCCTTCTCAGGGAGTGCTTAAAGTATCTGTTTCTGCTTTCCTGACAGACTATGGTATGAATTCCATATACCACAATAAGTTCTGTAACAACATGCAAGATATCTACAGAGGAGACGGTGTACATTAAATTTAAGTCTGTGCATTGGTACCTACATGTAGGTAATTAAATCCCAAAAAATAAAAAACAACAAAAAGAACAATTTTTTTAAAACTGTCATTCTTTTTCCCCCATGGTACGCTCCCCGATGCGCGTACCGGGCGCTCCCCCCGCGCAAATCGAAATAAAAAATAAAAAATGCCCCGCAGGGCCCTTTTATGGCCCCCACATCAAACCTAGGGGGTCTACTCTGCCCCCTTTTGGTCATTTTCACCCTTGTTTTTGCCACCTCTTGTGTCTCGATCCTACCGAGACACAAGATGGCAGCCGCTCCGGACTGTTTGGAATGTTGACAGACACCCGAGAGCCAATCAGGTTTCCGTGCGCAAACTCGCGTAGCACGCTGGTGCGCGTACCGGGGCGCGCTTATAGATATATATATTTTTTTAACCTAAATTACTCAAAATCCACTGGAGAACATATCTTGAGACATAGCAAAGGCACATCTGGCTACCAGTCCCTACAATTTTGCCAAGTTTGGTGGAAATCCATTCAGCCGTTCGGGCTAAAAGTGAGGTCGACCGCCCTAT
Organism: Lissotriton vulgaris; assembly: GCF_964263255.1. Taxonomy (NCBI): domain Eukaryota; kingdom Metazoa; phylum Chordata; class Amphibia; order Caudata; family Salamandridae; genus Lissotriton; species Lissotriton vulgaris. Next base: position 236,376,433 of record NC_141698.1, on the reverse strand, counting down.
GGAAATTAACATGGGGAAAACACGTTTTGGGACCCCCTTTTTTTCTCGGCCCCCGCTTGACGAATCCCCCCCAAACTTTCAGGGAAGGACCGGAGCGCCGCGAGGCAAATTTGAGGAAATTTTCAGGCAGATTCCTCAACCGCCGCCAAAGTTATTCACAATAGAATGTTGCGATTTCCCTATTCAAAATAATCCTAACTATAACTACCTACTGGCGACCTCCAGTAGGTAATATATATATATATATATATATATATATATATATATATATATATAATAAATATATATATATATATATATCAACAGTTCACGTTTTACTCCACTGTACATGAATCCTCATTAAGGATTGATTTCTGGATCGACACTAGGAATGTGGTGTGGTGGCCTGGACCAAAAAGATACTGCACCTGCCAAGAATTCTATTGGATCACTCCCCTGTGGCGGTCACTGTTGATCCCAAATAATTGACATATGCGTTAACTATGGAGAGGGTCACCACTGGGTATTTGTATTTGGAATCATGCCTCCATAGGAAATGCATTTTTTGTGTGCTTATTTTGTTGGTGCTGTTTGACGAAGATTCATTAACCTTAAAAAAAAATATATGTTTACCTCCGCTCCTAACTGGAAAGTTTTGGAGGAGATCCGTCAGGGGGGGGCTGAGAAAAAAGTGGGAGGGTTCTCAAAACACATTTTCCCCATTCATTTTCCCTTAAGAACCTTAGAGACCGCTACAGCCTAAGCCACTAATTGACAGCAAATTTGGAAGAAAGCTAGATCTTTGTCCAGAAAAACTGCTTTTTGTGATTTCTGGTACATCCATTCAGTGTTTTTTGGGCAATTATATTACATGCTGCGAAAGATCCGCGGATACAATAGATCTCTTGAAGAGATCTGATTGGCTGCCACCATTAGCAGAGATGCAATGGCAGTTGTCCTACTGTAACTATAACTCAAGCCCTCGTCATGCACTGCTAATACCCCACATAATACATCAATCATGACATCTTTTATGACGGCATTAATAATATCACTGCAAAATGTGCTATCAAGTTATTGATGAGAAAACTATACATGTTGTGTGCACAAGTTAGAGTTACTTTAGGGCACGGGATATGGTTACCACAGTGAACTAGAACTGGTGAATTTCATTGGTTCTGTGGGTGTAAAACATTGTGTTGCCACTAAAATTTATTGTGTATGTTTAAAACGTTATAGTTTGGTGGGAATTTCAGTGACAACACAACCTTATTTCAGCGTTCACTTTTTAAAAATAAATAGTAACCTCCATTACTCTGCACAGTGTTGTGTTTCTCTTAGCCTCCACACAAAATGACTTGTTAGCATACCAGGGTGTGCTTTCAAGAACAATCTACCTTGTGCTAAGTACACAACACTAATAAATTGTCTTAGTGATTTATTATTTTTGGCTATGTGCCACGAGGCTCGTTCCACAGTGATTCAAATCTTTATTTATGTCCGTATTTTCAATTATCTTTACACTGTAGAAGAGACCTAACGGAAGCCTAGTAAATCTGAGAATTCTGTATTTATATCAACAGTCCTATAAATCCAATGTGCTTTTGTACGAAAAGAATAACTTGAATACATTATCTGCAGCTGCTGCATTTATGTTAAACAACTTATGCAGAAAAGAGTTGACCCACATTAGTGATCTCTATTGTACAAAAATAGCATTTCCTTCCCACTGATACCATCCTCTGCTTGTGTCTCTGTGTATATGACAAAGTGTTGTTATTAAATGTAAATTTCCTACTCAAGTAACTTAGGCTCTTTATTTCTGCAGATGAGCCTGACCCATTGTCTGAAGAATTGATCAAGAAGAATGTCCAGATAATGTTTACTTAAAAGCTATTCAGTCGGAAGAAGCACAATCTTTCTCTGTGTCAAAAATGTACACAACAGATAGCCTCCAAATGAAGACAGTGAATGCAGAGAAAGCTTCATAGTACCTGTCAGGAACATGTAAACTTTCCACAGCGGGAAGAACCTACAGGGAGTTGAGAACATTCTTCAGTATGGTGTGAGAAAACCCTGCACATGAGCAAGAGAAAACGTATGGACCTAACCTAGTACTACAGAAAAGTCTTCCAGGAAATTCAGAGAGCTCTTACATCCCCTGTGCAACTGAACTAAGAACATTCAGAGTAAAAACACCCTACACAGGAAGTGCTAAATATATCAACTGTATCGGAGAAGCGCTTTTAAAAAGTAATGAAAAACTTTACACAATAGAAAATTTATGAGTGGAGTATTTTCTACTCATCCATTCCCTGCCTAAAACAACTTGAAAACCCCACTGAAACCCTTGCATTTTGGATATGTGATGCATGTCCCTCACAGATTTAGACTGATAGCATGAATAAACACTAGTGTACAGCAGAGAATTGTTACTGCAAACTTAACTGGCACATTCTGCCACAATACCATATAGAGCCACCTCTGAAAAAGAAAACTGTTGGGAGCCCAAAAGACTCTTGCACACTTACAATGAAACTTAGAAGCTTTAAGAAACAATTGGCTAAAACAGGATCATCAGTTGCATGCAAAAAAGATCCAAAAACAAGCCGTTCAAAGAAGGAGAAACCAAAAAAAAAGAAAACTTTACATACATGTGAAGAATGTGGGAAAAGTTTCAAATTCAAGTCTGTGCTGCTGAAACACGTTAGAATCCACTCCACTGAGAGACCTTTTGAATGTAAAGTGTGTGGAGCGGATTTCAAACAATATGGCTGCCTCCTTGCACATAGTAAAATCCATGCCCCACCAAGGTTCCCCTGTCAGGAATGTGGCAAACAATATTATTTCAAGACGAAGTTTCGCCTACATTCTTTGAGGTGTACCCATAGCATTGAGAAGTCTCATGTCTGTAGTGAGTGTGGTAAATGCTTTGCAAGTGAAGAGAGATTAAAGTTGCATCAAAAAATTCACCGGAAAGCATCTTGGCACAAGAAAGAGAATGTCCCTTTCACATGTAACATTTGTAATCAAACCTTCAAGTATTTCAAAAATCTAAAGGTTCATGAGAGGATTCACTCTACAGAGAAAATATTCAGCTGCAGGGAGTGCTGGAAGGTTTTCAACTGTGAAAGGTTACTGCAGAAGCATTTGAAACAACATGCTGAAGGGCAGAAAGTGCTAAAAGGGCTTGTTCAAGACACCTTTTCTTGCGCTGAATGCAAAAGGACTTTCCAGAGAGAGGCCAGCCTCATCATCCACCAGTGCAGCGCTCAGGCTGAGAAGCCATTTAAATGCATGACCTGTGGACAAACCTTCAAAAGGGAGAGTAACTTGCAAGCACATGGGCAGGTTCACACAGGAGAACAATGGCACAGTTGTGAAGAATGTGGGGAGGGGTTCAAAAGGAAAGACTATCTTTGGCAACATGAGCTACGGCACACTGGGCAGAAGGCATATGAGTGTGGTTGTTGTTGGAGACTCTTTGAAAGTGATTCTGCACTGAAAAGTCACATGGAAATCAGCAACCACTTGAGAGCAGAGATTCTGGAGCAGGGGCGGCACTTGGGGGAAGAAACATTTCCTAAGACCACTTCTAATATCACTATTGAAGGAGATAAATCGTTTAAGTGTACAACTGGTGGGATGCACTTCAATCATGATATCAAACGATTGGTGCACGAGCGCTTCCACACAAAGGAGAACGACTATAGTTGCATCCAATGTACAAAGTGCTTCAAAAGCAAAAGTGACTTGTGGAGACACCTCCCTACACATACTAGAAATAGAAACAAGTCTCACGGTCCTTACAAGTGTAATGACTGTGGGAAAACATTTACTACCATGTCTTCCCAGACCAAGCACAAGCGCATCCACACAGGAGAGATGCCTTACAAGTGTGCAGATTGTGGGAAAACCTACAGATGGCGAGGTTTACTTGAGGGCCACAAGAGAACCCACACAGGAGAGAAGCCTTACCAGTGTGACCATTGTGAGAAAAGGTTTGCCTATTATAGTTCATTCAGCGTGCACCGTAAAATCCATTCAGCAGTGAAGGCTTTCAAGTGCCTTAAGTGTGAAAGAACCTTTGCATACAGTCATCAGTTAATACGTCACCAGGCCATACACATGGAAGAGAAGCAATTTTCATGTTCAGATTGCAGGAAGAAATATTGGTTTAAGGAAACTCTTAGAAGTCACAGGAAAAGCCATACTGGTGGCAGTAGATTTTCTTGCACGGAGTGCAAGAAGACCTTTGCTCGGAAAAAGGATCTGAAAGTTCACCTGAGATTGCACACTCTAGTGATGTCCCACCAGTGTGCAGAGTGTGGGGAAAGCTTCATTTCAGAGATGGAACTCCACAATCATCTCAAAAGCCACAATGGACAGAATGTGTGTTCTTATGCAGAATGTGGTAAAAGCTTTACTCATAGGCGTTACCTTTACAGGCACGAAAAAGGCACTCCTTGAACAAGCCATTCGTGTGCTCAGTTTGCGGGAAAAGTTTCAAATCTAAGCCACAGCTGTCTAGCCATGAGAAAATCCCTTGTGGGAAATCAAATTGTACAGCAAGCAAAAGAGATCTAGACGAAGCAGAGCACCTGAGACTGGACCAGACTTGCAGCTTAAAGAATCCCTTGGCAGTCCATCAGAGTGAGAAGACTGGACAGATGCCTACTATAACCATTCTGACTGCCTCTGTACCGACTATAGTTACACATCAAGTGACAATACTTTGGCTTGGAAAACCAGATGCAGCCATATCTAAAGTTGCAATACCTCAGCTGGGGACATATCCAAATGGCCACAAAAACATAAATTGTTTAGGCCAAGAAAAGCAACCTGGTGTGGAACAAACTACAAGTGTAGAGAATTCCTTACATGTCAATCAAAATGACCAAACTGGAGAAATGCCTGCTGCAGCAACACTGGCTGCATCCATATCAAATGGTGTTACACATAATATGGGGATGACTCGTGTTAACAAGTTTGCAGATTCTATTTCTTCTGCTATGAATCTAGTTGCTGTTGCCAAGCGGACTGCAAGAAAGTCATACTTAAGGAAACTTTCTGTGGTAACACCTGTTTCTAACAAGACCTTCAAGACCCATTCTGAACCAGAATTTCCAGTCATTGCAACGCCTGAGGCTGTTGCTCTTCCCCCTCCTACCATCCCAAACACCACCTCTGTCACCTGCACCCCTAATGCATCTGTGAATCCAAACCAGGAAACTCCTTCACAGCCATGTGTGGTTTCCCCTTCAGAGATGTCCTTCTGGTGTGCTGACTGTGGGATGGGCTGGAAAGATAAGGCCACCTTCAGTGAACATCAGAAGATTTGTCATGAGACCATGAGCCCACAGCTATGTTTGCACTGTGTTGAGACATTTCATTCAAAGTTTGACTTTGAAAAACGTAGCAGAACCCACAGATCTGATCTCGTTGTCGATATGCCAGCTTCAACATTACCTGCAGTGACAACTCATTCTTCAGTTTTACCTGCTGTCACAGAGTCTGTTAACACTGCACCACCAGCAGGCGTTGTTGTTGTGCCAAAATCTGAAGATGAATCCCCTTCTGCAATAGCCGATTCTACTGCAACTCATTCTGCAGTTATACCCGCTGCTGTTACTTGTGCTACATGTGGAGCTAGTTTTCACCAAATGAGCATTCTCGTGGATCACCTGAAGACCCATGTCGCCAATGGTTGTAACAACAATGGGTGTAAACAAGAAGAAAACCCATCTGGTCTTTGCGGGATTGAATCTGCTGAAAGATCCTTTTGTTGTGATCTCTGCATGCTGGACTTCAAGAGTGAGGCTTTGTTTATTGAACATCTGAGGTGTTGTCCTAGTACTTTATTGCAGAAGCCATATGAATGCTGTGAGAAGTCCTTTCTTACAAAGCTTGACTTAGATGAGCATTGCAAAACTCACATGGAAGGGCTTTGTCTTGACCCTGCTTCTGTGATTGCCCCCTCAATTACATTGCCTGCTCCGACCACATCTACTGTTACCATGCCTTCTGTGACACAGTTTGCTGATTCTGTTCTCAATGCGAGCATGCCTGCTGCAGCCCAACCTGCTTCAACCTTGTCTTCTTCAGGCACGGTTGCTGTAGCGAGCTCTCCTGTCCATGGTTTTGTTCTCATGGTTCCTACACTATCTGTTGCCATGCCGGATGCTTCGGCAGTCTGCTACAATCCTAATATCTCTGGAATTCACCACCAAGAAGCCCTGCCACCATTATGTGAATCTTCCTTAACTGAGGGAGCCTATTGGTGTGTCGACTGTTCAATGGGCTTCAGGTATAAGGCTATGTTAGGTAGGCACCGGACCACATGGCACACAGCGAAAAAACTTAAACCATGTCCGAAGTGTGATCAGACATTTAGCACAAGGTTTGAAAATGAAATGCACAGAAATGTTTGTACTGACAAAATCAGGAGCCTGGTAACCCCTGCTGGGATTGCACCTCCTGTCGCCACCCTCGATGCTAACAAGCCTATAGTACACACACCTGCTAGGACCGAGACTAATCGTGCCAGCCCCAATGTGGCGAAACATGGTGTGCATTTTTATGCTGATTCCCCTGCTACGAATGTGCCTGCTGCAGTCATTCCTGCTGCAAACATGCCTTCTGTGACACCACATTATGTAACCATCCCTGCAGATACCGTATCTGCAACAGCCAACTCTTCTGAAACTCTTTATGCTGCAAACAAAGATTCTCTGACGGAGCTCAATGATACAATATGCACAACATCCAAGCCTGCCGACAGGCACAGTGTGGACATGCCGGCACAGACCAACTCTGTTGTGAGCATGCCTTTTGTAACAGAGCTTAATGATACTGTGCCTATTGTGGTCAAGCATGCTGACCCACTTTTAGAGGCTATGATTAGAGCAAACATACTTACCGAGACGAAGATTGCTGAAAAACAGCTTTCTGGTACCGTGCACATTGAAGAAACGTATGCTCCAACTGAGCCTGAAAGAAGGAAACCTGCTGAGACCCCAACATCTTCATCTCGACCTGCTCCAGGTATAGCTTCCATGATACAGTTTCCAGCAACTAATCCTGATACCACCAAGCTTGTTGCAAACACAGCTGCTTCCTCCATGCCTGCTTCAGCCAAGCCTGTTTTGAAAGTGCTTGCTGATCCCACCTTCATAGTTGGAAGGTCTGGAACAGATGAACCTGCTGTGACCACATGTCCTATAATAACACCATCTGTAACTATGTCAACTACAGCCAAGACTCATTCAACGCCATCTGAAGTGACGGTAAGTCCTGTTAACAAGCCTGTTTCAATGGAGTCGGCTGATAGTGCACAGATTGAAAGAAGTCCCACTACAGAGACACCTATGGCAGATTATGCTCTTACCACATGTAAAGCAACCAATTCAACTATGTCCATACCCACATTGACCAAACTTACTTCAGTGAAGAATACACTAGAAGAAATTGGTGAGAACATGCTCATTCAAGGAAAGCATGCTGTAGTCATGCCTGCTGTCTCCAAACCTAATATGATGAGGACTACTTCATTAGGGCTTAACGATTTGATTCCCAATGAAGCCTCACCCAGGGATATGCTTTGTGAAGATATGCCTACAGTAACTATGTCAGAAGCAACCAGGCCTGCTGCAATGCAGTGTGATGCTACCTTGCTTATTGAGGGAAAGACAACTGGCTGTCAGTCTACTTTGACCACACCTTCCACAACCACCTTTTCAATTACATCTGCCACATCCACATCTGTAGCAAGTAGTCACACTGTAACAAAGCCAGCTTTACTGAGCTCTGCTGTGTCTGCTCCTGCTGTTAAGGAGCTTGACGATAGAACCCTCAATGAAGGAAAGACTACTTCTGGCAATCCTGCTACAACCACAACTGCTGCAACTAGTCCTGTTGCTTCCATGCCTAATGCTGTCACACCGGTCACTATCGCGCAGGACAGGGATGGACTCGATCAGAAAGCTGTACTCCTTTTAAGCTGGAAAATCCATCCAGCAATGGGACCCCAAGCGCATGAGGGAGCTAGTGCCCCTGCAGATGACAGTATAGGATGTACCAAAAATCCCCCCCCCCCCACTAACTTAACAAGTGGAGTCTCCAAACAACTCAGTCAATCCCAAAAGGGCTCAGCTTAAAGTAGTTTTATCTCCTTTTGTCAACCCTTTATGAAACCAGTACCATAAATATTTATACAGACAAACAAATCTTCATTGCTATGATCATTTTCAACTCTGAATCCCACAGTGACATGTGAACACACACGTCATAGAACAACCTACATTCTGCAAACCTAATCTGATCCCCTGCTTAAAAGTACTTCCTGCGGTCACTGAGCCAAGAAGACAATTGCTCCCGGAACAATTCCTGTAATAAACACATCTTTCAAGAGTCACTGATATGAGACTGCATAGACTGTAAAACGTTGCATTCATTGAATATACAGTTTACGGCAATTTTTGGGTGTTGTCTTAATGAGAGCTTAAGGGTGTTAGAAATTGATAAAAAGATTAGGCAGAGTTCCAGATTGTGTCAATGTAAACGATCGAAATGAAGAGGAGAATTGGCTCATTGTTTATTGAGTGAGAAAGAAAATACAGGGGTAGAGAGTGAGAAAAAGATGGACATGAAAGGATTACATTGAATTTGGGAGCAAAACGGTGCAAGAAAAGAGTCAGAAAGATTGTGAGAAAGCAAGTCTTCATTTCATTCAACTAGTTTGCCATCCTCCCTGTCCAGTGGGTGGCAAAACCAACACTTCATCTGAGCAACCCACAGGCGCTCGTATACACCTTATACCACAGCTACCTACTTTATGTAATTATTTAGAGTGTTGTTGTTTACTAGCTGCACCTGTGATAGTTTTATATCTTCAATATAATTTGCATGAAATTTGTGAGAACTGCACATATAAATGTGTTTCATTTAAATCTGTTGCATTCTAACCATTCTCCACCTGGTTTCATTCATACTTGCTTTCACTACACACTTTCCTCATTTACTTTCAACTGCACTATTCCACTTTTCCTTAAAAAAGTAAACTTTTCTTTTTAAACACAATACGGTTTCCTTTAAGAAAAACTTGCTGCATAAAAAGGTTTACTTTATTTAAAGGTGATCGTATGGGCAGTGCTGGTCTGCTGATCTTATCAAGCCTCCATCACTGTGATGCCTTCAGTCAGATTTTGTTGCAATTTGCGACCTAACTTATTAATTAATATTCATGAAGTATGTTAGACTACAACCCACCCCAAATAAGAAATTTGCCGAACAAATCACCAATACTTTAAAAATAATGCTATTGATTGAAATACATGCCAGTGATATGTGAAGTACACCACTCCATAACATCAGCATAATCATCAAACACATAGGGATCATGTGATACAGCTCTCCCGCTGATCTGACCCAGTGCAAACCACACTCCCACCCGGCACAGTGCAACATTTTCCATAGTATCTCCTATGGGCCATTGAAATACCTTTTCCACTGCTGCATTATGTCACCCCATACATATATATCTTGATTTGCACCAGACCTTCTCACTCATTCCATTTCGGGATCCACAGTGTCTTGATTTAGGAGGTTGGCCCGCAGAGGGCTACTGGAATTATGTGATTGTGCGGCTGTGGTGTTTTTCGCATAATTATAGATTTTCCTCATTGGCCCCATAATCTGTAGATTTCAACACAAATGTTTCTAGCTCAAATCCTCAAATCGTTCCAATGTTACTAAAAATGCAGCAACACCTGTAGCCGCGCAGTAGAAAGGCCTTTGTAAATGTTGACTGGCCTCCTTTCTGTTGCTTATTGCTAATAATGGGTGTTAGACTGGTACTAACGAGATGAGGCACAGACAGTGTAACAAGTGTGAACATTTTAAAATAATGAAGTACTGCTATCACACAGAATGTGCTGCATTATGCCGCATAATTTGCCTTTTCTTGCCACATAATTTACTCAACCCTGCCGCATAATTTGGCCCTCCCATGCTGCTTCATTCCAGTGGCCCTGCATATATTCTTAGGTCACTGGGTCTGTGCCATCATAGTATTGTAGAGTTCCAATTGATCATTACAGTACACAATGTCTTTGCAATCAGTCTTGTACTCTGGGTCTGCTGTCTTCTCTCCACACACAGGATTCCAGTATCTTCATCAGTAGGAGTGCCAGCAAGCAAATCGCCTTACAGAGCTCAGAAATGTTTTGGTATATCCCAGTAATGCCATTGTAGGGGCTAACTCTACCACATCGTCTATTATAGGCGACAGTACCACACTCACTTATTGGCAGTATTCTGGCGCCACCACACTAGGTGTAAGAAATCCACATACAGGATCCCGCATCTAGCGCAACAGAAGTGCTCTTTACGTTTGTTTAGAAATATGGTGTGAGGGGAGCGATAAGCGTGCTGGATGTATTTAAAATGAATAAGTTGCAGTCTGCCGTTGGGTGACAGTTCTTCAAACTGGCTACGGTATTAGACCCACTTGGTCTGAGAGGTCCCTTCCCAGAATCATCTCCCACTGTGCTCTCGCCTTGAAGTTCGGCATGGGGCTTTCAGCTTGGATGGAGAGGTATACTGCTCCAATAGTTTGTCAACAAGCATTTCACTGTGGTGCAAGTAGAAATAATGTTTGTGTTTTTCACTCTGGAGTTTCTTGTGTGAAAGCCATGCACTTTAGAAACCAACTTGACAGGAATATATCGCCCATCGTATCTAAACCCCATATGTGCAATTGTCGGAGAGTACTTGCATTGCAAGTGAGTGAGTGTAACGGGTACTGGCTCATGGCCTGTTTAGGGGAATAGCCTATTGGAGAGCTGTCTACTACAAATGTTCTCACATGCTGCTTGCGTATATACTGCTGTGTTGATCTCCATTCCGTTGAGGCTTGGATTCTGCCCCCACAGCTATGTCATTGGATTCGGGTAGGCGCCATGTTCAGTTGGCAGGTGCACCATGTATGGGAGAGGATAATGCCAGAAATGCCCAAAGTACGCTTGGACGCACTTACAGTAGAGTTGAAGGTCAGGGACAGCTAGGCCGCCCCGTTCATAAGGTGGTAGTCCAGGTCAATGGAAAGTCAAGCTTGCAGGGTAGTGTGTTCAGCATCAGCTGGAATACTGTGGATTTGTTTCAATTAATCGCAGCTGCCTGGAACTGAGTAGATTTCAGTTTAACAGGGCTGAGGGTCCGCCTGGGTCTTTCAGATAAAGTGTGATGTCTGCAAATGTATGACGTTACAACGCATACATTTACATTGCAGTACATTACATCGCGGTTTTAACAACGCAAGTCGTTACAAAGACTTGCATTGGAGGGCGCTGGACTTAGGAGTAGTATAATCTACTATTCCAACTCCATTCTACGTACAGTAGAGAAGGTGTTGGATAGTAAATTATACTATTCCTTGTCCTAGTGCGCCATCCAACGTAAGTCGTAGTAACGACTTGCGTTGTAAAAACTGTGATGTAATGGTATCGCAATGAAATCCCTGTGTTGTAAACCATGTTTCCCGTTGTCCGCATATAATGTGTGTGTTTCTCCTACCTTAAACCTCTCCCCCGTGCTCCTCTTGCTTTCTTCTTTGTGTGCTTTGCTTCCTCCTGTGGGTAAATAGTCCCACGCTCCTTGTTGCTCTCTCCCTAAGAGGCTATCAGGCAATTGCTCATTCCAAAGACAGCCTGGTACCCTAGGTGATCCAGACAATGGGCAACTCAAATAGTCCTCAAAGTGGAGCTCCACGGGTGAGTGTTCCTGGCAACAGCGTTGCCGGAAATGAGCAGGCAGCTAAGCTGTTTTGGGGTACTGTGCCCAGGAGGTGAGTGGGATGTTTGATGGGTCCATCCATTCTAACTTACACTAATTGCGGGGTTGTGGGAGGCCCTAGTGGACTTCGGCCCCTTTACTCACTGAGCTCCCCCTTGCGGCAGGCCACCATGTCCCACACAGAAGAGGGGTCCTTCTCCTGCAGTGCGACCTGTCAACTACTTGCCTCACGATGCCTCCAGTGGTGAATCGCCACCAGGGCACTAACTACCCTTTCAGACAGCCACAAGTGTCCTCCAGGCCTGTAGCTAGGCTCCGGCTGCCAACACATCAGGAACAAAAAGAGATTAGGGTGTCAACCACGCTGCTGTATAGATGCTATCTTACTTTCTCTACAGCTACACTTCCTTTGTTTACAAATATCACCCCAGAGTTTAATTTAAGCAGCATTTTCCGTAAAGGCATTGCAAATGCTTGATTAATGAATTTTAGTGCAGTGATTTGGACCCCCACACTGAAATGCGTTAGTCTTGGCTGCAACACTGCCACAAACAGGAAAATTATTTGAGGAAACATTGGCCCTGAGGCTTAATTTTATTTCAAAGGCCGCCCTGATGGAGTTAAAAATAGCTGGGGATGCACCTGATATTTATTATTGAGGGTGGTCAGTACGATTCAGGGCGATCAGGTGGTTTACCCAGCGATCAGGCGATTTACCCAGCTTAAGTGTTTATAAATATTGATTCAGTGTTGGTGGCAAGGTGCAGTGTTGCAAAGCCTCGTTCTCGAGCTTCAGAGGTGCCAGCAACGTCAAATATTGCTTCTAAAATTCAGCTGGTAATTTGTACCCAGCCTTACATGTAAGGAGTCCTGCAGTGGTGGCCTGGACCTCCTCCAGTGTGAGCGGTTCTTCTAGAAACTGTCGCTGAGGTCCCATGTTCCGTGCTAGTGCTAAAGAGTCGAAATACTGTTTAATCTCGGCCGGTGTTTGGCTTATAAGGGACGTATAAAGGCCGGCATATTAGTGTACCAATTCCAGCAGTTTGTTGTCTGCCTCCTGGACCAGAGTGCCATCATCTCTTTGTAGCTGCTTGTTAACTGGCATGCACTTGCCAGGTGATGCTAACATAGCAAGTGTTCCACTGGGTCTTTCCGCTTTCCTGTATGTTCTAGCCCTGGCATGTTAGTGTTTTGTCGAATCTCCATTATAAATGCCTCTATAAATTCTGTCTGATTCCCTCAGTAAGTGGGAATTGGGTGTAGTGGAGTAGTGCACCTCTAATGTCTTGAGCTTGTTCTCTATCCAGTCGAGGTTGGCGTGGAGTGCGATCTGCACTCCATACTGCTTAGCAATACAAATTCCATGCACATATGCTTTGAAGGCCTTCCAGATCCGAGCCATCATAGTCTTTGAAATAATTCAGAATTTCACTTCTTAGTTCCTCTGTGAATGCAGTGTCGAGCAGGTACTGTGAGGATAGACGCCAAGACAAGGATCAGCGCCTGCGGTTTCAGTGGTGAGCATGTCAGGCAGATGATCAGATAGTGTATGGAGAAGTGGTCAACCCCCTTTTGTCCACCCACATATGTATGGCATACCCAGCCAGTATTCTAGTCTCTCTCACGTTCATTGGGCAGTTGATACTTGTGTCTTCTCCATCTAAGTGAGAAATCGGTTTCTCCGGGTATCATGTAACTCCTACATGTCCAATACACTTGATAGGGCAATGGCAGCTGCATGCGGTCGGGTTGGAGCAGTCAAGTTGACTAGCCGGGTCTGGTGGCTCAGTGGACTAATGCATCCACTGCAGGGGCCTGTGTTCGACCTCATGGTCACAGGTTCAAATCCCGGCGGGTCCACTCAGCCTTTCATCCATCTGAGGTCGATAAAATGAGTACCATTGAGTTGGGTAACAATAAACATCTGTTATTCAGCGCCAGGACACCTTTGGGTAATCGTGCGCTTTACAAATACACCTGTTATGTTATTCAACACTAGGTTAAAGTCTTCCCCCCAAAGTATGGCATGTGGCATGAGTGTAGTGCATTTGTACCACATACACCGTATGAAGTCTGGATCATGTATGTTGGGGTGATAGGAGTTTAGAAGCGTGAGATGTTTGTCCCCATCACTTGGACTGTAGGATGTCAAAACACCCCTGCGGGTCATTATCCTTATATAATAGTTTAAATGGTAGTGGGCATATGAGGCGTAGTTGTAGAATGAGCAGTGACCACTCCATTTGACTGCCAAGGAAGGGATTTTGTCTGTGCCCTAATGTGTCTCTTGAAGCAGGTAAATATAAATTTAGTGATAAGTTAGGTACGCCAGCACTTGATGCACCCTGCTAGGATTATCCAACCCCTAGCACATTCAACAAAAGGGGTCGGAGACAATATCAGTTGGTCTCGTCTATGCAGCGGTCTGGAAGGAGAGCCTGGGCCCCTTCCAATGCACAACAAGTTTCGCCCAGTTACAGGCATATCTCAGTTTTATAGTGTCTCAAATAAGTCCAGTATCAGGTAACTGACCGGGGCACTCCTCTTTCAAGCAGACGTTCAGTCTCTCATTCTATGTTGCTTGCATCTGCCTCTGGTGTCTGTAATCCACGAGCATCGTTGATCCTGAATCCTTGAGCTTTTTCACAAACTGACAGCTGCCTGTGGCGATACAGATATGCTTTTTGTCTTTTGGACTATGGGACGTGCATGGTATAGCATTGCATACTTCATGCCAGCCTGGTTTAGCTTACATTTGATGGGTAGGTACTCTCTGCAGGCCTCTTGTACTGCCAGAGTAAAGTCCAGGAAAATCAAGAGGGTGGAGCCTTCGTGAGTTATTCTCTGCTTTTTGCAGGCCAGGTGAAGGGCTTTATCCCTGTCACAATAATTGAACAGTCTGGCAATAATTGGACGCAGAGTTCCCTAGATGATGCTCTAGGGCCAAGTGAGCAGTGGGCTCTCTCCACCTGGAACAGTGTTGAAAAACTGTCAGCTCCCAGCAGCTATTTTGGAAGGACTTCCACATTGCCCGACATATCTCTTTTATGGCGAAAGTGGTGGAGAAACGTGAATAGCCAAATGATGAAGTGCCTACTGGTCGACCCCTGTCGGAATGGTTCTAGGCCGGCTCCTTTGAGTTGATGAGAGATGTTTTTTATATTAGGTTCATGAGTTCAGGTGACATCTTTAGCATTTACCGTCACTAAGTGCCAGCTGGAGTTCGGGGTTCCTCAATATTCGGCTTTAAGTATCAAACTGTTTAACATTTAAGTTAGCTTTTTAGAAAGAATAAAAATCGCACCGGGTTACGTGCAAGAATTTTAACCACACAAGTTAGACGCTGAACAAATATTCAGGTACTAATAAATGTTTGCATGATCTCTTTTTTGTTTAATTTTAATCATTGTATCAAAAAAGTTTTGTTCACATTTTTATATCCTTTTTATTTAAATGACATGTTTTTTGTCTGTGCAAAGTGCATCATATTGCATGTGACCATGTACAAATATTTATAAATTACAATCACAGATGAATCACATAAAATTGATCAGTCATTTCTTAGAATACAGAACCAATTCCTCTTCAACGCGTTTCGGCGATTAGCTTTTCTCAGGAATTCTGTATTTTCTATGCGACAAATTGATACTGTTTAGTAGAGGGAAAAACTCCAATGATATGACTGGAGTATGTCTCTAATGCACCTCCCTAGGCAGCTCAAGAGGCGAAGATTCCAGAAGAATTGATTGAAAGACTGGGATAAACGTCTTTTAATGTTCCGAGTTTGAGCTTCTGAGAGAACTCTCCAAATAATTTCTAGGGCTCGTACTTCTCGCCCGTTGTAGTCTGCTTATAAACAGACCAAACGGAAATGGGCGGTCAAGAGATTATCCATTTTTCGGTGGACCATGGAGGAGCTTAAGTTCGGGCGGTCTCCCCTTGTAACACTGAGGGCTGATAGAGTTAGTATGTTTCAAACGATGTGCACATATTCGTGATGTATCTCTTCCGTCACCGCAAGCCTGTTCGGTCACTAGCAGAAAATTTGAAATTCTTTGGGTTGTCTTTGGCATCATATGTGATTGACACCCAACTTGATTATATCACTATCAGCAAGGGAGCAGAAAGGTCCTGTTATTTCTCTGAACTGTATGTCTGCTGTGCCACAATGGATGCATTGCAACTGCTTGAAGTTGAATCCCAAAAAGACCAGGCCATATGCCAAGAACTCATTCAGTATAACATGAGCTCTGCGCCCTGAATTGGCTCACAGGACGCAGCACATTCAATGTAAGGCGCTATGTGTGGCTCACCTAGTTCTTAATCAGGTGGGAGCACCAAGCTTGTTGTCCTTGCTTCACCCTTACCACCTTACTAGGGTGTAAGATCGGCAGACCTGAATCTGGCAGTGACTTCATGCTTTAAGCTGGACAGACTGGGCGGAAGGTCCTTTCATGTTTTGGCACCCACGCTGTGGAACAAAATTAATCTAATCAGTTTCGTTTCAGAAAGCAGCTCAAGACTTGCCTGTTTTAGGTCAATTGTAACTCTGTTTCTTTCACTGTTGCACCAGGTGCATGGGAACACCTTCCGAGGGCAGGCATGCGCAGTGTACATCAGTGTAGCCTAATATTACCTGTGTTCATCGATTCAGGCAGACCCACTATGCGCAAGTTATTGCAGTGCAACCTTGGTACCAAGTCCTCGTTTTTTGCTCTAATAATGAAAAATTATTGGACATGATCAAAGTACTTAACGTTATGTCCAGTTGTGTCGTCCTCTAGGCTGGAGAGTCAGTCCTCTGTATTTGTGATGTGTTTGTCATGCTAAGCGATTGTGGCTGTTAGTTTATCCACTCGATCTGTCAGAGTATCAATTTAATTATCTTTGGCTGTTAGACTCTTTTGAATGTGAACAAGACACGTTTTCACATCAGTATCAGCCGTTTCCAGAGAGGGTTCCTGTGCTGGATACCCCCTATCCTTTGTGTGCCCTCTGACTGCTTTCTTGGCTTCCAAGTGTAATTTTGCTTGCTTAGCATCAGACGGTCCTTTGTAGTTTCCAAACTGCCTGATTAAAGCAGTTATGCAGTGTCCTACAAATCTATATTGGATCTGCGTGTTTAGACAACATAAACTGAGGGATTGGTGTTCAGACTGATTCCAGATACCCCCAAAGGATATGTTAGTGTGTAGACCAGATAGCTCCCAGTGCCACTATGAGCTCCCCATACCAAGGAGCAAATAATTTCTGGCATATCGAACATGACAAACCTGACCCCTCTGGGATCGTGGAAACAATACAGTACTTTTCGCTCAGTCACTCGTGCTCACTTTGTCTCAGAGAGATACATCGAATAAACGGTGCAGACGTTTTCAATAAGTATTTTTTTAAACCGCATCATTCTAGTATAAAATACGTGTGCTGCAACAACACCATTAGACAAATACAGATCTATACGATTACAAGCACCAACTGGGTAAATAAAAGGTACAATTCTACCATGTTGCAAAAACAATGGATATATGCAGGCATATGGATACATGGCAGTAATCCTGCGTACTCCCATGATGCCACCCTAACTAGATGTACCTAGCATGTATGTAGGTGGAGAGCCAAGAATCCCCCTAGAAAAGAGCCAATCCCATTATCTGATGTGAGAGAATGAAGGACCCTGTCTTGGTCTCGAGTTCAAAGAAGGTTAAACAATTCAGGTAATAGTTAAACACAGTATTCTGACGTCAATGAAATAAAGGTCTTGCTCGTTGTAGTAGTATTTCTTTTATATGAAAACAAAAAGTTTATCCGATGGAAAATGTTCAAATTCACAAAATCCAAGCGTGTAGTGAACAATTCTTCAAGTACAATTCAATTACAAATCCCAATGCATTTCGGGCTGTAACGGTAGCCCTTCATCAGGGGAATCTAGGAAAATAATATACAGCCAGATTCATGAAGCCAAATTGCGATCGCAATTGCTGCGAAATAGCAATTGCGATCGCAAATTGAGTAAAAGCAATTCATGATAGTGAAAATAGCAAAATAGCGAAATCGCTAAATACAAATAGCGATTTCGCTAATAAAATCTCAGAATCCTGGAACCAGCCCATTTGCGATTTAGAAATAGCGAGAAACCATGGATTCTGCGAAATCAATTGCAAACTCGCTAAATAATCGCAATCGCCATTCAAGAAAAATCGCAGATTGCGAAAAACACGATAATCGCTATTTGCGAGGCGCTATTTAAGGAGAACCCAAACCAGGTGGTAACCAGCAAAGAAAAAGAAAAAAAAATTATAAAAGTTAACTACAAACAGGTGCAGGCCTGACCAAACACACTAAAGGACATGCAGCTGTAGACTGAGGACTCTCACAATGCCAGGACTCTACCTGGTGGTCAGGCGGCGTAGGCTACAGCGAGCAGCACGGAACAGGCGTAGGATCCAGGAGCGGATATTCCGTCAGCGGGTCACCCTTCTGGGCCAAACCAGGGAGCAAATCTATGCTAAGTACCGCCTAAATGGGCCAATGATCATTAAGCTGATCCAGGACCTAGACCCCCTGCTGCAGCATCCAACAAGGAGGACCAATGCCATTCCCACCCATGTGCAGGTATTGTGCAGCCTGCACCTACTGGCCTCCGGAAGCTTCCAGGGGATAGTTGCTGTCGCAGGGGGGATATCCCAGCCCACCATGTCCCGCTGCCTAAGGAGTTTCCTGGATGCAATGCTGACCCGGCTACACCACTACATATCATTCCCCACCACCCAACAGGACATAAATGACACCAAGCTGAAAATCTAAAACATTGCACATTTCCCGCATTTGATTGGATGCATTGACTGTACCCATATCCACATCTGCCCACCAGCACAAACGGAATACATGTACCGTAACCGCAAGTCCTACCACTCCCTCAATATCCAAATGGTGTGCAACGCAAAGAATTACATCATGGACATAGTGGCACAATATCCGGGCAGCACGCATGACTCCTTCATCTTCCGGCACAGCGGCATTCGCACACGACTGGCCAGGGGAGACTTTGGAGAAGGACACCTACTAGGTAAGTACACATGTCCCCAAATAGTACACTGTGAGCATGTATCTGCGCAGAATAGGCACTCACCCTGTGCTTATTACCCTCCGGTGACAGCGCCTACGGTCTACGTGAGTACCTCCTCACCCCATACCTCAACCCTGCCACAGCACAGCAACGGCGTTACAATGAAGAGCCGTTTCTGCATACTGCACAAGACTGGTGGGGCCATCAAATACACACCTAAGGTCTGCTGCCGCATCGTGGCCGTGTGTGCAATACTCCACAACATTGCTACCAAGCACAGGATATCAGTGGAGATAATTCTGGCAGTGAGTCTGAAGGGGACAACCGGCCACCTCCACATGTGCATCATGCACGCCGAGAAAATCCTGCTGAAGGACACCGGCACAGCAACCACATCACTATGAACTGTTTCTAGTGCACCCATTCCCCTCACAAAACACTGCACTCATGCATGACAAATTTAATAATGACATGAGTGTGAATCAAGTTAGACCATTAATCTTTATTGTTCATGCACAATAAATTGGCCTTTAGTAATTCTGGTGTCTCATGAAGAGAATATTACTCCATACCTCCCCATGCTGGAGTAGTGGGTTTGCAGGGGTGTACTGCATGGCCTCCCTCAGAGTGTCTGAGTCCTCACTGTTGGTTACGACGAGACCCCCCAAGTCGTCTCTCTGTATCCTGAGGGACGGTGTTGGCCCTAGTTGCTGCTGTTGGCCTGCTGCTGCGGCGATGTGCAGGCATCGGTGGCAAGGATGCACTGCTGTTGGTTGACGCTGCCTCACTCACGTCGTCAGGCCCCTCTGCTTCTCCATGGGCAGTGGCCTGGCTGCCGAGCACTGCTGCCGTAAGCCTATCTAGAGACCTGGCCACATCCTGGCAACACTGCACCATCTGGCCCTGCATGGCGAGTGACCTGCGTGCCAGCTGTGATGTTGCATTCCCAACTACATTGTTAGATCTTGTGTAGGCCGATAGGCGTGCCAGTAGTTGGCGGTGGCGTCCGCGGGTCATGTCCTGCTGGGCTACCAGCAGCTGGCTGTTCTCTCGGACAGCAGCGGTCATCTGGGCAATGTTTTGGCTTGTCGCCTGCATCTGGGTGAGAATCGCTGCCAGGTGACGCGCCTGTGTACGATGCACCGCCAGCATGCGGCGTTCGATGGCCAGGCCAGGATCAGGTATTTGAAGTGCCCTGCCGGTGCCTGCTGGGCCCTGACGCTGCTGGCGCCTCTTTGCGCTGGTGTGTGATCTGGCTCCAGCTGTGCGCCTCGTCTGCCTCCTTGGCGCTGGTGGTGGGGCCTGTACCACTCCTGTGGCTGTTTGCTGGGGTGTTGGCTGCACGGCTGTGGCTGCAGGGGTGGCCCTGTCCGCCCGGGGTGGTGGTGGTGGGAGCACTGCTGGTGGCTGTGATGGGCGGGGTCGTTGGGAGGACTGGCCCTCACCCTCAGTGTCCTCCTGGCTCTCGGCGATGTGCAGGGCCTCGCTATCTGTGCTGGCTTGCTCAACTGCACCTGTAATGTGAAAGGGTGCATGACACTGTAAGGACCTTGCTGGCAGTTCGTGTGGGCTCTCCTAGCCGTTTTTTTGTTTACAACTTGCGGAACCCGCTTCGCGCATCCCGCTGCGCTGCTCTCTGCCTTGAGGGGACTCTGGACTAGCTTGAAAGGCAATCTCCGTGCTGCAGGGCTGCGAGCAATTGGGACCGGACTTCGAATCCCAGAAGTCCCGGCTAACCACGCCTCCCGTCACCTGGCCGCTCTCCCTGCTAGCCACGCCCAGCCTCCACCTGGTAAAGCCTCGCCTTCGCTGGACTTCGTGGGACACTATAAGGACCTTGCTGGCAGTTCGTGTGGGCTCTCCTAGCCGTTTTTTCGTTTACAACTTGCGGAACCCGCTTCGCGGGTCCCGCTGCGCTGCTCTCTGCCTTGAGGGGACTCTGGACTAGCTTGAAAGGCAATCTCCGTGCTGCAGGGCTGCGAGCAATTGGGACCGGACTTCGAATCACAGAAGTCCCGGCTAACCACGCCTCCCGTCACCTGGCCGCTCTCCCTGCTATCCACGCCCAGCCTTCACCTTGACAGATCATGTACATAAGTAAAGTGGTATCCCCGCGGCGCGGGAGCGTCCCGGGAGAAGCCCGGGACAAGGGCGGGACCGTCTGTGGCCGTCCGGGGCCGAAGGAGGCCGGGCTGGGCCACCCCCTTTGGTCTTGGACAAGCCCTGGTGATTCTGACTATTAGTTGGTCAAGCGGCTCTGTCGCCCATATTGTTGTTGTTGTTGCTGTTGGGTGTCATCTGGGTTTGCAAGTTTTGTATTTTGGCTGCATACCTCGCTTAATTACTAAAATGCCCCTACGTTCGGGGAGAGATCCTTCTGTTGCACTTCAGACTTCAAAGGGGGTGGTTTCAGGCCCATTAGATGCCTTTATAACAAAAGCTACGGGTATATTGGAAAAAGAAATTGCTTTCGTTGAAAAAAGGTTGTCTTTAGATTTAATAAATGGGAAACGCTCTTCTTTGGGGCACATTGTTACAGTTCCAAGCCCCACACCTAACCAACTACCTCCCCCTAATCTGGTTCTTGTACCTGTTGAGATACATAATGATACTGAAGGTTCCCCTTTACTGCATTGTATCTCTGATGATAACCCTGGTGATTCAGATTCATCCGCGAGTGGTGTAGAGGATAGTGCTCTTTCTGCTACACCCTCACTACTAGACTCCTCCTCTGAAGAGGAGACTCTGGAGGTGAATCGTCCTGGTAAGAGGAAGCGTAATAAATGCCGGCAGAAAGGGGGAGTTTCTAAGGCACCCAAAACCGTTAGTCCATCATTGTGTGTGTCTGAAACCCTCCTTTCAAGGGATGATCCTTTACCCACTATTCCATCGGGTGGTACCATCACATCTGCTTCTACTACTACAGGGGTTCCTCTTACTAGCATAGTCAATATGAATGTGAATAATGCTGACTTGCTAGCACAAATGGAAATTCTAATTAAGACACTTTTACTCCCGGTACTAGAGAGAACTAGACTTATGAATTTAAAAATTGACAACCTAGAGACCAACATTAAAGATAATTCTTGTCTACTTAAAAAACTGGTTAGCCAGCAGGCCAAGCAATCAGTCTTTTCTAGTGGTTCTGGCTTTACTAACCCAAAACCCCCAGGCCACTCTGATATTATTACCAAGGCTACTTCTACGGGGGCACCGTCAAATGTTAGCGACTCGAGACCAGTCCCTAAGGCCAGGACCTCGAAGACGCTTAGTGCACCAAATTTACCCTCCACCCCGGTTATCCAAACTGCTTTACCCAAGAAGGCTAGCTTTAAATCCCATGGGTTACCGCTGTTATCTGCCCCTAAACCCGCGAGTTCAGCACAGGCTTCCACCTCAGGGGTAGGCAGTTCTAAATCGACCCCCCACCAAAAATCCAGTACTAGTGTCGCAGCAGGGCGTACACAACCCTCGAAGAGAGTTACTAGAAGAGGGCCTCCCCCAGCAGATCTACCATTTGATGCCACACCTTACACCATTGTCCTGACAGGTGTTGCACCCTTAAGGGATAGACAATCAGAATCACATGAAGATCTTATGAATAAAGTAGCCTTCTGGCTTAACAAAAATCGTCCCCTTCCACCCTCATCTTCTACAAAGATACTGACAGTCCGTAGAGTTGATTGGGTGGGTTATTGCCCAAAGGATTTGGAAGGCGATTGTATTATAATAAACTTCCGGGATCCATGGGTGGTTGATTATATTCGTAGAGAGGCA
Source organism: Lissotriton vulgaris (assembly GCF_964263255.1). Classification (NCBI taxonomy): domain Eukaryota; kingdom Metazoa; phylum Chordata; class Amphibia; order Caudata; family Salamandridae; genus Lissotriton; species Lissotriton vulgaris. Next base: position 236,353,821 of record NC_141698.1, on the reverse strand, counting down.
AGATTTGGAAGAACAGGGGATGTACAGTCCTTAAGCTTGTCTTACTTCTACCCAAAACGGCATGGTCCGCCCCCTACCAGAAACTTTCCTCCTCATAGACTGGTGGGGAGAAATGTGGAGGAGAGGTTTCCCAACTCGCCTTTTTACCCGTGTCTCTCAAACAGGTTTGATCCATTGTCAGGGTTGGAATGTGTTGATTGACTGGGGTATGTCTATGGTCCAGATAGTCCCAGTAGTATGGATTCTATGGGTTGTAGCCAACCGACCACTGAGGAGGGTAATAGTAAGGACTATGCAGATGTACACCTTAATTCACCTCCCCAGAGATCTGGTCCCCTGTTGAGTGTGAATGCTGAACTGTTAGAGGATAAATGTACCCTAGTGGTAGCCCCATCTAGCAATCAAGTGGGGATAGCTAAAATAGTTTCCTGGAATATGGCAGGACTAAGGGGTCGTATAGATAGTGAAGATTGGGTTGATTTTATTGACTCCTTTGATATTGTCATCCTACAGGAAAGTTGGACAGTTACCCCGATTCATAGGGTAGGGTACCTTAACTTTTACAAGCCGGCTATTCAGGGCCCTAAGGGTATACCCTCAGGAGGGTTAGTGGTATGGATAAGACAGTCTTTGGGGTTTAGTCTATTGGAGATTTCGGTAGACAATCCGGACCTCCTGTGTGTTAAGTGTAGTAGTGATAATAACAAGGACATAGTTCTCATAAATATTTATGCTAGAGGACGCCCTGGAGGTCGCAAATAGTCAGTTATAGATGACTTGGACTCACTCTTTAGGAGAATAGGCAGTGACAGTTTGGTTTTGGTCGCTGGAGACTTGAACAGTTCATTTGAGCCTCTGAACAGTGTGGGGGAGGACCTAGGGGCTGATGAAGATATGGTATGGGACATCCCGCCCTTATCAATAACAAGGGGCGTCAAGGGCACCGAGGCATCACTTCACTGGCAGGGGTTATGTTTAGAGTGGGGGCTGCGTGCTGCTAATGGACGCACGCCCTCAGATAAATCAGGCCAACCGACCTTTAACAATGGGGTCTGTAAAAGTCGTATTGACTATTTTCTTATTAAACTTGAGCTCTGGTCCCAGGTTTTCGATATGGAGGTTGTGGTACGCCCAGAGAGCGACCATAACCCCCTCTCGTTGAGCCTTAAGCTTTTTGGCGTTGGAGATGGGCCTTCTATTACCACCTGCTCAACGTCAGAGGTTTTACTGTGTAATGACAGAAAAAGAGTAAAATGGTCTAGGGTAGTTGCAGACCCCTCCATAATTAAAGGCTTAGAGGAAGAAGTGGCAAAGACCCTGGCCGCTATGGTAGTCGCATCATCCTCCCAGGAGACCATTCCCCAGATTAGTGATCTTCACGATCAGTGCTTCGCGGAATTAAAAACTTTTCTAACAACCCCTTTAAAAGTAAGGAAGGATAAAGTTCGGACCAAATGGTACAATAAAAGCTGTAGGGTAGCTCATAGTAGACTGATCCTAGCGATCAAATCTAGAGATATTGCAGTTATCAGAACGGCCCGACTATCCTATAAAAAAACGCTATGGGCCGCGAAGAAGGAGTGGGAGGACCGCCATTGGTCAGAGCTCCTTTCGGCATGCCTAACATCAAACCACATTAAGTTTTGGGAAATTGTTAAGTGGGGTATGAACCAAGATTCTAGAACCCCCGCGAATCATGTCTCAGTGGAAGACTGGATGGCTTTTTACTCATCGCAGTTTAGAGCTCCGGATGTGAATCAGGATCTCCATCAAGAGATGGACATAGTTTTGCCCCCTAATCCTGATTGTTCACTTGTTTTTAATATCTCTGATACAAAGTACGCTTTGGGTACAGTCCACTCAGGTAGAGCGCCAGGGATGAATGCAATACCCTCTGATCTTTTTAAAATGAATTTAGACATTTGGGTTCCTTACATAACCATGCTTGTGAATGCAATCGCTGCAGGGGCAAGGATTCCGAATTCCTGGAAAGGGGTGGAGATTTTACCAGTTTATAAAAAAGGAGTCCGCTCAGCCCCGGGGAATTATCGCCCCATAAGCCTGATAGATTCTATCCAATAAATAGCTGCCAGGATGGTACTTGTGAGAATCCAGGGGTGGATGGAGCAAGAAAATATTCTGTCCCCTATGCAAGCTGGGTTTAGAGCAGGCACCAGTACCCTAGATCAGGTCTTTAGACTTAATATGTTGTTTTGGAAGATAGTCAAGCTGGGTGGAGGCGCCATCTATGCCGCCTTTGTGGACCTCAAATCGGCCTTCGATTTAGTACCCAGAGAGAAATTGTGGAAATCCGTTAGACTCATGGGTTTACCACCTGAACTTCTTGATCTAGTGATTAGACTTCACGATGAAAATTTTGCCAAAGTGAGATGGGGAAAACAAGGTCAGGTGACTGACGGCTTCCCAGTTACACACGGTGTGCGACAGGGATGCGTGTTGGCACCCACCTTATTCCTTTTGTTTATCAATCAGGTTGTAAAATTCTTTTCTGATACCCCGACCAATGCACCATCTCTGGGTGGGTTTAAATACCCGATGTTGAATTTTGCGGATGACACCCTGCTTCTCTCAAAAACTCGTAGAGGGTTGCAATTAGCCCTCAGCAGGTTTGCTGAGTTTTGCAGGGTTAATGATCTGCAGATCAACACTGACAAAACAAAATTCATGGTATTTAGTAATAAAAGTCCCATTAAAACCTCTATTACTTTGAATGGTACCCTGATTAAACAAGTGGATTGAATTTCTCCTGTTTTCTCTTTTGTAAACAATACCACCAGTTTATTTGTTGTTAACTGGACCTCTTACATTTTGTTTTTTCCTACTTTTCTACTTTCATTTCACGCATTGTTTATCCACTTTAATATGGCCAACACTCTTTCTCTTAGAGCTTTAGTCCTTTTTCCATTTTCATTTCGCGTCACTTCGGTAGCCAGTTACAAACACAACCCGATTCACAAAAGACTTTCGCGTTTTCCAGATTGGTTTTCACCGGGTTTCCGGCATGCTGTCTCACGGTTGAGCACCGGTAAGACGATTTCAGTTCAGCACGTTTCCATAGAGCTAGTTAACCCACTCGACTATCACCCTCATGAGTCACTTGTTCACTTTACAGCATTGAACTTCTGACGAAAACGGTACTCTTGACGCCTTTGTGAAGATAGTTATGGTAAGCCACACTCTTGTTTTCGTATTTATTGCAACTTAAATGAGACGCGTTGTAATTTTAAGAGAGGCGTTTCATCATTTTCATTCAATTTTCGACAGATTATGATCCTTGTGGTCACTGGTATGGCATTGGCCTTCTGAGCAAATTGCTCAGCTTTGTAAGTAGTTTACTTGATTCCCTTTCAATACCTCTTATGCATGTTTGCTCATCATGATTAAAGTTTCACCGCTACATTTAACCACACGTAACTTACCCTGTTTATTTTTTCGACATCCGGCACTGCTGTTAATTTTATTTCATCGCCTCACTCCTATTTCTTCTCGTACCCAAGCACCTAAGCATGTAGCATCGAGCACCTTCTATGTCCGTCTAATAAGTTGTATGTCCTACACCTTCATTTACTGGTCATTTTTTTTCATTTTCCTTAATTTAACAGGCACAACTGAACACTAACATGGGCCATTAAGCTATACACAAGCTCTGCTTTCCGTTTCCCCAATATTTGGGTTTACTTACTCATCTTTTGCTCATCTATGCCTTTTTTTTTTTTTAAAACTTTCGCTTTCCTTCTTCGCTTTCGTTTCGTGTTGTAAAATAGCCTGTAGCTAAGACTCCCTATACTAAAACATTATATTATTTTCCTAGATTCCCCTGATGAAGGGCTACCGTTACAGCCCGAAATGCATTGGGATTTGTAATTGAATTGTACTTGAAGAATTGTTCACTACACGCTTGGATTTTGTGAATTTGAACATTTTCCATCAGATAAACTTTTTGTTTTCATATAAAAGAAATACTACTACAACGAGCAAGACCTTTATTTCATCGACGTCAGAATACTGTGTCTAACTATTACCTGAATTGTTTAACCTTCTTTGATTATTACTAAAGACTTTTGACTTACACTCCCACAAGTGATTAGCGCAGTGCATTAGGCCATCCAGACACACATCTGGTGTACCTTCACATTCTATGAACATAGGCTTGCAGGGCCTTTTCCTTTTGCACGCAACTGAACATATTGTTCAAATCCGATTCTGTGTATTACTCTTTACTGGCTACCTGTTTAAACTGAGTGCATCTAGGTTGCTCCTGACTCTTATTGGTCACGAGTTGGACATCCTGCGAGGGATGTAAGACCGCTGCGTGCTGGAGTGTCTGCGTGCAGGGACTTCAGCGTCTTCTGTCAGCATGGAAGTTTTATCCTCTGGCTTGCCCAGTGAATATGTGGTACTTATATACCCGAGAGTTAACCTCAGGGGTTCTACTTAGACAGTGTCATAGTACTGTGGACATGTTGGCCAAGGATGACCATAATGGTGACCCTTATACAGAGTTATTATGAAGAAGATGGTAATCCTGCTGTGATACTAAGAATCCTCATGCATAATAAATAAGGCTAGTTTTCAGAGAAAACCATACAAAATTTATTTGGCACCTAACTAGGTAAAAGGTCAGCACTAGAACCATTATGTAGAACAATGATAGGACAAATATAGGTAAGGTGTTGTGCAACTACCTAAGCCAATATTGGGGTTCATAACACCCACTCCTCATCCGACTGGACAACAAAACTAACAATGTCTGTTGGGAAAAAGCGTAAAAAATATTGCTACAATATGAGTATAAAAGATCTAAAAGAATGGTATGTTTAAACAAACAATGCAAAATGCTAAAAAAAAAGCTTTAGAAGTCCTCTAAACAGTCAATACACTGTTGGACCAACCAGGCACACTGAAAGCCATAGTGCTCAGAGAGAACAAGAATGTGTAAAATAAAACAAAAATGGTGTTGTCGGATTCCAATTAGTTGTTTTGGAAAAAAGGCAGAACTGTTCCCATCACACGGAGAGCCAAATGTTTGTGTCCTGTGTGGGAGACGCAACATCAATGTTGCTTGCTTTTTGCAGACGACTGTCCCTCTAACACCTCTTGGATCAGGTCAATGCAGCAAAGGTGATCTTCTCCAGTTCCCACAGCCGCTGCTGAGGAAGCATTTGAAATATTCGGAGCCTGTGTGCTTGTAGTAGAGCCGGTGTCCATTCTGACAGGAGCTAAAGCATCATGTGGTTGTTCTAAGAATGCCTGCATCAGAATAAGCTAAGGACACTACATTATGTGGGTCTTTAAAGGGTCCAGCAGTACGTCCACATCGGCGGTGCAACCGATGGAAGTGTGAGACATATGTCCAACACTCATTTGTATCTGCAGTGTAGGCAACGGAGCACAGGCAAGACGCAGTCAACCCAGATTGATGTGAACAATAGAAACCAATGCTCACTTAGCTCCCGAAGCCAAAGTGTGCCCAGATTGAGTATGATGCGCTCACGCCATTGTCGCACAAGGAGTGGTTTTTTTCTATCTCTTTGGAAACTGGGACGTCTATTGCGTAGCAGGAAAATTAAAACCAGAATACCCACTGCTAGTATTAGGATCAGTGAAAGCCCTCTAAAGATGCTTCCTAATACGGAGTTTCTGAATGCTGGAATCACTCCGAAGACTGACTGAAGGTACTTAACAGCCCAGAACCTATACTCTTAAATAGGTGCATTATCCCACTCGTAACAGACATGTTAAAGATATGAAGTACCATTTCTCAGAAATGGAGCGGGATATAGTTGGTACTAGTGCCTGTCTCTCAGCTGAGGGCCTTACTACCTGAAGATCAAAAGTCTCGGGCTGAGGTTAAGGCCACATCCTTCTGTAAAAAGCATGGTTTTCAGTCTGCTCAGAGAATCAAACTGTATAAGGAAACATTCCTGACTGTGTGGGTCGGTGGATCCAATACTTGCATACAACATGTAACCCTGGAACACACTGTGACCAGATATGCGATGCCCAGCAGCATCCCACAATAACCTTGATCATTCAGCATTAAATAACTCCTATTTAAGAGCAGTTTGAACACGGGACGAATCACAGCAGCTGGGGATCCTTTTAAGTGACATGATAGGTTTGCAACCGCATCATTACAATCTCCGTGAAGCATGATATCCTGACATATTAGAGACCCACTTAACGAATTCTTGCAGTCTGAACCGCTGAGATAGACTTTGGTGTCCCCATTCCAGCATCTAAATCTGTATGGTAATTCCCAAGATTCATGTATGTATTCCTCACCCAAAGCTTCATACTGCCTATTTGGTGATATTGTAGACAGTATTTAAATTGGAATGTAGTGTCAGGCAGTGTAATATGGCCATGGATTAACCATTCGATGGAGGGTGACTCGGCCACGGTGAATGGTAAATGGTCCAATTTTTCAATGTGCAGCATTGTATACTTTGCATCTCTGTGTGCCATTGTCGTCTGTCTTTCAGTTAGATTATATGGGGAAAACAGAGACGTACTGTTGATATATCGCCAGGGCACATGAACAGAGCGCAATGATTGAGCGTCCAGCTTAATAATAGAAAGGATTGCAATTGCGAAAGTCCCTGTTGTAGAATAGACAAATCCTATTCTATTATATCTATTTCAAAAGACACAATGTTGCCCAACAAATACATCATGGAGGTTAGTGTGGTCATGCCTTTGTCGACCACTTCCAAAGTCTGTTCTGGGTTAACCCTGTCAATCTCATGCGATCTCTCTGCAGCGATGAGAGATTTTCCACACTTCATAGTAAATTGCATATAAGAAGCGTTTCTGACAGAGTTTCTGGGGACCTAACAAGAAATCCCTAAGATCCATGTCATCTGAGAGTAAGAACAAGTGATGTGTCATCTGAGACAGTGTTGAGGTTTTAAGCCACTCTGGGTACAACTTCCCAACACTGTAGGATGTCACCACCCCCAGATGTTCTTGATGTACATAGCATTGGTCAGGCCTATGGACACGAAACCCTTCAGTGGTACCCTTGAGTCTTGATTGACACCTATTTGTGTCTATAGGCCAAACTAACCATCATTTCCAATTGCAGTCTGATGAAGTGTATTAACCGTAATGTTGAATGTCATCAAGTGTATCCTCACTATGTTGTGTGTAATTCTGCCTTTACTCAAAGTGTGTAGGTGAGGGAATCCAATGTGTGTTCAAATCCTTAGTCTTGGCTAACCCAAGACAGGAAGTCTGTTGCACAGTTTCGTTCAGGAAGATAATTTGCTGTAGTGTGAGGCATGCTCCAAATAATGCCTCAGTTCCCTGAACCTGACATTCTTTAGTCCCCTAGCTGATTTTATGTCTATAGTGTCTTTTCATAAGTCAAAACACTGTTCAGACAGTTGTGAAATAAAGGATGCAGAGTATATTTGTTTCGTGTTAGTAAGCATATTTTTTATTGCAGGTGTAGATGCAAGATTATATTAATATATGCATTAGTCTGATGTGTTAAACCCAGAAAAATAAGCAAACTTTTGTGCAAACGTTTGGGAACTGCCTTTTGGTCGTGTTGGGCAATGTTCCAATTGATGGTATGCGAAAACATTTTGTGGGGTACTTGCTTTGTGCAAAAAATGATGACCATAATGTTGGTAACAATACATAGTATCAAAATCAGATGTATCAACATACTAGTAAGTTTTAGACAATGCCGCACATTCCACTAAATCAAACAGAATACTATTGTACAAAATCAAATGGCATACTATTTACTTTTTCAAAGTCCCAATCATCAGAGAAAGCACTGGAAGTGATATAATTCAAAGAAATTTTAAATAAATATGGAATTTTTAGAAGTTCAGTGGGGCCAAATAAATCATATGAAACCTTGTCCCAAACTATTTCTTTAGGAACCGGAACTGCTGTAATGTTCACAAAGGACAGGACTCTTTGTTCACATCGAGATGATGTATGTGGTTTCAGGACCAAATTCACATGTTGTACTGGGGAGCTTTCTGGGAGATAAGGTCCATTCAAGAGCAGGAAAAAGACAGTCACTGCACCTATCCAGAGGACTAGGAAAAGTAGACCAATTGCTATCCATAGCTGTAGCTGGGTTGAAAGGAAGCAAGTCTTTTTCAGCCAAAGGTAGAAATTGTGAAGTTGTTTCTTGCGAAAAACTGGAGCTGGCGGTGACTTGGGTTAACTTGGATCCAGAGAAAAGGTGTCAAAATCCATTAAGTAGCCAGATGCAGTTCTATCCATCTTTTGTAGCTCAGCAGGTTTTGTGGAACTGGCGAATGTCTTCTGTAGAGGCATATTGATATAAATGTCAGTAATAGGCCGAATTAAGATCTGTGTTTCCTTTATATTTTGTAAGTGATGAATCTCAACAGGTACAAGTTCCATTCCATATTTGGTAACTCCATTACTTCGTAGAGTAGACTCTTTAAAGGTTATTAATATTCCGGGGTGCCTTCTGGTCATTACCTTTGCCGCGAGTGAGACAGACTCCTGCTGCCTGCTTGCCCGCTAGTTCAGCCACCTTTCGCGACACCCGCTTCGCGGGTGCCGCCCATCTGCAGCTTGACCCCGTCCTCCCTGGTGTGAGCGCCCACAGTCGGTGGAGAAGCAAACACGCTCCCAGGTTGAGCCCATCGGAATTCACACAGCGCGGCGAGCCTACCGGGGGACTGCGAGGACCAGCAGCCTCAGCTCCACACAGCTGGTGCCTCTTCCCCCGGCGGCCACGCCCCCAGCCTCCGGTGATTTCAACGCCGTGGTTCTGTGGCTGAGCGGGTGCCTTCTGGTCATTACCTTTGCCGCGAGTGAGACAGACTCCTGCTGCCTGCTTGCCCGCTAGTTCAGCCACCTTTCGCGACACCCGCTTCGCGGGTGCCGCCCATCTGCAGCTTGACCCCGTCCTCCCTGGTGTGAGCGCCCACAGTCGGTGGAGAAGCAAACACGCTCCCAGGTTGAGCCCATCGGAATTCACACAGCGCGGCGAGCCTACCGGGGGACTGCGAGGACCAGCAGCCTCAGCTCCACACAGCTGGTGCCTCTTCCCCCGGCGGCCACGCCCCCAACCTCCTCGTATAAACCACGATTGGCCAATTCCGCACCGCGGGACGCGCGCGGGACGCAGCTCGGGGCGAAGACCGGGCAAAGAGCGGGCCGTTTGAGGCCGTTCGAGGACCGGAGAGACTGGACTGGGCCTTCTTATTTACTCCAGGTACTAACTTATACTTCCTTCTCAACTCATCACTCTTCCATTACATCTTGGGTCCCCTAGAGCTACACTGCTCATTATGAGCAACATGGAGACTAGGAGTAAAGCTAGCCTGGCAGCCAATGCCCCTACTACAACTGCCCCAAACCAAGGCAAAATTGATGATTATTTTTTGAAGGCAGGCTCCCTTTTGATAGACGATATCACCCTCCTGGAAAGACGAATTTCGCAGGAGATAGAATGGGCGAGGAGATCGTCGATGGGGGTCATAGCAATGTCAAAAACACCCGAGGATAGGCGGACTGCAGATAGCTCCCAGCTTGGTGCATGTGGGGGGGTGCATCAAACCACCAGTATAGATCTTTCTGAAGGAACATTGAGTGACTTAGACGACATGAGCCTTTTGTCCCTCCCCCTAACGCAAATTACCCAACCTCCAAACACTACAGAATCGAGGGAAGACATTGAAATAACTACTTCAAGCCCCCCACCTCCGGGGGAAGAACTCGTTAATACTACCACTAATACCCCTAAGCTATTAAAGTCACCTAGTATAGACCGAGGGCGAAGGGAGGGTGCCATACAAAAGAGGAAAATTGGGAAACAGAGTAAAAAGGAAAGGAAGGGAAAGAAAACGAAACAAAATGTGGGGGCAACACAAAACACAACTAGAACAGATCATAATATCAAGGAAAGAACATCTCCTAGGATAACAATTGATCCCCCCCAGGTACAGTCTAGGGATACTCCCACTGAATCGCTACCTCTTTCCGTAGAACATAACCCCGAGTCTACGGAAGAGGACATAACACTAGCGGACATTGGCCACCTCCTGAAATCAATCATAAGTCCCTTAGAAGCTTGCCTGATAAAAATGGAGGCGAGACAAATTAAAATCGAGAATACTGCCTTAAAAGTTATGGAAGGCTGGAAATCGGGTGCTCCTTGCTCTATATCCCCCCCCCCCCATGGACCCGAAACACAAGAACAATTTGGACCCCCTTAAAAGCGCAAAAGCAGCTGAGACAGGAACAACAACTTTAGCGGGGGATAAAAACACTAAATCAATCAGCATCCAACCACCAAAACCAAAATCTAACTTGGCAACTCCAGCGACTTCAGGAGGCGCTACCAATAAACAAACTAGTGCTATACAACACCAATCACCAATAGCAATTAACACAACTCAGACAAATGCGCAACACAAAAGTCCCCCAAAATCTCAGTTGAACACTAACCATAATCCACCTGACCCAAAAACCCTTTTAACTAAACCTCCAAGAACAGTCACTGTTAATCTTCCCCACGAGGTAGTGCCATACACTGCTATTTTAATTGGGGTTCCCGAATTGAAATCAGACTCATATGAGACAGGGGAGTCGTTGAAAAACAAAGTAATTAACTGGCTCTCAACACATAGGCCGCTTCCTAGAGGCAAGACCAGCGATATCCGTATGGCAAGAAGAGTCTCATGGGTGGGCAAGAGTCCCAAAACAATTAGTGGTGACTGTATTCTGGTGAGTTTTAAAGAACCAGGTACAGTCCCATTTATTTGTGGTTCTTTTTTGGAGGACGAAGGGAGTACTATTCAACCAGTCCCTCTGTCGTTCTTCTATCCACCTAGTGATCACCCATCTAAGGCACAGAGGAGAGGTTACTATCCGGACCTTAGGGGAAACTGGGAGGGAAATCAGGAAAGGAGGAGAATTCCCTTTGACCATGCACGTCCACCCCCTATCTACCCTCACACATACTGTGATTCACAGGGATGGGAAACTGTACAGAGAAGAGGAATGGGAAGGGGAAATCATGATAGCCATGGCCCCCAAGATTTTATCAGCCACCTTTTCTACCGCTGTCCAACCGTTATGACTGCCTAGAAACGGTGGACTGACAGCTGGCTTCCGTAGTAGGGGCAAAAGAGAGTTCGGTAGGCCCTGATCAAGGTTACCAAGTCTCCCTCACTACCAACGAGGAGGAAATCTGTATAGGGACTCAAGGGACTCAAGACTCTCATTATGAACCAAACAAAAGGGAAAATACTCAAGAAGCCCCGCCAATTGAGGAAGTTCAAATGGACTCCGCCCTACGTCCAGCCCATACTATCTTAAGGGCTAGCCAAGCTGGGACACAGATTGCCCCACTAATCCTAAAATTCCTCTCCTGGAATGTTGCAGGTCTAAGTAACAAAATAGAATCGGAATCATGGGCTGAGCTAGTACACCCAAAAAGTGTGTGTCTCTTTCAAGAGACTTGGACAAGGGAAGAGATATCATCTAGGGGATTTCAGATTTTCTCAATCCCCGCTCTATGGGGTGGGAGAGGACGACCATCCGGAGGACTGAGGTTCCGTGACGGTTCCGTGACGACTTGAACCCGTGTTTTCAAGTTTGTCGGAAATACATAAAATTAGTATCAGCGAACCGCAAATGATCCATTTAGTATATCCTAGTGTTTTCGCTACGCTACAAGCAAGAGCACTCCTTCCATTGACATATTTCTGATATACCCACGGCATCCATCTTAGATCGTGGCCGCCATATTGTGGTTCCTTGCCCTCACATATGCAATAGCCTCTGATCATTTCATTTACTCCACTTTGATTAAGGACACGTAGCCTTAGCCGGAGATTCACCTCTTACAGGACACGTGCACCTTAAACCAGATCACGCTGAAGTTGCATGACTCGACAAAGGCTGCCTCCTCCGCCCGAGGCCAGCCCACCTGAACTGGTTTTCCTGTCCATTGTACCTGATCATGATTAGGCGGCCGAAGCCGGTAGCCTTGCCCATTTACAACCTACAAACATCTCTTATCCCGCTTTTCTATCTTCTGCACCTGGCTCTGCTCCTTTCCTTCTGGGCCTTTATTAGGGGGAGGTAACGAACTTTACGATGAGGCGGTCCGGGTCCTGAATGCAATATTGACAGGGGATTGTGATGAACTAGTGGGAACCCCTCTTCGTGATGTTTGGTATCAGATATTATCGACAATTCCTGTGTAACGCCAAATATTTATTGTTTAGAGACACAAAGGTTTGGGAATGTACCGACATGTGAAATATTTGCCTAGAGCACAATTTTTAGTATATAAGGAGCAACCCACTTTGTACAAATCGAACAGGCTCCTAGTTTCTGCCCGTGTGTAGATTCTGTGACTTCTGTGTCCCTGCAGTAATAAACCTTTGGTCTTTGACGCCACCATCGAGAAGCCCGTGTTTCTGTTCATTTGTGCACCAAGGCAGGTGGAACTCCGGGGTCTTTGGGTGTTGTACCCTGACACCTCTGGACGGAACCAAAAAGTCCAGAACTCCAATTGGCGCCCAACGTGGGGCGACGTCATTCGGTACCGGTCCAAAAGCCTGAAGAGTTCGAGAAGCTTCGTGCGAAGATTCCTGAGGGAGGCGCCCCACTTCATCGATCCCGGCATATCGCAAAAGTGGCCCTGAAGTTCTCTTCCACGAGGGTTCCCGTTCAGGACGGCTGCAGTGGGCCGTTGCCTTGACCGTCGCCCTGTCTTGGACCCGAAGTGGTGCAGTCCTTAGTACGGCGAAACGTGACGGGTCTCTCCTTGGTGACGTCTTCAGTGCCTCAGTTAAGTATTTAGTGATAGCTAGCTGGTTACTTTGTGAGGATTGTTAAAAATCCTTGATCGGTTCTTGGTTTAGTTTGGTTTTGTTAGATTATCATTGGTTGTTCTAGTTACGATAATCTATTTGGTTCAGTTTTGGGTATCGATACATTAGTTTGGTTTTGGTAGGCCTAAGTTCTTGGTTCAAGTGCACATATCTGTTTTCGTGTTTTGTTTGTTTTGTGTTCCAGACTGAAAATGGTAAGTCGGAAAATGTTGTCTTGTTTTAGTTGCAACAGTGACTCGCGATTGGAGGACTCTTGTCTGGTTCCTCCGATTGGGACTCCCCTATATGATTTATATTGTAAGTATGGTGTGGGTCCTATAACTTATAATGAGATATGGGTCCGTTATTGTAAGAAGGATGGTGTCCTTAGTTGGCCACTGCATGGTAGTTTTGAGCAAGAGATTCTCGACAATTTAGAAGCGAAATTGTTTAGGAAGAAAGCCCGGCCGGCAATGTTTGATTCTTTTCGTTATTGGCGGAAAGAATCTAAACAGAGAGAAATGAAAAGGTTGAAGAAAGAACAGAAAGAACTAGAAGAGTTAACTCTAGAGCAAGCGACTAAACAGTTGCAGGCTAACGAGTGTGAGAAGGCCATAGATGTAGCCATTAGAGAGCATAACTTAGCGATTGACAAGTGCTATCCTGCCTTGCCATCGAAAATGGCTAAGATACTGGAGGATTCCGAAAACGATCCTCTGCTGTCTTATCTATTACGTTCGCCTCCACCGTACGCACAAGGTGCTGCGGCCCAACTTATACCGAATGTTCAATTGCCGGTTGCTGGACAACCTGGTGTTCTTGTCCCTCAGAATCAAGTTCCTGTACTTCCTGTGGTGAATGTAAATGTTCCTACAGCTCCTCCTCTTCCTACACTGCCCGCTCTTATACCTACCTCTGTACCTACTGCTCCAGAAGCTATTTTCCTCGATACTCCTACTGTTTCGTCATCTATTCCTACCTCTACTGCATTCTCTATGTCTGCGAGTGTACTAACTCCACTTTCTGTTCGTCGAAGAATCACTGATTCTGTTACTAATATTCTGTCTCCTTTATATAAATCCTTAATTAAGACTCCTACTCCTGACTCTGTACAGAGACGGAGTCAGCTTCCTAGTACTGAGGAACGGGGAGTTTTAGACTCCACGGCTCTCAGATGGATTTCGAAGGGTAGAAGATATAGTACGAGAGATGTGTTAGACACATTTATGCAATGGGGAGAGCCAACACAGCGATACGTCTTTGACGAGATGTGCTCGTTGTTGCGTGAGGAAATAGAAGAAGACGATGTCGAATCAGATTTGGAAGATTTAATTAGGGTTCAAAAGGAGTTTGCTGCTGGAATGATAGTGGGCGATAATATAAAGGAAGCGATGGAACTCATTTTGAGTTTTAGGAATGATCCATCTCTTCGTTCTCCGAGAGATTTAGAGAAAGGTAAAATGAAGCTAAGTCGCCAATATCCTATGAGGGAAGTTCCTCCAATCTGGCGCGAAGCAGTGCCACGTGATGATAATGCTGGTATTGCAGGTGCTCCAGCACAGTTCCAACGAGTGTGGATACACATTCCATGGAAGCGAGCAGAAGTGTTAGCAGTGAAACAGGCCTTGCCAGATCCGCGTAAGAATCCAGCCGGATATTACAAGGAATTGACACAGACAGTTGAGGCTTGTATAATGAACTTAGCCGACATTGATATGTTGTTTGGTAACGTAGTTCCGCAACCAGTGTGGGCTAAAATTCGTAGAGAGGATCATCAGGCTGCTTTAGGTGGTGATTGGGCAGCTATCACTGCAGCAGATGGTCAACAAATAGGTGGTGCGAAACCCGAACCTTTGATCGCTAATCTGCCAGGTAGAATAATAGATTTAATGAAGACTTTGATGCCTGCATTGCGTGTTAATTGGGATAAATTGTCAGCATGTAGGCAAAAGAAAGACGAAAGTGTCTCGGACTTCTTCACGAGGTTCGAAGAGACTTTTGTGGATCATAGTGGTCAGGATATGAGCACTGAAGGAGGACAGAGATTGTTTGTCGATAAATTTGTGCATAATTTGTTACCTGAATTATGCAATAAATTAAAAGATTCAGAGAGTGCGTGGGCTGTATCTACAACTGCGCAAATACTTGCGACTGCACAGTACTATGAAAATAGGGATAAAGAGGAAAAGGAAAAATCAGAGAAGAAAACGAAAGATTTAAAAACTAAAGTTCTTTTACAGCAGGCGTATCCGCCTCGCACGAATCAGACTAATATGCAACAGAATTCGTATCAAAAAACAGATTATAATTCGACCAGGCCTCAATATCAATGGAATCAGTGTGCGTACTGTAAGAAAGAGGGTCACTATAAAAATGATTGTCAAATTTTAGCGCAAAATAATGCGGCAGCAGCTCAGAGAGGTCGTGGTGGTTATGCACAAAATTTTAGAGGACGAGGACGAGGTGCTATGCCTCCACAAACTAATGATCGTCCTTCTAATCACTTTGATCAACGAAATGGACAATCTGTTCAACAAAATAGATCTCAGCAATATCTTGTTGAGGATTATTGTGAAGTTGAAGAGGGATTTCAACAAAATGGGTACTAGGACAGCCATGGACAGAGAGAGGGAGTAGTATCAGTTCCAGTGGATCAGAGTGGGCCTTATGTCGCAGTAGCAACATCAGGTGTAGTCGAACCGTTTCTGTTGGATACTGGTGCCGCGAAAAGTTCTATAATGCATGCGAAACTCCCTGGCGCACCTTTGTCTGGCTCAACAAATGTTTCCGTAGGTTTTTCAGGCGCCCCTGTGTACAACCCGATATCTGGTCCTTTGTCTATTTCTGTTGGACCGTGTCATTTGAAAGCACCCTTGATTTTGACGACAGGTTGTAATGAAAATCTGCTTGGTTTAGATTTGTTAAAGCGACTATATGCGACATTGTACTGTTCTCCGGAAGGAGTACAGCTTACTTTGGGTAAAAGACTCACCTCTCCGATGTACTTGTCAATGGACGCACTCCCGCCGGAGCTCCGTTCACTCCCTGATTCTCTTTGGGCGACTGGTCCTAATGATGTAGGTCTCCTAGAAATTCCACCGTATGTAGTGACTTTGAAAGCAAATGTGAAATTTCCAAGAATTCCCCAGTATAAAATATCGAGTGAAGGTGAGCGTGCACTTTTATTGATTGTGCAAGATTTGATTAAGAAAGGTGTGGTTGAAGAAACGCGAGGAAATGTTTGTAATAGTCCTGTATTACCGATCTTGAAACGAACTGATCCTACAAAGCCTCCAGTCTATAGGTTTGTCATAGACCTTAGAGAAGTTAATAAGATTGTAATTCCACAGTTTCCTGTAGTGCCAGACATTACTGCCTTGTTAACATTGATACCTGCCACAGCTACGTGGTTTTCAGTTATAGACCTGAAGAATGCCTTTTTCAGCATTCCGATAGCTGAAGAAAGTAGGGATATTTTTGGCTTCTGTCTAGGAGGTCGCAGTTTCAGATTTAAACGCGCTCCACAAGGCTATTGTGAGAGTCCATCCATTTATAGTCAAGCTTTAAAAAGTCAGCTAGATTCTTTTGTCCTTCCTCCAGGTTCTGCCCTAGTACAGTACGTAGACGATCTTTTAGTGGCTGCCGATGACAAGGAAACTTGCAAAACAGCTACGATTTCACTATTGCATCATTTGTCTAATTTGAATCATAAGGTGTCACCTTCCAAAATGCAATATTGCTGCCAAGAAGTAACCTACTTAGGTCACCTCTTATCAAAGGAGGGAAGGAAGTTGACCCCAGAAAGAATAAAAGCAATTACGCAAATGAGTGTTCCACGCACACAGAAGGAAGTACGTGCCTTCCTAGGTATTACCTCTTACTGTAGGCAGTGGATCCCAAATTTTTCACTTTTAGCGAAGCCATTGGTAGCTTTGACTGGGAAAAATGTTCCGAGTCCGGTGCCATGGTCTGATGAATGTCAAGAGAGTTTTACTGAGTTACGAAAAGCTTTGTGTTCAGCTCCTGTATTGGGTACACCTGATTACAGCAAGCCATTCACGCTCTACGTTCACGAAAGAGAAGGTTGCGCGTTGAGTGTCCTGACACAGAAGTTTGGTGATAAACAACGCCCTTGTGCGTATTTCTCATCAACATTAGATCCGGTAGCTAGAGCATTGCCTAGTTGTTTGAGGGCTACAGCGGCAGCTGCAGCTTCCATTCGACAATCTGCTGGTTTGGTGATGAACAATATGCTAGTGGTCATGGTTCCTCATGCAGTGGATACACTCATGAACCGAACAAAGACACAACACCTTACTAGTGCGAGATTATCTGGTTACGAGCTGACGTTATTAGCGAGTCATATTCAGATCAAAAGATGCAATGTATTGAATCCAGCAACACTGTTGCCGACTGATCAAGAGTCGAGTGATTCGGAGTCACATGACTGTTATTTCAAAACGGAGGAAGAGACAAAAGGTCGTATCGACTTGAGGGATACTCCCCTATCCGATCCGGATGGTACGCTGTATGTGGACGGGTCATGTTTTAAATTGGAGAATGGTGATGTGACTGCTGCCTATGCGGTAACGACTTTGAAGACGATTGTGGAGACTGCAAGAGTGAATCAGAATTCTGCCCAAGCTGCAGAGTTAATAGCTCTTACGAGAGCGTGTGTTTTAGCTGAGGGAAAGAGAGTGAATGTGTTTACAGATAGTCAGTACGCATTTGGCGTGGCCCATAGTTTTGGCCGGTTGTGGAGAGAAAGGGGTTTCATTACGTCCCATGGGACTAAGATTCAACATGGTCAGCTAGTTAACGACTTGTTAGAATCTCTAACCTTGCCGACTGAAGTTGCGATTGTGAAGTGCAGTGCTCATAAAGCAATCACGGATGATGTTGGTCGGGGAAATGCCTTTGCTGATGAAACCGCTAAACAGACAGCTAGAGACATGATGAGTAGAATGTACGTTGCTACGTCTGCAAGATGGATTGCTGAGTCTGGAATGTGTGAGGACACAATGGAAAGTGTGAAAGAGATTCAGAAAGAAGCGACTGAGGAAGAGAAACGCGTATGGAGAGAAAGTACGGGCAAGTTGGACTCGAATGGATGTTGGATCGATTTGACAGAACAGCAGCGTTGGATGTTGCCTGATGCATATGTGCTTGCAGTAGTGACGATGGCGCATGGAGTGGCGCACATAAGTTCTAAAGGGATATGTAAGATGTTAGCTCCGGTTTGGAAGAATGAGGGAATCAGTAAGTGTGCAGAGAGAGTGGTGAAAAATTGTATGGTATGCTTGATGCATAATCCTGGCAAGGGAACTCCAACTCCAGCTGGTCATTTTGCTCCTCCTTCCTGCCCCTTTGAAGTAATACAGTTAGACTTCATTCACATGGAACGCTGCAACAATTTAAAGTACGTCCTGGTGGTAGTTTGTGCTTTTTCCAGGTGGATAGAAGCATACCCACTAAAGGACAACACTGCCCTATCAACTGCCAAAATTCTTCTCAAAGAATATTTCCCTAGGTTTGGAATGCCACGGATTGTATGGTCAGATAATGGAAGTGAGTTTATAGGGAAAGTTATGCAGAGTGTGTGTGCTGGTCTAGGATTGAAACAAAAATTTCATAGTGCGAACCATCCCCAATCTGCTGGTTTAGTCGAGGGTTACAATGGCACTCTGAAGCTTAAGATAGCCAAGATACAAGCATCCACAGGTTTGGCTTGGCCAGACGCACTTCCTTTGGCCTTGTTATCAACGAGAGCAACAGTGCATTCTAGAATAGGGCTTTCTCCATATGAGATTGTATTTGGCCGCCCGGCAAATGTCTGGGGTGTGCCAAGGCCTAAACAATTCTGCTCCATTGAATATCCTATGTTGATAGACTACCTTTATGACTTGACTGCTAAATTAAGTCTTATTCATCAACAGGTCTTTGATGCTTTGCCAAAACCTCCGGAGAGTCCAGGGCATCAGCTGAAACCCGGCGACCACGTGGTGGTCCGGAACTTCGCGAGGACAAAGAATCTTCAGCCTCGCTACATCGGCCCCTTCCAAATCCTGCTGGCGACGAGGACAGCTGTACGTGTTGCTGGTCGCAAGCACTGGATCCACGCTTCTCACGTAAAGCGTGTTCCACTGCCGCTGCCCTACGACGACTGGGTGAAGAAGGGAATTGGTGCCTCCGAAGCTGAAACAACTCCAAAATTTGTCCCTTTCAGCGATGCCGATTTGATTTCTGACACTTTGAAACGTGACTCTCCTCTTGAAAAGACTACTTTGAACATTGAACATTTGTCTCCAGCATCAGAAGAAACTTTGCTATCTGCGAACTTAAACTCTGCAACAGCTGCTAATGATACACTATTTTCCGATCAGACGATACCTGCGAAACAGAAATACAATTTGAGAAAACGCAAAAAGGACTAATAAAGCAGGCAACTGCATACTGTGATTTTGATATATTTATATATATTTTGAACTTTTGCCTTCAGCCAGGAAGTTTGCTATTGTTTATTGTTTTTAAAATTGCCTTGCCGTCTGGGTAGCCGTAGGGTCGTGGCTGTGTGCCTAGTTTGAATTTGCAGGGGTCTGACACAAGGTCGATCTTTCTGTTAGTACTGGGAACTCCCAGGGCTGACAGAGGCATTTTCATCTACGTACACATCATCAGTGGTCGCGAGCGGATTGTAGAAGATGGAACTTCCTGCGCTGCAACGAAAGAATGTGATTTATGTTCGCAGAAACAAACTTAATAGAATTTTTCACAGCAAATGTTTCTTGATGCAATGTGCCGTTACATTTTTGATTGTTTTAGCAACATTGGTGGGTGGAATTGTCTTTAGCATAAATTTGATTTTTGTGCCAGTTTCTACAGTGTCTCCCCTTGATCCAGCTATTTCTACTGTTTCTTCTATACACTCTTTTCACTCGTTTCCTGAACATGAGCAAGCTCGACGCTCAGAATTCATTAATAACACTTTTGTACAGCTCTTGCACCAACACCAACTGGTAGTTAACACTACAGACTGCTGGGTGTGTGGCTTGATACCTCACACCATGGATAAAGGTATTCCCTATCTGGTTTTACCTTTTAGCTACAATGGATCATTTCAGGCCCTTCAAACCATTTTTGCTTATGCCCTTGAAACCTATCCTCCACGTCCACCACGCTCCACTAAATATAACTCTGCCAACAAAGCTTTAGTCCAGGGAATTATTGACATGGTCAAGGACGTCAATAATACTCCATCATACCCTAGAGACGAATTACGAGTATATTTAAGTTGGAATACTTCAGAGTATCGCCTTAGTTTAGGAGAAAGCAAGCGTAAAAGCTCAACTCCAATCTGGGTCGTACCTCACCGAGGTCAGGTCTGTTTGCAAGGTAATGGGAGAAATCCGAGAGCTCAGCTAGGGAGGAGTGAGTGCGTAGAGACTTATGTGTTTCCGGCTAACTCTTCCCCTGCCTTCCTTACTGCTAGGGGTACCTATTTCATCTGTCTAGACAGAGCTTATACATGGTTGCCTGCTGACTTCTCAGGTTCATGCTATATTGCTCGATTGTTGCCTCCGACATACACTGCTTCACCGGATTATTACAGAACAAGAGTAGCTAGAGGTGTTTTTAGTGAGAAAGATACCGCTGGTCAGGAAGCTGGAGACTTCTTCAAAGGCTTCCTTCCGTTCTGGGGGCCTATGGCCAATAGTAGAAACATACGTCAGCTAACACGGGTAGTTGAATCTACTATTACTGAAACTACTGGTGCCCTTAGCAATCTGACAGCTGAGCTTCAGGCGGATAGGCTCATGACATTGCAGAACCGTATGGTTCTAGATGTTATACTTGCAGATCGAGGTGGGGTATGCAGAATGATCCAATCGAGCTGCTGTGTCTTTATTCCTAATAATGCTCCAACAGTTTACGAGGCGATCTCTAAGTTGCACAAGATTTCGGACTCCATTCATGTAGACAAGGGAAACTGGTCCTTCATGGAGTGGTTTTGGACTCTGATCTCAGCGTGGGGATGGAAGGTTCTAATGGTCATTGGTGTCATCTTAGTATTCCTATTCTCATGTTGTCTGATTATCCAGTGTGGTCCTGCTCTGTGTAGTCTTTGTGCTACGACTTGTCTCAGAAAACCACCTGCGTTTGGAGAAAAGGCACGAGAAAGGATGATGATACAACAACATGTCACTGACCTGATGAGCATAGAACTAGATTCAGACATAGATTGAGTAATTGCCTATGTAAGGGCAAAAGGAGGGTCTGAGGTTCCGTGACGGTTCCGTGACGACTTGAACCCGTGTTTTCAAGTTTGTCGGAAATACATAAAATTAGTATCAGCGAACCGCAAATGATCCATTTAGTATATCCTAGTGTTTTCGCTACGCTACAAGCAAGAGCACTCCTTCCATTGACATATTTCTGATATACCCACGGCATCCATCTTAGATCGTGGCCGCCATATTGTGGTTCCTTGCCCTCACATATGCAATAGCCTCTGATCATTTCATTTACTCCACTTTGATTAAGGACACGTAGCCTTAGCCGGAGATTCACCTCTTACAGGACACGTGCACCTTAAACCAGATCACGCTGAAGTTGCATGACTCGACAAAGGCTGCCTCCTCCGCCCGAGGCCAGCCCACCTGAACTGGTTTTCCTGTCCATTGTACCTGATCATGATTAGGCGGCCGAAGCCGGTAGCCTTGCCCATTTACAACCTACAAACATCTCTTATCCCGCTTTTCTATCTTCTGCACCTGGCTCTGCTCCTTTCCTTCTGGGCCTTTATTAGGGGGAGGTAACGAACTTTACGATGAGGCGGTCCGGGTCCTGAATGCAATATTGACAGGGGATTGTGATGAACTAGTGGGAACCCCTCTTCGTGATGTTTGGTATCAGATATTATCGACAATTCCTGTGTAACGCCAAATATTTATTGTTTAGAGACACAAAGGTTTGGGAATGTACCGACATGTGAAATATTTGCCTAGAGCACAATTTTTAGTATATAAGGAGCAACCCACTTTGTACAAATCGAACAGGCTCCTAGTTTCTGCCCGTGTGTAGATTCTGTGACTTCTGTGTCCCTGCAGTAATAAACCTTTGGTCTTTGACGCCACCATCGAGAAGCCCGTGTTTCTGTTCATTTGTGCACCAAGGCAGGTGGAACTCCGGGGTCTTTGGGTGTTGTACCCTGACACCTCTGGACGGAACCAAAAAGTCCAGAACTCCAGGACTGGCAACCTGGGTTGCTTCAGACCTAGGATGCATAGCCTCAAGATACCCAGTAGACTCAGAAGACATACTGGTAGTACTACTGGAATGGCCAGGGCCTTTTAAATTATTAGTTATAAACATTTATTCCAGACCAGTTCAAACAGCGGCCACTTCTAAAACTATAGAGTCATTGTCGTCCATTCTAGAAACCATCCCTGGGGATATGTCCTATCTAATAGGGGGCGACTTCAACTCACATTTTGAGCCATTACCTGGCCTACTTGATGGACCCTCCCTAGAGGAGGATTCAAGTTGGCAGGTTCCCCAGACAGAGGCACCCCCTCCCAGAGCTTGGACACCGTTGGCCGTTCAAATAAACACATTGAATCTCACCTTTGGTCTGAGAGCGTGCAACGGCCGTACCAGATCTGACATTCCATCTAAATGCACATTCAACAAGGCAGGTAGGCAAAGTAGACTGGATTACTTTCTGGTCCAAATGCAGGAGTGGAAAAGGGTACTGGATTTCAAAATAATAGATAGAGACGACAGTGACCACAACGCCCTGGAACTAGAGTACGTCATCCCTCCGCCGGGGGAGACTGCACTATGCGCACAGGATTTGAGAGGAGGGCACCTCTTGGAGAACAACCGAAGGCGGATAAGATGGGAACAGCTTGCCTCCAGTAGCGAAAGGTTAGCCGCCCTCTATACTGGGATCATTCCCATTCTAGACGAGGCTTTTGAGTTATGGTGCCTTAACTCTACAAAAGACATTAGCGAGGATATAGCTCAGTTACATCTAAGTCTAACCAAGAAGCTTGAGGCTGATTTTCTAAGCACTGGACGACCAAGAGCGCAGGGCTTACCCAAAAATACATGGTATAATAGCACCTGTAGACTGGCAAAGCGAGACCTCTTAACCACTATAAAGGAGGGGGGCTCAAGGGAGGAAATTCGACTCAAAAGAAGGACCTATAAATCGCTCATAACCAACGCTAAAATAGAGTGGGACGTTCAGCATTGGGAGAATCTATCGGAGTCCCTAGCTGAAAGGGATTCCCGTAGATTCTGGAGAATTATAAACCATGGAAGTGGGGATCTCCCCTCGGCTGTGGAACCAAACATCGCTGCAAACGTCTGGCAGGACCATTTCCAGCAGCTATATTCCTCTGATAATGAGGAGTTAGCAACAATAAAACCCTCTACTCATAACACGCATATTGCTGTCCCTTTTACTATTAAAGATATAAGGGTGGCAATAGCAGGGCTGTCCTCCGGAAAGGCCCCGGGACTTGATGGGGTGCCGGGCGACCTCTTCAAACAAGAACCTGAGATCTGGGCACCCTACCTGATGATATTGTTTAATGCAGTGCTGGGGGGGATGAGAATACCGGACACTAGGCTGGGAGCGGAGGTGGTCCCAATATTCAAAAAGGGGTCGCCCCTGCTTCCAGTCAATTACCGTCCAATTAGCCTCATCGATGTGACCCAAAAGTTGTTCGACAGTTTAATCCTTGATAGGCTCCAAAGCTGGATGGATGAGACTGACATTTTAAGCCCTCTCCAGGCGGGATTTAGGAGGGGAGTCTCAACAGTCGACCAGTTACTTAGAATTAACATCCTGTACTGGAAGACAACACACCTAGAAGGCATCTTCTATTAACTTTTAAGCTTAAATCATACATCTTTTTAGACTCCAATAATGGCCTTTTAAAAACTTGTAATACAGAAATCATTTTAATGTTTTACGGTATGTTTATGTGTTTATCTTTTATGATCTGAAACGATCGAAATAAAGATTAGTTGAATTGAATTGAATTGAATATTCCTGTCTGAACTTCCTGTATGTCATGGTTGTTTTACTTCATTTTCTTCAGTGAATGGTGTTTGTTTGAATTCCAATTAGTTCCTGAGGTTCCTAGCCAACACGTGTTTCGTGACTTATCAGGAGATAAACCTGCTACTTCTTTAGGGCTAAGGAAACATACAATGTACACGTTTGTTGCATATAAACGTAGTCTCATCCACATATGCACACCAGAGTGTTTTTAGTGACATGATCAAACCAGCGTTCCATAAGGTGTATATTAGTGGAGATCCATGCGAAATTCTGCTCTGCTTGAGCGAGTTCAGCTTGTTCCTACCGTCTATTTTTATATATTGCCGGGGAATTATCCTACCTATGTATACATTTTCTTTACTTTCATTATATTATTTATATTACATATTTAGTCTCCTTGAATTATAAACGTCTCCTAGTGTGATAAGGTGCATTGTGAGCAAGAAGATCTTAAGACTATGTCTCCTAGAACGTCCTGCCAACGACCTTCATGTTGTCAAGGACATATAATTGAAGCCAGGGTCGGGGCCGGGACACCGTCACGGTGCCCCCCGCTAGCAACACCCCGCCCCCAGCCGGAAGAGGAAACCCTCCGACACGACCAGGATTCCGCGCCCACGTTGTCTGCCACAAATGCCAGCGACCCGGCCACTACGCCAATGATCCAACCTGCCCGAGAAACGAGAGTCCAGCGAACCGCCAGATCACCGCCGTCGCCCTAGGAGAGGAGCAGGGCGACGAAGAACAAGAGGAGTGCGAACAATACCAGCCCGAGTGGGAACCTGCCGCCATGTCCCCGGTATGTCTAGGGGAAAGGGACATGGTCCCGCGGGCCCCCATCCCCGCCAACACGCAGAAATACAGCCAGTGGGTCACCATAAATGGACGCCGGGCGGAAGCCCTCCGTGACACAGGGGCCAGTGTGACCGCCGTCCGCTGCCATCTGGTGACCCCTGATCAAATCCTACCTAGTGTACTTTGTCCCGTGCGGTCTGCGGACAACTCCGAAAGCCTGTGCCAGATGGCCCGCATCCCCTTCGAGTGGGGGGGGGGGGTGTTAGGCATGCTGAAGGTGACCGGTGCCCCCGTGGACTGCCTCCTGGGGAACGATCTCGAGAGCTCCCCCTGGGCAGCAGTTGAGCGAAGAGAGCACCTGGGGATGCTTGGCCTCCCTGAATGGGTCTGTGCAACGACCCGATCCATGGCTGCCCGCGCCACCCCCCTCACGGAGGAACCAGAGTGGCCCGAACCTCCTCCGCCGATCGTCGCAGAAGAAACCACACCTGAGCCTGGTCCTCCGGGGCTCAACAACGAAGAACCTGACCAACCCCAAGACCTTCCGGAGCTGGCCCAGTGGCGCCAAAAAGGTGGCCCCACGCAGGAACAGTTCTGCCAAGAGCAAAGAGTGTGTCCCTCCCTCGAGGGGCTCCGACAGCAAGCCATAGCCCAGAGCACAGGGGATGCCTCGGGGGCCCACTGGATCTACTGGGACAACGGGCTGCTCTACAGCGAGCAAAAGATTGCCGAACTGGGAGCCAGCCGGGTGCTGGTGGTCCCCCTCCGATTCAGAGACTTCCTCTTGAACCTGGCCCACGATGTGCCTCTTGCCGGGCACCTGGGGCAGGACAAGACGTACAGCCGCCTGGTGACCCATTTCTACTGGCCGAAAATGCGGAACGATGTAATGAACCACTGCCGGGCCTGCCCCACCTGCCAGGCCAGCGGGAAGAGCGGCCGGAAACTGAAGGTCCCCCTGCAACCCTTTCCCATCGTCACCACCCCCTTTGAGCGGGTGGGAATCGACATTGTGGGGCCCCTGGAGCCCCGGACAGCGCAAGGGCACTGATTCATACTTGTCCTGGTGGACCACGCCACCCACTATCCCAAAGCTATCCCTCTCCGGACCGTGACAGCGCCCGTGGTGGGCCGAGCCTTGATGGGGATCTTCTCGCGGGTGGGCTTCCCCCGAGAGGTCGTCAGTGATCGGGGCACGAACTTTATCTCCAGGTACATGAAGTCCCTATGGCAACAGTGCGGGGTCACCTACAAATTTACGACCCCCTATCACCCTCAAGGAAACAGACTAGTGGAACGATTCAATCGCACCCTCAAGGGTATGATCATGGGCCTGGAGGAGCCCCTACGCCGCCAATGGGATGTGCTGCTCCCATGCCTCCTGTTTGCCTACAGGGAGGTCCCCCAAAAATCCTTGGGTTTCAGCCCTTTCGAGCTCCTGTATGGGCACCCCGTCCGGGGTCCCCTCAGCCTGGTCAAAGAGGGGTGGGAAGTGACCCCCCAGAAGACTCCCCCAGATGTGTACAAATACCTCTTGACCCTCCGGAACCAGACCCGGCGGTTCAGGGAACTCGCCAGAGCAAACCTCGAAGCCAGCCAAGAAGACATGAAGCGCTGGTATGATCAAAACGCCCCGTCCATTGAATTCGAGCCAGGACAACAGGTCTGGGTGATGTCCCCGGTCGAACCCTGCGCCCTCCAGGACAAATGGACGGGACCCTTCAAAGTGGTGGAGCGCAAGGGCCCCGTCACCTACCTGGTGGACCTGGAATCCCCCCGAAACCCTCTCCGGGTTCTCCATGCCAATAGACTTAAGCCCCACTTTGTACGCTCGGAACTTAGCCTCCTGATGGCTACCGACAGTGGGGCTGAGGAGGACTCCGAGCCCCTTCCCGATCTCCTGAGGAACCTCGAAACAGACGGCTCCATAGAAGGAGTCCACCTCTCCGCTGCCTTGTCCCCAGAGCAACGCCAAGACTGCCAGGACTTGCTTCAACAATTCGCCGACCTATTCTCCCTCATCCCTGGGGTCACCTCCTGGTGTCTCCACGATGTCGACACCGGAGATAGCCCCCCTATCCGGCACAGGGCGTACAGGGTACCCGATCGAGTACGCGCCTGCATCCAGTCGGAAGTCTCCAAGATGCTGGCTCTAGGAGTGATCGAGCCCTCCGACAGCCCCTGGGCCAGCCCAGTCGTGCTGGTCCCTAAGGCCGCCACCCCTGGCGTCGCCCCCAGAGCTCAGGTTTTGTGTGGACTATCGGGGTCTGAACGCCGTCACCAGGACAGACGCTCACCCCATTCCCCGAGCAGATGAACTAATCGACCGCCTGGGGACCGCCCGCTACCTGAGCATCTTTGATTTGACAGCGGGCTATTGGCAGATCGGGCTCACCCCCGGGGCCCAGGAGCGATCCACCTTCTCCACCCCGGATGGCCACTACCACTTCAAGGTGATGCCCTTCGGAATGAAAAACGCACCCGCCACCTTCCAGAGGCTCGTAAACAAAGTCTTGGCGGGACTGGAGGAGTTCAGCGCCGCCTATCTGGACGATATTGCCGTGTACAGCCGCCAATGGGCAGAACACCTCCAACACCTCCGGGAGGTCCTGAACGCCCTCCGGCGGGCAGGGCTAACAATCAAGGCCAGCAAGTGCCAAATCGGCCAAGGGTCCGTGACCTACCTGGGGCACCAGGTGGGAAGTGGCCTGGTGGCCCCTCTCCAACTCAAGATCGCCGCCATTCAGGCCTGGGAGCCACCGGTAACCCAAACCGAGGTCCGAGCCTTCCTGGGGCTCACCGGATACTACCGGCGCTTCGTAAAAGACTATGGCAGCATTGTGGGGCCCCTCACAGAACTCACATCTCAAAAAAACCCCACGAAAGTACACTGGACTCCTGAGTGTCAGACTGCCTTTGAGAAACTCAAATCTGCCATGTGCTCTGCCCCCGTACTCCAAGCTCCCGACTACAGCCGAGAATTCGTAGTGGAGACGGATGCTTCCGATCACGGCATTGGGGCCGTCCTCTCCCAACTCAACGCCGAGGGAGTAGACCAGCCAGTGGCCTTCATCAGCCGCCGCCTGTTGGCCCGAGAACAGCGCTGGAGCACTATAGAGCGAGAGGCCTTTGCAGTGGTGTGGGCCCTCAAGAAGCTCCGGCCCTATCTCTTCGGTACCCATTTCCGGGTGCAAACAGATCACCGACCACTGCAATGGCTGATGCAGATGCGGGGAGAGAATCCGAAGCTGTTACGTTGGTCCATCTCCCTGCAAGGGATGGACTTCACTGTGGAGCATCGCCCCGGCCAAGACCACGCCAACGCAGACGGCCTGTCCCGCTTCTTCCGCCTCGGCGAGGAGATTACCCAAGAGGATGGGTGACTCTCCCTGCCTTCAGCTGGGGGGGACGCATGTTGGACAGGCCTTGTGACATGCCCGACCCCTCCCCGCATGGCGGGTCGCGGACCCCGGCTACCCCTGTTCCCCGGACAAGAACAACACCTACAGGCCGCCGGGTCAACACCCCGCTCTTCCCCGACGGAACATTGGCTCCTAATCCTAACTCTCTCGGCTGGCCCGGGTTCCCTCCCGAACCACCGTCCCCGGCCCAGCCGCCATCTTGGACCCTCCACGATCAGGCCTCGTGGCCTCGGGTCGACCTCAGCCCCCATCCTAGCCAAGCCCGACATCGAGGCACCACCATCCACCCAGGGGGTAGAGACCACTTGGCAGGTCAATGGGAGAAGGAGTGTCGATGGCTCCCCTCCGCCAGGTTTCGATCGCCCCCCAGCCTCCCTGGGCGCTGGCTCCACCCCCCTGCTGGGTGTCTGGACTCCCTCATCCCGGACCTCCCGACCTCCAAGTCCGAGGGTCCAGACATCAAAGGGCACCAGACCTATAACTGGGCAGCTTCAGAGCAGGAAGGCAGTTGTATCCTGGAGTCGAGAGACACCGAGACGAACTCATCCTTGGAGGCCTGCTGGCGCTGCCGCGGCTCCTCTTCGTGAACGCTCTTGAAGGCCTGCTGGCGCTGCCGCGGCCCATCCTCGTCGTAAACCATCTTGAAGGCCTGCTGGCGCTGCCGCGGCTCATCCTTTCGTGAACCATCGTGAAGGCCTGCTGGCGCTGCCGTGGCTCATCCTCATCGTGAACTATCGTGAAGGCCTGCTGGCGCTGCCGCGGCTCATCCTTTCGTGAACCATCGTGAAGGCCTGCTGGCGCTGCCGCGGCTCATCCTCATCGTGAACTATCGTGAAGGCCTGCTGGCGCTGCCGCGGCTCATCCTTTCGTGAACCATCTTGAAGGCCTGCTGGCGCTGCCGCGGCTCCTCTTCGTGAACACTCTTGAAGGCCTGCTGGCGCTACCGCGGCTCATCCTTTCGTGAACCATCTCGAAGGCCTGCTGGCGCTGCCGCGGCTCATCCTCCCGTGAACCATCTTGAAGGCCTGCTGGCGCTGCCGCAGCCCCTACTTGCGAACCCACCAGCTCGAGGATTTTGAGCTCCACACCCGCTATCCCCGTACCTGTCCGGTACTAAGACTGTCCCGCTACCCTTTTCCCCAAAGAGACTAGAATTGACGGGATCCTCGTATCCTGGTCCTGCTGTATCGTCAGTTACCTTGCCTAAAGATATATAAAAGTGTGCAGAACTCATCTCTGTGTGGTGTCTATCTGTGGGGGGGAAGTTGCTCGTCCGTACGATTGAAGGAGAGGGCCCTCGCCAGGAGGCCTCTCCCCCCCTTGCTCGGCCGACCCTCCGGGTCCCCGTCTAACATGTCACATTTGCTAAAGTTACAACTATTGGCATTGTAAATGACAAAGCTATAAATTTCGCTATTTACAAAACCAACACATAAATAAAAAATGTGTTATTAACAGTACCAATAGCTAAAACTTTCCAAATGCGAGACCTATTGCATTGCAAATGCTTGTTACTAGAGTGACGATTATTGACTTTTACATTCTTGAACTTTGCGACCTTCTACTTCTGTTTTTATTTCTTTGTAAGAAAAACAACAATTTTAAATACAAAATTACATTTAACAAATCTTCTTTATACAGGGTGCAAATCCAGTACAACTGTTTTGTAAAAAAAAAAAAAAATGTGCAATTTTCGGTCCTAAGTTTGAAGAAGTTAAAAGATTTCTGCCCGGGTACCATCGGGGGAAGCCTGCAGGAAATCAAGGACTGGGCCTGGATCTCAAAAACGCTGAATGA
This sequence comes from Lissotriton vulgaris, assembly GCF_964263255.1. Taxonomy (NCBI): domain Eukaryota; kingdom Metazoa; phylum Chordata; class Amphibia; order Caudata; family Salamandridae; genus Lissotriton; species Lissotriton vulgaris. The sequence continues at coordinate 236,323,882 of NC_141698.1, read as the reverse complement.
TAAGCATTCCTAACCAATGAATAATAACACCGGGACCAGCAAGTGTAAACAACAAATTAATTAACATCTCGCTCTGTTCATGGAATGTGCATGGTTTCAGGGACATGGGCCAAGATCAAGATACCGCAAACTTTTTAATGCAACAACAAATAATCTTGCTTCAGGAAACATGGAACATGGGGGCAACCTCAATACCTGGCTTCATTGAACATCATTGCCTGGCAGAAAGACACTCAAATTATGGTCATGCGAGAGGGGGCTTATCAACTTTTATAACCCAAAAATTGAACTGGGAAACAGAAGAAATATTCACAGGGGCAAACTGGATATAAGTGATCAAGGTAACCGGTGAGGAAAAAACCATACAACTCCTCCTAATAAATGTCTATATTCATCCGGATAGAAAGAAGCAGAACAGTAAATATACAAATCTTATAAAATTACTAAAAGTATTGCAGAAAAGTCACATAAATACTCATATGGTGATCGCCAGCGACTTTAATACCAATCTTTTAGCGACAAAACGGGGAAAAAACAGTAAAGTTCCTCACGGTGTGTCCGACTTTGTCTGCAAATTAGCAGCACTCGACCTAATAATCATGAATGGTAAATACCCGTGGGACTCGCCCTCCGTGGCAACATATCTGAGTGGAAAGGTCACCTCGACAATAGATTTTATTATTACTAGCACAAATCTGTCCTCAGAGATAAATAGTTTTAGTATAATTTCACGAGCAGAAAGCGACCACCTGCCATTAACCTTGAATCTGAAGAACAGAACAAAAATTGCTCAGAAGCGAAATGCCATCATGCAGCACCCAGAAACGTTCAATTTGCGCAAAGTAAAATGGCGAGGAGTGGCCCCGCAATCCATGGAGGAGAAAGTAAAGGCCTTTAATGAAATCCAAGGCCCAGTACAAGAAAGGGCTCATGTAAATCAATGGGAGCAACTGGTCGAGTTCATGCTTCAAACCTTCCTGGTTTCCAAGCCACAGAGGTCCACAAAAACAGGCAGAAGGGATCCATGGTCCAATCATGATCTCAAAATGCGCAAAAGAGAGATCGCGAGAGAAGTGCGTCGCCTATCCCTAGAGGGAGAAAAGGGCATAAAACAAGAAAAAATAAAGCTGCAGGCACTAAGGAGTGCCTCTAGAAAGAACTTGGGGAAAGCAAAATCAGTGTATAAAGAATCAATTTGGCAGCAACTATTAACAGCTAGCAGAAAATCCAACAGCAGAGATTTCTGGGGGATCATCAATACATTAACAGCTGGCCCAACACTTCAGCAAGAGGCAGGAATCAGAGCAGAAATTTGGATAGATCATGTAAACACCCTGTTCAATAAAACCACGAGGGATCTAGAACAACCATTCCAGGGGCCATACCATGACCAAAAGGAGGCTCAAGCCGGACCCAGTCATGTTACATCAATAGACAATTCATCCCACTCGAATTCCTTTTCCAATGAGCAAGTTTCTCTGACAAATGCGAAAGAACTGAACAGACTTATAAAGAAACTAAAGTCTGAGGGAGCGGCCGGGCCAAACGGCATACCAAATGCAATTTTCAGGAACAATCCAGAGTTTTGGTCAGAAACTCTTACCCCAGTTTTCAATGAGATTCACGCACATTCTGATATCCCAGTTTCCTGGAGGGGGTCTGTCATTCACCCCATATATAAAAAGGGAGATCATGACAAGCCAGGGAACTATACACTAATCTCTTTGATTGACGTGGAAGCAAAATTATATGCCTCGTGCCTACTGAACCATGTGCAAGGCTGGATGGAGGAAAACAACATCATCCCCAAATTTCAAACATGATTCAGGCAAGGCATGGGCACCCAATCGAATCTTGCAACTCTAGCCCTCTTGACGGAATTAGTTCCCCATCTGCAAACGCACCAGGGGGCACGTGTGCAGAGTTCTGCAGGGCGGGGGCGGGACCTCCGGCGCACTGCAGGTCTTTTTTTATATAAAGAGGGGCTGTGCGGCCCCCTTCTTTTCCTTTTTTATTGGCCCTGGGGACCCCATCCTCCAGGGCCTGACTCCTATTTTTTTTATTTTTTTTAAAAATAGGAAGGGGACTGCATGGCCCCCCCTCCCAAGGCCATATTTGGCCCCTGGGACCACATCCCACAGGGCATGGCCATTTCTTTTTACTTATTTGGAGGGGGGCTGTGTTGCCCCCCTCCTCAGGCCACTTCTAGCCCCGGGGACCCCATCCTCCGGGGCTGGCCCTCTCCGTTGGGGACTGTGGGGGGGTCCCCATTCTCCACCACGGTCCCGCCGGCTCCCCGCCTCCTGCGGGTGCCGGCATTGCTTTTCCACATGGGGAGCTGCTAAGATGCAGCTCCCCGTGTGGAAAAGCAATCGGCTTTGGCTTTTGGAATGTGCAAATAAAGAATTCTATAAAATACTCAATGAATTTCGAAAACCAAATTGCCTAGAAGGTACTCATCCTGTTACTCAAGATTTCACAGACAAACTGGCAAATCATTACACGGACAAAGCAGACACGTTGGACTCGTACTTACAAACAACAGAAACAAAGCACCAGCACTAACCCTTGTACAAAACAACTATCCAAGAACGCTCTAATCAAGCCTCTCCGTTCCTTCCAACACATCTCACACGATGAATTTATGGACCCGGTCAAAGCAAGCAGGCCTGCCGGCAGCCCTTCTGACCCCTGACCGCCACAAACTTCAAAAAGACAATTCTTTTAACAACCTCTGCTGCCATTCCAGTAAGAAGAATCGTCAACTACTCACCCGCAAGGGTCTCAAGGCGCTTGTACGAATACCGCTGTGGAACCCATCCTGGCTTTCCCTGTGAGGCGTCCACTCCTGGGCACCCCCAAGGTGGAGGCCAGGCATCCTTAGCGTTGTGGGGGCCATTGTGGAGATTAAGCAAGCTATTGCCCAGAGTTGCAGAGTGGGACTCCATGATTGGAATAGGCACCGAGGCGAGAATTATCAGGACCGTGGAATTTTGAGCCCAAGACCCACCGAGGCGGGAAATTGAACCCTGGTCCTGGGCCAGACCTCTGCATCAGGGTCTGCTGCTCTAACCATTGAGCCACACTTCTCCAAGGTTGACACGGTTGACCATGACACTCTGAAACAAAGACTTTATGAAGCCGGCATAGAGGGAACTGCTCTAGACTGGATCGCGTCCTACCTTCGAAACAGAACTAATGTCATCCACACCCCACCTTTCTCGTCCAAACCGTACTCCACAAAAGCAGGGGTCCCTCAAGGTTCTATCATCTCGCCCATGCTTTTCAACATCTACATGAAGTCTTTACCAGTACTGATCCATAAATTTCACCTCACATGCTACAACCATGCAGATGACACGCAAATACTCCTTCAACTGGAATGCCCCAAATACATTGGAAAATCACCAATTTTCAGCTGTCTCAGAGCCATGGATCAGTGGATGACTTGGAGCCATCTCAAATTGAATGCTTCAAAAACTGAAATACTCACGTGTGACGATTGGAAAAATTACAACCCGCTTGCCGCATGGCCTGTTGAACTGGGATCACTGCCTAAAGTATCGAAGGAAGTAAGAAACCTCGGAATGACCATGGACTCCAAACTGTCGATGAATGTCCAAGTGGATAAACTAGCAAGATCAAGCTTTGCTACTATAAAAACTCTGCGACAAATTTTCCCTCATTTGGGATTTCCACACAAGGTCCAAGCTACCATCTCCCTTGTTCTATCCAAACTCGATTACGCCAATAGCCTCTACCAAGGATCACCTTTAACGACCATCAAAAGACTACAACGGATTCAGAACTCGGCTGCCAGACTACTCTTGCATATAAAACCACGAGACCACATCTCCCCTGCCTTGAAAGCCCTGCATTGGTTACCGGTTGCCAGAAGATCCACGTTCAAGCTGCTTTGTATTACCCACAAAGCAATACATTGAATAGGGCCACTCTTCATCAGGAATAAAATCACCAAACACATTCTACAAAGGAACCTCCGCTCTAAAGGAGCATCTCGCCTCAAAATCCCACCATACAAGAAAAAAACCATGGGTGGCACATGCTTCTCTGTTCAAGCAGCCAAACTATGGAACTCTTTACCCCCCAACATAAGATCCACCGACAACCACCTTATCTTCAGAAAACTACTCAAGATCTGGCTCTTCCCCACATAAGCACCATACAGAATTTTTTTATTACAGCATATCCCTCTGTAAATAAGCATTTGTTTTCAATATAGATATGTACCTATCTTTGTATATTACTTTATAAAACATGTAAAATAATTATGTTGTTAAGAGAAAATAATAATAATATTCATCAATAAATAAAAATCATCTTTGGTCTACATGTACATACTTCCATTGTGCATCTATGTACCTTCCATGTACTTGGATCTGTGTGTCTGTTACTTTTCTCCTGAAAAAGCATATCCAATGCACTACCCTATTTCTCATCCTGTGCCTCTATCAATATATTTAATCTAAATATACTTATTTCCTTTATGTATCTATATACTTTCAATGTACTTATGGATCTATATATGTATCACTTTCTTCTAATTTAGCATTTCCAATGCACTAGCCTATTTCTCAGCCTATACTTTGCTCTATATATCTTCTAGCCCTACCTTCTGACTCATATGAAACTTCTTTCTACTACTCCTTCTAATGCACTACCCTATCTCTCATCCTATACATCTATCAATATATCCTCTACATCCACTCTCTCATTCATCCCAAACCCCATACCACTACTATGATCGCCAAAATAACCCTTTCTAGATCTCTCCTGGTCTACCCCACCTTGCATCATCTGACACCTCTTTTTACTACACCGATCCCGTAAAACAAACCTTTCTAAACTCTCCCCTCTGACTCCTTCCCTCCAAAACTCCTTTTTACTCGTCCAAAAGCCACTTCCTACTGCTAAGACCTTAAAAAAATCCTTCACTCTTTTATCCCTCCACTATCCTTTTCAATCAAAATTAACAGACTAACATGTTCACTTCTCAAATTCCATATTCCATATTCAACTATACTAATATACTGCCCAAATAACTGAATAACATATCTACTACTCAAATTACTTCATATTTATACTATACTAATTTTCAACACTAAGCCTTTATGGGTTCCGCGGTGGCGTGCTACTCGCCAGAAAAGCGCTTCAACACCCATCAGGGGTAACAAGTGCTATATGAATGCAAATCTTTCTTCCCCTTTTATCCATCCTCTATCCTTCTCACTCCAAGTAACAGACTAATATCCACCACTGAAATGACCTCATATTTCACCATATTAATTCACCACTAATCCTTTATAGGCTTCCTGAATAGCATGCGTCAACAAGCGAGCGATAAATAAATACAAACCTTTGTCCTCCTCTATCCTTCTGCTATCATTCCAAATCCAAATAACTGACTAATCTATCCACCACTTAAAATGTACTTGCATTTTTCACTATACTAATTCAACACTAATCCTCTATGGGTCCCGGAGTAGCGTGCTACCCGCCAAAGAAGCGATTCGACGCCTCGTCAGGGGTAGTAAGCGCTATATAAATGCAATTAGAATACAATACAATACCAGTGAGGCTTGAAAGGCGTCGGCAATCATCTAATAATTTAGCTGGATGAAATAAAGGATCAAGATAAAGGAATAGAATTGATGCTTTATAAATACACAGTAGAAAGATGCATGGAAGGGTTAAAATACTTTATTCATCATATGTGAACAAAAAGAATTGGACGTGAGGTCCAATTTACGGACTGTCCGGGAAATTTACGGATGGTTGGTCACCCTATTGCAGAGAGGTGTAAAAAGGGGCGTGGCCTCTGAACACCTCTCTGCAACGCAGCTCTCTGGCGTATACTGGAGGTACCTGGTGGGCTAGTTGCCCCTCAAGGACCCTCAGTATTGAAGGGGGAATTAATTCCCCAACTTACAACTTGCCAGGGGCCGTGGTTGCACAATGGTGAAGGAAGGGGGCGGGCCGGAGGTGACATGTCTGCAAACATGCCCTGTGGCGCGTTTTAAGTTGGGGAATTAATTCCTCTTCAATCCTTAGGGTCCCTGGGGGCCAACTAGCCCACCAGGTACCTCCATTATGCGCCAGGGAGCTGCATTTGAGAGGGGTGTTCAGAGGCCCCCCCCTTTTTTACAACACTCTGCAACACAGTTCCATGTCACCTCAGGCCCGCCCCCTTCCTTCACCACTGTGCAAACACGCCCAGTGGCACGTTTTAAGTTGGGGGATTAACTCCCCTTGAATCTTGAGGGTCCCTGGGGTGCAACTAGCCCACCAGGTACCTCCATTAAGCTCCACGGAGCTGCGTTGCAGAGAGGTGTAAAAAGGGGCGTGGCCTCTCAACACCTCTCTGCAAAGCAGCTCCCTGGCGCACACTGGAGGTTCCTGGTGGGCTAGTTGGCACTCAGGGACCCCCAGTATTCAAGGGGCATTAGTTCCCCATCTGTAAACGCACCAGGAGGTACGTGTGCAGAGTTCTGCAGGGCGGGGGCGGGACCTCCGGCGCACTGCAGGTCTTTTTTTTTTATATAAAGGGGGGCTGTGTGGCCCCCTTCTTTTCCTTTTGTATTGGCCCTGGGGACCCCATCCTCCAGGGCCTGACTCCTATTTTTTTTATTTTTTTTTTAAATAGGAAGGGGACTGCATGGCCCCCCTCCCAAGGCCATATTTGGCCCCTGGGACCACATCCCACATGGCATGGCCATTTTTTTTTTTACATATTTGGAGGGGGGCTGTGTTGCCCCCTCCTCAGGCCACTTCTAGCCCCGGGGACCCCATCCTCCGGGGCTGGCCCTCTCCGTTGGGGACTGTGGGGGGGGGTCCCCAATCTCCCCACGGTTCCGCCGTCTCCCCGCCTCCTGCGGGTGCTGGCATTGCTTTTCCACATGGGGAGCTGCTAAGATGCAGCTCCCCGTTTGGAAAAGCAATCGGCTTTGGCTTTTGGAATGTGCAAATAACGAATTCTATAAAATACTCAATGAATTTCGAAAACCAAATTGCCTAGAAGGTACTCATCCTGTTACTCAAGAGTCACAGACAAACTGGCAAATCATTATACGGACAAAGCAGACACGTTGGACTCGTACTTACAACAGAAACAAAGCACCAGCACTAACCCTTGTACAAAACAACTATCCAAGAATGCTCTAATCAAGCCTCTCCATTCCTTCCAACACATCTCACACGATGAATTTATGGACCTGGTCAAAGCAAGCAGGCCTGCGGGCAGCCATTCTGACCCCTGACCGCCACAAACTTTCAAGACAATTCTTTTAACAACCTCTGCTGCCATTCCAGTAAGAAGAATCATCAACGATTCCTTAACTACTGGAATATTTCCAGAAGAACTCAAAAAGTCACACATATGCCCTTTACTGAAGAAAACAAACTTGGACCCGCTAAACCCTGAAAACTACAGACCCATTACAAATGGACCTTTCCTGGGCAAACTGATAGAAAGAGCAGCGTTCGCCCAGATGTCACAATTCATTGAAGAGAATGACATACTTTCAGATTTCCAAACAGGATTCCGTCCGGGAAGAGGCACTGAATCTGCCCTCCTTGCCATCTGGGATGACCTAAAGAATACAGTTGACCACAACAAGGTTGCTGCGCTACTCCTCTTGGACCTCTCAGCTGCCTTTCTAAATGTAAATTGATACTTGTATAGCGCACTACTCACCCGCAAGGGTCTCAAGGCGCTTGTACGAATACCGCTGTGGAACCCATTCTGGCTTTCCCTGTGAGGCGTCCACTCCTGGGCACCCCCAAGGTGGAGGCCAGGCATCCTTAGCGTTGTGGGGGCCATTGTGGAGATTAAGCAAGCTATTGCCCAGAGTTGCAGAGTGGGACTCCATGATTGGAATAGGCACAGAGGCGAGAATTATCAGGTCCGTGGAATTTTGAGCCCAAGACCCACCGAGGCGGGGAATTGAACCCTGGTCCCGGGCCAGACCTCTGCATCAGGGTCTGCCGCTCTAACCATTGAGCCACACTTCTCCAAGGTTGACACGGTTGACCATGACACTCTGAAACAAAGACTTTATGAAGCCGGCATAGAGGGAACTGCTCTAGACTGGATCGCGTCCTACCTTCGAAACAGAACTAATGTCATCCACACCCCACCTTTCTCGTCCAAACCGTACTCCACAAAAGCAGGGGTCCCTCAAGGTTCTATCATCTCGCCCATGCTTTTCAACATCTACATGAAGTCTTTACCAGTACTGATCAATAAATTTCACCTCACGTGCTACAACTATGCAGATGACACACAAATACACCTTCAACTGGAATGCCCCAAATACATTGGAAAATCACCAATTTTCAGCTGTCTCAGAGCCATGGATCAGTGGATGACTTGGAGCCATCTCAAATTGAATGCTTCAAAAACTGAAATACTCACGTGTGGCGATTGGAAAAATGACAACCCGCTTGCCGCATGGCCTGTTGAACTGGGATCACTGCCTAAAGTATCGAAGGAAGTAAGAAACCTCGGAATGACCATGGACTCCAAACTGTTGATGAATGTCCAAGTGGATAAACTAGCAAGATCAAGCTTTGCTACTATAAAAACTCTGCAACAAATTTTCCCTCATTTGGGATTTCCACACAAGGTCCAAGCTACTATCTCCCTTGTTCTATCCAAACTCGATTACGCCAATAGCCTCTACCACGGATCACCTTTAACGACCATGAAAAGACTACAACGGATTCAGAACTCGGCTGCCAGACTACTCTTGCATATAAAACCACGAGACCACATCTCCCCTGCCTTGAAAGCCCTGCATTGGTTACCGGTTGCCAGAAGATCCACGTTCAAGCTGCTTTGTATTACCCACAAAGCAATACATGGAATAGGGCCACTCTTCATCAGGAATAAAATCACCAAACACGTTCTACAAAGGAACCTCCGCTCTAAAGGAGCATCTCGCCTCAAAATCCCACCATACAAGAACAAAACCATGGGTGGCACATCCTTCTCTGTTCAAGCAGCCAAACTATGGAACTCTTTACCCCCCAACATAAGATCCACCGACAACCACCTTATCTTCAGAAAACTACTCAAGATCTGGCTCTTCCCCACATAAGCACCATACGGAATTTTTTTTTTACAGCATATCCCTCTGTATATAAGCATTTGTTTTCAATATAGATATGTACCTATATTTGTATATTACTTTATAAAACATGTAAAATAAATATGTTGTTAAGAGAAAATAAAAATAATAATAATAATAATATTCATCAATAAATAAAAATCATCTTTGGTCTACATGTACATACTTCCATTGTGCATCTATGTACCTTCCATGTACTTGGATCTGTGTGTCTGTTACTTTTCTCCTGAAAAAGCATATCCAATGCACTACCCTATTTCTCATCCTGTGCCTCTATCAATATATTTAATCTAAATATACGTTCTTCCTTTATGTATCTATATCTTAGTGAAGTAGTGTGGCTCACTGGTTAGAGGCGGCAGACCCGAGAGCAGAGGACGGCCCGGGACCAGGGTTCGATTCCCGGCGCGGCAGGTTTCTGGACCAGGGTCAGCGGACTCGATAATTCTCTCGCCTCGGTGCCCACTCTGATCAGCGATCACACTCGGCAACTCTGGGCATTAGCTTGCCTCATCTTCACTAACGGCCCCACCAGACCGCCGGGGATGCCTGGTCTCACCCTGGAGATACCCATTAAGGGACCATCTCTCAGGGAAGCCAGGAAGGGTTTTGCAGCGGTCGAAGCGCCTTGGGAACCTACGGGTAAGTAGTGCGCTATATAAATGCCTATACATATACTTTCAATGTACTTATGGATCTATATATTTATCACTTTCTTCTAATTTAGCATTTCCAATGCACTAGCCTATTTCTCAGCCTATACTTTGCTCTATATATCTTCTAGCCCAACCTTCTGACTCATCTCAAACTTCTTTCTACTACTCCTTCTAATGCACTACCCTATCTCTCATCCTATACATCTATCAATATATCCTCTACATCCACTCTCATATTTATCCCAAACCCCATACCACTACTATGATCGCCAAAATAACCCTTTCTAGACTCTCTCCTGGTCTACCCCTCCTTGCATCATCTGACACCTCTTTTTACTACACCGATCCCGTAAAACAAACCTTTCTAAACTCTCCCCTCTGACTCCTTCCCTCCAAAACTCCTTTTTACTCGTCCAAAAGCCACTTCCTACTGCTAAGACCTTAAAAAAATCCTTCACTCTTTTATCCCTCCACTATCCTTTTCAATCAAAATTAACAGACTAACATGTTCACTTCTCAAATTCCATATTCCATATTCAACTATGCTAATATACTGCCCAAATAACTGAATAACATATCTACTACTCAAATTACTTCATATTTATACTATACTAATTTTCAACACTAATCCTTTATGGGTTCCGCGGTGGCGTGCTACTCGCCAGAAAAGCGCTTCAACACCCATCAGGGGTAACAAGTGCTACATGAATGCAAATCTTTCTTCCCCTTTTATCCATCCTCTATCCTTCTCACTCCAAGTAACAGACTAATATCCACCACTGAAATTACCTCATATTTCACCATATTAATTCACCACTAATCCTTTATAGGCTTCCTGAATAGCATGCGTCAACAAGCGAGCGATAAATAAATACAAACCTTTGTCCTCCTCTATCCTTCTGCTATCATTCCAAATCCAAATAACTGACTAATCTATCCACCACTTAAAATGTACTTGCATGTTTCACTATACTAATTCAACACTGATCCTCTATGGGTCCCGGAGTAGCGTGCTACTCGCCGAAGAAGCGATTCGACGCCTCGTCAGGGGTAGTAAGCGCTATATAAATGCAATTAGAATACAATACAATACCAGTGAGGCTTGAAACGCGTCGGCAATCATCTAATAATTTAGCTGGATGAAATAAAGGATCAAGATAAAGGAATAGAATTGATGCTTTATAAATACACAGTAGAAAGATGCATGGGAGGGTTAAAATACTTTATTCATCATATGTGAACAAAAAAAATTGAATATTTGTTCCACATTGGTTTGTTTTTATGTGGTCGTATTGTGAAAAGTATTGAAAAAGTCTTACCCATTGGTGAAAATGTGTGTTTGTTGTAAATTATGATATATGTAAATGTTTGTAGTATATGTTAAACACTTATTGTGTCCCCATGTGAAGGCCAGAGTCCTTTTTAAAAAAATGATGAGAATTTGAAAAAAACAGGGTGAATAAATAACCCAATTACGGAAAGAATATAGGGACATATTATCAAGCCTGTGCGCTAAAATTATCGCCGCTTTATCGGCCGAAAACGGCCGATAAAGCGGCGATAATGGGCTTGATAATATGCTCTATGGAATTCCAATCGAAGCACATGTTAGATGTGAAGACATCTAACATGGGCTTCGATTGGAATTCCACAGAGCATATTATCAAGCCCATTATCGCCACTTTATCGGCCGTTTTCGGCCGATAAAGCAGCGATATTTTTAGCGCACAGGCTTGATAATATGCTCCATAGTGTGGTTTGTTCAAAATTAATTAGTTTAAATGACAAGGATACCAAGTAATTCACTGTTTAAACTATATACGAAGGCCCTACTTGGTTCCAGTCTGTTGGGCCTATCCCCCCTTTTTATAACTGCCATAGCAGACAGCAGTGTCCCGGGGGTGGGCACCCCAGGAGTTTGTCCTGTGGGTGGCGGTCCCCAGGGCCATCGAGGGCTCGAGAAGGGTGGCCGCGTGGCCCCCCTCCCACCACTTTCAAAGCCCCAGGGTGGTGGTCTCTGGGGCTTGGGGGTCGTAGCGGACCCCCAAATTTAAATAATTAGTTCCCCGGGGAGGTGGGGGTCCCCAGGGCATGTGGGGGTGCTCTAGCCCCTCCCCCCCACATAGGTATTTATTTTTTTAAAGAAGCCCCGGGGGATAGCGGGCCCCGGGGCAGCGGGGAGCTGTGTGCCCACCGCACAATAATTACATAAAGCCCCGGGGTGGCGGTCCCCGGGGCTTGGGGAGCCTTTGAGGCCCCTTATACATTTTAAAAAGATGCTCCGGGGGTGGCGGTCCCTGGGGCTGCGGGGCCTCTGCGCCCCGCAAATATTTATACAAAGCCCCGGGGGTGGCGGTCCCTGGGGCTGCGGAGGTCCCCCGGGGCCCCCGCAGATATTTGGGTAGATGCCCTGGGACTTGGCCCAGCCGGGGGCTAATTAATAACGAAGCGCAAGAGCCCATGCTTTGTTTTTTTTTTTTGTTCGGCCGAATCCGATTTTGATGATTTTTTCTAATGCTTTTTTTGCCCCTGGCGGTCCTTGTGGGACCCCCTGAGCATGTGTAGGGGGTCAGGGTGTTTCTACCCTGCCCCCTTTTTGTGTTTTGCACATTTGTTTTTCTCTTTTCTTGTGCCAGATGGCTGCCAACACTTCCTGGTTTGAAGTGCTGACAGCCAATTAGCATGCAGCTCATGATCGGGAGGGTGCTCGGATCCACCGAGCCTCTATTTATCGAAACTTTTTTAGGTTTTGCCCTGGCTTTGGAGCACATGCGCTCCTCGCCTGTGAGAGCTTAAGTAAAGAGTATGAACAAGGGGACTTCAATCCACGCCCCTGTGTCCGAATCTTTTCTGATTCGCGTGCGTCATGATTTATGTTGTTTTCTCACTTTCCATTTGCTGGACGTCATTTCAGTTACCGCCTTTGCAGTTTTATGATGTTGCCGGTGACAAGTGCATCTGTTTTCACTCAGCCCAGACGCAAAGACAAGCAGCTGAATGAAAACAGATGGTCTCTTTGTGCTTCACGGGGCTGTTGTGAAGATTCTTCTTATCTGCTTGTTTATTTAACAAGCAGATAAGAAAAGTCTTCACAAGGGCTGTGATGCAGAGAGGCATGGCACACAGGCATTCCAAGGGCGCATGTTGCTGCTCATGTGTTTCAACCATACACCTTGTGAAAAGGAACTTAAAATTGTTTTGCAGAAACACTACGATCTGCTCCCCATTGCCCAGATATGCCGGGCATTTACAATATATATATATATATATTTCAAACAGGTTCTACGCCAGACATGCACCAGTGTCTACTTAGTGGTAAAGATAAATACACAGACACTCAACATGTTTACAGACGTCAGTCGCGGAGACTCCCAGCTAGCGAACTTGTCAGAGGCTCAAGATTTTAGAGGCCGCCATGCCACAGCGCCGGAGCGCACAGCCTTGAAAGATACAACACGCACAACGCCCTTGTTCCATCTTGGCTTCAGCCCTCCTTGCCAGGAGCTGGGCTTTTTCTGATCCTAAACTCTAATGCAAAAAAATAATTTGCGCTTCTCAGCGGGGCATAGGCCACAGATGCCACGGGGTTTAATTAGAAAATCCTTGAGCCTGGGACTAAAAGGCATGGAGCGCTGCTCTCCAGGCTCAAACGCGCCTGTAAGTAAAGGAAAGAATCGCCTGTCTGGTGCCCACTGCCCTCTCCAAAGTATCTGCCCTTCTCCCTGAGGCCCTATTCCATGATTCTTTCTTTCTTGTAGTTTCAGACAGCCCTGGTGCACCGCCTCCCACACCCCAATCCGGACCTTCTTCCTGGTAGCCCCCACCCATAGACCACGCAACCTATCCCCCCATCAATCCCCAACCAGCACCGGTGCTGTCCTCAGCCCTGCCCTAATAACTTCCTGGGTGGTTTCATGCACTTGAATCAAAAGATGTTGCAGTAACAGGAGAATCTATCGCCCTTCTCAAGATGGTTCTGATTTTATCGACATGACGGTGATGAAGGCTCATTTGGCGCAACAGGATTTGACTTGAAACTTTGGGTAAATAAAAGGTCTCTGCCTCGGGTATACCCACCCCTTGAACTGTCAAAATGTGACTGAAACCATGGTCCTGCAAGTCAAACACACACAGATCTCTGCTGCTGAGGCATCAACCAGTTGAACTACCGTGCAGGCAAGTCAGGCCTACTTTTCCTCCTCTCTGGAGTAGCTTAAACCCCTGACCGATCTCACAGAGAATATCTGTAGGTTACATACAACCTCTGGTTTGGCACACTGGTTGTATATTTGCACCTGCAGGGAGTGACCTACAGGTTAGGCATAAGTCAATAGCAGGTGCATTGACAGTATACCACTGAGCTGTCTTATGGGATTCAATTCCATGAAGACAGGTCTTTTTTTAGAATTTATTAAATTGTGCGGAGAAGGGGGGGTGCCACAAAAGAAAACATAATTGGGCGACGATGTGGCTTCTGTTATGTTCACGATGACTTACATCCCTGGTGTTGGGACGCCGGTGTGGGGGCAGATGACAGTATGGAAACTCAGATCTCCCCTTTCTTCAGGGACATTGTCGGGAGGGGCTACCCCACATAAGATACTCCATTGAGACTGCACCCAATGTGCCAACTTTCCGACTTTCAGGAAGTTCAGCGAAGTCCATTTTTGAAGCACACATAAGGCCTTTAATCAATTTAGGTCCTTCATAGTCCTTCCCCTCCACGGGGGCGGGGGTCAGAATGTGCAATAGCCGGACAAGCACCACTGCAATCCGCACAGTCAAAATGAGAGCCCTTTGGGGCAGTTGCGTAGCAAGGGTGCCGTGGGTACTTGAGCAAGCAGGGACCCACCCCCCCCCCAACCACATTTCCCGACAAACGCTGCTTGGTTAGCAAAGAGCAGCAGTAGTCAGGATTCAGGGGGCCTGATCGGCATCTGGACACCGGTGCAACCGCACCTGTCGCACCACTGATGGCTAGGGGAGGCACGATATCCAACACAGTCAACTCAGAGACTGCCTCCCAGTTTCACAACAATGGCCTTCTGTCCCAGAAAAGACCAACCCACAGCTGGAAGTGCCCTGCAATTTTACAACATGGGCGGGAGCACCCCAGGCAAACAACACCCGGACAGTTTCACAGCATTTGCAGAAGCGCCCGAGACGGTGCAACGCCTCTCCCCACGTGTAACCCATTGCAGAGACAGTCCCAGATTACCGCAACTCTGACAAGATGAACCGAGAACCGGGGACGTAGTGAACCCCGATCCCCTAGGGCACAGCTTTCCAAACTTTTACATGTTGGTGACACACTTTTTGGAGATTCATCAATTTGGGACACAGTAAGGCAGTGTAGCGAGCGATCGTAGCAAGCGAGCCCGAACCACCTAAGGCGGTTCTGGGGGGTTCTCACTCACTCTGTCTGTCTCCCTTTCTCTGTCGCCCTCCCTCTGTCTGCCTCTGTCTCCCTCCCTCTGTCTCCCTCTGTCTACCTCCCTCTGTCTCGCTCCCTGTCACCCTCCTCCCTCTGTCTGTCTCCCTCTGTCTCCCACTCTCTGTCTCGATCTCTATGTCTCCTTCTGTTTATGTCCCTCTGTCTCCCTCTCTGTCTCCGTTCCTCTGTCACCCTCCCTCTCCCTCTCTCTCTCCCTCTGTCTCCCCCTCCCTCTGTCTCCCTCTCCCTCTGTCTCCCTCTCCCTCTGTCTCCCTCCCTCTGCCTGTCGCCCTCTGTCTGTCGCTTTCTGTCTCCCTCTGTTTCTGCCCCCGGTCTCCCTCTGTCTTGGTTCCTCTGTCTCCCTCTGTCTCTCTCCCTCTCCCTCTCTCTCTCCTCTGTCTTCCTCTTCCTCTCTGTCTCCCTCTCTCTCTGTCTTCCTCCCTCTGTCTCCCTCCCTCTCTCTCTCTGTCTCCCTCTCTCTCTGTCTCCCTCTCTCTCTCTCTGCCTGCTCGGTCTCTGTCACTCTGTATCCCTCCCTCTCCCCCCTCTCTGTCTTCCTCCCTCTGTCTACCTCCCTCTATCTCCCTCTGTCTGACTCCCTCAGTCTGTCACCCTCTGTCCCTACACCCTGCGTGTGTTTCGCCTTGCGGAGACAGCTTCCTGGACACACACACAGGTCTTTAAAAGACCATTTACTGCTTTGGTGTGAATCGCCCGCCCCCCATAGAGCAGAGTGTCAGGGAGTCCGCGCTGCTGCGGTGGTGTTTGCTGACACTCTTTCAAAGGAATGCCTCTTAATTAGCAGCAGTTATGTGCTAAGTGCCCATTAATACCGGTGTCATCCCGCGACACACCCACCCTTTGCAGGCACCCTTTGCAGAGCTTTCCAAACTGTGTGTCGGGACACACAGTTTGGAAAGCTCTGCCCTAGGGATACCAGAATCCCCCTGAGATATCCACACTTTCACAGCTCGCCCTCTGCCACAACATCACAGCACGGGCGGTGTGCCACTTGTGAGAGGGGGATCGCAGCTGACATCCCCGCCACCCCGCTGTTAAGAACTCTGACACCAGTACGAGTAAATGAGTTATATTCATTATGAAGCCAACACAATGCTCCTACAGAAGTCGGAGCGTTAACTTCCAGTCAGTTCGGTTATCAGCTGTTAACTGTCATCCTGACAGTTCCAGCTAATGACCTCACCGCTCGTATGGTGTCCATGCAGGGACACTACTGTGCATTCACTGTACGGTGTCCAGGAGAGGACGCGAGCATTATAATCACAACACATCTTCCCCCTTTAGGGAGAAGGGAAACAAAACGAAGAACAAAAAGAGCATAAGGCTCCACTATTCACAAACATAATCTTTAAGTTTTGCAGGTGGCCCCAACAATCTTCCTGCCCTGCTTCTGTCAACCGGTTGTGCAGATTCGCACACCGGGATGGGAGGTAACCTGCGTCTGAACCCTCCTGGTCTGGTCTGATCGGATGTATTGTCCTCTTGCATGGTGTTTGTTTGCGTGCTACCTCCACTTCTCCCATTGGAAGGTGCTGGCCACTCATAGTCAGATTCTATGTCAGAAAAGTGGTGTTGTGTCACGTTGCTTCTCAGTAATCCAGGTTGGTCTTCAGTAGACTTACTGGGTGGATTGTCTTCCGTGTCATCCACAGGATGTTTGTAGGCAGAGAGAGCTTAGAAAAGCCAACCTTTTCCGTCGCTTAGACGTGCAGAATTGCAATACACCTCGTGCACGGTCAGGGGTTTGGTGTACCTTTCTTGACCCTTCCCTATGTGTCCGCTCTTCTTCACCTTGACAACATCTGCTTTGATTTCCACGTCCTTGCATCTGTGTTTGTTATCGTAGCTGCTCTTGCTCTTAGACTGTGCTTGTGTGAGCCTTTCCTTAACTATCTTTGATGACCAGTGCACTCTGCGAGCAGCCTTAACACAGCCCACATTGTCCTTAGTGAGTGGAGTCCTTCCTCGCATGAGTTCAAAGGGACTGTGACCTGTGGTCTCGCAAGGTGTTATTCTGTATGCCCACACCGTCTTCAGTATTTCCTTCTTCCAGTCCAGCTGGTTAGAATTGGCTATCTGAATGATTCCTTTAAGGACTCTGTTAAATCTTTCCACTGCCCCGTTACCTGCAGGATGGTAGATCGAAGTTGTTTTGTGCTCGATGTTGTGCTTCAACATGTATTCTATGAACATTTCAGATGTGAACTGAACTCTGTTGTCGCTCACTTTCTGTTTAGGCAGTCCTTCGCGTGCAAAAGTGTCTTTCAGGAATTGGACCACATGCTGTGTGTCTGCTTTCTTTACAATTCTTATTTCCGGCCATTTGGTGTAGTGATCAATAATGACTATAATGTAATGTTGTTCATGGTCACTAAGCACTGGTCCCATTATGTCAATGCCTATCCTCTCCCACGGCATGGATGGGCATTGTATGGGGTGTAGTGGTGGCTTGAAAGTCACTTGGGTCTTGTCGGAATCCATGCACAACTTACAGTCTCTTACTGCTCTTTCCACATCAAGGCTAAGACCTGGCCACCAATACATGCTCTTGATCCTACTTTTGGTTTTAGCGATGCCCAGGTGTCCTTCATGGCATAACTCCAGTATTTTCTTCCTGACGACTGTTGGTGGTACAAATCTTCCGCTCCTCACTAAGAGTCCATCTTCTGATGATAATTCGTTTTTCACTTCCCAGAAATGCTTCATTTGTTCAGTTAATTTGTTTTTGCTCGTCCAACCTTCTTTCATCATTTGCATCACTTTTTCAATTTCTTTGTCTCTACTCTGTAACATTAACCACTCCTCCTTTGTTATTCCACTGGACATACCCATAAACTTGCTATACATGAATCATCCACCTCATTAGTTTTGGTGTTGGTTTTTGTTTCTAGTGGCATTCTGCTTAAAAAGTCCGCCACCACGTTTTTCACACCAGGGACATATTGTATGTTATACATGTAACCGAACAGGCGCATTGAGATCCTTGCCAGCCGCGGTGATGCTGTGTACAACCCATTCGTAGTGAGCACTTTCGTTAATGGTTTGTGGTCTGTGCAAAGATTTACCTTCCTGCCCCAGATGTACTGCCTGAAGTGCTCGAGGGCCAAGACACAGGCTAATGCCTCCCGCTCAATCACCGAATATTTTTCTTCTGCTGTTGTTAAAGATCGCGATGCAAATGCAATTGTGTACTCTACTCCCTTTGCATCCTTCTGAGTACAGCTCCTATACCTTTGTTACTGGCGTCGGTTGTCACAAAGTTTTGCAGAGTGGGGTCGAATCCTTGTAAGGGTAGAGTCTTGCACATGTCTTTTTTGAGATCTTGGAAGGTTTTCTCGCATTATCCTGTCCATTCAAATTTGTTTTTGAGTTTTAATTGCTGTCTCAAGGTGTACGTTTTTAGTGAAAAGTTCCTGATGAACTTCGAGTGGTACTCCACCAACCCGAGGAATGATCTCAGCTCTTCTCTGTTGGTGGGTACTGGTGAGTCTTTAATGGCTTGAATTAGTTCATTCTTTGGGCTGATGCCTTCGCCAGTTATTTGATGGCCCAGATAGTTGACCGAATTGCTCGCGAATTTGCATTTTGAGTGCTCAGCCGTTAATCCTTTTTCATTCAAGATTTTCAAAACTTGCTCCACTCGACTGTCATGTTCTTCTCTTGTTTTTTCCATCACCCAGTGACACCCACAATTATTGTTCATTAGCCTTTGAAACATCGCGGCCGCAGAGGCCAAGCCGAATGGCACTCGGGTGAGTCTGAAGCACCCAAATGGCATCACGAACGTGGTTAGTGATTTACTTTCCCAATGTAGCTGTACCTGGTGGTATGCCGATTTTAAATCGATGGTAGTAAACCACTTGACACCCTTGGTGGTGGACAGCATTTCATTAATTTTTGGGAGTGGATATTGTTCCACTATGATGTTTTGGTTTAAATCTCGAAGGTCTATGCAGAGTCTCAGCTTGCCATTAGGGCGTTTGGCTACGACAAGTGGTGCGACCCACTCTGATGCCTCTACTCTTTCTATTATTCCGTCATTAAGTAGCTTGTCGAGTTGGTTTTTGACCTCTTCCCTTATTGCAAATGGTATGTTTCTTCCCTTGTGCACCGTAGGTGTGGAGATTGGTTTTAACCTTATTCTGTGCTGGTACCCTTTCAGTACTCCCACAGTTCCACTAAACACTTTTAGGAATTTTGCTAGTATAAGGCTGGCATAGTCGCTGGTGTCTGATAAACTTAGTACAGGTTCACTACTGTTCGGATCAAGCATGATTCCCAGGCTTCCTTGGTCCATTCACTCTAGAACAGATGGTCCTACCTTCGAAACATAAAGTTTACAATCTGCTTCTCTTCCTTTGTATATGAATTTCAGATTTCTGTATCCACACATTTCAATAGGCTCACCAGTGAATGATTTTATCACAATGTCCGGTTTATCAAGTCTTTCACCAATTTTGGCTTTGAATTTGGCACTCCAGACTTTCTCGTTTACAATTGTATATGGTGACCCTGAATCAGCTACTATGTTTATTTCTACACCTCCAATCGTCATATTACATACCGGTTTTCTTGTCTTTATTTTATTTTTGTTTTTAGCGTCATTGTCCTGTTCTTCATTTATGTTTAGTATGTACATATTGATGTCTTCATCCGATTCGTCCTGTAACTCATCTTCTTCGTTCTCTATTGCTTTTACTCGTTGTGGTCTTCTTCTATTGCATGCCTTGTTGTAATGTCCTATTAGACCACAGAATGTGCATTTAACTTCACAGGCAGGGCATTTAGGATCATATGCCATGTGAGCCGTGCTCAGACATCGATAGCAGTGTCCCCAATTCCGTGTTTCCGTTTTTCTGTATGTTTGTTTGGTGTTTTTCTTATTCCAACTCTGTTTTTGTTGATTTTTTGGTCGGACACCTTGTTCACTTGTTCTCCTTCTTTCTTTATTTTGTCTTCTGTCAGTACTTCTTTGGCACATCGTCCCGTGAGTTCTGCCTTCCTTGCGATATCTATTATGTTCTGCAGTGGGTACTCACCCTTTGCCCACAGGTTATCCTGAATGTTTTCATTTGAGCCCTGCATCACAATCTGATCTCTTATTAATTCGTCATGAAGTTCTCCAAAACGACAGTTTATTGCCAGATTTTTGAGTGCGGATACGTAATCATCTATTGACTCTTCTTTTCCTTGTTTCCTGTAGAAAAACTTATACCTATCCACTCCCACACAAACTGTAGGTTTGTAGTATGTATTTAAATCATTTATCGCGTTGGTGAAAACATCACCTTCATTTCCTGCTCTAATTTTTTTGTTTATTGAGTTATACACTTTTAATCCTCCTTCCCCTAGGCTGTGCATTAGCATTTTGTATTTCTTTTCTGGTTTTACCTCTTCATCTTCTTCTAGAGTGGAGATATAATTAAGGAAATAATCCCTCCACTCTTCCCATTTTAATGCCGGTTCACTACCAGCACGCAAGAATGACTCAGAGGGTGAGAGATTCCAGATGCAACCAGTAGCCATTTTGCAATTTTTTTTAACTTTACCAAACACTTATTAGCTGTGGCTGGTTACTATGCTAATTCTTTTTCTTTTTAGTATATTTAATGTTTGTTGTTCATAAATGCTCCTTATAGTTTTTTTTTGTAAAGTAAAATATGGGTTGCTTGTTGGATGTTACACTGCCTTCAAAACGTTTATTTCATTAAATAGTTTTAAAATTACCGTTTTCGTGTAGAGTGTTTTTTCTTAGGTATTCCTGCTCGTCCAGTTCTGTTTCCAAAATGTGGATATGCGCGTATTGTTTCCGTTCACCGATTGCTTCCTAGAGTATGCGCATGAAAACTAGACTGTCATTAAAGGTGATTACACTTCATTCAAGATGGCCGCCTACGTCGCGTTCGTTCCACCGTGATGACGTAGTGACAGCTGAGTACTCCTGAGCTGGTCGAGATGAAAGTTGGTGGTGACGGTTGCGTTGACGGTTTGTTTATTCCGTTATCTTTTCCTCTGAGGCAGGTTTCTTCTCACATCCATTTCTAGCTTTATTTTGTATTTATGCGGGCATATGTCACTCACAGTCTTTATTTTACCTCAGGCACTTTACAGTTGCAAATTACTGCCGATTTGTTTGCCGATATGCGTCTGGTTTGGCGATTCTCTGTGCGGTTTATACAATCCTCTTCCTAGTTTTCTGCCACACAAATGCTTTTGTATTTCATATATCTTTTTTATATTGTCCCAACTTTCGGCAAATGATTTTCTTTGCTTAATTTGCTGCTTGTATATGCGTAGCGCTTAAGCTCCTAGTAACATTTTTCTTTTATGATGGTTAGTTGGTACCTGAATATTCCTGGTAACATTTTTCTCTTTAGTAGATTAAAAATTTTCCTGCGGTGACTCCCGAGTCTTGGCTTGTGGAGCTGTACTGACTGCTGGTTGCATTAATCTTTATATTTTTTTTCTTTGTTTGTGGGTTCCGTGTTGGCTCTCGTCGCCAGTTTTGTTAAGAACTCCGACACCAGTACGAGTAAATGAGTTCTATTTATTATGAAGCCAACACAATGTTTCTACAGAAGTCGGAGCGTTGACTTCCAGTCAGTTCGGTGATCAGCTGTTAACTGTCATCCTGACAGTTCCAGCTGATGACCTCACCGCCGGTATGGTGTCCGCGCAGGGACACTACTGTGCATTCACTGTACGGTTTCCAGGAGAGGACACAAGCATTATAATCACAACACCCGCCTCCGCCGATAGTTGCCTGCGCCCTACCTTTTGTTACCAAGAACTGGGACACACTCGCGCCCCTGTCCCACATCACTAAACAGCACCCAAGAACCAGTGCTTAATTTGAGCCGGTGGGGCACTTATTTTACGCATCAGATATTTACCGAGATTAAGAGAGGGAAAACACAAAAATTAGAACGATGGCGAAAAAGAAAGACGGTAACAGCGTCATGGGGCAAGAAAGCAGCACCCTTCAAGAGGGAGATAAAAGGAGAGGTCTGAAAGTTGAAGATGCACACAGTAGTTTTAGGACTATCAAGACTTGGTATTCGGTGCGCCTCAATTTTCTGGGCAGACCATTGGGTACCAGCACTTTTTCCTTTGACAAATTAAGCAATGCAGAGCCAGTGCCCCTCCCACCATTGGGCGTCCCCTCAAGAGACACATTGACCCAGGCCCGTCCTGTCAGGGTCTGAAACCTACACTTAGTTTGTTTGACTGGGACAGTTCCAGAACCTCTGTATTACGCAACAGCTGCACGTGAGCGCTCAGACACGCCCCACAGTGCACTGCACAGGGTTAATCACCAGAACCTCACAGATAGGATACACTTTGCCCCTCAGAGAAATCTGAACCCCCCAAAGCTGGGATGCGTCTACACGTGACATCATTAGCTTGCAGCCCCATATAAAGAAAATGTGCAGGTACTGGGAAAGCCCTTATCTTGAAGTCAATAATTTAAAATTCAGGTGTTCATCCCAGAAATGAAAGGGCAGGGACGCTTTTTCTGGATTCAGACGTTTATGCACATCACGGTAATGTTTTGCAGTAATGTGAAGTGCTACATAAAGATAATGGGGATGGATATATATTTGTGTGGAAGCAAAGAACTGTAGAATATTGGTGTAGGTTAAAAGGTCAGGTGACAGTTGCACTGTCAAGCCAGGCATAAACATCCATATGTGTTAATGACTGCTATACTCTCATCTGATCTGTGCTCCTGCCAGAGAAAAACACCACACATTATATAGTTATCTAAGACACTTCAACAGAAACTCAACTCATATTTGTGCCCCTGAAAGTTCAACCTCAAGGCAGCTGGATAAATAAGCAATCTGATCTCAGTTGTGTGAGAGCAAGCACTTTTCTGGGGAAGCACACAACTTCTGTCCCATCAAAATGTGTACTCCTGGCTCCCAACATGTAGGCAGAGCAAAAGTCCCTCTCTTGGCGATTCTCATTCTCATATAATCGTCTGGCGACAGATGTGCTATCAAGCCACACCATGAAAAATTAACCATCAGATCCTATCTTTTCCATTCAACAGCCCTCCCCTTAAGATCTCCCTGTGAGTCAACTCATGGGGTGTAAGCAAAACCGCAGCACTAAAGTGGAATATGGCAACCTAGCAACCACCATGAAACAGACATTAAGATACACAGTAAAACCGTCACCCCTGCATACACCAGTGCATTAAACAAAGATAAACTAACATTATTAGAACACAATAAATCACTCAAACCTTCATGCCCAATCTAAAATAAAAATATAATTTAAACAAGCATTAAAAATGCAATTGGTCTCACCTTTCATTAAGTTAAAGCCATTTGCTTTGCTTTACAACACCATTAGTAAAGAAAATGGCTTTAACTTAATCAAAGGGGAGACCTATTGCATTTTCAATGCTTGTTCATTTCAGCAACTACTGAACGGATTTATACCATTTAAAAAAAAAAATTCTTTCTTAACCAAGAGCTACCTTTTTGCCAAATTTGGGGTAATTCCGTTCAGCAGTTCGGGCTGTAGTCGTGTCTAAAGTTTCCTATGGAAAATTGCATAGGGAAAAAACGTTTTGGGACCCCCTTTTTTCTCGGCCCCCGCTTGCTGAATCACCCCGAAACTTTCGAGATAGGAGCGGACCGGAGCACCCCACCAGTTTTGAAAATTTCGCAAAGATTCGTCAATCGGCGCCAAAGTTATTGGGAATAGAATGTTGTGATTTTCCTATGGTAATTAGGTCCTAACTATAACTACCTACTAGCGACCGCTAGTAGGTTATATATATATATATATATATATATATATATATATATATATATATATATATATATATATATATAATCAATCGCATAAGGTACGGTGTCAAAGAAATCTCCTGACACACCAGTCGAAGTTTGAAAGCTTTATTAACAAGAATAAACAAGCATGAGCAATCATCCTAAAAGTGTTTGATTCTTTTCTTGATAAACAACATCTTTTACGATTTATCTAAACCAAAATACAATATGAAAAATGTATTTATCAGATTTATATTGTATCACGGCTGTTGGATGTATTAGTAGTGTCTCGTTGGTGTGGTACAGCTTCTTCGCTTTCGTTAGGAGAAAGATGCGTTGTGACCTGTCTCCATCCTAAACTACTCTGGAATGTTGCGTTTTCATGCTCTGTAATATATCGGTGATCAATCACATCATGGCTCCTGATGGGCTTTCCATACCTGTAACCAGTTTCTGAATAAAATATTATTTTAGCATCTGCCTTTCACCCGAGTCATCCATTATCATTGTCCATCTTTCACTAAAACAATAACTTTAATAGGGGGTCTACCATCTGGTGTGCACGGGATTTATACAGTTGGGAAGTTTCATTTTAAATACCAGGAATCAAGAAGCAGTGGCAGCTGCTGCTACAAAGTGCGCGCTCTTGAGGGGTGAGAGGCTTGCCTCCAAGCAGCCGGTTGCTTTTGGAAAGATGCCGCATTAACCACATAGTGACAGGCTCATCCCTCGCTCCGCAATCTGTCAAGATAATCCCATATGAAAAGAGGCGTGAAAGCGCCGGTTCCTATGAACGTAAACTCTCTGGGATGAGAACACGGCGCCGCCATGCCTGGCAGGACAAGCTGCGCAACTGACGGATCTGCGCCTCCTGCCAGCCGGGAGGCATCGCAGCATGGCAGGCAAAATATTACACAACATCATAGCACAAGGTAGCTAGCACGCAGCAACCGGGGAACAAGGCCCCCACATCTACCACTAGGCGCAGAACAAGAAACTATGATGCCAAACCCGAGTGGCTAAGTCTCGAGAGTAGTTTCCCTACTGGGTTTTATCCGCTGCAGGTGCCGTGATCCCCCCTCCTCCGTGGTACTACGTACGTACGAAAATGACCAAAGATGAAACGGGCTAAGTGGCCTATTAATGCCACCCCAATCTAGGACGGGCGAATGTAGTGACCTGCGCTCTCTAAGCTTAAGCTCTCTGCGGCTGCTGCACCTCGCGCCACTGCCTCTTCCACCTAAGTCGCCATGTTGTGACAGGAACAGAAACCCGCGAGGCTGAGGTGGGGGACGCAAAAGCTGCGCGACATGCTGGGAGGCAGCACCAGCTTCTCTGTGCGGGCATGTTGGCGCCACGAATAGGACGGCCATAATAGAGTGGGAACGTAAGGACGCGATAGAAATATGAACAAGCGCATTCCTCTCGCTACAAGGACGCAGCAGGGGGAGGGGCTAGGGGAGGGGCGAGAGGAGGGGGCGAGTGAAAGTATTTCACTTGCGGGAGCGTGCAACGCCAGGAGCGATAATTGCTTCCATATGGCGCCGCGTGCTCCCACAAGTAAAACGCCACACGTGCACACGTTGCCAATAAAGGCAATGGAACGCGTGCACGTTTTTGGCTGAAAAGCTGTACCGATTGCAAAGGTGCATTTTTCCTATTCTGCACATGCACGCTGCATAGGTGAGACCCAAAAAAACATTGTCTGTGAATCGCAGAGCCAGTTGGCCAGGGTGTCTCCTAGCAAACGTGGTGGAGCAAACTGCCCAAGATGGGTTCAGAACTCAAATCTGTACCCTACTACACTTATCTTTTTCACAGTAATCACATGATTAACAATAATCACAAATACATGTCTAGTTTGTCCTCCTGAGAATGAAAAACGTAGCCCTCAAACATTTTTTGGCTGACCTACTTCATCTTCACTTATCATATTTCAGGAGCCAAGATGCTAAGACAGCTCCATGTCGGAGGTGAGCAGTTCCAGTGGGCAATGTTAGCATGAGCAATAATACGTGGCTGAAATCAGTTACAGTTACAATGATGAAAGCAAATACACTTTTGCTTATACAAACCTCCCTCTTGCACTATTTTAAGACACTTCAATAGCCAGTCATCATAACCTTCATCTTGAAATGTTGGTGTATATGATGACGTATTCTTGTCTCTAATGAAACTAGTAATTTAGCCAATAAAAATATAGACAAGAATGTACATTTGCATTAGAGCAACAAAAATGATCAAAACAGACTTAAGGATGTTTGGCCGCAGATCTACTAAAATGCTTTTCAACCATGACCAAAGGTTCAGTCTCTTAAAATACATTTAATCCGAAATTGTGTATAAATATTGAACACTTTCTCATATTTTATCTGTTCATGTATACCCATGAAAATGTCTGGATTATAAATCCAGCATTCTTCTCCTATAATTGTACAAATTACTCTCTTAACAGTCAATACAAAATCAAAAGCCAAAAGCCATTCCATTTTTCTAAATCACAGTCGCCGAGACATTAATTGGGTCGTTGCAGTGGAGGTTGCTACCGCCTCCAAACCTTGGCAACTCTACATAGTTCATTTATAGGTAGTAAGTATGGGCTGAAAATCCGTTCCGCTCGCGGATTTTGCGAATTTTTGGCAATTTCGCGGTCCGCGAATCGTGTGAAATTGTCAAAGAATTCGCAATTCGCAAGTTGGCGGATTTTTTTTGCTTGGTCGCGCTTCAAAAATACAATCTTGCGCGTGATTCTGAGTTTGCCGAGTTGTTTTCCGCCCGGTTTGCATGCGCTGGGCCATTTTCGATCTTGCTGCGTGATCCACAAGACTTTTCGACCGTGAGTACGTCATGCCGTGATCGCGCGAGACTATTCGACCGAGAGTACGTCATGGAGTCCCGCCATCTTGCAATGGGAGACTTTCAGAACGCGAATATGTTATAAAGGCCCGCGATCACGCATCGCGAGAGTAAAGAATTGCGAACACGTAGATGCGCCGCACAGCTGACATCCGGCGGGAGATTTGAACATGTCGCTTTCCCGAAATCACAAAAATAGCAACTCTGCACAAGAAATCTATCGCTGGCAGCATAAACCTTCTGAAATTGATGATTTGGATCAGAATAACTCCTCAGATTGACATTTGGATGCACTTTTTGGTGCAAGGAGTGCATTTTTGGGGGGTTGGGAGGAAAGAAGTGCCCCAGAATCTCCAACTTCCTGTTCCTGTCCAGCAGGCTCCTCCCAGTGCTTTGTCCATGTCCTGGTCACTTTTCATTTGGAT
Organism: Lissotriton vulgaris; assembly: GCF_964263255.1. NCBI lineage: Eukaryota > Metazoa > Chordata > Amphibia > Caudata > Salamandridae > Lissotriton > Lissotriton vulgaris. Next base: position 236,296,555 of record NC_141698.1, on the reverse strand, counting down.
CTGGAGCTGGAAGGATTACTCTTTGGCTGCTGCTGGATATTTGTATTCAATTACTTTTTGTTTGGATCACTTTTGGAGTTGAGATTTTACAAGTACGTTGGTTTTGTTTGTTTGGGGCATTTATAAACTTTTGCACAACTTAAAAAAATATTGTGGGTAGCCACAGTATCCAGTAGGCCCAGGGTTAGTCATGGGTGCATGATACAACTGTTTCTGTGAGTTTTGTTGAATGTAAACATCATTTAGGGCATGGATGGCATTGGATTGGGGTGATTTTTGTGTGTATTTTGATTTTTTGGGTGCTGTTGGGGCCTGGTCTAGGGCCTGGCCATGTGGGTGGTGGCCATTTGAGGCCTGGTCCAGGGCCTGGCCATGTGGGTGGGGGTCTAGGGGTCATTCTGAAGCAAGGCAGTGTGGCTTGTGCCATAGGCCTGCACCCAGTCTGACTTGCTTTCATCCATTTTGCCCAGGGGTACTCAGTGGTGCATGGACCAAGTTTTTCTGTGGGGTCTCTTGAATGTAAAAATCATTTAGGGCATGGATGGCATTGGATTGGGGTGATTTTTCTGTGTATTTCGATTTTTGGGGGTGTTGTGGGGGCCTGGTCCAGGGCCTGACCATGTGGGTGGGGGCCATATTGAGGCCTGGTCCAGGGCCTGGCCATATGGCTGGGGGTCTAGGGGCCATTTGAAGCCAGGAAGTGTGCTTTGTGCCATAGGCCTGGACCCCGTCTGCCTTGCTTTCATCCATTTTGCCCAGGGGAACTCAGTGGTGCATTGACCAAGTCTTTCCGTGGGGTCTCTTGAATGTAAACATCATTTAGGGCATGTATGGCATTGGATAGGGGTGATTTTTGTGTGTATTTTGATTTTTTGAATGTTGTTGGGGCCTGGTCCAGGGCATGGCCATGTGGCTGGGGGTCTAGGGGCCATTTTGAAGCCAGGCAGTGTGCTTTGTGCCATAGGCGTGCACCCAGTATGCCTTGCTTTCATCCATTATGCCCAGGGGTACTCTGTGGTGCATGGACCAAGTCTTTCTGTGGGGTCTCTTGAATGTAAACATCATTTAGGGCATGGATGGACTTGGATTGGGGTGATTTTTATGTGTATTTCAGTTTTTGGGGGTGTTGTTGGGGCCTGGTCCAGGGCCTGGCCATGTGGGTGGGGGCATATTGAGCCCAGGCACTTTTTGCCATAGCCCGGCAAGCTTGTGGGGCCACTAGGCCTAGGGTTATGATGAATGGGTGCATGAAACAACTCTCTCTGTGTGGTCTCTCTTATTAATTTAAACATACATTTTTGATTAGAATTGGAATTTTCATTTTTTGTCTTTCTTTGTTTTTGGGTGTATTGTGCTAATAATAATAAATGCCTAGTTGCAATAGTATTAATTGAAGCACGACATATACAACATTTATTAAACTGATGTTCCTCTGGCTTCTTTGCTTTTAGGTGTACAAATACTGAGAACCAGGAAGAATCCTCAACATCATCACTTGTTGTAGTGCCAGGAAGAAGTCCTGCTGCTGGGTGCACTGTGCACAACATAACGTGGCATCACGTGTGGCCACAGACAACTCTGCAACTCGTGCAACTGCATCCTGCTGTTCTGACATCTGAAGAAGATGAGCCCAAAGAAAGGTAGCCGTAGCTCCTCTACCAAGAAAGTTGCCAGTGCCACTGCGAGTAAGAAGGAGCAGAAAAAGCAAGTGGCGCCACTTACCAAGGAGACTGGTGTGCCGACCGCCACTTTTTTGGGGAAAAAAAACTACGCCTGCAGCAGCGGGGTCCGCCGGGGACCAAGCTGGGAGCAGCACTTCCGCTTCATTGGTCTCAGTGCCACCACGCCAAATTAAGCCCAAGTCCATGAGTGCCGCAGAGGCAGCCACTTTAATTTCTCTTTCACCATCGACCAGTGATGTTGGCAATGACTCATCGCAAAGTAGCATCCAATCAACGCAGGGTGTAACTCATCTGACGAGTGTTCAACCACAGCCGTAACAACAACCACAGGTGCAACAAGAAGAGGCGCAAGTAGAGGCGCAAGGAGAGGCGCAAGTAGAGGCGCAAGGAGAGGCGCAAGTAGAGGCGCAAGTAGAGGCGCAAGTAGAGGCGCATGGAGAGGCGCAAGGAGCGGCACAAGGAGAGACACAACTGCCCATAATACTTGTTCCTCCAGAAGTAGCGGCACATGAGGAAATCGAGATTCATGCGGAGTTATCAGCCGAGCAAGCCACTCCTGATGATCCATTGTCTTCCAGATCCCCAGCAAGGAAAAGGAGGGCTAGTACATCATCTTCTTTGAGCCCCCTTCCTTCTGATGATCTAGATCTTGATTGGCACCCACCAACAATTCAGTCTGAAGGGGAGGCACGCCATGAGCCGACAAAGCTAGGTAAAAGGAATGTTCCCGCAAGGCTTTCAGTTATGGGTGATGAAGAAATAGAAGTGGTGTCTTCTGCTGCTGATGAAGAGTCTGACAATGACGACCCAGTCATCAGAGTCGTCACTCCAGCCCCAGCGGGCATGCAGCAGACAGACATGTTTACCCTATCCCGAAATGCTGTGCGGGATGTGGGCGGCTTGGCACTGGTACCACCACCACCAACACAGGTAACTACTACACCAACACGACCTACAGCTTCCATATTTTCTGTTCAGAAGCTCAACCTCCATTACCTCAGGTGGTAATGGTGGTGCTGTAAGTGCTCAACAGAGTCCAATTCCGCCACGCCCATCCTCCACTTCATCTGGCATTGAAAGTAGCACCTCCACCACCACCAGAAATCTCAACTCCCAAGTTTGGGACTTCTTTAGTATTAGCAAAAAGGCGGAAAACCTAGATATTTGTTCGATTTGTAAAGCAGTAGTTAGTCGGGGTAAGCTTGGTACCAACTATGGTACCGGAGTCCAGAGAGGTCATCTCCAAAAACACATCATCATCCAGTGGGAGGCGCACCTAAGTAACATCCGGAAAGCTAAAAGTACAAATCCAAATGTAGCCATGTATATTGCATCTGATGATGATGAGCAGATCGTGCAGGGGGGAGGTGAAGATTCAGAAGCAAGCAACATTTTTTCTGGTACACACAGTAGCCCAGCCAGCAGCACTGCAGTGGTGGCGCCCACACCCTTTACCCCGGCAACATCTAGGTGGCATAGTAAGAGTGTGGGAGAGACACCAATGCGAAAAAGTACATCAATGAGTCGGACTGGGTCGACGAAGTCTTGACCATCATCATCACATATAAAAAAAACGGTCCAGACCACCATTAAAAGCATGTTTTGGTCAGAGGCGCCATTTGAAAGCAACCACCCAACAGCACGTCTATATAATGCAATGCTGGCTAAAATGTTAGCGCTGGACCTTCTCCTTTTTTCTTTCGTGGAAGGGGTGGGTTTTCGAGAATTTATGGCAACTGTATGCCCTAAATAGAAGGTTCCTAGCCGGTCCTAATTTGCCAGAGTTGCGGTTCCAGCACTACATCAAGATGTTCTGGGCGTGATTGGGGCAGCTTTGCAGAAGAGTGTTGTTCACACTATCCACCTGACAACAGACATGTGGACCAGTTGCCAAGCCGTTGATTACATGTGCATCACTGCACACTTGGTCTCTATTGCGGGGGTTTGAGACAAGATAGCTGCAAGTGTTGTCAGAGTCACAATTTTTCAAGCTACTTGGAAACATGCAACAGTAGCCATGTTTGCCATGGAGAAATCTCACACTGCAGCAAACATTTTGGAGGAGTTTAACAGTAAGGTCTTTCAATGGCTGCATCCAAGAAGGCGCATGATTGGTTATGTTTCCACGGATAATGGCAGTAATATAGTTAAGGCCATGCAGGATGGTGGCTATTTCAGAGTGCCGTGTTCGGCGCACAGCATTAACATTGTTGCTCAAGATTTCTTGAAAAAAGAAAACACAGTCAGCAAGTTACTGACCACCTGCCGAAGAATCTGCACACATTTCAGCAATTCTTTTAAGGCCCGGAAGCAGCTGAGGATCATTCAACATGACCGTAGAGTGCCAGTCAGAGGACTCATCCAGGAGGTGGCAACACGTTGGAACTCAACCTTCTACATGCTTGAGCATCTGTTTGAGCAGTATTTGGTAATCAATTAGTATGTCTTTAATGCACGGGGTGCTGCTTTAAAAGACATGAGGCTAGAGGCGGAGGAATGGGACCTAGTTAAAAGCCTGACAGACATGCTTCGTCCTTTTAAGGTCCTCACGCGTGAAGTCAGCAGGGAGGACTGTACTTTGGGCAAAGCTATCCCATTGTTGAGCATGCTAGAGCACCAACTGAAGGCGGTGTCTTCAACGTTCCGAGTTGATGCTGAAAAACAAGACGCATATCAGTTGGCGGAGAGCTTATTAAGCCACCTAGTTGACAATGCAAGGCTTAAAGCTATACATTTAGAACAACATTACATTTGTGCCACTATTCAGGATCCACGGTACAAAAAGGCCCTGGCCAGCAATACATTAATTCCTTTTTCTGAAGAAGATGTTTACAAGTACAAACATTGGCTTGCTCTGCCAGCCACTCAGTTCGAAAAAGAGCGGCAGGAAATTGAAGGAACCACCACAAGTACTACTGAAGCAGCAGGCCATCCGGCGTCAAGTTCCACTTCTGTGGTGGAAGGCAGTCAATTTCCCTCAGAGCCGTTACCGACACCAGCAACCGTATCATCACCTGCACCAGGCCCAGCCATAATATTGTTGGTAGCAGATTGGATAACTCATCAAGGGTTTGCTCGTTCCAGTGTTGATGTAAAGGCATTGGCAACAGATGGTACACAAAGTACAGCTCCCCTGGAGGACCTTGAGTGGATGTTGCAGGCCTATCTGGATGACCCAACAGAGGTCTACATTGATCAGAACCCATTGGTGTATTGGTACAGGAAAAGGACTCAATGGCCACTGACCACCAACCTGGCTATTAATTATTTGGCTTACCCACTCGCAAGCTTGTCTTCTGAACGTGTTTTCAGTGCTGCTGGTGCCATTGTAACTTCAAAAAGGACCCGCCTCTCGCCAAAATATGTGGAGAGGTTAACATTGATCAAGATAAATCAGCACTTCATACCACCAGATTACAAAATACGTGAATCCACGCAGGAAGAAGAGGACACCGACTTAGGTGACGGAAGTTCTTCTCTGTTAGCTGACCTACTCCCGGTTCAATTCACAGAGTTTGAGGACAAGCTTTACTTCCCTGACACCTAGGCATGAAATACAAACTTTTTTTTTCCGTCCTTATTCACTTTTATTATTTCTGTGTCTTTCTTTTTTATCACAACAAAACTTTAATCACAACAAATCCATCAGCAGCACTGTCTTCGTCTTATTTCCATGTTGAAGGTGCCACTGTCTGCATTCCTGAAGATCACAAGTTCACAAGTTCACAATCACAACTTAGTCATGCTCCTCTAGTATATATCCTTCTCCTCCAGACTCCCCCTATCCATTTCCCTCAAGGCAGATGGCCGGATTACGGAGAATCAAGAAACTGTCGCTTCGTAGACGAGTCCCCTCAAAAGAAGTGGCACTGGAATGACTGACTATGCTGACTGTTCCTTCTAAAATTGCCACGAGAGGCTGCCCTGTGGCCCTTCACTTAAGAATAAGATGCTGACAAAAAGTGGAGCAGGTAATGAATGATGAGATGGCATGCAACAACACTGGCTGTCTTGCTCTGATGAAAGCAATTGCTGTTTGTTTGTTGTGCATGAAATGCATCCTATGTGTTCTGTAATTATTTAATCTGTTACACACTAAATGTAACTTAAGTCTACTCTGTTTACCTTGTTTAATACAAATTGTACTTCTACTGCAGGGGCCACTACGTTGCATTTTTTAATATGAAAAATGTCATTGGACTCACTGTGTGTAGACTGACTGCATGAACAACATTGAGTTTGCCAACACCATGATGATGATGATGATTCATGATGACCAAAGTTACGTAATATCTTTACAGTCACTCACTAGGATGGGTGGATCATCCTCGTCGATTTACGGAAGAACTATGGCCATTTCGTGAGTGGCAAACAGGTAAACAAGTCAACAACAACCACGGCAGAACCAGAAATACATGGCTGTCTAGTGTCTAGTCTGTGTCAAGAGGTATGCTACATGGAGGTTGGTTCACTCAGTGGTGCCTGCCTTGACAGTCTGCATGGCCCTGGCCTGCTGTGTGCTAATTCATATCCTGGAAACAGAGACTCAGAGTAGGCACTTTAGAAATGATGCATGTATGTAATACTGTCGCCTTCGGAAAGTGAAAGGGTTATTTTTAAACTACACACTGTACCATATATTTTTCCTCAGGGTTTCTTAATAGCTCTTCCCTTTCTGTTTTTCCATCGACAATTACAGGCCAGCACTTACCTTGTGCGATGGGAAACACATTACTTACCATAGCAATCCGCAATTCCGCAATTCCGCATTCGCCAGGTGGACAGTGGACAGTGTGGTCACCAAGATTGATCGACGGAGCACCTGATGGAATGGAGGAGTACCGCAAATAGGAGGAATGCATGCAACTTCCCAATTTGACCAGGACAACTACAACATACAGTTACAGTATCCAGTTCACTTGTCCTTATCTTTTGAATAATGTTATTGTTGCTTGTGAACTTCTATGAGCGTGCATTTGCTATCTGCTTCAAATTCATCCCTACAGCTATTTGATAAGTTTCTTTGATATTTGTAAAACTAGTGTAATGTACTACTAAGTGTTTATTCTCTCTGAGGACAGATTATGCAAGTGAAATTGTGTAATTCTTGCAGCCCTGTACTGGCTAATTGTTTAGTACTAGTTAGTAAGTTGTAGTATAAGTAGTACTACTTTTCATTAACCTAACCGTCCACTTAGCAAACAACTTCATGCATGCACTTCCTTTAAGTCCCTTAAAAGATTTATGGATATGGTCGTATCGTAGATTTGTTTTTCTTCATTTGTTGTTTCTCCATGATGTGTTTTCTTTTTCTCTCTCAAAAAACTTTCCCAAAAAGCCCCATTCCCATCCATTTTTCAAACCCTAACCCTCTTCCCCCGGGCTGTGTGGTTTTCATCGAGGTGTGTGAGTAAATGACAGCAATAATTCCACACACTTGCTGGGGTGGATAAGGTCAAAGCAACAGAAAATCAATTTCAAGGCTGGTGAAGGAATCTGAGGATATATTCTTATTCTTATTCTGCTTGACACACACCCATGAGTATTTGCAAATCAAATCAGAATGTGCGCCATCAAGTGGATTCATCAACAACATCCTCCTCCTACACGTGACGGCTGCTGTGTCCTTCCCCTTCAGTACTATTTCCTGTACTAGCCATACTCCACGCAAGTAGTAGTTATATTTTGAATACTTTAGCATTGCTTAGGCTATAATTTATATAATTTATGGCACTGTTCTTGTGTACTGTACTATCTATCGTACTGTTCTAATGCTCCACTCAGGCCACTCAATGTTTCATTTTTTTTCATATGCTGCTACTGCCAGTGTGTACCACTACTACTACCACCACAACAATGACATTTCATCCGTCCAGGATTCCATAGCCAACCTTAATCGCCCTTTGTTATGCAGCCAGCCCTGTGCCCTGTGCCTAGCCCTATTCTCAAACACGAATCACAGGGGGAGGAAGAATAATGGAGTAGGAGGAGAGGAGAGACTTACGGTAGTACTAGTAAAGTAGTAGGACAATTGAATTCACAAACTCTGTCAGTGGCGGTGACTGGGATGCAAGATGGCCGCCAGCAGGCCGTAGGGGAAGGTCACTCTTTTCCTCCTCTCCCAGAGGGTGTTTTTCCCTGACCCCGACATACATTACGAATCAAGAAGAAAGCACTTGCTAATTATGTGACTTTTTTGGAATATAGCAGCAAACGAGAAAAGAAAAGAAGCGGGAAAAAAAGAACTGTTCTTGAAAAATTACAGGAAAAATATGGAGTGCTAGTAATGCTGGAAGCATTAATTAATTGGACGGCCTGGATTCAGGCTTCACCACGCTTGACCGGACTAAAGCAGACGGAATCAAAAGATAGTGTCGGACACTGTAAGATACTGCCGCTCCGGCTGGAGCAGATTGATGCAAGTTATGGCCCCCAAAATACAGAAGCTGCCGAAGGAGCACAGACAGCAACGGGATGAGGACGAGGATGTGACCTTTAGCGACCCGGGGGTGCCGGCAGCCAACCTAAGGACGAAAGCGAGGATAAAAGCGCAGACTCGCAGAGAAGCGGCAAAAGGTACAGCAACATGAAAAGAAACAACGGCGATAAGTGCTCAGAAATTAAAAGAAAGGGAGAAAGAAGCAGAAAAAGAGAAAAGGAAGGTACTCATCAGTAAAAAGAACAGCAAGGAGCAAACAACAGCCACAGATACAGCGGGGAGAGAAGCGACTCTGCGGCAGCCTACCCTATACAAATCATTTTCTCCTGTTCCAACGTAAGACCCGATTCCGACTCCGACTCCACTGCCGGTATCTGTCAGGCGGATCAGAAGCAGATACAGATACAGATGCAGGCCCACTCGCATCAGCAGATACAATCGCTCACCTCGCTTGTTGTTACAGAGGCAGCTGATGCGGGTTGGTATTCAGAGTGAGCCACGCTGTGAGGGCGGGACTGAGAGTAACGTGCAGCTGTCCGGAGCGCAGCCCATGGTGTCGGCCTCAGAGAGTGAGACGCGGAGAGCGAATGAAGCAGTGGAATTGGGGGCGGTCTAGGAGAAACACGCGAGCAATGCGGACACAATTGTGGGTACAGAAAAGGATACAGGCAAAGAGCTCTCTACTGATGTACAGGTACGGGGGAGCGGCATGGAGTAGCTCCCGATTGTTAGTGGGATATTAGTAGTTATTGACGGGGCCCTATGCAGGATTTAAGTACAGTGACCAATGGTTCCTCTCAAAACAATGGCAGCATAAGCAATATTATAAGCAATGCAATATGTGGTGATAATGTAGCCCAGACTGATAATAACATTGCCCATACTGGGGGAGATGTAACACATGTAATGGATACAATGGCAGTTGGGGCAGCTGCGGTACTAGTAGATTTGAATACTATACCATCTGACATTTAAAATACGGGGCAAATACAAACCGGAGCCAGTACTGCGCATCCTGTGCATAATGCACAGGAGTTAAATATTCCCGCACTAGTTATGGGCTCACCCAGTGATGAATGTTTCTTTACCGGGAATGACGAAGCTGAGGACGAGGATGAGGAGGAAAGCTCAGTTTCAGGTTCAGGTTCAGACATAAGTGAAGGCTCAGACACAGACCCAGACTTAGCCTCACTGTCTCCTGAGAGCCACACTGAGGACTCAGATCAAGTAGTTTCTGAAGTAGAACAAGAAACTGTTCACAGAGGACGTGCAGACCGGAGGATGGGCAAGGCTAAGAGTAGACTACGCAGCAGTGCTAAGAATTCTCTGAGCTCTCCTCAATCATTAGTTGCCAAGAAGCTTCACTGGGACTATTCGGCCACATCGCAACTATATCATGATGGAGCCAGTGGATTACACCAACCTAACCCAGAGGCAATGGGGAGAGGCATTAATTCCAATTTTGATTTGTTATTCTCGACCTTAAAACAAATTCAGGGTGAAGCTAGAGCTGAGAGTCAAAGGGCAAGACAGGCCAATAAAAAAATACAAGGCTCGCTTTGTAAAGTGAACAAACTGTACGCAGATGTGGTTGGCAGAGTCTCAGAGGCGGAGGAAAGAACAGGGAAGCTTGAAGATGATGTGGTGAAGCTTCAAGAAGCCAGACAGGAACATGAAAAGACATCTTCAGACGTGCTCTGTAAACTAGAAGACTTTGAAAATAGACAAAGACGTAATAACATAAGGTTACTTGGGGTGGAGGAAGGGAAGGAAGGACAAGATGTACGGGCATTTGTGGTTGAATTATTAAAAGGTGCATTCCTGGAAATGGACAGGTGGGACTGGGAAAATGAGGTGCAGCTTGCCCATCGGTTTCCAATGACCCAGAAAAGGAGGAATGTACCTAGCAAATCACGGGCTATTCTGGTATATGTAGGAAATTTTTTGCTACGAGAGGAAATAATGAGCAAGGCGAAACCACAATCTAAGCGTACATATAAGGATATACGTTTTTTTGCCCGGCCTGACTTCTGTCACGCCACCGTCGAAATGAGGTGGCGTATGAGACAGTTAATAACTCCATTCCAGAATGTAGGGTGCGAGGTTTACTTAATGTTTCCATCACGCCTCAAAGTAGGGGTCAATAGCCAATTTAGAGTTTTCTATTCCGAAGTCATGGCTAAAGAGTACCTCAGCTCTCTTAGAGAAAATAGGGAGCAGAACAGACAGATGGTTGCGGTGAGGGAAACAGCCCGTAAGATGTAGCAAGATGTAGCACTATAGAAGGGGGAAAATATTGGGTGTAAAAATGTGTAAATTTTGTAAAGTGTGAAAATTGTGAATATTCTTTTCTCCTTTCCACAACAGGGTCAGGGTCAGGGATAAAAACAGATAAGAAAATGGAGATTGAAGATGGGAGAGGGGGGAGGTGGGACAACCTAGGGACCTTGGCTGTCAGATATAGGTCCGCTGGACCTATTTGCCAGCATGGGGGGAGGGCATTTAGGGGTGGGCTGTCAGGGGAGGGGAAGGGAAGGAAGGGGTACAGGGCACGGCACAGTAGGAAAACACAAGGGTGAAACAGGAGATCTTGGTGAGTGGGAGAGTTGGCGGTGGGGAAGAGATACTGGCAATATGTTTAAAATAATTACAAATACAGAGAGCTCAGAATTAAAATTGTTTCCAAATTTTTTATGGATCTTTCAGCTAGGAAAATCAGTAAAAATCTCCTATGGGCACTAGACTAGTAACTTGGAATGTTTGCGGGCTGAACGATCGCCAGAAAAGGCAAAGGGTCTCTATTGCATTAAAACAGATGAACGTAGATTTCATATTTTTGCAAGAAACGCATATCATAGCCTCGCAAGTGTACTTACTGGAGCAGCTGGGTTTTCATGCGTTAGTATATTCTAGGCAAGGTGCCAAAAATAGAGGGGTAGCCATACTATCAAGAAATAAGAATTTGATAATTAGAAAGAAACTGGAAGATCAGTGGGGGAGGTGGGCACTTGTCGAATGCCTCCTTGAGGGTGAGTGAACCACCTTGGGGGTGGTGTATGGATCCACAGAGGATGACCCAGAGATCCTAGAATTTCTAGAGGTGGAACTTGCCGCTTGGGCCCCGTATCATTATGGCTGGAGATTTCAATATTAATGGGGCGGATGGATTAGGGGTAGGCTCCTTTGGTAGATATCACGGCAGGAAAAAAAGGGTACATCAAGCCTTAATCAATTTAGTAATGAATAATGTTCTTTCAGACGTGTGGAGGAAAACCAGACCAGACAAAAAAGGGTTTACATACTATTCGTCTCCACATCGCATTTGCGTAAGGCTGGATTACCTCTTTGTATCGAATGCATTACTCTTTTGTTTAAAGATAGATAGGCTCCCACGGATTCTCAGTGATCACAACCCCCTTATTTTAACATTAAAAGTGCCAACAGTGACTAGAAAAGAGAGGGTATGGACCTTTGAAAGAGGGCTTTTACAGGATGATAAATACATACAACATATGTCAAAGTGGATGAAAGGCTTCTTTGAGATCAACAGAGGAAGTGCGGCGACAGGGATGGTGTGGGATGCCTTTAAGGCAGGTGCACGCGGGGAGACTCCCAGCTTTAATACATTCAAGCGTAAACAGGAGCAGCTCAGGAATTGTAATTTGGTTAAGGCAGCCCTTGATGCTGAGGAGGAGTTGCATCAATGTGCATTAGCAGGGGTATCAGTGGATCAAGCGCTTACCAAGGTTATGAAGGCAAAAATGGACGCAGAAGAAGATATTGCGAACAAGGCAGCTAAGAGTTTTATGGTAAAAAGTGAGAGATGATATGAATTTAGTGAGACAGTAGGGCGTACATTAGCCATTCGTACTAGACAAATAGCAGCATCAGGAATGGTAAGGGAAATTAGGGACATAACAGGTGGACTACATTCAGATCCTGACGAAATACGAGAAGTATTTAGGAAGTTTTACGAGGTATTGTATGATGATCAGCAGTCTAGAGATTCTGGGGAAATAAGCGATTACTTGCAGGATATCCCAGCGGAAAGGGTGACGGAAGAGGAGGCAGAAGGGTTAGAGGAACCTCTGGATTTAGTAGAGATCAAAGCAGCTATAGCAAATCTACCCTCAGGAAAAGCGGCTGGCCCTGACCAATTGCCTATTGAATTTTAAAAAACATTCTGGGAAATACTTGAAGATTTGGTTACAACAATGCAGCAAGCCCAAACAGGGGAATCTATTCCAAAGTCATGGGGGGGAGCGGAAATTGTGATAATATTAAAAAAGGGGAAGCCTGCCGCTGAGCCGGGATCATATAGGTCGATTACGCTAATGAACACTGACACAAAAATGTATTCTAAGGCGTTGGCAACAAGGTTAGCTAGAACAATAGGAAACCTTGTGAGTAGCAATCAGCATGGGTTCATTCCTGGAAGGGGTACTACCCACCATACACGTAAGGTCATCACTTTGTTTGATGCCACGGAGGTCTCAGGGGACCCGATGGCGGTTATGCTGTTAGACGCCGAGAAGGCCTTCGACCAGGTCTCCTGGGATTATCTGTGGCATGTTTTAACGAGGGCAGGGTTCAAAGAAGGATATGTCAAAGCAATACAGACATTGTATACTGCTCCAGTGGCTTCCATACGAGTTAATGCAGGATCTACTCGGCCATTTCAGATAAAACGGGGCACGAGGCAGGGGTGCCCGTGCTCCCCGCTTCTGTTCGCAATGTATATGGATCCACTAATCCGCAGAATAGAGATGTGCAAAAGAATTACCCAATGACCACACACATGGGCCAATGCAAGATCCTTGCATATGCCGATGATGTGGCAGTGATTACATCGAATCCCACGGAGGCTATAGGTCAGGTAGAGACTGAGGCACGGAGGTTTGGACACATTTCTGGGTAAGCGTTAAACACATCCAAGACGCAGATAATTAAAAACTGCCAGGCTGACTGTAATGATAACCGAGTGGTCCAAACAGGGATGTATCTTGGAGTAACTATCACTGCCGACCTCAATACTTTAGTGGAAAAGAACATTACTCCCATAATGGCTAAAGTAAGGAAGGAGTTAGACAGACTTGACAATTTACACCTTTCCATTGTGGGGCACACCAACATCGTAAAAATGATGATTCTGCCTAAATTTTTATATATTTTTAGATTGATCCCACTTCTTTTTGAAAATAAGTGGTTTAAGAGCTGCGAGCATATGATCAACCGGTTCATATGGGCAAAGGGAAAAACAAGGAGAGCGCTTCGATTTATGGTACTCCCTCGTGAAAGGGGAGGGTGGGCGCTGCCAGATCTTAAACTTTATTAATGGGCAGCAGCATTACAGAATATGGCGGGCCTGATGGGGGGAGCAGAAGCAGAAGGGCAGGATGAATTTGGCACATTAGCTATATATGGATTGGTTATGGGGGCGGAGGCGGAAAATGTATTTCTAAAATTTACTGATGCAAGTTATTTCAAAAGGACAAGATTTAAGACTATCCTAGCAGCACACACTATTTGGAAAGCATTTGCTAAGAGGTTTGGTTTAGGGAAGTATAATGCCTACACAAGGATGATTGGTAATCCTACTCTTCCTAGTGAGGTTTTTTCTGGCACAGTCTTTAGTGTGTGCGGGAGGCAGGGAATTAGGATGCTTGGTGAACAAGTTACTTACCTTCGGTAACAATATATCTGCAAGAAAAATTAGTTAGTATTAGATTCCTTACCTTAGAATATCCCCAGGCGTCAGTCTGGATCCGGAAACTTTTGCGTAGCAGTACCCCTGCGCGTCGGTAGGCGTCGTCTGCAGGCGTCCCCTGCGGCACCGCGTCCGTCGTTGGCGTCGTGCGCCGTGATGACGTCGCTGGAGTATATAGACGCCGCCTCCGCGCGCTGACGTCAGTTCTTTGCACACAGCTTTTCCGCGCCAGAACACGCAGAGCCATGTGAGAACCAACACTGGTGCCATTGAAACTAGGGCCCTGAAAGGTGTGAAAAATAAATACAAACTTGGTGAACATTATCGGCGCCATCTTGCCCCTTTTCCAAGCCCATTCGTGCGCGTAAGCGGCAGCCATTTTTGAGCACCATGGCCTCCCTGCCCCTCGCTGATAGCCAGCGCGTCTCTCTCTCTCTTAACCTCGCAAGCATTCCCCCGCACGCTGACAACCCCCGCTCTCTCATGCCTTGGGTCATAAACCCCTCTTCAGCGCAGCTTCACCACGGAATCCCATCCTGTTCCCAGCGCGACACCTCCCCTCATTCCTTTCGTGGCCTCAAACCCTTTTGATGCAAACCCCCTTTTCCTGTGTCCCCGTTTGTCTTCCCTGTTCCCAGGCCGCCACCTGGCCCTGCGGATACTGTTTATTACCCCATACAGTAGGAAGCTTCCCCTCCCCATCAAAAGACCCCCGAACCGATCAAAGCCCCCACCCCATGAGATCCGATCAACCCCATGCATTCCGTGAATCGGCGGAATGCCCTGCTGTGCGACAACCATCACCTGTTGTGACCGGGGTGGGGAATCCAACTGTAAATGTATGTGGGAACGGGTCTGAAGGGGAGATTCCAAGGATGTTCTTTCAAGTACTAAAGTATTGCGAGAATGTGTTATGTGCAATAAAGGTCATAAACCCTAGTATAAGAGGCCAGGCCTCAGAGATGTGGTTAGAGCACCTCGTGACGATACTTGCTGTCTGAATTGATGTGTTCTCCTCCGGAGAGAATAAAATCCTCGTTTCCCGCCTTCCAGTCTCCAGCGCCTGCTTCTTCATTGATTAATATTGGTGGGTCATAGAGGCGATACCGCCGGGCAACATAAAAGGGTCTTTGGTTACCGGTTGTCTTTGGAACCCTTTTTAACAATTGGCGTCCCAAACGTGGGGCCCATCAGCGACTCGCGGATCCAGTGAGAGAGGTCCCGACGACAGAGTGAACGACTGCAACGATCGGAAGGTACCCTGTCCGATAGACCCTCGTCTGACAGCCGATCATCCGAACTTCACTGGTTCCGAACAGACCTCTCTCGAGTGATCTACGGTCCTGACTGGGAACCATCAGGAGTGCCACGAGAATTACGAAGAGAAGAGGACGATCGGGCGCTGGATTCGGAAGACGAGAAACTGTCCATGCGGTCCGGGTAAGGTCGTGTAAACACGACGAATTGCGAAAGTGATAGATAATTGAAAGTGATTGATAATTGTTGAGAAAATACTAGTATTACTTTTTGTTAATTTATTGGAGATTCACTGTCTACAAACGGAGAAACAACAGGCTCTCCCTTTATAAACAGCGAAGGATAGGTACGCACCCGTCGGACCTATTTTTCTCCCCCATTGATTAACTGTTATAGATTGTTTTCTGGAGATTCTCTGTCTGCAAACAGGGAAAAATAGGTCCCCTCTTTGCAGATAGTGAAAGGGTAGGTGACGCGAACCTTTGCGAGCCTACTTATTCTCCCCATTGACCATATTGATTTTTTATTTTTGACCTAAACATTGATTAACTGTTATAGATTGTTTTCTGGAGATTCTCTGTCTGCAAACAGGGAAAAATAGGTCCCCTCTTTACAGATAGTGAAAGGGTAGGTGACGCGAACCTTTGCGAGCCTACTTATTCTCCCCATTGACCATATTGATTTTTTATTTTTGACCTAACATTGATCGCTCAGAATTGGTTCATGAGGTATTCACTACGTGCAAACAACGTAGAATAGAAATATTCTGTCTAGTCTTTGCGCGCAGTGATAAGATAGGTAGTGCTGACTATTATCCCATTGTGATCCGTCATGCCTGTCTTCTCCCCACTGGTTAGTAGCCTGTTTAACCCGGACCGCTTATTAGAGATGAACCATCCGGCTCCGCTGGAAGGCACCCCTAATAAGGACATGTTCATGAAGCATGGATTAATTGCTATAGCCTATAGTGAGCTGTGGCATAAATATACGAAAAAGGATCGAGAAAGACAGTGGCCACTGAGAGGATCCTTTGATCTTGACAAAATAGAAACGGTAGAAATAGCCCTTCGTAGGAATGAAACAACACCTATTATGCTCGATAGTCTCGGTATGTGGCGCAAAGAAGCTGCACGACGAAGGGAAGGCGACGAATTTAGAAAAGGCGAAGGGACACGACGGACAACCCTCCAAACGTCTAGTAGGCAAAGGGAAGGGCCAGCGATGGCACAGTCCCGAGGAGTAGACATGAAAAGCGAACGGTGTAAAGGGATGTGCCGACAAGCCAACCCCGGAACACAACGACCCGAAGGTAATCCCCCGACATTACGCACAGGACGAACAGATGTAAAACAAAACCAATGTGCTTTCTGTAAATGTCTTGGACACTGGAAAGCCCAATGCCCGACTCTGCAAAGCATAGGTAAGAATGGAGGGTTGACAGAAAGGACGGACCGACAGAAAGGAAAAGGACGTGAGATAAAAACCAATCAGACTAGTGCAGACAGAACAGACAGGACCACCCCGTTTGATTATGCTAGGTGGCACAGATTTCGTCAGACCAATTTTAACGACATGTTAGAGTTCTGGGACTAATTGCTCCCTGTTGCTCCCCCACTCTGAAAAACAAACACAACTGCAGGTCAGTGTAGACAACCCCCCGTTAGAGAAAAGACTCAAGAAAGCCAAGCGTCTATTATATAACTTAGGATTTAATTACGGTAAAACACACAACCAACAGTAAATAGAATAACTAGTAGAACTCTCTAAAAAACAAACTTTACTAATAGGAAAAATACAAAACATATTATGCTCACTCCGGAAGTCTTCCAATGTAACAGTTCGATGGTCCCGCCCATCCGAAACACATAGCACGTGTGGGGCGGGGCCTGCCAGCAACCATGGGCCAAAAAGAGATCGCTGGCGAGAAGGTACTGGAGACTCCACACAGCAGGCAATGAAATGGTCTTCCCATACTGCCCTTCCAGGGATGGCGTCCCCCGGACCGCGAGTAGGGAGGGGGCGGATGAAAATGACCCCCTCCCTTGTATCTCCTGGTCCGGCCATCACGAATTTCTCCATCGAACGGATGCAGGGTGGGCAGGGAGGAAGAGGCGACGCGGACGAGCCTCTTCCACCTCCACAGGTAGGAGGCTTCCCTGCCCTGGCCCGACGCCGATGTCCTCCAGCCGGGCGACGGCCATATATTTCCGCAACACAGGACATACAACGCCCGACTGGTATATTTTCTCAGCACAGGACATACAAGACCCGGCTGGTATACTTTCTCAGCACAGGACATACAAGACCCGGCTGGTATACTTGCATAGTACAGGACACACAATGTCCGACGGGCATATTTACGGAGCACCGGACGTACAGTGGTCCCCCAAGAGTCGGAATCAGGGGTGTAGGGTGGTCATCATGTGCGCCCCTGATTCCAAGGGACAGCGTAGGATGCGCCGGGAGAGGAAGGCGGCACGGACGAGCCTCCCTCACCTCCCCAGATGAAGGCTCCACTGCTGCACCCTGGCGCCCCGAACCAAAATGTCCTGCTCCAGCAACATGATGCTCTGTCTTTCGCCATCACAAGAAGTTTTCTTCCACTCCTGATGGATACGGCAAAGGTGGCTGCCACAGGGTCTCAAAATGGCGTCTGGGCCCTCGAAAGGCGGGTCTAGGCCGCTGGAGTAACTTTGTCCGAAATTGCAACTCGGGCACTTGCCCACCTGGGCGCAAGCCCCCACCATCGACAAACATCCCCTCGACTTTGAAGATTCTACCAAAGTCCCAAGAGCCCTCGGCCCCTTCAGGCTTCCGGTGAGGAACAGTTGCATTGATCTCAAATGAAATAACCACGGCACAGCAACAAGATGGCGGTGCTCTCGTGTCTGCATCAACTTCCGTCTGAACCACCAAGGAACATTATGGGCTAACGAACTCGAGCAAGTTCCGGGTGAACATCAACATGACCCGGTAAGAGAGACTCTACTCCCTCCCTCTCTTGATTGACGGTCCACACCACCAGCCCCTCTGTTAACACAGTTTTCTTTTGAACTGCCGAAAGGGACTCTGGTCCAACCGCCAATTGTCGGGGATATTTTGCCCCTGATGCTACTTCCGGACTAAACCGGCCTCGCCCAAAATGGCGCTGGTATCAATGAAAACTAACGGATGCCTCGTGGTGTTCCTTAGCTAATGAAACTTGATGTACTAAGATATATATATATATATATATATGAACCATTGCGCACTCGATGTTAAAGGGAGGAGGGTTCACTTGGCGAACATTTAAGAAGGGTTCCGTAAAATGTTGATTTCAATGAACAATTTATTTTTGATATTTGTTGTAACTGATACATAACGTCGCTTACGATGCACACCCGCGGTTTACATCTAGGAAATGTGATTATGATGAGCTTGACTGTGTTTCCATTTATGAACTGAAATGCCCCTGATTCCTTCGTCACGCAATGACATTTTTTGGTTACTTGCAAATAATTAATTAGACCTTTTTTACATGTTCTTGTGCTACAAAATAACCCCCTACTGTATGTGCTTCCATCGACGACATGTCAGGCCAAAATATGAATTGCGCTCTCACATTTTACGTACTGAATAATTCTACAAATAAAGGTCTTAAAAAGCTATGGATAGGCATCGCATACTTTTGTAAATACGGGTATCGGTGGGAGGGTTTTTCTGTGCGCAACTGTTCTGCTCTTTTTTTAAGGTTATCCGAGAAATGGTTGTTCGGCCCTGGGTTGATGGTCGAATCGAAGGTATGATACGCTGCCTCCAAGATATGCGACTAAGCTCAGGAACTGACGTATGAAGAAGGACCTCGACTTCTGAGAATGGGTAAAGTAAAACGGTGTGATTGATAAAATGTTATAAAGACATGGTGGTCGAAGGTACTAAGGTACAGGGTTGAACGAAGAACTGATATGCCTTAGAACATCACAGCTTTGGGAATGATTTAGGGATCCCGATGGCCGGATACATCTACAAAACCGGGTACCTCGCGCTAGGCACCTCTGATTCCTCTTTTTAGCGTTTTCACTACACACGATCCTTAATGCCATCCTCGAACCTCCCCATGAACCACCTATCACATTGCCTGCCCCCATGACTTTAGGAAACCAAAAACCCTAAGGGATTATATCCCGAAGAGATAAGTACGAGTATGTGGTAAGTAAAGGACTTTTCGTGCCCATACATTTGATGTGTTCGAATGTTGTCCCCCTACCTCCCCCTTTTTTCCCCCTTTTTCCCTCTGCAGGTTACATTAGAATCCCGATTAGAGTATCATAAGGGATCTGGAACCACGTCACGCCCGATGCATGAAGACGGACTAGCGCTGCAAAACGGCACAACAAGGACGCTCTACCCAATGCACGACCTTTTTACCTGATCTAATGCTTTTCTGTCCCAAAACTGCATGCTTTCTACATCCTAACACAGACCCGAAACGTCTAAACGTTAGGTCACGCACTGAATAGCCCAAACAATACACGGTCATTCCCCATGTCACACGTGTACTGTTTGGCCTATTGTCTGTCTCTCTCTCTCTCTCTCTCTCTCTCTCTCTCTCTCTCTCTCTCACTCTCTCTCTCTCTCTCTCTCTCTCTCTCTCTCTCTCTCTCTCTCTCTCACTCACTCTTCCACCCCTCCACACTTTCCCTCTTCCTAGCAACTGACACCTAATTGGCGAACCTGGTGCACCTCCTGATTGGCCCCAAATACCACAAGTATTTGCACAAATTTGTCCTAAATAAAATTGTATCGGTACCACGTTACTACCTCTCCTTTTCTACTAAAATATGGATGAAATTTAAATTGGCCAATAGGAAAGGGACAGGTAAGACGACTAAGGTTCCCTAAATTTGACCCACTCCCAGGGAACTATTTGTCAGTGGCTTCTGTGATAAAATGCGTCTGTGGTAATGCGACCATCTCCATTGAAAATTGTCTCCGTACCCCAAGCTGTAAGAAATGATCGAGACACCCCCATCTACCCAAAATGCCCCCAGTTTGGTATCAGCTGCCCTGAACGAGAACTTGAAAAACGCCCCTTGCTCCGATTCGCTGTGTTCCTAATCGTTTTTCATAAGATCCCACCTTCCCCGAGGATAAGTTTAATAATTATAGCAAACCACCCCCCGAGTTTTTGTAGTAACCAGGTTGCGAGGATTTATATAGAAAGTTAGAAAGATGTATGCAAAGTTAAAAAAAAATTAGATCGAAAATCGAAAGACCTTGTTGCTGTAAGCCTTGCTGAAAATAAGATGTTTTGATGTAATGAAGACTTGTTTAGCCTATGTTCATCCCTCAGAAGGTTGCCTATCAGACTATGGTGAATAGCACGTTGCACTTTTTGTAAAATACAAGGCCCTGAAGACCAGCCTAGCCTTGCAAGACTCGTACTAGGGAAATGGGTCTCTGCCAGAAGAACTGACATCTACTATAATAGACATATGACAAATGAACGTAATAATCATCAAAGCGTCAAAGAATTAGCCAACAAAAGGAAGTTGTAAGGAATCCAGCAAATCCATCATCAATTGTTTATACGTAAGCCGTAAAAATCTCAAATGTAGCGAGTGCTTACCCCAGTTGCTTGGTGTTGGGAGAGGAAATAGATTTATGTAATTACCTTTTTTCCTGCAAAATCTCTAAAGACTGTCTTTTCAACACTCATTTAAGGGTATCACTGTCGGAGGGGAAAGAGACCGGATGTGGGAGCACGCGGCCTGACTGCGGATTGTGGAACATCAGCGACGGAGGCCAAGGCGAGACCACAGCAGTAAGGAGTCGCAGGACGGGGCACTGTTTCAAACAAAGCTAAGGAAAGGGCTGACCTGAAGCCCCTGCTCTATGATCAACGTGTGCCAAAAAGTCCCCGCTCTCTGAACATGGTTACGGACCCGCCTGTCGCAAACCCTCCGTCCCCCTGATCTGTTCCCGACTTGGCCTTGCTCCATCCCCTCCTCCTCCGACCTACCATAAGGACTGTTCACACCCGCACCTTTCCACCCGAACTCCCAAGTTCCTCCAAATCCTACTGAGCTACCCAGAGAAGAGTACTCCCTGCGTCAGAAGGGAGGGAGCTCCGACTAAGTAGGCCACGAACTATGTTAAATCCCAGAACGGTGACCTAGAACTCCACCAAGGGTCGCCCCCGAAGAAAAGATAAACAAAGTCTGTGGTTCTGCCCGCTACCAAGCACCTTGAAGATGATGGAAGCAACAGGAAATGCCCACCACCCAGACCCAAGAAACAAACAGATCTCACAAATCAGGAACAATCGCATTTTTTATTGCAAATCTATGCTCTGCGTTACAAAAGAAAGTGCACCTACTCCAAAACAGTAACGCATTGCTCCTATGAGGCCTGGCGAAACAAGACAAAATGTACCCCTGCCCGCAGACCTCCAACGACTCGATCCACATGAACATTCCTGTTGACAGACCGAATTGTAATCCAGGTGCTTAACAGTGCCAACAGAAGACGGCAAAAGACGACGAGAACTCTGATATTTTTTTCTATCTCTCCCAACCACCATTGGACTGACTATGCACCCGCCGTATACAAAAAGGACTTACTTATATGATAACTTACCAGTTCTTATTCTATGATCTGTACCCAACGCCCTCGCTACGTAATTCTAGTCTGATATTGCATTACGATGACTTTTTCTGCAACCAACTTAACGATGAACCCGCCTACTAAATGATGAGATTTTTCAATATGATGTTTATAATGTGATGTTTACGTACAGTTCTTTCGCCTAAGTCCCCTCTCCCTTACTTATGATCGCTGCATATAGGTGTAGATAGGAAATAGGCCAGCAAGATGTCTTGGAAATGTTAAAGGGAGGACTGTGAAAAATAAATACAAACTTGGTGAACATTATCGGCGCCATCTTGCCCCTTTTCCAAGCCCATTCGTGCGCGTAAGCGGCAGCCATTTTTGAGCACCATGGCCTCCCTGCCCCTCGCTGATAGCCAGCGCGTCTCTCTCTCTCTTAACCTCGCAAGCATTCCCCCGCACGCTGACAACCCCCGCTCTCTCATGCCTTGGGTCATAAACCCCTCTTCAGCGCAGCTTCACCACGGAATCCCATCCTGTTCCCAGCGCGACACCTCCCCTCATTCCTTTCGTGGCCTCAAACCCTTTTGATGCAAACCCCCTTTTCCTGTGTCCCCGTTTGTCTTCCCTGTTCCCAGGCCGCCACCTGGCCCTGCGGATACTGTTTATTACCCCATACAGTAGGAAGCTTCCCCTCCCCATCAAAAGACCCCCGAACCGATCAAAGCCCCCACCCCATGAGATCCGATCAACCCCATGCATTCCGTGAATCGGCGGAATGCCCTGCTGTGCGACAACCATCACCTGTTGTGACCGGGGTGGGGAATCCAACTGTAAATGTATGTGGGAACGGGTCTGAAGGGGAGATTCCAAGGATGTTCTTTCAAGTACTAAAGTATTGCGAGAATGTGTTATGTGCAATAAAGGTCATAAACCCTAGTATAAGAGGCCAGGCCTCAGAGATGTGGTTAGAGCACCTCGTGACGATACTTGCTGTCTGAATTGATGTGTTCTCCTCCGGAGAGAATAAAATCCTCGTTTCCCGCCTTCCAGTCTCCAGCGCCTGCTTCTTCATTGATTAATATTGGTGGGTCATAGAGGCGATACCGCCGGGCAACATAAAAGGGTCTTTGGTTACCGGTTGTCTTTGGAACCTTTTTTAACAATGGGATGTCCTTAACCCTAGGTATCAGTTCACAGAACGGGGAGGATGGGTGGGTCGGTAAGGAATCTAATACTAACTAATGTTTCTTACAGATATATCGTTACCGAAGGTAAGTAACTTGTTCATCTGAAAGAAACACGTTAGTATTAGATTCCTTACCTTAGAATAGATACCCCAGCAATACCAACCCCGGTGGAGGGTCTGCGAACCAATACATTCCTACACCAGAAAGTCCTGGGGGACAGAACGGCCAAAGAAGCCATCCCTCCGGACTTGATTGTCCAGGCAGTAGTGCCTCGCAAATGTGTGCAGCGAGGCCCACGTAGCCGCCTGGCAAATGTCCTGCAAGGGGACTCCCCGGCCCAGGGCAGTAGTAGCCGCCGTGGCCCGAGTGGAATGGGCCCTCAGCCCAACAGGAGGCTCCTTCCGAGCCAAAGAGTAGCACGCTTTGATGCACAGAACGACCCACCGAGAGATGGTCCGTTTATGTACCGCCCGTCCCTTCTTCGCACCCACGTAGCCAACAAACAGTTGGTCATCCACCCGGAACTGGCGTGTGCGATCCATATAAAATGAAAGCGCACGTTTTGGGTCCAGACGATGGAGCCGTTCCTCATCCTTTGAAGGATGCGGAGGTGGGAAGAAGGAAGGGAGGGTGATGGACTGCCCGATGTGAAAAGCAGAGACAACTTTGGGCAGGAAAGAAGGTCTAGTTCTCAGAACCACCTTATCTGGATGAATGGACATGAAAGGAGGTTTGACAGAAAGAGCCTGGAGCTCACTCACCCTCCTGGCAGAGGTGATGGCAACCAGGAAGGCCGTCTTTAAAGTCAGGAGATGGAGAGGACAGGAGTGAAGCGGCTCAAAGGGAGCACACATCAAGAATGTCAGAACCAGGTTCAAGTCCCACTGAGGCATCACAAACGGAACAGGTGGATACATGTGTGTGATGCCCTTCAAGAATCTTGTCACGATGGGGGACTTGAACAAAGAAGGCTGATCAGGTAGCCTAAGAAAGGCTGAAAGGGCAGAAAGGTAGCCCTTGATAGTGCCCAGAGCAGAGCCCTGCTGGGCAAGAGAAAGAAGGAAGAGAAGGACCTCAGAAAGAGGGGCAGAGAGAGGGTCCACAGCCTTTGCTGTGCACCATGCCACAAACTTGTTCCACCGACAGGCGTATACCGATTTCGTGGAGGAACGCCTGGCTGCCAGAATTACATCACAAACTTCAGGAGGCAAGTCAAATGGCCTCAACTGCCGCCGCTCAATCTCCACGCATGGAGGTGGAGGCTGGACAGGTTCGGGTGGAGGACCGTCCCCTGTTGCTGCGACAGAAGGTCCTCCTGAAGGGGCAGGCGGATCGGGGGACCGACTGACATGCTGAGTAGCTCGGGATACCAGTACCTTCGAGCCCAGTCCGGAGCCACAAGGATGACTTGGGCCCGGTCGCGCCTGATCTTCTTCAGCACTCTGGGCAGAAGTGGTATAGGCGGAAAGGCATATAACAGACCGCAACTCCACTCGCGCCGAAAGGCGTCGCCGTGCGAGTGCCGTCTTGGAAACTCCAATGCGCAGAACTGATGACATTGCGCGTTCTCTTCGGTGGCGAATAGATCTAACCAAGGCTCTCCCCATTGCCGAAAGAGGCCTTGCGCCACGTCCGAGTTCAGACGCCATTCGTGATCCATCGAGCACCGACGGCTGAGTTCGTCCGCCCTGGCGTTCAGAGAACCTGCCAGGTGTTGAACCGTCAGAGTCACGCCCTGACGTTCCAGCCATTGCCAGAGGCGCAGAGCCTCCTGGCAGAGGGTCCACGACCCCACCCCGCCCTGTTTGTTGCAGTACCACATGGCGGTGGTGTTGTCCGTGAACACCTGCACTACACTCACGTTGACAAAGGGGAGGAACGCTTTCAGTGCCAAACGAATCGCCCGCAGCTCCAGCAGGTTTATATGGAGCCGGGACTCCGCCGGAGACCAGATGCCTCTGATCTCTGCCTCTCCCAAGTGGCCTCCCCAGCCCTGGAGGGACGCGTCCGTCACAACAACGTGCTCCGGTTGGGGAAGGGAGAGGGATCTGCCTCTGACCCAATCGCGGTCCGTAAGCCACCACTGCAGTTGTCTCGCAGTGCCCTCCGAGATCAAGACGTGGTCGGACAGGTTGCCCTGATGCTGGGCCCACTGAAACTTCAGGTCCCACTGCAGGGCCCGCATCCGCCACCGGGCGTGATGCACCAGAAGGATGCAGGAAGCCATCAGCCCCAGCAGCCGCAGCGTCAACCTGACCGAAACCCGGGATAACGACTGGAAGATTGGAATCAAAGCCTGTATATCCTGGATTCGCCGTTCCGGAGGATAGACCCGAAACTGCGCCGAGTCGAGAACCGCTCCGATGAAAAGGAGCTTTTGAGAGGGGCACAGGTGTGATTTCGGCACATTGATGGAGAACCCCAGCTGGTGCAGGAGATCTGCCGTCATCTGAAGGTGGCCGACGACTGTCTGGGGCGAGCCCGCCTTCCACAACCAGTCGTCTAGATAGGGGAAGACTGAGACCCCCAATCTGCGCAGATGAGCTGCGACCACCGCCATCACTTTGGTGAACACCCGTGGGGCGCTTGTAAGGCCGAAGGGGAGCACGATAAACTGAAAATGCTCGAGGCCTACCGTGAACCGCAGGTAACGCCAGTGGGCCGGCAGGACGGGGATGTGAAAGTACGCATCCTGCAAGTCCAACGCTACCATCCAGTCTTGCGGGTCTAGAGCAGCCAAGACCTGAGCCAAAGTCAACATCTTGAACTTCTCCATCCGGAGGAAGCCGTTGACGTTCCTTAGGTCCAAGATAGGACATAGGCCCCCTTTGTCCTTCTTGGGTACCAGAAAGTAGTGGGAA
The DNA here is from genome assembly GCF_964263255.1 of Lissotriton vulgaris. NCBI lineage: Eukaryota > Metazoa > Chordata > Amphibia > Caudata > Salamandridae > Lissotriton > Lissotriton vulgaris. The sequence continues at coordinate 236,270,831 of NC_141698.1, read as the reverse complement.
TAGCAACCACGTCTTACTTCTGGCCCAGGAACGCGCTCGATGGCCCCCTTGGCCAAGAGGGCCGTAACTTCCTCTTTCAGAAGTGCCAAATGGTCCCCCGACACACGGTGGTTCTGAGGTGGCATGGCTTGAGGGGTTGTCTCGAAGGGGAGGGAGTAGCCCCTTCGGACGAGCTGCAGCACCCACCTGTCCGACGTTATTGTGCGCCAGTGGGAGAGGTGATGGCGAACCCTGCCTCCCACTGGTGTCACATGGGCCTGAAAGCTCGGACTAGGAGGATTTAGAGGCAGATGCTGCGGGGCGAGGTGTGGCCTGACCTCGCCGCTGTCCCCGACCGCCACCACGGGGGTTTCCACGGCCGCCACCGCGTTGATAATTCTGTTGCGGCACGTGGCTGGCAGCACGTGTGGGACCGCCCCTTCCTTGGCCACAAAAGGAGCGAAACGAACCCGTTTGCTGGGTCGAGAGACCTAAGGACTTGGCCGTGACCCTGGAGTCCTTGAAGCGCTCCAGCGCGTGGTCCGCTTTGTCGCCGAACAGGCGACTGCCATCAAACGGCATGTCCATCAAAGCATTCTGGACATCAGCCGAGAAGTTGGCGGATCTCAGCCAGGCGTGGCGACGAATCGCCACCGTCGTGGACATCGCTCTGCCCAGCGAGTCGGTCGTATCAAGACCACACCTGATGGAATATCTTGCTGCATCTCGGCCTTCAATCATAGCCTTGCCGAGCTTAGCCCGTACCTCCGCGGGGCATTCAGGCAGCAGTTCCGCGACCGTGTCCCACAGAGAGTGGGTGTAATGGCCCAAGAGGCACGCGGTGTTACAAGACCGCAGTCCCAGACTCAGGGACGAAAAGACCTTCTTGCCATACTGGTCGTACCTCTTCGATTCCCTGTCGGGCGGGGCCGACGGGAATGCGGTCTGGGAGGTGGAGGCTTGGATCACCAGACTCTCAGGGGTGGGGTGGGTGGACAGAAACTTGGGGTCGTCCGCACATGGACGGTGGCGTCTGGCCACGTTCCTATCAACAGGCGAACCTGAAGCGGGCCTGGACCACGTGCCCAAAAGAACGTCCGTTAAGGCCTCGTTAAACGGCAGCAGTGGCTCCTGTGGGCATGACTGCGGTTTGAGGACCTCGGTGAGGATGTTAGTCCTCACGGCCGCGACGGGGAGCTCAAGGTGTAAGGCCTTGGCAGCCCTCATCAACACCACTGAATAGGCAGCCCCCTCCTCCGTAGCCACGGTAGGAGGCGAGACAAAACCAGGGTTGGGGGAATCATCCAGACCACTGGCGTCACCCAAGTCACCTGTCCAGTCCATGTCATACTGACACTCGCGTGTCAGAGGGTCCTCGGACCCCTCCCACCCCTCTCCGTATTCTACATCCTCACCATACTCAGAGTCAACGATGTAGACCGGCTCCTCGGAGTTCACAGGCCCCATCGGCGTCGATCCCGGCGTCAATAGACCCGGCCCGACTCCGCGTCCGGATTCGGAGAGGGAATGGGGACGGCGCCGCCCGGAGCCGGCGCGGGGGTGGCGCCAAGGGTTGCCCCGATGGAATCGGCGCCGGAGAGGCCGGTTGACCAGCCGGCGTCGACCCCGAGGGCCCCTGCGGCGCCGGGATCGGAGCCGTCGGCGGCGCCGGGGCCAGAGCACCCGACGGCGTTGAGGCAGGGTCACCCGAGCCGCTAGGGCCCCCAGACGGGTTCACAGGGCCCGAAGGCGCCGCGGAACCCGCCGGAGGAGAAAGAGCCCTCATGGCCACGAGGAACGCCTCAATCTCCTCGGGGGACGCGCCTTGCCCAGGGACCGCAGGGTATGGAGCAGGCCGCGTCGGCGACTCACGCGGAGCCGCGGGGGTGGGGCCACCCGAACCCCCGGCCGTCTCGCGCGAGCGTCGGGGGGGAGTCGGGGTACGATGACGACGCCCCGACTTTTTGTGCTTCCTACCTGAGGAACCAGAAGAATGGTGACGACTCCCGGAGCGTCCGTGACGGCTCCGCGACCGCTCCCTCGAACGCTCCCTCGACCTCCGGCCGGACCGGGACCGCTCTCGACACGGGGCCGACACCCGGAGCTCGAGCAGCTGGCGGGACCGCTCCCGCCTAGCTTTATTAGTCAAGGCCCGGCAGTCGACGTAGGCGTCCACGTCCTGGTCGGGGCCCAGGCACCGGAGGCAGAGTCGGTGATGATCCGTGACCGACATCGTTCGGTCACAGTCGTCACAGTTCTTAAAACCGGGCATCCTACCGGCACCGTAGAAGATTCAGAGATCAAAAAAGATCAAAAAACTTGGTCAAAAGACCGGAGTACTGCTCTTCGGATCTGCGCTAACTGGCGCGGAAAAAAGAAGAACTGACGTCAGCGCGCGGAGGCGGCGTCTATATACTCCAGCGACGTCATCACGGCGCACGACGCCAACGACGGACGCGGAGCCGCAGGGGACGCCTGCAGACGACGCCTACCGACGCGCAGGGGTACCGCTACGCAAAAGTTTCCGGATCCAGACTGACGCCTGGGGATATTCTAAGGTAAGGAATCTAATACTAACGTGTTTCTTTCAGATGATATTTTTGGTCCACAAGGTTTGATGCAATTCTCAGAATTACAGATGAATTATGGTTTAGACAAGAGACAATTCTTTAAATATCTCCAAGTAAGAAGCTTCGTCAGCAAAAAAAGGGGGGGATCTGCTGGTTTTGGGAAAAATCCAACAATGGAGGTTGTCCAAACTGGTAAAGATTGTACGATCAAGAGGCTCTATTCAGAATTGATAAAGCTGAAGCAGGATGATTTGGAAAAATGGGTGGACAAGTGGGCAACTAGTTTAGATATAGGGAGACATCAGTTCCGCTTGTCATTGGATATGGGGCAGAAACTTTTGTGTTCAGCCTCATTACAAGCACAACACTATAAAACGTTGTACCATCTATACTATACACCCGCAAAAATTGCCCAATGGGGAGGCACTTCTGGTATCAGTTGTTCCAGATGTGGAAGTTTAGAGGCCGATCTAGTACATGTTTTTGCATCATGCCCCCACCTGCAAACAGCTAAGAAGGATATAGAGAATTTTGTAAATAAAGTACTAGGAACTGAGATTGTTTTAACTCCATCGATAATACTATTAGGAGTTAATAATGAGGGGCAGATACTAGATGGAAGCTTCATATTCTTAGCCATGGCAGTTCTGAGACTATGCATAGCTTCGGCATGGCTCGATCCTCTCTTCCCGACGTATCACCAGTGGTTAGCCAAATTGTTGTCAATATATAATTTAGAGTCTGCGATATATTCAAGGAAGGGGAAAAAGGGAAGAAAGTTGGGCAAACAAATTTGGGAACCGATTACCCGCTGGAAAGAAGGAAGTACTAGTTAATTAGAGATGTAAAAAGACAAGCTTGTTTGTATGGTCTTTTCTACTTTTTTTGTATATCTATTTTATTTATTTTCTCTCCTTCTCTGATATGTCTCATATATAGGCTGTGAGGTTTTGCTCCCCAGCAGAAGGGATATACCTAAGAATGTAATGTAGGTAATTGCATTATTTGAAACTGATTTGCTCTCTGTGTATATTGTTTCTTCTTGTTTTTTTCTTATTGTGCCCTGTACACGTCAAAAAAAATGGGGAAAAACCGAATAAAAAATAAAAAAAATCTGTGATCTGACATTATGTGCTTTGCAGCAGGCACATAAACCTTCCATACTACTTTATGAGAAAAAACTGTGACTGGACAAAACACAGAACCTTGCCAGAACTGTGTTAACACCTGGAGTTATCTTACTGATATTGTACAGCAAAAAAAAAACCTCTGTCAGTGGCACTTTTGTACAAATTTGGGCGATTAGACAATTTGAATCAACCAGCCAGTTAAGTTTCAGGAAAACAAACGTACAGTTAACCCCCCCGCCTCCCCCACAAAACAGTAAAAAAACGTGTATGCTATGTTTAAGTTGAAATAAATAATTATTTGAGCCCTAACAAAAATAAACTATCCCACAAGAAGACCTGACCCACCCCCTCCCTAACCCCAACCAATGTCCATGAAATCAGTCCACAAAAGTCCAAACCCCAACGCCCAATTCCCACCCCCCCCAAAAGTCTTTAAAAAAGGGGCAAGGGACAGTCTCTCTACTTCCGCCGGCGGTGTCCTTTGGCCAGGTGGTCAAGCTGCTCTCCCCGGAGGTCCTTAAGCAGGGCTTTCAGCCTCGCCACCTCCTGCTCAAGGTTGGACACTCGCAGGGTCAATCGGTGCACATGAGCCTTGCACTTGCAGGTACTATGGGGGGCAGCAGTTGTTTTTGCTGCTCGGCGGCGGTGGGTGGCTGCCGGACCACAGCTCCGTAACCGCTGGAGGTTTGCGCAGACTGTATGACCCAGGGGCAGCGGAGGAGGATGCAGCAGTCGTTGTGGATGTTGTTGACTGCGACTGCGAGTCATCCTCCTCCTCCTGGGCCACCAGCCGCCGATATTCGGTGACAATTGCCTCCAGCTTCCGTGCTGGGCCTGTATAGCCAACTCCTTCCTTGTTAGTTTAGAAGGAGTATCTATATGAAGAAAGAAAAACATACTGTAACCAATGCTCTTTAAGATTACACAAAATAATTCAGCAGAAAGTTGTGTCACAATAGCTCTAGCAACTTGCAAGCACAGTAGATGACATTTGTGGCATGTATCTATCTAACCTCCCACTTCGTCGGCCTCTGCTCTAACATTAGTGGGAGTTTCAGGAATTCTACTAGCACTGTATGGACTCACTACATTAGACTCAGACAGCACACCAGTCTTCTTCTTCTCTCTTGTTTAGCGAAATTGATACGTAAACTTGTGGAAGCCGGCATAATGCCAGCGCAGTCAACTTGCACCCGAGAAAAACAGACACAAGCCACGATGATACAGACTTGCGTTACTGTTGCCAGTCCAGTACATGCAGGTGGTGAAGCTCTTACTTTTCTATTACGGGTGGCACTGGCCATACTCTGTTACAAGGGCTACTGCTTAATTAATTTAATGTTCACCCTGCCCTGCCCCTGACTACTAGAAAAGGAAAATGAAGAAGATAAATAATATGATCATCTATCCCTTCAAGGATATTTGCTTACGTATGGGATGACTTTAGGTGCTTTGTTTTTGATAGAGTGAACACCGATAGGCCACACATGAATGACAGAGTTGTAAAAAAATTATTACCAGAGGTAGTGAGTGGGCCCCGTAATCGCCGGACGAAGGCACTTGTGAGTTGTGACTTACTTGACTTGATAATGTGAACTATACAATATAGATACACAATATATGTTGTGCTTGCAAACTACTGTTAGTCATGGTAGTATTCTGAAAAATTAAATTACAACTTCTACTTTCCTCAGCTTTGCTACTCTGGCACGGACGTGCAGTGTTACATGCTCTTCAAAGTAACACTCTTCATGCAGTGACCGTCTACTCTGTCTACATACACTGATGCTATCTATGAGGAAGATACCATCCAGGCATCCATCCATTCAAAGTAAATGTCAATCATTCTTCTTAATGTCTCAACTGGACAAACCTTACTTTTTCTCACCGTAAAACCTTTTATTTTTTTTGTAAACCTCCAACCATGCATCCGTGCTTGACTTGCATTTGAATTTGAACCAAAGGATATATTGCGCACACATACAGTTTCTGTTTCACCCACCCAGGCAGTCCTCTTTTCTTTCTCCTTCCACCCATCCTTGCTTCAGCCTTCATCCGGCCATGCATTAGATTCCCAGCCACCTCGGGCAGTATTCAAAAACACGTATCATTCTTTGCCAGTCATTAATTTTAACTCGCTCGTCCTTCCTTGCTTACACCCTTCTTTCCCTTTTCGTTCATCCCTTCCATCAAGTTCATCTCTGATCTGACTTCTCGATAGAACTTTCACAGCTGAGTTGAAGTCAAATTTAGAGGAGGCCATTGGTTACTCGTCAACTCCCGCTGCTAATGCTATTGCTAATGCAAAGTCAAGGGTGACTGTCTTCTACCTGGTTGACAAAAACGTTATTTATTTATTTATATGCTTATATAGCGCAGGACTCGACTCCCGAAGGGGTATCTCCGTGCTTGTGCTATAGCTAAGGTGTCTCGCAGAGGTCCAGGCTGTACCGAGCTTTAGGATGTTGAGAACAAATGTGTTTTAAGTGATTTCCTGAAGGTCTGAAAGTTGGTGTTTTGTTTCAGCGTGAGAGGAAGTGAGTTCCAGAGCGTAGGGCCTTTGTAGGATAGAGCTCGACCTCCTTGTCTGGCCTTCCTGATCTTGGGGACCTGAAGCAACAGTTGGTTACTGGAGCGCAGAGAGCGTCCAGGACTATAGGGGTTGAATTTTTCAGCTAAATACTTAGGGCCGGAGCCAAAAAGGCACCTATGTATTGTACAGCAAACCTTGAACTTGACACGTTGTCGAACAGGCAACCAATGGAGTTTGTTCAACAGGGGGCGTGAAGGACATCTGGTCGGGGCGTTAAGGGCCAGTCTTGCGCGGTGTTCTGGGCCACTTGTAATCTGCTGAGCTGTTCCTCATTGGCTGAGATAAAGAGGCCGTTGCAGGAATCTAGCCTACTGATCACAAGGGTCTGTACAAGGGTCTTTCTATAGCTGTCGGGCAGGAATGGAAACACACGCCTTAAGAGTCCATTGACCCGGAAACAGGACCCTGTTACCTGGTTGGCATGTTCTTTTAGCAGTAGGGCCTGATCTAACCGTACTCCAAGATTCTTCACAGCCTGCTTGGGGCAGGGTACCGGTCCCAAATCCAATGGTCACCATTCAGGAGACCACAGGAGATGGGCCTCCTAGAATAACATGACCTCAGCTTTGCCCAAGTTGCATTGGAGGCAGTTAGAGGCCATCCAATCAGATACCGCTCTCATACCTTTAGCAAAAGATTTTTTAATTGCGGGTGTGAGGGTCTGAAAAGGGAACAAAAGCTGGGTGTCGTCAGCATACGACACCGGGGTGAATCCGTGCACTCACAATGTCAGCCAAGGGCGCCACATACACATTAAAAAGTGTGGGGCTTAGGCATGAGCCCTGTGGCATTTCCTTGGTGAGCTCCCTGGAGATGGAATGAAGGGAGCCCAATCTGACACCTTGTGAGCGGCCAGAGAGAAAACTATCCAGCCAGGACAGGGCCGAACCTCCAATCCCCACCTCCCGTAGACGACCGAGAAGAGTATCATGTGACACTGTGTCAAAGGCAGCGGATAAATCTAACAGCACCAGAATCATGGAGCCCCCTCCATCAAGTGCCATCCTGATGTTGTCGGTCACAGAGAGGAGGGCAGACTCGGTGCTGTAGTTAGGTCTAAACCCAGATTGAGAATAGTCTAGACCTTCCGCTGCCTCGATGTACTTAGACAAATGGGTGTTCACGATGGGGCGGAGGTTGGAGAGGTCCATCCAGGGCAGTGCCGCGTTCTTCCGGATGGGATTCACCACTGCTTTCTTCCACTCTAGAGGCACCTGTCCCTCCTTGTGGGAAAGATTTATTACAGACCGAATTTCTGGCCCATACAAGGTGCTCAGGGAGGCAACCATTTTAGTAGGTAGAAAATCATCAGGGGACCCTGTTTTGATTTGGCTGATGAGGGAGGCGAGATCAGAATCATTAACTTCAGGAAACTTCATTAATGAGTTATCATCATATATTGGTGACGGGGGAGGGGTGTGAGTGGCATTGCTCCTGAGTCCTGTCGCCTTCGTGATTTTTTCATAAATCACCTCTATTTTGTTCTAAAAAAACAGAGAGATATTGTCGCAGAGAGATTGCGAAAAATCATCGGGGCTCTCACAGGCCACTGGTTTTACAAAGGTCTGTAAAATGTTAAACAGTTCCTTAGAAGAGTTACCTGCTTCGGCTAGCTGTAGAGTAAGGCAGTTCCTCCTGGCTAGCCTAATATTTTTGTGGTAGCTGGACTGAGCATCTATAAATGCTTTCTTAGTCCCCTCAGTGCGTGATTTCCTCCAGCTTTCTGCATCCCCGTTTCTCTATTCTAAGTTGTTCTGTGTACCATATCTCTTGTTTAGAACTAGGTTGCTGTTTGTGCAATTTCAGAGGGGCCAGCAAGTTGAGTGCCTCTACAAGGGAGTTGTTAAATTTGGATAGAGCGGACTCCACATTGTCTGTTGCTAAAATAGTAGGTTTCTTCCATACCCTCTGTAGCTCCTCTACTGTCACCTTATGCCATTGGCGGCGCCAAACAGGAGGGAAAGGAGGCTTTTGAGGGGGCTTATCCATGCCTAGCATAGAAAAGTCAACTAAGAAATGGTCGGACCAATTCACTTGAGTCGCAGGACGACACTGGATTTTGGAACAGTTGGAAAAAACAAGATCTAAGGTATGGCCCCCTATGTGTGTAGGGCCACTATTCTGTATTGCAAGCCCTAGGGAAGATAGATCAGAGAGCAAGGATATAGTGTCAGGGTGCGTGGGAATATCTGCATGAGTGTTAAAATCACCCAAAAGGATGAAATCTTCATTTGCCTTAAAGTGCGGGCCAGTAATTCCAAAAGGGAGAGTGTGAAACCTGAATGTGGTCCAGGAGGGCGATAAACCATCGCTCCCTTCCAGTAAATTTTAGAGGCTAGGCTGATATTGAAAATCATGATTTCCATTAATAAACAACTCCTTTGTTCAAGCACGGAGATCTTCAAGTCTTCTTCGTACATAAGAAGACTTGAATTCTAAATTTGTAAGCCTTCTTAACAGTAAAGTGTACTTGTACTGTACAACATATATACCCCTGCAGCAAGCCTACTCTGCAATCTCAATAAGTAAGGAATATAATAGCTTACCACTGCCCGCCACTACCGTGGCATCCCCCACAGCAGTTCCTGCTGGCTGTGGCACCACATCCGCCCCTGGAGTGACCACCTCCATGCTGGCCCCGGCACTGGTGGGCTGTGCCGATGGTGTTACGCCTAGAAAATACATTTAATATTTTTAGATGCCATATACACCAATCCCTATTTTGTCTAGGAATGAAAACATATGTTACTAGTATCACTCCAGTACGGTGTAGAAGAGAGCAGATTTTTCATGTTTGTTGGTGTAGAACATTTCCAAATTGTTCCAGGTTCCGTGTTTTCACGCTGATCGTGTGGTCGTGTGAGGAAAGCGCGAGGAAGACGCCGGCTGCTCTTGGCTCGGCAGCTCCGGATTCCTAGCTCGCTGCCCCCCGCAACCTCTACCCAAGTGGGGGCACGTTATCGACAGGCAGGAGCAAGGCAAGGCAGGAGCGCGGCAAGGCAGGAGCGCTGCAGGAGTTCGGCTGAGGGGCCTCGCATCAGCACTTATACAGTAGCACCATACAGCCCCAAACAGTGCACGGATCCTATTTCATCCCACGTAGGACGCAGCAACACGCCCAAAACAACAGCGGCAGCAGCGCATGTGGGCTCAGATCTGCCTGAGGGCCGTCTGGGCCGTTTTGGGAGACCACCGCAGCAGTAATCAAGCTTGGAAGTAGGGAAGTGGTAAGTGGCAAGTTGCAGCGAGTGTGAACGGCCTATTAAGACCAGGTGCGGCCAGTGACTGCTGTGCGCCCTTCTTTCCCTGCTCGTCCCTCTCCCCAAACTTTCTCTTTAGCCACTCACTGACTACCTTGTCCTGAATCATGTTGTTGGGCGCTGCGGAGAACAGGAGTCCCTTTGGCTTGCTGTGACCGGGGCTTTTTGCTGGGACGCCACAAGCGCTGCACTCGAGTTCCCAGAGTGTAGCTGGACGCTGATTGCCATCTCACCGCTGCGGGACTGCGAGGCTTGGAAACAGCTGTAGCCTCTTCCCGCAGCGACCACGCCCCCTTGATTGCTGAGGGCTATAAGACCAATTCAGGGCTCTCCGCGAAGCGGAACGCGTGCGGGACGAAGCCCGGACTAAGGGCGGACAGGCCGTGACTGGACTGGGCACGTTATACTGCCCCTGCGGAATACGATTTGCCCGGCTGCAGTAAGACTATTTGTTCTTGAATATATTTTCATCTTGGTTTCACTTGTAGAGTAATTCCTGTGCTCTTTTATATTACTAAACGCTCTTATACGAGTACATTTTAGCATCTCTACTAACACAACTGAGGATGCCAAAAAAGATTCCAGTTGCTGGGGGAAATACTATGGACAATTACATGGTACATGTAGTATCAAAGATCAACAATGAAAGGAGACATTCATTAGGTTCAAGCCAATCCCCTAATCTTTCCTCCCTGAGCCCACCTCCAAATTCACCATGGGTAGAGATACCATCGCAGGATGTGGGAAATGAAATCCCAGATACAGACATACATGATAGTGGGACACCAAATCAGAGCGTTCTCATAGAATCTGACCATGACATAGCCCAGGATAATGACACCGAATCCCAGGCAGACGATACAGAACAAGATCTCCTTGTGCAGGAGGGTGCACAGGTAAATATCGAAGATGTAGACCCCCCTGTTCATGCCCCAGTTACACGGGCGTTTAGAAAGTGCAGAAAACCACAAATGCACCGGGGTGGATCTCATTCTGGGAGGAAGAGGGCTGTGTCGCCACCGAAAATTAAGGATAAAAATAGGGGGAAAGGAGATGATGCTGTGAAGCAAAATGTGGATGAAGAGTTCCTATCCAGGATAGCTGACATGATTGAATTTAAATGTAAAGCACTCATTAAACCAGTAGTGGCTAAACTAGATAAGCTGTCTGCTGATGTAAAGAAATTAGGCACGGATCAGAAAAAGATAGTGGAAGAGGTGACAAATATATCAACTATAGTCACAAATTTAGCTGCTTCTACAAAAGAGCGAATCGCGTTAGAAACGGAGGGAGTCATAAATAATATACATGCCAACCCCACTGAACAGACCCCAGTAACAGCGCTTAATCAATCACTGATAAGAGAGGTTCAGCCCCCAAACCCTCCAGTATCGACCATACTAGGTACAGAAGCAGATACATCGCATTTCATAGAAGATGCATCACCCCTAGTGCTGGTACTGGCAAATGTCCCCCCATTAGCAACAGGTCAATTAGAATCCCCCACAGCACTGACAAGTAAGGCCCTGCACTGGCTGTCTGGTAATATGCAGTTGGCCCCCTGGGGGAAACAATAGCTAGCAGGAGACATTAAATCAGCCAGAAGGGTATCCTGGATAGGGCAAAATCCCAAAAAATGTAAAGGTGACTGTATAGTTTTAAACCTTACAAACTCCGCTGTATTACCAAATATTCTATTAAACATTCTCCCGCCGCAGCGTAGGAGAGGTACCATCGTTCCACTCACCTTAGAATTTTTTGGTAAAAAAACGCGTAGTATGACATACCCCAAGCTAACCTATACCCACACTAGGCCAGTATGGCCAGGAACAACAAATGGCTGGGGCCACGGTGCCCTAACTAACAACTGGGGGTATAATTTAGACAGATGGGATTGTCCACAACAGATACACCAACAAGAACATCAATACCCTAGCCATTTTAACAACCGGTTTAATATCCCCATTTCTAACAGGTTTGACGTCTTCTATGATCAGGGAGGGTTGGAAGGGGTTGAATGACTACTTGATACATCACTTAACCCTGCCCATAATGTTCGTTCGCAACGAGATGCAGGACTAGTAAAAGATGTCCAAGTACCTGTATTGCAAGGTCCTAATGTGGTGATGATGGGTTCTTTGGCCCAGACTAACGGATCAATAAGTTTATATAATGTAACAAATCCTGCCCCTATCCTAGTTCCTACTAGATATAATTCTGCAGAAGCACGGGCAAGCTGTAGTATAGGTCTAATGCCCCCTATCCCAGGCGAACACGAAAATGTTGATATAACACAATGTCCACCACAAATATGTAATGAAAGTCTAATATCTTGGAACATAGCCGGGCTCCATGACAAATTCAGTGATAATGGTTGGCTATCTTTTGTTAAGGAACATGCGGTAATATGTCTCCAAGAAACATGGTTGGTGGAAAAAAATGTACACATTGAGGGTTATCAAAGCTTTTTTATTCCAGCAGTTCCCTCAGCTAGTGGTAGAGCAAAAGGGGGTTTGGCAATTTATGTTAATTTGACTCTTATATGCCATAAAATCGAACATTACTCTGGTAATAGAAATATCCAGGCTTTAGAGGTAAAGAGGGACAAAACAAAGCTTATACTGATTAACTTTTATAATGCAGTGAACCGGTCCGGCGAGTTTAACATACAGCCTTTATGTGAATTCTTAAGGGAAAATGTCGGATCTTTGCCTCGCCAAAAAATAATAGCAGGTGATTTTAACACACATCCATGTGGGAATCCTGGTGAGACTACTGTTGGCCAACTGGGTTGTAATAGCCTGGAAGGATTTCATTTTTATCATTCGCGGCGTGGAACAGAACTAAATGCGCTAATGAATGAAAATAACCTTATTACAGCAATGTCCACAGTTTCAGATCGAACTCTCTTCCCTATTCCCACATTTAAAGGCCATGCAACAGGTTCATATATAGACCATATTTTATTATCAGCAGACCTTGTTAACGTTGTTCAGGACTAGTGCATTCAATTGAGCATTTACAGCGACCATAACCCTTTATGCATTAAAATGGGTGGGAAAACATTTGAAAAACGAAATCCACGTGTGGATCGTGGCTCCACTAAATGTATAAACAGAAAGCGTCGCTTAAAATGGTCAATGGTGGATTGTGAAAACTTGTACACCTCTATTAATAATATGTGTAGCCCTGAATTTTCAGTATGTATATCTCTGGTATCAGCACCACAACAAGTTTTAGCATCTTTTAAGGAGGTTGCCAAAAAAGTAGAGTCACTGTTAACGGTACCAGTCAAAGGGAAAGTAAACCTAAATAATAACCCAAAGTGGTTTGATAAAGATTGTTCCAAGGTTAGTCGTGAGCTCAAGAAAGCACTAAAAATAAAACCTAGAGATCCGATGCTTATTAAGGATATGCGGTCCAGGATTAAGAAGTCCCTCGCAAACCGCAAGAGAGTGGTAAAAAAAGGCATTTGGGAGACCTTGCTAGATCCTGAAACACTGAAAAACAGCTCGAAGTTTTGGGACATCATAAACAAACCTTTATTTGATCAATCTTGTAATTCCACTGTGGGTACTAATATCCCAGAGTAAGAATGGGTCAACCATTTTAGTTCTATTTTTAAAAACAATGAGTCGCAGGCAGAACACATTCTAGTTGAATTAAAAGAAAATTTGTTGCTCTTCTCAATTGATGAGGTTGTAAAGGGAATCGAAGGGCTGACAAACAACAAGGCCCCAGGACCGGATGGTCTCCCACCAGATCTTTTTAAATCCCGTATAACACTTTGGGCACCAGTTCTCACATCCGTACTTAACGCGGCTGTGACTTGCGGATGCCCAAAGTCATGGGGGGTATCAACCATCGTGCCCATGTTAAAAAAAGGCGACCGTAATAGCCCCCTCTGCTATAGGCCAATATCGTTAATTAATTCTGTTGCCAAAGTAGTGGGGGGAGTAATTTTAAATAGACTGGTCACATGGTCAGAGGAAAATAATATAATATCCCCAATCCAATATGGATTTAGGCCTGGTCTCTCTACGATTTCCCAATGCTTAAATTTATATCTAATCATAGGGAAGTATACCAAGGCCCGACAAGGAACAATTCACATGGCGTTCATGGATCTTTCCTTGGCTTTCGATTGTGTGAGCCGTGGGAAGCTCTGGGACGCCATGGCAAAAATGGGTGTGGATCAGAATTTAATTAACCTGCTAGAAGATATGCATTCCGATACGAAAGCGAATGTTAGATACACACAAGATCTAAATGTGACAAAAGATTTTGGAGTGTACCGGGGAGTTCGCCAAGGATGCATTTTGGCCCCGTTCCTTTTTAATTTATATATAAATGAATTGGAGGAGCACCTTTTAAGTACTAATACAGATTATCCGTACATTGGCCGTAAGGGACTGCCGATTCTGCTTTATGCGGATGACGCAGTCCTTTTATCTAGAACCGCCAATGGTCTTCAAACCTTACTAGAGTCCTTCTTCATCTTTATGAAATCCAGAGACCTAAGCATAAATAACTCTGAATCCTTCGTAATGAAGGTAGGCCAGGGAAATAAAAAGCCAAATCGCCTAAATGTTAATGGAGTACAAATCCCTGTAACAAATACATTCTCCTACCTTGGAGTCCTGTTCGACCGTCAACTGAACTGGGGACCCGTAATACAAAAAAAGAAGGGATAGGTAATCAGGGCTAATGCGGCTATATTTGATTTCTCAAGAAAAATGGGATATAGTCCAGTTGCTGCATTACTCCAACTTTACCAGGCCAAGAGTGTTACTATGGCATGCTATGGTAGTGAGATATGGGGATACGTCCCTCTGGGAGCCCTAGAGATAGTTGAAAACAACTTTTTAAAGCAGCTACTAAGGGTGCCCAGGGGAACGGCAAATTTTTCTGTGCATGAAGAATTGGGTATTCCTTTTTTATGCGATAAAATGGCAGTAAATCCCCTAATATGTTGGTTAAATTGCTGGCTAAATGATAATATACCACTTACACAGCTTATACTGAGAGAAGCACTTACTTGGGAAAATAGGCTGAAGGTTCCTTGGATAAAGTATCTGAGCAATTGTTTTACCGATTTAGGCCGACCTGAACTTTTTTTATTCCCTGAATCTATTACCAAACTAGATGTCATCACGGTTAAGAAGGCTTTTATTTCTTCCAGATACCAAGATAGGGAGACATGTGAATTAAGAAAAGACAGTGTACGAAATCATGTATTAATAAAAACTACCCTGCTCATGGAACCGTACCTAACATGGCCAATGTCTAGTTATGATCGCTTTTTATTGACAAGGTTCAGGTTCAATCTATTTCACTTACTTTTGGCTGTACCCAAAGGATCTCCTCGTGGACAAGTGTTGCCGGCTTGCGGCTGCGACGATAAGTCTCGGCAAGACCTGGCACACTTCTTGTTTTTCTGTCCCTTTTACGATATACCGAGAAAGTTATACTTAAAACCTTGCCTAAAAAAAATGAACTTTTCTCAATTTAGACCAGCACTTTATTACCTTCAGCTGCTAAGAAGTGATTGCACCCTGTATGTATGTAGTTTTTTAAAACAGGCAATGAAATTTAGAAATAGTATGGAAGGATAATAGTATTGTTAATTGAAATGATATTTTTTTAAGATCTTTGAATGTTCTTATTTATTAACTTGAATGTCTAATGTGCCTGCAACTTTTGTGAGTATTTTTGTCTTGTTAAAGTCATTTTTTTAACTGGCTCTTTTTTAATGATAAAATGCGTTAATATATGTAAAATGTAAAATGCTTTTATGGTTGTCAATAGAAACAAATGAATAAAGTTTCTTGACTTGACTACTAGTATTACATAAACAAATTTAATAATTCGTGACTCTCTAGTCTAAACTAAAAATTTCCCTTTCTTCAGGGAAGGGTATTTTTTATTTATGCTTAGCCATAACATGTGATGCTACACTTTTTGGCACAACTGATGAATGCTTGCTGTTTAACACGCACCATTTTTCTCATAACAGATAGGAGCTTCCCTTCTACGAACAAGAGCTAGATCGTATTTATGTTAGTCGGAGTCATCATCATCACCACCAAGACTTTAAGTTCCAACCAGGTGAGGGGTCTCCCACAATTACTGTGTAAATCAACCACTGTTCAGTTTTCATGACTTCACCGTTTATCTTCTATGAATTTAATTTTAATAAATGTTTTTAATGCACAATTGAAAATTTACAGAGTACACAAAGAGCTAGTTGTTTTACTTTTAATAAAGCTTTAAAACTTACATAGACTCTGTGGTTTCTGGTCATGAGTGAGTGAGCGAAAGGGTTTGCAATTTGCAAGCATGAGTCCGTGACTCTGAGAGGTCGAGACTCTGACTCCGTAGTCTTATGTTCTGGGTTGTATAATCATTGGGGATCATCACTACATTCGGGAGCTAAATAATGACTCTGACACACTAGCTAGTCAGTAAGGAGATTGGGGGTTCAACTTCTGTTATGACTGAGGGATATGTGGAAAGTCTAACTGCGCCTATTATCACCAATGCCCTATTTCTTGTCCATAGTTCTGTATGTGCAGAATAGTCCCTGCAACAGCAGTAGTATGTCATCCTATCCAATCAAAAAGTAAACTAGTATCTTATTCTTGGTGGCCATTGACATTTTATTGTTGGGAATTGTCAAAGCATAAACAATTGGAAGACTTCAATAGACATTATGGACAACCCAGAGGACGGCACTCAGTGCCTAGAGCTATTGCTGAATAGGAGTTTTGTTTAACACCTTTTGCCAACTATGCAAGCTTAGCTAGCTACACAGACAGACTAATAATAATCTAGTAGTAGCACAGAGAGTCATAGTAGAGGCAGGATAAGAATTTAGAAACAGTCTACAATAAGATCAAAGACGATTTAGGAAAAAATAGAATTATGAGGAACGTTTGGGTTAAATAGGTGCTGTAAAAGATAGGGAAGTATAATTAATAATATTAACAGGAAAACGTACTGGGGCCAGCAGAGGAGCCCTCGGCAGACCTATCCTGGCCTTCCTGCTCCGCCGGCCCCGCTACCTCCTCCTCTGTCCTCTTGCCCCTGGGGGGAGCTGATGTACAACATGAAAGAAAGACACAAACATGGATGATTGTTGTCAACCAAATGAAACATTTAAAAAAAACAATAACAAATTATTTTGGGGAAATAGACAACAATTGCACTAAATGTATTGACCTATCTGACGTGGTCTACTAGGATATTAGTATTGCTGGATTCGCGGACCGTCTACTTGGAAAGTTTTGTAACTCACTAAACCAACTACAAAAAGGTTCTACTAGGACTAGCAGGCAGCACTCCGCAGCACGCGAAGTGACAGACACAGTCCGTCATGATTGCAGACCACTAAAAAGTTTCCTTATAAATAACCACTCATTATGTACTCAAACTATCAATCCACCACCACTATCTCTTCTTAGTGGCAGGAGTACAAGGGAAGGAATGGACTTGAGTCTCTAGTGTCTAGCATTATGCAGTTCTGTAAAGTACACGCATACATAATCACCCAGGCCAAATGAGCACAAAATTGAAAACAAGTAAGCATAGTAGCACCGCCAGTGAGCAGGCGAGCACCTGCAATCACAGAAGCTTTTGAAACATAATTTACCTGCAATGTAATCGGCAGCATTCTTGCTCTTCGGAAAAAACAAATATTTGCAATATAACACAGAGCAGGAGAAAACAAAGTAGTGATTAAATAGCTACTAGTACTCACCAAGCCAAGGGATCTCGACGCCAAGCAGGTAGAGCAGGTCTTGTTCCCGGTCCAGTATGTCGGGCCACCGGTGCGTCGCCTGGTTGTAGGTGCGCTGGACCCCAGACTCCCCATACATGGCCCGGCACACCTTACCCCATAGCTGACGACGCTCCCGGAGCCCGTACCCGGTATCGGGCCTGCCGCAACGGTCTTGGAGAGGTGGCGCTGGACCAAGAAAACCAGTGCGGAAACCTCCACCGCGCTAAAGATCTCCCGGGCAGTTACTGCCTCCCCCCTTAAGTGCCTGCAAGGGAGCCAGCTACGGGGTGCGGGACCCTTCCCCTTCAGGTTTATGCCGGCTCCCTTTGCCATGATCCTGGACAGTTAAAGGAAAATAAAATAGGAAAGAAAAGGGAAAAAGTAAATAAAAGAAAAGAAAGTTTAAAAAAGTAGTTTTAAAGTAACCAAAAGTAGAAAAAAACACAAAATATAGATGTACAAAAATAAAGAGATAGATATTGAGTAAAAAAGGTTAAAAAAAAGTTCAAACAAACAAAGGATTACAAAGATTAAAGGAGGATTGAAAAAGTATACCCAGAACCATAGCAATGAATGAAAAACAAGATGGCCGCGCCCATTGCGACCGCGTGGGTAAGTTTGCGCGATATTTCCCCCGCGAGCACGCAAAAACTGACGCGAACAGGCAATTGCGCCCCGCACGTAGGAAATGCACAACGTGAGCATGCAACTAGCGCCCGGAAACGGAAATACGCAACGCGAACACTGAAAACAAGATGGCGCGCCCATGTACGACCGCATGGGTAACTTCGCGGTACCCGCGCTGAAAAAACCCGCGGACACGCAAAAATTTCAAAAATCTGCAAATTCGTAGATTTTGCGGACCGCAAATTTGCGCAAGTTCACGTACCGCGAATTCACAAATATCGCCCATACTTAATAGACAGTCCAATTCCATTGTTTGGTTTAAAAAAACGCAAGACAGTGGTTTTGTTAAATGTTTAATAGGAGACCAACATAGGTAGGATTACATGATCTAAACCAATTTTTGGACGAGCAAATGTTTTCCTGTTTACCACACAGACAGTAGGTGCCTGGTCTTTCTACTGCTCCGTAGTGCTCTGGTAGGATAGATCGTTTTGGGATTATTATATTACATTCACTGCGTCACATAAAGATGCTAGATGAAGTGGATGCAAGGTAAACAGCAGGGGTCAGAATTCATTGGTCAGGTAGAGGCATTGCCACCTCTGCGAGGGAAAGGCTGATATTATGACCATTACACTCTGGCATGCGGTGTCTGTACATGCAGGCTACAGCTGCTTCTCCCATTCGAAAGAGATTGTATTTATGGGCACGCCTCTTTTGTAATCCATGGCAAGTGATTACACATGCAATATAAAATGGTTAAAACGGTGTTTGTACTGTTTGTGACTTGAACAAAAAGTCGGTCTTTTTAGATAAAACGTTAGTTCCGGGTGGTTCTGTGCTGTTGATCTCATCTCACTCTCCTGGCACAGCCATACGATGATCAAACCAGTCATGCTTGTAGGAAAGAGGGCTGTCCAGACCCCACAAGGAGTCTGGTAGCTGGAAGGTTTCCCACTACTGGGGTCTTTGGCTAAAGCTGTTGGCAAGTGGAGGAGTTGCTTCCTCATGATGGCTGTATGGTGTGCTGGCAGAAGCAGCACTTAGGTTAGCAGGACTGCACTTGACAGGAGTAATGGTGATGAGTAGGATTTGATATAGGTAAGGTATCGAGCTTCCTCTGCACCATTTTGCTACATATTGTAGGCACCCTGTGCCCTTATTTTCATACTCCCATTGAGCCTCTCTGCTGTCACAATTGACTCAGTGTGATATGCATAATGAAACTGGGTAGAATCGCTAAAGCTTTGTGAATTTTTGAACCAGTTTCTTTGTTCATCCCCGATCTGAAACAGGATTTCAAATCAGGGAATAAAGTGACCGGGGCTCAAGGATGAAGTCAAATTGCGTGTCAGCAAAGGGTCCCTATTGAGACGAAGGGCAGATTGGGCTCTTTTAAAACCTTTGACTACATTGTTGACATGACAAAAGGCACCTGCATGGCAATACTGCTAGGCAGTGGAATGGTAATAGGGTTTAGGCCAGTGGGTGCCTACAGCATGTATCATCCTGCTTCTGAGCAGAGCAATAGAGTTATAGCAAGCTAACTTTGAGAGCATTCACTCCCCTATTTGTCTTGCCATACTCCATTATTTATTATTTAGGGAATTATAGAGCGCACAGCCACCTCCAACGGAGGTGTCCCGTCGCTAAGGCAGTTGACTAACAAAGGGTGCATACAGAATTAGGAACAGTTGAAGTGCCAGCTTTTCAGAGCTCGCCGGAAGGCTGGTTCTAGTCAAGTGGAGACGGAGCGGCATGGCGTTCCAGAGTTTATTGTTCCTTACCGCGAATGCCCTATCACCTGTCCTCGCCTTTCGAAAGCGGGGGATGGTGAGGAGCTTCATGTGGTTGGATCGCAAGGCCCGGTCATGTTGGTAGTGTTGGAGTCTGACTTTCAGGTATGCTGGGCCTCGGCCGCTGGTGGCTCTGTACGCCTGGGTGAGTGCCTTAAATTCTATACGCCTGATGACGGGCAGCCAATGCAGGATTCTCAGGTGCGGAAAGATAGAGTGACGGTAGGGTACTTTGCAGATTAATCTAGCAGCTGCATTCTGAATCATCTGCAGTCTACAATTCAGATATGCGGGGAGTCCCAAGTAGAGGCTGTTAGCGTAGTTCAGGGGAGATGTGATTAGGGCGTGAACTACCGTCTTCCTACTGTCTAGTGGGAGGAAGTGTAGGTATTTCCTCAGAGTTCGCAATTTCCCAAAGCAGGAGGAGGAGACTTGCAGAGTCTGGGATTTACAAGAAAGATCGCTATCGAATCTGAACCCCAAGTTTCTCACCGAGTCTACTGGCTCAGCAGGGGGATTCAGTTCTAGTGGCCACCAGAGAGCAGCGAGTGGAGAGGCCCGCTGGTTGAAGAAGAGCAGCTCGGTTTTATCCAAGTTCAGCTTTAGGCAATTTTGGGTCATCCAAGCCAAGATGTTACTCAGACAGCTTATGAAGTTGACAAAGGCAGCCTCCAAATGTTCTTTAAAAGATAACAGAAGCTGGGTGTCATCCGGTTAGGAGATCACCTGCACCTCTAGAGATTCAACCAGGGCTGCAAGCAGTGAGAGGTAAGCATTGAATAGGAGTGGACTCAATGCAGATTCTTGGGGAATCCCACACACCAGGGTTTTCTGGGAAGAGACAAATTGACGAAGATGAACATGTTGTGACCGGTTCTCAAGGAAGTACCGGATCCAGGACAGGGCCGTGCCCTGTATTCCCAGGCAATTTAATCTCAAGGAGAATCGGATGGGCCACTGTGTCGAAGGCCGCAGATAGGTCTAGCAGCACAAGCATTGCTGTGATGACCTAGTTCATCTGCCAATCCGTTCAGTGCTGCCAAGCCAGGAGCCCTCGTCCCGGGGGGTCCCAGTCCGTTTCCTCGTACGATCCGGGATATTCTGCTCAGCTCTGTCCCACAAAGTATCCAGCCAGTCATTGGCCACCGCAGGGCTAGTGAAGAACTATGCTTTCCCCATATATTGTATTCTAGGTTTCGCTGGAAACATGAGGCTATATCGCATGCTGCTGTCCTCAGTCGTTTTTTTTGTCCAGAAATCCTTCTGTAGGTCTTGTACCCTGCAAGTATAGTCCGGGAAGATCTTGATGACTTGACCATTGAACATAGGTTTGCCATGCACCCTAGCGTGCTGCAGAATCGCGGCCCGGTCCCTGAAATGAAACAATTGAGCTATGATTGTGCAGGGTGGAACCCCGGAGCGTAGGGGCCAGCGCCTTATGTGCCTGCTGAATTGTGAAAACGTTTGAGAGTCTTTTGGGGCATAAAGTGTTCACAATCCAATCTTCCAAGAAGAGCTCCATAGATTCACCCTTACTTTTTCAGGAAACCCCACAAGGCAAATATTATTCCTCCTGGAGCGCCCTTCAGCATCCTCCACTTGCACTTCCAGGCATAGGGACTATGTCCACAGTTCAGATACCATTTTTTATAAGGGACTCACCTCTATACATACTTTTCAGTGTCCGTGACCCTGTCAGAAATTTTGCGAACATCAGCATGGAACAATCCCATTTCAAGCACCACTGTGTTTATCTTGTCAAGGGTAAGTTTCCTTCATCCCTTGATCTTGGCCAGTATCTCTGCCACAGTTGGAGCTCCCTGCTCCTCCATTGGGGCCTGCAGTGTTGAGCCCCTCGTTGCTGTATAAGACTGCAGTGGTTGTGCATAGTTGTCGATTTTGTTGGCTTGAACTGACTTGGCCATCCTATCTTTAAGCATGGCAAACTTATGATGACTCGCCTTCAACAGAGGCCAAAGAAGCCGCGACAAGGCTAAAATTCCCAATCACAGGAGCCCAGGAAGTGGCCCATACACAGCCAGGCTCTCGCCACCATATTAACTCTGCGTCAGGGGTTGATAAAATGCAACTGGGCCGATGTCTGGGGCCCACTGTTAGACCCCCGTCCACACCAGGACAGCCCTGTAAATCTGCACCATGGGGGAAGGGGTCCCTAAGTCAGTTCCGCTGCACATGCAGCCCTCGATTATGGCCCTGATTTATTTATTTATTTATAACACTTATAGAGCGCGCTGTTACCAACGGTGTCCTGGCGCTATAGTGATAACTCCCTGGCCTCAAACCTCCTGACTAATTAGTGAACAGCCACGTTTTCAGACTTTTCCGGAAGGCCAGCAAGTCCGTGGTCTGTCTCATAGCCGTTGGTAGGGCATTCCAGGCGGTGGCTGCCCCTCGGACAAAACTTCTGCCCCCCCAGTGTGCTTTCCTAATGTGTGGGGTCCTAATCAGCCCCAGACTGGCCGACCTGAGATGCCTACCCGGTCTGTACCACTGGAAATGCTGTTGTAGGAACGATGGGCCAAATCCATGGACCGCCTTAAAGACAATGCACAATGATTTGAACATTATCCGTTTCCGCACTGGAAGCCAGTGTAGCTTCACCAGTTCCCGGGAGACGGAGGCAAACTTTGGTAGGCCTGTGATGAGACGGGCTGCAGCGTTCTGCAAAACCTGCAGTTTGTTAAGCAGCCCCTGTTGTGCCTCCAAGAATAAACTATTAAAATAGTCGAGGCGGGATAGCACGAGGACCGTCACCACCGTTTTCTTGCACTCATCCGGTAGGAAGGGGAGGATCTTCCAGGTGATTTTCAGCGACCAGTGGATGTAAGAGGTAAGTGCATTTACTTGGGGTTTGAAGGAGAGCTTGTTATCAATCAAGACTCCCAATTTCTTGACCTTCTTTACAGGAGTGGGGAGAGTCCCCATCTCTTCGGGCCACCACTTAGGACTCCAAAATTTAACATCAGAGCCGAAGAGTAAAACCTCAGTTTTGGACGAGTTCAATTTTAGGCAGTTTCTAGCCAATTAGGTGCTGACTGCTGCCATACATTCATGAAACTTGGAGGTCATGCCATCTTCTCTCCTTGGAAGCAGTGATACTACAATCTGAGTATCATCTGTGTAAGATGTTAATTCAAACCCGTATGAATGGATAACCGGGGAGAAAGAGGAGACATATATATTAAAAAGGGTGGGGCTTAAAGAGGATCCCTGGGGACCCCCCCCGGGAAGTTCGAATGGTCTTGACTCGAACTCTCCCAGGGCCACCACCTGGACCCTGTTAGTAAGAAAGGCTTTCAAGATGCTCAGGGCCCTCCCCTGGATCCCGCAGTCCTCCAAACGGTCCACCAGAATACTGTGGTGGTTGTCCGTATCGAAGGCCGCGGACAGATCGAGGAGGACCAAGGCCGCTCGGCCCCCTGCATCCATCACCTTCCTAATCTCCTCGGTCGATTTGATCAGGGCAGACTCGGTGCTATGTCCTTCCCTAAATCCATGTTGCGCTACGTCTAGGCCATGTGTGGCTCCCAGGAAGGCGCAGAGCTGAGAGTTCTTAACTTTTTCAATGAATTTAGCTGGCAACGGTAGTCTGGCAATAGGCCGATAATTATTGGGATCGGCGATATCCAGTGTGGGTTTCTTTAACAGAGGGAGAATTGAGGCCCGTTTCCAGCAAGCTGGAAAGTCCCCTGCTTCAAACATCTGATTGAAGAGATTAGCTAAGGTGGCGGCTATAGGGACTGCCGCCAGCTTCGCCACAGGCGCCGGGCAGGGGTCATGGGGTGAACCTGATTTTATGGCATGCAGCTGTTTTTTAATTTCTTCGGAGTTTACCGGGCCAAATGCTAAAAATTTGGCCTCCTGTTCGTCAGCTATGCGGTTCCTGGGTGTGACTTCTAGCATGACATGAGGCTCAAGTGAGGTGAAGATGTGTTCAACCTTGCTTACGAAGAACTTGGCTAAGTTCTCACAGAGTTCCTCGCTAGGTGGAGTAATCACTGGCTTAGGGATAGCCAGGCTTGAGACCGTATTGAAAAGTTCCTTGGGCAAGTTCTTAGCCCCATTAGTATGGACGGTGAAGTATGTTCATTTGGCCTTCTCGATCTTGTCTTTATAGATCACCTGGCTAGATTTAAGTTTTTGTTTGTCTATCTCGTGATAGTTTTTACACCAGGTCTGTTCGAGTTTTTTGCATACCAGCTTGAATTCTCTGAGCTCGTCGGATAACCAGTGGGCTGACGGAACGGTGCGGGTAGGGCGACAATGTTTTGGTGGGGCTAGTGTGGTACAAGCGCGGTCAATCCAGTTAGAATAAGAGGCCGCCGCTTTGTTCCCGTCTGCTCGCAGAGTGACCATGGAAGACACCAGAAGGTCCTCAAACAAGCTTCCTTCAATCTTGTTCCAGGTTCTACAGGTCCTAGCTGTTTTCCTGTCCTGTCTTGCCCTATGAGGCGATGTGGCCGACATATTAAACAACACTGCGGCATGATCAGACCAGGCGACGGGATCAGTATTTACAAATTTCAGATCAGAATTGTTTGTAAATAGTCCGTCCAAGGTGTGGCCTGCCGAGTGCGTGGACCCTGTAACCACCTGTGTTAGTCCCACCCCATGCATCACCTCAGATAAGGCTATTGTGTTTGAGTCTAAACTGCTCTCTAGATGGAAATTGAAATCTGTGAAGGATTTTGTGCACATGGCTTCCTCTAAGAAGCTGCCAACTGTGTCTAAAAACAGGGCCTTAGTGCCGGGGGGGTCTATAAAGAAGGCAGCCCCTAAAGGATTGATGATTGGACAGAATGAGCTTAAACCCCAGGACCTCACACGACTCGGAGAGCACCGGTTGGAAGGACCCTTTGATGGAGGAATGGTAAATGACCGCCAAGCCCCCTCCTTTTTTCCAAGGCCTGTCCAAGACAAAACTGAGGTAGTCTGGAGGGGTAGCTTTTACTATATCTGGCCCTGAGCCCGCATTCGTCCAGGTCTCAGTGACGAAAGCGATTTTTATCTCCTTGTCCTGGATCATCTCGGCGCACTCCAGACTGAGTTTCACCAGGGCTCTGGCGTTAATTCTAGTGACTGCCCGGAAAGGCCTTAAAAGGATAGCTGGGAGACTCATGAGACAAGCTGGGCATACCTGAGTGCCTCCCTGTATGGCCTCATCCGGCCTCAAGCTATTGCAGCCCACTTTCCTTCCTTCCACATCCAAGCTCAGTAGAAAGTTGCGGCCATAGACCAAGCTCGGTGGAGGTCCTGCTGCCTGCCGACCAGGGGTCATGGCACTAGGCGCGGGACCGGCGTGGACGGGCGCAGACGGGCTTGCATTTGGCGTGCCGCCGGTGTGGTCGCGCCAGCCCTGCTTTTCAAGTGCTAGGTAGGAGAAAGCCTAGAGGGCTCAACTTGGCCCACTCAAGATGGCGGCCGTCCGGGTTAGCGCTGGTTCGAGTTTCCCCCTTCCTGTGCCTCAGATGTAAGTAAGAGACAGCCCCTGACTTCCCGCTCCAATAGTTAGTCAAGGGGTAAATTACGTGCCCTTAACAACACATTTCCCCAAATATTTAAACATGTATTAAAAAATTCTGTATTCAAATTCTCAGGTGCCCAAAATCATTCCTAGTGCAAAATCGCAATAAACAGCAGTGAGGATATGCAGCGTTTTGTCCTGCTCCCGGCTCACGCCTCAGGAGCTATCAGGACTGCGCGGTCGCGCCAGCCCTGCTTTTCAAGTGCTAGGCAGGAGAAAGCCTAGAGCGCTCACCTTGGCCCACTCAAGATGGCGGCCGTCCGGGTTAGCGCTGGTTCGCGTTTCCCCCTTTCTGTGCCTCAGATGTAAGTAAGAGACAGCCCCTGACTTCCCGCTCCAATAGTTAGCCAAGCGGTAAATTACGTGCCCTTAAAAACACATTTCCCCAAATATTTAAAAATGTATTCAAAAATTCTGTATTCGAATTCTCAGGTGCCCAAAATCATTCCTAGTGCAAAATTGCAATAAACAGCAGTGAGGATATGCAGCGTTTTGTCCTGCTCCCGGCTCACGCCTCAGGAGCTATTAGGACTGCGCGGTCGCGCCAGCCCTGCTTTTCAAGTGCTAGGTAGGAGAAAGCCTAGAGCGATCACCTTGGCCCACTCAAGATGGCGGCCGTCCGGGTGAGCGCTGGTTCGAGTTTCGCCCTTCCTGTGCCTCAGATGTAAGTAAGAGACAGCCCCTGACTTCCCTCTCCAATAGTTAGTCAAGCGGTAAATTAAGTGCCCTTAAAAACACATTTCCCCAAATATTTAAAAATGTATTAAAAAATTCTGTATTCGAATTCTCAGGTGCCCAAAATCGGACACTGAGGCAGCACTTGCGCCACCATATCCCACACTGAGTGGGAACAACGGCCCAAGAGGCATGCAGTGTTCCCAGTCCGCAGCCCTGAACTGCGGAAGAAAAAATCTTCTTACTGAACTGCTCTAGTTTCTTGGATTTGTTTCTGCTAAATTTGAGGTTTGCATGGGATTCTGGGTAGGAAAACATTGGGGGATCCACGTAACCCATACCTCCTTGGACTCCCCTAGATATCAAGTTTCCAGAAATGTCTGGGATTGGTAGGTTTCCGTAGATGGCCGCCAAGCCCGAGACCAAAAATTCAGATTGTATTTATTTTCAAAGTTTGAGGTTTGCAAGAGATTCTGGGTAACAGAACCTGGTGAGAGCACACAATTCGCCCGGTCCCATATTCCCCTTGGTGTCTAGCTTATAAAAATGTACAGGTTTCCCAAAGTGTCAGGGGGGTGCAGTAAGGGATGTGCTTGAGGACGCAGTGGCTTGGACAACCAAGCTCTCAGGGGTGGGGTATTGGGAAAGGAAAAGGGGGTCGCCCGGGGCCGGACAATGGCGTCGGGCCACGTTCCTATCCACAGGAGCACCTGTGTTGGACCTGGACCAGGTGCCCAAAAGAACGTCTGAAAGTGCATCATTAAAAGGCAGTAGTGGCTCCGCAGAGGTAGCCGCTGGCTGAAGCACTTCTGTCAGGAGGTTAGTCCTGACGGCCACTGTAGGGAGTTCGAGGTGGAGAGCCTCGGCCGCCCTACACAACACCACTGCGTAACTTGCACCCTTCTCTGTAGCCACTGTAGGAGGAGTTAGCATGCCAAGGTCAGGAGAGGTATCAAGACCACTGGCATCCCCCAGCTCCTCTGCCCAGTCCGGATCAAACTCACAATGTACTGTGAGAGGGTCCTCAGACCCTTCCCAGTCCTCCCCTTCCTCCGAAGGCTGATGAACAGGCCGAAAATAAGGAGGCTGGACATAGGGGAAGAAAGGCCTATCTGCGTCGGAATCGGCGTTGAGCGACACCGTTCCGGCGCCGTGTCCACATCAGAGCTGAAACCGGGGACGATGTTGTCCGGGGGCATGGGCGACGTCAGAGGTGGTGTCTGTGGGGTCGACGTCTGTGGCGGTGTCACAAGATCAACCGGGATCCAGGCCTAGATTCCTGAGGTCCCTGTGGCGCTGGTGCCGGAGCCGACAGCGATGCCGGAGCTGCCAACAGTGAAGGGAAAGGGCCCCCAGTCGGGCCCGTGGGGCCCCAAGGCGCGCCGGAGGGGCCCGACGGCCCAAAGAGGCGGGCCATGGCTGACAGAAATTCCTGCCGCTGGGCCGGAGTAGCCGACGGACCCGGGAAGGGAGGGTAGGCTGACTGGGACTGCGTAGGCTCCGACAGACAAAGCTGCGGGGGAGGCACCACCCGCACCCTCTGCAGCGTCGCACAAGGGGAAGATGGAGAACGATGATGCTTCTGCGACTTCTTGTGATGCTTCGTCTTACCAGACCCCGAGTGCGAAGACTTCAATCCCGACGAACGATGGTGGTGGCTCTGCGACCGTTCCCTCAACCTCCCATGGGTCCGGGACCTTGAGCGGTGCAGAGTCGACTGCCGGACTTCAAGCAACTTTCGGGACAGCTCCCAGAAAGTCTTCAGCGCCTTGGCCCGCTAGTTGGGGCAAGACTTGGGGTCGTGGTCGCGCCCCAGGCAGTAGAGACTCAAGCAGTGCAGGTCCGTCACCGACATCATGCGATGACAGTCCCCGTGGACTTGAAGCCGGGTATCCCTATGACACCAGGAGTATATCGACTCGAAAGATAGAGACAAAAAGGCCTTGAAAACTCAGTCAAAAAGTGACTGGGGGTATCGCTCTCTCCGGATCTGCGCTTGCTGGTGTGGAAAAAGAAAGAGCTGATGTCAACCACCGAGGGCGGCATCTAAGTAGCTGCTGCGACGTCATCTGGGCGACCATGCTAACGACGGACGCGGAGCCGCACGATGCCACCTTCCGACGCGCAGCAGTACTGCTGACGAAAGCTTTCTGGATCCAGTCTGACGCCTGGGGGTAATTCTAAGGTAAGGTATCCATCACTACGTGTTTCTTTCAGATCTTCTGTTCCAAATTCTCTTCCGTGATCATCATTACAAGTTCTGTAGCGAGTACACAGATTGAGTGTTCTCTCCAGAGATCTTTGGTCATTCTACCCTAAAATACATACTCTTTTATGGTTACCTATATTTTTATACTAGCAGATCAATTCTTGAATACTGCTGCGGCAGTGAAGTACCCATAGAAATGTATCACATTCCCATCAAAAGTCACTGCTCTGACATCAGAGTTCTTCAGACCGATTTCAATAGAGAATAGGGTTTCAAAAATATCTTGTGAAATGGTAGTAAAGTGTGAACCAGAACCTTCCTGGAACGAGCTGCCAACACCATTCACTTTCAGAATGCACAATGGCAGCTTGAAATGAAATGAAATGAATGAAATGAAATTAAATTAAATGAAAAATTCCACTTATATAGCGCATAACCACCCGGAGGCCTCGCAGCGCTGTTGACTGATTACTGTGTCCGGCTACAGGGTAAAATTAGTACGCTTTTGAAAACAGGTAGGTTTTTAAATCTCTCCTAAATGACATCAGGTTGTCGTTTTGTCTGAGGGGTAAAGGCAAGGAGTTCCATGCCTTCGCCGCTGAGTGAGTGAACGAATGGCCATCCCAACGGGCTTTCTTAATTTTTGCCTTAGTTGCCAAATGCAATGAAGCCGAACGAAGGGTTCTGGGCGGCGCATAAGGCAACACTAAGGGGTACAGCACTGCCGGGCCGGTTCGATGAAAAGATTTGTGCAGAATGCACATGGCCTTAAACAGTGTTCTGGCAGCCACTGGGAGCCAATGAAGCTCTTTTAGGGCAGTTCTCGCTGACTGCCAGCGAGGGATGTTAAACAATAGGCGTGACCCTTCTCGCCTGGAATGGAAGTAAGGGGAGCACTTTCCTGAGCATTTTCATTAGCCCCACACATACAGAGGCAGTTTTAGTAGCTTGGACCGAGAAATCCAGTGCTCTATCCAGCCAGATTCCTAAGCTCTTTATCTGGTCTTTAGGGGGAGGGGGAGGGGGAGCGCCGAGACACGAAGGCCAGTTCGACATCAGGGAGGTAGGAGAGGAGTTACCTAATAACATAATCTCGGTCTTCTCCCCGTTGAGTTTGAGGTGGGAGAGTTGCATCCACCCAGCAACAGCCTCTAAACACGGGCCCAAGGTGTTAGACGAGCCCGCCTTGTGGTCCAAAGAGACCACAAGTTGGGTGTCGTCTGCGTAGGTGACAATCCGCACACCAAAAGGGAGGACTATCTTCTCCAGAGGCTGCATATAAACATTGAATAATGTGGGGCTCAGGGAGGAGCCCTGTGGAACCCCACAGCTGAGCGGATGCTTTGATGATACCACCTCGCCTTCAAATACCTCTAAAAAAGAGGTCAGCCACATCAGGGCCACGCCCAACACCCCCATGCCCTTCAAACGATGTAATAGTGTGGCATGGTTAACAGTGTCGAACGCGGCACTGAGGTCCAGAAGTATAATAGCAGTTTTTCCACCTCGGTCCATTATAGCTCTGGCTGCCTCCGTGACTGCCAGGAGGGCGGTCTCAGTGCCATGCTGAGGACGAAACCCTGTTTGGGAGACCTGTAGAAGTTTATTGGACTCCAAATAGTCCCCTAATGTTTTGTTGATATGTCTCTCCAACAACTTACTCATCCACGGAAGCAGCGAGATAGGGCGGAAATTGGATAGATTGTTTGGATCCAAGTTCGGCTTTTTCAGCAAAGCCCTTACCAACGCACACTTCCACGTGGATGGGACAGAGTTGGAGGTAATGGAGGTATTGAGAACCTCCAGCATAAACAGGCGAATAGCGTCAATTGCTTTTACTAAGGTCTGGGGCGGGGCTGGGTCATTTGGGGATCCTGAGGTGACCATCTGGACCAAAGTATCTAAGGTGTTGGAATCCAGGTGTGGAAAAGTGACTAAAGAGCATGATACATGCGAATCTGAGTCTAAAGTAGAGGGGGAGAATATGCCATCGCCATTTATCGCTAGTTGGGAATAGATGGCCTGAATCTTCTGAGAGAAGAAAGTGGCAAGATCCTCACAGCGGGCCTGTGCACCCTCTGATGGTAGTCTCTCGGAAGGAGGGGATATCAAAGATTTTGCAATTTTAAAAATTTCCCTAGGGGAGTTGGCTGCCATATTAATTTTAATTTCATAAAATTCAGCTTGGGCAAGTTTTATCTTGCTCTTATAGTGCCTTATCGCTGATCTATACTCTGAACTCTTAAGTTGAGAGCGGTCTTTCCTCCATGCTCTCTCTGCTTTCCGGCAGGCTTGTTTCAACATCCTAAGGGCAGGAGAGTACCATGGAGCAACTTTAGGTCTTTTTATTGTTTGCAAAGAACACTTCGGGAGGACTAAGTCAAGTGTGCTGGAAATCCAGTTGTGAAAGTTAAGAACTGCTAGGTCAGGATTCTTAGTTTTTCAGGGCGGCTGTTCAGAGAGGGCCTGTTCCCATGTAGGAAGCGGAAGAGCATTCAATTTCCTACCCCAATGCCTGTCGTGGGTTTGAGCGGTAATAGGAGTGTTAATAGACCATGTGAGGGGGATTAAAAAATGGTCCGACCAAGGCAGTAGCACCGGCGTTTCAACTGAAAGCTTGTCTAAATTGCTAAAAACATGATCCAAGAGATGACCCCTGTTATGTGTCGCCTGAAACCCCTTTTGGGTCAGGTCAATAGCCTGAAGATTTAGGCGAAGGTTATTAGCAGCAACATCAAGGGGATCGTCTAAATGCAAATTTAGATCACCTAACAGAGTGAAGTTGGCTGAGGTAAGCAATGAATTAGCAACCAAGTCTGTTATATCGGCAATGAAGTCGCCGGGAGAGCCCGGTGGTCGATAGACCAAAATTCCAGAGAAAGTGCTAGTGGGGGAAAAATATAGAGAAAAATATAAACTTTCACATGTTGACGTGGTCGAGGGAGTAACACGACAGCTGTAAATGTCCTTATAAATAATAGCCAATCCTCCACCCCTACCTGACTGGCGATCAAGGCGCTTAATGGTATATCCTTGGGGGATGGCCCAAACTACTGTTGGATCATTTTGGAGCTGAAGCCAAGTCTCAGTTAAAAAAAAGGGCCTCTGGGTTGTATTCCTCAATCAATAGTGCCAGTTCTGTATGATGCTTAGGGAGTGAGCGACAGTTAAGAAGCAACATTTTCGTAGTATGTGAGGACTGTTGTTTACTAGCTTGCTTGCCTATGCTCGGAGGAGGTAGGCTCCAATCGCAAGTTTTGCAGCATATATTAGTGGGGTAAGGAGGGACTGAATTAGTGCAACAGCTTGGAAAGATTGCTGGACAAAAACCCGCATTCTATACGCACCATCGTCTTATTGTCTGGCATTTTCTAATCATCAGCATCCACATCACTGAATGATGAACATTTAATATGTGCTATGTGAAACTTTCCAGATCTACTCCTATTTCTGCACATTCTTAAATAGTGCCCATGATATTTGTAGACCCTGCAGTCCTCCTTCACAGTTCTAATTTCTAATTTAAAATATTTCTAAAGAGCAGCATACACCGTGGACAACCATTAAAATTCGCCATTTGCAAATTACTATATTTGTAGAGTACATATTTAGCGTCACTACTTTTTTGTTTTTCCCCACTTCCTTCACCTATTTTCCCTCTCGTGAAACACACTTCACCTACCTTCTGCTGTCTTCACTGACTTCTTTGACCCAAGATATGGACTGTTGTACAGCCTTAGCAAACTTAATCACCTCTTCCAATGTTGAATTACCCAAAGATGTTCTTGCATGCGTTTACAATTCTTTGTCAGGACTGGAGGCTCCGATTATGCGTTTCTGTCTTTACTACATTTTTCCTCAACGTTTTCCTACACAGAATCCCCTGCAAACCTTCAATTTAGGTTAAAAACATCAAATTTTCCGCACTTATCTGTGTGGGAAAGTTGTGGGATCACCAGGCCACCACAAATTTCCTACCACCCAGCGTTCCGCCTGGTCTTCCAATAAAAATGGTACCTCACTTGTGTGGGCAAGCAGAGTGGCTGCAACAGGAAATGGCCAAATCGGACTGTGAAGACTTCAAACCTACCTGTCATAAAACAACCAGGTTTTGCAGAGGGGGCACCTGGGTTTTTGGCCCTTGGCTCGCGGCCATCTAGGAAAACCTACCAAACCCACACATTTCTGAAAACTAGACACCCTAGGGAGTCCAGTGAGGTATGCTTTGCGTGGATCCCCACAACGTTTTCCTACCCAGAATCCCCTGCAAACCTCAAATTTTGCTGAAAAAAATCACTTTTTCTACACATTGTTTTGTGGGATCACCGTGCCGGCACAAATGTCCTACTACCCAGCGTTCCCCTTTTTCTCCCGAGTAAAATTATACCTCACTTGTGTGGGTGGGCGAAGGGCTTGTGACTAGGAAGGGCCAAAAACAGGTGGAATAAGGGTATAGAACAGTGAATTCTAAGGCTACATTTTTTAACAAATACATTTTTAGCCGATTCTACATTAGACAGCCACACAAGTGAGGTATCATTTTACTCGGGAGACCAAGGGGAATGCTAGGTGGTAGGACATTTGTGCTGGCACAGTGATCCCACACGAAAATGTGTGGAAAAAGTGATTTTCTCAACAAAATGTAAGGTTTGCAGGAGATTAAGTTTTGGACCCTTGCCTGTCGCGGATACTTGATCCACCCACACGAGTGCGGTACCATTTTTATCAGGAGACCTGGGGGAACGCTTGGTTGTAGGATATTTGTGTCAGCCCGGTGATCCCACAACTTTCCCACACAGAAATGTTAGAACATTTTTATTTATTTTCAGCTACATTTGAGGTTTGCAGGGGATTCTGGATAGGGAAACACTGGGGGATCCAAACAAGACATACTTACCTGGACTCCCTAGGGTGCCTAGATGTGTGGGTTTGTTAGGTTTCCTAGATGGCTGCTGAACCTGGGGCCAAAAACCCAGGTGCGCCCCCTTGCAAAATGAGGTCGTTTTGTGATAGGTAATTTTCATGTCACCACAATTTGTTTTGGTCCCTTGCCTGTCGCGAATACTTAGACCACCCACACAAGTGAGGTACCATTTTTATCTGGAGACCTGGGGGAACACTGGGTGGAAGGAAATTTGTGTCAGGCAAGTGATCCCACGACTGTTCCACACAGAAATTTGAGAAAGATTCAATTTGTTTCTGCTAAATTTGAGGTTTGCATGGGATTCTGGGTAGGAAAACATTGGGGGATCCACGTAACCCATACCTCCTTGGACTCCACTAGATATCAAGTTTCCAGAAATGTCTGGGATTGGTAGGTTTCCGTAGATGGCCGCCAAGCCCGAGACCAAAAATTCAGAGGACTCCCTCGCAAAACAAGGTATTTTTGTAATCGATAATTTTGAAGTCTCCACAGTACATTTTGTGCTGTTTTCTGTCACTGGCACTAGGCCTTCCCACTCAAGTGAGGTACCATTTTTATCGGGAGAATTTGGGGAATGCTGGAAGTTTATTTCTAAGCTTGGATTCCACAACTTTGCATCACAGAAATATGAGGAAAATTGTATTTATTTTCAAAGTTTGAGGTTTGCAAGGGAATCTGTGTAACAGAACCTGGTGAGAGTCACACAAGTCGCCCCATCCTATATTCCCCTTGGTGTCTAGTTTATAAAAATGTACAGGTTTGCTAGGTTTCCCAAAGTGTTGGCTGCGCTATGGCCCAAAATCCACAGCTAGGCACATTGCGAAAAAATTCCAGTGCCTAGTGGCTTTTTTGCCACCCAAGGGGGGGGCAGGGGCAGATCAGAGGCTATTGCCCCGATATGCCCCTAACTGGGGCAGAAAGATAGTGGCTATTTGTTTTAGGGGGTGGGGGCATTGAAAAGCCAGTGTAGTCCCTGGCGCCTAGGAGGCCCTCTGCCCCCCGCAGATCAGGGGCTATTGCCCCCATGTGCATCATGGGGGGGCAGAAAGGTTGTGTCAATTTTTTGGGGGTTGGGGGAATTGACATGCCAATTCTAGGCAGCCCCCACCCCTGAACCTTGAAAAAAATGAATCTCTGGTGCTTAGTGGCTTTCTGCGCACCCAGGGTCGCAGATAAGGGGCAATTGCCCCAATCTGCCTCCTGGGGGGAAGAAAGGCAGTGGCAATTTTTTATGGGGTACGGGCATTGGCATTCCCATTCTGGTCAGCCTCCACTGCCCTATGTATTTAAAAACATGTAATCCCTGGTGCCTAGTGGGCTTTCTGCCCCCCTGGGGTGGGGCATAAAGGGCTATTGCCCCCATCTGCTTTTGGGGGGGGGGGCAGAAAGACTGTGCCAATTTTCTGGGGATGGGGCATTGGCATGCCCTCTCTGGGCAGACCTCACCCCTACGTATAAAAAAATAAGAATAATCCCTTGTGCTTAGTGGGCTTTCTGACCCTAGGGTCTGATCAGGGGCTACTGCTTCCATCAGGAAGACACTGGCATCTTTTTTTGAGAGGGGGCATTGACTTGCCCATTCTGGGAAGCACCCACCCCGAAGTTTGGAAGGGAAAAAATCCCTCATGCCAAGTGGGCTTTCTGCCCCCCGGGGGCAGATAAGGGCTATTGCCCCATCTGCCTCCTGGGGGCAGAAAGTCTTTTGCCTTTTTTGGGGGGGGCAGGGTGGGGGCATTGACATGCCCATTCTTGGCAGCCCCCACCCCTGGCCTATAAAAAAATATATCTGGCGTCTAGGACACTATCTCCCCCCCCCCTCACTTGTAACGCATGCGATGTAATAGCATGCGGGAAAACAGCCGCGTAGTAATGGCTATTTCCCATGTCAGAGCGCCATGCACGTGATTGTCATTACAATGAAAACAAAAAATATGCCTTGGGAGGTTGGGAAATCTCCTCTGTTTACAGCAGAGGGATTTTGTGCAAGTGTTCTCATGACGGAATGGTTCCATCATGAGCACAATTGCACTTGTGCTCATGACGAACCATTCCGTCATGAGTACAGAAGGGGTTACGGTAGGAGTGGGATGTGCTCCCCAAACAGTTAGCACCACAAGTTCTATAGATAAGATCCCTCTCCTGAGTATCTTTCCATCTCTTACAACGGAGGAAGTGGCCCAGTTAATATTAAAGACCAACTGGCACATGCATCAAAACTTTTTGTGATCGCAAACGGTGCAATTCGCAAAAATCGGCCGTTTGTGATCGCTAAATTAGCTTTTCCGATGCATCAAGGGTCAAGGCCCTCGTAATTTGAAAATTCGCAATTAATTGCGAGTTCTCAAATTGCGACTGTATTTAAGGAATCGCTTTTTGCGATTCCTTAACTGCAATGAAAGAACCACTTTGAAGTAGCTTTTTTGCTACTAGGGGTCGCAAATTACCATGAAGTTGAACTTCATGGTAATTTGCAAAAACTTTAAAAAATGCACTAAAGTGCATTTTTCAAAGTTGTAGGTAACATACACACATGTCCTTGGGACATGTGTGTGCGCAACATGTGTGCACAGATCAATGTCAGAGGTGCAACAGGGTGTACCCTTGAAATTGCATGCTCAATTTGCGAGGACCTATTGGTACTCGCAAATTGCGCATGCAATTTCCCATTCATTCGTAAGGGCCTGTAGGCCCATAGGAATGAATGTGAAGACTTTCCTTATTTGCGAATCGCAATTTGTGCCTCGCAAATAAGGAATGTGTAGGAATCGCTATTTTCATAGCGATTCCCACATGCATAGGCTTTTGCGAGTCCTTAATTGCGATTCTTTAATAATCGCAATTACGGACTAGCAAAATCCTAGCTTGATGCATGTGCCTGCAAGTCTGGGGCCCCTGCAAACTTTTGTCCGGTTGACATTTTTCATGGGCTGGCCCATTGTGGCTTCCCCACTCACAACTGTGCTAAATAAATTCATGGAAACAGGGATTGTCCCTACTGAATAGAAGAGCATCAATCCTTTCCCTACTGAAAAAACCCACTCTAGATGAAACCATAGAGAAAAATTACCGTCCTATCTCTAGACTTCCTTTTCAGGCAAAAATCTTAGAGAGGCACTTCGAATTTTCTCGAGTTGAACAAAAGCTTAGATGGAGCTCAGTTTCATTTCAGAAAATGACAGCATGGAATCTGCTCTGTTAGTGGCAACTGAGGAGATCAGAGGTATTATGGACAACAGGCGAAAGGCAGCGGAACTTCCGGTGGCCTTTGGCACTGCGAGCCGTAGAGTCTTAATTCAACAAATAAGGGAGGCTGGACTTTAAGGCTCTGCTCTTAACATTCTGATGTCCTTTCTTTGTGATAGAACTCAGTCCATTACTGACGGAGATTTTACTTCCAGAATGTTTTCTTTGAGTCCCACACTGTTTAATATTTACGCAGCTTCTCTTGCTGCTCTGATGAGATCTTATGGTTTTAGTACAATATCTTATGGTAATGACACACAAACTGTCATCTCACTTCATTCCAATGTTGAGGAGGTTGATAAAAGATTTAACAACTGTATGTCTGCCACAGGCACCTGGATGGAAACACATTGCTTAAAATTAAACTCGAGAAGACGAAGGTGCTACTTTTTGGATCGAACCTGTCTTTCTGGAATTCCTCCTGGTGGCCTTCTAGTTTCGGCCATCCTCCATCACCGGTCACTTAGATAAAAAAAGATCTGGGAGTGACCTTTGACTCTAAACTTATTTTCAAAGATCAAATAAATCACTTGACCTCATCCTATTTTTATCTTTTGAAAACTTTAAAAAAGAGTTTGCCATTTATTCTCATTGATCTTCAAGTTACAGTGGTGATCTCCCTGGCTCCTTCGCGCCTTGATTACTGTATTGCTATATATTTAGCCGCCCAACAAGGTTTGTTAAAAAAGCTTCAGAGGCTGGAATTTGCGGCAGTTCGGGTTTTGAAAAATCTAAAACAAAAGAGGAGTCTGCCAATAGTGGACTTGAAGAGCTCCATTGGCTGCCGATTAAGGGTAGAATTGCCTTCAAATCACTTTGTGTGGCACATAAAGCACTCCATGGAACTGGCCTTGAATATTTACAGAATCAAATGTGCTGTTACTCTCCTAATAGATGTTTGCGCTCAACTTCATCTAGGACTAAGGAAGTGCCAAGGATTCATAAAGCTTCTTGGGGCAGTAGAAGCTTTATAAATGCCATAGTGTAGAATCAACTGGCATTAAATCTCAGGTCTCAGCCAAACTTGATCAGTTTTAACAAAACAGCCTAAAACCTGGCTTTTCTCCTCCCCTTGCTAATATTTTCCTTCCTTTTTTGGTTTTGTTTTGCTGGCTCTTGCAGTTCTACAGCTAGTGAAAATCTAATCTAAAGAGATTTATAATATCGTAAATGCCTTTCTAAATTACGATTCTCCTGAAACCGCGTCAAATGCATCAATAGAACAATGTGAATGTCTAGCTAATCACTTTCTCTGCAAGGTGACAGACATCTATAATACCCTATCAGGCTAATCAGACTATGGGAATAATATAGATAATAGCATAAGAGGAACTGACATTGAAACTTCACTTGAGACCTTTCTACAACTGACCAGTGAGGATGTCATGGCTGTGGCATCTATCAATCAAATATGGCTCTCCCCTTGACATCATACTAAAGGGGGTACCATGAGGCTTACCACTCTGACGGACCTGTTTAACCTTTCTTGGAAGAGCTGCGGTATTCTAAAAGAATGGAAACGTGCAATCATTCAGCCACTATTAAAGAAGCCCACTCTTGACCCCGAAGCTCTAGGAAACTATAGACCCTTCTCTCACTTACCAGGTGTCAGTAAAATTCTAGAGAAAGTGATCAACAGAGGAATCATTGACAGAACATCGACTACAGAAATATTGACGACAAGAATATCGGAGCCGAAATATCGATGTCCACATTATCGAAGTCCTATCTACATTATGGTAAGTACAAAAATAGTGAGAAAAAAAATGTTGTTGCCAAAAATATTGTTGTTAGAAATATCGGTGGCGGAGGGTCAAGACTGAGTTTCATATAGCTGGGTCTGAGCTGAGATGGCGAAGTGAACTAAAGAACGATAATGGATTCAACCCATATCTGTGACTGGGGGTGAGTGTCTGAAAAGTTTCAGCGCTCAGTCCATCATCTCTGGTGTTTGCTTTAACTTGCTGTATTTAGGCAGCCCAAACTTTGTAGTAGAAAAACGCCAGATTATTCAAAATGTTGTCCCCCAGATTTGTTAGGCATTCAGAATACTGAGTCAGCTGGCATGGTGCTTAGGCATCTTCTTTGTCTGCCCATAAGTTCCAGAATACAATTTAAAAGGCATTATGCATTTTGCACAGCGCAAAGTACAAAAACTTAAAATTTATCTTTTCCCCCAAACTATAAGTTCTTTTAAGCTTTTAAATTCACTCACTCCAACTAGTCCAACAGCGCTGGGAAGCCTGATTTCGGGTACCGATCCGCAGAATAGAATAATAGAGGACCTATGACCAAAATCCTCAAACTTGCGTTTCAGGCGGACACTTGCGCTGCCATAGTCCCAGACATTTTGGTAGGATGGGGTCAGCGAGCCATCTTCCAATTAGGCAATGTCAATTGCGCCATTCAACTAAGCGCAGACTATCGATAGTAATGTGCATAGACCCAGCGCTGAATGATTTGGCAGCTTCACTAGCTGGTCCCATAGCAGAAGGTCTTCTCTTTGGTGAACCGTTTGTGTAAGACCTGGCTAAATGTGTGTCCACTTGCAATACTTTACACAAAACACAATTGTCCCTTAAAAAATTCTTCAGGTAGCCATTTTTTCGCAGGGCTGGGAGAGGCAGGAAGCACTTGTCAGGCCATGGCGCATTCCAAGGCTCCCATTGTGAATACCCCCCACCTGTGGTAGAGGGGGGATGGTATGACTCCTCCTCCTGTACCACCTTCTTTCCCTCTCGCTCCTGGGGAAGTAGGAACCCTTTTCATACGCGCAAGGAGCAATACAAGATTCAGAACTTACATGGGAGAATAATTTCCATTTCGGAACTAATTTTGGGAGGCAGGATTTGCTTGTTTCTCCACATCTGGCAGCGAATTACCCAAGATCCAGGGGTTTTAAAACTGTTTAGGGGTACAACTTGGAATTTTACAAAACCCCTCGCCGTTCTCTTCCTCCACATGAACTGCATTTTTCCGTAAGCGAACAGACTTTTATAACGTCACAAATTCAGATACTCTTGCACAAAGAGGTAATTTGCCTGCCATTCCACACTCCGAAGGATTCATCAGTACAATCTTTCTAGTAGTGAAAAAAGGTGGTGGCTCACGTCTTGTTTTGAACTTGAAAGAATTCAATGCCTAGGTTGTTTACAGGCATTTGAAGATGGAAGGGATTCACCTTCTTAGAGATATTCTTCAGGAGAGAGACTGGGTGGTTCATTTGGATCTGAAGGAAGCTTACTTATCAGTACCCAAATTTCCCCCACACCAGAGATTTCTGCAGTTCCTACAGTGAAGCTGCTTTTTCGAATTCAAAGTCCTACCCTTCCGAGTCTTATCAGCTCCTTATTCCTGCTTGACACAAACTATATTTCCCGGACCTCTTCATTACAGGGCCTTGCAGATGTTAAAGATTCAACGTCTGGGACGGATTGATGTATGCAGAACATATCAGCTAGACAGAGGAAGTCAAGATGGAACTGGCTTAGTGGTTACACCACATGGAGTCTGGAATGGCAAGGAGATTTTCAGCAACTCCCCACAGATCATCATAGAATTGGATGCCAGTTGAATGGAGGGGTGGGGGTGGGGGGATTGGGTAATGGGAGCTTGATCTCCACATCGATTGTCTGGAGCTGCGGGCGAACTCCTATGCCATCAAAAGTTTGTTTCCTTCAAAGTTAGATTGTTAAATCCTGCGGAGAATGTACATTTCAGCAGAGCTATATAGTGAACAAGTTGGCTAGGACCAAGTCACAACTTCTGGTGGAGATTTCCAAAGATTTTTGCCATTTCGGTCTCCAACACCGGATCTCAGTCACAGCAGAATATCTTCCGGGAAAGAATACGATAGCAGATTGGCACTCACGTTATCTTACAGATGCCAGCGACTGGAGGCTTCTCCCGAAGATCTTCAGTACCGTTAACAGCCTGTCCATCCATACAAAGCAGACCTATTTGCATCCTGACTCAATTGTCAATTACCTTTCTTCTTCCGTTGATGCCCAGAACCGGGCTCTCAAGCAGCGGATGCATTTCTCCATCCAAGAGTAGCCTTGTCGTCATCCTGTTAAGGTAAGGGATTGTTTTTTTGGATGTATTTTGGGCTTCAGACTGGGGTGTTTCTTTTTTTTTAAGGAACTGGGGGACAGGTATTTTTTTAGAATGGCTGAGGGCCAGGAGGGGGTCATGCTGGGGTCTATTTTTAGGGATTAGGGCAGGGGTCGGTATTTATAAAAAGGGTTGGGGTGAGGGAGCGCCAGGGATCGGCTTGAGGACTAAGGGCAGGGGTCAGGGAAAACGGTTAGCACCCGTAAGCTTTACAAACAAATACTTTGTAAAAGCATCTGAGGTAAAGGTTATACGTGGTTAAGGCATTCGTGTTGTAATGCATGCGTGGTAAAGGCAGGTGTTGGAACGGAATGCGTTGTTTCGGCATACAACCCATATAAAGGCCTGGGGCTGTAAAGCCCCTGCCGCCTTTGACATGAGACCTTGGCTTCCCCTGGACCTGGGAGATGCCACCCTCTGCCTTGAGGCCCATTTGGCACCAGGACCGGAGCGAAATTATCTATGCAGTAGGAGTGTTGCACAATCAGGCTAGTCACAACCCTAAGGTGGGCTTGCCGATGTGCCCCATAAAAAGGGTTCCACCATTTGTTTTTTGTTGAATTAGAAACTCTGGGACAAGGTTATTGCCACTCCCCACAGGAAGTGGTCATATAGGGATGGGGTGTAGTGACCCCAAGGGTAAGTAGTCTATTGGCTACTACCCTTCACTCCCCTTAACAACCCTAAATTCAGTATTAAGGTGGCCCTCTGACACAGGAACTCAAATTCACCTGAAGAAAGAAGACGGACAAAGAAGAGACAAAGACCGCAAGAACTGAAGACTAGCTGTGGACTTGGCGCCAAACTCTGCCTTCCTGCTTTTGCCTTGACAATTGCAAAGACTCGACTTTTCCTGCAGTGCTGCATCCTCCAAAAGTCTCGAAGGTCTGCCAGCACTTCGCTAACCCATCAGCAGCTCCCTTGAAGCGGAGCAGCCACTTCCCTTGGAATTATTAGAGCAAGCCCCTGTACACTAATAAGAGATATCTGGACTCTCTGCACAGTGCACCCCATTTTGGTACACCATATAGAGAGTCAGCGTTCTACAGCACCCACAAACACTATGCTTCGGCATGGATGAGATGGTGTGGATGGTGTAACGAAGCGGGTGTTTATCCCGAGGGGGTGGAATGCTACCTGGTGAATAATTTCCTAGCTGATTTGTCAAGTTCCAGTTTGGCTTATAGGTTAATAAACAATTTTAGATCAGATATTTCGGCAGGTCACCTCCCAATTGGAGGGATGCCGATTGGGGAACACACTTTGATCTGAAAACTTATGAGAGGCATTAGGTTATCAAACCCTCTGTAACCTAAATATTCTATGTTATGGGATGTAAATGTAGTCCCCAGAGTTTTAGAACATTGACCAGATAACAGATATCTATCTTGCAAGCAAATCTCAGCGAAGCTCACCATGTTTTTATGCTTGATCTCATGCAAGCGAATATCGGATGTCTGTGTTCAGGACCTCGCTGATAGAACTTGCTTACCCTGAGGGAGTTTCCTTTACTATTAAGAAATGTACAAAATCTAATTCAAGATCAGTTTCTTATCCAGCCTT
Source organism: Lissotriton vulgaris (assembly GCF_964263255.1). NCBI lineage: Eukaryota > Metazoa > Chordata > Amphibia > Caudata > Salamandridae > Lissotriton > Lissotriton vulgaris. The sequence continues at coordinate 236,228,824 of NC_141698.1, read as the reverse complement.
CTCAAATAAGACAAAATTGTGTGTGCTTCAAAGTCTGACGGAGTACGAGGCATGTACTAGCAAGGTGAGACAAGATTCACAGGGACAATTACTTATTGCTTTACTAAAGCCTCATAATCCTGTGACATTGACTATGCTGGCTAGATGGATGTGTTGGCTTCTAACACAAGCAAGTATAGACATCAATACTTTTGGAGCTCACTCAGCTAGAGGGGCTACGGCATCCAAATCCTACTCCTTGGGTGTTTGTCTCGAGGATATTCTGAAAGCGGCAGATAGGCCCTCTGAGTCTACCTACAAAATCGATTGTGGTTGTTGCATCACTGCTGCTGGAACAGCTTTAAACAAGCATAATCTGAGCCTCCGGTCCTGGCAGAAAACAACATGTCCTAGCTTAGACGTCAAGAATTTTCAATTCTACTAAGGACACGGAGGCAAGGAATATCCCACACTGGCTTGCTTACATATATATATATATCTGGCATTATTTGATTATAATGTATCATTTTTGATAATGCAATGTTATGTTCTTACCTGTGCTATGTCACACAAAGTCAGTGGATGGTGCATTCAAAAGACCAGAATGTATGGCTTTAAGCCTTTTCATTTCAGGAAACGATCAGAAACATACCTGAGACAGTTCTCGTGAGCTAAAGATGAGAACCAAATATTTGCTCTTTCCTGGTTATCAGGCTTGAGGCCCAGGCATGAGACGTAGGTCCTGTTCTGGACCCAACTGGAAGTTGGTGTATTACTGTTGGCCATGTTTGTCCTGGTTTGAACTGTGGGACTTGGTTCAGTTCATTTGAGGAATTTTTGTGTGTTTATTTTAAAGCCCCTTAATCACCCCAAAGGGGTATCTCCACGCTATGAAGTGCGATTTAGTCCGCTTAGGGAAACAGTGGAATGATTACAAAGTCGAGAAGGGGGTCTGAAAAAGTTTGCTTTTGAGAAATCGACAGAAATGCAGATAGTGCACTCACGAAGATAAAGAGGAAGTTGATTCCAGTAGGAGGGGGCCAGGTAGTAGAAGGCCCTCCCCCGTGCGTGATTTATTTATCTGAGGAACCACAAGGAGCGATTTGGATCCAGAACGAAGTGTTCTAGAGGGCTGATGCCGTATGAGTCTATCGCTAGGGTAGCTGGGAGCATTGCCGTACAGTGCCTTGTGCACTAAACAACAAATCTTGAAGCAAATCCGCTTCCGCACAGGCAGCCAGTGTAATCTCTGGAGTAGGGGGCAAGGATGAGGTTTTAGCTGGAGAATTAGAGAACAATCGAGCGTCGGTATTTTGAACCACCTGGAGTTTATTGAGTGAAGCTCCTATGGCTGAGATTAAAAGAGAATTATAGTAGTCCAGATGGCATACTACCAAAGCCTGTAGTAGAGTTTTCCTAATGGTCAAAAGGAGGAAAGGAAAAACCTTCCTCTAGAGCAGGGGTCCCCAAACCGGTCCTGGAGGGCCGGATCCATACCAGATTTTTTGGATATCTCCATTGAGATACATGTAGTAATTTTAAAAATCTGGCATGGATCCGGCCCTCCAGGACCGGTTTGGAGACCCCTGCTCTAGAGACTCAATGTAAAGAAACAAGCGCTCACGGTAACTGTAACTTGCTCTTTCATATAGAGTTTCTGGTCTAATTGCACGCCTAGATTTTTCACCACTACTTTCGGAGCAGGGACGGGCCTAGATTGTTAGGCCACCAATCTGGGGAACAGAGTAACAGCGATGCTCCGAAGAGCATGATTTCCGTTTTGCTGGCATTTAACTGGAGAAAGTTGTTTCTCATCGTATTGAGATTGCATTCATACCTTCAGCAAAGGCCAGCTGAGTGTTAACAGAATTTCTGTCAAATGCCATTAGCAGCTGGGTATCATCCGCATAAAAAATGAGGATGAAACCCAGGTTCCTAAGACGATCTGCAAGAGGGGACACATAGCTCTTAAACAATGTGGGACTTGGGCAAGATCCCTGGGGTACGCCTTTAGTCAACTTAGATGCAGGTGATAAAAAGGTGCCCAGATTAACAGTTTGAGTGCGGATATTTAGGAAGTCAGACGGCCACTAGTAAGCTTGATTTTGGATACCAACATTTCTTAATCTAGATAAAAGAATAAGATGGGATATCATGTCAAACGCTGGTGACAAATCCAGCAGCACCAACAGTACAGCCTGACCATTATCTAGAAAATGTCAGAGATTATCCATAACTGCAATTAATGCTGTCTCCTTGCTGAACCTGGGGCTAAAACAAGACTGGGAGGGATCAAAACCACCTATTGTTTCCATGAAATCTGAAAGATGTTTGTTCACGTGTTTCTTCAAGAGTTTACTAGGGCAGCAAGGAAATAGGACGGTAATTGGATAAGTCTTTCGGGGAAGCATTGGATTTTTTCTTATTTGGAATTATTTGAGCAGCTTTTCATCGGGAAGGTAGTCTGCCCGAGGTCAAGGAAGAATTAAAAATAGGGCAGATCAGGAGAGCCAACTGCTTATGAAGCAGCGAAGATACGTAAGCGGGTAAAACATCCTGAGGTGAACCAGATTTGACAGTTTTCATAAGGGACTTCACTGTGTCTATTGTAAGAAAAGGAAAATAATCCAAAGAATTTATAGAATGACAAAGTGGTAAGTGAGAAGCACTATTAATTAGTTGTGGGTCATTGTCTTTAGAAATACTAGCATATATGTTCTCAATCTTTTGAGTAAAGTTTATCACAGAAGTCTTGTTAAGGCATTACTTCCATATGGCAAGCCTTGGGGTTTATAAAAGAGATCAGAATGCGGTAAAGCTCCTTAAAAGAGTTTCCTGCCTGACTCAGCTGGGACTCGATACGAGTCTTGCGAGCCTTCTTTATGTTTTTATGGTAAAGGGTCAGACAATTCTTATAGGCTTCTTGATTCATGATTCAAGGTTTAAGGTAATGCTGCTATGTTGGTTATGATGACAAAAAAAGAGAAAGAAAGATGGTGGAGCCAACACTTAAAGGACTAGCTTCATGAGGACTGGGGCATGTGATATGCGATGTAATGATGCTATTCATTGGAAACGTATTTTTTGGTTTTATTGATTGTTATTGGCTGCTGTTAAAAATGCAGTAAATACTGAGAAGCATAATCCTCGCCTCCGTGCCACTAATAGAACTGAAAATTCTTGATGCGCAAGTTATAAAATGTTTTATTAGCTTTGACCATGAGTTGGTCCTGAACCATTTTGTCTGTTGTTGGTCCAAAATCACATAAACAGGAGGGAGTTTTAAGGGCATTTAAGAATTCATCATAACTTTCATCGTTCTTTTGACGCCTTGTGTAAAAATGGAATCTCTCAAGCATCTTGCTAACTGTGTGTTTAGACCGTTTTTCTAACCTACGTATAGCTTCTTCAAATTCATTGTTATCATCCGCTACTTCCGGAGCCTCTACTTTGGGAAAGGCTCAAAATATTTCTTGCCCTTCCAAGCCAAGATGGTGCAAGAGAATGCAGTGTTTCCTATCAACTGACATCCAGTAAAATAAATAAAGAACTCTTCTTCCATTTTTTCCACTCTAATGGTGTCGCGTTTATTTTGTAGAAATGTGTTGAGTGGATGGAAATACATGGTTTCGTGGAACAGAATGGGGAATGAACAAAACAGAGCAAAGAAATAACGATGGAGAAGTAGGTGTAGTAATTGAAGAAAATGTCGATAAGATAAGAAAAAGCTGTGAAAAATGTTGAGGAGAATCAAAGATTTGTATGGTGTCCAAAATGAATGTCTATAGTTAGTTAATAAGTTATTTTAGGTGTTCTTCCCAGCTTAAATCAGTAACCAGTATGGAGCTCCAAAATGGCCACTGTGGTAAACATCATCGGACACCTTGAGGAGAGAGAGGTACCGCTTTGTGGGAAGAGTAAACTCAGATTGAGTCAGGATAAGGTGGAGAGAAAGCACAGGAGGGATCACTGGCAGCTGTTTCCATCTACATGTCTGGAGGATTGTCTCAGAGGGCAGACCTTTATAGTGTGAGACTAGTGTGAACGAGCGTCGCCTACTCCAATATGAGAATGACAGGCAGAGGAAGTATCTGATCCCTGTCACCAAGAAATGTGGTGTCGGGCAAAAAAATATGAAACCAGAAGGTATGTTGAACAAGAACCACTTTATTAACTTCTTATCTCAAAGTCAACATTGCCAAATCCTCCTGGTCGTTGAAAGCCAGGTTCTATAGCTAATATACTGGAATCAAACCATGTTAAAGAATTGTGTGTGGTGGTTGTGGGGGTCATGACCAAGGACAGAATGTACCAGTGAAAACAGAATGAAAGGAGGGGGAAGGGAACACAGGAATGATAGTGAAACATTTCAAAGGACACAATATGATTAAAGACAGAATGTGCTTGCAATAAGTGCAATAAGAGTTTAACATGAGCCTCATATATGAGATATATCCAGCAAGGAATAGTGAGATGATGTTGTGCATACCCAAGATAAGCCGAATTGTAAGAAGGCTATGCTCCAGACACTAAACTGACAAGGTGGGACATGAATCAGAAGCAGGCACATGAGAGTGACAAGAAAGTCAGCCAATGGTAAGCAAAGGGAGGGCTCCAACCCACTGTATGTTCTGGGTAAGCTCACATTAAGTCTTGAAAGAGACAGCGTGTGAGCTATCTAACATGCTCGACCTAATAAATGGGTGAAAGCAAAAAAGCAGATTCTTCTGTTAATAGATATGCGATCAAAGAAACACGTGCAGTGGAAGGATTTTAAAGCTATGGGGTGCCGTCTTTAGCAGGTATTTGCATGGAGACAGAGGTGAGTGAACGGATTTCACTTAAAAAATATTGTCTTATAACGTTTTCCAATCACTTCAAAGAAAATAAAAACGTTACTGTGAGCTTTACTTAGCCCTGTGGTTTCAGTTGCACTGACAAAAAAACATGCTAAACGAGTCTGAACAAAAAAACATTTAATTCAAAGAACTTGACAAATACACATACCGTACTGTAGAGCAAGTCACCAATTTAAAACAAACAGAAATCAATGCACAAATGCACCAGAGGCTGTTGCAGCCATCAATCACTTCCAATTGCATGCATACACCAAGATTCACAGAAGCAGGTTACGCTAAAGCATATTCCTGCCCATACCCGCCACAGCCATCCATCCCAGTAGTCAAATCTCTTTGTTCAAAATTCTAAACTGATGCGCACAAAAAGAATACAGCATTTTAGTTTCATATCCACAGCACTTGCAATAAGATTTCAGAGCAAGGCCTGTATGCATTACTACAATTTGTGAAAGACCATGGACTTACAGGTCTGAAATTTGAAGCCCTTTTGCTTGTGGCACTGTCTTGCAAATAATCCACGTACATAGCATGGACAAAAACTAACAATAATGTGGGGGCGTTGGTTGGTGCCAGCTTGGCAAGAAACAACATGGGGTGCATTGTAAATACAAAATGAGTGTTCCCTTTACCTGGAACAGGCATTAACTCTGGCACAACAATATTCTATGCAGACGGGTACATCTTACCTGGCAAAACCACCACATAGTATGAATGTAGACACCCAATGTAACGGGCTGCTTACCAATTAAACCCATAATGATGGTGGGCTTACTGCCAGGCTGAGGTGGCAAACGTACCATCCTCATGGACATAGTTTAGCAATTCCCATCTTGCACGAGCACCAACATGAGAGAACACAAATTATTTGAGGACTGACTGTGCCTAACCTGACTGATGATATACAGATTCCCTGTTTAAACACAAGCATCATCTGTTTGCCACAATCATGACCACTTGATGTACAATGAAAATACCAATTAAACAACACTGGCGTACAGCAGGCAAAAACACATACGGGGTTGGGGAATTCTGGCCGTGGAATCTATGCACACAGATGGCATGCTGAAATACAAGAAATGCATTAAAATAACATGGTAATGTAAAAAAAAAAAGTATGGGAACTTGGAAGGTGAGAATCTAGTGATAAAGACCCAAAATAATTTTAAACCATAAACGGTTAAGCAGATAATTTGAATAGTCATGCTGTATAAATTCATGTGAACCGTTCAGAATTCGGAAGGCTGAGCACCTCAAAATCAATTTTTTCATAATTTGACCTTATAAAAGAGCTGTTTGGCTGGTGTGCGCGTTTTTGATGCATAGATGAACAAACAGAACAAAACTGCGTGAGTCTCATTTACATTGCTCAACTAGAAATCAAAAAACATTATTATACTAAAACTGGATTTTTACTTCCGAAAAAGAATGTATCCACTTTGACTGAAAGACTAACGGGTAGGAGGAAAAGTAGGTTTAACTCAGGTCCACGTTTGTACCATCATGAGCAGGCACCCTGTTAGGAAGCCCTACATGCTGAATACTGAGACAAATATTTACAAGGAAAACATGACCGTACTAACACGGTTACTGCAAGGTTATATTACTCCATCTATAGGAGGTTCCCAAGGTTCACTGACTTACCTTCCTAGAACTGATACTGAAGGTTCAGAATCCTGCCATTTTTAATCCAAAAATTACCAGTTTATTGACTTTACTTTCACTTTCATTTGAGATGTTTTCAAAGACGGAAAAATGCTCCATTTTGTCCTTAAATTAGAGAAAGCTGTTCACTGTAAACATTCGTTAATTCCCCCCTTTCACCTTTTGTGATTTGCAATATATGTGGAATGGGCAGTACCTTAGGATATGCCATCAGACTCCAAAAGTGAGGAACATGCACAAAGACAGCTGTGGGCTGCGCTTTCTTACCTTGCTCAGTCTCTACCCATCAGTTCCAGTTAAAATTATCAATCAGAGTATAGTAAATGTATTAGTAAAAAGCAGAAGAGATGGCAGTTGATCATAAAGGTATGCTTAAGGACAAAGAGTACCAATGCTGTCATAATGTGTAACCTGCTTGTCCCCTCTTGCTTCTGGTTACTTTTGCTTGAAAATGATTGCAGGTATGGAACCTGCAATAACTAGGCTTAGCTAGTCAAAATACATTTTTTTAAAAAGTGGATTGGAGAAACCAAGCATTGGAATTAGATCAGATGCCCAAGGAATGGTGTATGCGGAACGCACGACAGGGGCGGCTCTAGGCTCATGGTGGCCCTGGGCAGGAAGAGTAGGTAGGCGGCCCCGGAAAAGGGGGTCAGGGCGGGGGGGGGAAGCGCGAAGGCCAGTGAAGAGTGGGGGGTCAGGGTGTTTGGAAGTGGAACAGATCCAGAGGCCGCCAAATCCCTGCCAGGGGCCACCAAACAAATGTGTATCCATCCTCAGAGGATTATTATATTAAGGATATTTATTGGTGTGGTGGCCCCTGGGGTTTAGTGGCCCTGTGCAGGTGCACAGCTTGCACATGCCTAAGGCCGCCCCTGCGCACGAAGAGTAGCCCAAATAGTTCCCCAATAGGGGCATGACTCATTTAAAAAAAAATAATAATAATATATATATAAAGTTTCTTTGCCCAAGACTGCATGCACACTAAAACAGGGCAATGAACTGTGGAAGAATTATTTTATCAGGGTATAATAGATTCCCGTGGTTACCACCTTTCCTGGTTTAATGCAAATTAGGTAATGAAAACTCTTCATGAATTTCTACAACACTTTAGAGCGTGAAAAAATAAAAGCCTTTAGGATATGGAAAGTCTTTCCTCTGATACAGACTAGCAAATAAATTAAAATACAGAGTTTGTGCTTGATGTGAATGCCAGACAGGAAGAAAACATTGACATACCAAGGAAGTCTTTAATCCATAGAAGTCCAATTTTACCTATAATAGTAATAATGGCTGTTTCAAGGTGACTACTTTAACATCACTTGCACATGAAGGTTCAACTGGTTTAGTGTCCAGAACCGTTATGAAAGGATCTATGAACTGCTCCATTTCTTCACCAAAAAGTTTTCCAACTCAGTTATTCTGTATGACTCTATAACCAAAACATATAATGAAAACAAAAATACACCATCATTCTGTGGGCATTTTAGAAAAAGGGAATTTTTTTCTAATGTTCAAAGACAAAAATAGACCCATTTGATCTTTTTCTATAACTAGTGGAATTTATTCCAGCACTCTGTCCGAGAGAAGTATGTGTTTCAGGAACCAGATGGCATTTGAGGAAAGAGATCAATCATTTTATTGAAGAGCGAGGTACTCCCAGGTAGTGCGGGCTGAGTCTCCTTCTCAAGTCAGTAGACTGAAAAAGCAAAAGCGGATGGACCAATAGGGAGCATCAAGATCATGGTAATACCTAATTAGACTTGAGTTTGTGCACGAGTTTCAGTATTGGAGGTGTTAAAAGAAGAGAAACTAAAGACATTTCATGATTTATAGAAAGGCCCATTCAAGAGATTATTTGTAGTAGTGTCGTAGCCAAATATAACTATCAAATAGCAACACCATTTCAAGTTAAATACATTAACAACTTGTTAGAATTATGTAAGCTTGTGATCTGAACTGCTTTCAAGCTCTTTAAACCTTTGAGATGCGTAGCGGAAATGAGTGTCCTGATCCAGTGTCGGGAACCAAACTTACATCCCCAGCAACAAATGTTGGTTAAATCAGTGTTGCCAAACTTATGTACATAAAATATAGAACTTGACTTGTGAGTAAAGACCAACATCATCTTTTTTTGAGGTAATAAAAAATATGGGGACAAGTAGACGCGCTTTGAGCTAGAACGTTTCTGTTAATCTGCTTCTCTTCCAGTGATCATGTCACATCTCTTCAGGGGACCATGGTATCTCCTATCTGACTTCCAGAAGGTCTTTAGTTAAATCCATGCTTTCATCCGCATTACTGAATACAACACTTATAGTAGATCCTTACGGAAGGTCCACTAAATAAGACCTTATTACAAGAGCTTCATCACATTTATTTTCATGTCCTATAAAATATGGAAATATGAAGGTGTCTTCCTTGCACTTGGCGCCAGGTTCCAGGAATCCAGTAGGCATAATGCCCCCATACTGTGGTTGTACAGCTCTAGTACATCAAAGCAAATGACTGTTTTGATGAAGGCCTTTATTCTCTACAGCAGAAATAATTCTGTAATGGATGTACTGATAAGCAATCAAATGAGTAAACAATTTAATGAAGTATATGTGCTGCAAATGAACCACTCAGGGCATGCCTTGGTTCACAGACACTCAGAGAGGAAAGGAGGATAATTTTCAATACAGTAGCTTCAACAAACTAGTCTAATAGGTTTGTTGCAACTGCATCCAGATTCTCCGTGGGTAATCAAAGTATCAAATTAATGTCCAAAGCTAGAACCATAAATAAAACAAAGTTCTGAATCACAAATCCATGGGAACTTTAAATTTAGTGGCCGATCACCACGGTGTTAGAACAATTACAATTGGTGCAGATGTGTGAAATCAGCTAGTTTTTTTGATCAACTGGTTTCCATCACTCTAAAAGGGATGATCTCTGCTCACATCCGTCTCCTATACTTAGAGGAAGAATCTTCTTTTTCGCAACGTGGTTCTGGATACTTGCCTCTGGTCGCGCAAATCTGTTCACCACCATTAATATATGCATAAAGACTGTGTACTCAATCCAAAAAGAGGAGAGAAAAAGGAAGATTATTAGAGGAGAGAACCCAGATGCAGCAGGTACCACAACATTCCAAAACTGAGCTTATACAGCATCACAAGTCTTCCCACTGGAATCATACAGAAAAAAGAGAGATCCCTTACTGTGCTCCTACAACAAATCAACAGACTGTATTCCGAGCTTCCTCACTGGATTTACACCACCCAGGATAGACAAACAGATGTACATATATTAGTACTCTGAGTTACAGAATCCAAGTTACTTCAGGACTATGTACAGTAAGACCTTGCATGGGTTGATTCTGACTACTCAAACATCTGTACATTATACAAGGTGTACGGGGGAAGGGGAATGATAATAAATAAATGTACACTACATAACAAACAAAATGTACACAAAGAACAAACTCCTGGCATAAATACTACTGCTACAACACTATGCACATGGAGAATATCAGTATAAGCATGTTGCCACTATATACTCGTAACACTACACTGAGCAGGCATCTCGAGAAAGCCTCTATGTACACATACTAAGTAAAAGCAAAGGAATGATTTGTTTCTACTCCATCTAAGAGGATAGTGGAGAAAGCAAAGCCCAGCAGGTGGCGATAACCTCAGATTCGTTGATGTCTGATGCCCCTGTGTCTGTCCACAAAAGACTGTGTTGTTTCCTTGATGTCACATTCAACCCAAAGTAGTGGCCAAGATGGTGATCTGAAGAAGATTGAGTGAAGGCCGGCCCACTCAGCTGAAGAGTGTTGTCCAGCAAATTAAGACAACTGCCCAAAAAAAAGTCCAGACTGAAGCCCAACCTATTTGAGAAGGCACCCAGCAAGCAGGCACTGATGTCCATGGAGGCAGCTTGCAGATGCATTGGATAGCAGTTTCGTAGGCATAAATTGTGTTCCAGTTAAAGAGAAGTAGCAGATAAAAGCATGAAGGGTCTGGGAAGGGAAAGGTAATGCGGGAATAAAGGAAAAACAACTCTTATTTTAGGGGGGGCAAAAATCCGCAAAGTAGTGGTGCTGCAGAGCTTCATCGGCCGAGATCCTCTCCACTGGGTTACACTTCAGCAAGTTCTAGCCAAAAAGAGAAAAGAACAATTACATGTGATGCTGGAATTGGCAATTGTATCTTTCTAACACAATTTTTCAAATGCCAAACAGGCTACGGTATAGTTTGGATCTGCTCCTAACCTTTTACACTGTGGTTTCTTAGTATTCCCAAAAAATAGCCATCAATCACACAGCAATCAACCTTTAAGTAGTAGGAGGCAATTTTATCTTAAATCAAAGATAACCGCCTATTCAATGACACAGGCAATGCAATCTTTCGTAGGTCTAGAACTCTCTCAAAGCTGTGGTGATGGGGGACTTTACAGTGGAACATGTTAGGCTAAAGAACATGAGGGAGAGAATGCTGTTTACCCTCCAGAGAGAAGTATGATAACTAAGTGCAACACAAGGTAAACTCCTCACAGAAAATATGCAGTCATATTTTGGCACTGGGAGGACAGTTTAGCCTGCAGGAATGCAAAGCAGAATTTACTCAATTGGAGGGGTTCAACAAATATACCAAGAGGGTAGCTACACAACTGGGAGATGCTGGTATCGAAACATAGGCAGAAATAGACTCACTACTTTGTAGAATGCATTGAAGATCAGATAAACTCTTGGCATTCCGACAGTACTATCAAGACCCTTACACCAGGGAAACAGTAGCCCTGAACATGCTGACAGAGTATATCAGAAAGGCTAGGCTTGGATACACTAATGGCAAACTAGAGTGACTCATTGACTAGCCTGATCACTTTGGAAGAATTAATCTAAGGTAATAACAGTTTGAAACTAGGAAAGGTGATGGGAACCTGCGACTTCCCAGCCTCCTTTTTACAAAACATACGGGCTGAGATTGGTAGCCATAATACCAAGGAAACAACCATTTTTTACACCCAGGTAGAAGTCAAATCCTTAATGATGGAAGCTAGAGTATCTGTTCTTATGAAGCCAGGAAGACACCCAGAAGACTGTAGCTCCTACTGCTTCATCCCGCCACCGAACAGCATCATCAAACAACTTTATTCGATCTATTTAAAAAGCATAGATCATAAAAGTATACACATTAATAAACAAAATTCTGACCATAAAATCTACTGGGAAATAAATATTAAAAGTACCTTTAACAAACCCTAAATATAGAACTTCAAACATAACAATTCCTCAGTATACAATTTTTTTGTATTTGAAGTTGTTAATCAGTAAAGTGAACACAGTGCAAATTCAACTATCACGATTGCCTACAACAAAATCACAATTAATATATGACTAAAAATTAATTACAGCTAAAACGAAATTAATTCTGGAGTCAATTACACAAGTTTCAAGTTCAAGTTTCAAGTTTATTATGTTTTGGCTCTCAAATGAGGGCCACATAAAATAAACACACAATTATACAACATTAATTACAATGAAAATCACAAGAAACAGAACAAAAGGAAACACTTCATATTCACTGGTCAAACAATCATCTAACACTTCTCTATGTATCATTAATAAATATCTAAAAACCCTTTAAAAAAGTTAAAAATTCTAAAACAGAACATTTCATATGGGACGGACAATAAAGTGCATGGAAAAAAGTTTTTACATTTAAAATTCCTAATTGTAGACAAATAGGTTTTAGCCATTTAAAACGCAATGGGCGTAGTGCGGGACAGATAAACAAGACATGATTACGGTCCTGTATGGCACTATAACAAAGATTACATATAGGAGATACACCATACCATTTTGCAAAAAGAAGATTTAGTGGGAGCAAATCTTGTCTTAAAAGGTACCATAACCTACGGACTCTATGGGGGATATTCCAGGTGAGGTATTGTTGGGCCAGCTTTGGTGTGTATGTGTTTAACAGTGATTGCCTTTCTCTTTTTCCTTGTTGGGCAATCATATCCAATTTAAAGCTGAGTTCCCAAGATGCACATTTTAATTTAGACTTTAGTTCAGAGGGAGTAAGTAAAAACAATGTGCTTATATCCAACTCTAACAGAGTTACTGCATTTCTAAAGTTTTTTACTAACAGGGAAAACTCGTTAAAATTGCCCAGGAGTTCATTTTTAATGGCTTCCCGTAAGGTAACCGGTTTACCTCTCGCTAAGCGGGCTACCCACCTTACGAGAGCAATCAACCCCTGTACCCAACAACCTCGGAGTCCGAATTCCAGCCTGCATGAAGATACAGAGCAAGCTGTATTAAGGGAAGAAATTCTTCTTAGCACCTTTCCTTCCATTTTTTGCAAGAATCCCCAGTGTTTTAACTCCACTAATTCTAATCCATACAGTAGAGTTGCAGGGATCTTTGCTCTAAATACATCCAAAAATAGTGTAAAGTGTCTCTTCCCTGTAGCGTTGTACAAGGAACATAACCCCATACCATGAGCCGATGCTTTACTTGAATTGTGCTCAAGGTGGGGTTTCTCACTTAGGTTTGCTGAAATTATTTTACCTAAGAAAGTGTAGGTTTTAACCACCTCTAGTTTCTGTCTTCCTATGGCCCAGCTATAGTTTTCAGACCAACATTTTTTCTTTCCAAAAATGCACATAATTTTGCTTTTCGAAACATTGATCTTCATGTAATGTGCTTCTGCGAATTGATTTAATGCATGTAAGCGGTTAGACAGGCCCTTTGGGGTTAAATCTAAGATGAGGATATCATCTGCATACATTAAAACCAATATAGATGATCCTCCAATTATCGGGGCTTGCCCACCACTAGCAGAAATGGAAGTAGGTAGGTCTGCCGTATATAGTGAAAACAATATAGGGGCCAGTATACACCCTTGTTTCAACCCATTCGGAGAAGGGATAGATTGAGAAAGACCCCTTTCTCCGCCTTGTAGTACCTTACACCACGTGTTCGAGTGAAGAGACTTTACAAGTTCGAGTAACTGTATTGGCATGCCTATAGCTGCAAGCTTTCTCCACAGCGTTGGACGATCTACTTTGTCGAACGCTGTGGAGAAGTCTATAAATGCCACGTATATTCCACCACCTCGAACACGTACATATTTGTCGACAATCACCTGTAATGCTGTTAAATTATCTAGTGTGCCATGCTCTTTGCGAAATCCAGTTTGTTCCAAGGGTAAAATACCATTTAGTTCTATCCATTCAGTAATTAATATTAAAAGATATTTAGCAAAAAATTTTCCTATTGAGTCCAATAGAGCTATTAAACGATAATTCGTAGGATTATCCCGCTCTCCCTTTTTAAATATGGGAATTAATATACTTCCCCTCCAAGAGTTAGGGACTGATCTCGATAGGAGGCATGCATGAAACACTGGGAGAAGAATCCTACTCCAGGAGGTGACATCTTGCTTCATTATTGACATGGGCAACTCGTCCGGACCCATAGCTCCGGAAGAGCGCATACTCTTTATCACCGAAGCTATGGTTTTCTCGGTCGGGAGCTCTATATTGTGCTCGCTATTCGGGGCTAGGTCCCAATTATCACCCTCTACACCGTTAGATGCGTACAGACTAGATATGAATAGTATCCAAACATCTTCAGCAATAGAGATGGGGATGGGGGTGGTTCTTGCACCACATCCCTTCCCTATTATGGACCAAAACTCTCTAGATTTATTAAAGGCCGATGCTTCTCTTAACCTAATCCAGAGGGAATCTTCTTTTTCTCTTTTTAATTTTATTTTCAGTCTGGCCCTCCTTCTTCTTAGTAAGGCTAACTTATGCTCATTTTCCCTATATCTGCTAAGGTACTGTTGCCTCACAAGTTTATTTATTTCCTTATTTAAAGGTAGTAATATACTAGGAGGGAAGTGCAACTTCTTAGCTGTCATAGTAAGCTTCTTCTTAAAGTTTTCGAAGTATAAGAATTCCCTACCCTGCCATTCATCTAATTCTAGTAAAGTTTGGGCAAGAATATTTTGTACATCCTTCATAGTGGTAGGGTCCCAGAAGCACCTTCCAGACTTACAATGAGTAGAAACTCCGTTATTGATTAAAGACCAGGAGTCAGTATCTGGAGGTTGTAATGAGACAGTTATGTTAATCACATTATGATCGCTCAAGGAGGATTGAGAGTTCATTATGTCTCGAATGAAAGGGAACGTATCAGTCCTTAATCACATAATCCAGGATGGATTCACCCCTAAATGACCTATGTGTAAAATTAGCGGGAATGTCAGAAGGCATCCTACCATTTACGATTAGCCCCTCTAAATAGCTAAGTTCTTCAAGTAATATCTTTCCTCTTTTATTAGTTTTTATTTTACTAGGAAATATTGCTTGGGGTATATTATATGCTTCTTCCTTGAATTTGTTTCTAAACATATCTATACTTGAATTAGACACTTTGCTATTTAAGTCACCCATAAGTAAGATATAAGGGGGCTGATCGAGCTCTAATAATTGTTTTACATAGGAAAACATTCGCTTCAAAATGTTAAAAGTATCTTCAGGTGGAATGTATGCATTTAAAATTACAAGAGAAGACCGTCTTCCTACAGACTCTATATTATTGATAGTTATTGATTGAAAGAGATTACTAGTGTCCGTGTAATGGGAAAATTGCCATTGTAGTGAATTTAATAAGAAACAGGCAATTCCACCTTTCGCATGACCTTTTTTTGAAGGTGTAGCGGCGGCCTCAAGGACAAAATAATCTTTCCCCCCATATAGGATATTTTTACACCATGTTTCCTGAATACATATCACATCTGCGTTCAAGGAAAATAAAAAATCAAGCTTCTCTGGGCAATTATGTAGTCCTGCTGCATTCCAAGATATGACTTTTAATTGTTTGTTAAAGATGTTGAAACAGTCTTGGGTTGTTCGATGTGTTATTAGATAAGACTCCTGGTAGCCAATTCCACAGCTGATTATCTTCTGTTAGAGGCATATCCAAATTCTCAGGAATGGGGAGTACCTGAGAAACCATGTGTTTACCTCTAGAGACCCAGATTTTTAGATCTTTATTATAGATGGACTGGTCTTCCTGCCTAAGACCCATCTTTGAAACTCCTTCTCTAGAGAAGATACGCTTTCCATTATTAAAATAGGGTAACACGTCAATCCCTCTACATTGGAATGCTTCCGCTTGTTGGAGGACAAGATTAGCAATTATTTTTTAACAGAATTTTACCCGTGCTTGTTGCCCATTTTCAAACCTTATTACTGAGACCAAGTCAATATCACTTGACAAAATAAGTTTTAAGCTTTCAATATCCTTAAAGCAATGAAGCAACCATGACCTATTCAGCTTTAGGTCAGAATCGAATAAGGGAAGAAAATCCAATGTCAAGGTATCCACACATGGGTTAGGAACTTTTAAAGGTGCAATGGTTATATTCGTGGTCACATCAGCAGGGGGCCGAAAACTAGGTGCTGATGGATTAAGTACCCTTGTTACAGTAGGCATATTTCTTGTGACTTCCTCCACAAGTTCCGGGGGATTTATCTCACCAACTTCAGAACGTAGAACTCCCCCATTCATAGTGCTGACTTCAAGGGGACCTTCTACTACAGGATTAGTGGAACAAACAACAGCCTCATTAGAGGAAGTATCCAATAGTGAACTATCTGCAATTTCTATTACCTCAAGTGCTTCTGTATTTATGTGCTTTTGAAAGATAATTTGTCTCTGTCTTCTCTTCTTATACTAGCGAATAGGTTTCCTATTTTTTCCTTTGTTCTTTCTACTTTTTAGGTCTCGCCTGTCGATGCGCATGCGCATCGAGCAAGCGAGACTATAGGGGCTCATCGACTCTTTATCTAACTTGCAAGGAATCGTGGCGATTCCTTGCAGTGCCCGTGACTTTTAAGCTCAATGCGCATGCGCATTGAGCTTAAAAGCGCGTGCACGTCCGTCTTGGTTTACCCGCTCCGCCCCCTCCCCTTCCCGCCGTGTCGCATTTCTCCTCCCCCCTCCCCTCTCCTCCGTCCGTTCACTACATGAATTAGCATTCAAACACACAAACTTCCAGGAACTTTTTAAATAAGCAACGAGTATATTGTTCCTGACGTTTACATTTCATTATGAATTTAAATCACAGTATCTAGCGGATAGTCCAGGCACTTTTTAAACTGCTCAAACCACCGAATTTCATAAGCATTTCGCCTTGTTGTGGAGATCTGGGCACCCTCTAGCTGGATTCTTTTTACATTCAGACCATTGCATTGAGTTGTTTAATTGTGTCTCGGCTGTATGCAGTTTTCTTATATGGACCGCTTTTTAGCGTAGATTACGGTCTAGTTACCCATTCAATATGGCGCATAAGCTTAGTCCTCTTTTCATGCGCATGCAGGAAGCGCATTCAGGAGGTACAGGCTAATTAAATTCAGTCACCCGCTGATTTTCGTTTCCGTGCTTTTCGCGTTTTTCGTGTTCAGGAGACAACACCACAGGCTGCTTTCGACTGGCGAGTAGAGGATTCTAGAAGTGCTTACTCTTGACTGGGAACTCGGGCAGGCATCTCCAAGTTTTAGTGCGGGTAAACTTATCGCATTTACGGTCTTTTTACAGAGCGTGTTACTCAATGAATAAAGATCGTGTTGAAAGGAACCCCACGCTACCTTTCATCTTTGGTGAGTCGGTTTTACGATTTTTGGTAACTCTAATTGAGAAACGCATTCGAGAACAGATGTTGATATCACCAAGTCTTACAGCAGACACACTCACAGTATTACGGTCTTTTTACGGAACTGGTTTAAGAATGAACATACAGCGTTTTTAAAGGGATTCGCCTGTGCCTTACACCTTCGATGAGTTGTGTACTGAAATTTCACGTAGATGCAAGTGAGAAACGCGTTGTGTACAACATGCAACAGCATTTTACATTTAGAGTGCTCTGTTCTATGATTGCAGATTTGAACAAACTTTTCGCCTTCATACTATTTTGAACAGTATCGTGACATCAGAATCTAAATTTTTAAATGTGGTTCAACTACAATATCTTCTTAAACAGCATGTGCATTTATAAAGATCTAACTACAAAAACAGATGCTCACAATATTGGCCAGTCAAGCATGTTATTTGACTGCAAGCTCTAGTCTTAGAATCTTCAAAAAAAAAGTTGGTTGTCAAAAAATGCTGAAGCCCATCAGCTACCACAGGAGTGTTTTAGCGAGAATGAAGGCACCACAACCATATAGCACACCCCCGCTCCGCCCCCTCACTCTCTCTGCCCTCCCTCAACGCCTCACTCACCCTCACCCTCACTCACCCTCACCCTCACTCACCCTCACCCTCCCTCACCCTCACCCTCACTCACCCTCACTCACCCTCACTCTCACTCTCACTCACCCTCAACACCTCACCCTCAACACCTCACCCTCAACGCCTCACCCTCAACGCCTCACCCTCAACGCCTCACCCTCAACGCCTCACCCTCACCCTCACTCACCCTCACCCTCACCCTCACTCTCACTCTCACTCACCCTCACTCACCCTCACTCTCACCCTCACCCTCACTCTCACTCACTCTCACTCACCCTCAACACCTCACCCTCAACACCTCACCCTCAACGCCTCACCCTCACTCACCCTCACCCTCACTCACCCTCACCCTCACTCACCCTCACCCTCACTCACCCTCACTCACCCTCTCACCCTCACTCACCCTCTCACTCTCACTCTCACTCTCACTCACTCTCACTCACTCTCACTCTCACTCACCCTCACTCTCACTCACCATCAACACTTCACCCTCAACACCTCACCCTCAACACCTCACCCTCACCCTCACCCTCACCCTCACTCACCCTCAACACCTCACCCTCACACAGTGCAATAGGTCTCAGACCATTTCAGTTAGAGCTTTTAGAAATGTTTATGGCTTTTTTTATTTGTAATTCTTTAGCATTGGCTACAGGAAACAAAAATGCTAAACATTTACCAAAAAAACCCATAAACAATTCTAAAAGCACTAACTCTAATGCTGCGAGACCTATTGCATTTCCAATGCTTGTTTCTTTTACTAACCCCTTAGTCATTACAGTTCCTTCAGAATCTTTTTTATCCTGATTAAAAATGGGGAAAAGTTATTTTGCAGCGGTTTGGTTAACCTCTACCAAACTTTCTTCCTTCAAAGTTGGTTCCGATTCTTTCCTCCAGTTTAAGGAGAATGGGGTGGGGGTCTTAAAGGGCTCGTGAATATCTACCTTTAGCGGCATCCCCACTGGTGCATTTTTTCTCAATGAATTATTGCTGTCCAGGACCTTCTGGACAACAGATTCAGTGGGAAATTTGGACCCATTCTCAGTATTTTTAGCAAGTAATACTTTCAGTATCTCAGTAACTGAGTCCAAAATGCAATCAGAACTCCCAACAAATTTGCCTAATAAAAATAGTATGGAAGCCAATAAATGTTCAAGCGCTATCAGAGAATCTGAAATAGGTTTATCATTTTTTGGGTATCCAGATGCAGTAAGGGAGCAGATACCTGATAGATCAAGTTGCGGAGATTTCAAATCACTCTGCGTTGAAGGGATATCATTGGATGTTATAGAAGGAGTGCTACAATATAGCAATAATCCCGATGGTGTTGCTCCATTTGGAGTTTTACTGGGTTCAGGCTGTTTCAAGATTCTCTCGTCCATATAGCGACCACAAAGTTCGAGATCGATACTGGACGGAATAGAGACTTCTTTTATATCCACTTCCTGATTTTCTGTATCCTTAAGAGTGATAGGCTGAAGAACTTTCGAATTTGCTTTCGTAGGGTCAGAGTGATCTCCTTTAGATAAACATACAGAGAGGATTGCATCAGTATTTGAAAACCGGGTAGGCGAGTTTTTTTCCGCAGTTAGCTCAAGCTTGATAACTTTCACTACTTCAAACTGCGGGTCCATCGTTGTTATCATCTCATCGTCAGTGATTATCGGAGCTTCCATAGATTTGTTCACTGGTTTTTCCCATATTTTTAACAACTGCATCTGTCCCTTAAGTTGTACGCTATTTTCATATTTATTCCTTAAGGGGTTGGATCTAGTTTTTATACATGACCTCCCCCCTAGGACTCTTCCGGAGCGTAATTTCTTTGCTGTCATATTGTGTGGAAAGATGACTAACCAGGCAGCAGGCTTATAAAACAGTAGTTGTGAGTGTTTTTTGAATTTAAATAAGTAAGTGAACAGTCAATAAGATATAAATCCACAGAGAGGATGGGTAAATATTCGGCCAGTCAACAGATATATCTCCACAGTTTTACACGCCTTCAAACACTATTAGGTCGTACTTAAACAAATGAAATGAAAATAACAGGGCCCAGCCCGGCCTACCTCGGCCACTGAGGGCCACAGAGGGCCCGCCCTTTGCCCGGGCTTCGCCTCGTCCCGCGAGGGAGGGTGTGCGCCTCCTGGCGCTTGTCGATGATGCAGCACGGTGGGCGCTATGCCTGCTGGGGGTTGTAGTGCCCCTGACCCGCCCTCCACTCTGCGGCAGCTCTCCAGGAGTCAATGGAGGCGTGCGGCGGGAGGCGGGATGCGAGATGGCTCCGGCAGCAAGCAGCGAGGCGGAAGGTAACCGCAGATACAAACAAATTAAGGGCAATGGTCCACGGCAAAGTCCAACAGTGGAAGAGGTCAATTACACAATTTCGTGAATGATGTATAGGTACATCAGGAGGTGGCTGACTGACCTGAAGGTGGCGATCGTGTGCGCGTCAGTTTGAAGCAGAGCAGAGGCAGAAACAGAAGCCGGCGGAGGCAGAGGCGGAGGCGGCGTGTAGAGTGAAGCGAGAGGGTCCTGCCCTGCCCTGGGCTCTTCCCTCTGCCTCAATCCGTGTGGACGGGAGACCGAGAAGTTGAGAGGCGGCCACACAGCAAAAGTGCAGGCGCGACCCAGGACTCGATCCACGAACTGACCAGCCTGCTTGAGGGGAGGAAGGAGAGGAGCAGCTGACGTGCCAGAGGAGCGCAGAGTCTGGAGTTTGCAGGGGCAGGCGAGTAAGTGAGCAGGTGGCTGCGCAACCCAGCCGCCACCCGCTATTGTTGTTGAACGATTGATTGCCGCTCATTGCTCCCCGCTCTAGCTTTGCCTCCATTGCCTCCATTGCCCCATTGCTGCTGGCTCGTTTGACGTCTGAGAGGTAATTCTCTGCCTCTGTGCACTTCAGGGACCGTGTCAGTGACAGTGACAGGGACGCCGGGGAAGAAGGAAGGGAGGACCTGTTATCCCCTATTTATCCCCAGCCTGTCACTTTGACCTGTCGTTGAGAGGCAGGCGACAAGTGGAGGGCGCTCTGTCAGTTCTTATTTGCATCGCGTAGTTTTGGCCCACCTGGCCCAGCGCAAACACCGTTGTTCCTCCTGCAGGAGCCATCCTCGTTCCCCAAAACTTGTCCCGGGAGGCTCGGGAGCAGCGGGCTGAGTGCACGAGGAAAGGCTCCACGACTTCAGGGGAGCTCAAGGGAGAGAGGCCGGCCGAGTATAGGGTGAGGCCCAGGGACAAAAGCATGAGCGCGGCCGCCGTTAGAGGCAGCTGCTAAGTAAGAGCCCGGGGGTTGCCCAGGCCAATCCTACTAGGTTCGATTTGGCTTGAGGCACCTTCTGAGTGCCCCGCTCATCTGCAGAAACTGCCCCCTCGGCGTTCCACCTTGGTCCACCTTTGCTCTAACCAGCGGCCATCCAGCTTCCGTGCCAGCCACAACTTTTATAGAACTGCGCAGGACAAAAAAAAAATGCGCTCAGGTACCAAACGGAAAGCTTCAACAAACAAAGCCCCACGCAGTAAAAAAATTAAGAAGTCAGACGCACTAAAGCAAGCACAAGTAACTCCGCCCCTAGTTGCTCTGCGGCACGGGGGGTGCGACGGTGAGGGGTCAAGTGAAATAGTACGACCTCCCCAGCCCCCAGACAGCCCTGGCCGACTATTAGGAACCCAGCAAAAGATCAACACATTTTTCTTTCTGAAAGACCCCGTATCGGCACTGCTGGCAACAACTAGGGAAGCTAAGAATTTACCAAGCCCTATTCAACCAGACAAGACAACCAATCATAGCCACCCGGGAACCCCAAATCGTGGCAAATCATTGACGGCCCAAATTCAAATTTTAGAAACTCTCACTCAACTTCAACCCGCTTTGTCAATTGAGCAACCGCTCAAGCCACATACAAAAAAAAAAACAGAACTTGTGCGGGCAATGATTCATAACTTCAGTTCTCCATTAATCAAAATTAAAGCAACCAAGACTGGGCAAAAACTAGTCCTGCCCTCACCCATATCTCCTGGCCAGGATTCACTGGAAAAACTTTTCAACGATTCTAATAACAAATCGAAATTGGGGATAATTAATCATGTTATCGCCTGCAATAATCCCCAAACTGGTCTTGGACCTGGACGACTAAAGACGCAACCAACCGTGAGCTCTATGAGGCTGGACGACCAGATTGACCCTTCGCCTGGCCACAACCTTCCTAATTTGGATAATGCGACATTGCTCCCAGTTCCAAGTCAATCCTTGCAAGAACTAAATCTAGATTCAAATCTGGACTATGACCAAATGGTTGAGGAGCAAAGCCGGAGCCCAGTGGCGTCCACACCTCACAATGTAATTGACCCCAGCGCGAATCATAGAATCCTAATCGATGACCGCTCTGGAAGCAGCAGTCTCCAACAAAAAAAATCTACGGAGTCTCTTATATCAATCTCTTCAACAAGCACAACCACACAACGGGAAGAGTGAAAAAAGATCCACTGCAGCCAACCGCCCTTCGGGTCCTGGGGGAACACCTTGATTAGCACTTTGGACCAGGCCATAAAGGCTCTCAATTTTCAATCAGACAAGATGGAGGTCCAAATAGACTTGATAAATGTCATCGCTGAGCATATCTCCCAACTTAGCTCTAAAACAGACACAATTATCACTCTTCTGACCAACAAAGAAACCTCGGTCACTCCCCTTTTAAAACAGGCCCCAATCGACAAAGGCTCCACAAGCCAACCGTCCAGCTGTGGCTGTGGGAGCGTCATCGAGAAACTGGCATCACTGCCCGTAATTCTAAATGACATTCAGGGAGTAGTCAAAAAAGGAAATAATCAGGACGACAAACCTAGTTCCATCAAGAGAAAAACACAACACGGGTAAATCAAGTGTTTCAACCACTCACTTTTCAGTACATAAGAGTCCAGACGGGGACGGAGATCCCGCCTCGTCACATTATCCAAAGGCTCAGCTTAAAGCATCTTCAAACTTGACTGTCCGTTCATTCTAGGGCATGGAAAATCCCGATCCTCGGCTCCAAGACAACCTTACGAAAAAGCAAAGGAAAAGAGCGAGAAAAGCCAGGTACAAACCAAAAGGAAACCAAAGGATCACAATTGACAATTTCTTTGCAAAACCTTTGATCGATCCACCAAAAGACAAAGGATCAGTAAATATCTCCTCAAACACAGCCATCAACATGTTGGAAGGTCAACACCATCTTCAGGCAAATGCCTTGTCTGAAAACTCTAAACTGTGGGTACAGTCCTGCGGCCTAGATCAGGCTTTATCTGAAGGTCTGAGTAAGTCTCAGCAAACTCTGATTGCGTGTACAAACACAAAATCAGCTTTTACACTTTCACCAGAAACATCATCAATGGTGAAATGCCCCCGTCCAAGCTCAAAGAGCATGCAGACACCCGCCCAAGGAAATTCAATTACAGTCGGGGCGGCCCGGTCAAAAAAAAACCCGCCAACCTAAGCCAATACCTACGATCACTAATGGAGCGACAACACCAACCAGGACGCAACGAAATAGTGATGAAACTCGCGTTCAGGCAGCATACGACCTGACCCCAATAAAGATAACTAAAATAGGGAACGACCGGCAGTGCATTAAACAGAAATCAATGGTCCCATTGGGAACAATTCAACATAAAATAGGAATCCACGACTCACTAAGGACCATTACCCCGAAAATAACAAAAATAGGGCAAAATCGCAATTGCACAGCTCTGACAAACCCCGTAATGCAATAAAAAAAGAATCATTTGTTACGAACCACTCATTCTCCCATAAGGGGCTTCAGGGGTAAAGGTATCATAGGAAACGCGATTCAAAAAACAAAAAAACGTTCTGCAAGCAACTCCAACCATTCGGTCTTAAGCTCACAAGACCCGTTAATAGCTACAACTGCAGAATTAGAACCAATTCTGACATTCATTCCCGAATATGAGACAAAGGGCATGCATGACATCTAACCAGAGGAAATTTATTAAAACTATTTGGTCTTGTTCCTGAGCTTAGAGGTATATCTACCCAAGACCTAGTTTCAGTTGAGTTTGGACAAAAAAATGATCATACGAACACCGAAGTTTCTGTTCAACCTGGGCTTCCAAGGAAATAGCAGCAAAGATCTTTGAAAATAGAGGATCATTCGAACACTGGGGAATTATCCTTATGCAACATACGCGCCCGAGATTTCCTTTCCCGCTCGCAAAAAGTACACTGAACTTAAGCAGGGAAGAGCTAATCAACCGCAAGCAAATCTCGTGTCTCCAGGGCGCCCTTTCGGCTACATTAGTCCAAGAGGTTAGTGGGATAGACACTCCCCTAACGCATCCTCGCCCAGGTGGGTCACCTACCCAGGACTGGTCATGGATCCCGTTACCCCTTAACCAAAAGCATTCCTAAAAAAACGAACATCTATTCCAATGCATACGGCCCAAACATGAAACTAAGGACAGAGTCAACATTACTAAAATAGGCATTTGCAGTTGGAACATCCACGGATTTAGTAGTATGGACCAAGACAGCGAGACACAAACGTTCTTTCATAAATATGACATCCTTCTACTACAAGAGACCTGGAACCTGGCATCCCCTGCCATTCCCGGCTTTACTGAACATCATATCCTGGCAGAGAGAACGTCCAAGTTCGGGCACCCTAGTGGAGGGCTATTCACATACATCTCGCAGAAATTTAATTGGGAGCCAGAAAAACAGGATGTGGGACTAAACTGGGTCCAGGTAACAAAGCTCTCTATTAAATCCAAACTCCAACTGCTATTAATAAATATTTACATTCACCCTGATCGCAACAAAAAAAAAAAAGAGAAATTGTCCGTTCTTATCAAACTTATAAAAACACTACAGAAATCAAACTCTCAAAGTTTGATGATACTATCAGGCAACTTTAATCTCAACCTAAATCATGAACATTCGTATACTTATATCCCAAGGCAAAAAACCCGGGCAGAGCTTAATCCATTAACCCCAAGACAACTTTCAATGCTGGGATTAACAATTTCAAAACCCGTAATATCAGGTGCATGTTCATCAGTACCCACGTACATGAGTGGCAAGGCTTCATCAACCATTGACTTCACTCTAATTAGTAACAACTTGCTTGACTCAGTGGAGGGCTATGAAATAGCAACACGAATCGAAAGCGACCACTTTCCTCAAATTACATGGATCAAATATAGGGGTGTGGGAGTCTACACAGCTATCTGTCCTCTCTCATCAGCCAGAGAAGTTCAATTTACGAAGATTGCGATGGGGGGGCAACGGAACGAAAGCCATCTACGAAACTGCAAGTAACTTCTTTTCAAAACATGAAAACGACCAAAGTGAAGACCAGTTTTAAACTTGGGAAAATCTGCTAGAGAATTTGTCCCTTAAACATTCGGTTGCCCTCGCTACGCATCACGGCCCACTAGTCCCACAGGAATCCTGGTTTAACAACAAATTAAGACAGGAAAAGAGAAAAATTGCCCAGGAGCAACGGAAGGCAACAAGGAATAACAATCAGGGCTCCATGTCATGTCTCCTTCTTGTTAGGAGTATGAGAAAAACCTATCGTAAAATGGTGTGGAAAGCCATGACTAAACACAAAGAAGAGACGTGGGTAAAATTGCTAGAAGCCAGTAAAAAACGAAATCCGAGGGATTTCTGGGGGATCATTAATAAACTAAACAACGCTGACGCAATGTCTCAGGACCCTGGCATTAGCAAACAAAGCTGGGAAGCCCATGTAAAAAATCTCTACTTAAAAAGGGACTCTCCCTCTCCTGAAAACAACCATTGTTCTATTACATCCACTAAACCAAGACACATGAAAGACCGTCAGATAAGTTAACAAGCCCCACCGACGTAGGAAGGATTAATAATCAGTCGATGCAGACGGAATTATTCTCCAGCGACAGAGTCAAAAGGTTCATTAACAATCTCAAAACCGAAGGTTCACCAGGACCTAATGGCCTCCCCAACGCAGTTTACAAATATAATGCTGATTTTTGGGCACTTCATCTTTCTGCCCTGTTTAATCAAGTCTTTGCCTGTAAGCAGCAGCCCCCATCGTGGAAAGGAAACATCATCCACCCGATTTTTAAAAAGGGAGACAGGAGATCACCGCGGAACTATCGGCTGATATCTCTAATAGATGTTGAAGCCAAATTATACGCCTCTTGCATTTTGGAGGAGATTCAGGAATGGGTGGACAATAACAACTTAATCCCCAGCTATCAAACAGGCTTTAGAAATGGGACAGGGACCATAACAAACCTTACAGCCCTAGCCCTCTTGATGGAAAATGCCAAAATGAAGAACAATCGGTTATATGGCTGCTTCATCGAAATTAGTGCAGCTTTTGATCGAGTCAGTAGGGAGAGACTTTGGGAAAAACTCAAGGAGTGGGGCTGTCAAAAAATCTCCTCAACGCAGTCATGCTCCTATACACTGACACTTGGGCAAGGGTCAAACAAGGTCAGGGTTCAAGCCTCACGTCCACAATTCCAACTGAGGATAGACTAAAACAGGGCTGCGTCCTGGCCCCATGCTTATTCAATCTATACCTTGCCGATCTAGGAAAAAATCTCGGTCAAATTGTAAGCTATGCACCGAAACTGGGTACCACCCCAATGCCAATCATCCAGTTTGCAGATGACATCGCCCTCCTCAGTAGAACCCCAATTGGCCTGCAAAGACTGATAAATGCTCTACAACTCTACCTAGATGAAGAACATCTGGAACTGAATAGAGAAAAAGACAAAAGTAGTACGCCTTACATAGCGAAAGTCTATCAAATTCAGTTGGACATCTAACCACCTTGCAATAGAGGAACAGCCATATTACCAGTACCTGGGGGTTACCCTCGGCAAAGACAACTCAAAAAAAGAACATTCTACGGTGTTAAAAGCCAAGTCCCAGACGCTAATTTATGGATATAAGCGACTCCTACAAAAACTGGGTGGCCCAAACTACACCCACCTTTTAAAAGTAATGGCCGCTCAGATTTTACCTACTCTATCGTACAGCATGGTTACATGGCTTGGAGGGGAGGCCGGTTTATTAAACAACTTACAAAATAAAATTTACAAAGATGTATTTAAACTACCCAAATGCTACTCACCAGCCCAGGTGCGATTAGAATTTGGACTCCAAAATCAAATATTTTGGTCCAAGTCAAGATTCCTCAAACTTTGTCACAAACTTCGTGCTGCCGACTTAGACTCTTTAAATAATCTCTGTTGGCAAGTAATCAACTCTGAATCTACCCAGCCCTGGGCCAATCACTTGCAAACTTGCCTTACGGAGCTCGAACTGCTAGAAGCATGGAACAAAAAAATTGACCAACCCAGTTTCTGCAAAACTGCTAATTCCATTGGCAAAAGGAAGTCATTACTGGAAGACAAACACACATTGACACATCGACGTCATGCCTGGACAGTTATTTCTTCCTATACACTTCAACAACCCCAGGCATATTTGGCAACCCATTTTAGCCAACATTTAAAAAAGACCCTCATCGACTTCCGTATGGGCCTTCACGAATCCAAGGACTTAAGACCATCCTGGAAACACTAAGACTATCCCAAAATGCAGACTCTGTGGATACCAAAACAAATCTCTAATTCATTTGTTTTGTGTGTGCCCGGTCCTCCTGGTATTAAGAAGACAGTTCTTACGGGACATACTGATCAAATTGAACATAAGAACATGTCGGCAGGCCGTTATTATCTGGCTGGGAGGCTCATCCCCAATCCTGACTTGTCGGGGACTTAAATTTATGAATGAGATTAGAAAGCAGCTACAGGTCTGTTAACGATCATCCAATACTGTTTGACGCTTATCCTCCCACGCTGGTGCTTCCACACTTACCTTACAATTCCTTAAGCTGCTAGTGGAGGGACCCGACTATCAGTTTTAAGTTTTAACCCATTTTTAACTTCTACATTAATTCTTGTTTTTTTTTTATTTTAACGTTATTTGTTATGTGAATATTTTTTTTACATTTTTTTTTTATTTGCAGTCATACAGAAAGATATCAATAAACAATCAGTGTTCCAGCTATTCACCGGTTATAATACATCGCACAGTCAGTAGAGCAACACACGGCCACTTAGCCCACACCCCGAAGGTCGGGCGGCAAATATCATTTGGGCGCTGGAAATTCAAGCGCATAAACAGGTGTGAGCATCTGATAAACGTTTCGAGTATCTGCTTTTTCTTGTTTACCCCCTCCCTCCCCCCAATAAACCAACCAAACAATACGCGAACAAAAACAACTTAAACAATACAGTCACGAAAATAGCAGCAGTTACACTTCCAATTCCCCCCCTCCCACCCTCCTCACAGCCATTAGATTCTCTCACAATTCGAAGTCTCAAATGTCCGGTGCCACATGGCACCCCTCAAGTTCATCTTGTCTCATCTCATCCCTGTTAGCAGTGAAAATTAGTCTCTGAGTTTGGCCTATATTTAACATCTGCACCCCTCACAGCCCCCCATCCAACCCGTGGTAGTGACGCCACTTGGACCAAACTCTCCGGAATTTTTTGGGACACCCCCTTGCCTTATACGTAACCCTCTCTGCTGCCATATAGAGATCTATCCCCCTCCTCCATTCATCCAGTCCTGGAGGTTCCGGCACCCCCCAGTATTTTGCAATGTCCCGTTTTGCCACAACCAATGCGAGAACTAGGAATGTAAGGAGTGGGCGAGCCAGGTCTACCTCATTGGTCATGCCTAGCAAGGCCAGTTTGGGCTCCTGTTGGATCGGAACCCCCAAGACCTCCTCAAGTTCCTTGAATACCTGTGTCCAGTACGTTTGTATTGTGTCGCATGCCCAAATAGTATTATAGAAGTTCCCTTCACAGTAATGGCATCTAGGACACCGTGAGTCTTCTATTTTTCCCATTTTACAAAGGCGTACTCTATCATAATTTGTAAATTTGTAATTTGTAACTGGGTTTTGTATCGCGCCAACTCACCGACAGGTCTCAAAGCGCTACTGACCAAGTACAGCAACAAGAAACAAGATGAGAGTATAGGAGTGTCTAAAGCTAGTGACCGACTACTGGAATGTAAATGCGTCTTTGAAGAGTAAAGTCTTCAGGGACTTCCTAAAGCGGAGAAGGTTGGATTCTCTACGAAGCGCCTCCGGTAGCTTATTCCAGATGATAGGAGCCTGAACTGAGAAGGATCTGCCTCCTTTTGTTGCCAGCTTAAAGCGTGGGCAGGATAGCAAAAAGGAGCCGGAAGATCGCAGGGCGCGCTTAGGTTCATATATTTCAAGCCTATCTTTTATATAGGCTGGCGCCTGACCGTGGATTTGTTTGTGGCAAATGCACATACTCATGAATTCGACTCTTTGTACTATAGGCAGCCAATGTAGCCTATGAAGCAAGGGGGAGGCATGAGTCCGCCTCGGCACTCCAAATATCAGACGAGCTGCGTCATTCAGGATGACCTGAAGACGATTGGTGGAATTTTTTGGGAGGCCTAGGTATAACGCATTGCCGTAGTCAATTCTAGACACTATTGTGGCTGAAACAATGGTTCGAAGCATATTCCTTGAGAGTAGGGGGACAAGCTTACGTAGTTGCCTGATCAGATTAGTACAGGAGCCAACTACAGCGGACACTTGGTTAGCCATCGAGAGTTCCTGATCGATTTTCATACCGAGGCTCTTAACACTAGGGCACGGTTTTGGGGTAGGTCCAAGTTCTTGTGGCCAAAACAAATCATTCCAGGGGGAAGTGGAGGTTGAAACTACGAGGACTTCCGTTTTTTCTGGATTGATTTTCAATAAATTGGACGACATCCAGTTTACTGTAAATCGTAATATATCTTGGGCCTATGGTTCTATGGAGCACATTGAATTTGATGAGTCGTAGTCTTGATTTGATTGCCACCTCCCGGGGATGCATCAACACTATCTCCCAGTCTAGGTCTTCCATGTCTCCCACCTCTGCCTCCCATGTACCTCCGAGTTTCGCCAAGTCCCCTAGCATATTAATAGTTAGGGTTTTATAGGTTAAGGAGACCGCCTTACTCGTTATTTGCTCTTGGAGGAGCCGCCCCTGTAATGGCGCATATTCTGGGATATCAGTGAGTGTGACGTTTTGGGCTCGCCAAGCGTGTCTTCATTGGATGTATTTGAACTGCTGTGTATTATGTAAGCCAAACTCTGTTTTAAGTACTTGAAAAGATTTCAGCTCCCCTTTGACTATCACATCTCCTATAGAGGAGATGGCGATATCGTCCCAACTTTGGAAACCTCGTAGCTTGTTGAGTTCTGTCAACCACTGGCAGTGCCTCAATGGTGTCTGCCGTGTGAGCTTCTTTTCCCAACCCATCATCTTGTGGCTTTAGTCCATGCTGTGAGTGTGAGAGACGTTGCCGGGAGGAGCAGTGCCCTGCTAGCACTTCCATAGAGATAACACAATACGTTGCGGGGTGACATTTTAACTCTCTCCAGGGCATACGTCGGGTGGTCCGCTGGGGCAAGGAGCCAGTCATTAATTGGTGTCAAATGTTCCGCCCAGTAGTAGGCCTCCAGGTTGGGGAGCGAGATCCCCCCCACTATATTGATGCCTCTGGAGCGTAGACAGGGCCACCCTAGCATGTTTGCCTAGCCAGAGAAAGGATCGCAGGTCAGCATGGATCTTAGCGAAGACCGCAGTTGGTAGTGGGTAATATACGTTTTGTAAGGCATAGAGGAGGCATGGAGCCAGTCATTAATTGGTGTCAAATGTTCCGCCCAGTAGTAGGCCTCCAGGTTGGGGAGCGAGACCCCCCCCCACTATATTGATGCCTCTAGAGCGTAGACAGGGCCACCCTAGCATGTTTGCCTAGCCAGAGAAAGGATCGCACGTCAGCATGGATCTTAGCGAAGACCGCAGTTGGTAGTGGGTAATATTCGTTTTGTAAGGCATAGAGGAATTTGGGTAGAGTGACCATTTTGTACATGGCCGCTCGGCCAAGGAGCGTGAGTGGGAGCTGTCTCCAGCGGTCCATATCCATCCCCCCGTTCAATATGATCCGTTCCAGGTTTCTTTGGAACGAGAGGGTCTCACTCAGTGTTATGTAGACCCCGTGGTATTGGAAGCCTTCGGTAGTCGTCTGTAGTCTCTCCGGTAGCCTCCCCCACCTATCCCGTCCCCCGGGGTCATAGAGAATAGACTTGTGCCAATTTATTTTGTATCCCGCCTACCCACCATATTGCTCTAGTTCCCGGAATAACTCCGGGATGGTGGTCTCCGGTTTAGTTATATACAGTAAGACATCATCTGCATATAATGAGATCTTTTCTTGTGTCGGATTCGTGTCATTGCTTGTAAAACCAGAGATGTCCCTGTTTTGTCGGATCCTGGCAGCGAGTACCTCAATAGTGAGTGTAAAGAGGAGGGGAGACAGGGGACACCCTTGTCGGGTACCTCTCTGAATCCGGAACTCACGCGACATTGTCCCGCTCACCCTCACCGTGGCTCTCGGGGAAGTGTAGAGAAGCTGGACCCACTTTATAAAGTTTGGTCCAAAACCGAACTTATGAAGTACAGCATAAAGAAATGGCCAGTGTACTGCGTCAAACGCTTTCTCGGCGTCTAAGGAGAGGAACCAGTGAGGTTCGCTCCGCCCACGCACTTCCTGTAGCCAGTTATGGGTTCTTTTAAGGTTTAATTTAGTAGCCCTATCTGCTAAAAAACCTGATTGATCTAGATGTATAAGCCCCGGAATAACCGCTCTTAAGCGAACCGCCAGGATGGTTGCCAGCAGCTTTACTTCCGTATTAATTAGTGAGATGGGGCGGTAGGAAGCACAATTATCTCGCGGCTTGCCCTCCTTGTAGATTGGTACAATCGTCGCACTAGCAAGATCTGGAGGGAGTTCCCCTTCCTGGTAAGCACCAGTAAAGAGGCCTTTAAGATGGCGTGTCAAGAGGTCCGCCGAGCTATTGAAGAACTCAGCCGGAAAACCATTCGGGCCCGGGGTTTTTCCCGGTCTCAGCTTAGCAATGGCTTCCGCAATGTCATCAGTCGTAATGTCCGCCTCTAAGTCCACCAGGGCCTCGGGAGGCAGCACCGGTAGATCCGTCTGTTCCATGTAGTGTAATGCTTCCTCACAAGTTACAAGATCTTGGGCTGCATAAAATTTTTTATAGTGCGAAGCAAAGGCCTCAGCTATCTCAATGTCTGTGTTAACACTAGTCCCATCTGTATTAGAGATACTATCCACCCATCTAGAAGCCCGCTCCTTTTACTGAGCCACGCTAGAAGTTTGCCTGATTTGTCGCCCACGTCGTATAGACGGTGCAGGGTGGCGAGGGATTGGATCTTCGCCTCATTAGTTACCAATTCTCTGTATTGTCGCTGGGCATCAAGTAGCCTCCTAAGAGTTTTGCCGGTCTTGCGGGCCTGGTATTCCCTCTCCCATCTCAAGATAGTCTGTTCCAGGGCAGCCACTGCAGCCTGGAGTTTACGTCTTTCCTCTTTCAGTCTGCCTTGTATCCTTTCCCGTAGCACCGGCTTTAGGGCTTCCCAGAGGGTGACGCTCGATTCCACCGTTCCCTCATTTTCTGCAATATAGACCTTAATGTCCGCGCAAATGCCTCTCAGTATGTCTACGTTCTGGAGATCCCAGGCCGCTAAGCGCCAGGAGCCAGTGCCCCTGCCCTAGTTGTGTCCCACCCTTACAAACAATGGCGAATGGTCCGATATGCCTCTGGCCTTATTTTCTGCTGTATCCTCCACACTCAAGTATTGTCGGGACATGAAAACATAGTCCAATCGCGAGAACACCCTGTGGGCCCCAGAATAATATGAGTAGGCTTGCCGTGTCGGGTGTAACCATCTACAGACATCAGTGAGTCCAATAGTGGACATCTGACTAAAGAGTGTGGTTTGGTGCCCTCTTCTCCCTGCGGTCCCGGAGCGGTCTTGTTCTATAATCATAACGTCATTGAAATCACCTCCCACCACTTGTATAGTGTCCGCTGTGTCTAAAAGAACGTTCGCAAGCGCTGTAAGCGTACGGGTCTGTAATTTGGGCGGCGCATATACCGAAATTAGCGGGTAAGTGCGTCTATTCCAGGTACCCTGTACCTCAGCGTAAGTCCCTTGTGGATCTACCCAGGTGCGCGTGGTGCAGAATGGTGTGGACTTTTTAATGATGACCGCTACCCCTCTGGAGTCTGACGTGTAGCCCGCATGAGCCAGAACTCTATGCCGGCCCCTAGCGATGAAGGAACACTGTGTACCTCTGAGGTGTGTTTCTTGTAGGAAGGTAACATCCGGGTCTACACGTTTGATGTAGGCGTTCAGTAGACCCCTCTTAACTCTAGAGCCCAACCCGTTGACGTTCCACGTCAGGATGCTCAATCCCCTATCTCTTCAAGGTGGAGTGCCTAGGGTATTCGCCATTCAAAGATGTGGTATGTGTATGTGAGTAGTCTCTGGCAAAGGGAGTGTGGGGATTCCCACACTGAATCCTGTAGGTGCTCCTCTGGAGGTATAACAAACCTCTAAATCTTCAATAATATTGGAGTTCAAAAGTCAGTAAATTTCATCAGAATTTTATTCAGATAGTCATATATTGTTTTCATATAGACTTAAGTAGAGTTGTAGAATATCTTATCCATCATAAACATTTTCAGAAGTGCAGAAAATCCCTATGCATTTCGGGACGCATAGGGATTTTCTGCACTTCTGAAAATGTCCCTCCTCCTCCTCCCCCCCGGATGCCCGAGCGAGTATGGTTTCGTAGACAGCTGAATCTGGATCCTGCTACGGAGGTTTCTCCCGGGGATTCCGATCGTCCTCTCCGTGCGCCTCCTGAAGCATGTCCCCGGTACGGCGTCGCTGGCGCTTGTGTATTTGTTCTTCGTGACTTTCTTCTCTGTGGCTTTGGCAATTCCCACTGAGATCTTTGCCTGAGCGACCTGTCCAGTTCTTCGCGCCCCACGGTCTCTCTGCTATGAAGTATTGGGGGTTCCTCAAGCCACTTACATGCATCCTCCAGAGGTGCGTGAAGAAGATGGAGTAGTTTCTGTCCTGTAACTCCAGTTCTGTAGTAGGGGTATCTCTGTTATAGTCATAATCTAGTGAATAGTCCCGCCCATGTGCGTGGACCCCGGCAATCAAAAATAATCTCTTAAGTTGTCAAAATAATGCAGAAACTGCAAAGACACTTAAGAGAGAATTTAAAGACAAATAATGCAGCCTATATCCACAGGCTACACTGTCCAGTACTTCAACTAGAAATTCCACCAAAAATCACCACACACAGCACAGCCTGCTAGTTTCTACCATAGAGAAACTTGCCTCCCCCAGTCAAAGACCCAGGAATGATAGAGAGGAAGGCAGGGACAGACAAGCCCATAGGCTGCCATTATGTGGCTTAAATAGGATACTGTGCCTTTAAGAGAACTTTCCAGAACTTCTCCCAGTATCCCAGAATGCATAGCAGGTCCCTCTACTTTCAGTTCTTTTTGAAGGCGAAGCATGCCAGACCTGTCGCATTCAGTACATGATGAAAATCTCCACCGGGGAGGAGGGCGGGCGCTTATGACTATAACAGAGATACCCCTACTACAGAACTGGAGTTACAGGACAGAAACTACTCCTTCTGTAGTAGGGGATCTCTGTGTATAGTCATAATCTAGTGAATAGAATGGCAAGCCCATCCCCACACCAAAGCGGCGGTGGAGAAGAAAAACATAACACCACTACTGTGCGAACAAATTCCGCAGCGAAGCCTGCCCAACCTGAGCGTCTGCCCTGGCATCAGCGTCCAGGCAGTAATGCTTAGCAAAGGTATGAACCGACTTCCAAGTGGCTGCCTTGCAGATTTCCGCAATCGGCACATTACGGAGCAGAGCTGTCGTGGCAGCTTTGCCCCTGGTGGAATGAGCCTTAGGCTTACCTCCTAAGGTCTTATTAGCCTTCTGGTAACACAATTGTATGCAGGACACAATCCACCTAGAGATGGACTGCTTCGAGGTCGCAAGACCCGTCCTGACCGACCCATAATTGATGAACAACTGGTCAGACCTACGAATATCCTTGGTTTTATCCAGATAAAATTTCAACACCCTCCTAACATCCAGAGAATGGAGAGACCTCTCCGCTGGGGATGAAGGGTTCTGAAAAAACGTAGGCAAAGTTATGGTCTGGTTGACATGAAAATCAGAAATAACCTTGGGAAGAAATTTAGGGTGAGTACGCATAACAACCTTAGCAGCATGAAATACAGTATAAGGTTCATTACAACACAACGCCTGAATTTCACTCACCCTGCGGGCCGATGTAATGGCCACGAGGAACGCCGCCTTCCAGGACAGGTGCTGCAATGAAGCCTTATGAATAGGCTCAAAAGGCTCCTTCATCAATCTGGACAGCACCACGTTCAATTCCCATGAAGGTGAGGGAAGCCTGACAGGAGGGAACACTTTCTTCAAACCTTCCAGAAAATCTTTGATCACAGGGATCTGGAAAAAGGAAGTCTGCGAAGGGCATTTCCTGTAGGCAGTCAATGCAGCAAGATGTACCTTAATGGAATGGACACTAAGGCCAGACTGCGCCAAATGTAAAAGGTAAGGAAGGATGACATCTTCCTTGCAGGTCGTAGGATCATGGTTGTTAGAATGGCACCAGATACAAAACCTCTTCCACTTGTAAGCATATGAAGTCCGAGTGGAAGGTCTCTTAGACTCCTTCAGTATGTCCATGCAGTCATCGGGCAGATTCAGATGGCCATATTGCACTATCTCAGGAGCCATGCCGCCAAACTCAAAGACGAGAGGTTGGGGTGTAACATCCGTCCCCCGAACTTCGTGAGAAGGTCCGGCCTGCACGGCAGCCGAATGTGAGGAAGGAGAGACCGGTGAAGAAGGTCCGTGAACCACCACTGCCTGGGCCACTCCGGGGCGATGAGTATCATCCGAGCTCTGGACCGGGCCAGCTTGATGAGTACCGCCGGAATCAGGGGAATGGGAGGAAAGGCGTACAGAAAGCCGTTCGTCCAGTCGATCCATAACGCATTCCCCAGCGTCCCTTGCTGGAAGTACCTGGAGGCGAAGTCTCTGCACTTGCTGTTTTCGGCGGTGGCGAACAAATCTACGTCTGGAGTTCCCCACCTTGCGAAGACTTCTCCTAGTACTTCGTCGTTTATGACCCATTCGTGGTTTTCCTGAAGCAGTCTGCTCAGTGCGTCTGCCTGAACATTCTGCACACCTGGCAGATGGGTGGCCGTTATCGTCAGTCCTCTGGCTAGGAGCCAGTGCCAGATCGTCTGCGCCTCCTGTGACAGAGTGCGTGATCTCGAGCCCCCCTGCTTGTTGAGGTAATACATCGTGGTGGTATTGTCCGTCTGTACAAGCAGAGAGTTGGTCTGGAAGGACGGAAGAAAGGCCTTCAGTGCCAAGTGAACAGCCCTGAGTTCCAGGAAATTGATGTGATACGTGGCCTCCATCGGCGACCACGTTCCCTGAATCTGTAGAGTCCCGGAGTGCACTCCCCATCCCAGGAGAGAAGCATCCGTCACGACAGTCTGCGTGGGAATGTCCTTGTGAAAGGGAACCCCTCTGAGGAGATTCTCCGCCGAACACCACCACGTCAGAGACTGAAGAGCATGCAGCGACAGTCGAATCTTGTCGTCCCAAGATCCTTTCCTCTGATCCCACTGGTCCTCCAAGCACTCCTGCAATGGTCTCATGTGCAGCCGTGCGTGTGGCGTCAGGAAGATACAAGAGGCCATCGATCCCAGTAGAGAAGACACCGTCCTCACTGTTGTAGATGGAGACGCCATGAGAGCCTGAGCCTTCCGAAGGAGTGATAATCGTCGCTCCTCCGAAGGAGACACGCTTGCTGACAGCGTATTGATGGAGGCTCCCAAGTACTGTATGCATTGGACCGGAGTCGGGACAGACTTGGTCATGTTGATGTGCAGCCCCAACTTGTTCAAGAGAACGCACGTCTTCTGGAAGTGTGCTCGCGCTTCCGAGAAGGAGGATGCCTTGATCAACCAATCGTCCAGGTACGGGTAGACGAACACCTCGTTCTTCCTCAGGTGTGCTGCTACCACCGCCATGCACTTCGAGAACGTTCTCGGCGCAGACTTCAGTCCGAATGGGAGTACTGTGTACGACTTGGAACCGCAGGAACTTCCTGTGTTTGTGTGCAATGGGCACATGGAAGTAAGCATCCTGTAGGTCTATAGCGCAAAGCCAGTCCCCCTGTTGCAACTGAGGGTAAATCTGATGCAACGACAGCATGCGGAACTTTTCTCTGCGAATCCATTTGTTTGCCTGTCGCAAATCCAGAATGGGCCTGAACTCGTTCTTGTCCTTCTTGCGAACCAGGAAGAACCGGGAGTACAGACCTCTTCCTCTCTGAGACCGAGGTACGTCTTCTATCGCCCTTTTCCGCAACAGGATATCCGCTTCCGCCCGAAGCTCGCGCAGCTGAAACTGCGAGCTGACCGGGGGAATAGCTGGAGGAGGGCTGGTGAACCGAAGACTGTATCCATTGCAAACAATATTCAGCACCCACTTGTCCTGAGTAATTTTTCTCCACTCTGCCAGAAAAAGTTGGATGCTTCCCCCTACCGGAGTGGGTAACGGATCCGGGGGAAGTAAGTTCCTAGGGCCTAGGCCCAGCCTGGCCCTTGGGCGCCGGAGCCGACTGCTGGCCTCCCCTGCCCTTCTGCCGCTTCTGGAACGGCTTCCGGAACTGCTGTTGCTGCTGGGAGTGTCCTGAGGCCTGTCCTCGTCCTCGGCCCTGTCCGCCGAACCGCCGCTGGAAGGGGCGGTACTGCTTCTTGGTCTCTTTGGGCTTTTCCAGGCCCACAGCCGGCAGTGTTTCGGCCTCCGCCTTCATGCGGGCCATTTCATCATCAGCATGTTTCCCGAAGAGGGTCTCACCGGAAAACGGCAGATTGGCCACCCTCTGCTGTGCGTCCGGTTTCAGGGACGTAAGCCGGAGCCATGCGTGACGCCGCTGGTTGATCCCGTGGCAAAATCCGTGAGCCGCCAACAGGGAAGAGTCCGCAGCCGCGCTGATTATCTGGTTGGCTACCAGCATCCCCTCACTCAGGACTTCCGTGAAGTCTTCACGCTGCTCCCGGGGCAAATGCTCCGCAAAGCGCTCAAGGGAGTCCCAGAGGGCGCGGTCGTAGCGACCCAACAAAGCTGTGGCACTCGCCGCTTTCATGGAGGCCGCGGAAGTACCACAAACTTTCCTTCCTGCCGAGTCCATCCATCTCGATTCCTTGTCCGGGGGAACCGTGGAGGTCGGGGTGGTGGCATGCTGCTTGCGGGCCGCCGTGACGATGACGGAGTCAGGCGGAGGCTCAGCTCTCAAAAAGGCCGGATCCGAGTCGGGAGCTCGGTACTTCTTAAGTAATCTCGACGGGGCCGCCCTCGTCACAGCCGGGGTGAGAAACAGAGCCATAGCAGGTTCTTCCAGGCCCGGCACCAGGGGCAGGAGAGGACGAGACAGATGCCTCTGATGCAGCGTCTCGAAGATGACCGACGTCTTCGTTGTAGGCACCGTCAGGGATATGCCGAGCTTCGCCGCGCCCCGCAACAGTACGTCCTGAAAGGCCACCAGGTCATCTATCGGGGACACTCTGGTGTCCAGCGACCCCGATAGGGTAGGTGAATAATCCCTGGTCCCAGAGGACCTCGTGTGAGAGCGAGACTCGCGCCTCCTATGGCGGTGCCTCGATCTCGTGGATGATCTGTGCCTCGATCTGTCCTTCCGCCCAGAGCGAGAGCGAGATCTGCCAGCTCGTGGGCGCTCCTTCGGTTTGCGCGGAGGGGTCTTCCTCGGCTCATCACGAGGTGTCTTCGGTTCCTCCCGGGGTTTCGGTTTCGGAGTCCCCTTGGGAGGAGCAGGCAGGGACGGCAGGGAAGTGGACCTCGGAGGAGGAACCTTCGGCTGCGGTGCGGGCCCATGCGGAGGGACCGGAGGTGGAGAAGGGTCTCCTGAAGGCAGTGGTGGTTTGGGCGGAGGGTCCTCCTTAGGCACGGGGGGAGGAGTCGGAGTCCTGGGCCGGGACGGAGTGTACACCTCCGAGTACACCGAGCCCGGTGTCCCTCCAGGCGAGGGGTGCGGAGAGCCATCCCCATCCGCAGGCGACCTCTTCCTCTTGCGACCACCGCTGGAAGCAGCGTGACTCCTGGGACTAGAGTCCCCTTTCCGCCGTTTTGGAGCGGGTGACCTGCTCCTCGACGCTGACCGCTGGACGCAGAACGACGCTTCTCCGGCGTCGAATGACGTTTCCTGGACTCCGGCGTCGAGCGCCGTCTTCTCGGCGTCGACCGCCTCCTCCTCGGCGTCGAACGTCGACTCCTCGACGTCGACCTTCGCCGTCCTCTCGACGTCGGGCGGTCCGCCCTCGACGACGAGCGCCGCCGTCGCCTTGATGTTCCCGACGTCGAGGAGCCCCTCGACGTCGATCGGCGGTGTCGCCGCGACGGAGATCGACGGTGTCGCCTCGACGACGACCGACGGTGTCGCCTCGACGGCGAGCGTCGGCGCCGCTTCGACGGCGAGCGTCGATACACGTCACTGTGCCTTCGGCGTCGGTATGATCTCGACGTCGACGAAGACGATGACGTCGACGGCGGCCTCGACGTCGGTTTCTCCTTCGCCGTCGAACCGTCACGCCGTCTCGACCCGGAGCCCCGGGGAGAAGGGGAGCACGCCGTCGTCATCCCTCTCGACGCCGTCGTCGATGCCATCGACGCCGACGGAGAATGGGATCGTTGGCTGGACTTCCTGCCCCTGGGGAGCCCCCCAGGGGCCTCAGCAGAGGCAGAGGGATCCCTCCCAGGCTGCCCAGACCCACCTGCAGCACGTTGACGCCTATCCTCCAGGCCAGCCAGCCTGATCTTCAATCTGTCCCTGAGGGTCCTAGCAGAAAGTTGCTGGCAGATAACACACTCCTCAGGGCCATGATCTTCTGGAAGGCACACGATGCAGACATCATGGGGGTCGCTTTTGGCCTTCTTCCTCTCACATGCTGGGCACTTGACAAAAAGGCCAGGCATTTCGGAGCCCCAAAACGCCTAAAAAACAGCACAAAAGTGAGAAGAGAACACCAAGCAGTAACTGCAACACTTTTAAAAGTTAAAAGTGCAAAAAACGAATTCAATAAACCCTTGTAAAAGGGAGAGCTCAAAGCCAGGGTCCTGTAAGCAGGAGCCGGAAAAAAGAACTGAAAGTAGAGGGACCTGCTATGCATTCTGGGATACTGGGAGAAGTTCTGGAAAGTTCTCTTAAAGGCACAGTATCCTATTTAAGCCACATAATGGCAGCCTATGGGCTTGTCTGTCCCTGCCTTCCTCTCTATCATTCCTGGGTCTTTGACTGGGGGAGGCAAGTTTCTCTATGGTAGAAACTAGCAGGCTGTGCTGTGTGTGGTGATTTTTGGTGGAATTTCTAGTTGAAGTACTGGACAGTGTAGCCTGTGGATATAGGCTGCATTATTTGTCTTTAAATTCTCTCTTAAGTGTCTTTGCAGTTTCTGCATTATTTTGACAACTTAAGAGATTATTTTTGATTGCCGGGGTCCACGCACATGGGCGGGACTATTCACTAGATTATAACTATACACAGAGATCCCCTACTACAGAATGACTTGTTCTTGTAGAGTACCTTGAGCTTTGCAGGGAAGAGAAGCATATAAGAGATATTTAGTGTGCTCAGTTTCGCCTTCACGGCATCGAAGGAGCGCCGTTGTTTCTGGACCTCTTGGCTGTAGTCCGGGAATATCATAATGTTCGTATTCTCCAGCCGGGTCTCTCCCTTTTTTCTAGCCTCTCGTAAAATCAGATCCCTGTCCGCGAAGTTAAGAAATCGCGCAATGACCGGTCTAGGTCTCGCGCCTTCCGGGGGCTTCGCCAATAGGGCTCTGTGCGCCCTCTCGATGATGAAGCACGACGAAAACTGTGCTGAGGGGAATGTGTCAGTCAGCCAGGAGTGGAGGAATGATGCCATATTTGTTCCTTCAATTCCTTCTCTAAAGCCCACGAAGCGCAGGTTGTTGCGTCTAGCCCTGTTTTCGGCATTATCCACCTTCCACAGTAATTGTCAATGGGATGCTTGGAGTTCCGCCATGTCCTTTCTCAGGGTGGAGACCGAATCCTCTGCCTCACCTATCCGGGTTTCAGTCACCGTCACCCTGTCGGATAACTTTCGGAAGTCTTGCCGCAACAGTGTTACCTCTGAGCCCACTTCTCCGATTTTGACCTCCAAGGCCGCTCGGGACTCCTGAATATCAGTTCTAGACGCCTTGATTGCTTCCATCAGCCGGTCAGTGTCCGTCCTCAGTCCCGAGGCTATGTGGCCGGTATCGATTGGATGTCGCGATGCGGCGAAGTTATCCATGGGCCCCTGTTTAGGAAGTTTGGGTAGCGTGTCCTTCTTCCCCATGGTCAATGGTGCTCACGCTTTTCCCTCTCGTGGAGGCTATGGGTCCTATTCAGTCCGGCGGACTAGGTGGTCCTGGGGATGTGGGGGGGGGGGGGCCCTCGATCCGCGCCTTGCACTCCAAGAGTCAGGGTACCGCTGCTTCTCCGCTCCGCAGTCCCAGATTGCCACGAGTGTTATTACTGCAGGGTCAGTGCCTTCCCCCTGACACCGCCTCCAGGGTGTCCCCAGCTTACGTATTCTGTCTTCGCGGGGTGTAATCGGTGGGTCTGTGCTGGCAGGTATCGACCATTCACAGCCCCTCGTCGCCAGGCGCCCCTCCCCCAGGTGTGGATCTGGTCTCCGACGTCCCTGTAAGGCTGTGGGCTTGTGTTTAATTAAGCCTTTTGTTGGGGAGGCAATGTGCACTGAATCCTCTGTGGCGTAATGTCTTTGCTCCTTCTCATGAGCAGGGAATAATGTGTCCTATTTACGGAGCTCACTATGGCTCACCCCCTCAGGAACTCTCCCATGTCCAACATCTAGTCTAAGGGGGAGGGGGGGGGGGGGGGGGGGCAAGTCGCCAGGGCCCGACCTTCTGGGCTCCCGATGTTGTGGGGGGGCCACCCCCGGCGAAGCAGGAGCAACCTGTCTAAATGCCAGGCGGAGGGGCTATCACCGAGTAGTCTACCGCCCGCTCCGGGCCGCTATCAGGCTGGTGGAATGGAGCCTCGGGTCCCGGAGGGTGGCCGCGTGTCACGGTGCTCGGGGACCGGCCCGCGGCCCCTGCAGTCACCGTTGCGCGGTCTCGGCCGCCATATTTGTAAAGGTGCCGGAGCCTGAGGGTGGCGCCCCAACGTACACAAGGCGGCTGGAGTCCCAACACTCACCCCCACTCAGAGATCCTTGCTCCGCACTCCCGCTCACGCTTTCACAGTCCCGGAGCAGCGGGGGATGTAGCACCAGCGCTCCCGATCACTGCCGCCTCACTTCAGTCGCCATCTTGGTGAAGGGCAGCCGGGAGCCGGGACTTCTCGTCACACACCACCAGACCTGCAGGACCCACCGGATGCCCCACAGTACCTCCTCAGGTGTCCTTCACGGCGGCACCCCAACAACGATCCCACCAGCTGCTCAGCAACTCCGCATCCGACGCTCGGCCACCTACACCGCCATCTTGCCACCAAGGACAGTTCCCGGGCAGGAGCACAAAGTCAATTTTTCAGGTACACGGACGCTGCGCGGGAGGAGGGCCGATGCCACAGTGTCCCGGAGTGTTGCCGCCGCCTTTGTAGGATTTCGGGTGGTGGGGATCGTACATGTATGTCGGATATTGGTTCAGCTCTCCGGGAGCTCCTGAGCCTCACATCCTTGCTCGCCATGTTGCTGGCCACGCCCCCCTGTTATGTGAATATTGGCTAAACTCACTGTTCGTATTGTAAGGATTTTTATTAATTCAACAATAAAAAACATATTGTATTGTATTGAATGTATAGGTACAGTTAATTATTAAAATGTAGACGCCTCAATTTTATAAATTGCCTCCTTCGCTTACAAGCCCATAGAAATGAAGAGACAAAGAAACAGACAAAGGGATCATTAAGCTTTTTCAAGATCAGGGCAATACGACATTGTACAAATGTATATCGTTTTAAAAGCGGTAGAATATATCTAGATCTTTGTTCTTTGTAAAAGTGACAACAACAAAAAATAAGCATTTGCAAGCTACGTGTGATGCTGCTGTCTTGGAAACCGGTGTGCTTCTACTATGGCATTTATGGTCGCACTGGGGATTTGAAATCGCAAAGGATTCAGGGCATCAGGCTGCCGTCAGCGCTGCATTACTACAAGGTCTGCTCCAATCCCAGTTAATCACCAAAGTATTTCTACATGCGCCCACAGAGCTGGACGCTATTGAATTTGCAAGATACCTCTTGAGGGTCCGGTGGGGTGTCGGCGGGCCTTAGTCACATGGCCAGCATTGCTGTACGTTGTCCCTATCCTGCAGACTAGCTGAGGGGTGCGTGGACGTCGCAGTGAGGCTTCTCGGGCTGGGGTTGAGGCACACAGTCTGGGCGGGACTGGGGCACAAGTCGGCCTGGAGCTCAGAACAGCCTCCGTAGTAGAATTAAACTAGACACAAGAGACGCGGGAGGGCAGGAGCGAGACGCAGTGAGCGTGCACGTTGGCGTGCCCTGCGGCTCGTGCCCAGTGGCGGAGCCTGCAGTCTTCGCCTGCTGTTCTTGAATGCTGCGCGGCTTGTGAGGCTGTGGGAAGGGGCCGCCAAAGCTACAAAAAAAACAGCCCTTGCACGCCATGCTGCACGCCCGAGGAGCCTGCCTGCCCGAGAAGAGTTACCCGGAGGCCACCAAGATGGGTGAGTGGCGGCACTGCAGTGCCTGCGAGCAACGCGCTGCTACAGCAAAGTGCACTGAAACAAAGCGCATCACCAGCCTGTGATTACTTTTTAGCCGCATTGCGATCTTAACCTTAATGTACAATTGCGTGCGACTTGCAGGGAGGGGCGCAGCTGTACATGCCTGTACATGTTTAACAATGAAAGTGAAAGTTAATGAACGGCTCACAGTGAATGCTAGCGCGTGTTCACACGCGCGTCCCGATACGGCCTGTAGCCTGCGCATGCCCATCTCCTGTCTCCCTTCAGAGCCCTTGAAAGCAGAGTCAACGACTATAGGTCTCGCTGGCGACAGCGCATCGCGCTGTGGCGCCAGGTGCGAGACCTAAAGACATGAAGGTCAGCTTGTCCAGAGGAATTATTACAAGGGCCGGGTGTCAATCATTAAAGGAGTATTTCTTAGCAGGGAAGCCCAGCATCAAAGGAATTAAATGTATGCAAAACCTAAGAAGAATGAATCTGTGCTGTAAATTTCTAACTTTTTCTAAGTATGAGTACTTGCCCTCCAGTTGGTACAACATTACAACAGATTTTACATAATACCTTTCCTTTCTTTCATATGCTGCCTTTGCTAGAAATAGTGCTTTGAATCTTTTTTTTGGAACTTTAGAGCAGGTACTCTTATTTGTAAATAGTTCAAGTACCCCTAGGGTGTGTTACCGCTACAACGCATCTTTTACAACGCGTTCCGTTACAACGCGATTTTTACATCGCAAATACCATTACAATGCATGCCATTACAACGCATGGCATTACATAGCAGATGCTATTACAACGCATGGCATTACATCGTAAGTATTGGTAAGTATTTAATTTTTTTTTTATTTTATTTAATATTTTATAATTGATTTAATTATTATTAATTATTTATTAATATTTTTTTTTCGTTTTTAAATATTATAAATTAAATATATTAATTTAAGTATTTTTTAAAATAAGTATGAGTATAGGAGTATATGTTTTGGGGTACTGATGTATATGTTTTGGGGTGTTTGGGTATTTTTAGGTTTTAGGTTTTTGGGGTACAGGGGTGTTTTTAGGTTTTAGGGCAGTGTTTGGGTTTTGGGGTACAGGGGTGTTTTTAGGTTTTAGGGCAGTGTTTGGGTTTTGGGGTACAGGGGTGTTTTTAGGTTTTAGGGCAGGGTTTGGGTTTTGGGGTACAGGGGTGTTTTTAGGTTTTAGGGCAGGGTTTGGGTTTTGGGGTACAGGGGTGTTTTTAGGTTTTAGGGCAGGGTTTGGGT
This sequence comes from Lissotriton vulgaris, assembly GCF_964263255.1. NCBI lineage: Eukaryota > Metazoa > Chordata > Amphibia > Caudata > Salamandridae > Lissotriton > Lissotriton vulgaris. Next base: position 236,183,965 of record NC_141698.1, on the reverse strand, counting down.
TTTGGGGTACAGGGGTGTTTTTAGGTTTTAGGGCTGGGTTTGGGTTTTGGGGTACAGGGGTGTTTTTAGGTTTTAGGGCAGGGTTTGGGTTTTGGGGTACAGGGGTGTTTTTAGGTTTTAGGGCAGGGTTTGGGTTTTGGGGTACAGGGGTGTTTTTAGGTTTTAGGGCAGGGTTTGGGTTTTGGGGTACAGGGGTGTTTTTAGGTTTTAGGGTAGGGTTTGGGTTTTGGGGTACAGGGGTGTTTTTAGGTTTTAGGGCAGGGTTTGGGTTTTGGGGTACAGGGGTGTTTTTAGGTTTTAGGGCAGGGTTTGGGTTTTGGGGTACAGGGGTGTTTTTAGGTTTTAGGGCAGTGTTTGGGTTTTGGGGTACAGGGGTGTTTTTAGGTTTTAGGGCAGGGTTTGGGTTTTGGGGTACAGGGGTGTTTTTAGGTTTTAGGGCAGGGTTTGGGTTTTGGGGTACAGGGGTGTTTTTAGGTTTTAGGGCTGGGTTTGTTTTTTGGGGTACAGGGGTATTACGACTTTATATAAATTAAATTAATTAAATTAATTTTATTTAATTTAATTAAAATAATAACTATATTTACAATTATTAATTTAATTGTATTAATAAACGATTATAATTAAATTATATTATTTAAAAATGTTTAATTAATTAAATTCTTTTAATTTTATTAAATATAATTATATTATGTATTATTTATAACTTAATTAAATTATAATTATATTTATTGTTATTAATAACATTATATTATTTTCTATTTATAAATTTTTTATATATCATTAATTATATTATTTTAAATATATTAAATTAATATCAATTTTAATATTAATTAAATTACTATAATTAAATTAATTACTGTTTTAAAAATGTTATATTATTTTTATTATTTTAAATTAATTTAATTAACTTTATTACATTTTTTTAAAAAAAAGATATACTTACCTATACTTACGATGTAATGCCATGCGTTGTAAAAGTATCTGCTATGTAATGCCATGCGTTGTAATGGCATGCATTGTAATGGTATTTGCGATGTAAAAAACGCGTTGTAACGGAACGCGTTGTAATACATCGCATTGTACTGACACCAATCCACACCTAGGGATAAGAGAGTAGATTGGACATACTATAACCAGACAATTTTCTGTACCTTATCCAGTAACTGACAGTTTTTTTTTTATTATAGTCTGAGTTAGGTCTAATGTGTCTTTTTTCCATATTGAATGCCATAAAATGATAGGGGCAATTCTTATAATGTCAGTCACATAGGGTAAGTGACAGTCATAGTTAGAAAATGAGCTAGGGAGAAAAACTACCCTATTGTAGAAACCATTCTCCAACTTTTGAAAAAAATCTATTGATGCTGTTCCCCACAGCTCTGCCCCAAATTTTGTGGCCGAGATTGTTTTAGCACTATAGATCTTTTTTATGGTGGTGATGGGCTTTGGGCCCAATTTCTTGATAAACTAGTAACTGCAACTACTGTTCACTCTATCATTAATGCCCTATTTCCACCATGTATGACCAAGATTGTTTATTGTCAAATGATACCCCTAGGTAGGGAAAAGTCTCCACTACTTCGACTTCCAATATGGAAAGATGGGGTTCTTTTAGAGGGGGCTAATCCGGACTAGAACAAAGGATTTGGACTCATTTACTCTATGGTCCAACGATGACATGAAGCTCACATAGGCCTCTATAAGGTTTGGTAGTGCTACGCCTGTCCTAGCTCTTAAGACAGCATCATCAGCATAAGCCAGGATCAGGAGTGTGGCCAGGGAAAAGAGAGGACATCTAGTGTGGCGCAAGTTAGGGCGGCCTCCACCCCATTTGTGTAAAGCGAAAATATGAATGGGGCAAGGATGCAGTACTATCTAACGACCCTCATGATTTTAAAGGTTCTTGTACAATCCCCATCCCTTCCATATCGCACACACGCCATTGTCTGAAATGACAGCTGATGATTTAGGTTTCTCAGCCGAGAATCCATACCCATCTCTACCATTATTTTCCAAAGTTTAACATGACTTACGCAGTCAAATGCGGCTGTCAGGTCCATAAAGGCCATAAAAGTCTGGCCGCCCTTTTCTGCGGGTTCCTTAGCGATGATCAGGCTCAAATTCAGACACTGGTCTATTGTGCCTCTACCTTTCTGGTATCCATACTGGGCTAGGATCAAGTTTTTTTTTTCCTCCCCGAATCTTCCAGCCTGTTTAACAGGATTTGTCCCAACAATTTTGCAGTACTACCTAAAAGGGAGATAGGACGGTAAATTTGAGGCTTGGATTTGTCTCCCTTTTTAGGTCGAGCCTGAGCCTGCACACATGCGCTATTCTGGGGAGCTGTTGTAGTGGAGTATGGCAGAGAAGCCCCACCCATATTTGTCATTGACTTCTGTCTTTGTCCTTTGTCATTGCAGGCCTCCGATTCAGTAATCGGATTGTTAGTCCCTCCTTAGTACAACCTTTTTTTCATTTGTAACCTCCCATGGCTACTGGTCCCGTTACTTCTGTTGTTACACGGTATGTGTTTATTATTCTGTAGCCACTATTTTCTTTTTCTCCTACTGCTGGCAGGATGACGTTCGCAGCCGGGACCATGGCAGCCGCTTGTTTACTGCTGTGTCCTCCTCCGTGACTCCAGCTCGTTAAACTTCGAAGCACATCAGTTTCAAACGTTTGTTGCGTGTTTGCAGTTGTTAGCGCTCCACTTCCAAAATCTGTTCACAGATCAGTGCTCTCCCACCCTTACTACCTTTGCAATAACGAGCGTGTAGAGCTCCTGCGCTCCTTACAGGAACTGCTGTGCTCAGAGCGCAGTCCCTAAGGCTGCAGGAGCCAAAGTACGGTGTTTTTATCCCGAGCTTGGGTCTGTTTGTATTCCACACCAGCCCTCCCAGCCTCTCCCTCCTTCTCCACAGACTCCTTAGGAGCTGCTGCGTCCTTCCTGGCCTTGGGCTCTCAAGGAACATTCACGCTTTCAGGCAGCTCCTCTTTCACTATCATTTTGGACTTTGTTTTATTACAATCCGCTTCCTTACTCTCTCTCCCTAAACCCTCCATGCACCCAAATATATCCTTAGTTGCAATTTTCACTAATATACAGACATGCGTACACCCAGCAAGAGACTAAAATGGACACAACCAACCTCGGTCGCGGGGTATTCAACTTCTTGCTGCAATGCTGTCTTTGAGACCAACGTACAATGTCAGAGAAATTCACATCATGCTGTTTTGTTTTATTAATTGTGTCATTTATTTTACAGGCTTACTTTTTATATGTGCTGTTAAGGGAGCGAGTGTGTGCTCTCCAAAGCACAAGTGCGTTTTATTTCCAAATAACAAGTATAGTAGGATACATTGTAATGTAATGCAGAATGCTTTCAAATTTTCAGACAAATTCTAAAATATATGCTAATATTTTGCTTTTGTTGTCTTTTGGTTCGCGATACAGTAAAATTACAAATAAAGGCAATTTAAGCTAATTTTGTGTACTTGGCATTTTGTTTTATTTGCTGAAATGTTTACCTTAGGAGCATTACTTTTGCTTTAGTGGTACCTTAAATACTGTGATTTCCTGTGCATAACTTTTTATTTTAAGTATATTTTAACAATGAGTCCCTAAACTTCTCCGATAATACTAATGTTCGAGGGTTTGCTAGCTCCTAAGCCAAGGAACAATGAACTAGGCAGGCAAGGAGAAAGGAAGGGCAGGTGGGGAACAGCCACAAAGCATCAAAAAGTATACCTTCATACTTTACCCACACATCAGGTCCTTCCATAGCTTCAGCCTCAGAAAATCTTAGCCCCTGTGATACGCCACTCCCTCCCCAGCCACGTGACATCCCGACCGGCCCGGATGAGGAACATTTGGTTATCCAGGTTTTTTGCTCTGATCAATTAAAGGTGCTGTAAAACCTAGAAACCCCTGAGAGTCCCGACAACAACATTCCATGAGTGGGTAGGGTACAGGCCAGTGCCAGGTCACACGAGGTCCAGACTCTTGCCCTGAGTTCTGGCACTTTGGAAGATCAATTGAATGGTTTAAGAGATGAGATTAAATCCCTGAAGATGAATATGGATGCCATGGCTAAGTTGTAAACAGACAAACTGGACACCTTATCTGCCTTGATCAGGTTACATCCAAATACCCTGGGAAGTACTGACTCTGTGCGAACTAAGCACCATATGGCAAATACTGGATTACATAACTCTTATGCTGAGCATCATAAAAAAGTCCCCAATAATCCCAGAGGCCAAGAGGGGGAAGCACTATATGAAAAGGTGGACTCGAGCGCCAGACCCAAGTACACCCTCAGCAAAAGCAGCCCACAGGACTGAAAAAATAAGCCAACTCTTTTTAATGCCAAACCCTTTGATGTTTATATGATTAATGTTCCCAAAGTCCAGAGGGACCATACTGAAACTCATGAGGGGTTGGTGAATAAGGTAACCCATTAGATGCAACATAAAGGGGATGCAGATCCATTATAAGAGAGGATATATTGTATGTCAAAAGGTTTGCTTGTGGTAACCTAGAGAGGAATTACATAGGAATAGCCTTCAGGGACAGAGCTCTAGCTGAAGGTTTGATTGCACTAGAACTACGCTTTAGATCAGATAATGACATCTAAATTAGACTTAAATTACAACTCCCAGGTCCTAGACTAGATTTAAGGGTAAAAGAAAGCAGAAATATCTGCCTAGACTGGGTGAGACAAACCCAAGGAAAGCATGCAGCATCTGCAACACCTCAGATGTAGATTGACTTAATAATGCTTAGTCCGATTCTCATTCAGAAGGACATCATTTTCCTGCTATTGAAGGTTCCCATTCCAATATACTCCATATTCCGTGTAGTACTGTAAGTCCTGAGGTAACAGACTGTTGTACTACTATCAAGGACCATACATTATTGTTGGGAAGCTGCAAACAAGCAAACATTTTTAGCCAAGTCCTGACAGAGTGTGATTGAGATTCCTTTCATGGTTTCATGGAATGTTGCAGGTATCAAGTCCAAACTGCCAGATCTGGAGTGGGGTACATTTGTAGATGTACACCATATTATATTTCTACAAGAAACGTGGGCCACTAGTCCAGTACTTCGCCCTGGTTTCTTGACATCTACTGAAAATGCGGACCCCTCCTGAGTCGGACGTCCATCTGGAGGCCTCTTGATCTGGCTAAGCCTGGACTTATTCCCAGAGGTAATTACCATTCCCACTAACTTTAGAGATTTATTGGCCCTACAAATTAAAATCACTACCACGAGACAACTCAACGATGACACAAACTATACTAAGCTGTTAGACAATCCCATCATTGATCTTACCTTAGATTTGAATGAAAAGATAAGAAAATGGCAATTGGCAATGGCAATAATGAAGAAGCACTCTATCTGAGAAATGACAGTCCAGAGATGCCAAAAATATACTTCCTACCGAAAGTGCACAAAACAATATACAAACCTCCTGGAAGACCCATCATATCTAGTTGCAATTCTCTACATGAAAACATTTCAACATACGTTGACTTTTTCCTAGCCCCAATTGTTACAAACTTAAGTTCCTACATAAAGGATACAGGTGATTTTCTGAGAATTTTAAACAACATTAAATGCCATCAAAACTCATACCTGATTACCATCGACGTGGTATCATTGTATACATCTATTAACCACAGTCTAGGGCTAATAGCCATCACCATATTTCTTAAAACAAAGGAACATTCAAGAACTGGAACATACTCGCATGCTCATGGAAATGGTAGAACTTTGTCTGAGAAATAACATCTTCATTTTCAACAAACAGATATATGCCCAAAAGAGTGGGACTGCCATGGGCGTGGCTTTTTCTCCCAGCTATGCAAATCTTACCATGGGCTGGTGGGAAAAATGTGAATCATGGAATGAGGTCAATGAGATGTACACCACAAAAATTGAGCTATGGTTAAGATACATAGACGATTTGTTTATCATATGGAATGGCAGCAAGTCGGAGTTCAAACAATACTTTGAAATCCTAAACAACAATGATTTAGGTCTTAAATTCACATACAACATAAATAGGGAGCAGATCCAATTTTTGGATGTATTTGTGAATATCAATGAAAGTAAAATTTTACGAAGATGTACAGGAAACCAACGGCCACCAACAGTGTGTTATATGGTTCAAGTTTTCATCCTATCCCTTTGAAAAAAAGGATCCCCTATGGGGAAGTTTGTCAGAATGTGCAGAAACTGCTCAGAAGACATGAGAATGAAAGAAACTTTCAAAGAAACTGAAAGGAGATTCTTAAAAAGGATATAAATTTAACGATGTTAGACAAGGACGACTAAGAACGAATAACCTCTTGCATGAATTAACACTAACAAACATGGTCAAAGAAGAGACTGTTGGGAAAGAAACTGACCCAATAAGACTAATTACAACATACAGTAAAGAGAGTTACAAACTGGTAAAGATCTTGGGAAATATTGGAGTGTGCTATTTAAAGACCCAGACATTGGAAAAAGAGTAAAGATATATCCGATGGTTACTTATTGCAAGGTACCCTCACTCAAGGACAAACTTGACAGGAGCCATTTCATCAAAGCTCAACCTACCAATTGGCTGACTAAACGGCAAACAGGCTTTGTTCGATGACAAATGCAAGGCCTCCAAGGTGGGCCAAAACATGAAAGAAGTAGTATACTTCAGAGGAAGATGTTTCCAAATCAATGAACAAATAACTTGCAACTCTACATATACTGTATATATGATCGTGTGTATGTGTGGCTTAAGGTACATAGGCAGTACAATTTGCCCGCTCAGAAAAAGTATCCCAGAACACCTGAAAGCGATTACAAATCGAGATATGAATTATGCAATCTCCAAGCATATCCATACTGTACATAACACCAATTGGCAAAACATCAAATACCTCAGCATTGAAACAGTTCCACCCAATGAAAGAGGAGGAAATCGAACCCTCAAGCTGAGAATCCCGCCTAATCATTCGATTTAAAACCAAGACTCCATATGGTCTCAATGGGGGATGAAGAATTCTATGTCCATCTATAACATCATCACTGTGAATTGAGTGTTGCACACAAACTGGTCATCAGCCTATGATGGCTGCATACTACATGCATCTTACTAGTTGTTAATTGTATCACATGACAACATGGGGTAACATAGTGCATAAAAGATGACCATTAGGGTAAAATCTGGACGATGTTACTGAAACAGTAACAAGTGTGACTATCACTATTTAAGAACAATATTAAGAACTGTAACTCACAAAGGAGGATGAATGTCATAGCAAAAGGGTACTAATCCTGTTATGTGATAGAGGAAATAATTCTGTTAATTTGTAACCCCGAGTTTGGCTATAGCAAGCCTGCACACCAACTAAGGAAAGAGGGCGATCTTAAGAGACCATCCATGTAACTGTAAAGGTGTCTAACCATACGTAATTGTAAACTTAGATGTAAGAACTTCAAGTCCCATAATGCCTAATAATGGGCTAAACTGGAACAAGTATATAAAGGTGAAACAAACAAAGGACTCACGACACCGTGATCAAGGCCATTTCTTGGCTGAAACGTTGGTGGTGGTGATAATTGCGCTTGCATAAAGCTTATTTACTGGTGAATTGTTGAGTGCAGTAATCTTTCTCGATGAGGACAATATATATATATATATATATATATATATATCAGACATTCCAAACTTGCTGCTGTTACATGAGTTGAATGAGGAGGACAATTCGCAACAATCAGAAGTGGACATAAATATTGTAGGAAGGTGGATACCTGACTATGGTTACCCCAGATGTTTTGCCTAGTGTTTAGCTGGTTTTCGACTTAGTTGGCCTGGGATCCTGCTAATCAGGGCCCCAGGCTATCTGCTCTCTCTTTAAAATGGACTCCATGTACCCTCGGTACATCTCCAATTGGATACTGGTTCACCTTGCGAGCCCCTGTACAGTGTACCATAGGTACCCAGGGCATAGGTGCATCCAAGGCCTACCAGGGGCTGCAGCATATCTTTTGCCACCCCTGGCTGGCCATTCAAATTTACACAAGTGGCAGATCACTCAGCTGGGGCAAGGTGGTGTAATCACTCCTTGCTTAGATATAGTATACCTATATCTAACCTTATATCTAGACACATATACACCTATAAGTCACTCCATTGGCAGGCCTTAACAATCCTGGAGGCAGAGTGCTTGGTTTTATGTGAGATGGTGCTCTAGCATGAGCTGAGATTGTCTGCAGCTTTCGGAACCATGACCTTATAGCTGTTCTAGGATATTACCATGCCATATACTCTTAAGTGCATTATGAACCTCGCGGTTAAATGCTATCTCTGGTTTGGCTGTATCGAAACATGTCGAGTAAGGTGTCATACGATTTGGAATACTACCCCCTCGCCAGTCCTGGCGACAGGGGTAGCATTCCACCCTTCTAGAGAGAGAAGACATGTTGTTCCTACTATTCGCGGTTAAAGTTAACCCGAGCCTCAGCATCACAAAATGGATGCTGCTGCCACAGACACAAGTCTGACCTCCTGCTGCTGGGAGTCCTTCCAGCGAGGGATGCTTGGACAATAGGTTTCCTGCTTGGGAGGTGCTAGCACCACTCCAGACAGGACTTTGTGTATTGGGACAGGGAGGGCTCAAAGGATTGAGACACTGCCTGGGGCACACAAGGTGTCCCATGCATAGTCCAGTTCAAACAGGTGCTGGGGCTTCCTGCCCCAGCTCTGGTGCGAAACTGCACAAAGGGAAAGGGGTGTAACCACCCCCTTCCCTGGTCCCACCCATAGGAGGGACCTAGCAGGTAACCCAGCCCCTATGATTGGGATATAGGTAGGAGCTGAGTCTAGCGACTTCAGATTATCCTGACTGAAACTTTGAAATGAAACTCTGGACCTTTATCACTCTGCTTTGGAAGAAGACGACGACTGAAGAATCTCCCTTGTGGTCAAGGAGTGACCACCCTGCACAAGCAGGCAGCATCCAGCGATCGACGACTTGCTTTGCTGCCACCTCCCGCCGGAGCCCGAGCCCAGAGCCTGACAAAAACCACATTCCCAGACATCCAACAGCCCGATCCACAGTCCCTGCAAAGCTGAGACCCGTGGAGGCGACGTGAGACGTGGGACCGGCCATCTTGAAAAGTCTGCGACCTGCTAACTGTGCAGCCCCCGAGGCCTCCTCGAAGCTGTGCATTGGGGATTGAGAAGCCCCAGCCCCGAGCAGCATCTGCACCGAAGATCAGCCCTGCACACTCCACGAGTTGTGCGTGGGGCCCTTTTGCATTTTCCTGCTCGACGCGCCTTACCGGTCACTTGCCCGTTGGCTAGTGGCCATCTTGGCGACGAATCTGAGAAACTTCAGACTGGCCCTTGCTTCCTTCAGAAGAAGCAGCCCCTCAGACCTTGCTGGTCTGAGTAAGAAGCTGACATCGTATCCTGCGTGGGTTGTCTTTGCCAAGGCTTGTTGACTCCAATCCTGAAGCCGACACTGCTGACAGCGAGAGCCTTCGTGGGACAGTCCGTGCCGGACTCCTGGTCGTCGTCGACGCCTCCTGGTCCATGTGGCTGAAGAGACAAGCTTCCCATCAGCACCTGATTGCAACGCGACATCACCTGGTTCCATCCTGGTCACTGGCTAGTGACCCAGACTCTGTCCCCTCTGCTTTCAGGTCCTCTACATCTTCGATCCACCCTTGAATCCACCCGGACTCTTCTCTTCTGGCCGCCTGCAGCATCTTTACTCCAAGGCTCCATAGATCTCCACGACGAAACCCGACACACTTTGGGACCTATGCACCCGCTTCCTGTGGGTTAGGTAACGTGAGTACTACGGTGCTCCTGTAGAGGTTTACATCACTAGTGTCCTAGTTTCAAGTGGTTAAGTTCTATTCCAGTCGGAAGGTCCCTAAATCTTTAACTTTATAACTTTTACGCACCCATTGACTTTAATGTGTACACTCGTGTGCTTTTAGACACTGCAGACGCATCCCGTGGGCCTCCTGCTCCCTGACCATTGTTAGTCCAGTGTAGCCCCAGCGATTCCCAAGGCCCTAGGCCTTACCATTGTTCGTGACTGGGTACTTATACCATTTTTTTAATATATGGTTTGACGAGCCACCCCGCCCTATCCATAATTGTGCAACTTTTGTCTATTCTATTAAGTTACTTGTTTTGCGCATGTGCTTCTGTGCTCATAAAGAGTTCAGGGGTTTATTTAGAAATAAATACATATATATTTTGAATATATATCCTTTGTGGTGTCCTTTCATTTGGTGTTAAAGGGATTGCATATGGTAAAACAGCTGGCTTCACATGCCCTCTTGAGTTTAGCCTAAGACTGCTTTGTCCATGCTACCCCTAGGATAGCTGGTCTATAAGGTTGACTTTACAACCATCACCCTAAGGGTTGTTTGGACTGGTGCAAGGTGCTCACTAGAATAGTGAACATCATATACCAGGCCAACTTCTCACAAATATGGCAACTCAAGAGAGATTACGGAAGATGAATCAAACACAAAAATGAGCTGGGATCAGCCCATTTAAACTGAAATCCTCTTTTGTACCCATTATGCCCAAAGACAGCATCGACATTTTTCATGATATGATCACTAATGATTTAACCCCTTCGCTGCGGCGGGAATTCCGCTGCAGCGCTAAGGGGGCGGGGGGGCCGAGCGGCGCTCGCATGCTCGTGACAGAGCCGCTCCGTCACGAGCCGCGGTTGAGCTGTGCTCATGACGGAGTGGTTCCGTCATGGCCCCGCCCGCTCAATGGAACATCCAGCGCAGGCGCGGAATTCGCGCCGCGCAGGCGCGCCGAGCGGGCCATGACGGAACCGCTCCGTCATGAGCACAGCTCAACCGAGGCTCATGACGGAGCGGCTACGTCATGAGCATAGAAGGGGTTAAAGAAATTAAATAGCACTACAAATAAAAACAGGAATCAAAGAATTTTTTTTTTTTTAAGAAACATGCTTATAATGATTTACTAAAGAAATTGAATGATAATTACGATGTGGTTGTTAAAAAATCTGACAAGGGGGGTAATCTGGTTTTGTGGCCAAAGAAAGATTATGTTCTAGAAGCTCATAGGCAGCTAAGTGAAGAAAGTTGTTACACTAAAAGTAATGCTAAAGAATATGAAAAAGCCAAAACAGCCCTTCAGAAACAATTGCCACAATGGAAAAGACAAGGCCTTATAGCCAATGAAGAGTACAAATTCATGTATAATGAATTCCCAGTATTACCAGTGCTGTATTTAATACCCAAAATCCATCAGAATGTTGGTCCTGTCCCTGGTCGCCCCATTATCTCGGCCATAAATAGCTTGGGTGAAAACGTGGGCCAATATATAGATTATTTTTTGCAAAGCTTGGTAAAAAACCTTCCAAGCTATGTAAAGGACACAGGAGATTTTCTTCAGAAAATAGAAACATTAACATGGACAGATGATCTATATCTGATTACTCTTGATATTGAATCTCTATCCACTAGTATAGATCACACAGATGGGATTAAAGCTGTGAAACACTTTTTAGGCACTAGACCGAGTGAGTTCTATAAACACAACAAAGTGATTCTGGAATTGATTTTATGGTGCCTGAATCATAATTTCTTCCTTTTTGACAAAGATATTTACAAACAGGAAAGGGGCGTGGCAATGGGGGCCTGTTTCTCCCCCAGCTATGCATGCTTGCATGTTGGCTGGTGGGAGGAACAGTTCCTCAAAACCACCCACCGGGCAGATTTTTAATCATGTTGTATCCTATCTGAGATACATAGATGACGTGTTTTTGTTGTGGAAGGGCAGTGAGGAGGAAGCACATAGGTTCATAGGGGAAATCAACACCAATTCCCTGAACTTAAAATTCACGTCCCATATCCACAGATCACAAATTTCTTGGATGTAAGGCTCTATGTTCATGACAGCAAACTAGTTAGTACGTTGTATAGGAAGCCAACCTCCGGTAACATCACATTACACGCTACTAGTTCTCATCCTAAACACCTCATTGCTAGCATACCCTATGGAGAAATCCTCAGATTAAAACTAATTTGCAGCAATGAGGATAAGTTTAAAAGGTGTCAGGAAGAACTTGTTGACAGACTACGGGCTAGAGGGTATAGTGAAAAAGTTATCCGTAATGCTATAACAAAAGCTAGCATTAGACCTAGAAACACCTTATTCAAAGGCAACAACGAAGATATCAATGTTACAACACATACTAGTAACAAAGATGTAGTCAACCCTAGGCTAATTACTACGTATTGTAAGCAGGAACTGAACATCCGGTCTATAGTCAACAAGCATTGGCCAATAGTTCTTACAGACAATGTCCTAGGTAGTAGATTGGAAAAATCTCCCCTTGTTACATTTAGGAAATGGAAATCTATGGGCACTGTTCTGGACAAAACTTCACCAGCAATAAGAAAGGCGTCCACGTGGTTACAACCAAGAAAAGGTTTTACAAAATGTACCACAATATGTCACATTACTCTACCCCTTTTAGCCAAACACCCACCGCTATCCAAGGAACTTACAACTGCAAGACAGAATATGCTGTATATGTTCTGACGTGCACCTGTGGGCTTAACTACGTTGGTAGTACAAAGCTACAGGTGCATGTCAGAATTTTGCAGCATATTAGGGCCATCTTGCATAATGATCCGGCCTATCCTGTGGCCAGACATTTTAAAGGAACTCACAATAACGATATACACTGCCTCTCATACTATGTCATCTATGCTATCCCCAAAAACAGGAGAGGGGCAATAGGGAACGTCTGTTGAGACAACTTGAGACTAAGATTATTGTAGAGTTCGACAGCAAGTGGCTCAATGCCCTGAATAATACAGAAGATATGCACAACTTTTTATAGTAATGAGTCAATAGTTCGAATTACAGCTTTGTGCATGTCTCTGCAGTGCCTTGTGTAATTTTCTGATCCGGTGCGTATATATATATATATATATATATATATATATATATATATATATATATATATATATATATATATATATAGGTACATTTATTTATTCTGTGCATTTCCCATTTTCTCTCATTGATCTGATCTTTTAGTATAAAGATGAATTTAGTCCTCTTTTAGATGCAATATAAAGCTTTTATGTTTAAAGTATTTTATTGAAGCAGGGTGGGGTAGGAAACAACAGGGCAAGAAAAAGATAAACCACAGGAGCCGCACAATCGGTGCGTTTGATACAGCAAATACAGCAAAGCAATTATCTTTTCAATAGGCTTCATTCGACTCAGGAACACAGCTTTTCGTGCCTGTGGTCACATACAAATAACGAGGGGGGGGGGGGAAGGGGGAGGGGAGGAGGGACGGTGGAGGGGAGAGGAAGAGAAAAATAGGGGGGGCAAAGAAAAAGAAAATAAAAAGGGGGGGGGAGGGGTGGAGAAGCATCCCCGCTCCAAAAAACCTACCTAACCAAACAGAACCCCAAAACTACCATACCCCAACCCACCCCCTGTACTGTGCCATCACCATCAGCTCTCTCTTCGTATCAACCCTCCAGTAATCCCCGCTATACAATGCCAGCCCCGTCAGATCAGACAGGCGGGTCCGGAGGCGGCGTCAGCCGTAACAACCTAAGATATCTGGGACAAGTGATCTCCCGAAACTCAGAGCACAACAGGCTATGAAAGGGCGCCCACAGTTCCTCAAAAGTATCAGTGTCTCCCAGGGCTACTAAGGACATCTTCTCCATTCCAAGGACATGCCACAATCTATGCAGCCAGCCAACTACAGAGGGAAGTGTGGTGGAACGCCAATGTATGAGAATATTTTGCACCGCCGACCCCAAAGCTATCGCAATCTGTCTACCCCTCCTGGATCTAAGGGGATACATCAACCCATTTGGCAACCCCAGTAGAACATAGGCAGGGAACCTCAGCAGCTCTATCCCAAAGCATTTGTCCACCTCACCCAGGACCTGCTCCCAATAAGAAGCCAGAAGGGGGCATTCCCATAGTATGTGTGTAAGTGTGCCAGTGTTGCCACAGTTGCGCCAGCATGTCCCTGGTATTGCCCTGTCCATCTCGTGCAGTTTCTCCGGGGTGCGGTACCAGTAGGTCGAGATTTTGGTGAAGGTCTCCGTGAGCCCCGTCTGATAGGCCGAGTGGCGAGCGCGGTAGGAGATGTGTTCCCATTCCTTATGGCTCAACACCCGCCCGAGCTCCCGCTCCCATCGTTCCCGACCGGGGTTGTGAATATGAAAGGAGGGGGGCTGCAGCATTTTATACAAATCCGAGATCAGTTTAGCATCCGACGTGCGAGTGATTAACCAGCGCTCGTACACCGTGATCTCCCGGTTTGCCGTATCGCGCACCTGGGGTTGTAGCGCCCAGTGACGCGCCTGCATGTATCTCATGCGCTCCGCCTCTGGAAGGCCGTAATCCCGCCGCAAGTCCTGGAAGGGGACAACTCCCTCAGGGCCGTACAAGTGATACAAGGTGCAGCAGCGGGCCGCCCGCCAGCGCTCATAAGCACCGTGCTCCATTCCAGGGCCGAAGTCCGGGTTGCCGATGAGCGGCGTAAAGGGAGAGGGGAAGGTGGTAAGCTCATGCCTAACAGCCACCGAGTCCCACGTCCGCAGCGGGACCCGCGTCACCAGAGACGCGTAGAGGTTAGGGGGTCGATGAGCCCGCCTCAAGAATGGTACTTCTTGTAGCGTCCTACCCGCCACTGCCTGATCCTGGAACAGCCAGTGCTTATCAGACTCCCACCGGCTCCATTCCACCAGATATCGGAGTTGGGCGGCCTGGAAGTATTTCCGCAAGTCCGGTATCCCAAGCCCCCCAGAGTCGGGCGCCAGCGTAGCGATGCTCCTCTTAATCCGCGGCCTGCGGCCCTGCCATACAAACCGTGCAATGGCCGACTGGGTCTCAGCAAGCCACCCCGCGGGGGGCTGGAGCGGCAACGCTCTGAAGAGATAGAGCACCTGGGGCAGGAGGGTCATCTTCACCGCGGCCACCCTACCTAGCAGCGACAGCGTGCCCCTATCCCACCGGCCTAGTTCCTCTCTGATCTTCGTGCTCAAAGCCGCATAATTGGCCGTGACCATTGCCGGGAGGGAGGGCGCCAACAGGATCCCTAAATATGGAATCCGGTCCTTGGACCAGCTCAGAGGGTAAAGCCTCTGTAGTTCCGCTCTGGTGGCACTAGCAAGCGAGATGTCAAGGGCGGCTGACTTCCCCAGGTTCACCTTGAAGCCCGCCACTTCGGTGAATAGGTCCAATTCCGCAATGCAAGCCGGTAGCGATCTCCGCGGTTCGTCTAATGTCAAAATGACATCATCTGCGTACAGGCTAATCGCATGATGGAATTCACCCATCTTGACACCGACAATGTCGGGGTTCTGCCTAACCCTTTGAGCGAATGGCTCCATGTATAGAGCAAAGAGCAAGGGGGACAGTGGGCACCCCTGTCGCGTACCCCGTTCAATGGGAAAGGGCCGGGAGCTGCCTCCGTTCACTCGGACCACTGCGGACGGGAACCGGTAGCAATTAAAGATCAGATGACGGAACTTTTCACCTATCCCGAACTTGCCCAAGACCTTCTCTAGGTAGGGCCAATGCACCCTATCGAAAGCCTTCTCCGCGTCTATGGACAGGAGCATCCTCTCCCCTGGGATCCTGGAGGCCTTCTCCAGAATGTGGGTCACCCTCTTTGTATTGTCTACTGTTTGCCTGCCAGGCACAAAGCCCGCTTGGTCCGAATCAACCATGCCCGGGAGATGCAGTGCTAGGCGCGCCGCTAATATGCTGGTGAACACTTTCAAATCCGTGTTCAGCAACGAGATAGGACGGTAGGACCCACAGGCGGTCCTGTCCTTGCCCGGTTTCGGGATCACGGAGACCGTGGCCTGAAGAAATTCGGAGGGAATGGCACCCGGCTCCGCGAAGGTGTTGAAAAGGCGGGTCAACAGAGGCGCCAACTCCTGACAGAAGGTCTTGTAAAACAGAGGGGTAAAGCCATCCGGCCCTGGGGCCTTGCCCGGTTTGAGCCGGGATATCGCCGTGATCACCTCCTCGACGCGAATATCACGTTCCAGATACTGAGCCTGATCTGGCGTTAACGATGGGAGCGGCACCGATTCTAGATAGTCCACCTCAGCCTGCGCAGAGGGGGCCTCTCCAGTGTAGAGGTCAGCGTAAAAGCTGCGAAAGACGTCTGCTATGTGCTCATCAGCCGTGACCAAACCTCCGGCCGAGTCAACCAATTCCTTCACTCGGTGCTGTTGGTGTTGCACCCTAAGTTTGTTGGCCAAGAGCCGCCCACACCGATCTCCCCCCATGTAATATTTGTGTTTCAGGAGGAGCATCGCGTACTCCGCCCGGTCCATGTCCAGGGCAGCCAAAAGTTTCCTAGCTGCCTTCAACTGCCTCCAAACCCTGGGGGCCCCCGTCCTATGATGAACCTGCTCCAGCTCCCTCACCTGCCGAGTAAGCTCATCCCTCTTGAGCTGTCGGTCCTTATTCTCAGCCGAGGAGATAGCTATAAATTCGCCCCGGAGCACAGCCTTCAGGGCTGCCCACTGTGTCGCGCGAGAGGTATCATTATTGTCGTTCGCACTCTGAAAGTCCAGAATGGCCGCGCGGATCTGGTCCACTGTCGACCGCCTATGCAATAGCGTGTCTCGGAGCCGCCAGACCCCTCTTGGCCGAGACATCGGCGGCAGAGTGAAAGCACCCTCCACCGGGGCATGGTCGGAAAGAGAGAGGACCCCCATATCCGCGTTCGAGGCCAATAGGAGCATCGGACCCGACACAAGTAGATGATCCAGTCGCGCATAGGACCTGTGAGCATGAGAGAAGTAGGAGTACGCGCGGGTGGTGGGGTGAAGGTGACGCCACATGTCATGCAAGTCCAGCTCCTCAAGTCGAGTGCGAATCGAGCCGGAAAGCTCACCCAACTGGTGGCGCCGCTGCACAGACCTGTCCATCGCCGCATCGAAAACTAGATTCAAGTCACCCCCCAATACTATGTGTCTATCGGAGGTGGACGCCACGTCTTCCAGTGCCCTGTGCAAGAATTGGTCCTGGTGGTCATTGGGGCCGTAAATAGTGCCAACAGTCAGTACTAAGCCCCCCACCCTGATCTTATATGCCAGAAGCCTCCCTTTCTGTTCCGCTACTTTGTGCAAGACCTCTCCCCTGAACCCCCTAGAGAACAAGAGCGCCACCCCTGCCGTTTTAGAGGCGCTAGAGGAGTACAGCTGCGTGGGGAACTTGGGGGTGCGCATTCTAGAGCAGTCCTTAGCCAGCAAGTGGGTCTCTTGCAGCAGGCAGACATCCGCCTGCGAGTTTTCCAGCAAAGATAATACAGCCCGCCTTTTAACCGGATTATTCAGCCCTTTCACATTTAGAGTAATCACTTTAAGAGCCATCAAGGAGGGGAATCATTGGGGCGTACACCAAGAAGCAAAGCCCAGCAGGCAAACATGGAAATCACCACACGAGGCCTCAGCACAGAGCAACTACGAACACCCCCATGGTACAGTACAGTCCCCGAACCCCAACACCCCGCAACTGGAAAAGCCCCCCCCTCCCCCACACATCCAGAACCACACCACTCCCAACTACAAACCCCCCGCTAATCCCCGCATTCAAAACATCCCCTCGCCGATCCCGTTCCCGAACCCCACTTCTCAAACTTTGCAAAAAGGACATTGTCCCAGTCCGGCCCTTACCGGGCAAGGCCGTGGTAAATCAGTCTAGTGGACGTCCAGCCACCACCTCCAGCACTCGCCATTCCTCCCCGCCCTCCCCCCAAATCCCCGCACCTGCAATAAGAAAAAGCTAAAGCAGACTCCCCCCGGAGTAAGTTCAGGCCGTCAGGGCCACTTCGCCATTCGCCGTCACTCTGGAAGCCTCCTGAATGGCGGCCGCCATGTCCGCCTGGATAGAGGGCGAGCCTGGTCGCTCCGTCGGTGTAGAGCCTCCTTCTCCCACCTGCTGCCATCCATCACGAGTGCTCCGTCTACGACGCGGTGCCGGGGTGTCCGTGTCAGATGCTGTGAGGCCCAACACCGCGCAAACATCCTGGAGGGACCGGAGCTGGTGCAAAGTACCGTTCCATCGGAAAATCAGACGGAAAGGGTGCCCCCAGGAGTACTGTGTCCCGTGTTCCCGAAGGAAGTCGGTAGCGATCTTGAACGATTTTCTCTTTTGCAACGTGACCCCAGACAAATCCTGATACAGGGCCACTGGGTGGTCTCGGAAGCGGAAAGGTTGCTGCCCACGCGCCTCGCGGAGGATCCGTTCCTTCAGGGGGAAGTCCGGGAGGAAAGCCAGAATGTCCGGGGCGGGCGCCGTGGCCCTGCGGGGGCGTCCCACCCGATGTGCCCGGTCTATACGGATCAGAAAGTCTTCCGACTCCCCCAGAATTGCACGGAAGAGGGACACCAGGTACGCAGTCACGTCCTCCCCGTCTTCGCCGGACGGCACACCACGGACCCTAATGTTGTTCCGCCTGGATCGATTCTCGAGGTCCTCGGCGTGGGCCTGCAATTCAATCTGTTGCTCTCGCAGCCGCAGGACCTCCTGCTGCAGGTGGGTGATCTCTTCGTCTCTAGAGTGTCCAGCTTCCTCCACCGTGTTGACACGCTCCCCCAGGGAGTCCATCTCTCGCCGTACTTCACGGACCTCCCCGGCCACCTCTCGCTTCAGTGTTTGAAAGTCCTCCCGCAGGGAACTGAAGAGCGACTCGAGGAATGATCTTGTCACCGGGGGTTCTCCGCCATCTGCACCCCTGGCCGGGGCCGGGGAGGTCGTGGTGGGCTGAGTTCCTCCACTACGCAGGGCTCCGCGCCCCAGCATGTCCGGCAGGGTTCGGTCACCCCTTCTCTGTCCTCTAGCGTTCGACATCTCAGCTGTCCAGGGGACGTAGAGGCTTCCCGCCCGGCAAAGAGAGCAGCCAGGCCGGCGCAACTATACACCAGTCGGGGGCAGCGCCACACCGCGATCACCTGGGAGGTCGAGCCGCCGGGCCGGAGTTCACAAAATGGCCGCCTTGTATTATCAATAGGCCAACGCCCAAGATGGAAGGCCTATCCTCGTCTCAGGTCCAATAGCGAGAAATCCAGCCGGGTGGCCGGCTCACGAAGCGATAGTTGCCGGGGTCGGCAATCCCGGGGAAAGATCTGCTCCAGGAGCACAATTCCACTACTCCACCACCAACGTCTGGCCGGAGCGGCCTCTCAGGACGATCCCCTTCAGGCCCCGGACCGGCGTAGCAGGTCGATGCCGGCTCCGCCTCCGCCTCTCTCCTCCGCTCAGCTCAGCTCCCTGCATCTACCGCCGGCCGGCTCCGCTTCGCTCGCGAAGTCGCCGTCGACTCCCACTCCGTCAGCACAGGCACTCCAGCGGGTCTCGCACAGGCGGCGGAGCGCACCGTTAGGTTCCGAAGCCCGAAGGTCTCGCGGCTCCCGGCTCACACACAGGCCGCTCGGCGGGCTCCGACCCTGGCTATTCCGGACAGGATCTCGCCCCCGACGGGGCAGACAAGGCTCCAAAATCGATCCACACTTCCTCCGGGGGCTCCAGGCTCAGTCACCGCGTGATCCGGGGGGGAATCAGCGGTTACGAGCGGCGCAGGGTTTCAGGGGTCCGGGAGCTCTCGGCGAGTGCGACCTCTCAGCCCGCCATCTTGGCCACGCCCATATAAAGCTTTTAATATGATAATTTTACAGAGCGATTTTTTTATCTATTGAAAATTGACTAGTGAACAATATGATGGCTTGTTTATATGTGCATTCTTTTAAAATACTAAAACAGATCTATTTATTTAATATTGCACTTTATTTCTCTTTTGCACAGTTTTTCTGCCAATTTTTGCACAGTGATTGATACACGTAAATTGTATAATGTATTTCACATATAATTCTTTTGCTCATGGTCGGTTAATGGATTTATCCAATGAACAATTTTTTAGGACGGAACAAAGGTATTGAGGAGGCAATTTATGGATTTATCCAGTTATATGTTTCATTCAGCAATACAAAATTAGGAGATAACATAGTTTCTTCCTAAAGGCTGTTATTAAACAAATTGCTATTTTGCACATAAATCTTGACAGGATTATGTGATGTATTTAGCTTGTTAAGTTTTCAAGTGATAGATTCTACGTATTTTGTGATGGCTTGTATGAATCATCTATACTATGTCAGTCCACTATCTATTTCCATGACCATGTGATGGTGGAGGGGGTGGTCACAATTGCTATAAAAATGTAATGGCGTTATGTGGAGACTGCACGTGAACAAGGATAATCTTGCTCGAAACGCGTTGTGTGGTGTGGAGGAAATGAAAACATCTTGCCTTTATCCTGCGGGGTCTGAGTCTCCTTCGCCGCCGCTGCTTTCCTTGCAGTTGGTTTGGAGGTTGTGGGAGCCAATCGTTGTAGATATATATATATATATATATATATATATATATATATATATATATATATATATTAATTAAACCCTTAAAAATCCAAGGTAATGACTATAAATGCACATAACAAATATAGAGGCAACATGCTTATTGAGGGACCTCCCTCTAGAAAAAGTGTCCCATTTCGATTATCTTGGGGCGAGGCTAAGCGATAGTCCAACATAGGGTCCGCAGCTGGAAAAAAAGCAAACCTATACACCAACAGAAAGCCTTTGCAATAGCGAAAAAAAAACAGGGACGCATTGGGAGGTGCGATGTCTCCCGTTCTTACGGTATATAGAGCAGAAGTGGTACCATCAGCGATATATAGAGCAGAGATATGGGGTTATGCTACCACGGCGTCCCTAACTAAGATCGAAAATTAAGGTTATATTTAAACTTCCCCAAGTTCGCCCACCACCCCATTACAACTTGACCTAGCACTTAGTCCCATACACCTAACAGTCCTAATAAAACCATTGTTATATTGGATTAGTCTGTGGTCCACACAAGATCTAGGAATCTCTAGAGACTGTAAGACACCTAATAGGTCTTGATAGGTCACTGTGCACACAATGGCTGGAAAATATTAAATAAACATCACATAGAATAGGCATGGATGAACTATGGTCATCCCCTGAGTAGATTGTTAAGGGTAATGCACAAAAAGTAAAAAAGCTTTATTGGGAGGCAGTTTTGATCCAAACATTGGAAACATACCCAGATAGTAGCCTGACAGGTCAGTTCTGAAATCATAAGTGTCTCCCAAGCTGTGAACCTTTTATGGATAGAATGTACCCTTTTCAGACCAAACTTTTATATGTTCAGTTCAGATATGGGCTTCTAACCTAGAAAATTCACACTTCAGCATGGACCAATTTTCTGGAATGGTTAGGTCCTGCTGCGTAGTTTCTAGGCTTCGGCTCAAGCTCATATTAAATTAATATTAAATAACAGTATACATTTTATGTTTAAAACATTAAAGGGACATTTTGGAGAGCATATCCAGGTACATCTGCAAATTAGAACTCAAGAACCCAGGTTGAAATTATGGCGTTTGCTAAACATCATGTTATTCTGGGCAAGTCACTTTTCTCTCCATGTACAGAACAAGCATTTGCAATGCAATAGGTCTCGCATTATTAAAGTTAGAGCTATTGGCATTGTAAATGGCAATGCCTTTTATTTATGTTTTTGCTTTTAAAACATAAATAAAAGGCATTGTCATTTACAGTGCTAATAGCTTAAACTTTCCCAAAAGTGAGACCTATTGCATTGCAAATGCTTGTTTAAAGGACGCCCCAGACACTTCTTCCCCAACCTACCAACCTTCAGCCTGGTCTCCCTTAAAATAAGATTGTCTCACCTAAAAGAAAAAATAAAGTGGATCTTGTGTAATGTTACTGGTGCTTATGCACACTGCCCTAGTGCCAATGGGCAGAGTTCATGCTACAGAAAAATACAAAACTAAAAACAAAAAATAGCCTGCCAGATTCAAATGAGACTAACTCTCTGTTTTTTGTGTGCGTGCCCGGGCTAAACATGTTCCAATCCGACCCTGCTTATAAATCTCACTGAGAGACTGGTATCTCGGTGGTCCCTCCCCACATTCTGCAGTGGGGCCCCAATTATTTTGCCTCAGGCCAGTAGTTAAACCGTGGCGTCAGTGTGATAGGGACTTCCCCGTTGAGTTTGCACTTCAGAGTAAGCTGCACAAGCAGTCACCTGGGGATGAGAGCCTGGATGCTTACGGTTTCCTCTCCCCACCTCAGCCCATTTTAGGTGATTTCAAAGGCAGTTCTATGTGCCCAAAACAAAGGCTGACATTCATCTGAGCCCTGCCAGGCGTACCGCTCGTGTCTGGCTTTCCCCCTCCTTTGATTAGCAAAACAGGGCTCCACCCCTCACATTTAACCAATATTCACAGCCCCACTGTTGTCGGATATATCATCTTAAACTTCATTAACCATAATGCACTACTGGCGGCTGTGTTCTAACACGGGCTCACTGTTGCATGCTATTTCAGTAATTACTCTTGCTCTCACTTGATCCCCGATCAAATCTCCCCGATCAAATCTATCAGAATACCCCGCCCTCCCTTGCGATGTCAATTAAATCGCTCGTGCTAGAATGTTACAACTTCTTGTCCCACACAAATGCAAATGCAAGTGAATTGCGCATGAAACGCAACGTTTGAGAACAGAAAGGGAAAAGCTTTAAAAGTCACTCAAAGTTAAAGTGTCCACGAACTCGAGAAAATCCAACATATTTCTTTAAAATCCGTTCCCAGGATGTGTCATCCTACGTGTGCATTCTTCATGAAATCTTTTTAACTTGTAATCCAATGGCTGCTACATGTGGGTAAGGGCAGACGTGTTACTTGAGTACAAAGAAATGATACAGTGCACACAAATCTTTCGTTTTGACATAGTTCATCCGGTTTATGGGTTGAAACGTGCGTGCAAACCTGGGCCGCGTGATCCACCCTCGTGTCACGCATTCATGAATATTGTAGTTAATGAAGTGGAGTAACACTCCTCAACCAGGTGCACAGCGAATGGTGAGATGCTCACATATACATATCTTCCGCTTTACCAATTTCAACAATGAATACTTGCTGGTTACCAGATGCTGCAGCACGACACGCAGCTTCAAATAAAAGTGCTGAATTGCCTGTGCGTCAAGCGTGTGTCCTGATCATAAGGCGAGCGGCGGCAAGAATTGAAAAATGACAATGCCTTTTATTTATGTTTTGGTTTTTAAAACACAAATAAAAGGCATTGTCATTTACAATGCCAATAGCTTAAATTCGTGTAAATGCGAGTACTATTACATTGCTTTATTTCGTTGTATTTTGTAATGCATCTTAGAATTTTGTAAAACAGTGGAAATTTCAGATTGCAATGAGTCCTTTCTTTACAAATGACGCTGCAACTATATTTCCTCAAGCTCTAAGTGTGATGCAGGCATTATTCATTTAGCAAGCTACCTACAGAGTTGGAAGGGCCTGCTTCTTTTCCTGCCATTACTTTGTTCTCGGAGGACTCCGTTTGAAATACAACTTCGAGCCTTTGTATGTTTTCTCAAGAAATCCTAAAGCCCTGTGTAGCGCAGGGCCAAGAAACGTATAACTAATGCATCGCCGCCGGCCTGCGACCAGGAAGTCAGGCAGGCCGGGCGGGACAACCGGAAACCGAAGTAGGAGAGCGGGAGCCTACCCCGCCTCCCACGGAAGAGCCGCAGCTGTTTTGAGCACCGGAGCAGGCAGGAGCCTACCCTGCGCCCCGGTGCCGAAGGAGGGAGGAAGAGTCCTGCTGCGGGGCCCTGCAGCTGCCGATGAGAGGAGAGCCGCCGCACCAAGGAAGCCGGTGAGTGGGGCTTCACCTTGTTGCTGAGCTGCGAGGGCGGGGGGCATGTGTGTGTGCGCGCGCGTGCGGCGGCGGGGGGCTGTGTATGTGTGCGTGCGTGTGCATGTGTCTTGGAGTCTGTGTGTGTGTGTGTGCGCGCGCGCGCACGTGTGTGTCTGTGTGCATGCACGGCTGAATTGCTGCAAATGTAGACGTAGCCGACGTGCGAGTGAACGAGGTCAAATCCAGCGGAAAAGCGCGTGGCACCCTCTTGTCCGTCATTCCCCCGAAGTCGATAACTATAGTTGTCGATCTGGACTGCATCCTACGGATGCTTACCAGCTCGACCTAAAAAGGGGTATATGTTTTACAGTGTTTCTGATATTCTTGTTTAAGTCTTGGCGTCCTCCTAACATGTAGTGATTCGGGGCAATTGATAGTGTTTTAGCGACATTCACTGCTGCAACTTTACACTGCTAAATTAAAAGATAAGATCTCTTCCCACAGAAAAGGCAGACAGCTTTAACACTATGCGGGAATGTTTTCTTTTTTATTACTTTGTTGTGTAAAGCAGATGTTGTGCGGCATGTGAAGGAGCAGCTAAATTTTGGTTTATATTAGGTTTTGTTTAATTGTAGCAGCAGCATTATTTCTATTTAATCTACTTTGCTTTTTCGTTTAGCGCCCAAAGAAACCGATACTTTTTAAATACTAGACAACGTACTAATACTACATTGGACAGTTTGTGCACATTTTATAAACACTTAGTATTACTTTTGAGATAAATATTTCACAAATATCTGGGATTTTTGGGAGGGCTTGGGGCTATTTTATGTTTTACACCAGCACACGCACTTCATTTTTTATAAATAAATAAGCTTTAGCAACCACACAGTTATTTTATTTGCAAATATTTGCTAAACAGTATCTGCGTTTTCTCAAAAGGGTGCTACATTTTTGATGTTGTGGCTAAGTTATTTTGTGCCCAAGTTATTTGTTTATTTAAGAGAAAGTGGTGCTTTCCTGTAACATTCAGTGTGCCTTTCGCACTTTCACTTTCCATGCAGCCGGGACAATGACAGTCGCTTCTTTGCAAGGAAATAGGTTTCGCATTTACAAGAGTTTAAGCTATTGGCATTGTAAATGACAATGCCTTTTATTTATGTGTTAATTAGCAAAACAGATAAATAAAAGGCATTGTCATTTACAAGCTTGAACTCTCGCAAATGTGAGGCCTATTGTATTGCAAATGCTGGTTTACGATGGTTAACAATGGAGCCCACAGGTCCTGATATTCTAGAAAAAAATCTATAGGTACCCCGTCTGGGCCTGGGACTTTGGCACAACTACACTTTCCCAAAGCAGTTCTTACTTCATTCAGGTTGAATGTCAAATGGTCCATTGAGGATTGAAGGGGCGTGTAACGCTGTCTGGTATCGTAGCGCTTGCTGGCTGCTGCTGTAGCGCTTGACACCATACCGTTGCCTGTAACTCGGTCTGTGATCGTAGCGCTTACCTAATTGTTGTGCCATTGCTCTGTTATCGTAGCGCTTGCAGCCTGACATCGTAGCGCTTGACTAATTGTTGTGCCTGTGCTCCTGATATAATTGCCACTGTCGCGCTTGCATCGCCTGCTGCATTTACTGTGCCTCTTTGTGCCGCTTCCACTGCCCAGATCGGAGGATTGCTCCGGTGGTGCCCCAATATCGCTGTTTGTGTGTGCAGCCATTTTGTTGTTGACTCCTGGACCGTCCCTCCTCCCAGCTGATCCCCCCCTCCCACTGAGATATTAGGCTTGCCCCTTCTCGACTAGCGCTGTGACCGCCTTGGATCCCTCTGAAGCGGTCGCTCCCTGACCATCCGGCTGCCTGTAACGCTGTGTGGTAAATATAATTACCTGGACATTTTTCTATACATTAATATCAATAAGGATAGCTCATAAAATGAGAGGCAGAGTCCGTGGTATCAGAGTCAAAAGGGCTTTAATTTAAGTGACTCGAGTCAATGAGAATCGGGTTCCATCACCACTAAAGTTCAGGAAGGGATATCCAACATTTTATTAACATCACACATTATATATAGTAAAACCACATAATTGCAATGAATACAGTAGGCGGAACACTCCAGGTGGAGCAAGTGAAAAGAGAGATAAGAACACATGGGCGTAAAAGAAGGCGTGTAAGGAGGCGTACACATGGGTGTTCACTTGATGAGTCATAGGAGTGTCACAGGTGGGTGGATGCATAGAGGAGGTCTGCAGGGTCAGCAGAAACCTTTACCCTGCATGTGCGCGTAACTGATCATGACGTGTAATTGGGGAGAGCTGGGGGTTGACTTTAGCACTAGTAGAGGAGTCTGGAGTCAGGGATGTCAGAACGACCTGTACCTTTAGCATATCTGATATCTTGTGTTTGGAGGATGTAATGTCTGAAGTAAAGGTCTCTCGAGTAAAGGCTGTACATCACTAAATGCTAGTGTGCGTATATATTTCTTCGTGCATTACATGGGGCCATGGGCCTACTATGGCAACGGGTTCAGTAAATCACTTATATGGAGACAGGAAGGCTAGGCCCTATGCTCTGCAGGCGGGAAATGTTTACCTATTTCACTAGACTGGAATGTGTTTTTGCGGAGGCTGAACAGATAACTGTAGGCAAAATACCGTCTTGGCAGGCAGGCCAGGCCGGGCACCTCTCGGCTGGGCAGGGAGTGAGGGAGAGGTCAGGGATGCATACCTAAACTGCAGTTTTCAGAGTCAGAAGAGGCTCGGAGCCTGAATTCAGGGCCTGGCTCGGCTGGGCCACAAAAACGTGTGCTTCTCGATATTTAAACGTGTACCATGTAAATGCATTGGCAACGTAGGCCTCAGTGCAGAATTAACGTTGTATTCAGGGGGGGCCTAATAACAGACATGTTAACGGTGGACGCAAATGCATAGGCGTCATCATTTCGGCCATAGAGGGAAAATGCATGGATGTCATGCACATATACTACACGTTGGGATACACGTAGGGGACACATAGGCCATATAAAATTCCATTTTCCTCATTCCCTCCTTGTCCCCTACGTTCCCTTCAGGATACATCTATTTTCATGAGACCATCTATTTGTTCATATAGCATCATTTGCTCGTCTTTTTTCATTCGTGCACGGGAACGTGAACGTGGACGGGGAATACAAGCAGTGGCACACAAGCCGCAAATCGCTGGGCCACATTGCAGACAGAGACAGCAACTGAACAATATGAGCAGTATTACTCCTAGGAATGACAACACTTTCCATCCCCAGGCTGATATCACACTCCAGAGCCAACCGGACCAAGTCCAGGTGCCTGGATTCTGGTGAATCTGGTGAGCTATCTTGTGGAGTCTTGTTATTGCTGCATACACTCATGGTAATTTATTAGGAATAAACACACAACAACTGGAGCCGATCACTCTACAAGCTCCGCCCCTATCGGCCAGGATGACGTCAAGAACAAGGCGAATTCTGAAGAACAACAAGTCTCGTAGCAGACTGCTATTCGGTTAAGTTTCCTAAGGCAGAAGTAGTCTCATTCACTACTGCTTCCAGAGTTCTGGTTAATTTGCGTATTAATTTGCTGTTTTGAACGGGACCTACAAAGAAAAAGAATCCTTTATTGAAATCTGTATATTGCTCCCACGCTGTCTCAGTCTGATCGACAATTGGGGACTCGATCTCCCTTTTATGTCTAACATGTACGAGTTGGGAATCTCGATGGTAATGGGATGGGGCTAGAAAAACAGGTGGCAGTAGGAACGCAATATAACACGTTCCACCCCAGTCTAAGGGCAGACGTACATAAGCTGTCTGACCACAAATGAAATAGGAATGGCGGGAAGCTTTGAAAGTAGACTATCCTTTATCATTGAATTCGACCACAGTATTACAATCACTGTGTCCAAGGTGTACTGAACCATTTTTCCTAACGCATAATTCACCTTTCACTGGTAAGACTGTTATAAACGGTGAGTCCGTAGTGGTCTCGGACTGGACGTTCAAAATCATGAGGTTAAGAGAAAAATTCCCTAATTCGTACACTTCATTTTCTAGGTCGGTCCCTTTTCTTTGGGGAAGACCGTCCTCGTCTGGAAAACATGCCTTATTCATAACAGTATTCAGGTCTCCCCATATCCAATCGCCCTGGGAAACTGTGGACTTACTGTCTAGTGATGATATTAAAGCAAACCATGCTCCGCACGAACCATTGTGTGAGAACGGATAAGGAAAGAGGGGCAGAGCTCCCTTCATTTTCTGATAAGGTGGGAGTCGGCCACATACCCAGCAATTTGTTACATTGCTAGTCTGGTGAGTATGGTGTAACATACGAATAAAAGTGTTATTGCGCAGTGCTAGTCGATAGGATAGTTCGTGAGGTGGCAGGTCACTGAATGTGTGCTCTACAGTGTCATTAAAAGAAGAAGAATGTATATGTGAACCAAGAGGAGGAAAGAAAACATGTAGCGTCAAGCTTATACATTTAATCGATATACTTAGAAAAAACATAATGATCAGAGTAACTATGCATCGACTGCGTAAGGCTTTGCAGTATTGGTCTTTCATATTTTTCTGTCTATCTCTCTGACTATGTGGGTCCACGATCTCATACATATCAGAAACCTGTCTAACCGCTTCACCCGAGGGGGACTTAAACAATTAAACGCTGTCTGACTTACTAGATCGTAACTTAGACCTGTACTCCTGTTGCGGAGTTTTTTCTAGCAAAGGGAGTTTAATGTCAGTGTCGGAACAGTTCTCGGAAACCTTTATGGAACAGTCCTCAGATTCCTTTACCGAGCCATGTCCATGGAATCTTTTAACATGGTGGGCGTGGATCCAGCCCTTGCGTCCTTCCACTTTAATAGCCGTCCTCGTGGTCAGTAGCACAAGCTTCGGCGACTTCCAACGTGGCTCCAGGGGACTTGACCGGTCGAAATTTCTCACCAGGACTAGGTCTCCAGGGACGATGACGTGGTCCTTAACCTGGGTGTTGTCTGGGAAAGCGGCGGCAACCTGTGAACGACAAGAGAGTAGTGCAGACATCAAGGAAGCCAGGTAATCTGTCAGCATATTACTGTCAACATCGGTAATTTTGCGTGGCATAGGCGTACCCCACATATTCGGCGGTCTTCCAAAAACCACCTCGTACGGGGATAGTCCGGTTCTGGAATGAGCTACCATTCGCATATAAAAGAGGGCAACTGGCAAGGCTACCATCCAATCCACGCCTTTGTCTGCACAGACCTTCGCTAGCCGTGTTTTTAGAGTCTGATTGTGTCGCTCTACGAGGCCTGCTGCCTCGGGGTGTCGTACACAATGGAATTTCCACTGGTACCCTAACAGGAGAGATACTTGTTTCATGAGTTCAGAAGAGAATGGCTGTCCATTATCCGAGTACACGACACGGGGCAAGCCGTATCGTGGGAAAAATTCACGGACCAACTGCTTGGCAGTGGTCACAGCAGTGTAATCTGGGACCGGGTACGCTTCTGTCCATCTAGATAGGGCACATACAACTACGAGGACATACTTGAATCCTCGACATCTGTCCATCTGAATATAATCCATCTGGAGGACTTCAAAAGGGTGGTCAGGAGGATGAAATCCACCTTGTTCCACGGGAATGCCTTTGCCTGGATTGAACTGACAACAGATCATGCAGGTGCGCACTTTCTGTTTAGCTGCTGCACGTAAATGCTTGTTGAACCAGATGTTCTGTATACTGTCTAACATGGCTTTTTCTCCTAAGTGTGCTGGACTATGTGCTGTATTTATGATAACCTGAACCATGGCATCGGGAAGAAACCATGTGGCTTTTCCTTTTGTCATCCATCCCTGATCTGTCTGGACCCCTCCTTGTTCAGTCCATTTCTTGATTTCATCTGGCGTAGCATGTGTCTGTATGTCGAGTACATCTTGTGAGGGATCCCTGACTGTCATGCAATTTGTCAGTGATGGTACTTCAGTCCTTGTCGTGTCAACTGGAATGTCCGTTTGAGTCTGAGCTGTAAGTTTAGCTGTTCGATCTGCCAGGTCGTTACCCTGGGAAATAGTGTCAGTGATTTTCGTATGTGCTTTGCACTTCATAATTGCTATTGCTGTGGGCAAGTGTATTGCATCTAACAGAGCTTGTATGAGGGGACCGTGCTGTATTTTGGCTCCGTGGGAGGTCAGAAAACCTCTTTCCTGCCAGAGTACTCCAAAGTTGTGAACGACTCGAAGGCATACTGTGAATCTGTGTATATGTTTACTTTCAGGTTCATGGCTCGTATACAGGCTTGGGTCAGAGCGATGAGCTCTGCTGCTTGGGCTGACAAGGTGTCAATTTGTTGTGTCTCTATGACTTCAGTATCAGTGGTCACTGCATATGCGGCCACTAACTCTCCTGTGCTTGTTCTCATGCATGAACCATCCACATAAAGTGTCAGGTCTGGGTCGGGCAATGCAATGTCTGCCAAGTCTTGTCTTGGCTTCGTCACTGTGTTAATCACTTCCACACAGTCATGTGGTGCAGGACCTGTTATGTTCGAGGGTAAAAGTGTAGCTGGGTTAAGAGTATTGTAACGTCTGATCTCTATGTGTGGCTGGAACAGTGTCAGTTCATATCCTGTCAGTATCGCTATAGTCAGGTGTTGTGTCTGTGTCCGGTTCAAGAGAACTTCCACTGAGTGTGGAACTTGTACTGTCAGGGGATGTCCTAACACTATGGAATCGCTTTGTCTGATTGCTAGAGCTGTTGCTGCAACTGATTTGAGGCACGCAGGCAGAGCCTGGGCCACTGGATCCAATGTACTAGAGAAGTAAGCACAAGGCTTGGCTGGTGTTTTCCTGCCTGGTCTTGTGTGAGAACAGATAATGCTGTGCCATCGCGTTCAGTAACAAAAAGTGTAAAAGGTTTGCTGTAACATGGTGTCGCTAAAACTGGTGCTTGACATAGAGCTTTCTTCAGTTCATCAAATGCAAGTGTATGTTCCTGAGTCCAAGGGAGGACAGTCGAAGTCGCTGCCTCCTGTGTTGTCAACTGTATGAGTGGTTTGGCTAGATATGCATACTGGGGAATCCATTGTCGGCAGTAAGAAGTGAGGCCAATGAAGGCCCGTACTTCCTTTTGTGTCTTGGGCTATGGAAGATGTGCAATTAACTGAATGCGGTCAGGTGTTAGCTGTCTACCCCCCTTGGACAGCAAGTGACCAAGGTACACAACTTGCTGGACACAGAATTGCAGCTTTGAAGGGGACACCTTGTGCCCCTTCTCTGCCAGGAAGTATAAGACTGTCAGTGATGCACGTTCGCAGTCTCGTTCTGTCCGTGCTGTGATCAAAAGATCATCAACGTATTGGAGCAGTGCAGTGTCAGTAGGCATGTGAATACTATCTAGTTGTCTTTTCAATGCTTGACTGTAAATGCTAGGGCTTTCTGTGAACCCTTGAGGAGCTCTCGCAAATTTGAAGCTTCGGCCATTTAAACAGAATCCGAAAAGGTATTGGCTTTCCGGATGGATTGGGACACTAAAGAAGGCGTTCTTGAGATCAATTACAGTAAAGAACGTCGCTTCAGAATCAATGGCAGTCAATAGTGAAGAAATGTCTGGGACCACTGGGTACTGGGGTATTATACATTTGTTCAATTCTCGGAGGTCAATCACCAATCTGTAAACCGGTGGTGCATTCGGGTCAGTTCGTTTGAGAATCGGAATGATAGGGGAATTACATACATTGGAGTCAGTTTCTACAACCACTCCTTGTGCAATGAGTTCGTCAACAATTTTCAGTAATGCAACTACAGCATCAGGTGGTAACTTGTATTGTCGGATTCGTGGCAGTACAACTCCTCGCTTGAGTGTGACACGGTATGGTGTAATGTGCATGTAACCTACATCAGTCGGACCTTTCACCCATAAGTGCTGTGGTACATTCTGAAGTCTGGGATCAAAATCTCTTAACACATAATGTCCTTTAAAATCACGTAAAAACAACCTCACTCCTTCCGGAGAACAACAAATCACTGCTCCTAGTTCTTTCAATGTTTTTATACCAAGCAAGTTTTCTGGACATGATTTCGTAAGCAACAAGTCTGTAGTACGAGACAATGGACCAAGTCCTAGGGAAACTGGCTTGGACACTTCGTTAACAATAGGCTTTCCTGAAAATCCCAGGGAAATATTCTGTGAGCCTGAGAGGGGTGCCCCTGGAACCTCGTCGTGACTGATGGTAGTTCTGCTCGCCCCTGTGTCAATCAGAAATTTTCTATCTTTCCCCAATACCTGACTATGTACATAGGGACCCTCTTGATCTACAGGAACCTCAATAAGGGGCAAGCCAACCTCCCTCTCTAGGCTGTTTCATGAATACTGTTGATAATCGGGGTAATCTGACTGTGCATACTGTGACATGTTGTGTGGCAGCAATGGGTTGGGGTACGGCTACTGTCTGTTGCGCGTTCTGTGGAGTTTGCGTGTTCTGCGGGATGTGTTCCTGTCTAGGAGGACACGGTCTTTCTTTCGTCTTGCCTGTAGCTATATTATGTTTCAGGACAGCACATTCATTTATATAGTGACCTGGCTGTTTACAGTAGTTACAGTTCCCTTTGACAGGTGCCGTGCCCTTTCTCTGACTATCGGCGGCTGGAACTGATTGTGCAACTAGTACTTTCATTTTCGTATCTTTCATACGTCTCTTTTCGTGTTCTTGTTCTTCTCTAATTCGGTTCTGGTGATACTGTAACATTTGTAACATTTGGGAAGGGCTATTAGCTTCCCAGGTACTCTCAACTTTCAGTACTCTATTTTTGATCTGGGGTGAGGAATTTTCTACTAATTTGGTCACAAAAAGATGTGGATACGATTCACTACTTGTCTTCAGGCCACTATTAATAAGAAAACATTTTTCGAATCTAGAATAAAAATCACTAGTGTCTTCATCTTGTTTCTGTTTGCAGGCTGAAATGGCATCCCAATCTTCCTTTTTAGTAGTCAATAATCTCGGCAAGACCTGTATCAATAGCTCGGGTAATTCTTTAGCTTTTTCCGAAAGACCAATACCTGGGGCTCTTGTTTTATCTTCGTCTTCTAATTCTGTCCAGTTATTCTTTTTCTCTCCCACCTCCCATTCTTTCTCTTTAAGTTTTTCATAAATCCCTGCTGGTAACAGTACTTTCAACATTTTAATGATATCGGCGTATGTATACTCCCCCGTACGGAGCATGTCTTTTAATTCCCGGTGGAACCCTGCCGGGTCTTTATCGTGACAGGGTAGTAATTTTTTCATTTCCAATAATTCCATTTTCGTCAAGGGTGTGTAAACGAATACTCGTTGAAGCACACCCGCGTCAGTTCTAACGGGATGAACCTCTCGTAAGGGATTCTGTCTATCTATGTAAAAGGTCTTTCTTTCTCGGTGTGGAACAGGAACAAAATGCGGGGTCAGGAAAGTCATGTATTTATGTCGTTGTTCTAGTATGACTTTGATTAATTCGGTACCTAGGCCTCTCCATCTTTCCAGGAGTAAGTCGTCCAGTATTTTATACAAGGGACCTGGATCAGAATGTTGACTCTCATACAAAGTGATGAGATGCTGGTTCATGTAGATACCAGCTAAACGCTGTTCTTCCGGAGGAAGACTTAAAAATGTCTGTCCTACTATATCATCTTTATATATGTTAGAATTACAAGCCCATTGAACTGCTGATCGGGCTAGTTCCTGTTCATGCATAGTACTAAGTTTGCTACTCCCTACTCGTTTTTTCAGTGCTTGGTCGGTAGCTTGGAATATGTGTTCAAGAGAATATCGTTCTGGTATTGGAGAGAGAGAACGTTTATTGTAATCTAGACGGATGGGTCTGTCAAACGGTCTTGCCCTACCTACGTAATGTATTTTACTCGGGTCCTCAGCTACTAAATCATCGTCCTCTGAGACTTCATCGTCTTCTTTCTCAGCTTCCTTTTCGGCTAGTTCTTTCTTGTGTATCTCAAGAATTTCTTTACGAATTTTCCTGTACATGCTTTCTACACTACTCTGTTTATCATGTTTACCCATAGCTATATTGTCACTCCAGTTCATCATACCTTTAGTTACTTCTTTGTCTGGCTGGTCTCGTTCCCTGATTAAACAATTAACCATAAACTGTAAAAGCATACGTTGAAGCTCCACTTTTCTATGTGCCATGGCCTCGTGAATACTTTCTGGTCCCTCCCCTGTTCTAATGAAGTGGTAGATTTTGTCCAAGTGTTCTTTCATGTCTGGTAAAATAATCAAATAGTCTGCAACGCGTCTTAAACGTATTGAGTATATGAGCATTGAACCCTCACCTGGTACTGGATCATATATACAATCAGTAAGGTACTGTCTAAGGGTTGCGTATGTCGCTGGTTTTGGCGTGTGTTGTAGCGCTAAATCTCGTAGTGTTCGTTTTTTTTGTGGTGGGGTGGAGGGGCCTCCACCCGCTGCTCCTAGACTTGAATCGCCTTGACTTGAGTCGGTTTTTTCTGCCAGCGTTGCCGCTGATAATACGGGTCGATCTTGTGTTACGGGTGGTTGCGTTTCAAAAGGATTGGTAGGGACGGTGGCAGGAGGATCAGTAGGAGGAGTAGTTAGGTTGACAGGAACGACAGGGTTTGGAGGAGGTACATTTACATTTACATATGCTGGAGCAGCGTCGTCTAAATAGGAGGAAAAGAACATGTCCGCTGCGGTCTGTTTATGACTACGGAGTTTAGTCGGGATCAGTGGTGGCGGCAAGTTACTGGGTACTTCCGGGGTCACTTTAGGTAGGCCCTCGGCGAGGAGGGGGTACATGCCTTTAATAAGGGCATTTCTTTGTCTGTCTAATTGTTCTGTTTTAACCCGTTCACCTTCTTCTAGTAGTTCTTTTTCTTTGGCTTTTTCCGATGCTTCTCTACTTCTCTCTGCTTTCTGGATTTCTTTCTCTGTTCTCCTATGCGCTTCTTTACGCCACAATTCTATGGCATCTTTCTGGGATTGTCTAGCTTTCTTTTTCCACAGTACTTCCTCTACTCTCATGATGCAATCAGCATCCCATGTCCCTGAAAAAGGCCATCTATATTTCTCTTCCAGATCCTTGGTGTAATCTACCCATAAATCTAAGTACAATATGGCATCTAAGCCATGCTTGTGGTACATAAAGTGTCCAGGAGTGTCCCTTGGCGGGACGGGGACTGCCTCTTCGAGTATCCCTTTCCTAGTCCCTATCTGACGTAATTTCGAAAACAGTGGCATGTTTAAACTAGTTTGAACGAAAACACAATAAGCACAATAGACTGTACACAATCATACATACTACGACATTAAAACATTAAGAACAGATACTACCTAATACATGGAATAACACAATCCTAAAATAAACCTCGTCTTACTGGATGCACTGCTAAAACAGTACAGTCATACCGGTCCCATAAAGAGACACGTCTTTACCGCATCCACCGAAATGGACACGTCTATACCGGATCTGTGTACCCAGACCCGTCTTGACCGGGCTCAAATAAATGAACCCGTCTATATGCGTTCCCAACAACGGTACTCATCGGGAAGCAAAACTGAAGGCCTCGGAAACTGGATACTGGACTGGACTGCTACGGCTTCTTGCTGCGCATGCGCCTCGGAACAGGTGGGCCTCCGGATACCTCGGACCTTGCTCTCTCGGCTTGGGCTCTGGTCGGGATGGTCCGCAATCCTCACCGCCTCGTGTGGATGCCTCGTCGCAGTCTCCGTCTCCTCCGTGGGCCTGAGGGAGTTAGCAGGAAGTCCCGCGGATGTGCACAGAATGGGTCCGTTACGGCTGCAGAAGGGGTCAGGGGGCTGCGCTTACATCGCCGGCGCGTGGGGAAGGGGACTGGTCCCTATTCGGGCGCCAGAATGTGGTAAATATAATTACCTGGACATTTTTCTATACATTAATATCAATAAGGATAGCTCATAAAATGAGAGGCAGAGTCCGTGGTATCAGAGTCAAAAGGGCTTTAATTTAAGTGACTCGAGTCAATGAGAATCGGGTTCCATCACCACTAAAGTTCAGGAAGGGATATCCA
This sequence comes from Lissotriton vulgaris, assembly GCF_964263255.1. NCBI lineage: Eukaryota > Metazoa > Chordata > Amphibia > Caudata > Salamandridae > Lissotriton > Lissotriton vulgaris. Next base: position 236,148,095 of record NC_141698.1, on the reverse strand, counting down.
ACGTTTTATTAACATCACACATTATATATAGTAAAACCACATAATTGCAATGAATACAGTAGGCGGAACACTCCAGGCGGAGCAAGTGAAAAGAGAGATAAGAACACATGGGCGTAAAAGAAGGCGTGTAAGGAGGCGTACACATGGGTGTTCACTTGATGAGTCATAGGAGTGTCACAGGTGGGTGGATGCATAGAGGAGGTCTGCAGGGTCAGCAGAAACCTTTACCCTGCATGTGCGCGTAACTGATCATGACGTGTAATTGGGGAGAGCTGGGGGTTGACTTTAGCACTAGTAGAGGAGTCTGGAGTCAGGGATGTCAGAACGACCTGTACCTTTAGCATATCTGATATCTTGTGTTTGGAGGATGTAATGTCTGAAGTAAAGGTCTCTCGAGTAAAGGCTGTACATCACTAAATGCTAGTGTGCGTATATATTTCTTCGTGCATTACGTGGGGCCATGGGCCTACTATGGCAACAGGTTCAGTAAATCACTTATATGGAGACAGGAAGGCTAGGCCCTATGCTCTGCAGGCGGGAAATGTTTACCTATTTCACTAGACTGGAATGTGTTTTTGCGGAGGCTGAACAGATAACTGTAGGCAAAATACCGTCTTGGCAGGCAGGCCAGGCCGGGCACCTCTCGGCTGGGCAGGGAGTGAGCGAGAGGTCAGGGATGCATACCTAAACTGCAGTTTTCAGAGTCAGAAGAGGCTCGGAGCCTGAATTCAGGGCCTGGCTCGGCTGGGCCACAAAAACGCGTGCTTCTCGATATTTAAACGTGTACCATGTAAATGCATTGGCAATGTAGGCCTCAGTGCAGAATTAACGTTGTATTCAGGGGGGGCCTAATAACAGACATGTTAACGGTGGACGCAAATGCATAGGCGTCATCATTTCGGCCATAGAGGGAAAATGCATGGATGTCATGCACATATACTACACGTTGGGGTACACGTAGGGGACACATAGGCCATATAAAATTCCATTTTCCTCAGCTGTCTGGTATCGTAGCGCTTGGTGGCTGCTGCTGTAGCGCTTGACACCATACCATTGCCTGTAACTCGGTCTGTGATCGTAGCGCTTACCTAATTGTTGTGCCATTGCTCTGTTATCGTAGCGCTTGCAGCCTGACATCGTAGCGCTTGACTAATTGTTGTGCCTGTGCTCCTGATATAATTGCCACTGTCGCGCTCGCATCGGCTGCTGCATTTACTGTGCCTCTTTGTGCCGCTTCCACTGCCCAGATCGGAGGATTGCTCCGGTGGTGCCCCAATATCGCTGTTTGTGTGTGCAGCCATTTTGTTGTTGACTCCTGGCCCGTCCCTCCTCCCCGCTCCCGCCTCCCAGCTGATCCCCCCCTCGCCCTTCCACTACCCTCTTATGACAGATGCTTTTGCGCGCAGCATTCACGCGCAGCGGTCGCGCCGAAGGTGTGCCAAAGGTAAGCCCGTCTACGCCCGTCCGCGCCTGGACCGCGCCCAGCGCCAGACCCCCTGGACCCCGCAAACCGCACTCCTCCCGCATAACGTATAACGCCGTCACCCTCTTAGCACTTAACACCGGACGCACACCACAATGCTTCGAAGCTGTCCCAGGACATACCCACGGTCCCTTCGCCTGCCACTCCTGCAAGTTCGCCTGCATCAAGACCCACACCAAATCCTCTTCCTCCAAACACAGCTCCGACTCTAACTACCTGAAATGCATCCTGCTGAACACCCGCTCGGTCCACAGACACGCCACCGAACTCTGGGACCTACTCGACACTGCGTCACCGGACATCGCCTTCCTTACAGAAACCTGGATGAACGCATCATCAGCACCCGACATCGCCATAGCCATCCCGGACGCTTACAAGATCATCCGTAAAAACCGCACCAACCAAACAGGAGGAGGCATCGCCATCGTCCATAAGAACACCATCAGAATCACAACCAGCTTCGACGATAACCTTGCAACCGCCGAACACCTCCACTTCCAGATCCACACCGACCCCAGAACCACACTCAGAGGCACCCTCCTCTACAGACCACCAGGATCCCGTAAACAATTCAGCGAAGACATCACTGACTTCATCAGCCCACATGCCCTCCCCTCCGAGAACTACATCTTACTGGGAGACTTCAACTTCCACCTAGAAAAGAAAAACGACAGCAACACCACCACCCTTCTAGACAACCTGGCCAATCTCGGACTCAAACAACTTGTTGACACCCCCACCCATGCAGCCGGACATACACTCGACCCTGTCTTCACCTCCTGCAAACACATCTCCTTCGATCACACAACAGCTCTCCATTGGACGGACCACACCGGTGTTCACTTCAGCTACAAAACTACCACGACTCACAACCCCCCACAACCTATTCCTCGAAGAAACTGGAACAAAATCACCAACGACCAACTCCTCACATTGCTCAACCAAAACCCTCCCGCCCTCTCATCGGACCCAAACGAAGCTGCCACCAAACTCAAACAATGGATCACTCACAGCTCTGACGAATTAGCACCCTTGAAAAACCAGCAGTTCAAACAAGGCAGCAAAAAGGCCCCCTGGTTCAACGATGACCTTAGGAAATCCAAGAAACTTTGCCGTACTCTCGAAAAAACATGGAGAAAAAACCCTTCCACTGACAACCTGACCACCTTCAAGGCTGCCACCCGCAAACACCACCAATTGATCCGATCCACCAAGAAATCAGCATTCAAAGATCGACTCGACAACAACGCCCATAACAGCAAGGAACTTTTCAACATCGTCAAAGAATTTACCAACCCCACCGTAGCCTCTAACGACATTATTCCCTCCCAAGACCTCTGCGACTCGTTATCCTCTTTCTTCTACAACAAAATCGCCGACATACACAACAGCTTTAAGAACATTTCCAAAGAACAGTCCACTCCACCCACCTCCGAACCCGAACCACTCTCTAACAACCTTAGCGCCTGGAACCCAATCACCACAGAAGACACCATCCGCCTAATGAACTCCATCCATTCAGGCTCGCCAACCGACCCCTGTCCCCACCACATCTTCAACAAAGCAGGCTCCATCATCGCACCCCATCTCCGTGATGTCATCAACTGCTCCTTCAACTCCGCTACCTTCCCAGAAAGCTGGAAACACGCCACTCAGCGCCATCCTGCAGAAACTCACAGCAGACCCCTCTGAACTTAAGAACTACCGCCCCATCTCCCTCCTCCCATTCCCTGCCAAAGTCATTGAGAAAGCCGTCAATAGCCAGCTCGCCGCATTCCTTCAATCCAACAACTCCCTCGATTCTTCACAATCCGGCTTTCGAGCCAAGCACAGCACCGAAACCGCCCTAATTGCAGCGACAGACGACATCCGAACACTACTGGACAATGGAGAAACAGTTGCCCTCATCCTACTTGACCTCTCCACCGCCTTCGACACAGTCTGTCATAGCACCCTCATACAACGACTCAACAACGTCGGAATACAAGGAAAAGCCTTGAAATGGATCATCTCGTTCCTCGCCGGGAGAACCCAGAGAGTCCGACTCCCCCCTTTCAAATCAGAGGCCACCGAAGTCATCTGCGGAGTTCCACAAGGATCATCACTCAGCCCCACCCTCTTCAACGTTTACATGAGTCCCCTCGCATCCATCGCGCGTCAACACAACCTCAACATCATCTCCTACGCCGACGACACCCAGCTGATCCTCTCCCTAACCAAAGACCCTAACACCGCCAAAACCAATCTACACGAAGGAATGAAAGAAGTAGCCGAACGGATGAAAAACAGCCACCTAAAACTTAACTCAGACAAAACAGAAGTTCTCATCCTAGGATCTTCCCCCTCTGCCTGGGACGACTCATTGTGGCCTTCAGCCCTGGGCACAGCACCCACACCCACAGACCACGCACGCAACTTAGGCTTCATCCTAGACTCCTCCCTCTCGATGACCAGACAAGTTAACGCCGTCTCATCCTCTTGCTTCAACGTACTTCGTATGCTCAAAAAAATCTTCCGCTGGATCCCCACCGAAACAAGAAAGACGGTCACCCACGCACTGGTCACTAGCCGACTGGACTATGGAAATACCCTCTATGCCGGAACCACAGCCAAATTACAGAAAAAACTTCAACGCATCCAAAATGCATCAGCCAGACTAATATTGGAAATCCCGCGCCAAGCTCACATTACCGGCCACCTGAAAGACCTCCATTGGCTTCCCGTCAACAAGAGAATAGCGTTCCGTCTCCTCACCCACGCACACAAGGCCCTCTATAAACTAGGTCCTGAATGCCTCAACACACGACTGTCCTTCTACACACCCACCCGCCAACTAAGATCCTCCAATCAAGCGCTCGCCGTAGTTCCGCGCATTCACAGACCCACCATGGGAGGAAGATCCTTCTCCTACCTGGCGGCCAAGACCTGGAATTCAATCCCCACTCACCTCCGTCTCACACAGAACCACATTTCCTTCAGAAAGGAACTTAAAACCTGGCTATTCGATAAATAATGCACCACTCCCACAAGCGCCTTGAGACCCTCTGGGTGAGTAGCGCGCTATACAAATTCCTGAACTTGAACTTGGACAAATTTGAACTGGCCATCACATAATTTACAGGCCCTGGGACTTCAGATGAAAGGGTTAAACCTTATGATTATTAATCTATACAATGCAGTGGGGAACAATGGGAAGGGAACCACAATAAAAGAACTGGATAACTTTCTCAATATTGAGCCAGTTCAGGGGAAAAGGGCATCGGCCCCATTTAGGATAATTGCTGGGGACTTTAATTGTCACATTTGTCCATCTCTCAGACCCATTACCAGAGACTGGTCCCGTTGTACGTTGGAGAATGGGCCACATTTTGTGCACTCTACAGAAGGGAGGGAATTGGACAGGTAGATGAAAGGCCAAAATCTGATACACACCATTGACCTAGTGATAGCTGAGGAAGGGGTGGAGATAGCCCCCTCCTTTAAAGGGAGAGGTTGCCGCTCCTTTATTGACTTTATTGTGATCTTTAGATCGGCTAGTTCCTGGGTGAAGGGAGCGGATATTGAGTGGAATATACATAGTGATCATAATCCCTTAGTGCTGGAGCTAACATACCCCTCCAACAAAAGGGTCCCCCAGGTTATGGGGACCATGGAAAGAGCTACGGACCAGGGGCGGCGCCTGCGGTGGACTAAAATAGATGGGGAAAGGTTCTATAAATCACTAATGGGTAAAGGAGGAGACACCTTTAATGTGTGTCTGGACCTTTCCCTAGAAGGTGCAGCAGTGGTAAACGCATTTGAGGAAATAGCACACCTGGTTGAGGGTTTCCTAAAGAACACCAAAAAGTTAAGCCCAGTTTGTACCCCAAGATGGTTTGACAGAGCATGCTCTCAGGCTCATAAGAACTTGAAAGACAGTCTGAAAGCACTACCTAGGGATAAGTTATATATTGCTCAATGTAGGAGCAACTATAAGAAGGTACTACACACTAGAAAACAGTCGCTCCAGTCGCAAGTCTGGGAGGATTTAAGGGAGGCGGCTGAGAATAGAGACCGCACGGCATTCTGGAAACGTATTAATAAATCCTGTTTTCAGGAGGCAAGCGCCCCCGACATATGTAGTAACATAATACTCCCGGAACAATGGTATAATCATTTTAATGAGTTATATAATCACACAGGAGCCCATAATGAGGCTACTGAGACAGCAACCCAGTGGCGGCCAAGACAGATTTTACACTGAAAGAAATTACAGGAGCAATACAGACTCTATCCAAAAATAAAGCCCTAGGGCCAGATGGAATACCACCTGATCTATATTTAAGCAAGGTGGAATTATGGGGACCTATACTAACAAGGGTTCTGAAAGCAGCAGTTGAGACGGGCCTCCCACGATCTTGGTCAACAGCAGTAATAGTCCCCATATTTAAAAAAGGAAACAGGGACGACCCTCAATGTTACCGCCCGATATCTTTAATTGATGTAACGGCAAAGGTATTGGGGCGTGTATTGCTGAATTGTCTCAAGTTCTGGGCTGACACGCATAACATCATTACTGAAACACAATATGGGTTTAGGGAGGGAAGGTCCACGACGGATCAATGCCTGAATCTTTACCTTTTGATGGCCATGTACACAATTGCAAGAAAAGAGGCAGTGTACTTAGGGTTCATGGATTTATCCGCTGCCTTCGACCATGTCAAAAGAGGAAAATTGTGGGCCCTGATGACAAAACTAGGGGTGGAACCGGATCTGGTAAATATACTAAAAGCTTTGCATTGGAATACATCTGCTAAAGTGCGCTTTAGTGCAGAAGGTGGTTGTACACTCCCCTTCCGTTTTAACAGCAGGGTCAGGCAAGGCTGTATTTTAGCTCCTTTTTTGTTTTCCTTATACATCAACAATCTGAATATGGAATTATGCAAACTAGGAGCGGACTCGCCCCAGATAGGTTCTCGCCCTGTCCCCGTCTTGCTGTACGCGGACGACGCGGTGCTGTTAGCCCGCACCCCAAAGGCCCTGCAGAAGTTCATTGATGGGTTTGCCAGTTTTATGTCATTACTTGTTTTACATGCAAACCTGGAGAAATCCTACCTAATGGCAGCAGGGGCTAAAGCCTGTACGAATTACATATATAGGATAGGTCCCCATAAAATAGTCAGGGTTCAGTCCTTTACTGGGCCTACTGTTAGATGGGCTTCTAATCTTCAACCTGTTAGTTGCGAAACACTGCTCTAAACTTGTGGCTGCCACAGGGACAATAATGAATTACGGGCGGATGCTGGGACGGTGGTCGCCCGAACAAGTGATGAACCTCTATAGATCTATTTGTCGTTCCAAAGTGACCTATGGGGCTGAAGTGTGGGGGTTTGTAAACACTGAAAAGATACAAGTGGAAGAAAATAACTACTTTAGAAAGGTGTTAAAAACCCCGCAAAGCACATCAGCCCTCATCGTACATGAGGAACTAGGTGTTGAGTTTATTGCAGATTTAATAAAGGTCAGACCACTTTTAGCCTGGGTGAAGATTTGGATTAATGATGAGGCAGCGCTTAGCAAGCAAATTATCTTAGATTGCCTGAAAAGAGATAAGGGAATGAATATCCCTTGGTTCAGATATGTAAAGACTACGCTGGAGGATATGGGCTGCCTGAATCTCTTTGACAACCCAGAAGAAATCACCGTCCGTGACAAAGTGAGAGTGAAAAATATATTTAGGGAGCAGGCGGTTGCTCATAGGGCGTCCAGAGAAGAACCCAAAGTAAGAGTCTGGGCCTACAGAGCACTTAAAACAGAAGGGGGGATGGAGCCCTACTTAGCACTACTTTATTACGCCCAAGAACGATTTTATATGACTCGTTTTAGGCTCAATCTTTTACACCATATCCTGGCAAATCCTGCAGGTTTTACACATACGGTTGAGCAGAAGGGTACCGGCGGCTGCGACAACAGGTCTCCGCAGGATACCCTTCATTTTGTATTGTTATGTTAATTTTATTCTGTTCCAAGGCGTACATTTTTACGGGGTATTTTAAAACAGACAAAGTTTAAATGTGCTAAGCTTGCTTTGTTGTTCTTACAAAAGCCCAATGACCCCCACACGCTGTTTTGTATAACCAATTTTATTAAGATTGCTGTAAGTTTGAGGACTTCGATGGGAGAGTGAGATTATATGGAAAAAAACTGTATGCGTATCGGACCCTTGAAATGTATTTTTAATGTGTGAACTATTTTATGTACTTTTATGGTATTTTTTAAATACCGAATAAAGATCATTGACTGACTGACTGGTCCATTGAGGATTCGGAGGAACCAGGTGGTTCACACATCGGTACTATTTCAGACCCAAAGATCGTTTCAAAGTGCCCCACCCAGGCGTCTTCACCCACATGAATATACAGAGGTTTTTTTCTGTATTATTCTTGAAAAAAGGGGTTTTTATTACCTTCCAGAACTCCCTGCAGTTCTTGGAAGATGCAGCCTTTGACAATTTTTCTCAGGCATCTTCTTTTAACTCCCATTTCCCTATTTTTCCGGGCGTCCTATAAGTTTTACTTAATGCTTTAAACAGGACCTGATCCCTAGGAGACTATTTGAGTGCACTACGTCGGTATTTTACATCCCTGACGCAGGCCTCATCAAACCATTGGTTTTCAGATTTCTCCTAGTTAGTTTTAGGCCGGGACAGGGACAATTCAATTTCCTCAAATTGAGCTAAAAACATTGGGATTAGAGTATCTGGAGGGACTTCAAAATCTAGGCCGTTAAGGACCGAGTTCAACTTACTAAAAAATCTGTTGACTTGTCAGTGTTATCCCATTTAAGCTGTTAGCCATTCTGCCTTGCTAATATTGGCTGTGGTACCTTTGCTGATTGTGAGTACTTAAAGCACAAGTTACTACTTGTGTAACGATATATATATATTAAGAGACATTAGTTAGTGATAGATTCCTTACCTTAGAATATCCCCAGGCGTCAATCTTGATCCGGAAAGTTTTGCTTAGCAGTACCCCTGCTCGTCAGTAGGTGGCGTCCTGTGGCTCCGTGTCCGTCACTGGCGTCGTAAGCGCCGAGATGACGTCACGGAGAGTACCTAGGCGCCACCCATGAGCGCGGACGTAAGTTTTTTCTTTTACCGCGCCAGCTAGCGCAGATCCGGATTGAGCACATACCTTAGTCCCTTTTTGACTACTCTTTTGAGACTTTTGTCTCCCCTTTTTTCTCCTGGTGCACGTAGGGATGCCCGGCTTTAAGTCTTGTGGGACATGCCGCCATAATATGTCGGTGGCAGACCCTCACGATGTGTGCCTCTACTGCCTGGAGACGGATAAGGACTCCCGGGCCTGCCGGGACTGTCGAGCCATGGCCCCGAAAGCCTTGAGGGAGCGGCGTTGGAAATTGCTGGCAGTTCGGCATTCGTCACACCGCCGCTCTGGGTCCAGGGGCTGTACCCGAGACTGTTCGCGGGACCGTCGCCGTCGCTCCTCGGGCCCCAAGTCTTCACCCTCGGATTCCGGTAAGCGATGCCATAAAAAGAAGTAGAAGAAGCGTGTTCGCTCTCCGTCATCCCCCCGTCGCTCCTAGGAGGCAGAAAAGGGGAACAGGGGTTCCGCCCCTGTGGCTCCCGCGGCCTACCGCCATACCCAGGTCCGTCAGCGACTTCCGAACAGGTGCAAGAGTTTCTTGCCACCATGGACCGCCTTTTTAGGCCTCGAGCTCCCGCCGACGCGCCTTTTGGCCCTGCAGTCCCGTGTCCAGATCCTGTTGGCCCGGTTGCTCCCCCACCGGTGCAACAGGATCCTTCGACATTGTCTCCGGCCCCAGTGCAACGAGGTGCGGCGCTGCCGGCTCCGGTGCCGCCCTCGGCTCCACCCCCAGCGCTGCACTGGTTCCAGGACCATTTTGTTCTGGCCTAGGATCCGCATTGGGAAGTGGCTTCGCCCCGGCTGACGCCGTTCTCGGTGCCGTTTGTCCCTTCTCCGGCTTTGCCACCGTAACCGGCTCCCTCTTTGCCAGAAGCGGACGACGACTGGGACGGGTCCGAGGACCCTCTTGCCCGGCAATGTGATTCCGAGCACGATTGGGTGGACGACCTGGAAGACGCAGGCAAACTCTATGTCTCTTCTGACCCGGGGTTTGTCTCTCCTCCGCCTACTATGGAGGAGGGTGATCTTACACCATGGTGCTCTGTCGGGCTGTGGAGGCTCTCAATCTCGACCTCCCTACAGTGGCCCTTAAAACCAACCTCCTTACGGAGGTACTCCAGACGGCGTCTACATCTGCTGCTTCCTTTCAATGAGGCCCTTACCGTAGTCCTCTTAGGCACTTGGTTGCGGCCGGCCACAGGAGCGCCGGTGGATAAAAACGTTGCCAGGTGTCACCGCCCGGCACCTAGTGATCCCGCCTTCCTGACCACTCACCCTACGCCCGAGAGGCTGGTCATTCAGGCCTCGACGTCGCAGAGTGCCTTTCCCACAGATCCGCTCGATAAGGACTCTAAAAGGCTGGAACAATTTGGTAAGATTTTGTTCTCCATGGCCAGCTTAGGGCTGCGATCGGTTAACACCGCCTGCTTGTTGGGCCATTACTTCCATGCAGTGTGGGATTCCGTTGCTCAGGTCTTGCCTCAATGTTCTGAGGAGGTCCAGGCTATCCTTTCCCAAGCGATTGCTGAGGGTTGAGATGTAGCCAAGTGATTTGGGCACCGCTGAGTTGTTGGGTAGGGCAATTTCCACGCCTGGTTGCGTTCGACTGGGTTCTCGCCCGAAGTCCAGGGCTCGGTCATGGACGTGCCCTTTGATGGCTCCCACCGCTTTAGCGATAAGGCCGATAGTGCACTGGAGCGCTTTAAGGGCTCATAGGACACGGCCAAGTCCTTGGGTCTTTCTGTGAAGAACCTGGCCACTCCTGGGTTTCGTTCCTTTCGTGGCCTGGGCAGAGGCACCCAGGCACACTCCTCCAACAAGCCTGTACAGAACCAGCCTCAGCGCGGCCGTGGCTTCCGCAGGGGCGGGTCTGGGAACCAGCGTGCAGGTCAGTCCACCTCTACCCCCGCTGTTTCCACCTCCAAGTCTTCCTAATTCGAGCTTCAGGGAGCAGCCCACCCCGATGAGTGGCAGGGTCCATCACCACCTCCACCACTGGTGTGAAATTACATCGGACAAGTGGGTGCTGCAGATAATCTGCAAAGGTTATTCCCTTCTCTTTCAGTCCTCCCCTCCAGCCATGCCGCCTCAGTGCCACCACATGTCGGGGGATCATTTGGCTCTTCTCCACAGGAAGTCACGGCCCTCTTGGCCAAGGGGGCCATTGAGTGCGTTTCTGGGCAGGAAATAGGGAGTGGTTGTTATTCCCACTACTTTCTGGTCCCCAAGAAGGACAAGGGGGGCCTGTGCCCCATCTTGGACCTCCGGGACGTCAATCGCTTCCTCCGGAAGGAAAAATTCGAAATGCTGACTCTGACTCAGGTCCTGGCTGCCCTCGACCTCGGAGACTGGAGGGTAGCGTTCGACTTGCAGGACGCTTATTTTCACATCCCCGTCATGCCGGCCCACCGACGATACCGGTGGTTCATGGTAGGCCAGGAGCATTTTCAGTTTGTCGTGCTCCCCTTCGGCCTTACCAGCACCCCGCAGGCATTCACGAAGGTGATGGCGGTGGTAGCAGCTCATCTGCGCAGGTCAGGGGTGTCAGTCTTCCCCTACCTCGACGACTGGTTGTTAAAGGCGGGCTCGCCCCAAACAGTCGATAGCCACCTTCAGACTACTACCAACCTCCTGCAGTTGCTGGGGTTCTCCATCAACGTGCCGAAGTCGCACCTGAGTCCCTCTCAGAAGCTCCCCTTCATCGGAGCGGTTCTGGATTCGACGCTGTTTCGGGTTTATCCTCTGAGCAGCGAGTCCGGCATATTCAGGCTATGATTACGATCTTTCGGCCTCTATCCTGGGTTTCAGTCAGGATGACCCTACGGTTCCTGGGCCTGATGGCCTCCTGCATCCTGCTGGGTAAAAATGCCAGATGGAGTATGTGGGCTCTGCAGTGGGACCTGAAGTTCCAGTGGGCGCAGCATCAGGGCAACCTGTCTGATCATGTTCAGATCTCGGAGGGCACTGCTCAACAATTGCAGTGGTGGCTCACGAATCGAGATTGGGTCAGTGGCAGATCCCTCTCCCTTCCCTTCCCCAACCGGGAAAAAAGTGGCAACGGATACGTCCCTCCTGGGATGGGGTTGCCACTTGGAAGAGGCGGAGATCAGAGGCCTCTGGTCTCCGGCGGAGTCCAGGATTCACATCAACCTTTTGGAGCTGCAGGCGATCTGTCTTGCACTGAAGACATTCCTTCCCTCTGTCCGGGGAAGTGTGGTGCAGTGGTTCACGGACAACACTGCGCAATGTGGTATTGCAACAAGCAGGGCGGGTGGGGTCCTGGACCCTATATCAGAAGGCTCTGCGCCTCTGGACATGGCTGGCACATCTAGACATTACCTTGGTGGTTCAACACCTGGCAGGTTCTCTTAATGCCAGGGCGGACGAACTCAGCCGCCGGTGCTTTATGTATCACGAATGGCGTCTGAACTCGAACGTGGTGCAAGGTCTCTTTCAGCAGTGAGTAGAGCCTTGATTAGATTTATTCGCCACCAAGGAGGATGGGTAGGGCGGTAAGGAATCTATCACTAACTAATGTCTCCTACAGATATTTCATTACACAGTAGTAACTTGTGAATCTGAAAGAGACACGTTAGTGATAGATTCCTTACCTTAGAATAGATACCCCAGCAATACTAACCCCGGTGGTGGGTCTGAGAACAAGATTACACCAGAAAGTCACGGAGGACAGAAAGGCCAAAGAAGCCATCCCTCCGGACTTGACTGTCAAGGCAGTAGTGCTTGGTAAACGTGTGCAGTGAGGCACACGTAGCTGCCTGACAAATGCCCTACAAGGGGACGCCGCTTCCCAAGGCAGTAGTGGCTGCCGTTGCCCTGGTGAAATGGGCCCGCAACCCCACAGGAGGCTGCTTCTTAGCCAACGAATAACAGGCCTTGATGCATAGAACGACCCACAAAGAGATGGTCCGTTTGTGCACGGCCCGACCTTTTGCTGGTGCTCACATAGCCAACAAAGAGCAGGTCATCCACCCGGAACTGCTGTGTGCAGCTCAGCTAGAAGGAGAGCGCACGTTTTGGGTCCAGATGGTGGAGCCTCTCTTCCTCTCTGGAAGGATGCGGAGGTGGAAAGAAGGTGGGTAAAGTGATGGTCTGCCCGATGCAGAAAGGCGTGACAACCTTTGGGAAGAAAGAAGGACGGGTCCTCAGAACCACCTTCTCTGGATGAATAGAAAGGAAAGGAGGTTTAGAAGAAAGAGCCTGAAGCTCACTCACAGTTCTGGCAGAGCTGATACCTACCAGGAAAGCGGTCTTGAGAGTAAGAAGACGCAAAGGACAGTTATGAAGGGGCTCGAAGGGAGCGCACATCAGAAACGTCAAGACAAGGTTTAAGTCCCACTGAGGTATGATAAACGGCACCGGAGGGAACGTGTGCGTAATGCCTTTCAGAACACGGTTCACAACCGGGGACTTAAAAAGAGAAGGCTGATCAGGAAGCTTTAGAAAGGTGGAGATGACCGAAAGTTAACCTTTGATAGTTCCCAGAGCAAAGCCCTGCTGGGACAAAGAAAGAAGGAACAAAAGAACCTCGGAAAGAGGGGCAGAAAGGGGATCCACAGCCTTAGCTGTGCACCATGCCACAAACTTGTTCCACCTGCAGGCGTATACCGTTTTTGTAGAGGGACGCCTGGCTGCCAGAATGACATCACAGACTTCGGGAGGAAGATCAAAAGGTGTCAACTGTCACTGCTCAATCCCCACGCATGGAGGTGGAGGCTGGACTGGTTCGGGTGGAGAACCGTCCCCTGCTCCTGCGACAGAAGATCCTCCCGGAGAGGCAGTTGGATCAGGGGATCGATCGCCATGCTGAGTAGCTCGGGATACCAGTATCTTCGTGCACAATCCGGAGCCAAGAGGATGACTTCGGCTCCGCCACGCCTGATCTTCTCTCTGCACTCTGGGCAGAAGTGGTATAGACAGAAAGGGGTACAACAGACCGCAGCTCCACTCGTGACAAAAAGCGCCGCCGAGCGAGTGTCGCTTTGGAAATTCCAACGCTCAAAATTGATGACATTGCGCGTTCTCTTCGGTGGCGAATAGATCTAACCAAGGCTCTCCCCACTGCTCAAAGAGACCTTGCGCCACGTCGGAGTTCAGACGCCATTCATGATCCATCAAGCACCGGCGGCTGAGTTTGTCCGCCTTGGCGTTCAGAGAACCTGCCCGGTGTTGAACCACCAAGGGAATGCCTTGATGTTCCAGCCATGTTCAGAGGCGCAGAGCCTCCTGACATAGGGTCCAGGACCCCACCCTGCCCTGCTTGTTGCAATACCACATGTCGGTGGTGTTGTCCGTGAACACCTGCACCGCACTTCCCCAGACAGAGGGAAGGAATGCCTTCAGTGCAAGTCAGATCGCCCGCAGCTCCAAAAGGTTGATGTGAGTCGGGACTCTGCCGGAGACCAGAGGCCTCTGATCTCCGCCTCTCCCAAGTGGCCACCCCATCCCAGGAGGGACGCATCCGTCGCCACTGTGTGCTCCGGTTGGGAAAGAGAGAGGGATCTGCCACTGACCCAATCTCGATTCGTGAGCCACCACTGCAATTGTTGAGCAGTGCCCTTGAAGATCTGGACATGATCGGACAGGTTGCCCTGATGCTGCGCCCACTGGAACTTCAGGTCCACTGCAGGACCCGCATATGCCATCTGGCATGCGTCACCAGCAGGATGCAGGAGGCTATCAGGCCCAGGAGCCGTAGGGTCATCCTGCAACTGTTGAGCAGTGCCCTCCAAGATCTGGACATGATCGGACAGGTTGCCCTGATGCTGCGCCCACTGGAACTTCAGGTCCACTGCAGAGCCCGGATATGCCATGTGGCATGCGTCACCAGCAGGATGCAGGAGGCTATCAGGCCCAGGAGCCATAGGGTCATCCTGACTGAAACACAGGATAGAGGCTGAAAGATCGGAATCTTAGCCTGAATATCCCGGACTCTCTGCTCGGGAGGATAAACCCGGACCAGCGTCTAAACCAGAGCCGCTATAATGAAGGGGAGCTTCTGAGAGGGACTCAGGTGCGACTTTGGCACGTTGATGGACAACCCTAGCAACTGCAGGAAGTCCGCCGTAGTCTGAAGGTGGCTGACGACTGTTTGGGGCGAGCCCGCCTTCAACAACCAGTTGTCGAGGTAGAGGAAGACTGACACCCCTGACCTGAGCAGATGAGCTGCTACCACCACCATCACCTTCGAGAACACCCGAAGGGGCGCTGGTAAGGCCGAAGGGGAGCACGGCAAACTAAAAATGCTCCTGGCCTACCATAAACCACCGGTAACGCCGGTGGGCCGGCAGGATGGAGAAGTGAAAATAAGCGTCCTGCAAGTCCAACGCTACCATCCAGTCTCCGGGGTCGGGGGCAGCCAGACCCTTAGCCAGAGTCAGCATTTTGAACTTCTCCTTCCGGAGGAAGCGATTGACGTCCCGGGTCGCAGGCCCCCCATGTCCTTTTTGGGGACCAGAAAGTAGTGGGAATAACAACCACTCCCTATTTACTGCCCAGAAATGCACTCGATGGCCCACTTGGCCAAGAGGGCAGTGACTTCCTGTTGGAGAAGAGCCAAATGATCCCCCGACATGCGGTGGCACAGAGGAGGCATGGCTGGAGGGGAGGACTGAAAGGGAAGGGAATAACCCTTGCAAATTATCTGCAGCACCCACTTGTCTGATGTAATTTCACGCCTGTGGTGGCGGACTCTGCCACCCACCGGCGTGGGGTGCTCCCTGAAGCTCGGATTAGGAAGGCTTGAAGGTGGAAACAGCGGGGTAGAGGTGGACTGACCCGCACGCTGGTTCCCAGACCCGCCCCTCCGGAAGCCATGGCCGCGTCCGCGCTGAGGCTAGTTCTGTACAGGCTTGTTGGAGGAGCATACTTGGGTGCCTCTGCCCTGGCCAGGAAAGGAACGAAACCCAGGAGTGACCGGGTTCGTTGTAGAAAGACCCAAGGACTTGGCGGTGGCACGTGAGTCCTTAAAACGGTCCAGCACACTGTCGGCCTTATCACCAAAGAGGAGGGAGCCATCAAAGGGCATGTCCATGAGTGAGCCCTGGACATCGTGCGAGAACCCAGTCGAACACAACCAGGCGTGGCGCCGCAATGCCACAGTCGTGGAAATTGCCCTACCCAACGAATCAACACAACAGAGGAGAAATGCCAGTACTGATGATATAATTAATGAACCACTTATCAACTAGAGAAGGATTATTATTCAAGACTGGGAGATGCTATTGAATAGCTACTTTATTCTGCAAAACATATTAAAAGGTACAATAATTTTGACCTTAGTGGGTATAGTCAACAACAAAGGAATTTTTTGTGACAAAAATGAACATAAGGGACACAGCACAAGGTAAAATATCAACCATACAGTCATAAATCAAACATATCACAGTCATACCACAAACATTCATACATTCATACTGGAGTACTTCACACAGACTGGAGAATTCATGCACCGGTGGGGGAAGTAATAAGTAAGCTGTATACTTGTAGAAAATTCAACTCAAAGCAATACACTCCTTCGGGTCAAATTGAATCAATTTTTTCTAGATATTTACAAAAGTGAGTGTACAATTGTCAGGACTAGTGAAACACAGTTTTAACACTAGAACAACCAAGGGCAGACCAAAACAGGGGGGGCCTACGTGTTTCGAATCCCTAGTGGTCGGGGGGATTCTCCTCAGGGCCAGGCTATTCTGAAAGAAAAAAGAAAAAGGAAAAACCTATGTATGCAGGTTTCAAAACACAGAACACTGGAGAGCACTACAACACCTAAAAAACCACTCAGCTTACCAGTTGGATTATATCCAGAAAATCGAATTCGTGAATGGAAATGAACTGAATCAAAACATAAAAAGAAAAGAATACAACAGAATATGTGTAAGAATCATGTAAACTAGAAAGGGACACAGGGTCGACTGAACAACAGTGTCCAGTAGAAATACCTTAATCCTAGGTGTCAAAGTGTCTTGAAAGACAGGAGAGTAAAAAAGTCAGGAGAGTAAAAAAGTCCGAGGCAGTGGGACCTGTGGGACAAGACACGTAATGAGTCCCAAATCCTCTTTAGGTGTGGGGGAGATAAGCTGCCATAATATAGAAGCGTCTTACCAAGGGTCCCAAGGCTGTGTACTCCTGGAGGGATCGTCACGGTATAAATCACAATTGTATGGAAATTTTCTTCATCAAAGACGCCTTACTGTAAGAAATCGAGCGACTTCGTGAGCTACAGATCGAACAGGCGTGTTGGCGCTTGGTGAAATTGTTAAAAAAAATTGAACTTACCAAGTGTAGAAGGGTCCGTCCGGCCGCGTCCTAGTCCTTCGGCGTTTAATTCTGCACTAATCACTTAGCGCATGCGCGGAACGAGTAAGGCTACAGGCAGTTAGTCATCTTATACACAGAGGCCGGTTTATTGCGCAAGCGCGATCCAAAGGGGTAACCTTTTTTGGCATACGTGAGCGATATTTTCCAACACAACCAAAGATGTGCTGCAGCCAAGGGGAGATGTCCTGAGTGTATAAATATATACCATCGCCTTAGTCGGAACCGGAGGAAATAAGGGTTTTAGGTTTACTGCCAAAGAGTTGATCTGTGCTAATCACTCGCGCATGCCCAGAACGAGTGTAGCACCGGGCAGCTAGTCCTATTATTAAGAGGAGGCTGATTTCTTGCGCATGAGCAATGCGGGGAATAGCGTTTCTCGCATATGGAGACAATACAATACACGCTATTACGTGGTACAACTGGAGATGTAATAGAGCCAAGAGGAAATAATTTAAAATGTAGAAAATACCATCACCTAGATGGAGACTGAAAGTACAGAGATTACAGGTTCACTGTAATGGGGTTTCTCACATATGTGTAATGCTACAATTTGTAAATGTCTGACAAATCATTGAGTCCTGTCACTGCCGTATTGAACTTCACAATAAGGTGTGCTTCTCGTTTGGAAAGTTTTAGGTCCCAGTCGCCACCACGTGGGTCCTTCTCGACTTTCGATATCACAGTCCATTTTAGATCATTTATATGATGTTTGCATCGATTCCAATGGTTTACCAGAGGTGCAGTTTCAACTTTGTTCTTTATCCTTGATTTGTGTTGTGAAATTCTCTGGCGGATTTGCTGGTCGGTCTTTCCGATATATAGGAGTCCAAATGGGCATAAAACTCCGTAGACTACAAACTTAGACTTACAGTTACTGAAGGTCTCATGTTTTCACGAGATGCCATGATGTTGGAATAAGGCTCCCTCTATAGTCAAATCACAACATAAACAAGTGCCGCATTTATGATGGCCAACAATGGGGGTCAGTCCCATCATGTCTTAAGGTGGGTTGACCCACTTTTTTAATTGCAGCTCTTACCACATAGTTGGCAATGCTATTCTCATTTTTGAAGGCAAACAACGGTGGTGCATGCAGGCTTTCATCCAAGTTTTTTATCAGATGCCAATTTTGTCCAATAATCTTTTTGAGTTTATTGGCATTGGGGCAGTAGGTGGTGACGCACACTTGGTGTTTTAGCTTCGTTTTACTTTTGCGCTCCAGGAGACTTTCCCTGGGTATCCACCTGGCTCGTTTCATTGCGTTACGGACTAGTTTTTTTGGGTAACCGCAATCACATAATTTAGATACCAAATTTTCTGCGTGAAGCTTGTAGTCCTCATTAGAAGAACAATTTCTATGTATTCGTAAAAATTGACCAAAGGGCAAGTTTTCTTTCAAGCTCCTCGGATGATTGCTGGAAAAAAGTAAAGCCTTGTTGCGATCTGTAGATTTAATGAATAATGATGTTGCTAGTTTGCCTTCGGCTGGGACTACCTCGACGTCCAGGAACGAAATTTTATTCTCTGAGTAGGATATGCTGAACTTTATATCTGGTGTTCTTGCGTTCAGTCAGTTGAAGAAAGATGTAAGTTTTTCTTCCCCACCCGTCCAAATCATAAAGACGTCATCTATAAAACGCAACCATGTTGCAATATGTTCAGCAAAAGGATTGTTGTTGTGGACATAGGTATCTTCATAAAGAGACATGAATAATACCGCCAGCTCTGGGGCAAATGGACACCCCATAGCTACTCCTTTAACTTGGAGATAGAATTCATTTCCAAAGCAAAAATAGTTCTTTTTCAAAGCGAATGTTGCAAGATCCACTAGAAACTTTGTGGGCACCTGAACTGGCCTAGGTCTTAAATCCAAAAAATGTTCCAGTACTGCCACAGCTTCATCTTGGGGTATTTGGGTATAGAGTGATGTCAAATCTAATGTGACTAGTAAATCCCTACCCTTGTTGAAATCAATCATTTCCAATTTATTAATAAAGTCAGTTATGTCTTGTAGATATGACGATACACAGACCATGAATTCTTTCAAAAAACAATCAACATACTTGGCTATTGGCTCAAGTAGAGAATCGCATTATGCCACGATTGGTGGCAGGATGCGATTTTGAAAGCAAACCACTGTTTGCCTTCAAAAAGGAGAATAGCATAGCCAACTATGTGGTAAGAGCTGCAATTAAAAAAGAGGGTCAACCCACCTTAAGACAAATGATGGGACTGACCACCATTGTTTGCCATCATAAATGCGGCACTTGTTTATGTTGTGATTTGACTATAGAGGGAGCCTTATTCCAACATCATGGCATCTCGTGGAAACATGAGACCTTCAGTAACTGTAAGTCTAAGTTTGTAGTCTACGGAGTTTTATGCCCATGTGGACTCCTATATATCGGAAAGACCAACCAGGAAATCCGCCAGAGAATTTCACAACACAAATCAAGGATAAAGAACTACGTTGAAACTGCACCTCTGGTAAACCACTGGAATCGATGCAAACATCATATAAATGATCTAAAATGGACCACAATATTGAAAGTCGAGAAGGACCCACGCGGTGGCGACTGGGACCTAAAACTTTCCAAACGAGAAGCACACTGTTTTGTGAAGTTCAATATGGCAGTGACAGGACTCAATGAGTTGTCAGAAATTTACCAATTGTAGTATTTCACATATGTGAGAAACCCCATTACAGTGAACATGTAATCTCTGTACTTTCAGTCTCCATCTAGGTGATGGTATTTTCTACATTTTAAATTATTTCCCCTTGGCTCTATTACATCTCCAGTTGTACTACGTAATAGCGTGTATTGTATTGTCTCCATATGAGAGAAACGCTATTCCCCGCATTGCACATGCGCAAGAAATCAGCCTCCTCTTGATAATAGGACTAGCTGCCCAGTGCTACACTCGTTCTGGGCATGCGCGAGTGATTAGCACAGGTCAACTCTTTGGCAGTAAACCTAAAAACCTTATTTCCTCCGGTTCCGACTAAGGCGATGGTATATATTTATACACTCAGGACATCTCCCCTTGGCTGCAGCACATCTTTGGTTGTGTTGGAAAATATCGCTCACGTATGCCAAAAAACGTTACCCCTTTGGATCGTGCTTGCGCAATAAACCGGCCTCTGTGTATAAGATGACTAACTGCCTGGGGCCTTACTCGTTCCGCGGATGCGCTAAGTGATTAGAGCAGAATTAAACGCCGAAGGACTAGGACGCGGCCGGACGGACACTTCTACACTTGGTAAGTTCAATTTTTTTAACAATTTCACCAAGCGCCAACACGCCTGTTTGATCTATAGCTCACGAAGTCGCTCGATTTCTTACAGTAAGGCGTCTTTGATGAAGAAAATTTCCATACAATTGTGATTTATACCGTGACGATCCCTCCAGGAGTACACAACCTTGGGACCCTTGGTAAGACGCTTCTATATTATGGCAACTTATCTGCCCCACACCTAAAGAGGATTTGGGACTCATTACGTGTCTTGTCCCACTGCAGCGGACTTTTTTACTCTCCTGCCTTTCAGGACACTTTGACACCTAGGATTAAGGTATTTCTACCGGACACTGTTGTTCAATCGACCCTGTATTCCTTTCTAGTTTACATGATTCGTACACATATTCTCTTGTATTCTTTTCTTTTTATGTTTTGATTCAGGTAATTTCCATTCACGAATTCCATTTTCGGGATATAATCCAACTGGTAAGCTGAGTGGTTTTTTAGGTGTTGTAGTGCTCTCCAGTGTTCAGTGTTTTGAAACCTGCATACATAGGTTTTTCCTTTTTCTTTCTTCTTTCAGAATAGCCTGGCCCTGAGGAGAATCGCCCCGACCACTAGGGATTCGAAACGCGTAGGCCCTCCCTGTTTTGGTCTGCCCTTGGTTGTTCTAGTGTTAAAACTGTGTTTCACTAGTCCTGACAATTGTACACTCACTTTTGTAAAAATCTAGAAAAAATTGATTCAATTTGACCCGAAGGAGTGTATTGCTTTGAGTTGAATTTTCTACAAGTATACAGCAGACTTGTTACTTCCCCCACTGGTGCATGAATTCTCCAGTCTGTGTGAAGTACTCCAGTATGAATGTATGAATGTTTGTGGTATGACTGTGATATGTTTGATTTATGACTGTATGGTTGATATTTTACCTTGTGCTGTGTCCCTTATGTTCATTTTTGTCACAAAAAAATCCTTTGTTGTTGACTATACCCACTAAGGTCAAAATTATTGTACCTTTTAATATGTTTTGCAGAATAAAGTAGCTATTCAATAGCATCTCCCAGTCTTGAATAATAATCCTTCTCTGGTTGAGAAGTGGTTCATTAATTATATCATCAGTACTGGCATTTCTCCTCTGTTGTGTTGTTTATTAGGCTCAGCCTTACTGATCAGAGCCAGCCCCAGTTGTTTCTAGCTACCCAACGAATCAGCGGTGTCCAAACCACACCTGATGGCAAACTTAGCCGCATCCTTACCCTCAGCAATCGCTTGGGAAAGGATAGCCTGGACCTCCAAAGAACACTGAGGCAAGACCTGAGCAACGGAATCCCACACTGAGTGGGAGTAACAGCCCAACAAGCAGGCGATGTTAACCGACCGCAGCCCTAAGCTGGCTGAGGAGAACAACCTCTTACCAAATTGTTACAGCCTTTTAGAGTCCTTATCCGGCGGAGCCTTGGGATAGGCACTCTGTGACGTTAAGGCCTGAATGACCAGCCACTCGGGCATAGGGTGAGTGGTCAGGATGGTGGGATCACCAGGCGGCGGGCAGTGACGCCTGGCGACGTTTTTATCCACAGGCGCTCCCCTGGCCGGCCGCAACCAAGTGCCTAAGAAGACTTCGATAAGGGCCTCATTGAAAGGAAGCAGCGGCTCCGAAGATGTAGACACCGCAAGAGGGCCACTGTAGGGAGGTCGAGATTGAGAGCCTCCGCAGCCCAATGGAGCACTGTAGTGGGAATTCCGTTCTCCTACAAAACGGTGCATAGAGACCTGGGACCTCTGTGAATTAGGAATACCCAAAACTCACCTAAGTACCCAAAATCCCCTTACCGAGCTAGCTACAGTGTCTCATTGGTCATAACAAATTCCCAATGCTTAGACAGACCAGAACATGAACTTAGATTACCTCAGGTATCGTGGAACACATGAACACTTTCATCATATAATCATTGCAAACCAGAACATGGAGTAAATGAGGACACGTGCATGTTTGAAATATTTATTTACTAATGCATGGTTCTCAAACGCAGTATCTTGTACAATACTAGCAAACATATTATAAGCAACAAAGTTATCAGCATAGTTATTAGTCCATAAAAGGCGAATGGTGACAGCCTACTAAGATGCTGAAATGAATAGGAATTAACAACGCCTAATTCACACCCTCCCTATTTAGCATAGTATTTTATATCTATGAAGGTCTCATTAGGGTTTTAGCAGGGCGGGCCCATACCTCCAAATCTCAGTGGCAGAGGATCACATCATCTTCCACCAGCTCTCTGCATGCGAAGCACCATCAAGTGTGTTACGTGTGTGTTCAGCACAACAATGTAAAACCCGCCTAGAGCCAGATTTTGGCAGCAGCATGTGTGTTATGTCTATGGAGGTGGGAAGATCAGACCTCACAACAACATCGTGTCGAGTTATCCTTGCAGCCTTCAGCACTCACTGTGCAGACAGTGTACCGAGCAAAACTGATATCAGAGCAATAACATATTATTTCTCAAGTAAATCACGAAGCTCTTCTGGGTTGAAAGCTCAAAGAACAATTATGTGTCGGGTGCAAAATGAGGCAGAAAGGTAAAATGGCGTTTAAACATTTAATAAGCTCATGCTAACTTAACACAGTATATAGAAAAGAATTAGCTATATGACACCCCCCCAATGATCCGAGCACGGACAAAACCAAGGCAAGGTAAAACCAGAACAGGGGCATAACATGAAAGCAAAGTTCAATAATAATGAGCTAAGCTAATTTGAAAAGGCATACATGATGGCCTATAGTGGCCAAAATAAATGGTATAAACCCTTTAACACAAGGCCCCTAAAGATAATGTCAATAGGCCTGGGGCGTATACAAATAATTGAGCGTAAGAAAAAGGCACCATCAAAAAATACAAACGGGTACGTGCCTAAATAATAAAAAGTATCAGAGGCATCTCAGGGTAGGACTGTATACGCAAAATATGCAGCAACAGCCTCCAATATGAAATCACTGTCATCATCCGAAAACAGTTCAGCCATCCAATTAAGCAGCGGAAAAGAACATACGTGCTCCTCCAGCACTGGATCCTCTAGCATCATCAGAGGACAACTCGGTGGGTTTTCAAGAACGCTCTGTGCCAAGAACTCATGCGCCGTTGCGAGTATGTCCCAATGACCCATTAGTCCATGCATCGCTGCTAAGGCCATAATCCTTTCGCCAGAACAAACCAACTCATGAGCAACTACGGGGCTCATCAGATGATTAAAATCGACGTCAGGAGACACCGTCAAGCAGAGACACAAATCAAGGGCCCATTCGAAATCGCAGCTCAGGCAATGAAACACAGGCTGGACACATGTGAAATAGGAAAATCGAAACAATAATCCAAATGCTGTGCTTAAAGTCGCAAGCGGCAGGGTGCCATAGTAATCAAGCATCCGGTTGCGAAACAGCAGTAGGAGGGGCTCTGCGGCTTCCAGCGCAGGACGGGCATACATGTTTAATAAAACAAAATATCACCAAAACGCCTGCAGCTAATGCCAGCAAAACCGGGAAGCCACCAAACAGACTTGAAAATATAGAATGGAAAAAGCTAGGAATGACTCCAAATATCTTCTCGAATGAAGTCACGAGACCACTGCTAACTAATTTAAAAAGTGAGCCAAGCCAGAAGTGAAGGAGGCATTAAAGATTTGATGAACCAGTTCGCTGAAATGTAACGGTAAATCAGTATTCAAAAGGGCCTGCACCTCTGTGCGCGTGTTAGCTATGTGAAGGACAAATGTTTAACCGGGCCGAACTCAGGGCCACTTCTTTTTGAGACAAAAGGGCTCTTATTCTACTCATACCATTGAACTCTGCTTTCAAGGTTGGGATGCGCGGCCAGATGGATACAGCTGAATTCCCATGCGTAGGGGGATACAGAACGTTTTTGCAACAGACGACACGTTCTGATACTGTTACCACATAAGCGACACCTTTAATTAAACTGGAACACTCCTCGTTATTCAACAGCAAATAACTACCATTCGCCAGTAATGTGAATGTGGGAACTATTGCAGGAACTGGAGTCCCTTTTAAAAAACAGGCTAAATTAGGCCGGTCCTGATTACAAGAACCATGTGACTGGCTGTGCCTGCGTGTCAATGAATGGTCAGGGGACTCTGTGCATTCTTCTCCATTAAGATACACTTCTTTCTCGTCTTTCAAGCATCTATAAGTGAATGGAAGAGACCACGCCTCGTGGAGGAATGAGTTCCCTAATGGTTCATATATCCCTATAGCTATGTAATGCATACAATTAGTAAACTTTTACAATGTAAATGGTAATGTGATTAATCCATGGATAAACCACGTTGCAGCAGTAGATTAAGCTACAGAAAACGGTAAAGATTCCAACCTCTCAATGTGTAACATGGAAAATGAAGCATAGCGCATTGAAAGCATGCGTTGTTTGTCAGTTAAATTAAAAGGGGCAAAAAGAGAGGAAACGTTCATGTAACTGCAAGGCCCTCGACCAGCCTTAAGCGTCTGCAGGGTCCATGCAAATTGCATATTAGAGCGCAATTGATTTTGACCATGGTTTAAAACAGACACTTCATCATGTACAATGTCAACAACAGAAGATACAATATTATTCAAAGTATAAATGCGGGAAGAAAGCATGTTAATACGGTTATCGACAACTGCAAGCACCTTTTCTAAATTAGCTTGATCTATTGCCCTTAGGCGCTTAGCAGCCTCAACCTGTGAAGTTTTCCAGATTTCATTGTAAATTGCATAAATCCATCTTTTAGATCTACCATTAGCTGGGCCCTTTATGAAATTCATTTAAATCCACATCATCAGTCAGCTTGGATAGATGTAATTTAACAGCAGCTAATGTAGAATGTTGTAGCCAATTCTGACATAA
Organism: Lissotriton vulgaris; assembly: GCF_964263255.1. Taxonomy (NCBI): domain Eukaryota; kingdom Metazoa; phylum Chordata; class Amphibia; order Caudata; family Salamandridae; genus Lissotriton; species Lissotriton vulgaris. The sequence continues at coordinate 236,122,992 of NC_141698.1, read as the reverse complement.
TTTGCCAACTGAGTAAGTGGTGACAGTATGGTCAGTATCAAAACGTGGATCAGGCCTGACTTGTGTAAAACCCGTGGTTAAACCCGAAAAGCGACGTTGGCAAGAATCAGAGCTTCTGTGCCACATTAGCTAACCCTTCGGATCCAAACTGGATACATTGAAGGATGAATTGTGCAATAACCTTTGTAATTCTCTAATGGAAAACTGTGTGAAATTATTCCAACCGGAATATTCTTCTAAATCAGGAACAGAAGGGGTATTTCATTTTTTTGAAGTAGTAAATCCAAAGCATGTAGTCTGGAAAATGGTAGAATTTAAAAACAACATATGATTTGGGATGAGACATGCACGGTGCAAAGCCTCAGTGCCTTTTACCTGCCAACTTTTAGAACCCCAAACCGATTTAAAGTCAATGGTTTCCTTCCATAGCTCGTAGCCCTCTGCAGCTAGTTTGTCTAGAAAGGACTTCGAATACAACAATTTAGTATCGGTAAGTCTAACTTTGGACATGGACTTTTGTGTCATCTTAAAATAAAAGGACTCAGGACTTGATTGATTAAAGTCGGTAAAATAAGTGTACTTTCTCAAAAATGTACTGGAGCTGCCTTGTATTGGTGCTGGGCAATGTTCCCACTGTGTGTAATTTACAGTACCCCTTCTGGAACTTGTTTTATGCAGGAAATGGTTACCAAAATGTCGAAAGCAAAATAAATCAGCAGATTCTAAATACTAATCCTCAGCATCAAAGGCAGCATAATATTTCAAATCAGAAAATAATGATTCTACGGCCTGAACATCCCAATCATCAGAACGCATGTTTTGTTTCACCACATCCCCCATGTTCACTCTGAGTACATTAGGGACATTAACCACTTCAGTTGGGCCATGGATTTGAAATTTAACTACATCCCACACAATCCCATCAAGAACCGGCCAAGCAGTGATGTTTACAAAATTAAAGTCTCTCTTCAGTCTGTGTGCAGAGTGGGACGAGGAAAGGGGGGCTAAAGTTCCATTAAGATGCTGAATGCATGTTCTCTCCTCGACATAGTGTCCATCGATCAGACGGAAAAAATAAAACACAAAACCAATTGACATAAAAAGATATACTGAAAAAAGCACCAGCCAAATATACGTCCAAGGAGGGATCGAAAAATGTTTTTTAAATAATGTGGCAAACGTTGCTAGACGTGAGGGTTTTTTCGAATTTACTGAAACAGAGTCAAATGAGAATCGGGATTCTGTGGTCAAACTTGTCTGTAAATCAGGCATCGACAAATCAGCAGGATAGGCATAGTCTATGTCAACAATGTTATTAACGTGATAAATATTTAATAAAGGAGTGGAAATGGCAGGCATCTCGAGGGCCACTTCTGGCTCAGCATTAGAAGTAGTGGCCAACACAGAAATTCTCACAATTGAAGGACAGGAGACCGCCGGTGTCATACTATGAAGAATCGGCCACCCTGTGTATCTTGACATTGTCAATTGAGATAAACCTGTTTTCCTTACGACCTTGAAGTGGTGGTAAAATGACTGTTGTTCTTGTGCCCTTCACTCCAAGAACGGGAACCGGTGCTCGATAGGAAGGACCAAATTCTTTCTTGTTATCGATCTTCTCTCGAACCAGTTCTCCAACTTTGGGTAGCCAGCCAACTACCGGGATCTGCAACGCATCATCCGACGTGGAGGGCAAATGTTGCGTTGCAAGACTGTCTCTGGTCTTTTGTGGATCCTGTAAAACATTGCAATGTTCATCTACGTCAAAGGCCGTGGCTTGAGCCACACAGTCTAGACCGTCGAGGTCAGGGACATACATCTTGATACCAAAGAGCATTTCGTACGGGGTCCGCCCACCCAGAGACCTTCTAGGGAGATTGTTTAGTGCATGCTGCACGCCATTAAGGTGGGCCAACCAGTTTCTGCGAGTGCCTATAACTCGAGCTGTCAAAGATTGCTTTAAGTCACGGTTCATTCGCTCCACTACACTATTACCCTCAGGTCTGTATGGAGACGAAAACTTGACTTGGACCCCCAACGAAATCATTGCATCCTTATACGCCTTAGAGGCGACAGCCGGACCCTGATCCGAATGGAAGGTACCACAGGCAAAAATCCTTACAAAGACACGCAAATCTCTTATGACAGTCCGTGAATCAGCGCTGCGATGGGGCCAGACCCACACAAAGCGTGTGCATGAATCAACTGCTACTAAGATGTACTTATACGCAGTATCAGAAGAAAAAGGACCGCAGTGATCCAAATAAACGCAACCAAGTGGTTTATTAGATATGTACAACTGTGTCTAAGGCGGACGCGCAGCAGTCGAAGGTTTAATCTGCTGGCAAATGTCACATTGAAGGACATAATCGCGCGTCTGTTTGTACAGTCCCCGCCACCAGAATCTTTGTTGTAGCTGAGTTACAGTGTCTGAGACGCCCGCATGCGCAGACGCCACACCTTCATTGGCCGCTGTAATCAAAGTAGCTCTGCGATCCGAGTTGGGAATCAACCGCTCCCCAACATTAGGAATTTTCACATAAGGAACCTTATCGGGACTTAAGTGTTGTGTGTATTTCGAAGGGAACCCCGCAGGATATTTACCTCCCTTCTCCGAGGCAGCTACAGCCACCAAGATGTCATCATCTATTTTACTTTTGGACCGTGTAACTGCTGCAACTAAATATTTTGATACTGCAGATTTCGCCGCTTCATCAGCAAGCGAGTTACCGACAGCGTGGACTCCTACACGCTGATGGCCGAGAGTATGAATCACAAACACAAGTGGCAACTGCTCTTTAAGCTCAGCCACTCGGACGCAGATCATTTTATGTTTTATTGTGCTACCCTTGGAATCACGAAAGTCATTCTGAATCCAAAAGAACAAGTTCTCATTGTAAGACTGGACACAGTAGTAAGAATCACTTACGATTAAAGTCGTCAGACTAGGATCTGCGTACTCTAATGCAAGCATCAGCGCACAAAGCTCTGCTAATTGTGCAGTGCGGTCCCCTAGTGTCTGCGTGTGCACGACACTGGACATGAACTCATCGTTCACCATGGCACCGACCACAATGGCGCATGCGGAAACATAGGCATGTTTAGAGCCATGCACAACCTGCGCCGAACCATCAGTGTAAATGATGTAATGGAAATCCTCCAGGGGTCGCATTGCTAAAGGAGCCGGATGAACGAATTCATACTGTAAGTACTCCTGTGACCGTAACGAGGCGTAAAAAATAAACGTGACATCCTGGGATGTCAAGGATGCAGCCCATTGTATCCACCGAGGGTGCAAAGCTTTGGAATTTGGTACACTGGCTTTCGTGACTGCCTCCAAGGCAGGACACGGAGTAACAACCAACATGCGCTTTCCCTGTGACAAGGCACGTTCCTTAAGAATTGCATCTGCACAGCCGTCAAAACTTTCTCCAAAGTGGAAAAGCGCAACTCAGCCGAAGTGTACAAGTGTGACTTGTAAGCAATAGGTACTATGTCTCCTTCATTAAAAGTCAGGTACGTGAAACCTACCGTCCGAGGGATAATTCTTATCACCAGGTTGGTCTGATTGTCACGAATCAGTAAGAATTTAGAAGCGGGTAGATCAGCTTGCAAAGACTGCAGAATAGCCGAATGCTCTGGCAGCCAGCATGATTTGGAAAAAGATGGTTGTATCAAAGCATACAACGGCTTGGTACGCTGGGCATATTCCGGAATGTATGTCCTCCCGAAATTCAAGAAGCCCAGTAAAGATTGTAATTTTGTCAGTGTTGTCGGAGCGCGCAGTTGTGCGCATTTCTCCAGGAAGTGAGGAGCCAATCCCTTTCCCTCATTGTTGAGCTCGTAGCCCAGAAACAACACTGTGTACTCTGCAATGTGCGATTTTGCAAAGTTGAATTTGTAACCCAAGTTTGCAAAGGTACAAATAATCCTGTTGACTCGACACAGATGCTCCCAAAGTTCGTCGTCTGTGAGATATATGTCATCCACATACGAACAAGCATCTGGGTCGATTCTCTCCAAAAGAGAGACAATGCGGGCAGTGAAAATCCCAGGACTATTCTTATAGCCCATAGGCAAACGCCGAAATTGTTTTTAAACACCGCCGCAAGTAAAGGATGTCCATTGGGAACTTAGACCATCCAATCGATGGGCATAAAAACCGTTGGAAATGTCAAGCGTGGTTTTAAACCGCTTACGCACAAGACTATTCACTAGAGCAGAGCCGTGGGTATTCTGTACTGCACAGTTACGGCAATGCGAGTTTAAATGCCGGTAATCCAATACCAAACGATATGAACCGTCTGGCTTGTTTACAGTAAAAAGAGGGTTATTCATCGGTGACACACAAGTTTCAATTACACCTTGATATTCCAGTTGTTCAAGGACAGCCGCGACGGAAGCCTTTGCTTCACGCCGTATGAGATATTGAGGTTGAGGTTGTGGCTGAGACCTTAAAGGAATCTCATGGCATGGGGACAATTTATCCCAACCACATTGATTGTGGTATACAGCCGGCGCTAAAGCCAGAGCCCACAAAGTGCAGCGCATCCTCTTTCGAGACTGTGTTCGCGAAACTGGGGAGGATTACCTCCTCCCCTCACAGAGCTGCAAGCACAAAAGGTGGGGGCCAGTCAGCCTCCGAAAGCAAAATGTCACATGTAGACAAAAGATTTTCCCAAAATACCCCTTTTATAGTTCGCTGTATGTCACCCTCGATTAACAGGACAATTTCAAAAACTCTATCAGGGGGAGCAACTCTTGTATCAGCTGTTTCAATCACAACATAAGTATCAGTCGCTGTCACCTTCAGTAGTGGACGCAGGGCCTCTCTCACTATGGTAATCTCCGCCGCGCTGTCCAGCAAGGTCAGAGCCCACGTCCGATTCCGAAGCCGCGTTCTCACTATCTGTGGCATATCGATGCGCTGTTAAGGCTGCGACTTTCTTCTTGGTGAACTGCGGTCTCTTAGGCGTAGAGCCTTCCTGCTTTTCTGCACCGTTCCTCGGGCGGGGCTGGTCACGTCCTTGTTGGCCACCCCGACCTCTGTCGCCCCCTCCACCACCGGTTGTCGGGCCGATGATTCCTGAAAAGAACGAGGAGGGCGTTGGTCAGAAGCCTGAAATCGATCAGGAGTTTTAATCGTCGCGGATCGCGCAAGTCATAAACACGTTCCGACTGTGCAGGCAAAGGAGACGCAGGACGAGAAGCCTGGGTTTGTTGTTCTTGCTTTCCCTGTTTCTGTTTTTTAGGCCAATTTTGTTTTTTGGACTTGGGCTGAACTTCCGTTTCCGAAGTTTGTCCCTGGGGCTGCTTCTCCTTAACAGAAAAAGGCTTAAGACCCTTACTATTGCGACCCACAGTTTTATAAGCCGCCACAATAATTTTTGCTAACTGTCGGGGTTTCTCGGCATCGGGAAGCGCCGCCAACGTGTTAGCAACCTGAAAGTTCACTGCATCCCCCTTGACTTTAGCAAGGATCAGATCGCAAACTACACCAAAAGTGCCACACAGGTGCATGCCCAATTCTACCGCAGACTGCGGTCCGTGATCATCTTGAAAACGTTTAAGGACCATAGACAGCACGGACATAGACCGCTGCGAAGTCTTACCCCAGGTCTCACAGTCAACAAGCTCAGGGGTCAAATCCTTCGGCAAACTTAGCGTAAGAATCCGGTGTTTCTCACCAGGAGTCGTATTAGGAAATACAGCTTCCATCTGGTCAAATTTCTCGGCAAGCCAGAAAGGAAAATCATCCTTATCCTGGGGCTTCTTGCCCATTACAGCATTGACCATGACGGGATTGAGTTTCAAACCACCCTGTCCGGCCGGAAGCGCCGCACCCCCCGGGGCTAAACCCGGAAGATTACGGCCCATGTAATGTACTAATGCTCTAATCACGGCAATTGCGACTACATGTAGTCTTCGAAGTTCAGCCACGTTACAATTACCGTGCAAAGGATGAGGAGTAAATCCAGCCAAAAGAGGCCAACTAGCGCCTGGAATGGACAAAGGACCTAACCTCGGAGCGTTCAAAGAGTGGGGTAGGGTGCCACCAAACCAAACTCGATGCTGCCAAACGTCAATAGGAACTTCCTGTGCCCTGTACGGAGTATACTCATTAGGTACAGCCGTGGGAGTGTATGTGTGGAACACGCCAGAATTCGCATCCACCTCCGGAAATGTCACCCACGAATAAAATAGTTCGTAAGGGTAAGCAGCATCCGCACTCACCACCATTATCACAGCCAAGCCTTCCAAAGGCACATTGTACATCCGCAAATGATCTCGCACTGCAATACGACTATGCTGCGGAATGTCCATGGCAGCCATGACAGCACAGGAAATACGAAAAACAAAGTAAACTTTGTAGCATAACTGGGTAGTAATTCAAAGAAACCTTTTTAGTAAGAATCAAGCTTGAAAAGACCTATTTGAAAATAGGTAGGTTTTTCCGACACCACTGTTTTCTGGAAACGCCAGTGAAGGGGTTAAGGAATGAATGATATACTACTCGAGTGTCATGATATAAGGCCAACAACGTTGGGCGCCATGTAGCGGGAATTCCGTTCTCCTACAGAACTGTGCATAGAGACCTGGAACCTCTGTGAATTAGGATGACCCAAAACTCACCTCCGTACCCAAAATCCCATTACCGAGCTAGCTACAGTGTCTCATTGGTCATAACAAATTCCCAATGCTTAGACAGACCAGAACATGAACTTAGATTACCTCAGGTATCGTGGAACACATGAACACTCTTTCGTTATATAATCATTGCAAACTAGAACATGGAATAAATGAGGAAATGTGCATGTTTGAAATATTTATTTACTAATGCATGGTTCTCAAACGCAGTATCTTGTACAATACTAGCAAACATATTATAAGCAACAAAGTTATCAGCATAGTTATTAGTCCATAAAAGGCGAATGGTGACAGCATACAAAAATGCTAAAATTAAAAGGAATTAACAACGCCTAATTCACACCCTCCCTATTTAGCATAGTATTTTATATCTATGAAGGTCTCATTAGGGTTTTAGCAGGGCGGGCCCATACCTCAAAATCTCAGTGGCAGAGGATCACATCATCTTCCACCAGCTCTCTGCATCCGAAGCACCATCAAGTGTGTTACGTGTGTGTTCAGCACAACAATATAAAACCCGCCTAGAGCCAGATTTTGGCAGCAGCATGTGTGTTATGTCTATGGAGGTGCGAAGATCAGACCTCACAACAACATCGTGTCGAGTTATCCTTGCAGCCCTCAGCACTCACTGTGCAGACAGTGTACCGAGCAAAACTGATATCAGAGCAATAACATATTCCAATTCAATCTTTATTTCGATCTGTTCGATCATCAAAGATGTACAAATAATCACAGTTATTATACTTTATACAAATCAGTAAAACATTAGTTATAAAAATAGACTACAAACATGTGAGTCAGTTCATCATCAAAGGAACTTAAAATCATTAGTAGGCTAAAATTATTAAAAATCCACTGTCGCCTTCAAAAGGCGGCTGCGAATGAACCACATTGCTGTGAGATATTTTGCCACAGCAAACACAATTGGAGGTGACACATCAGTCTTTAAAATTCTGTACGCAGGGAAGAACTGTCTAAAGCCCAAATTTTTAAGGAGGACAAGCCAGTATTTTCTGGCTCTTTGATAGGCTTTGCAGAATAGAACCACATGTAAGTCATTTTCTTGGGAATGCGCACATGCCGGGCATATTATTTCTCAAGTAAATCACGAAGCTCTTCTGGGTTGAAAGCTAAAACAACAATGAGGCAGAAAGGTAAAATGGCGTTTAAACATTTAATAAGCTCATGCTAACTTAACACAGTATATAGAAAAGAATTAGCTATATGACAGCACCATGGTGTAGGAAGCACCCTCCTCCATAGTAGGCGGAGGAGAGGCAAACCCCGGGTCAGAAGAGACATCGAGTTCACCTGCGTCTTCCAGGTCCTACACCCAATCTTGCTCGGGATCACATTGCCGGGCAAGAGGGTCCTCGGACCCGTCCCAGTAGTTGTCTGCTTCTGGCATAGAGGGAGCCGGTCGCGGTGGCAAAGCCGGAGAAGGGACGAACGGCATCGGGAACGACGCCGGCCGGGGCCGGAGCCGCTTTCCAATGCGTGTCCCAGGCCGGAACAAAATGGTCCTGGAACAAGGGCAGGGGTGGGATAAACGGCACCCAGTGCGGCGCCAGGGGTGAAGCCAAGGGCATCGCCGGGGCCGAAGCCGGCAGCGCTGCACTTCGCGGCGCTGGGGCCCGAGCCAACGGCGCAGGATCCTGTGGTGCTGGGGCTGGCGCCGGGGGTGGAGCAGCCGGGCCAACAGGATCTGGACACGGGACGTGGGGCCCGAAGGCACGCCGGTGGGAGCCCGAGGCCTAAAAAGGCGGTCCATGGTGGCAAGAAACTCTTGCACCTGTTCGGGAGTCGCCGGCGGATCCAGGCATGGTGGGTAGGCCGCGGGACTCCCAGGCTCCGGAGGAGCCGCAGGGGAAGAACTCCTGCCCCCCTTGTCCGCCTCCAAGGAACAACGCTGGGACTTCGGAGAGCGAACACGCTTCTTTGACTTCTCACCGGAATATGAGGGCGAAGACTTGGAGCCCGAGGAGCGACAGCTCCGGTCCCGCGAACTGTCGCGGGAACTGCCCCTGGACCCAAAGCGGCGGTATGACGAATGCCGAACTTCCAGCAATTTCCGAAGCCGCTCCCTCAAGGCTTTCGGGGCCATGGCTCGACAGTCCCAGCAGGCCCGGGAGTCGCGATCCGTCTCCAGCCAGTAGAGGCACACATTGTGGGGGTCCACCAAGACATATTACGGCGGCATGTCCCACAAGACTTAAAGCTGGGCATCCCTACGCGCACCATGAGAAAAAAGGGGAGACAAAAGTCTCAAAAGAGTAGTCACAAAGTGGCTAAGGTACGTGCTCAATCCGGATCTGCGCTAGCTAGTGTCATCTCGGCGCTTACGATGCCAGTGATGGACGCGGAGCCGCAGGACACAACCTACTGACGCGCAGGGGTACTGCTAAGTAAAACTTTCCGGATCCAGTCTGATGCCTGGGGATATTCTAAGGCAAGGAATCTGCCACTAACGCGTCTCTTTCAGATACCGACCCCACACAGCAATACGATTAGTATCGCTTGGTCACTGAGGTTAGAGAGCTTAGTGTCAGTATGGAAGATATTTCCAGGACAGGAAGCAGAGGCTACTATAAAATCAATTGTCGAATCATATGCGCCACGGAGGAAAGTTTTTTCAAAGCCTCCTAACACTGAAACTACCTTATTGCAGACTTCTAGATTCCTAGTAAATAAAAACCTATTTAGGATAGTTCCATATTCATGGTGTGTGAAATGGAACAATAGATCTCCCTCCGTGTCTTCTATTCCACAGACAGTAACCATTGAATGGGTACATAGCTGGGCATTAAAATCACCTAACCATAGAATGTTGAATTCCTTATTTGGCATTGCCCCAGTACATTTATCCAGTTCTTTCTCCTACGAAAGATGACATATTCCAGCCAAAATTATTGTTATAATAGTTTATCAATAACCAAACCTGCTACTTCCCACTTCAAAAGCTAAAAAATAAAAATAAGGAGATAGATATTCAAACTTTATGATCTTAATAGCTAAGGTGTTGGAGATTAGGGTTATTAGGCCCCCTTTAGCTCTACTAGACAGGGAAGAAATTGCATACATTTGATAAGATCGATACCTGTATATAAATATTGGGTCTATTGCCCATGTCTCCTGGAAACATATGTCTTGATCTGCCAGATGGACAACCACTCAGCCTTTCCCATTTTAGTGGCAAGACCTGCATCGATCCGCCGTGGCTAGAACTCCCAGATTATATGACAGCTCTTTAGCAGCGGATAGATTACCATTTGCACCCCGCGAATAGTCAATCACAGGATTCTAGGTCAGTCAAGGGGGCGAATCGGTTCAGTAACTCAAACCTCGCCTCTGATCTAGGAAGACTAACTGGACCTCAGGTCACAAGAGGGGTAGGGCGAAATAGCTCAGTGGGGGTCATATATAATCAGGGTGTAATAGCAAAGGAGGTCCATGAAAATATGCCAGAGGGTACACAGTGATCTGGGAGCTATACTGGGGCACATTTGAACAACGCCCTTAGTAAGTTTCTCACCACTTGCTGGTTGTTAAAATTAACAACAACACAGTCTCATAATAATAACAATAACAAAAAACTCTCCAGCAATAGTGGCCCTCCAAGAAACTTGGTCTACACAAAACTTCAATCAGTAGAAATATTTTGTATATGATATCCCCGCAGAGCAGGTCGATCGGGGACACGCGAAAGGTGGGATAGCGATCTTATTAAATGAAGATTACAAATTGGCCCAAGAAATAATTCCAACTAACTCAAAGAATCACCAATGTATCAAGATTATGTGCGAGACAAACCCTCCAGAAACCTTAAAAGATCTATTAATTTATAACATCTATATCCCCCCTGGAGTAAAAATGGATGTACTTACTATAGAAATCCTAAAGGACATCAAACAAACAATAGAAAACCATGGTTATCCATCGCTTCTCATTATGGGTGATTTTAATGGGAAAATATCTAATGAGGTACTATTAAAATGGGCAAACTGGCTCACAGAAGAGGCCCTGGGAATCTTTATTCCACTTTTTCCTAAAGAAAATAAGGCGGATAAAGGAGGGAAGATCCTAATAGCATCACTACCCATGTTCAATGGAATAATACTAAATGGCAATGTAGAAGGAGACATCCCTGCCTCAAATACAAGACAGGGAAACTGTAATTCCTCACTGCTGGACTACATGATCTGTAGCTACGATCTGTTTGGATCAGTCTTACAACTTAAAATTAATTTTGCTCATGGTAGTGACCATACGATTCTATAGCTAAGTACAGAATTGAAAACACAACTGTCCCAGTCAAATCAAATTATGTATAACCATAGTACAGTCCTGGTAAACCCAGCCCAAAGACGGATTCATTGGAATTCAGCTACTCTTACTAAAATAATCACCATAATCGACTCAACGCAACTTCTACAAGCAATGCATTCGGCAAATCCGATAACAAATTTTGAAATCGTTATTAAAAAGCTAACACAAAAATTACAGGAAAAGTTGATGCAACCAACAAAGAATCAAAACAAAAAACCAAAGTTAGTCACCAATACAAATCATCTAAATAAACTGATAAGAGCACAGTTTTTAGAAAAATTACCAGCTAGAAATCAACAAATTGAAAAATCAACGCAGGAGAGAAAAAGAAAAAAACAAGAGAATAACCCAAGACAAAAATTGGGTAGACCTGCAGATAGCAGAGAAACAAAATAACCAACGTGCCTTTTGGAATGTAATCGCTAAAGAAATTGGTACGAAAAAAGCATTACAAGCTATCCCGGTGCCTCCATCAGAATGGGAACTCTATCTTGCCAATTTATATAAACTAAATACTAACGTAGAAATGAGCAACCACATTGCTAGGAACCCAGAAATAAAACTATTAAGACAGTGGAGTTTCCAGTCCATTTTCTATTGAGCTACATATAAGAAAGGCGAGAACAACAGGAGCAACAGGTCCGTACCAAATTCTGATTAAGGTCCTCCAATGCAACCCCAAAGAATGGAGTAAGATGTTATCCCCACTTTTCAACTACATTTTCACTACTGGGGACATCCCCAAATCTTGGAAGGGGAGCATTATAATACCCATACACAAAAAGGGTACAAGGCTGCATCCTGGCAATTATAGACAGATAGCCCTTTTGGATGCAACAGGAAAGATCTTTACAGCAATAGTATTAGATCATCTTAAGGACTGGGCCTTTTCATCTGGACTAATTCCCCTATACCAGGCTGGATTTAGACCAAAGCATTCAGTCACCGACAATATCGCTGTCCTGCAAACCATCTAAGAAAAATACGTTACAATAAAATCTCAGGTTGTATATGCTGCTTTTATCGACTTTTCCACCGCATTCGATAGAGTGGACAGAGCAACACTCTGGAGAAAACTCAGCAAAATGGGTATCCCGGACAAACTACTACATATATTATCATCACTACATACAGATACTTGGTGCCAGGTTCAAATGGGGAGGGAAAAGGGTCTTACTAGTCCTATCCCGACCCCAAATGGCCTTAGGCAAGGATGCCTTCTCGCTCCTCTATTGTTTTCCCTTTATCTCAGCGACTTGCCTCAATGTTTTCAGCAGACACGCAACTTCCCACCAAAAATTGCTTCCCACAAAATACATACTTTGCTGTATGCAGATGATGTTATTATTTTAGATCTAACCCCATTTGGTCTGCAAAGAAGCCTTCAGGCACTCCACAACTATATAGAGGAAAATTACTTAATACCAAACATCTCGAAAACAAAAATAGTACCGTTTTCTGGAAGGAAAAGGAGCACTAAATTCATCTGGTCCCTAGGGGAAAAAACAGTGGAAGTGGTAAATGAATATACCTACTTAGGAAGAATCTTCACCAAGTCTTTGCAAAATAGGCCCCATACTTTGAATTTGACCCGGAAATCTGATGTGCATGTGGGAGCACTTTCACGGTTAAACGCTGCATCTGAGACACTTTTCTGCTATGCTTAAGGTATACAGTGCCAAGGTTCCACCAGTACTGTTGTACGCGCTTGAATATATACCAATAAGCCAATGGAGCTTTTTAGACTTAAGAGAAGGAAAGATCCTACGGAAACTAACGAAGTTGTCCCAGGCGGTACCAGTGCAAGCTCTCCACCTTGAGTTTTCATTAACCAGCTCCTATGCCCGAGGAATCACCAATATCATCAGGTGGGCGTATAATCTCCTCCATGCTGAAGAAGGAACGCTCCGATCCCTGCTAAAAATAGAAACATTTGAACGTGAATCATCGAAGCATGTATTTTCAAGTAGTGTCCTATCTGTTTTCAAGTTATCAGAGGTTAACATCAAGCTGTTACTATCTTGGACTCCTGCCCAGCTGAAAATTTTCTTAAAGCCCTTTACTCCAAGACTAAGTTTTGACCTTGACTCTCAGCATTGTTTTAAATTGTCTTTATATCAAAATATTACTGAATCTATAGAGTATAAGAAACCTCAACAGTATATTAATTTTAACCTAAACCATGGGGTCAGATCGATTGTTCTGCTCCGATTCGGAATACTTCCTGTAAAAACCATTACATTTAGGTGGTACCTAAAAGAAACTCTTATTTGTAATTTGCGTAATGGTGGAGAGCAGGACTTGGAGCATTTATTGTTTACCTGCCCAAATGAGATAGTGGTAAAGGCAAGGAAAAGGTTTTTACAACCAGTTTATTCCAAATGTAGAATCAACTCAGTACAGGAACTGATTATTTTATGTAAAGCTCCGCCAAACGAATTTGTATGTTACAATTTTTACAAATTCTTAAAACCATTTTTAACTTTGAATTAGAATGAAACTTTTAAACAAAACTGTTTAAAATTGAATATTGTATATTTAATATTTGTGTTTCACAGTGGAGAATCAAATCAAATACAATAAAAATAAACTTGAAATAAAATAAAAATAAACTTGAAAAAAAACAACAACACAGTCTCATGTTACTTCGTTACCAGAGTGTCCCTCCCATCCTTTATCCATTAGCTGCTCCTTTGGCCCTCAGTCAATGGTGGTACATTAACTGAGACAAGGACATAGGGTAGGGCTTCTAGGGGGCGGTCTAAAACATGAGGCTGCTTTAAGCCAGTGGTTGGCATATTTACACCCTTTACTACCACCTCCTCCATTCTCCCTTTATTTGCCTGGGCGCCTCTTGAGTCTGTTACAATGTCTACTTGGGGGCTTTTGTTTGAACAAACCAAAGGCAAGGCAAAGGGAGCAGGAGGGATTTTGGGGAAGGGGTATCAGATGCTCTCAATTTGAAAAATTCATGACATTCATTCGCTCGGGCCCCTTGGTACTCCTCTAATGCTTGTCCTAAGACGGGAGAGAAGCAGTATTTGGGACATTACCACAATAAGCCCCCCGTTAATTAGAGAGGCTAAAAACATAGATGTGCCGGTCTTCACAAAGATCTTACCCCTTATACAGAATATATTGATGGATAGTTTCCTACTCCCCAATATCAATGAAATGATATTGTTGCTTAGTGGTGCAAAGTTTTCTTTTTACATTTAGATTTGAAATCAGTATACCTCCAAATGCTGGTACATCCCAATTCCAAAGCATTAACAACATTTATAACGATGGATGGTATTTTCCAAATTACTAGGCTTTCTTTGGCTTGGCCTCTGCAGCCAGCATTTTTCAATGCGTGATTTACTTTTTCAAGCACATGCCAAACGGTTGTTTCTTTCAGGTGACATTTTATTGTTTGGCTCCAACGTTGAAAAACATAACCAGAAGCTAGCAAAATTAGTAGAAATCCTGAGAAATGCGGGTCTAACGTTGGGACAAGACAAAGGAAAATGCTACTTACCAGTATGCATCTGTTCTCGGCATGTAGAGCTGTAGATTCATATACCTGTGCATAGATCGCCATCTAGTGTTGTGTCCGGATGTTTGCACTTTATTTTTCTTCAGAGAAGTCTTTCTAGTGACGAGGTAGGTGACTCCTCCCTTACGTGATAGTGCGCATGGGCATTTACCCCATTATTAGATTGTTTTCCTGCAGTGGGTGATAATGGAGCCAGTAAGAATAGTCCATATATGAATCTACAGCTCTACATGCCGAGAACAGATGCATACTGGAAAGCAGCATTTTCTGATCGAGCCATATGAGCGATTCATAGACTATACAGCAGTTATCTCCCAAAGCTTTGGTTAACCTGTAGCTGTTGCAGTAGTCTGAAATAGTGTCTTCAAAACTGCCTGGCCCACTCAAGCTTGTTGTGTTGCTAATACATCCACTGAGTAATACTTTGTGAATGTATGAAGAGTAAACCATGTTGCAGCCTTGCATATGTCATCTATGGGTATATTCCCTAGGAATGCCATAGAAGCCCCCAGTTTATGTGTAGAGTGTGCTCTAGGGCGAATTGGTAATGTTCTTTCAGCCTTTGCATAGCATATTTGAATACACTTAACAATCCACCTTGCAATACCTGATTTTGATATGGCATTGCCCTTGTGTGGTGGAGCAAAGGCTACAAAAAGTTGATTCGTGTTACGGAAAGGTTTTGTCCTTTCAATGTAATACAGCAGTGCTTGTTTGACATCTAGTGAGTGTAGAGCACATTCTGCCAATGAATCTGGTTGAGGGAAGAAGACAGACAGGTAACTCAATCGATTGATTAATGTGAAAGGCAGAAACAACTTTAGGAAGCAATCTAGGGTTGGTTCGAAGAACCACTTTGTTTTGGTGCATTTGCAAAAAAGGTTTTTCTATAGTTAATGTGTGGGTCTCTCTGACTCTTCTGGGTGATGTGATAGTAACTAGAAAAGCCACTTTTTGAGTCCCTCCATAAATGCCTCAATGACAGGTAAGCGAAAAAGATAGATGCTGCCTATTTTGTAGGTATGCAGCAATTGTAGCAAGATTTAAGCGGATAGATGTGTATGCTAAGTTGGAACATTGTTGATATAACAAATAGCATATAATGTTTTGTACCGAATAATCAAGCGGGTTGATGTGATTGTTATTACAGTAAATCACAAACCGCTTCCACTTGGCTGCATAGCAGGCTCTTGTGGTAGGAGGCCTAGCTTCCTTGATAATGTTCATACAGTCTGGCAGTAGATTTAGATAGCCAAACTCTAGGACTTCAGGTGCCAGGTCACTAGATTGAGCTGGCTGGGATCTGGATGTCTTATATCGCCATGGCTCTGGGTGAGGAGACTGGGAGAAAGACGTAGTTTTTGATGAGGAACTACTGACAGTTCCAATAGGGTTGTGAACCATGATTGACGTGCCCATGTGGGAGCAACCAGGATTAGAGCCTAGCACATTTATTTGAGTTTCCGAACCACTAATGGAATGAGTGGGAGAGGCGGAAAAGCATAAGCAAATATTCCTGACCAATTCATCCAAGTGCATTGCCTTTGGACAATGGGTGTGGATATCTGGACGGGAAGTTTGGGCATTTTGCGTTTAAATGCGTGGCGAACAGGTCTATGTTTGGGAAGCCCCACATTTGGAAGAATGGGAGGAGGACTTAAGGATGTGGTTCACATTCGTGGATCCGTTGTGTTTGTCGACTTAACAGATCTGCCATCTGATTATCCACTCCTGGGAGGTGTTCCGCCAGGAGATAGATTTTGTGATGAATGGCCCATCTCCAAATTTCCTGTACTAGCTGGACAGTTGGAGAGAGTGTGTCCTCCCTTGTTTTTGAATGTAGTACATGGCTGTCATGTTGTCTGTATGAATTAGTACGGTTTTGCGTACTAACTGAACTTGTAACGCTTTGAGAGCCTGAAAGATCTAGGCGCTCTAGGTGACTGATGTGATGCTGTTTCTGTTGGGGGCTCCACATGCCTTGAATTGTGTGGTTTTGGAGATGTGCTCCCCAACCTGTTAGTTATGCGTCTGTAGTTAGTACTGTATGTGGAACCGGGTCGTTGAAGGGCTGCCCTTTAACAGGTTTTGTATGTTCCACCACTGCAGACAGCGATGGGTGCGGCGGTCTACCACCACTAGATCTTATAACTGACCCCAAGTCTGGTTCCACTGAAGTGCTAAGCATTCCTGGAGAGGATGCATTTGAAGTCTTGCATTGGGTACTATGAGAATGCAAGAGACCATCTCAACCTTTTCCACACCACATCTTCAACAAAGCTGGGAGCTCCATCGCACCCCACCTGCGCAACATCATTAGCCTCTCCGTCGAGACCGCAACCTTCCCTGAGAGCTGTAAACACGTCGAGATCAACGCCCTACGGAAGAAACCCAAGGCAGACCTGAGCGAACTCAAAAACGTCTGGCCCATCTCCCTGCTTCCGTTCCCAGCTAAGATCATCGAGAAGATAGTCAACATCCAGCTCACCCGCTACCTCGAAGACAACAGCATCCTAGACCCCTCCCAGTCAGGATTCTGCAGCAACCACAGCACGGAGACCGCCCTCATCGCCGCCACAGACGACATCAGGAGCCTACTGGACAACGGCGAGACAGCAGAACTCATCCTTCTGGACCTCTCCGATGCCTTCGACACCGTCTGTCACCGCACACTACGCACTCGAATCCACGACGCAGGGCTCCGAGAAAAGGCCCTGGACTGGACCTCCTCCTTCCTCTCTGACAGAACCCAGAGAGTCTGCCTCCCCCTGTTCTGATCTGAAGCCTCCGAGATCATCTGCGGCGTACTGCAGGGCTCCTCCCTGAGCCCGACGCTGTTCAACGTCTACATGGCGCCCCTCGCACGCATTTCCCGACATCACAACCTTAACATAATCTCCTACGCAACTGATCTTCTCCCTCAACAAGGACCCTCTCACCGCCAAATCCAACCTCCACCAGGGAATGAAGGCCGTCGCCGAATGGATGGAGGACAGCCACCTCAAGCTGAACACAGACAAGACGGAGATCCTCATCCTCGGGCCCAACCCCTCAGCATGGGATGACTCCTGGTGACCCGCGTCACTGGGGACACCCCCCGCACCCACCAACCAGGCAAGCAACCTGGGAGTCATCCTTGACTCGAAACTCACCATGACCAAACAAGTCAACGCTGTCTCCTCCATCTGCTTTAACACCCTCTGGATGCTCCGCAAGATCTACAGATGGATCCCGACAGACACGAGGAAAGCAGTCACCCAGGTCCTAGTCAGCAGCAGACTCGACTACGGAAACGCCCTCTACGCCGGCGCCCCGACCAAGCTCATCAACAGACTGCAAAGTTCTCTCCCCTCAGCTCCGGAACGTGCACTGGCTCCCTATCAACAAAAGAATCTCCTTCAAGTTCCTGATCCACGCACACAAGGCACTCCACAAGACCGGCCGGCCTACCTTAGTCGACTCTCCTTCTATGCACCCAACAGGAAACTCCGCTCCGCAGACCTCTCCCTGGCCACTGTCCCACGCATCCGTAGAACCACAGCCGGAGGCAGATCCTTCTCCCACTGCGCTGCCACAACCTGGAACACCCTCCCCCTCCGACAAACCGAAGACCTTCTAACCTTCAGGAGACAACTCAAGACCTGGCTGTTCGACCACTAGCAACAGCTCCCCCCTTCTCCCCCACCCCCCTCAGCGCCTTGGAACCCTTGCGGGTATGTAGTGCGCTCTACAAATTATTATTGATTGTGATTGATTGATCGAGCATTTCACAGTATTGCATTACAAGTAATTCAAGCTGTAACCATTTCAAAGTACATTTACAATTGCATTTCAAACTGTACATTTACTGCAAAATATTTATCAACTTACCTGTGCCAGGCTTGCTTGGTTCTAGAAAATAAAATAACTAAAAGAATATTTTTATACAAACAATTGGTCTAAAGTTCAGTCTTTGAGTGTGTGAATTCAATTGCTGACTGAGGGTGTCCAACAAATGCTTAACATTGTCCTCTGATACTGCCTTACTGCTCGACCACACTACCACAAATAGAGTAAGGTTCTTTCTAACTTTACCTCAGCCTACCTTTGGGGTACCACTGGACTCTGTGCACAGTATACCTAACTTTGGTATAGTTTATACAGAGCCAGCTTACTACACTCTGTCATACCTTGCTAATAGAGCCTGGCTGATGGCTATACGCCAATGATTAGCTGCTTGTGAAGCAACTTGTTTACCAGAGGAATCTATTAGCTTGAACTCTTTCTCTGGTGGTGTTGCATCTCCAGTTGTTTGGGAGATAGTCCTTTTTCTTGGGTTTGGCACTAATAGAGAGTCCAGGGTTAGCTGACCTCTAATAAAAATTGGGTCTAATGGTGCTGCTTTGTACATTTTGTCAATGCATGGTGTAATTATCCTTGCTTTGACTGGGTCTTTAAAAATATTGCCTGAATAAAATGGCATACCTTTCAGTAATGGTAAATATTGGGCCCCTCTCTGCGCATTAGACAAAGTCTCAAACAGAATATCCTCTTCTTTTGAATATTTATATAGAAGGACCTGATGGAATATGGCTGCATGTAATATTATATCCTGATAAGCAGAGGCATCATCAGGTGGTGATGGGCGAGTGGGATATAAGTCAGGGCCAGTGTCGCCTTGAGGCTCAATAGGTTGTGTGTCTTCTGGGATGTCCTGATCTTCTTCGACTTTTGATTGAGGGGATATGATACCTGGCTCAGACAAATGTGGTTAGTGAGGTGGTGGAGTAGGTGGTGTTTGTGGTATAGGTGAATTTGGAATGGGAAGGTGGAATGGACTAGTTGCAGCATCATTTCTTTTCTTCTTTACAGGTTGAACAGGAATGTCCAAAGCCTCCTCCACACTAAACTGCTTTTTAAAGTGTGTTGTTTTGGTGGCTATATCATTATTTTCTTAGTTCCAGGCTGAATATGTAGTCTTTTTTGTTTTGGATCGAGCTTTTGATGAAATTGCTTGAGGAATGGCTTAGGAGGGGATTTTGGACCGAAAACGAAGCATTTTGGTGGTGGAAGCTTTGTTTTCGATGGAGGAACATTGGTTCCGAAATAGGAAGTCTCTGTTTTGGTACCAAGACCGAAGGGCGAGGTGTTGTGGCCTCTCTCGGATCTGACGGAGGTGGAGGCCCCTGATATGGGCTTAACTTTTGGAACCAAGCCAGGGGGCAGGGCTTCCGAGTCATGTTTTCTTTGCGTGCCATGGCTTGTTTGCAGTGGCGGCACAGGTTTGGGTTTGGGATCAGTAGTAGAAGTACTCACTTTCCATTGCTCCTGTGCCGGCTGAAGAATGGTCGAGTCATCATCTGATGAGACTCGGAATCCTGTGCTGCTGAAGCTTCTTCTGCCTCCTCTTGTTGACTGAAGATGTCTTGGCTATTGTCCGCTTGCCTGCACTGCATTTCCTGTCGTCTAGCACGTTGGTCCAGAAGACTCTTTTTGGGCCAAAAAGACTTGCAGGCCTCACAGCTGTCCTCTTGATGATCGGGCGAGAGACATAAGTTGCAAAAGGGATGCTGGTCAGTGTGAGGGTATTTGGACTGATACTTTTGGCAGAAACGGAATGGAGTGTGTTCCAACAGCACGCCACTCTCTGGGAGCGATGGAAATGGTCACGTTTTGTCAGGTCAGGTGCAGCCCGTGGGCCAAGGAAGCAAGTCAAAGGCCTGCTACGGTGAGGGTGTATAGGACGCAGGCGCACAACACCCATTGGGCTCAGGGGGCTTCAGCCCCCCCCCCCCGTCGTGTGCGTCAGCCCGGGGTGAAAACGCTTTGCGGGCTGGCGACCATCTAACTGCAGCCGCACCGAGTACTTAACAGGTCTCTAAAATACCATTTACTTTCAATGAGGCTTTAGTTGTGTTTTCATCGCTTCTTGCAGCCACTCTGTCTATGGTTGGAAGTATTAGCCCCCCCCCCCCCCCCCCCCCCCCCCGAAATTTGGCTCTAGTTGCCTGCCTGACAGGACGCAATAGTAAACCAATCGAGAGAATACCGTCAAATGAGATATAAACAGACCGAAGGGAGCCCGAAGGAGTCTCAAACCAGAGTGCGAGATACTACATCCAAGCCAGTTGGTGTGGAAAAAAAAAATCTCAAGATGGCATTGATGACCATGCGAATATTACCAAGAGGAGGAGTCACACAGCATTGTGACTAGAAGAAAACTTCTTGGAATAAAAACAACTTGTAATAATCAGAGCCCAACACTAAATGGCAGACTAATGCAAATCATCTGTATCTACAGCACAAATGCCTCGAACAGGTATATTGCTAATCTTTTGGGAGAGATAAATACAATAAATCTATTAAGGCATAGCCCTCATCAGGTGATGCAGTTGAGCTCAAACAATGGGTTTGTGAGAACTTAGTCGTCCAGTCCTATCAAGAGTCGGGTCTAGGACCATATTCCAGTCCTCCCACAACAAGACAGATGTCGAGTCAGCAGAGGACAGGAGTCTAGGCAGCTATGCCATCAAGTGGCTCTTGTCTGATGTTGGCTAATAAATAAATCCAATCATAAAGGTCCTGTCTAGGAAGCGCAGTTTTGCGAATACTCTGTGGCCTTCCTGATCAATCCATGTCTTCAGTACCTAAGGGAGTATTTTACCAATTAGAATGGCCACCCCACATTTGTTTAGAACAGCCCTTTGAGGGGGAATTCTCCCCTAGATCATTGTCCTACTACTGACTGTGCCCACCCAAGCCAGCTTGAATTTCGGTGATTCGCCTGGGTACAGGTGGGTGTATTACAATACAGCTATGCTGCTTTGTGCGGAGGTAGGACTTTATATTCTTCCACTTAATGTATTGTGGCACGTCAGTCACATTTATAGGGTTTGGATATTTCAGGATATCGCTGATAGTAAGGGGAGTTAAGAAGAGAAGTTGAACTCTCGTGTAAAGGGTGTATGATTCCTCCAAGCGATTTGGAGAGGGGGGGAAATATATGACCAAATATAGACCTTGAGGGTTTAGAAAATAAGCGCTCACACAGGTTTTGACGGCACAACATGTGGATTGGTCTAAGCTATCACACCGGCTCTCTGGGGAGGTAAGAAGTGAGAACGGGCTAGCGTCGTGAAGGGGAGGGAGATGTAATATAAGGGACAGGGCACGAGTCCTAAAAAAAGAAGTGGGGGACGCTGTCACTGGAAGTGAAGTCACAGCAGGAAGTGACGTCACGAAAGGGGAGCTCTGATCCCGTCCCAGAGAGGCCAAAGAGTAAAGTCCAGCTGTTTGGCAGGGGGGACGGCGACCACACGGTAAAATAAGTGGGGGGGACGCCGTCCACCCGCGTGGTACCCCGACTCGAGCCCTGGACTAAGGGAGCTATTGACTGAAAAGAGCAATGTGTAGGGGTAAAAATAAAGGTTAGAGTACTCTTCTTTGGGCCCAGAGCGAACTCGAGCACTGGACGGTGCTGGCCTGGTACCTGATGTGTAGGGGTCCCAACATACAGAAGGCAGGAAATGATAAGATGGGTCAAAGTATCGGACTTCCTAGCAGTCCTCTTTGTGAGGACCGGTGGGTGCATTAAACGCTTGCATACACATGCTTAGGGAGCGACTATGGTGACGTCTGAGTTGAGCGTCTGGCCATCTCCCCCTCCAGATCCTGGGGTCAAAAGTGGCACGGCCAGGAGGTGTAGCTATCCTGGGATTCCTCAGCGCTAAGGGGGCCACCTAATTTCTGACAACTAGGGGGCATAAGCATGTGGGTGTGTCTGAATTAATTGTTGAGGAAAAGTTCAAGACCCTGGGTGTGAGAAGCTCCTAGTCTTGCCGTCCAAAGTCACTAACATGTGCGCCGGTTTTAAAAGGCTATACTTAAGATCTCTGTGCATCAACAGAGGGCGAGAAACATTTTGTGTTTGGTGACCCCAGAACAGTTCGCTGAGAAACAGCTGCAAGGACCTTCCAGAAGTAACACTCCTTCCTCCGTTCTTGCCACGTGTAGAATGGATTGGGTGTGCTGATAGCACAACAAGCATGCAGTGATTAGTTGTGGCATGTTGGACTGGTCTGCTCAGCGTGATCACATCTGGTGGTTTCTCTGGAATTACAAAGATTCCAGCCTATGATTTTATAGGAGTTGTTGAAGCATTGTGGTGAGGTATTCGAGCGTGTACCCCTTTTTCAAACACTACGAAACACCACTGATGCGGAAAATGTCTATTCTGGCTCTATCTTCCAAGTCAGTGATCTCATGGCGAAGAAACTTAATGTTGCTCCCAAACCTGTTGGCAGTCCTGTTGGGATTCCACTGCCTCCAGTCTGTGATCCATTTTACTGAGGCGGGTATGGATGTTGGTGACCTCTCTCATTGATTTTACTTTGGATGAGAGATAAGACATTTTGGTGTCCTCTGTAGTGAGGGTGGTACTGATGGCAGATATCTCCTTTCGATCCCTATTAGGATCCAATAGATTCTGAGAAGCCGTCTTTGAGGCTGGTTTAAAGCAAATGACTGCCTTGCAAAATAGAAGTTGACATGCTGCGAAATGCGGTGTAGTTGTACTTATGCATATTCTATTATCTGAATTAGTGTAGCAAGAAACAGTACATAGACCTAGGCCAAAAAAAAGCAGGTCTCTGGACACTTTGCAGAGAAAGGTGCCCTAAGGCTCACAGATCTCAAGCGCCATGGAGCAGGATACGTTTGAAAGGGGGAGGGGGGGCATGGGTGATGAAAGGAGAAGGCAATGTTCATAAACCATCACTATGATTAAGCAAACTGTGGGCACTTAAAAAGTCCTGATCTATCTCATTGACTTCTCTGGGGTGGGGTGGGGTAGATCAGTAATGTATTGGGCACCAGAAACAAGGGAGCTCATTCAGGAGGACCTCCAAAACATGGGAAATATATAGAGACAATACGGATAGAGGGGACATGTAGAAGGACTTAGCAGTGCCTGCTTACTTCTTTACCTCTTCTAGCCCTCAGAGCATGCCTTGGGTTATCAGTAGTCACTTCGTATCCATTTAGCCTTCCCAGAACGAAGCAGCATAACTTTGTATTTTAGGTGGGCCTCTGTATGCTCAACAGAGCAGCTCCAGGATACAGTTTACTATGCCCCAGTTTACCCAGCTCTACTTTTGCTGCTGCCGAGTTTCCTTTTGGAAGTATGCAAAGCATTCTCGATGCTGGGTTTTGGACCACATGCAATCGTCTAATGGAGGATTTATCCGCCTCTAATAGAGCACATTGCCGTAATCCAATCTTGACATTTTAAATCCATATACCACGTCCGTTGAGCTAGAACGAGTAACCAGATGATCTTTCATAACCATTTCAAAACAGCAAAGCAAGTGGCGGCCACCACCTGAGGCTTCTTTAAAAATGTATTGTCCAGCAAAAATATCAGGTTCTTGACCTTTGGGGCTGGATTTGGGTGCGGGCCCAAAGTTTTAAGCCAGTGTTGGGGACCCCAAAGGGGTGGATTTCTCACCAGCATTAATACCTTGGTCTTGTCTCCGTTCATTTTTGTGAATAGTTGTTCATCCACTCTGCGACAATGCACATACAAGAATTAAGAGTTGTGGCATTGTAAAGGTGCCAGGGAAAAGATGACTTGCATGCCATCTGCGTTTGAGAATAATATCAAACTACAACTTTACACCAAGTCCGCCAGTGAGCGAACATAGATAATAAAAAGTGCTGGACTTAAGGATGATCCTTGAGGAACTCCTGAGTTAACAGCATGTTAAGCGCCCATCACGGTGGTTCCAAGCTCCGTCTCCTATTGATGGTTTTACATATTAATACATATCCATTGTTTACCTAATCCTGAGCAAGTCCCAAAAGTAGATCAAGCTAAGTCGTGTGATGCACAACACGCACAAATTTCACAGTCATTATGTACTAAACAAAACCCTCCGCCAACATTCATTGGCTTCCGGTGAAAATTTAAGTGCACCCTCTGATTCAGTAATGCATGGAAGACTCTTTAGGAGCAGTACCCTGAAATAACCATTTCCTTAAGTGTTCATTAGGTTTTCACATTGCCTGGTAAGAACTGTGGCACACGGCACCTTGAAATATCTGTTCAGCTCAGTGACGTTTTTGAGGGTCTTTATGTACAGCTCATTATAGGATCCAAGTGGCGATCTGAACTTTGATTTGGCCATTCCAAAATTCTAGTTATTTTCCTTATTTTAGCAATTCAGTCATAAACTTACGTGTATGCTTTGGATCATTGCCTTGTTGCACGATTCACTTTCAGATAGGTTCAAGCTGTTGGACAGATAGACTCACATTTTCCACAGGAAACAAATTCATTGTGGGCTCAATGATTCTGAGGCTTCTAGATCTTGCGAAAACAAACAGGCCCTTATCATCACCTATCCCCATCTAATGTTCCAGGTTCATTCAGGAGCTGTTTTGATGCTAACTGCAAGCAGGTTCTTTAACTGGCTACCCTTCCATGAAAGTTGTACTTGTTCAGTCTTTTTCTAATGGGAGAATCACGGAAGATGTTTACCATTTTCAAGGAAGTATGAGTATCCCTGGAGGCAGCTTCAGGGTTCTTGGTGCTCTGCTGTAGCATCATACAGTCTGGCCTAGGGAGAATTTGATGGGACTCCTACTCCAGGCTGTATTGACAACACTCTAGATATTTCTACATTTGTACATAATCTAACTGTGGAGCGATACACTTCATATTGTTTGGAAATAGTTTCTCTGACTGATGAGTAGCAACAATTATTTCTTTGACCACAAATATCTTTTCACTTGGACATGATGTGTTACTACGTGCACTGACTTGCTGACGCAAGGCTTCTGTATGTTTGCTTACTTTTCTGTTAAATAAATGGTGAAAAAGGTACATTTGTGAGTGTTAGTGGTAACATGAAATTAAATGTATCTACTGTTACGACGTGGTGAGTAAGTGGGCTGACGTGGTCTGATATGGTCAGATATATAACAAGACCATAGAATCTTTAATGGTTGTAATTTCTTTATTTTGTTTCACATTAGAATGTGCGGTGTACACAGCCGCCTTGCACTCCGGAATTATATGGCATCCCCCAGCTCTCCCAACTCTATGGTTCTGTTCACTATCAATTTGCACTCATTACATACACCATTATCACACCAGGGTGACAGGTAAGGATTCTATGTCTACCTTGATGATAAAGCACTCTAAAGAGGTAAATAAAAGTGTAGCCCATATTCAAGCATGGATGAAATCCACTTTGCTGGCTCTAAGCACCAGCAACCTTGGTGGCTATGGCTTGCTTCACGATTCAAAAAGCTGAGCTCTAAGTATACTATACAGTGGATTGATAAAAAGGAAAGCCCACCATTAGTTCAGTCAACAACCTTTTGACTGTAAATCCTTCGAAAACCAGGCGAATACAGTGGCTAAGAACTACCATTATTTTAATTGTCTAGTTGGTTAGCAATTAATCAATGCTTTACTTTATAACTAATTAAAATCATTACAACTTACGATTTCTAAAACACAGAATTATGCAATTATAAATAAAATGTAGTTACATATTTAAAATTATCAAGAGAAAAATTGATTAATGTATGCAACATTAAATTTACCAAAAAAAAAAAAAGGTTTATGCATGGAATAATGAAAGCAGCACATTTTTATGTTGAACGGAAAAAAGTAGTTTGAAGTGCAATGTTGAAATTATATCAAAAGTGCAGAATGGATGATATCATTTAATATACAGAATCAATAAAATTAATTATAAATTCACAGGCTCAAATATATATATATATATATATATATATATATATATATATATATATATAAAATGCGCAGATATGAAAAGTGAATTACTTCACTTCAACCGGATTCATTATCAAACAACAGACTTAAATTAGTTCACTAAAAATGCGCAAATAAGAGAAAAAATTCACCCACTTGAATTGTTATGAGCAAACAAGTTCAAGCACTCAGGAAGTGACAAGATTCAATTTATTAGCATTTTACCGAGCTTAATGAATGCAGAATTCTTAATATCTCAAAAAGACACATTGCTAGACCTGCCTATTAGTCGATCAATTACCAAGTTGGCTAACAAGTGGTATGAAATACAGTAAATAACCAGAATGTGTATAATTAAAGTATCAACATTTTGGTTACTTATTACTGACATTAATACTTTTTCGACTGCATACAATTTCTGTTTAGTAAATGAATCTTATACTTAATAGCATATTCGCTCCATTAAAGGAAAGTAGGAGGGTTTTTCATATGATTAAGTCCTTTATACGTGCATAAAAAGCATACAACGAATGTAATATTGTTTCCTACTTCTTTCCTACTTGTAGTTATAGAGACTTAACTTGATATAATTAGTACTGGAAATTGTCTGCAAAAACAAGACTGTCACTGATTAGTTTCATAACTGTTAATGATCATCCAGGCATGTTTACGTAATGCCAAATTTGCGTCCGATTTTCCCAACATCATGGGGATTCTAAAGATATACAGGAGTTGTGAATGTCTTTGGAGGGGACTGAGAAAAAAGCCAAAATATAGATACATTCTGAGTTTTTTAAAGCATTTGAAAAAAGTGCATTGAAAAAAGTGTCTTATTTCCATAAAATGCATCAACAAAACGTTTGCTGTGCTAAAGTTACCATCTTTCCAGCTTTCTGAAACACGCAAAGCTGAATTAAAAAAACAATCTTTTTTCCCCCACTAAGTTTTGGCATTTTTCGAAGAGGTAGCCAATTTTTATTAATTTTTGTGTTTTTGAACTATTTTACAATTGTGGTGCAACTGTTGTGAAATCCGTGGGTGATCCCAAACAGCTATACATTTCTAAATAGAAATAATTCTGTATTCAGCTATGTGTAAATCACTGGGATAACGAAACTTAAGGGGGGCCCCCTGCAAAGTACATGGAGGCCCCCCTCCATACTCACTCAGAAGCTCTCATGCCAGGGTACTGTGCCCGGGGGCCAATGAAGCTCACGGGTCCCCCAGCACTGTGGGGTCTGCAGGGGCCTTTGTTATGCCACTGTCGTACTTTCTGAAGATCCCTCAAGGTTTTGCAAAAGAAACTAACTGTTGAAATAAAAATACTGAAAATGAGTATGTTTGCTCTCATTTCTGTGATGGAAACTTCCAGAATCAGGAAGACTCTACACATTTCCCATATCCAGCATTCCCTCATTCGTCCCGATAAAAACACTGCCTCTCACTTGTGTGACTGAGGCTAGTACCTGTGACAATGGACGTGTGGCTGTGCCAAGCGACTGCGACAGGAACGGATCAAGCAAAGGTCAATAGGAGTCCCACAATGGAACTTCCATTGAACTTGGTTTGATCCGTTGTCACGGGCACTAGGCTCAGCCAAATCATATTTGTTTTTAACAGGAAATGTTGATGTCTCCACATTACGTTTTGGTTCCTTTCCTGTTGTAGTCACTAGGCCCACCTATAGAAGAAAGGTAGTATTTTTATCGGAACAAGCAGAGGAATTCTGGGCAGTATGAATTTTGTGGATCCCTGTGTGTAGTGCTATATGCACTCATATGCATTGTGAGATTGTGGTGACCTTTAACTCAATGTGTTTTAACTGACTCCATTTTGAATGTACAACATCATTTTTGTGCTCTTGCCTGATTTGATTTTGATTTGACTTTGTGCCGCTTCAGAGTGGGACTGTTGTTGATTTTCAGCACAGAGCAAAACAGCCTTGCTGGGACAGAATGTGTGGGATGTACGTTTGAAAGTTTGAGAGAAATGAGAGGAATGTACTTCTCTGTCTCGGAGTCAAAACACGGAGGGCTGGCCAGCTTAAGTCTTGACCCTAAAACAGACTAGTACGGTCAGCCTTGGTTTTCAATAGATGAAAGGAGGGGGAATTTTTAGAAGTCTCTCTCCGTGTTAGTAAAAGATATTAAAGACAGGAAGTTTTGCGCTCATACAGAAACTCACCTTTAACATGTACGCACCGTCATGCAGCAGGTTTTGCTGTCCCATTGAGACTTCCGGACGACTGAAAATGCATCCCAATCCAGCTGACCAGAAAGTTGTGCTCACTCAAATGGTGAAGTATCAGCTATGAGTTTTATTGCTTTGTGATATTTTTTAGGTTATGCTCTTTATATTTAAGTCTTTCATTTGACAGTGCTTATTCTTGGCATATGAATTTATTTATTTGAGAAGTTTTATATAGCACTGGCTAGACACGGAGGTATCAGAGCGCTTTACATGAACAACAGTGGTTTCCAGGTTACATAATTACATGGGTTACAGGAGACCAGTATAAAAACATGAGATTACACAAGAATATGGGAAATAGACGTGTAGTATAGTCAAGACACTGGGAAAAGGAGGAGGAAAAGGGTGGGGGAGACACAGCAGGGAGACGAGGAAAACCGTGTCAGATGTCCGGCTGAGTAGGTGCTGGCCACGGGGGTGAACCCAAGCCAAACTCCTCTATAGCTGCATGGGACAGTTCCACTGGGAATCGGCCATGTTTGCTCGGGTACCGCTGTATGTACGAAGAGATTCAGGTCTCCGCCCAAGGGGCATCGTTATAGATCCATCAACGTACCAGTCCCAGTGTTACTGGGAAATGCTGACCTCTTCGTCTTCCAACTCGCTCCCAGATCAAGATGAGGAAGATCAGAGGGGCAAAGGACAGTTCCAGAGGCTGTTGAGTTGAGGGACAACCCATCCTTCTTGTCTACAGTCCTTTTGGCGGGAAGGGTTGTGAATAGAAACCTGATCTTCCTCAGAAATTAGTCCTCTATAGCCCCCTATTGTGACAGAGCAGATTGTCCCAAATTCAGCATTGTCCCGGGACCAAATTGTCAGTTGACCCCCCCGGTGTCCAAATAATACCCACTGAATGGGGATTGATCACTTCTGTTTGCTAATCCTCTCCGCTTTGCACCGCATTACACGTCCCACCTCAGCGCCATCTTGGAGTCAGACACGGTTGAAAACGATCCCTAGGTCGGTTCCGGGGGACTTTTCCTCTGCTCCCGAAAGTACCCCCACTTCATGCCACCTTGCCAGCCACGGTGCCCATCTTCAGGTAAGCGAGCCTTGACCTGCAGGCCCCCACACGCACCAGTTGCTCAGTTCAATGGAAGTCAG
The DNA here is from genome assembly GCF_964263255.1 of Lissotriton vulgaris. Taxonomy (NCBI): domain Eukaryota; kingdom Metazoa; phylum Chordata; class Amphibia; order Caudata; family Salamandridae; genus Lissotriton; species Lissotriton vulgaris. The sequence continues at coordinate 236,093,365 of NC_141698.1, read as the reverse complement.
TCAATGGCGTACGCGCACTCCCAGCAACCGGCAAACGGTCCCAGCGGCATACTCTGCTGGGGCACACCGAGAGGGGAAGCCCACGCCAGCCCCAGAGTGCAGAACAAGCGAGGCCAGACCCCTCCTCTCTCTCTCCAGTTACCTCTTCTCAGTGCTTGGCTCTTCACCCAGGGCAGGTCGAGCCAGCTGGTGCAGGACGCGCCTATCTCAGCGTCTTCCGTCTCACTATCCCGCACCAGGGCGGTATCTGGAGCGATGTGTAATGCACGTCTGCTCCTCGCTCCCGCACCTCCAGATGGCGGCCCTCGACTCTGTGAGTGCTGGACCGTGCTTCATACGGGCAGTCGACACGGAACCCGGTGTGCACAGCAGGTTTCTTCAAAGAGGCTCGCTATGTCATCAGCCACGCGTCTCAGGGCGCAAACACAAGGTATCAGCCGCAGCGCAGCCCGATGCAGACTCTGTTGCGACACCACGATCAGCAGGTCTTACGGCTGGGCTGTCGCAGCACTCAGCAACTGCAGCATATATCGGCCATTTTCCCCGCGGGACTACTGCCTGATCGTCTAGGGGGCTTCTCCAGTGGTCAGTCTAGGCCATCAGGGCAGCTTGACTAGCAGTTCGGTAGTAGGCCATTTCACGGTCTTCAGGCGCCATTTTGTATGCCGGGCCCCGGGATCTCAGCAACCAATAATAGACTTCCCGGGGCCATTAGAGCCTCAGTTTTCAACCCTGCTGTTGGTTAGAGTATTCCGATCACGGAATCATAACTTTTTGAAAGGCTTGGATGCAATGGAGTGCCGCTCTGTGGCTAAGTGCGAGGGGTCAACATGGAGCATCAGCTACAGGCGGCCATTTCGTTCGCTGGCTCCTCCTCCTTGAAGGTGCTTGTTTCTTGGATTAGGCGTCAATTATTATCTGCTCATATTGTGCCGCTCATACCTGCATACTGCTTCTGACGGAGGGCGGAATCCTCCATTGCCGGGTGAAACCTACGAGGCACGGGACTGCGAGGACCAGCAGGCTCCTGGACACCGCAGCTGGTTCCTCTTCCCGCAGTCTCCTCCTCCTGCCTGCAGCCCTTAACTGTTTGCGGCCCCCGCTCCGCGGGTGCCGCTCATACCTGCATACTGCTTCTGACGGAGGGCGGAATCCTCCATTGCGGGGTGAAACCTACGAGGCGAGGGACTGCGCGGACCAGCAGGCTCGTGGACACCACAGCTGGTTCCTCTTCCCGCAGTCTCCTCCTCCTGTCTGCAGCCCTTAATTGCTCCTTCCTTCTCCCGTGACGCGGGACGCGCGTGGGCGCACGCCGGGCGGGCCCGTCCAAGCCAGTCACAGACCGAAAGAGACCGGACAGGGCCAACACTCTGACGCCTAGTCGGAACTGTGAGTACTATCCATAACTTGCTCTAATTTCCAGCCAATATGGCAGCTAGAAGGGGCATGAAACCGACACTTACAGGGCACGTAGCTGGGACATTAGATCAATTTATCCTGAGAGCATCATCGGTACTGGAACGTGAAATCGCGATGACAGAACGCCGTATGTCGCAGGATCCAGTTTTCCCAACGAGATCATCTCTGGGTCCGGCTGCACAAGCGTGTTCACCAGGTCCCCCCGCGCAAACCATTGCAAATGAGGGGTATCCTGGCCACTTAAATTCCATGGATAATAATACACCAGACCGGGCGGACGGGTCAATTCATTCACCACGCGGGCGGGTTGCTCATATAACACCTGACTATCCAGAAGTGAGCAAAGACCTGCCAGATAGCACAAAAAGTAAAGAGGGTGCAATTCCTAAAAGGAAGAGGGCCGGAGCTCCACTCCGGGGAAGAAAACCAAAACAGCCTAAACATAACAGTCAACCGGAACCACCAATTGTAGAACAACCCGAGTATAGTACACCTGTGGTCCTCTCAGATAGCCCCTTTAAAGTTGGCACTGATTCTACACCTACAGGCTCCTTTGATCTAGATTTATTGGTGGGAAAACTATGTATGGTTTTATCTTCTGTCCTTCAGCCTATGGAACAAAGTCTGAAATATATTGAAAAAAGGCTGGGGAAAATGGAGGAATTACTTGTGAAAAATATAGACCTTGTAAAGGAATTTTCAGCTGTCCAAATGCAAATTAAAGCTTCGGTCAACACGGAAAATGTTCCCCAGACCCATCCAAAGCACTCAAGGCCGGCAACTACTAGTCTTAGTGGTCTACCCCCTGCGAATACTAATCAGGGGTCAAATCCAGGCTCCAGTACAACAGGGCCTAAAACTGTTCTCAAGCTGTGAGAAAGGTCCAGCCCCCGCAACCCGCCAAACCTGCTAAAGTTAAAACCCCAGGAAAAACACCTAAAAATCAATCTAGGGGAAATGATTTTCCACTGACCTTCCACGCATCAACATACCTCCGGAAAGTGCTCCGCACGTGGCCGTCCTTATAGGGGTCCCTAAGGTGGCGAACGACAGACAAGAATCGTACGGGGAACTTAAGAACAAAACGATGCATTGGATGAACACCCACAGACCCTTGCCAAGAGACATCCAAAGTAAAATTTTGTTTGTTAGAAGGGTGGGGTGGGTGGGCTGGAAACCAAAAAATGTGGAGGGGGATTGCGTAATCATAAACTTTGAGGATTACAGGGCAGTTGACCATGTGTGTAGTATGTATCATACTAGTCCTGATACAACCATCAAAACACTGAGGCTAGGATATTTTTACCAACCGGCTAATGTACCCGGCGCTACTAATTTCAGGACTTATGACCTATGGTGCCAGCAAGAGGATTCCCGGAATCATGTAGAGAGAACCAGGGGTGGACGTGTTAGGGATGAAGTGCTGGGTTTTCCAGTAGACAACAGATACAACTTGCTAGACCAAGTAGATTGACTTTATATGCCTCCCAGTCCCCTAACGGTGCCTCTAATGGATGACAATAAAAGGGTGGAAGGTCTGGGGTTTACCAGGGAAGATTACTCGAGGGTGGTGAACCATGTAATTGACCCCCCGCCCCCCTACCACTGGAGCAATGATGTCTCTTGAGGGAAAATCTCATGCAATCGCTAGGGAGCCAGTGGATGGCCCGTGTTCCCTCATGATTGATAATCCCACACCCTCGGTTCAAAAACAGATTGCCCGCCCACCCTTAGATCAGCAATTAGCTGGCCCTGGGGTTTCTGGACATGCTGGGCCCGGACAGGAGGAAAGCTTGGCAAATAGGCAGATATTAGCAAAGGGGTCCCTTAAAATCTTATCCTGGAATATAGCAGGTCTTACACCTAATCTGGAAATCCCAGATTGGTGCACGTTTGTAGATTTACATGGGATCTGCTTATTCCAGGAAACGTGGGCGGTAAACCCCACTCATAGATTGGGTTATGTATCTTTTGTGGAGCCTGCATTAAAAGGCCAGAGAGGTAGACCATCAGGGGGTTGTGCATATGGGTGGGTATTCACCTCGGATTCACGCTGAAAAGGCTAGAAACAAACAGTCCTGATCTGACGTGCATCTTGATGTTACATAAAGAAACACCAAAACTGGCACTTATTAATATTTACTTACGGCCAGTCCGACCGGGGGGAACCTCTACCACTCTAGATAAACTGACTACCATATTGCATTCGCTTGGGGGTGATGTTCTCTTACTGATTGGAGGAGACTTCAATTGTCATTTTGAACCTCTGCAAGGGGTTCCTCTAATCACAACTGAAGAAGATGAAACCTGGTCAGTCTCCCCCCCTAATGCCTATCCTGTGAAAAACTGGACAGCTCTCGCTCTCCAGTTGACTTCCCTCACCTATACGTTCTCTGTTAGAGCCTGTAATGGGCGACTTTTGGGTGATATTCCAGCCCAGTCAACCTACAGAGGTATGGGGCATGCTTCTGTAATAGATTATTTTATGGTCAGCCTGGCCTTTTGGCCCAAAATCCTGGATTTTAGAGTCCCTTCTCGGATCGAAAGCGATCACAATCCGTTGACTATCGAGATGGACTTTCAACTGTCCATCGAGGATATTGCAAAGACGATTATTCCAAGTAGTGATCTGAGAATAGTGCAAGGTGGGAGGAAAGTTCGATGGGCAACTGTGAAGATGTCCACTGATAATATGGCAAAAATGTATCAGAATGTAATCCCCTTGCTTGAAAGGGTAAACTCTTGTATTATCAATCCTTTGGACGATGATAAGGGCGACCTTACAGGCATATATAGGGAAATGGTTACAATACTGAAGGACACCTTCTACAAGACAGGTACCTTCAAACCGAAACCTTGTGGTGATGGAAACCCCTGGTTCAATAAGTGCTGTAGGGACACGAAAGACGCACTATTATTGGCCCTAAAGCAAGGCAATAAAGCGGGTGTTACAGAAGCTAGGCAGGCATACAAGAAAATTTTAAGAAATGCAAAATCTGAATGGGAAGCAGAGCGTTGGTCTACCATTACATCTGCACTTGCGGCAAAGGATTCAAGGTCATTTTGCAATCTTGTCCACACTGGGAAATCAGAGGGCAGGACTACAATCGACCCAAACATTTCCGAAGAAGCATGGTCTTTCTATTTTAAAGAGTTCTATTCTCTCCCTCTTACACTTATAAGTGAGCCCCCACCGAGCCTATTGGCCAAGGACCCAATGTGATCAATACCACCATTCATGCTGGCTGAGATACAACTGGCTATTTCAAGCATCCTATCGAACAAAGCTCCGGGATTGAATAGGATCCCTGGTGATCTTTATAGAGAGGAACCAATAGTTTGGGCTCCATATCTCCTAGTATTATTTAATGCGATACTGCAGGGCTTACCACTCCCAAGTACTTGGTTAGGGGCAGAAATAATCCCTATTTATAAGAAGGGCTCCCCGCTTGAACCTTCTAATTATAGGCCCATCAGCCTTATTGATGTGACTCAAAACATTTATGCCAGGCTCCTTTTACAGCGCTTACAGGAATGGACCAATAAAACAACATCTTCTCTCCGCTTCAGGCAGGATTTAGGGCCAAAACAGCGACAACTGACCAACTATTCCGGCTGCAAGTCCTTTACTGGAAGCATGTGGCCTTGGAAGGGGGTAGTCTATACCTTACGTTTGTGGACCTAAGGTCCGCATTCGATATGGTGGACCGGAACCAGTTATGGTCCATTTTACTAGCAATGGGGGCTCCACCATATTTATGTCATCAATTTAAGATTTTACATGATTGCACTTTTGCCAGAGTTCGTTTTGGCAAGCAAGGCCAATTAACTGGACCCTTTCTGATTGAGAAAGGCGTTAGACAGGGGTGTGTGCTTGCCCCATCCCTGTTTTCCCTCTTCCTCAATGGGCTTATTGATGATCTCCTTGCCACTAACGACATTGACTCCCCCAAACTAGCCGCCCACAAATTTTCTGCGTTAATGTTTGCGGACGACACCCTGTTGCTTTCAAAATCCCAATGGGTATGCAGCGGGTGTTGAACCAGTTTGTTAAATTCTGTAAGCGTAGGAACTTGGTGGTCAACATCAATAAGACCAAGTACATGGTTTTTAATGCTAGTACTATTAACTGCCCCCATCCAATGATGGAAGGCAGACCCTTAGAAAGGGTCCCAATCGTTGACTACCTAGGTTTAACCCTGAATGACAAAATGGGTTGGGGTCCCCAAATAGCCAAGGCCAATTTAAGACTAACCCAGACAGCTGGGGTAATTTTAAAAGTGCACAAGAATTGTACTCATAAAATAATAAGTGCCCCCCTCGAAATCTTTAGAGTCCAAGCCAGGGCATCATCTCTTTACGGGCGGAACTCTGGGGTCACATATCAGCAAGAGACCTATCTACCACAGACATTTTTTTTATAAGGCAGTTATTGAACCTGCCAAGAAGTACTCCTCTGGTCCCGCTCAGATTGGACTTGAACATCCGTCCAATTACAGAAGTCATTGCTGCATGGCCCCTACTCTATTGGAGGCGGCTGTGGAGTACTCCTGAGCTGGTCAGCTATATGGAGGAACTTAAAGTGGTTATGGCCACATTAGGATCTGTTGGAATTCTTTGGCTGTCCTTCGTAAGACGAACACTTACCCTGAATGGGCTTGAGGACCTCTGGTTAAACCCGGAGGTCTCTTGCCCGGCCATTTCTAAAAAAAACTTGATACATGTTGTAAAAGACTTTAATCTAAAAAAGCTCTTTTGGTCAGTAAAAACTTCAAGCTTAACTGACATCTTCTTGGATGTTAAGCCATTCTATAGCTTTGAGCAGGAGATTGATGTCATACAACCCACTAATGCGAAGAAACTTTACCTACAATTTAGATATGGCACTTTGCCCTTTTACTCTAACATCGACAGGTGGACAGGGGGTCTGGCATGTTCTTGACCCGGGTGCCGGAGTGAGGAAGAAACCCCCATACATGTTATCCTTTTCTGTCCAGCTTACGTGAATATCAGGAAGAAATGGTTAATCCAGCTGTGTAAAAATTTGGGTGTAAATCAATATCTGGTTTTCTTCAGGATTTTAAAAACTGACACCAAACCAGTGATAGTGTTTGCAGTAGCTAAATTTCTGCTTTCTATGAGGTCAATTATAAGGAATCTGATAGCTGACACTGTTACACATTTGCATTAAGTCTCATTGGAATAGGAGAGAGTAGATCAGTACCCTGTTAGTAGAATAATTACAGATTTTATTGATTTTATGAGTTTTAAACATTATTCAAATTTTAGACTTTTAGAGAAAAAGTTTAGCAATTGATTACATACCTGTGATAACATGAATGAATTGTATTAATTGCTAAAGTATTGGATGGAATGGTTTTATGTTTTTTTAATTGTAAATCAAACCGCAATAAAGCTTCTTCTTTGAATTGAATTTTGCTTCCTTGCATTTGACTTGTGAATGTTCCATTATTATTATCCACTTATGTTTTGCTCCCTTGCATTTGACTGATGAGTGTTCCATTATTATCATTATTTGCGTGCGTTTTACTATTAAATGCTTGTGTTTTCTCTCATGCTTTGGTTTACTTGTAAGTGTTTTATTATCATTTGCTTTGGCACCTACATATATCTATATACATTTGCAAGTTTTTTTATCGGATTCATTTGACATCTGGGAAAGTCTTTCTGTTAGAGAGTGCTGCATTATTAGAACCCCACGCTTTTTTTCGGAACTGTCTTTTGATGTGCCTCATTTTTTGAGTGCTGAGCATCCTTTCCCAGTGCTTTTTCCTGCTTTACTGAATGCCTCATCTTGAGAGTGCTGAATTTCTTTTATTTGGGAGAGTAAAGCAAGACACTATGTATTACAGAAGTTTGCATCAAATAAATGCAAGGAAATGGTGTGGTTTTAGAGAGAGATTGAGGTACGCAGAGCACTGCGGGTAAGAAAAAGTCTTTGGGTCCATGCAAGGCATACAGCTCTCAAATCCCCTCGATGTCTGGTTTTCCGAAAATGTCTGGGTCTTTCTGCATCATGGTGGGTTTGCTACTGAAAGCTTCACTATTCACCCGCCTGACAGCTTGAATCATTAGCAAAACGACAAGGTAATAAACTACTACCTTCCTAGTAGGACTCTCGTCCTAAAATAGTGTACACTTTAATTGGGAAGATGGTAACAGTCTTGCATGCTCTAAACTCTTTGCTCTGAAAGAAGCAATAAATCCTTTGAACAAAGCTCCAGCTAAATGGTATACTCTTCTACAGGCAGTTGCTAATAGCCACAAAATGTTGCTTCAGATGTAAGTGGTGACAAGCATTAGCTAAACCAATATGCCTGGTAGTGCTACCACCTGATTGGCTTTGGCAATGCTTCTTTAGGTTTGTCATTTAAAAAAAAGGTTATTGATGTGGGAGGTGCTGGCCACTCACCAATATAAAAAGACAGACCAAAAGCAAAATCCTTTTTGGTTTCAAAAAGCACCCACTGCCACAGTACGTTCTGGCACTAAAGGAGACTACTTTGTGTGTGGATGTGCTCCTAGTGAGGCCATCACCTCACCTCACAGTGAAGTTATCCACTGGCTGAAATGGGCTATTGCACCATGTTTTATACTTTAGGGGAAAGGAAGAAAAAAGTGAACGAAAACTGATCAATGGGTGAGTGTTTTTTGTGTACGTTGTCTGCAAACGTGGGAGCTGTTGGCTTTTATAAGCCAATTATACAAGTAAGGAAATACATGAATGTGTTGCCATCACAGATGTGCTGCCACCACTGCTGGGCATTTTGTGAATACCCGTGGGACGGTGGTGATTCCGAATGGAAGCACTTTGAATTGATAGTACTTTCCTTGGAAGACAAACCGTAGGTATTTGGGATGTGCAGGATGGAAGGGTATGTGAAAGAAGGCACCATTTCGGTCTAATGCAGACATGAACTTGTCCCTTTGTAACAATGGTATTACTTCCTGAAGGGTGACCATGTAGAAGCGTACCTATAGGTTGTAGTGATTTAGGGGCCTGAGGTCAAGAATGGGTTGAAGTGAGCCGTCCTTTTTTCGAATGAGAAAGTATAGTGAATATACTCTTGTTCCTTGATGTTGAAGATGGACTGGCTCTATGGCTTCTTTGAGTGAGAGAGCTGTTATCTCTTCTTTGAGCAGAGCTTGGTGTTGTATAGAAAGTTTGTGCTTGCTGGCCGTAATATTTGGAGGAGTTGTGATGAGCTTCAGACAGCAACCATGTTGGATATTGCCCAACACCCATTGATCTGTTGGAATAGATTTCCATTCTGGGAAGAAGTTTTGTAGGTGTCCCCCAACAGGTGTTGGATGGTCAGGGGAATGTAGTGGAAGTCATTGTTTGTCGGTACTAGTTGTGGTACGGGTAGAATTTCCATGTCTGCTGCCTTTGCTCTTTCTGATTTTTTTAATTTGATAGTTGTATTGATACCAACGGACACTCTATCCTTTTACGGGCACTCTGTCTTCCGTTTGTCCTGAAGAGGCCAAAATTACTAGGCCGAAATGCGTTGAGACCTTCTTCGGAGAAGTCTCTACATATCCAACAACAATTGGTTAATGATGATTGGTATAAGCACTCAAAAGATCAAAGTGGGCAAAGGGTTTTCCTCATATGTACATGCTCTAAAGACTATCTCCAAATGGGATTATGCATAAAATAAATTGCAAAACCATCATTATTAATTCCTAAAGGAGGACTGAGAGTTAAAGAAAATGTTTTTATATCACTGTGATAATGTTAAATGTTGTTCTGATATAGTGTATGTCAATGTAGCATTGTTACCTTCTTTTTTTTTTTGTAAAATTTTTATTTTGAGTTACACAGTGAAATAAACAAGGGACGGGCCCCCAAGGCGTCATAAATTCCCCGCACAGGGGGCACAGTTAGAAATCAATAGTGTTATTACCACACAAGAACAAATGAACTTCAAGTCCAGGCTAGTATAAGCAAGGTCAGAGATCACAGAGCAGCAGTCCGAATAGCAGAGCAAAGGTTTCACGAAAGCAAGACACTGAAAGAAACACAAGCCTAAGTAACTGTTCAGCCAGCGTAGGGGACACCAGTCCCCGCATTCTGCGCGCCTGGAGACCCAAGACCAAAGAACGAGGAACATCCCCTCCCCTCCCAACCCCCGCCCCCCCCCCCTTCCCTCCCCATGGTGGTGACTCACACAATCCGGCTGACATGCCCCAAGCACACTAGACTTGAAAGAGGTGTAGTGACCTTATGGAAGCCGGGCACACGGCTGATGGCAACCCTCTAGAGAGAAAGGCAACCAACGGGCCCCAAGAAGATGTCCGCCATCCTTTCCATACTCAAAAATCTCCACAGCCGTGCGTGCCACAAGGAAGTCGCTGGTGCCCCTTTTTGTTTCCAAGCGGCGGCTAATGTGATCTTGGCAGCTCCTAGGCAGAGCCACAGGATTCTCTTATCCGCCCGAGTTTGATATTCCAGACCGGGTTCCCGCAGACCCAGCAGGACAAATTCGATGGAGTTCTCGACCGGATAGTGAAGAATGTCTTTGAGATGTGAGAGGATTTCCTCCCAGTACGGCCGAATCACTGGGCAGTCCCACCATATATGGCGGAAGTCACCCAGGAGCCCACAACCCCTCCAGCATTTGTCGGATGTGGCCGGGTAAATGCGATGGAGCCTAGCTGGGCAGAGATACCAGAGCATGAGGGTCTTAAGATGCGCCTCCCGTAGCTGCAGGGAGTGGTTAAACGCAGCGATGTCCCGCCACAGAGCAGACCACTCGCCATCAGTGATATCTCTCCCCACCATTTCCTCCCACTGCTCCATATAACGGGGTCTCGGCGCCACAGCAGACTGAAGCAGGAGCCGGTACAAGAAGGAAATAGTCCCTTTCATGGAGGACGTCCGCAAGAGGAAGGCCTCAAATTGCGATAGGGGTCTCGTAGCCGCCTCCCGTGTCCCAGGTGACATGGCCCAGTGGAGCAACTGCACGTGGTGGTACCGTTCATTCTGGGGTATCCCATAGTCCCTCACACAATTGGTAAAGGAGAGAGGGTCTTGTCCATGAAACAAATGGGTCAGCGCCCTACAACCTCCTTCCCTCCAGGCATCAAAGGCCCCCTCACGGAGCGCCGGAGCAAAGGCTGGGTTAAAATGTGTGGGCGTAAAGGGCGAGGGAAAAGTAGTCCAGCGCTCATCCGAGGCAAGCGTGTCCCACACCTTCAACGTTGTACCCGTAGGTGTGCTGATGTAGGCGTTAAGAGGCCGGTCTTTCTTTGGTTTCCACGCCAGGTCCCACACAGATCTGCCTGCCACGCTCCGGTCCATGTGGAGCCAGTGCTTTTCCGATGTTTGCTGCGACCACTCCACTAGCACTCTCAGTTGCGCCGCTTTATAATAGAGCTGCAGGTCGGGAAGTCCCACTCCTCCCTCATTCCTCGGCCGACGCAAGACCGTAAAGGAGAGACGTGCTCGTCCCCCTTGCCATATGAAACGCAATATCTGCGTCCTGAGGCGTCTAAAGAAATCGCCATCCAACGGGATGGGCAGCGCCTGAAATAGATATAGATATTTAGGGAGGAAAACCATCTTCACAGCATGGACTCTACCCAACCAGGACAGGAATTTAGGTTTCCACCTATCCAATTCCGTCCGCGTTTTGGCTAAGAGAGGAGGGAAATTGGCCGAGAACAATTTGCCCACCGTCGGGGTTAAATGGACCCCCAAGTAGACTATCGAACTGGACCCGCTCCGCCTCCGCCTGTGACAGGGTGTGCCTTCTTTTTTTGTTGTTGGGTGACACCTTGTTAAATTAGGGCATCTGTCCAATTGAGTGAGGATGAATATAACTCTGTGTTTGTATATAAAATACATCTGCGATAAATAAGCAATAAATGCCAGTGACTCATTCAGGTATTCACCGTTGAACTTGCTTTGCATATATTTTTTCCAGCATTACAACCTTTTTTTCTGTATATTGTTTGTACCATGTGATGCAGGGTAATTAGGGCTGATCCCTATATCTATTTTTGCTGTAGATGCAGATCTGCCGCCGTGTTTGATGGAGGGTTGACGAAAGGACCCACAATAGGTGGGAGTCTGAAGGGCACCCATAGATTTAGCAACATCTGTATCCTTTTTCAGCTTTTCAAGAGTTGTGTATACTTGAGGGCCAAAAAGGTGCTCCTTGTCAAAAGGTAGATTAAGGACCGCCTACTGGGCTTCGGTTTTAAATCCGGAGACACGAGGTCAAGCGTGTCTGAGCAGAACAGTGCTCGTATTTATGCCTCTAGCCTCAGTGTCAGAGGAGGTTAGTGCACATCTGATGGAATTATTGATAATTAGCTTCCCTAATTCATACCATTGCTTTTTATATACCTCTGGGAGATGCTGGAAGCCCCTCCATCTCATCCCAGTGGGCCCTGTCATAGCGTACCAGAAGGGCTTTGCTGTTAGCATATAACCAATAATTAGCAGATTGGGCTGCAACCTGTTTTCCTGATGCATCAATGAGTTTTTACTCCTTGTCTGGGGGAGGTGCGCCCCCAGTTGTTTGGGAGTTAGCTCTTTTTCTTGCATTGGCTACTACCAACCAGTTGGGGTTAACTTTAATTTAATGTAAATTGGGTCAGATGGTGCTTCCTTGTATTTTTTGTCAATCTGATGTAAAAATGTGTGCTCTTACTGGATCTTTATAGATGTCATCAGCGTGATGTAGCACTACTTTAAACATGGGTAAGTACTGGGACCCTCATTGAGCAGTATTGAGGTCTCAAAGGGGGAGTCATCCTCAATAGGGCCTTTAAGCAAGGGTACCTGGTGGTATGCTGCAGGCCTGTTTATTAAGTCTTGATAAGCTAAAGCATCATCTGGTGGGGATGGCAGAATGGGGTAATGGTCTGGATCTGTATCCCCTTGTGGGTCTATGTCATAGGCATCCCTGCACTACAGCGCCGGCTTGTTAGCGCTAAGGCAGCCCTCCCAGACCCTCCTGACACAGCGAGCCCACCGCTGATACAGGGGAAACGCCCTCACCGCCAGCGCGGTCACCACGCGGAGCCACGCCCACTGCGAGGCCACGCCCACCAGGAAACCATACTTAAACGCTGTCAGACAGCGCAACAAATCACTCTTCTTTGTTTATCCTCTGAGGCGGAAGCCGGAGGACTGCACGCTCACATTCGAGTAATTGATTTTAAACTGTCACTTATTGAATTTCTGTGTTTTTAAAAAAAGCGAACGAAGCTCACCTGCACTACAGCGCCGGCTTGTTAGCGCTAAGGCAGCCCTCCCAGACCCTCCTGACACAGCGAGCCCACCGCTGATACAGGGGAAACGCCCTCACCGCCAGCGCGGTCACCACGCGGAGCCACGCCCACTGCGAGGCCACGCCCACCAGGAAACCATACTTAAACGCTGTCAGACAGCGCAACGAATCACTCTTCTTTGTTTATCCTCTGAGGCGGAAGCCGGAGGACTGCACGCTCACATTCGAGTAATTGATTTTAAACTGTCACTTATTGAATTTCTGTGTTTTTAAAAAAAGCGAACGAAGCTCACCTGCACTACAGCGCCGGCTTGTTAGCGCTAAGGCAGCCCTCCCAGACCCTCCTGACACAGCGAGCCCACCGCTGATACAGGGGAAACGCCCTCACCGCCAGCGCGGTCACCACGCGGAGCCACGCCCACTGCGAGGCCACGCCCTTTATACCCAATATAAATGTGCCGGCCATACCAGCGCAGCGGACGAGCGCAGCGGGAGCGCCTAAGGCAAGCCCGTCTGCGCCCGTCCGCGCACGACCGGGCCTAGGGCCAGACTCTATGCCTGTCCCAGCCGCCTCTAAGGTAAGCTATTCCCGTAGAGAGCTTCTCAGCCTTAGACCCACTAAAAACAGCTCCTGTCTGGCACTACACGACCCTACTGTCCCTTTTCGCCGCTGTGACAAATGCAAACCAGGCAATCTCTCCCTTCCGAAACCCCCGGTCCCTCCCCCAGTTCTTAAAATCTCGACTCTCAACTGCAGATCACTTCCCAAACATGCCCTGCTTATCAACCATCTTATTGTCGACCTTAATCTGGACATACTTTTCCTCACAGAAACCTGGATTACGGAGCATTCCAACGCTGACATTGTCCTAGCTCTCCCCCCGGGCTTCCTTATCATGTCTCAACCTCGCCCCCTAGGTAGAGGAGGTGGATTAGCCATCATCCACAGGGACCACTTTACCTGTCGATCCAAAGACTGCGCAATCCAAGACTCAGAGAGCTGCCTCTTCACGATTCAGCTGTCTTCGACTAACTCCCTGTCAGGCCTCCTGGTGTATCGGCCGCCCGGCCACCCTGGCCCCTTCACAGCCGCCCTCCTGGAAACCGTCTCCTCCGCGGCACACCTGACACCTAACTTCCTTATAACAGGCGACCTAAACATCCATCTCGAGGATCCCCTTGACACTGGGGCAACCGACTTTATTGACGACCTAGCGGCCTTGGGTTTGCTTCTCGCCAACTCTGATCCAACTCACACGAAAGGGCACCTTCTCGACCCGGTGTTTTCCAACATCCCCTCCCTCCTTTTCATCAATTCCCAACCCCTCCCGTGGACGGACCACTTTCTAGTCACGACCCATCTCCCTGGAGCTTTCAAAAGGCCTCAAAAACCCCCCACCTTCACCAGAGACAGAGCGTGGGCCAGACTCTCGGTGGAGGATTGGTCCACAGCCCTGGACGCTTCGACCCCCAGTCTTTCTGAGGACCCCTCCACCGCCGACTCCCAAGTCAGAGACTGGATATCCTCCACTCTCGATAATATTATCCCCATAAAAAATCGGGAGATCAAAAACAGGATAAAGGGCCAGGCCCCCTGGTATACTCCTGACCTCAGGGACCTACGCAAAGAGTGCAAAAAGGCCGAGAGGCAGTGGAGAAAGGACTGGCTCCACAGCAACAAAGACCTCTACAATAGTGCAGTTAGACGCTACAAATCAGCTCTCAAACTTGCCAAGGCAGGATTCTATGACAACAGAATACAAAACGCCACCAATTCCACAAAAGAAGCGTACCTGATTGTCAAAGAACTCCTCAACATTCCATCAGCACCCACCGTTTCCCATGCCCCCCCAGACAGAAGCAATGACTTTGCCTCCTTCTTCGACTCTAAAATCTCGCGAATACTGGACTCTCTCCCCAGCATCTCCCCCCACAACTCCACTGATACTGAGGTCTGTACTAACAGCCCGCGGCTGTCCTCCTTTAGAGCAACCTCCCTCATTGAGGTCTCCGCCACGTTAGCCAAAATGAAAAGCGGCTCTCCTCTTGACCCAGCCCCGGCCAGATTATTAAAAGCTGCCGCCCCCAGCATAGCCACTACCATCAGGGATCTCATTAACATCTCCTTACGCCAAGGCACAGTGCCGCCCAACTGGAAAAATGCGGTTGTCAAAGCCCTGCTAAAAAAACCCCATCTGAATCCTGACGACATGTCTAACTATAGACCCATATCACTCCTTCCCTGCATCAGCAAGATGGCGGAGAAACTAGTTAATTCCCAACTCTCCCAATTCCTTGAGACCAACAAAATCCTGCGCCCATCTCAAACTGGCTTTCGGCCCGGCCAGGGCACGGACACAGCCCTCCTCTCCGTCATTGAGGAATCAAGGCGCATTCTGGATTCAGGAGGATCAGTGGCGGTGATCCTCCTGGACCTCAGTGCCGCCTTTGATACGGTGGATCACCGTGTCCTTCTACATCGCCTGGCCAGGGCAGGAATTGTGGGCTCAGCACACGCCTGGATTAACTCCTTCCTATCAGGCCGTTCATTTCAGGTGTGGGACGGCAACTCTCGCTCAGACCCCCTTCCACTCACATGTGGAGTCCCGCAGGGGTCCTCGCTTAGTCCCACCCTGTTTAATGTTTACATGGCCCCCCTGGAAGACATCGTGACCCCCTATGAGATCAAAATTGTCAACTACGCTGACGACACCCAACTTGTCGTCTCCCTCTCCCAGCTGGACAAACACCCAGACAGCCTGCGGAACTGCCTCCAGGACATCTACTCCTGGATGTGCGAATCTTCCCTAAAATTGAACGGTTCTAAAACCGAAATTATGCTTCTGGGCAACAAATGGTCATCAATTCCCGCCTCGGTGTGGCCGGACACCTTTGGTGAGATACCCACTCCAAAGACAGAAGTCAAAACGCTAGGCGTTTGGCTGGAACCAAGCCTCACCATGAAGACCCAGGCAACCAAGATCGCTGGAACATGCTTTGGTCTCCTGCGGTCAACCCGCAAAATTCTCCCTCTCCTTCCTCCGCTATCCAGGAAACTGCTGGTTCAAGGGCTCATCCTAGCCAGACTTGACTATAGCAACGCCGTCTACCTCGGTGCACCGGAGTTTACCTTAGCCAAACTCCAACGGGCACAAAACGCCGCGGCAAGGCTCATAATGGACCTCCCCCCTAGAGCCTCTGCCAAATCAGCCCTCAAGGCCCTGCACTGGCTCCCTGTCCGCCAGCGAGTTGAGTTTAAAGCAATGTGCACCAGTCACAAACTCATTAATGGTGCCGGCCCGGCCGCCCTGAAAGACCTTGTCGCCCCCTACAAAGCCCCTAGGTCACTGCGTTCGGACGACGAGCATTTGGCCATCGTCCCTAAATTTAAGAAGGCTCGGACCGGTGGCCGTCGCTTTTCGGTCAAAGCCTCCTCAGGCTGGAACGCACTGCCTCGCCACTTGCGTCTGGAACCCTGCCACGCCCTCTTCCGGAAAAAACTAAAAACTTTCTTATTCCCCAAATAGTCTTCCGGTCCCCCCTCCTCTTGGATATCACAGCTCTATAGCGCGGGGATGCCTCCGGGTCACCAGGCGCTTTATAAATTTATAAATAATAATAAATAAATAATCCCATGGGTCCTCCGGATGTGTGTCTTCTATGTCATGATTATCATCCCTGATGGGCGAATATATGTGAATAGGAAAATGTTGCCTTCCTCCGACTGTTTTGGTGAAGCCGGTAGAGGGTGGAGGAGGTGATGGCGGAGTTGGAGAGTTAGGGACAGGAACATGTAAAGGGCTAGTGCCCATGTCCTTTTTCTTCTTCCTAAGAGTCTCAATAGGAGTGTCAATATCCTCTTTGAAAGACAATTGTCTCTTAGAGGGTAGAGGCGTTGCCAGGTGAAGAATAATTGTCTTTGTTCCAGGCTAAATCAGTAATGTGTTTTACCTCGGATCGAATCACCCTTGCATAGTTTCGAAGATAGACTCTGTGGAGTTTTCGGTCCGAAGGTGTAATATTTTGGTGCTGGTGTGGTCGGACCTTAGCATTGTGTACTGTTTCGGTACTGAGATTATGGTCAAATATGTTGGTTCCAAGGCTGATTTTTTGGAAGTGGAGTCCCCTCCTACAGGCTGATGTTTCGTCACCGAACCCAAGGGCAGAGAATCCGAATAGGTGGTTTGGTGCAATCCATGGCTTTTGTGCAGTGGCGGCCCATGAGCAGTTGTATTGGGACAATTTTTTGGGCTTCAGATTAGGGGCAGGTGTACTCACGGTCCGAGGCTTTTCAGAAGACTCCAAGCTGACTGGATCTTGTTCTGTCACCCACTTAGATCAGTCTGGAGTCGTGAATAGAGACTGACTCCTCAGTGCTGGCTGGCATGTAAGAAGGGTGGTGAGGGTGGTGGGGATGGGGGGGAATTGGGGGGGGGGGGACAAAACTAAAAGTAAAAAAATAAGGAAACAAAAATAATCCCACTTACCTTCCTGGCGCGATGTCCTCCTTCTCCCTCGGGTCTTTATAGGCAGGATTCAGGAAACTGCAGTAACCAATCCTGGTGCTGCTCGTTGGAGATAGCAACCTCTCTCGATGCTCCCGAGGACACTGGAGCCCTAAGCTGTCTCTAACCCAGCTGCCTAAGACAGCTGGGTTAGAGAGGTTTAAAATGCGCATGTCTGGCTGGTTGCCGCAAGATGGCCAGTAAAAAAGACATGCACTTTAAACTTAAAGCTCCCTGCCCATCACTGCTTTCTGCTGCTGCCTGACTGGCAGCAGCAGAAATCAGAAAACGCTGCCCCCCCCCCCCCCCCCCCCCCCCCCAAAGCTCAGCTCGAGACGGGGTCTTTAACAAATAAAATGGTAATAAATTAACTTTATTACCATTTTATTTTCCTTTCTCTGGGGGAAGTCCTAATGGGGCGATGCTCCTCCGCCTTAATGGAAGAGTCGCCCCTGGGACTCGTCGTCTGTCGAGGCTGCTGCTCCTTCCTTGTCCGACTGGCCAAACGATGTCGGGTGTGTCGTCTAAGTGTCAGCGCTGCATTTCTAGGTGCTGTGCACGTCGGTCCAGAAGGGTTTTCTTAAACTGGAATGACATGTAGGCCTCACAGGTATCCTCCTGATGGTGGTGCAAGAAGCATAAATTACAGACCAAGTGTTGGTCAGTGTGAGGGTACTTCGAATAACACTTCAGTCAGAGGGGGAACAGAGTGTGGTCCATCAGCAGCCCATTTTTAGGTCGAGCATTCAAGACCTCTTGTATACTTTAGTATACCTCTTGCTTACTTGAATGTGGACACGAGTCGGACGTGCACTTTTTCAGTGTCAGATTTGTCCATGTGAGCGCGCTTTTGCTGCTGGCTGTTTGCTGTGAATGTCGGAATCTGACGCGCGCCTTGGGATTGGGTCACGCGCGTCAGAATCCGACTCTGCCATGCTCCGTAGGTTTCAGTTTCGTTTTGACCATCTGCACGACGCGACGCGACCGGGCACATAGTTAGTACCCAGCACTTTCCTTCAGTTGCAGGCGAGGATGCAGTGTCGCGAGACTTGCCGATACTCTCTGAGAATATCCTGATTCTCTCCGCCTAAAACAACAGGCCACACTCTGTTCCTGGAAGTTTCTTTGGGAAAACTGAGGTGCGCAGTGCCGGGATGCTCCCTTCTAGACCTCATTCGGGACAATGCACTCCGGTAAGCGTTCCATGAGCACACACAGGCCACAGCCGCTTTTTCAGTACGGCGGGCTGTGCCTAATAATGCTGGCGGTGAAAAAACAGGTGGTCGGGGCATGGCCTTTGTCCTGGGGGCTGCTCCAGGAGGCGTCGGGCTTGCTTTTCCCCGCTGAAGGGAGAGAGGGGCACGCAGTGTCTTATTTAGCTCCTTCAGGACACTGCTGGCAGGACGCTCCTCGCAGGGCACCGAGAGAAGGTGCACAAGTGGCGGGGTTTGCAGTTAGCAATTTTTCGGCAGCGCGTGGGGTGTCACGGGTAGGTTGCTGCGGGGGCCTGTGCAGAGGGACAGCGGCAGGGCCTTACCGCTGGACGTTAAAATCTTTGTCCGGATGTCTTCTGCCCGACTCCCCCTAATCGTGCTGGCAGCAGGTGTGATACAGGGTGACTCTGGCTCGCAGATAGCATCAGGGCGGCTTGTCGACCTTGAAGTTCCCGGGGCTGCTGCTTTGCATGCGTACCGCACAGGCCTTCCTAGCGCTGCGGGCTGTACTCTGCTTTTCCGGCGCTAGATGCATAGGTGCAGAAGTGTGTTCCACATATGCCACTGCAGTAAAGATAACAATGTTTGCTACGAGCCTAATTTGCACTTTATTATCCCGTCGCTGTCTCCTTTCCCAACACTTCCAGAAACTATTCAAACTTATCATACTCGCCCAGACTGCTTGGCTCCCTTCTTTTTCTGATAAAAAAAAGCGTGAATACATTACAATTAGCTTTAAGGCAATTTTACCCTTTCCGATAATCTAAAACATCTTTCGACAAAATGGAGTTGCTTTGTTTTTTTTTGCTTGCTTTGGTGCATTTAATAAATGTATTTATTTAAAAAAAAAATATGTTTACAATTTGCTGTTATGGAAATTGAAGTAGAGGATGTGGCATAATAGCCAAAGCCGCTGACTTTAGTGCTGGGGAACAAAGTCCGCATTTGGGGGTTAGCTCAACATCTTGTTTTGGCTACTGCATCATGATGTACACGTCATCACACTGGTGTCACTGGAGCGTCTTGACAGATACATGCACATGTGAGATGCTAACGCCAGATACATGCACATGTGAGATGCTAACGCCAGATACATGCACATGCGAGATGGGCATGTGCTTACTTTCTTTGTTTTTTGGGCGTTTTTCGGAAATGCCAATCGTCATTGGAAAACAAGCACTTTTTTTATTTTTGCTCATTCACAACAACATAGGCGAAACAATTGACATGCGTAGAGATCGAGTTGTGCCTTTGGCTAAACCTATTGCACTTGCCAATTATTCACATTACTGCTGCCAAGAAGGACTACGTGAAGTGTGATAAGTTCAGCCAGTTCAGCCCTTTTTTTATACAACAGCTCTTTGCATGCTGTGATTTATTAACCTAGACTTACGCTATTAACAGTGAAACTACAAGTCCCAGCATGCAGTGTGCTTTTGGCTGTTAAGCTAGACCTGGCTGAGACCTCATATGTGATATTGGGCAACATTGTAGCTGTGTTGACCTCAGAATCAAGGTGACGCATACAGTGTTAGTATGCAGATTACCACATATGAACACGAATTTTGCTTTATTGCCAAATTTAAGCACCCACAACTTCATCTTTGACTCTTCAATCTGGGTCACCCTCACACACCCTCTCACACCCTCACCCTCACACCCCCTCATCCTCACCCTCACACCCCCTCATCCTCACCCTCACCCTCACATCCCCTCATCCCCCTCACCCCCACACACCCTCACACCCCCTCAACCTCACATCCCCTCACCTACCCTCACACCCCCCACACCCTCTTGCACCCCTCACGCCCCCTCACCCTCACACACCCTCACCTCCCTCACTCATCCCCACAACCCACTCCCCTCACCCTCACGCCCACTCACCCTCACATCCCCTCACCCTCACACCCCCTCACCCTCACACTTCATCATCCTCACACCCCCTCATCCTCCCTCACACCCTCAGACCCCCTCACCCTCACTCACCCTCTCACCCACCCTTTCACCCTCACCCTCACACAACCTCTTCACCCACCCCTTCACCCTCACACACACCCTCACTCTCACACACGCCCTCACTCTCACACACACCCTTACCCTCACCCTCACACACCCTCACCCTCACCCTCTCACACCCCCTCACCCTCACCCTCTCACACCCCCTCACCCTCACCCTCTCACACCCCCTCACCCACTCACACCCCCTCACCCTTGCACGCCCTCACTCACACACTCGCACACTCACACACTCGCACGCTCACACACCCTCACTCTCACACACCCTCGCTCTCACACACCCTCGCTCTCACACACCCTCACTCTCACACACCCTCACTCTCACACACCCTCACTCTCACACACCCTCACTCTCACACCTTCACTCTCACACCTTCACTCTCACACATCCTCACTCTCACACACCCTCACCCTCTCACATACCTCTACCACTCTATCGCCCTCACTCTACCACTCTACCGCCCTCACTCTACCACCCTCACTCTACCACTCTCACTCTACCGCCCTCACTCACTCTACCGCCCTCACTCACTCTACCGCCCTCACTCACTCTACCGCCCTCACTCACTCTACCTATCTATCTATCGCCCTCCCTCGCTCTATCTATCTATCGCCCTCCCACGCTCTATCTATCTATCGCCCTCCCTCGCTCTATCTATCTATCTATCGCCCTCCCTCGTGCTATCTATCTATCTATCGCCCTCCCTCACTCTATCTATCGCCCTCCCTCACTCGATCTATCTATCGCCCTCCCTCACTCGATCTATCTATCGCCCTCCCTCTATATCGATAGCCCTCACCCCCTCTATCTATCGCCCTCACTCCCTCTATCTATCGCCCTCACTCACTCTATCGCCCTCACTCCCTCTATCTATCGCCCTCACTCACTCTATCTAGCGCACCACCACAGCATCATTCAGGGGTACCACAGCATCACTCAGCACCACCACAGCATCACTCAGGGGCACCACAGCATCACTCAGGGGCACCACAACATCAATATGCGCTACCACAGCATCACTGAACGCCACAGCATCACTCGTCGCCACCACAGTCAATCTGTGCAACCATTCAACATCAACTGGTTCAAATATGTTCTCTCAATGTTTCAAGCTTTATTACAAATGTCACAAAGATGTTAATATTTCACTTCTGTTCTTGGATTTTCGTCACAATAAAATACACTGAACATAATCCTCACAAAAGTTATTTACAAAAGTTTAAGCTATTGCCATTATAAATTACAATAACTTTTATTTAAGTATTATGTATTTAAAAAAATTAAAAGCCATTGTTATTTGTAATATCAATACATCTAAGTCACGTAAATATAAAACATGTTGCATTACAAATGCAATAGGTGTCACATTTGCAAAAGATAAAAGTATTGGCAATGTAAATGACAAAGCTATTAATTTCGCTATTTTTAAAACCAACATATAAATAAAAAATGTGTCATTTACAAGACCAATAGCTCAAACTTTCATAATGCGAGACCTATTGCATTGCAAATGCTTGTTTAGTTAAAGCTGTTCGATGTGAAAAAGGGTCCAGGCATGCTTGGTCCATAGGCCGCTGATGTGAGTCGAAGGGCATTATGTGCAAAATTGCACAAACAGCAACCATATGTCTTTTAGGAAAGCTTTGAAAACGCACTTGTTTGCCAAAACCTGCTGAACTACCCTGAGCTCGCGTTAAGTAATCAGTCACAAGCGCTGCGAGGCCTCCGGGTAGTTATGCGCTATACAAGGGCAATTTTCATTTCATTCATTTCAGAACGAAAGAGTGACTATGCAATTGGGACAATACAGTTGAGTAAGGGGATCTCCTGGCAAACCGAATGAAGCCAGAAATGATCTCGGTCCAGAGCGTAAGAGAGTATATCCCAACCCGTCGAATGAAAAACAATCTAACAATGGAGTCGATGCCCATGCAGAGTATTACTAAAAAGAGGAGTCACACAGACTTTACTTGAAAAACGTCTTTGAACAAAAACAACTTGCGATCTTCTGAGCTTAACATTAGAGGTGGACCAATGCTAAGCATGCTTTTCTACAGCCCCACTAGTTGAACCTGTAGGTGTGCTCCTTTTAAAGATGACTGGTTCAGTGACAGCTAGAAAAATTATCTAAACATCCACAGACAAACAGCCAACAGGGGCGGCTGGTCCATAGGGGCGCCGGGGCAGCGCCCCACAAAAGAAACTGCTCACTGCAGTTTGGGCAACAGGAATGTAAGCAGACGAATTGACAGCTTTCACAATTCGTCTGTTTACATTTCCGGCCGGCCGGTGCTTCAGGGGTTAAAGTGCGCATGTCTCCTGCTCTCTCCTGCGCACGCAGGTGAGAGCAGGCTTCCAGAAGATGGTCTAACTGCGCATGTGAGTGAGGAGCGTTGCCCCTCACTCACATTCACACACCATTAGGATGCTGCGCATGCCCAGTATAGTGCATGCGTCTGTAGATAGGTTCCTGCCCGGGCGGTGATGCGTTTTGCGCAAAGTCGCCCCATGCCCTATCAAATGCCAGGATACGAGGAAACAAGGGTCCGCCGCCCGCCCACCCCCGTCGCATTCGGTCTCCTGATTTGGCGCCGTTAGTATTTCCTGTTGAGCGTTGCAAAGGAGACGTGGGACCGAAGAAGATGCCTCATGCCTGATAAGTTTAATTCATTGCATTAAAATGTAACCCACCCCTCTCCGCGCGGTTACCCCCTTTCCCCCCAGCCCCCTGATTCATGCCGGCCGTGACTGGAGTTGTTCCACCGGCCGGGACTGCCCCATATAACAATTGTGGCCTTATATTACTGTGTAGAAAACCCGCCCGCACTTCCCAGAACACAGAGATAAGAAGCCCCAGGCAGATGACAAAAAGATTTCACTTAGAACAGAGGAAGACAGTCTGTAAAAGTATGAAAACCGAAATAAACATACATTTTCCTGTGCAGAAAACGTTTTTCACTAAACTCTTAAACACACTGAATGAAGTAACAATGCAGTCATTTGACAGGTGTAATGATAACATAAGATCCCCTCTACTAATTATAATTCCAATATTGTCGTTTATTAAGCAATTTAATACCCACAACATATCGGTTTGCCCTCATGCATGAATGAATGATGGATGCAGGATGGATGGGTGGGTGGGTGGATGCATGATGAATGATGGATGCAGGATGGATGGATGCATGGGTGGATGCATGAATGAATGATGGATGCAGGATGGATGGGTGGATGGATGGATGGATGGGTGCATGAATGAATGATGGATGCAGGATGGATGAGTGGATGGATGGATGGATGGGTGGATGGATGGGTGGATGGATGGATGGGTGCATGAATGAATGATGGATGCAGGATGGATGGGTGGATGGATGGGTGGGTGGATGCATGAATGAATGATGGATGCATGATGGATGCAGAATTGGTGGATGTATGGGTGGATGGATGGGTGGATGCATGAATGAATGATGGATGCAGGATGGATGGGTGGGTGGGTGGATGCATGAATGAATGATGGATGCAGGATGGATGGGTGGGTGGATGCATGAATGAATGATGGATGCAGGATGGATGGGTGGATGGATGGGTGGATGCATGAATGAATGATGAATGAATGATGGATGGGTGGATGGATGGGTGGATGCATGAATGATGGATGCAGGATGGATGGGTGGATGATGGATGCAGGGTGGATGGATGGGTGGATGGATGGGTGGATGCATGAATGAATGATGGATGCAGGATGGATGCAGGATGGGTGGATGGATGGGTGGATGCATGAATGAATGATGGATGCAGGATGGATGCAGGATGGATGGGTGGGTGGATGGATGGGTGGATGCATGAATGGATGCAGGATGGATGATGGGTGGGTGGATGGATGGGTGGATGGATGGGTGGATGGATGGGTGAATGATGTATGGATGCAGGATGGGTGGGTGGGTGGATGGATGGGTGGATGCATGAATGATGTATGGATGGATGCAAGGTGGTTCGGGCTCGCTCGCTGCGGTGCAATATGCAAATTAGTTTACGCCTCACCACTTTCAAATGTCACCAGCCGCCCCTGGCAGCCAAAGGTGCTTGTTCTGAAGGAGGAGCCAAGAAAAGGGGATTTAATCTGGATAAAATTACTGTGTGCCATCACATGACTTCTCTTTACTTGCTGCACTTGATGCTGGCAAATAACTACGAGTTGGAGGCTGGGGTGAGTACTACGCTCTCCATTTTGCCCTGTGGTCTGTTTGGTGTGGTGTAGTTTTTCTGGCGCTATTTCCTTCCCTAATTGATGCTGACAGCACCTGTTAGTTAATTTAAATGATAAAAAGTAGAAACGACAACAGTTCCATAATCACATATTTTACTGCTAAATTCATAAAATTTGGACTTCTTAGGAGTAGAAAAGTTAGAAATTAATATGAGTGCACAAACTGCCTCTGAGTTAGACTACACTGCTTCTTCTCCAAAGCAATTCATTTTGGACAACTTTTAACCTTTAGGCTCAAAACAAATAATGCTGAAAATTTAAATGTTCACAGTCCCTCAAACATCTGTTACCCTACAAGTTTTCAAATATGGCAGATTTTATCAGTGCGTCATTAGTCATCTGCAAGTTCTTTAGGAACAATTCGTTTTTAGAATTGTGCTCCTCAGTAGCAGGTCCCTGGCCTCAACCGTTTCAGAAATGTAGCTAGTAATTCCAAACTTGTACCTCACTCGTACTGGAACATGTTGATGTTACAGCTCCAGACATATAATGGTTTTACATTGTGATTAGACTAAGACAATTTATTCAAGTTCCTATCTAGAACTTGTTGAGGCTTATAACAGGGTAGGAACCATCAGTCCCTTGGGTGTCCCAGTTGACTGGAAACCAGGAGCAACCCTTCACCACTCCTACTAAGATTGAGACCGGATAGGTCATTAACTAGTTAGTATCACCTAACTTCATCCCATGGAACACCAATACCCAGAGGATACTGTGCAAGCAGGCCTTTGATAAACGGTAAAGAGTGAAACTGGAGCGGGCCCCATGTTCTGCTTTTTTAATGTGGTTTATTCATGGGATTGCTGGACATTTATAGAGTTTCTAATGAAATGAGTTGCCTAACTATTTACCCAGAGCCACTATAGCAAGACAGATACTTTGTATCAGTCTGTCTGTCAACTCTGCTCCACAGTTTGCAAGCTGTAAACACATTGTCTAAGAGATGTAGATGAGCCCAAATGTTTCCCTGAAGGTTTCAGAGAACACATAAATGGACATTGACAGAATAAAACTGACCTAATCATCAACATTAAATGTAAGCCTGGCACTAACAAAACGTTTTGGGTTGCAGCTAGGCCCCAGAAAATATTTTTGGATGTATCAGTTTTAAATGATCTATTAAACCTACCTGCAAATAAAGTTGTATACTTGATATTAGCTACAGCACTAATTTGACAGAGTGTTTTTATTGTTTCTATGCCATATGAAATCTCAGTTTCTAACTCCTAGCCTCACCTAGGGTAAGCCTTGACTGAGCGTCTTCTCTAAACCTGGAAAGTCAAGCTGCAGAGTTGAGCCGCTGGATGGAATAACCACATCCTGAGACAACAACTGTAAACAGGTACTTACCACATATACTTCCCAGTAAGAATAAATTGCAACAGAACCCCAAAGAATGCCTTACACCCTCTGGTGTACTTTATTTGGACCCCTTCCAGTATTGCCTACACTACAGCTCTACCCTTTTCCTTGTTCTCGCATCTATGTTTTTCTGGTTTATTTATTCCTACTCAGGCTTTATCCTTTACCATATGAATTCTCATTTGAAGTAGTCCCTTACCTGAAGCAGATCCCGTCCAGTGGTGTTGAGTTTCGGAACAACATTACCAAGAGAGTTTGTAGCAGGGTACATGGGGTATGGCTGAAAAGGGAGGGAGAAAAGAAATGTTGAATTCACAATAGTGGGCATTCTTAAGAAGGTCATAAAACGTAGGCATTTATTGTATAATTACATCTCTCAGGCTATAACTGGTCAATAGTAACTGCATGATGCAATCAGTAGTTTGCTTAACGTTCGCTATTACAGAATTTGGACGCAATTGCAAAACGTCATGTTAATAATGATGCAGTTTACCTGCCATTGTTCTAGAGCAGTGGCTCTTGACCCATTATCGTCTGTGTACTCCCCTTAATCATTACTGGAAACCCAGGACCCCCACTAAGGGCCTCATGTAGGTAAATAATATTTACCGATTCGTAAATACCGAATTTTACCGATTACCTGTATTTACTGAATCGGTAATTACCGATTCGGTATTTGCCATTCATTCCTATGGGCCTGGAGGCCCATAGGAATGAATGTCAATTACCAATTCGGTAAATACTGATTCGGTAAAATTGGGAAAAAGTCAAGGGTGGCAGGGTGTCACTTTGTCACCATGTTGCCCCCCTGATTAGTGCTAGTGTGCACATGTGGCACACATACATGCCCAAAGGGCTTGTATGTCTGTCACATGGCACATGTGTAAATGCACATATTTGCATTTAAATAGGAATTTGTTATTTACCACCAACTAATAGTTGGTGGTAAATAACGAATCCTTTAAGCCCAGAAGCACTGTTTGAAGTGCTTCCTACATTTCATTTACCGAATCGGTAAATGATGATTCGGTAACTACCTAATCGGAAAATACTGATTTGTTATTTATCGAATCGGTAAATATGCCCCTACATAGGAAAAGTCTATTACCGGTCAGTAATGTATTTAATTCATAAACAAATATACAAATCAACATTTTTACTTTAACAGGAAGGTTAAGGTTTTTCTAAATTGAACGAAGCAACCCAACTGTATTCTGTTGATGCATTTGCACAGCTCCCATTTTTTTTTTTTTTTTTTTTTTTAAATATATTTTTATTGCAGGAATCAGTAAAACAATACAGTAGCGACCAGTATCATACTATAAACAACTTATACAAGGTATAGCCCACCGACCCCCTTCCATAACGTTGCTATACAGCCAATCAGCCCATATCCCTGGGGTTGGGCGGCAAATGCAGCTGGGGTCAGTAGGATGCTGGAGCTGGTCCGGATAACACACTGTCCGTCATCTGCTTTTCTAAACAAACCCAAAATCTCAAAAGAAACCCCCCCCTCAAAATTCCCAATTACTGTGAACCCCCCCCCTCCCCCCCCCCCCACCATCAGCGCCAGGGAGCTCATCAACATAGAATCCACTGCTTGACCCACGGGGAAGGTAATAGTGCTGTCAATGCTAATGTTTAACGGGACTCGGGTCGAGTTGCTTCTTCACTTTCGGAGTCGCTGGGGGTACCATAATCTCTGAGGGCCTGCACCAGCGTTTCCCATTCTAACGCGGCCTCCTGCGCCTTCTCATTGCCCTGCCTCCAAGCCAACTGATATCGCAGCGCGCTCTCACCCGCCGCCCATTTCAAAAGCTCACTGTGCCATCTGCTGCCTGTAGGACCAGCTCGTGCCTTCCAGTTCCTGGTCACCTCTCGCTTAGCAAGTAGGAGCCCCAGGTCGATAAATTTACTGGTGATTTTATTCCGGGGGGTATGGGGGAACCAGTGCAAGAGCCCTACCGCCACATCGAATGATAAGTGCCTCCCCGTCACCTCTTCCAAAGTCGTCGCCACCTCCTGCCAGTAGGACGTCAGTCCTGGACAGGCCCATAGCATGTGTAGGAGGTCCGCCTCCTGAGCCGGGCACCTAGGGCATTCCGCCGAAGCCGTGGCAAAATAACGCCTGATCTTTACCGGGGTCAGGTACGCTCTATGGAGAACATAATAGTGGACCAGTTGGAAACGGGCGCTACGTGTACCCTTCCAGGCACGCCTCACCAGCTGGGACCAGGTCGTCTCCGGGATCTCCCTACCAATGTCCTCTTCCCAGCGGGACTTCAGTGTGGCGAGAGGAACCAACCCCTCGGCAATCAACCTGCCGTAGAGGCAAGTGACCGCCTTCACCGTGCCCGCCGACATCATTACGTACTGGCACACCTGAGACAATTGAGGTTCCTCTAGCCCGTTTTGCCAGTGCGCCTGGATCGCTCGCACAATGGCCGAGTGCAGCAGAAAGTCGCCCCGGGGGATCCCAAAGCGGTCAATGAGATCCTGAAAGGACAGGAGCGCTCCGTCCTCGTACAGGTCCCCGACGAGCTGTAAACCGGAATCCTCCCAGTCCGCCAGTCGTGACCAATCTCCTCCGTGGGGGAGGGCCGTCAGCATCCCCAATGGTATTTCAGGCGCATATGGCGTCCGTAGGCGACCTCTGTTATGAGCCCGATTCCAACAGAGTCGGATAGTCCGCTCCTCCATCGACAGGTCCCGTAGGACTAAGCGCTGTCGCAGCGCGATAAAGGAGAGGACGTGCCTGGCCATACCCGTCCCTCTACCGTCCTCCGGGCCTCTGAACTCCCTGGCTATCTCCTGGGTGTAGGTCTGGAGCTGCGCCACTAGGTAATACTTCTCGAAGTCCGGCACAGCGAGCCCCCCCTCGTCCCTCGGCCTCATCAGGGTATTGAGGGCCACCCGCCGCCGGCCCGTTCCCCAAAGGAACCCGACCACCATAGAACGCAAGCGACGAAACGTGGCCGGTGGGACCCAGATCGGCAAAGTCCGAAAGTAATACAATAGTCGGGGGAGCGCCACCATTTTGAGCAGGGCGATGCGTCCCGCCACGGAGAGCGGCAGCGTGGCCCAAAAGTCCATGCTACCTCGGAGTGCTCGCATGCAACGGGCAATGTTTCCATCTAGGAGGTCGGGTTGGTCGTGGTACACAAATACCCCAAGGTATTTAAAGCAGTCGGGCTCCCATCTGATCTCCTTACTTAGCGCAGGAGTGGGGGTACCCCTACGCATCGGGAAGAGGCAGGTCTTAGACCAATTCACTTGGAGGCCTGAGACCGCTCCGAACTCCGTTAGCGCTAATTCCGCTCCCCGCAACGCGTCGACCGGATCCTCCAGGAAGAGCAACAGGTCGTCCGCATAGAGCGAGACGTAATGCGGGCCCGCCGCTGTCCATAAGCCCGTATAGTGGGCTCCCGAGCGAAGATGCATCGCTAGTGGCTCTACCGCTAGTGCAAAAAGAAGCGGGGATAAGGAGCACCCCTGCCGCGTGCCACGCTCCACCGGATATCGCGATGAAATCAAAGGGCCCGATCTAACCCTGGCCGAAGCGGAAGCGTAGAGGACTGCTGTCCATTTGACAAATCCCTCCCCGAGGCCGAATTTCCGTAATACCGTGCATAGGTAGTCCCACTCCAGGCTATCAAAAGCCTTCTCCAGGTCCACCGACAAGACTACCGGGGACGGGGCATCCACGAATGGTTCCCCAAGCAAGCGGAACAACCTTCGGATGTTCATAGTCGTATTCCGCCGCGGGATGAAACCGGCTTGGTCTTCATGCACTAGGGAACTCATATGTCCCAGCAGCCTCGAGGCCAAGATGCTGCTCAATATTTTGTAGTCCACCGTCAGCATTGAAAGGGGACGGTAGGACCCCGGGTCAGACGAGTCTCGGCCTGGTTTGAGGAGAGGAACCACCAACGCCTCACACATCGAGCCAGGGAGACGACCCAACCTCTTCGCCTCCCTGTAGACCACCAGTAATCGAGGGGCCAAGAGGTCAGCGTAAGCTGCATAGAACTCCACCGGAAGGCCATCTAGGCCCGGGGTCTTGTTCCTCGCCATCCGTTTGATGGCCCCGCGGATCTCCCCCAAGTCGATGTCAGAACCCAGGGTTTCCGCCACTTCCTGTCCTACTGTGCGGAGTTCCAGTGGGCTAAGATAGTTATCAAGCCGGTCTGGGTCACGTGCGGAGCGACTGCGGTATAAACTTTCGTAGTAATGCCGGAAGCAACTAAGAATCTCCGGTTGGGTGCACACCTCGGTCCCATCCGCCCCACGCATTTTTGTCGTCGTTTGGGACTGGCGCGTAGGGTTGGCCAACCACGCCAGTAACGCGCTCGACCTGTCGCCCTCCGCAATAGACCGGACCGTATAGGCCTTATAATCGAAACAGCGGAGCCGTTCGACCTCCACCGCTACCTTCTCCCTCGCCTCTACCGTTTGTGTTTGCAATTCTGGGTGTCCGGGGCGGCTAATTTCGAGCTCGCGGAGTGCCCGGTCCGCTGTGTCTAAGTCAGCCAGGATAACACGCCGCATGCCCACCTTCTTAGAGATACAGTAGCCCCTCACCACCACCTTGAAAGCGTCCCATTCGAACGCCCTAGTACTCGCGGAGCCGCCGTTGGACGCAAAATAATCCGTGATTCTCTCCCCTAGGTCCGCCTTGAAGACACTGTCCTCGAGGATCTCGGGGCGCATCTTCCAGGTGGGTACTGCCGGCGTCCCAGGGAACCAGCGAACGTCCAGTAGGAGGGGGTTATGGTCCGAGATGGTCCGCGATAAGTACTCCGATCGGACCGCTGCCGAAACTAATTCGGACGAACCAAGAAAGCCATCTAGTCTGACATGCAGCTCATGAAGGCTCGAAAAGTATGAATAATCTCTAGACGCGGGGTGATGCGCCCTCCAAATGTCCGTCAAACCCCAGCGGGTCTGCCAGTCTTGACGACCCTTAGCCGTCCGCCGGACCGGGGAATCGGGGAGCGGGGGATGCGAGCGGTCTATGTCTACATCCACTACGGAGTTAAAGTCTCCCCCCAGCAGGAGGGGCCCGGCGAAAAAGTGGGCCAGCGAGCCCGATAACCTGGAAAGGAAGGCAGTCTGGTCCACATTAGGAGCATACACACAGCAAACGCTCAGGTCCCTCCCCCCTAGCGTGCCTGAGATGGCCACGAAACGCCCCTCTGGGTCCAACACTGTCCTCGTGACCTGGAAGGGGACTCCTGCCCTAATCCATATTAGCGCCCCCCTGGCATAAGCAGAGTATGCCGTGGAAAAGACCTGCCCTCGCCACCTACGCTGAAGCGCCGCCCCTTCCGCCTTGTTCAGATGCGTTTCCTGCAGCAGCGCCATTTGCACTCCCCTACGCACTAAATAAGCATGGACCTTGTGACGCCTGGACATAGTGTGAAGCCCCCTCACGTTCCAAGTAATACATTTCAAGTTAGCAACATCAGCCATTGTCCCAGAGTGTTCTTGCACAGTCTCCCCGTTCGGGTCCCCACAAAGAAAAAGCATCAATCCTCCCAGCGCTGACGGCGGCCATTTTCCCCAACCAGAACCAAACCACCCAAAAACCAACAAACCCCCCCCCAACCACCCCAGAACAGGACCCAAACTGCACCATCTAGATCCCATCCAAACCTCTACGGAGATCAACCCCAAAATCCCCACTAGTCCTACGGTCGCCACCGTAGGAAGGCCTTATGGGCCAGGTGCGGGCTGAGCGGAGGCAGTGGGCCCTCGTCGCCCAGGCCACCAGGACTATAGTAAGCCCCCTCCGGTGTCAAACCCTTCCGGGGCAAGAGCAGAAGCCCCCCAACCCTCCCTCCTTCGTTGTCAGCAATAAAGAACGGCAACCGCCTCCCCCCTGCCGGGCCCCCACCCAAAACAAGGCAGCATATCCCGTTACCCTTGTCCGTCCAAAAGGTCCTCCACCGATTTCGGTGTGATCACCGGTGTATGGGTACTGTCTGCCACTGAATCTTCCGAGTCCGACGGTGCCCCCTGAGCACCCGGGTTTTCTTCCTCCTCCTCGATGATTTCGCCTCTTGCTCCCGACAGTTCCGACAGAACTTCCAACACTCCCCTCCGCTCCGATGATGTCTCCGCAGTCGAGGGCCCTCCCGTGCGGCCGCGGCGGTTCCTGACCCTCTTAGATCGCCTCCTTTGTTCCGGCTCCTCCGCCTGATGGGTCGAGGCGCTATAACCATCTTTCCCTGTCCGGTACAGTTCGAGCCAGTCACAGACCTCCTCTGGGGTGTCGAAGAACTGGGTTTTGTCGTCGACAATGACGCGGAGCCTTGCGGGAAATAGGAGTGAATATTGGATGCCCTCACTCCTGAGTTCACGCTTAACCGCCAGGAAGGAGAACCGCTTGCGCTGCGTCTCGTAGGTGTAGTCAGGGAAGATATTCACCTGACTGTTTGCAACCTGGAACGGGCCATTGTGCCTGGCGGCATTTAGGATCAGATCTCTGTCCCGGAAATGTAGCAATCGTGCCACCACTGGCCTTGGGGCTCGTCCCTGCTGTGGGGGCCGTGCTGGGACTCTGTGGGCCCGTTCTAGAGTGTAAAATGAGGACAGGCCCTCTGGGACCACCGTGTCTCAGAGCCAGGTCTCCAAGTATCGCACCATATCGCCATCCTCGATTTTTTCCGGCAGGCCCACCACCCGAATGTTATTCCTCCTGTTGCGGCCTTCCGCATCCTCCGCCCTCCGTTCGAGGGTCTCAATTCGGGACATGGCATCCTTTATCGTCGCAGCCAGGGTTCTCTGCGCCGGTTCTAAAGTCTTCACCGTGCCCTCCACCTCCTTGACCCGGTCCGAGAGTTTACCATGGTCTGCCCTAAGGAGGCCCAGGCCCGTCGCCACCTGGGCAATGTCCTGTTGGAGGGCCGACCGAGTTGCCTCTATCGCTTCCAGTACACGGTCGAATTGTTGCTGGAGTGGTGCGCCACCAGGTCTTTTAGGGTCTCCATGCTCTTCCTTGTCCTGGGCTTCAGAGTCTGAGGCGGTCTGGCTGGATCCCTTGGCTCCTTTAGGTTTCCCCATGCTGCCAGGGGCTCTCCGTGAGGGTCCCGGAGTAGGCGTCTCCGTGTACAGGTGTCCAGCACAACCTTCCCGGGAGTTCGTTCTCAAGTCGGGTATGGGCGATCTCCTTCTCCAGAGCCTGTGAAGACTCCGCCGCTTCGGCTCACGCCACCGCCACGGCGTCCGAGGGCACCGATAAGGGGGCGGAGACAACCGTCGCCGAGTCGGGCAGGCCCGTTCACCCACTATAGCTCCGGGGCGAGGGCCACCAACTCCCTCGGTTGATCTGTGGCGCCAGAGCGTCGCGCCACCCATGTAGTTGGCTGGCCAGGAAATCGTATCTAGTCGCGGAGTCGCGGTGCAGACCACCGCCTGGAACAGAGGGCACCCGCGCCCGGTGCCCTCTAGTGCGTGGGCACCCGCCCGGTCGTCTAATCGAGTATGAACCCGTTGTAGAAGGTCCGAGCCTGCCAATGTCCAATGTCTAAAACAACTGAGGATGGTGAAGCCGGGTGCCAGTCGACACCCGCGAGACCTCTTCAACTCCGTAGTTTCGATCAAGGGGACAAAGGGGTCCGGGCGCCATGTTGGGTCGCACTCCGCAACTCCGCAAACTTCGGCATTTCTTCGAAGCCACCCCCGTCCAAACTCCACCAAGGCCCCCGGCAGGGTGTCGTCGCCTCGCACAACCGAATGCGGGGTCTGGGGCGCCCCTCAGCCTCCGATGTTCAGGATAATTTCGGGCTTAGTCCCGGAGCCGAGCTCTCAGGCGACCATCGCCATCGGCGCCCAAGCCACGGCCCCATTTGCACAGCTCCCATGAATGCCAACATAACTTTTAGCCTCCAATTTCAAGCTCCTTCACATTTACGGGAACGTTTTAAAAAGGTCAGATTTACATTTCGCTTCTTTATTCATTTGAGCTTTATTAATCTGTTAATAATATTTAATTTTATGAGCAGTCACAGACCCCCTGAGTAAGCGTCGCAGACACCCCAGGGGTGCGGGACCACAAGTTTAGATTGCAGTTCTAAAGAAAATTGACGGAACTGATGTAGAGCAATAGCGACCTAAACAACGAGTTTTCTGATTCCTGTGAATATTTATGCTTACACAGCCATAGATCACCACATACAATACTTTATAGCTCCAGTGAATTTTGCTGTATTCAGTTATTGATCATATTTAATGCCTGAAGGCAGAAGAAGGTGCTGATCACAGACATCTGTGCTAAATGACAAAGCTAAACAGGTTGTACATGAGCAGGTAGGGCTGTGAACTTTGCTGCTTAAGAAAATAACTAAAAAGGACGGATGGGAAATAAAGGAACCTGGCTCTCTATATAGAGGACCAAAATAAGGTACATTGTGTAGAGTCCAGGCAACCCTTTTTGGTTTACAGAGACAAAATGATAACACTAAGGGCCATATGTAGGTAAACCATGAATACCGATTCCTTAATACCGAATATTATTGATTCGGTATTAAGGAATCGGAAAAGCGATGTACGTAAAAATTCGTTAAAATTTACCGATTCGCTAAAAATCGGTAAAAAATACTGATTCGGAACGAATCGGTAAAAAAAAAAACGAAACAGCAATACCGATTCTGAATTACCAAATCCATTACCGAATCAGAAAATACTGATTCAGTAATTCAAAAAATCGTAATTTGATGAATCAGCCAATCCTGTGTCATCCAATTACCTCCCAAACAGGAAGCTGCCACACCCAGGCAGCTGCACTGAACCTAGAGCTGACTGTGAGGCAGGCAGGTGACCTGAGGAGCCAGGAGCTACATATCCTCACAGCTAAAGAAAAAACCCCAAAATTTTTTGAAATGGCAAGCCAGGAGGGAGAGAAGGAGGCAACTGAAATGAAAAGGAAGATGACGTTCAGTGAGAAGGAGATGGAGGTGCTGATACAGGATGTGAGTCAGGACCACTACAAGCTGTTTGGGAAGCAGTCCCTCCATGTGCCTGAGTCTCAGAAGAGACAGATCTGGAGTGGGATACAGAACAAGATCAATGCAATTGGTGTCAGCCAGAGGGCCATTGAGGACATCAAGAAGAGGTGGTACGACCTCAGGAAGACAGCGAAAGCAAGGATGGCTGAGAAGCAGAGGCAGACTGGCAAAAATGGCGGAGGGAAGAACAAAGCACCTGCACCAACACCACTGGGACTGATGGTAGAGTCCACCCTCCAGCCGGAGAGTGTGAGTGGCGTGGGAGATGCAGACAGCTCTGCCAGAGCAGCAAGGTAAGATGCATGCCCAGCATGCTGTGCTACCCCAACCCCAACCCCAATCCTCATAGTGGCATAGGGGCTCCCACTCCACTTCATGTCTTACTCATTACCTGCTATGCATTGTGGGAGATGTAGTCCCAGGGAAAACAATAGCATGTGAAAGTAATTGTCAAGCTCAGGACAGTCACTGTGATCATTAGGCATGATGTTTAATGCAATGCAAATTCAGCCAGATAAGTGAGTACATCTACATTCTGTCATTACAGGCGAGACATCTCGCAGTGCTGCAGAGGGGAGCAGAACAAGGACAGCCAGGCCAGAGGGGAGGCAACATGATGAAGGGAGATTGCCTGCAGGGCACACAAGCTCCGCACAACCACCACCACCACCAACTACTCCATCACCGACATCACCACAGCGCCAGGAAACGCCGCCATCTCCTCATGTGCAATCACCACTGCAACAATCACCACCACCACCACAGTCAGGCAGGAGGCATGCCGTGGCCACCCTCCAGCAGATGGAGGAGTCGGAGGAGGAGGGCACAGGGGGCCAACAGTCTCCAGTCCATGAGGAGGGCAACATAGTGAGGGCTGGTACTCCATCTGAGGGCGCCCAGACTTCATCAAGACACCGCAGGGCAAGGCCAGCCAGTCCTCAAGGCTCCGAACAGGAAGAAAGTGTCTTCGCTGGACTGGAAGGCAACATGCTCAAGGTCCAGCGCCTGCAATGGAGGGAGATGCGTACATTGAACAGAGAGGTGGCCCACATGAACAAACACATGTGCAGGATTGAAAAGGGCATTAGTTTAATGGGGGACAACATGTGTGAGGGAATGATGGGAATTGCAACCTCTGTAGACAACCTATGCAGTCAGTTGGAGCAGGACCGTCATTGTAGGCGCAGGGAGAGACAGAGACTCCAGGCCTATACCAAGGCAGTGAACCGCCTGGCCACTGCTACCTCCCTCATGTGTTGCAGGTCTATCGCCATGCAGGAGGAGATGGCGCATTGTAGAAGGGACGTGGCCAGGGGCATGGTCTCGATGACCTCTGCATTAGAACTGCTTCAGAACGTGAAGGCGGCCACAATGGAAGGGGGGGGGGGCACAGTGAGGAGGCTACAAGCCGTGGTAGCATTACGCCATCTCCCACCGAGGGCAGGAGGCGCAGCGAACGCCACAGCGATGCCCAGGAACAATCTGACACTACAGACAGTGTGGGCAGGGAACGTGCACATGCAGCGCGTGGGCGCAGAAAATAGGGCCAACTGCTATTTGGCAATCATTAGAGGGTTGATGTAACCCATGTCTTTATGGACACTGCTTCCAATCCTGGTGGTGTGCTGATTAAACACCATTGCACTAAAACTGTTACTGGCTCTGTGTCGTTACTCACTCAGAAATAGTTTGACGTTATCTCTGCCCGTCTGTGTCTCCCATCCTGTTCTACTGCAACACCAGCTGCGCAGGGCTCTGGCTGGGGATCGTCCTCGCCCTCAGAGTCAGTTAGTTCACTGCCGTTCCTTTTTTGGTGGCTAGATTATGGAGCATTGCACATGTTGCAATTATTTTGCAGCATTTGATGGGGCAGTACTGACGTGCGCCTCCACTTTTGGGGAGGCAACGGAATCTGCTTTTAAACAGTCCAAAGGTGCGCTCCACCACGTTGCATGTGCTCCTTTGTGCCACATTGGATCTCCTCTCCCTTGGTGGGGTTGGGTTGAGGTATAGTGTGAGTAGGTAGGGCCGGAGGGCATATGCGCTGTCACCTACATGCAAATGAAAGTGCCATTAATTTGTGTCACCAATAGGTTGAGCCAAGGAATACATCAGGGTGTGTGACATTGATTTACCTAGTAGGTATCCTTCGCTAAATTCACCAGTAGCCAGACGTGTATGGATACCACTGTTCCTGAATATGTACGAGTCGTGGGTACTCCCTGGGAATTTTGCCACAATGTCAGTTATGATGAATTTTGCATCACAGATCACCTGCACATTTATGGAGTGAGTGGATTTGCGGTTGCGATAAATGTATTCTGTTGCTGCAGTTGGCCAGATTGGTATGTAGGTCCCGTCGACGCAGCCAGCATTTGGTAGAAATCCAGCTTGGTCTTCTGCAGCTCCGCCTGTGTACTGGGGAAGGTTATTTAATGATGCATTCGGTCCATCATGGCGTCCAGGAAGGTATTGAAAAATCTGCATAGGCAGCTCTGTGACACACCACCTACTGCGGCTATCACACCCTGGTAGCTTCCTGATGCCAGGAGGTGCAGGCAACAGAGCACCTGTACATGGGTGGGTATTGCGTGCGCCCTTGGTGTCTGATGCCCAAGATATGGTTTCAGGTCTCGTATGAGGTCAAGGATGGTGTGTGGGTGCAGCCTGTACCTCTAATGGATTTCTGGGTCAGTCAATTGGAACAATGTGACGCGCAGTCTGTACATCCACTCTTCCCGTCTCCAAATCCTCACTCCTGCTGCTCCTAAACGTAGCCGCCTTGCTATGAGGTAGAGGCCCGCCATTGTGTTCACACTGTTGCATTTTGGGGCTCTTTTTAAGCACTGCACCGGATTACCACCTGCTCTGGATCAGTGGTAAATAACGAATCGTTAATACCCAATTTGGTCAAATTCGGTATTACCGATTTCTGCTACATCGCATTTTGGGATTTTTACCGATTGGTTATTTACTGATTCGGTATTGTTTGTTTCGGTGTACACCGATCGGTGAATAAGGAATCGGTAAATAATTACCGATTCATTATTACTGATGGCATTCGGTAATACGTACATCGGACAGGGCCAAATACCGGTCGGTAAAGCCAAAATTTACTGATTTTCGGCTGTACCGACCAGTATTTGGCCACTTACATATGGCCCTAAATGCTCTCTTTTCTGGTAGTATAGGCAAGCAGTTTAGGCTTATCAGAGGGTAGTGCAAAGCATTTGTTGTACTCACGAAGACAATGAATGAGACACACACTCAAGAATAAATCTGCGACCAATTAAAAAAAAAGAAGTCGTATTTTTATGTAAATTCTGATACCAAGAACTTCGTTTTCAAGTAAGTACTTTTTTAAATATTGATTTTTGCAGGTAAGTAAACTGTTCACTTAATTGCCTCTTACACAGCAATGCTTTCTTATGGGAAAATGGCATATGTTGCATACAGTTATTTATGGTCGGTTTTTGGGGTCTCTTTCTGGACTTCGGGTCGTAGGGGGCCAAGGTCCAAAGTACCACCAGAACTTATTCATTACCTGCCTTGGGCGTCTAGGTGAAGAGGTGCTGGTCGAGTTAGTAGCTTTGCACGCTATGCCGGTGGAAAGAAGGGGGGCACCTAAAAACAGGCTGAATCGGGTGACTAGGGGACAAGTGTGGGAGCTCACAAAGGGGAGCTCGGGTCACGTGTGCCTTGGGTATTCTGTGCCTGCGGAATACAGGGGAGTAGCTCCTGTACTCCGAGGGAGATTGCTGGCAATTTGCGAAGGGCTAACAGTTTAAAGGGGTTCTTGGCAGATGCTCAGCTGCAGGACGAGCCACTTAGACACTATTGTCGAAACTGGTGCCAGCAGACAGGGTTTGGCGTCAAAGGTCCACTGCAGTCTTCATTTCTCGTAGCTCTTCTTTGTACTTTTCTTCTGGAACCATCAAAATCTGGCATCAGAGGTGATCCTAAATACTCAATGTGAGGCTTTTAGGGGAGTGACAGGAAGTAGCAAATGAGCTACTTACCTTTACTACACCCTCTATATGACCACTTTCTGTGGGAAATGGGCATAACCCTGACCCAGTAAGCCTAATTCCACCAAAAATCAATAAGGTGGAATTCTCATTTTCGTGTCATCAGGCAGGTCACCTTAGGGGTGGTACAAGCCTGATAAGAAACATACCTCCTAAGTAGCTAATTACCTAATTTCCCTGCCCTCTGGCTGCATGTATCAATAAATCCATCTCTGGAATAAGTGTGGGCTTATTAATATGAGATGTTTGATACCCAACATCTTTAGTTTCAATGAGGCCATCATGTAGCTGGGGAACTCGTAATCACCAGAGCCCAGTACATTTACTCAAGATAACTTCCCTGTTCACTGGCAATGTCCAAGAATCGACATGACCATCTTAGAGGCATATCTGCTCATGCAGATATGCACTCACATGTGATATAATCAGGCTTTCCTGTTTTCAGTTTACATTTTTGGTAAGTGGTGGGCTTTTTTCAATGTTGTTCAGTAATTTCAAAGCCTTAAAAAATAGGGGTTATCAGTAGTTAGACATTTCGCACCACTAAAAACAGAAAAAAAGGAAATGCTACTTACCACTATGCATCTGTTCTTGGCATGTAGAGCTGCAGATTTGTATACTTTTGCATAGATCGCCATCTGGTGTTGGGCTCAAACGTTTGCTCGTTTTTTGTCTTGGAAGAAGTCTTTGTAGTCACGAGGTAGGTGACTCCTCCTTAGGACGACAGTGCGCATGGGCCTCAACTCCATCCTTAGATTGTTTCTGACACGCAGGGTTACGATGGAGTAGTAAGAAGTAGAAAGAGACGTCCATGTGTAATGTATCTAAGTAAGATAGTACTGGAACAGATAGCGGTATCCGGGGAGGCGGGTGGGCGTATACGAATCTGCAGCTCTACATGCCAAGGACAGATACATACTGGTAAGTTTCCATTCGAGGCATATAAGATGCAGATTGTATACTTTTGCATAGACCATACAGCAGTTACATCCTTAGCGGTGGCTACCTGTATCTGTTGCAGTGGTTTGAAAAAGTTTTCTTAATACAGCCTGGCCCACACTAGCTTGTTGTTTTGCCTGCACATCTACACAATAGTTTTTTGTGAAGATGTGTGTTGTAGCCCAAGTTGCTGCTTTGCAGATGTCATCTAGGGGAATGTTCCCTAAGAATGCCATTAAAGCCCCTAGTTTGCATGTGGAATGAGCTCCAGGGGGAATGGTTAGTGTGCGTTTGGCTTTGATATAGCATATTTGGATGCATTTAACAATCCACCTTGCAATTTCTGTCTTTGAGATGGGATTGCTTTTATGAGATGGGGAGAAAGTTACAAAGAGTTGTTTGGTCTTTCTAAAGGATTTTGTCCATTCAATGTAGTACAGTATTGCTCTTTTAACGGGAGTTTAACAGAATGGTGGAGATGGAAGGCACATACGACTTTGGGTAAAAAATGTGGGTTAGTCCTAAGAACCACTTTTTTTTTTTTTTTTGTAAATCTTTTTATTGTTATAAAAAACGAAAAACAATAAGAGCGTATCAAGTGCAATGCAGTCCAAAACATACAAGGAATCAAACAATTGAAAGGTCGCAATATCGGCAGCCGTTGAAGCAGGACACTGAGACTCTAACACACATTTGACGAATCAAGATTATAAAACTAGCTGAGTTAGCCTATATCAATGCGTGCTGCCCACAGGCCCCTCCAGCCACAAAATCAGGATATCAATGATCATTGCGCCCCTCGATACTAAAATCGTAAACAGGATAAAGTACAGACACTTGTAAGCAAAAATGGACAAATCAAAATAATAGATCTCGCATTGGCACCTTAATACTGAAAACAAAGTCAGGATATCCAGTAAGTAAAGAAAGAAAATAAAATAAAAAAACGCAACACGCGCAACACCCCACCCTGCACCCCTACATGTAGTTTACGCCTGACCCCAACTAGCAGTGTGCCTGTCGCCCCATCTAATCTACAAATACTAAAAGAAGTAAGTGGAGGAGGGCCATTCGTACAGGCTCCCGGCCTCTCCCCCCGCTAGTTCTAAGCCTCCCCCTATTACGGATATATTATCATTTCACTATCAAGCGAAAATCAGGGGATACATTACTCGCCTACACTGCCTCCCGGTACCAACATCATAGAGTGAATCCCACACTGCCACCATTTGAATAAAAGTCTTGAAACGATAGGCCGTTCTCAGCCTTGACCCGCTCGATCAGGTACACAAATGTTCTTCAACCGAACAGCCGCCATCTTGAAAAATTCGAAAGAACAGTAGCTAGCCGGAAATAGCTGGGCTTTCTCAGGTTCATTGTCACTGGGTCCCATCTGTGTCGATAAGAACTACGGATGTTGTTTAAAGTCCAGGTACACTGAGTTCGGAAAGGGAGAAAGGGCCACCATGTCGAGCCATGAGTCATCAGATACATTGCCTGGTGCGATTTACCCTCAGTCGATAATAATATTGTGATCACTGACATGACCGGGACCTCCAATACACAGGCATTAGCTAATTTGCAATCCAGGGTCTCTCGCATCACTCGTTTTATGGGGTTGCTGGCCGCCATCAGTCCGGGTGGTGTGGATGTTGTTACTTCCGCAGCGTCATTGAATTAAACAAAAGCTATGTCACTATTTCCCAGTCTAAAAGCTACGGCGTCCAATTTGTGCTCCAAGGCTTGGGCCTTCCATTTCAGGGAGAGATGAAGACCTTCGATCGCCGCCATTATAGCCCCAAGCGAAGGTTCAACCCTGGTCAGCACTAGTTGGTCCCCCTCGATAGGGAAATTCTGGTCCGGATCTCGGAGATCCCTTAGATAGGATAACGAAGGATCGGGTCCGAATCACACGAAGGCCGATATTGAGCGCCATTTCGCGCGTTTCGTTCACGGTATATCTTTGGGCCCTCCGGGATAGACCCAGTAGAATCAGAAGCGAAGACACACGTTCCAACCCCTCTGCATGCAAGGATATTGCGGAGCTGTCTTCAGGATATGTCCGAAACCATCGGGTCGCAGTTTAGACGGTACCAAGCCGTTTATATTCCGGGCTCCGACAACCAATTATTCAGCTCGCATCTGCAGTGTCATTGAGGTGCCCCACTTCGGAGCTAATCCATACGGATATTTGATGTTGAAATCGGACAAAATTTACTTCCATTCCGGTGGGCCGGCTCCTCCCAAACTCTTATGGCAGA
The DNA here is from genome assembly GCF_964263255.1 of Lissotriton vulgaris. Taxonomy (NCBI): domain Eukaryota; kingdom Metazoa; phylum Chordata; class Amphibia; order Caudata; family Salamandridae; genus Lissotriton; species Lissotriton vulgaris. The sequence goes on along the minus strand of NC_141698.1, from coordinate 236,051,078 downwards.
TGTTGTTAAACTAGAAGCCGGCTGCATTCTTACTCGAGGCCCCGGCTTCAATGCTGATGTAGGCCGCAAACATCAAGGCAATGTTTCTCCGTTCTCGAAGCAGGTGGAACTTTCGGGGTCACTCGGTGTAGCGTTATTTCGTTTCGTCTACCCGGGAGAGTTGCATAGGCACAGGATAACTGGCAGGATCTTGAAGCAGGAGAGAAGGTCTGCGGAGGCGGGAGCCTAAGCGGCCATCTTGGTCGCCAGCTAGGCTCCTCCCCCCAAGAACCACTATGTTATGATGGATTTGTAAAAATGGTTCTTGTATGATTAATGCCTGGAGTTCACTCACTCTCCTGAGAGATGTGATAGCAACCAAAAAGACTACCTTCCAAATGAGAAACTGTAGTTCGCATTTGTGGAGAGGTTCAAAAGGGGACCCTTGAGTCTGGTAGGGACCACATTTAGGTTCCACACTGGAGACGGCGAGACTCTGAGTGGAATTATTCTCTTAAGTCCTTCCATAAAAGCTTTGATAGCGGGCACTCAAAAAAAAAAGACAAATGTCTGTTTTGTAGACAGGCAGCTATGGCAGCTAGATGTAGCCTAATAGATATATATGCTAGGTTACATTGTGTTATATTTTATATTGGTACCCTGACATAGGTTTAGAGAACATCGTACTCTTTCCCTACATCATCTCCCCTTCATTTCACATTAACGAGCCTTATAAGGACATAACTCCAAATAAGGACTGAATGCCTTATAGGAACTGAACGCCTTATAAGGACTGAGGACTGAGGCCTTTTAAGGACTAAACCTTTCACCTAGTTTCATGACGAGGGTGAACTCTGTCCGATCAGTATTGCGAAGACGTCATCCTAAGCACATATGAATAATTTATGAGAACAAACTCCAGGGGGCATACTTCACCTCTCCTATCAACTCACAAAGGCTTAATCCCCAACGTCATCCTCACACTGAACTATGGGTAACACATGTACATAGACTGTATAAATACAGCACCTCTTGCTATCAGTAAGCAGGAGGGAACCAAAACTTCAAGGCAGACACACTGACTAGAGACGGTGCAGCTCCGGCATGCCATTGCTCCATCTGACAGTGGTCTAACTATCCCTTGCGGGGTGTCCAGCTCAAGTGCAGGACTAAGTCCCACACTCTCACTATTCAGGTACGGGGGTTCAACTAAATCCTAGTGGGATTCTTGGCTCTTAGATTCTAGGCTTATTAGCTCTTTCGAACCTACACACATGCTAGGTACATTTAGGTAAAATGTACATCTAGTCAGGCATCTTAGGAGTACGCACTTTATTTTATAAATGCATTTTATATTCGTTTTTATGTTCATGACTTTTGAAAAATGGTAGAGCTGTACTAATCCTTTTTATTCACTGTACTGCTGATACTATATCTCGGCTATTGTGTTACAGTTGTAACAGCGCTCTTATTTTACATGAGAAGAACAACAGTACAATAAATTCTCACTGCAACATGCTCAACTGTTTCTTCTATGTGTCTCTCTGAGAGCAAAACGAGCAAGCACGAGTGACTGGGTGAAAAGTAGTATATTGTTTCCACGCGTCTGAGGCTATTCTGAAGTTGCCAAAAATGTATCTCTTTGATAACAGGAGATTCTAGTAGGCACTGTGAGCTAGCTAATGCAAACCATAGGCTAACATATGCGGTGGGGGTGTACGGAGTCAGTTTTCCACCAGACCCACAGTATATGTTATGCGTACACTGCGTAGGTCCTGCATGAACTACACTACAATTGTTGTAGATGCATGAGGTAGCAGATAATGTTCTGAATAGAAGCATCTACGGGATTGATTTTGTTGTTTGTGCTATAAATGGCAAATAGTTTCCATTTTGCTGCATAGCATGCTCTGGTGGTAGGGTGTCTAGCTTCTTTAATGATATTCATACAGTCTGGCTGAAAATTTAGGTAGCCAAACTCTAAGACCTCATGTGCCTGATCGCAAGGTTGAGTTGACTGAGATCTGGGTGTCTTATCTCGCCATTGTTCTGAGTGAGAAGCTTGGGTGAGAGATGTTGTTTTTGATGAGGAACTACTTTTTGATGAGGATAGTTCCAATAGGGTTGTGAACCATGGTTGTCGGGCCCATGTTGGAGCAATTAGGATGAGTTTCCGAACCACTAACGGAATGAGTGGGAGAGGCGGAAAAGCATAAGAAAATCTTCCTGACCAGTTCATCCATAGCGCATTGCCTTTGGACAATGGGTGTGGATACCTGGACGCAAAGGTTGGGCATTTTGCATTTTGGTGTGTGGCGAACAGATCTATTTCCAGGTGACCCCACATGAGAAAGAATGGAAGAAGAACTTGACAATGAAGTTTCCATTTGTGGATTTGCTGTGTTTGACGACTGAGCAGATCTGCTATCTGATTGTTTACACCTGGTAGGTGTTCTGCAAGGAGATATATATTTTGCGGAATGGCCCATCTCCATATGCACTGAGCTACGTGTGAAAGCTGCAGAAAATGTGTTCCCCCCTGTTTCTGTATGTAGTACATTGCTGTCATGTTGTCTGTACGGACCAGGACAGCTTTGCCTAGGAGGTGGAATTGAAAAGATTTTAACGCTAGGAAGATTGCTAACAATTCCAGGTAGTTTATGTGGAATTGTCTTTGATGGGGGTCCACATTCCCTGGATGGCATGGGTTTGAAGAGGAGCTCCCCAGCCAGTCAGCGATGCGTCTGCTGTTAGCACTGTCTGGGGAGGGATGTTCTGAACCCATGGTTCTGTAGAAAGAGCGGCTAAAAGAGCCTCTAGGGGAAGGAAACTGTAAGGCACCCATAGACTTAACAGTTTCGGTGTCCTTCTTCATCTTTTCTAGGGATGTGTCAACTGCAGGACCGTAAAGATGTTCCTGATAAAATAGCAGTTTGAACCTCCTGCTTGAATCCGGAAACCCGGAGCCAAGCGTGTCAACTCAACAAGACGCTAGTGTTAATTGTGAAAGATGCGGTATCTGACTCATCGAGCGCACATCTTATTGAGGTGTTGGTAATGAGTTGACCCTCCAGGATAAGGTTGCTGGCTTTTTGTTTGTACTGTCAGGATGGTGTTCCATGAGTTTTTCAAGCTCGTCGTGGTGAGCCCTGTCGTACCTGGCCAATAAAGCTTGGGCATTGACGATACGCCAGTGGTTTGCAGCCTGCGACGCAATACGTCTCTTAGATGCGTCAATTAATTTGGGTTCCTTATCAGAAGGGGGGTTGTCGCCTGTACTCTTTGAGTTTGCACGCTTGCATGCCTTAGTTACCTCAAGGGAATCCAAGGGAATCTGACCTTTAATGTAAATTGGGCCATTGGGAGCTGCCTTGTATTTTTTTATCCACCCTGGGATTGAGAACCCTGGTTCTGATTGGATCCTTAAAAACCTCTGGGGCATGTTTTAGCAAGCCTTTTAACATTGGCAGGGTGCTTGTTGATTTTTGCGACGGTGCAAAGGTTTGCAGCAAAAAAATCTTCATTTAAGGGGACCCCTTGTTGTTGGGCAGCCCTGTTGATTAGTTGCGCAAACCCTGTATTGTAGTCATCCCAAGTGTCTACCTCATGTGGGATGCTATGTGAATGATCATCCCCATGTGGATCTATATCTCTACCTGTGTCATCGTCACTATCTCATGGTTGAGATGAAAATATAGGTTGTGGGGAGTGTGGTGGAGAAATCAATAGATGTGGATTAACTGGAGGAGGAGAAGGAGGTGGGACCTGTTAGTGCCCATGTCCTGTCGTTTGAGAGGTATAGCAGGTTTTTCTTCAGTGTTCAGTTTCCTATTTTTTGGAGGCTTGGTGACTAGTGTGCCCGTATTTGGATCAATAAACAGAGTTTTTTGCTTTGGATCGCTACATCAGGTATAGGCTGCATGGGCAAAATGTCTTTGTTCAGTGTCGAAGATTTTGGGTCTGAACCTTCTTTGGAGGGAGTTTATGAGGCTTTCCTTGGGGTCTTAGACTCTAGGTTTTTGCAGCTCCGAAACTTTTTTTGGCTCGGACGATTTTTTGAGTCAGAGGCCTTTTTCGGCACCAAAGATTTCTTGGGTTCCGAGTGTTTGTCCTTGCTATGCTTCAATACAGAGGGCTCTGGGGTCGAGGCTGTCTTCAGCGTGGACAAGTGTTTGACTTGTTTCGGTGCCGAGTGGGCGCTTTCCGGCACCGGAATGGGGTTGGCTCAAGCCCGAGCCGGAAAGCTTATGTTTAGATTTCATAGCCAGGCCAGAGGGTGGGGTGTCTGAAACATGTTGCCGGTATCGACCCGAGCTGGAGGGTGAGGGTGTTACCGGAGCCTTCGGTTTATTTTTCAGGAGGGGTGTTTCGGTGACTGTCTTTTGTTCGGCATCGGAGACGGAGACGTGTTCTTCATCACCTGACTGTTCTGGCTGGATATCAGGGTCTGCTTCGAAGATGTCCGGAATGGAACTGCTTCCGCAAGACATTTCGGATGGTTTTGTTCGACCTGAACGATGTACAGGCTTTGCAGTTTTTATATTTGTGGTCCCCGGAGAGGCAAAGAATGCACACCTCGTGCAAGTCTGTGTGTGGGAACTTAGCACCACACCTGGGGCATTTTTTTAAAGGAGTCCTTTCCATTGACTGCAGGCGTGGTCGGCGCGGAGAGGCCCAACGGCCCGTGTCGAAGATCGAGGTCAAGGAGTTTGTTTTAAGATGAGCGTCGAAAAGGGAAACGCGATCGAGACAATACCGTCGAGTGGAGAGGGATTGCGCATCGAAGGGAGATTCGAAACCGATATCGACCCTGAGCGCAGCAATTCACATCTAAGGATGGAGTCAATGCCCATGCACACTATCGTCCTAGGGAGTAGTCACCTACCTCGTGACTACAAAGACTTCTTCCAAGACAAAAACAAAGTGCAAACATCCGAGCCCAACACCAGATGGCTATCTTTGCAAAAGTATACAATCTGCAGTTCATATGCCTCGAACACAGTGTTTTTCTGGTATTTTGTAACGTTTTGCTTTTCGTATTGCTTGCTTTCTGGACTAAAAGTGCATGGTATATCGACTGTGTACGTACAGTGTATATGAGGTAAAAATACATTTTTACGAATCAAACTTATTGTAGTACATCATACAATACTTATTCAGTGAATCTTTGGTCCTGAGCGTGCGCTCTTTCATTTCCATGTAAACTTTTATCTGTGAAAAGACCCTCTCAGCTCTGGCACTTGTGACGGGCAATGCCAAAACAGCCAGTACACAATTTGCTAATCCTGGCCACTGACATAGCTTTCCATGCCAATATTGGTGCACCTGAAGATTGTGATTCTCTGGGACAGGTTCTGCAATATATACAAGGAACTGGGCGCATATGCCCGCAGAGTTATTGAACTGGTCAAAAATGAAGCAGTACTTTTCAAAGTATGGAGAAAAGTCTCCTTTACAGAAGGGATCTAAAACTTGTGCAGAGTACCACAGTGAGGCATCATTAACTTCAAATGCCATGATTGGTGAAGGGTTACACAAAATGGGGTTGACCCAGACAAGTCACTAGGACCTGGGTGAATTGGGGTACAATAAGGGGTGGGGGAGGTCCCAGTTTAAACACACTATTACATAGACATCAACGTTACCTCATTAATCAATTGCAAACAATATTTAGGCATACTGAAAATATTTAATCACTTTGAACATACAATGCATCATGTTCAAAACATTGCACATTTATTAGAAAAGTTTGTGCATACGAGCCCCACTAGGGGAAGGGAGGAGTTGGTGCATCAATGTACAGAAGTGAGGGTGAGTGATGGAGGGAGGGCAGTGAAAAGTGTGTTCATCCAAATGCATAAAAGGCCTGTCCAGCCTTAACCAAGGCTAAATTATTTACAGAACTAGAGTGTCAAAAAAGGGGACACGTGAGTTTATCACTGCTGTCCGCATTCAATACAGAGAACATAGAGCTGTCGACGTTTTGACCCAAGGTCAGTGAAGCAAATTCCGCTCCTTACATAAGGGTCTTCATCTGGACCATGGGGGGCAGCCCTTGGTTAAGGTTGGATAGGCCTTTTATGTGAATTGTGTGAGGCTCACAGGGAAGGAGGTAGCAGGGAGCTTTAAGTCAAACTGAAAAAATCCCCCCACTCCCGAAGTTAGCTACCATCTGCGCAAAATATTTTGAACGTGCGCAACAGACACCCTGTGAGATGGGTGGAGGTTTGAAAGATAATCCATGTTTTAACTACTAGGCAGAAGGTGGGAGTGTGATTACAGAAGAGCGTGTGTCTGAGATCTTTGCCCTTGTAAAACATTTTGACGAGACACAGGCGCCTGTAATTGGGAGTACTAGACGGGGGAGAGCTTGTGTAAAGCTTGGTGTAGAATTTAAATTTATGGCTTTATAATGATATTGTGATTGTAGGTGAAACTGACGATTGCAGTTACCAGTGGGAATGCAACCATTTGGCGTGGACCCCGCAGCAGTGGTTTGCAGGTACAAAGGACTAAAGCAACCAAGCGGTAATTTCAAATTATATATTTGTCTGGTGGGGGCTCGAGTGAGCTCGGTTAAGTTGTGAGGAATTCTTATTTTATCTACATTGTGGTTCTGAAAATTCTGGGCCCTGCTATAATACGGTACTGAGGCCCAACACTCGTGTCACAAAATATCACCGTACCCTGACGAATTTGGTGTCTACAGACCGGTAATGATTAGGACATTATCCCTATGCATTTGCGTCGTGATTAAGTGATGCTAACACCCTTAAATCGTGGTTTCCTTCTCGAACCCTCGGGTTCCATTTTGTGAACGGCATCCATCTTGTGGCTTGCCCTCATATAGTCAATTGATTAAGGCCGAGTTTGATCTGAAAGGACACGTCCACCTTAGCTGACTTCCCCATGACCTGGCCGAGCTGACTCCACTGCCTCCAGCCAAACCTGTTCGGGCAGTTCCTCGCCCAGTGGCCGAGTAAGATAGCATCAAGGCACAACATGCCATAAACCATTCACTACATACAAACCATGTTATCCACACACATACACCTGTCCATGTTTCTTGTTTATGGCCGCTTTTACGATGAGGAGGTGCCCGATTTTATTGGGGTTTCATCGATATCTGATGGGAGTTCTGGGCCTGGCTGGGTCATCTATCTCCTGAGAATCTACTTCCCGTGCTGTTGTACTTCTAGGACACTTGTTACTTGGTTGCAGCCAATAAAACTACATCTCTGACTTCACCTAGAAGACTCCGTGTTTCTGTGGTCCGGAACAGGGAGAACTCAGAGGTCTTCGGGTGTTATCCCCTGGCACCACCGGGTTCCTAAAAACCCGGCACCTCAGTTGGCGCCCAACTCGGGGCGGTATCAAGCGATGACGGTCCAAGCCAGATGTTCGTGAGGAGCTTCGTGTGAAAATTCCAGAGGACGGCCAGCCACTTCAGCGACCCCTGTATGTCGACGTGGTTCCGAAGGTCTTTGCTGCGAGGTTCCCCACGTCCCAACGGCTACGAAGGACTGCTGCCCTGACTATCGCCCTGTTTTGGACCCAGTGATCCTTGGTAGAGCGAAACGATAGACGAGTCTTCTAGTGACGTCATCGATCATCAATACTTCAGTTAAGTATAAGTGGAGCGTCTCCCAGTCCTTAGTTTGATTTTGTAAACTTGGCAGTACTCACTCGGCAGCGCTACCCTTTGGATTGTGATACCGACGGCTCTCTGGTCCTCCTTAGCGGGCTCCTGACATCGGCCCGGGTCCCCCTTCGCCGCCAGCGACACCATCCCATCCAGCGTCACGGCCGCCGAGAGGGGGGGGACTACAACCCCCAAGAGGCTTTGTGGCCGACGCCGCACACCTGCAGTCGGCGCCCGGAGGCGCATAAAACTACGCACTATTTGAGGCAGAGCGGGAAGCATTTTGTAAACTTGGCAGTACTCACTCGGCAGCGCTACCCTTTGGATTGTGATACCGACGGCTCTCTGGTCCTCCTTAGCGGGCTCCTGACATCAGCCCGGGTCCCCCTCCGCCGCCAGCGACGCCATCCCATCCAGCGTCACGCCCGCCGAGAGGGGGGGACTACAACCCCCAAGAGGCTTTGCGGCCGACGCCGCACACCTGCAGTCGGCGCCCGGAGGCGGATAAAAATACGCACTATTTGCGGCAGAGCGGGAAGCATTTTGTAAACTTGGCAGTACTCACTCGGCAGCGCTACCCTTTGGATTGTGATACCGACGGCTCTCTGGTCCTCCTTAGCGGGCTCCTGACATCGGCCCGGGTCCCCCTCCGCCGCCAGCGACGCCAAACCATCCAGCGTCACGGCCGCCAAGAGGGGGGGACTACAACCCCCAAGAGGCTTTGCGGCCGACGCCGCACACCTGCAGTCGGCGCCCGGAGGCGCATAAAACTACGAACTATTTCCCGCGACGCGGGACGCGCACGGGTGGTCGCCGGGCTGAGCCCAGGCAGAGGGCGGGGCGGGCCGTGTGTGGCCGTCCGGGGCCGGAAGAGGCCGGGTCGGGCCCCTCCCTATACACCCTAAGCAGATCTCCATTCAACAATTTTAAGATGGTGAGAAGGGTACCGTGGGTGGGCAAGTCTAAAAAAAGTATGGAAAGTGATTGTGTTGTGGTGAGTTTTAGATCCCCTAGATTGGTCAATGATATTTTAAGGCAGGCGGGATCAGTATTCATTCATAGCGATTGTGTAAATGTTCTTCCGCTGGATTTCTTCTATCCTCCTCGGAACCTTGGTGCCATACGTGCAGGTCAGGCCAGTTGGGATACAGTTCCCCATTTGATTTGATTGCGACAAGTAATAGATTTGGGGTGCTGAGCTCGCTGGATGCCAACGACTGACATATGGATGGATATATCAGTACATGGGGAAAGGTATGTTCAGGTGTTGTAAATATAGGGGGTTCAATATTGGAATCTGGGCAGCAAAGTCCGTTGGTACAGCAAATTTCACCTAGTAGGGCTAGGGGGCCAGAGGCAAATGAGATCATGGTCATAGCTACTGAACCTATAATGGAAGGAAATGGGTTGGAACCCGGTCAGGTGGAGACTGTGGAACGAATTGGGCCCAGTGGGGGAACAGAGTATGCTCATGATGTAATAAGAGCCATTTCCTGGAATATAGCGGGTCTGGCAGCCAAATTCAATAACAAAGAGTGGCGCAACTACATTAGCGACTTTCATATAATTTGCCTCCAGGAGACATGGGCCCTTGATAATAGCAACTTCCACATCCAGGGGTATAAATGTTTTTTCGTCCCGGCGCAAAAATCGAGATCGGGGAGAGCCATGGGAGGACTATCTATATATGTAGATTTAAATCTCCCGGGCAGCTGGTCCACTATGGACTGGAACTCGCACGCTATTCAAGCAGTACGTTTTAAGGGGAAGGGGCTAAGACTAACTGTTTTTAATATTTACAATAACGGGGTAGGGGTAGACCATACCTCATTTGTAGGAGAACTGGACGACAGATTGGGTCAGGAAATCACGGCTAGGAAAGCGGCACAGGTACCTGCTTTACTGGTCATGGGAGACTTTAACTGTTACCTATGCTCGGCATTGGTTCCAATAGATGCAGAATGGTCTCATTGCCCTGTAGAGAAAGGGCCGCATTTTTCCCATACGCCGGAAGGTTTAGCTTTTAGTAAACTCCTTCTCAACCACGACCTAGAGCACACTATTAATATGATGGGTGTGCAGAGGGATGGCAGCTTACCACCAACATTTAAGGGCAGAGGATGCTCCTCTTTTATTGACTACATTCTAGTTTCTAGACCTTTAATAAATAGAATTACCAGCGTAGGGATAGAATGGAGCACTTTTAGTGACCACAATCCCCTAGTATTGGGGTTGCTGTATCTGGCGGGTCCAATAATCAGATACCAAGGCACAATTACTGAGAAGGTAACGGACCAGGGTAGGAGATTAAGGTGGTCCAAAATAGACGGGGAAACCTTCTATAAATCCTTGATGGACTCTGGAAAACCTGCCATGGATGACTGTTTAGATATGGGTATACAAGGTCCTCGGTTGCTTGAAGCATTTGGCCAGATCGCTGAGCTTATAGATGGTCTATTAAAAACTAGCGCGCCCATAAGGAACCATTGTAACCCACGATGGTTTGATCGAGATTGCTCAAAGGCCTTAAGGGAGCTTAAAAGCAGCCTCAAAAACAAACCAAGGGATATCCTACAAATTGCTATGTGTAGGAATAAATATAAGAGGGAGACCAAGAGGAGGAAATTAGCTCTACAGGGAGAAGCGTGGGCAGACTTAAGAGAAGTGGGGGAAAACAGGGACATGTCCGGGTTCTGGAGAATCATTAATCAACCAACTTTCCAGGAAAACAATGCCCCGGAGATAGAATCAAACATCCTACCAGAACAGTGGGTTTCTCACTATAAGGGGCTGTATAATCACGAGCCAGGAACAACTGAAGAGCATGTAGGGAGCTCACACCAGGGCACACCAGTAGTGTTTTCCATTAAGGAGATCACTGTTGGAATAGAGGGCTTGACGAAAAACAAAGCCCCTGGCCCGGACGGGATCCCCCCTGATTTGTTTCTGAGCTGTGTAGAACTGTGGGCCCCCATAATGACTAGGGTCATAAATACTGCCATTACCTGTGGTTTGCCGCCGTCATGGTCAAAGGCCATAATCGTCCCTATTTTTAAGAAGGGCAATAGGGACGATCCCCAGTGTTATCGCCCGATTTCCAAACTCCTGGGAAGGGGATCCTCAACCGACTGTCCGAGTGGACCGAGGAAAATAACATCTTTTCGGACACTCAGTATGGATTCAGGACGGGGAGGTCCACCAGTGACCAATGTCTGAACCTCTATATGCTGACTGCCAAATACACCAAGGCCAGCAACGAAGCCATCTATATGGGGTTCATGGACTTGGCAGCGGCATTCGATCATGTGAATAGGGAGAAACTCTGGGTTATGATGTCTCTTATGGGGATTGAGGTTGGCCTAATTAATATTTTAAGGGAACTCCACAGTGACACCTCTGCAAAAGTCCGTTTCAATAGGGAGGGTGTGCTGACCGATTCATTTCCTTGTAAGAGTGGGGTACGGCAAGGCTGCATTCTTGCCCCATTTTTATTTTCACTCTATATAAATAACCTGGAGCAGTTATTGTTAAATTTAAAGACAGATTGTCCAAGGGTGGGGTTGCGTCATATCCCCGTTCTACTCTATGCAAATGACGCGGTCCTGCTCGCACGCACGCCAAAGAGCTTACAGATTTTGATCGATGGATTTGTCAAGTTTATGGGCTCTTTAGATCTTTTTGTCAATTTGGGTAAATCATATGTGTTGTTGGCTGGTAACAAACCATGCACCAAATTCACGTATATGATAGGAAGCCACAAAATAGAAGAGGTCAAAACATTTTCCTATCTAGGTCTAATTTTTGATGGGTCTTTACAATTTAACTCCCTGGTTGAGGAGCGCTGTTGCAAAATGATTGCTACTAATGGTGCTATTGCAAGTTATGGTAGGAGGGTAGGTAGATGGTGTCCCGAACAGGTGATGAACCTGTATAGCTCCATATGCTGCTCCAAAGTGACCTATGGGGCAGAGATATGGGGCTTTGCCAACACTGTGAAAATACAGCGGGAAGAAAATAAATACTTAAGAACCATCTTGAGAGTACCCCCAAGCACCGCTGGCTTCATAGCACACAGGGAACTAGGGAGGCCTTATTTAGAAGATCTGGTAAAACTTAGACCAATAGTGGCCTGGTTAAAAATTTGGGTTAACCCCGAGGCGTCTTTGAGCAGGGAAATTTTAAATGATTGCTTAGAAAGAGACAAATGTATGAGAATCCCATGGCTCAACTATGTAAAGAGTACCTTAGAGGCTCTTGGCTACAGGAACCTCTTTACTGACCCGGTAGCAATTGTATCCCAGCACAAAGCGATAGTAAAAAAAGCTTTTTTAGCCCAAAAAGCATTACAGAGAGCGGAGGTTGAAGGGTCCAAAAAGACTGTGAGGGCTCATAACCTGGTTAAGAGCACCGAGGGAATGGAGCCATACTTGTACCTCATGCATAACGCTCAGGACAGATTTCTGATGTGCCGTTTTAGACTAAATTTACTACCGTATTTATTGGCATCACCAGCAGGGTTTTTAACTACAACTGAGCAGAAGGGAACCTGCGGCTGCGACAATAGGTCTCCGCAGGATTCCCTTCACTTTGTACTCTTGTGTCCTTTTTACTCAATGCCCAGGCGCAGATTTTTAGTGAACATTTTAAAACAAGCCAATTTGAAACATGCTCGAGAGGCCTTAACCTATTTACAGAAAGCATCTGATCCTTTAACATTGTGTTGTATAATGAATTTTATTAAAGTGGCGGTCCGACTAAGGGCAACTAGAGGAGAGGAATGATTTCCAAAACTGTTATTATATTCTTAACCCTTTCGATGCTGATGACGAGCTCAGCTCATCATCAGCCACGGGTGGCGTGTGCTGATGACGAGCTGAGCTAGTCATGTAAAGCGGGAGAATGAAAAAAGCCGCACAGCGCAAACATCGCCGCAGCATCGATGCGGTTAGAGTGTCATTTCCCCTTCTCCTTTTTTGTTACTTGTATAAGAAACTATTATAATTAGGATTCTGATAATGATTTAATGAAATTTTTTAATCATTGTATATATGTATGTGCTTTTATGGTGATTTCTAATCATCGAATAAAGAATCCTTGACTTGACTTGAGTAGTTTGATTCTTAGTTTTGGTATCCTTGAGATACACCTTGTTTGGAACTTGCAAGCGCCAAAACCAAGGGATTCGTGTGTTCACGAAAATATCATATTCGATAATCCTTTGAAGTTTGAAGCTAGACTAGTGAGCGAAGATGCCTGGTCTTAGCAGACTTGGAAACTTGTTTTGTCTTGGTTGTAGTAAGGACTCCCGATTAGAGGATTCATGTCCGGTTCCTCCGATTGGAACTCCAACATATGAGCTCTATATAAAGCATGGAGTAGGTCCTATCACATATAATGAAATGTGGATAAAATACACCAGAAAGGATGGTGTTTTAAAATGGCCCCAATATGGTAGCTTTGACACGGAAATCTTAGATAATTTCGAGGTCAAACTCTTTAAGAAGAAAGCCCGGCCGGCGATGTTTGACTCTTTTCGCTTATGGCGCAAAGAAGCCAAACAGAAAGAAATGAAACTAACAAAGAAAAATAAAAGAGGTATGTCTATGGTACAAGCTGCCATTGCATACAGGGATAATGAGGAAGAGCAAGAAAGTGAACAAATGCTCAGAAGCAAGAAGTTAGCAGTAGATAAATGCTACCCAATGTTGCCACATGAAGGACAAGGTTCAAAAGAGACATCAGAGAAGGATCCATTAATGTCCCACTTATTGAGTTCACCACCCCCATATGCACTAAATGCTACTGCACCGCCGAAGCGCTTTGTTATACCGCGCCTCAGTGCACGAACTCCAGTTCTTGCACAAACACCAGCTCCTCTTCAGTTGGTTCCTACTTCTCCGGCGCAGCCCTCTCAAGGGCCGCCGCCTTTGCTACATACTCCATCTACTGTTTCTGCGACTTTGCCTACTGCTCCAACTGTTTATCACGATGCTACTTCTGCTACTGCCTCGACTTCCTCTGCAACTGCTTCGACTTCCTCTTTACATCAGCCTGTCTTTTCTGGCACATCTGCCTCTCCGCAAGCTTCTCCTTCTGTTCGACAGAGAGTGGCAAGTACTGTCACTGGTCTGTTCTCACCTTTCTTTGGGTCGCCTAAGACGACCCCTAAAACAGGACGTAGAAAGTTGCGTAGTCAACTGCCTGATTATCAGGAAAGAGAAGTGCTGAATGAGTTAGCACGTAAATGGGTTACTGATACTGTTAGGTATGATGTTCAGTCTGTTATGGAAGTTTTCCGTCAATGGGACGCACCCACTCGGAGATATGTATTCGAAGAGATGTGTGTATATCTTTGCGAAGATTTAGAGACAAATGATCCAAAATGAAGGAATTGTTCCGTATGCGTTTCAAGTTCTATGAAGGCATGATTGTAGGTGCCGATATTGAACGAGCAATAGATTTGTTGTTATCTTATAGGAGTAAGGGAAACGTCTCTAGATCACTGTATGAGGATGACATGTCAGGTAGGAAAAAGGCGCGACAGTACCCCATGAGAGAGGTTCCTCCAGTTTGGAGGGAAGGTGATGCAAATGCGAACACAAATACAACAGAGTATTGGGGGGTCCTAGGGGAGTTAGTTTATAGACTGAGAAAGTACCTTGTCCCCCAACTACTATAACAAAAAACAAGAGAGGTACTCAAAGTCTGTGAGGTGGAAAACTAATAGGACCTGATTGTGTCCAATGTGGGTGTTCAGATCAAACCGTTGATCTTGAGCACATGACACTGTTATGTCGCAAAGGTGAGGAAGAGAAGATACAGGGTCTGGAAAGTTAGAACAAAGTACCCATCCGCCCACTCATTAGTGGAATATCGTCATCTGGGTTGGTGAAAAGAATGGTGTCCTATAGGCTCCTCCTCAGGGAGAGTCTGAGGTAGCCTAATACTGGACCCTCAGACAGAACAGACAGAACATCCAACTGACAGAAGACAGTATGTGAGTGGAAGGGGCAAAAAAGTTTGCAGTGCTCAGAAAAGAAAAAGAAAGGAAACTAATCCTTGTGATTAAAAATACCTACTTTGATGACAATAAAGTCTTCTTATGTCATCAAAGTAGGTATTTTTAATCACAAGGATTAGTTTCCTTTCTTTTTCTTTTCTGAGCACTGCAAACTTTTTTGCCCCTTCCACTCACATACTGTCTTCTGTCAGTTGGATGTTCTGTCTGAGGGTCCAGTATTAGGCTACCTCAGACTCTCCCTGAGGAGGAGCCTATAGGACACCATTCTTTTCACCAACCCAGATGACGATATTCCACTAATGAGTGGGCGGATGGGTACTTTGTTCTAACTTTCCAGACCCTGTATCTTCTCTTCCTCACCTTTGCGACATAACAGTGTCATGTGCTCAAGATCAACGGTTTGATCTGAACACCCACATTGGACACAATCAGGTCCTATTAGTTTTCCACCTCACAGACTTTGAGTACCTCTCTTGTTTGATGCAAATGCGAATCCAGCAATTCTGCCGCATTTCCAGCGTGTATGGGTACATGTCCCCTGGAAAAGATCTGAAGTTTTAGCACTAAAGCAAACATTGCCTGATCCTCGTAAAAATTCTGCAGGGTATTATAAGGAGCTATCACAGACTGCCAGCTCATGTATAATGAATTTAGCGGCTGTAGACATGTTGTTTGGGAATGTTGTTCCACAGCCCTTATGGAGTAAGATTCGTCATGCAGATCATGATCAAGAATTAGGTGACACATGGGCTAATATTACTGCTGCTGATGCTAGACAAGTTGGTGGCTCTAAGCCTGAGCCTTTGGTAGCTGAACTTCCTGGTAGAATTATCACATATATGAAGACTTTAATGCCTGAATTACGTGTGAATTGGGACAAGTTGTCTGCGTGCAAGCAGAAGAAAGATGAGAATGCTTCTGACTTTTTCACGAGGTTTGAAGAGACTTTCGTCGACCATAGTGGTCAGGATATGGCTACTGAGGGTGGCCAAAGATTGTTTGTAGACAAATTTGTGCATAATCTGCTTCCTGAACTATGTAGTAAATTGAAAGATTCAGAGAGTGCTTGGGCTGTTTCCACGTCAGCGCAGATTTTAGCCACAGCCCAGTACTACGAGAATAGGCGCAAATACGAGCTAGATAAGGCAGATGAAAAGACTAAAGATTTGAAGACTAAAGTCCTTCTCCAGCAAGCCTATCCGCCTCGCACTACTAGTCAGCCTGATTATCAGCAACCACAGCAGTATTCGAGAAACTCACAACGAAATGAGCCTTCTCAACAGCGTTTACCGTATGGTCCAAATCAGTGTGCGTATTGCAAAGAAGAGGGTCATTTCAAGAACAGTTGTCCAGCTTTATTGCGACGTTTAAATGGTGTCTCTGGTGCAAGAGGTAGAAGTATTCAACAGGCTCCTAGGGGTAGGGGCCGTGGAAGTTTCCCCCAGAATGCTCGTCCTTTTCCGCCTCAGAATTCTATGAATAGCTTTGACCAACAGAATAATGCGTCTTCTAGGACAACTCAGTACTATGCTGATGATTACTATGCAGAAAACGAGAATGAAGGTAATAATTGCTAGGACAGCCATGGACAAAGAGAGGGAGTTGTTTCAGTTCCAGTAGATCAGAATGGACCTTATGTTGAGGTGACTACATCAGGAGTGTCAGAACCTTTTCTGCTGGATATTGGTGCTACAAAAAGTTCTATTATGCACTCAAAACTTCCTGGCGCACCTTTGTCTGGCGAAATGAATGTTTCAGTAGGTTTTTCTGGCGCCCCGGTTAGAAACCCGATTTCTAGTCCGATGCCCCTTTCTGTTGGCCCATATGAATTCGAAGCACCCCTAATTCTTACAACAGGTTGTGGCGAAAATTTGTTAGGTTTGGATTTGTTAAAGAGATTATATGCGACTTTGTACTGTTCTCCTTCGGGAGTACAACTTACACTAGTCATCTCTAAAGCATTTCTAAAGCAGACAAAAAGATTAAAAAAATAAGCAGAGAGTCAACCTTAACACCCAAAAATCCTAGACTTGAAAAAAATCAACAACCGGTGAGACTTATCACAGACTACAACGGATTAAGTCCTGTGGTACGGAAAAGTTTTAAGAAACACTGGGAGATCCTTAGTGCTGACAGAACCTTAACCACTGTAATAGGAAGTCACCCACAAATAACCTTTCGCAGAGGAAGGAATTTAAAGAACAGACTAAGCCCAACTGTGCCAAAAGAAACAAGAACTTGTGATTGGTTGTCCCAGAAATCAAAAGGTTTTTACAAGTGCGGAATGTGCTCTATGTGCAGATGGGCAAATCATGGAACCAAAACATTTTTGGATCACAGATCTAAACTATATACAATCAAAACGAACATCAACTGCGACACGAAGTTTACGGTGTACATTATTGAATGTGCCTGTAAAAGTAGATATGTGGGAAGTTCCATCAAGGCACTCAGAGAACGCATAAGAGAGCACGCAAGAGCATATGCCACTAAGGATCCAAGATATCCTATGGCCATACATATGGCCTCATGTCCCTCACAAGGAAACACCAAAACGTTTATCTTCTATGGCATTGACGTTGTGCAAGCGACAGTGAGAGGAGGAAACAGGGAACTACGCCTTAGAAGACAAGAGGCGCTATGGATCATGCATCTAGACACGACCAGAACAGGCCAGAACACTGATGATGAACTGCATTTCTTCTTGGGGTCTGACGTCTAGGATGATCCCCTATCAGATATTCCACCCCAAGTTTCTGTACCAAATGTAGTAAATGCACGATGGAATTTTCAGAAAGAATGATATCTTGTTACCCATACATTTAATCCAATATTTTCTTTCAAAAAACTGTGTGATTACCAGGCTGTATTCTATGCACAAATCAATGTTAAGGGTATGACTTTGCAGATTTAATTCACTAAGAGGTATTTTAACCTCATTGAATATTACAGAGTTTGAGGATTCTATATCCTTTTCCTCCTGATTTTTTAGGGAGTCTGTTCTCAATTTCTGCCATTGTTCCATTATACTAAACTCCAACATTCCCCATATTTACTTATCTGGACCCATACAATGGTCTCTTTCGTATTACAATTGGGACTCACCTACCGCCATATCAGTAGACAGCTGCGAACTGGTTTAAATACTGACATAACTAAATTAACTGAATTAAACTTAAAACGCCGACCCAATCCATACTCATAAGGCCGCCCCGGGGATAGACATCCAACTTCACCATGTTGACACACGTAATCATTCATTAATAATTCTTCGTGTTTAGCACTCCACAACAGGTGGCCACCCCGGCCGCCCTGTGGTTAGATATTCAACTTCCTAATGTCTGATACACGCAATTATTCATAAATAATTTCGTGACTAGCTCGCCACAACAGGTGGTTAATAAACTGTTTGGGAATTTTTGGAGGTAACACTTCCTCTTCATCAACCTCGATTATCCTAACGATGTTCCCCAGATGGACAATCCAAACGCTCCTTAGTTTGGAATTATATAATTGCCTGAGTGTAATACACGCACATTTTGTAAGTAACTTTCTGTTACTAGCTCGGCGCTTTAAGTAGCTAGATAAACCGGTTGAGCCTCCTTGGAAGTAACTCTTCCTTTTATTGCCATTCTTTGTCTAACTGAGCAGTCTAGCGCTTTCCGAGGTCATTTCCTACAAAAGGGGCGGGAACAACTACTTTCGTTGTTCCCGCACTTGGAGACCGACGCCTAACGAGGTGCACATACGGGCTGAACACGGGTAAGATTCGTGAAGGATTCGATGAGGGCACTTCCTTTTGAGAATGTTATTATATTCCTAAAAAAAAAACAGCCGCTAAGACGTTTATTTCCCCCTTTAATTTTCAGCCCTATTCCTTTAAAATTGTTCGTGTAAACCGAAATACAACAGAAGCTATTTTCCGGCAACCGGAGCAACCATCTGGTGCCGCGCTTTTCAGAAATAATAAACCACCCGATAAGGACCGGGTTGGAATTATCACCGGTTCCCCGGTGAGTCGATGCACTTAAAATAACTATGAACTGCCCACATTGTAATTATATTTGAAGCTACTGCGCGTCTCCATTTAGTATACCAGGTTAAACTTCTCCTTTATTTTCCCTCACTTACAGACCACGCGCCTTGATCAATAAGATCAGGTAATTACTTCCTCCCCTTTCCCCACTATTTAATCAGGTTTTTTTCGCAGCTGTCATTGAAAGTGTGATTTTGTGCAGAGCTCTAACTTGTTTCACGCTACCATTACTGGTTTAACAAAGTGACACGGCATGTTACTCTATTTTTACTTTTTAATCTATGCTTCAAAGAAATTGTACTTTCTTTGGCTTACAGCTAAGGGAGATTTTGATGATACATGACTATAGTTTAAGGATAGGCACTGACAATGACTTGGCTCTAATGGCAAAGTGGTAATTATGGTGTTGGTTTAATGGCTACATCCTGGAGCACGTAAACAAGGAGTTCATGCATGTAAATGCTATTAATTGAAATATTAATTTCTACCCCTCTTGAGACAAAGGGTCTGAATGCGACATATTTAAGTGATGGGTTTCACGTAATAAGAGTGTAGATGACACTACAAGAGGTGACTGTTGTTTGCCATATGCCTAGCTTTTCTTTTAATTATTAATTTACTATTACGCTGAACGTGTACATTCCTAGGTTATATCAAATGCGTGTTTAAAAATTCCTTTTGATTGTTCTTTCAATTACATTAAACCAGTAGATGTTTATTATTAAGGTCCTATTAGCCAAGCTGAATAATACTCAAATATCACTTAAAATAATAATCGTATTTTCACTTTATTAACTTGATGAAGAACCGTCAGACATTATGATCCACCTCACAGCACATCTGTATTCATGGAGAATAGTTTTCCAAAAAACCTGAATTGCGCCGTATGTCACGACACACTTTTCTATCACACATTTGGATATACAATATTAAGATTTAATATTACTTGAGATTGAGTGAAACAAGTCACTAATTTTATGTATATTCCCATCCCTTCTGTGTTGGTTTCCACATCACTGGTGTCCTTTCTTCGCACACAATTCCTTGATTGTGTAACATCGCTTTAATCTCATTATATGTTTTCTAGCCCTGAAGAGTCACAGCCACATGCTGTGATGAAACACGTGTAGGCTTGAGTGACAGGTACAGTGATTCCCAAGAGGTGAACTCTGCTATGAATAAAACTTTTGAAAATTTACGTTTGGTGTGATCTATCCCGAATGAAGGAATACGTTAATATGAAAATACCATTTCCAAATATAGTGTGCTCTGGATCCCTGCACAACTTACACTAGTGTCACGGGTTCGACAAGCAAGAGACTGTAAACCCTAAAGACTGGTGGTCCGCCACCCCCCTTTTACCTTGCACCTTTTCCCCACAGCCACAGACCGGTTCTTGGTACGAGGAATCAGGAGACATCGAGAAGGATTGGCCTGACGGGATGAACGTATTCGGCTCCTTTAAGGCAGAGCATTGCGACTACGAAGCTCCGCCCCTGGTGACGACAAAAGCAGGAAGTTCAGGCACGAAGGTGGACGGCGTTTCCCCGGCGGTGGAGATCGAGGAGGACGCAGGACGAGAACGAGGACGAGAAGAAGACGGGAACGACAAGCCAGGAGGCCAATGGTTGGACGGTTCGCCCTGCCACGCACCCACGAGAGGAGCGTGGCTACGAGAGGTACGGGGACGGGTCGCGGGTTGGGTTGGGAGGCGGAAACAGCCACCACTGTAAACTCTCGCCAGATAAAACCCTTTCCCTGAGCACGAGCACTCCCTCGCACATCCGTTAAATAAGTTGAGCACTACACCTTGGTTGTGTTCCCTCACTCCCAGCCCTTATCGTCATTCCCCGAGTACAGGACGTAACTCGCTTTTTCTCTTCGTTTCCTTTCTTTTATGGTACCACGGGAGAACCTTGGGCCGAGACGAGTCCGGAAGAAGACTACCAAGACCACAAGGCACCGCGGCGGACCTCATTGTATAGAGACTAGAGACACCTTTGAGTTACATGAAAAAGACGTATATTCCAATAAAGCCCTCCTTGAAACCCTTACTAAAGGCACCCGTGTTTCACTTTGAGCCGCCAACCCCTGCTCAAGTGGTCGAACCCCCTGCTAACCCAGCACCCCCGGGACAACTAGGTAAGAAAGTTATTTCCCCAATATATTTGTCAAAGGAGAATATTTCAGCTGAATTGTCATCTCTTCCAGATACACTTTGGGCTACTGGTTCTAACGATGTGGGCCTTTTGGAGATAGCGCCATATGTCATAACATTGCGAGCCAATGTTAGGTTGCCACGTATTCCCCAATACAAGATCTCTAGCGAATGTGAAAAGGCGTTGTTAGAGATCACTTACGATCTGATTGAGAAAGATGTCATTGAAGAGACAACAAGCAACATTTGTAACAGTCCTATTTTGCCAGTTTTAAAGCGTACTGATCCATCTCAGCCACCTGTGTACAGATTTGTGATTGATCTCAGAGAAGTGAACAAGATTGTTGTGCCACAGTTTCCAGTTGTTCCCGGTATTACTGCCCTATTGACTATGGTTCCAGCTTCAGCCACTTGGTTCTCGGTGATTGATTTGAAGAACGCTTTCTTCAGCATCCCGATTGCCGAGGAGAGCAGAGATATTTTTGGCTTCAATTTGGGAGGACGAAGCTTCCGCTTCAAACGCGCTCCTCAAGGCTACTGTGAAAGTCCATCTATATTCAGTCAAGCTCTGAAATCAAAACTTGACACGATTATTCTACCTGATGGTGCGACTCTTATTCAGTATGTAGACGATTTGCTAGTCGCTGCAGATACTGAAGAGATTTGCAAGGAAGCCACATTGTCGCTGTTGCGTCATTTATGTGACATGAAGCACAAAGTCTCTCTTTCGAAACTGCAATTTTGTCGACAAGAAGTGACCTACCTAGGTCACATCTTATCGAAGGAGGGAAGGAGACTGACCCCAGATAGAATACAGGCAATTGCAAAATTAAGTGTCCCAAGGACACAGAGAGAAGTGTGTGCCTTCTTGGGCATTACATCATATTGCAGACAATGGATACCGAACTTCTCATTGTTGGCCAAACCTTTGCTGGCACTAATCTGTAAAGATACACCCAATCCTGTGCCTTGGTCCGATGATTGTCAGAAGAGTTTTCACGAGTTGCGTGATGCATTGTGTTCGGCTCCTGTGTTGGGTAACCCCGACTACAGTAAGCTGTTTACATTATACGTCCATGAGAAGGAAGGTTGCGCATTATCAGTCCTGACACAATCCTTTGGGGACAAACAGCGTCCATGCGCATACTTCTCAGCGACTCTAGAACCTGTAGCTAAGGCATTACCAAGTTGCTTGAGGGCCACTGCTGCAGCAGCTGTCTGTATTCGACAGTCTGCTGGATTGGTAATGAATAATACACTGATCGTTATGGTCCCACATGCAGTAGATATTTTGCTAAACAGAACGAGGACATAGCACTTAACTAGTGCTCGACTGTCAAGTTATGAGCTGACCCTATTAGCGAGTCACATACACATAAAGAGGTGCGATACACTCAACCCAGCCACGTTATTGCCCATTCCAGCTGAGACAGATGAGGAAAAACATGATTGCTGTTTTAGGACAGAAGAAGAGACAAAAGGGAGAGTAGACTTGCAGGACACTCCCCTTCCCGAATGTAATGATGCTTTATGGGTTGATGGTTCATGCTTCAAGTTGCCAAATGGTGATACGACTGCAGCATATGCTGTGACAACATTGCACACGATTGTAGAAACTGCACGTATCCCACACAATTCTGCACAAGCAGCTGAGTTAATTGCACTTACAAGAGCATGTGTGTTGGCGAAAGGAAAACGAGTGAATGTGTATACGGACAGCCAGTACGCCTTTGGCGTGGCTCATAGTTTTGGACGATTGTGGCGTGAACGTGGGTTCCTGACATCGCATGGCGCAAAGATACAACATGGTCAGCTAGTTAACGAGCTTCTCGAGTCACTGACCTTGCCACTACAAGTCGCGATTGTGAAATGCAGTGCACACAGAAAGATTCAAGATGATGTTGGTCGTGGGAATGCATTTGCAGATGAAGTTGCGAAAGAGACTGCAAGGAACACAATGAGTCGAATGTATGTTGTAAGTCCTGCGAGATGGATTGCTGATGTGGGTATGTGTGAGGACACTATTGAAAGTGTGAAGTCTATACAGTACGAGGCCACTGAGAAAGAGGTGGATGAATGGAGAGAAAGCAAGGGTAGATTGGATGCGAATGGTTGTTGGGTCGAATTGTCAGAGCATCAAAGATGGCTGTTACCCGACGCGTATGTACTTGCAGTGGTGACAATGGCCCATGGGATGGCTCACATCAGTGCGAAAGGAATCTGTAAGTTGTTGGCCCCAGTATGGCAGAATAGCGGTATCCCAAAATGTGCAGAGAACTTGGTCAAGAACTGTATGGTGTGTCTGGTGTGTCCTGGTAGGGGAACTCCAACTCCAGCTGGTCACTTTGCGCCTCCAACGTATCCGTTCGAGGTTTTGCAGCTCGATTTCATCCACATGGAGAGGTGCAACAATCTGAAATACGTGCTCGTTGTTGTTTGCGCCTTCTCCAGGTGGGTGGAAGCGTATCCCCTTAAGGACAATACTGCCTTGTCCACAGCCAAAGCCCTTGTCAAGGAATTCTTCCCCAGATTCGGTATGCCTAGAATTGTCTGGAGTGATAATGGAAGTGAATTCGTGGGACGAGTGATGAAGAGAGTGTGTGAGTGTCTAGGCATACACCAGAAGTTCCACGCTGCGAATCACCCCCAATCAGCTGGATTAGTAGAGTGCTACAACGGCACGTTAAAACTGAAGTTGGCCAAGATCCAAGCCAGCACCGGTCTTAAATGGCCTGACGCCCTGCCTTTAGAACTCCTATCTACCAGAATGACTGTCCATTCTAGACTGGGATTTAGCCCGCACGAAATAGTGTTCGGCCGCCCAGCTAATATATGGGGAGTGCCAAGGCCCAAGAAACTCAGCGAGATAGAACACCCTGTACTGCTTGACTATTTGCACAAATTGACAACTAAATTGCGTGTTTTACACCAACAGGTCCACAGCTCCTCTCCGCCAGCGTCTGATGATCCAGGCCACGCCACTGAACCGGATTCCTGGGTCCTAGTGCGGAACTTCAGGCGAACCAAGAACGAGGAGCCTCGTTGGACCGGACCCTTTCAAGTCCTACTGACTACCCGCTCTGCAGTGCGTGTCCACGGCAAGAGACATTGGGTGCACGGCGCCCATTGCAAACGGGTCCCGCTGCCCCTTCCATATGACCGATGGGTCCAGGAGGGAATTGCTGACTCAGAGACTGAATCCGTGCCACGCTTTATACCCTTCAGTGATGCACGATTGAAAGGAACTGGTACGGAAAAGGAGAGCGATCGTGTTCTGCAAGGATTTATGCCACCGTCAATGCAGTTGGACACTACAGAACCTGAAATATTGTTTGAAGATCACACCGTACCTGGGAAACAACGATATAATCTGAGGCCAAGAATAACGAACTAATAAAAGTAAACTAATAAGGTTTTTCTTTCCCCCAAGAACTATTTTTGATTTTGCAGCTCTCTCGCCCAGGGAACTTGCTCATTTTTGATTTTTCGAACCGCCATCCGGTTCTGCTGCTAGGGTCGCAGTTGCCACAGTCTAGGGAGTGCAGCTGGAGACGTTTAGGTCAACGGTTCTGGATGGTCTAAGGGAATTACCCTGGACTGAACAGAAGCACCCCTTAGCAGAATCAATCTCCCACCGCGGGCAGCAACCAGAGGATGGAGTTTTCAAGGGTAGAGAGACCTGCTAGATCTACGAACTTCGAAAAGAAAATATGCACTGTAATGGCAAGAAAACGATTTTTAGTAATCTGCATTTTAATGTTGTGTAGCATAATGATGTTTTTGGTGGGCTATGCTCTGTTCATTTTTCGAGTTCCATTCATACACAACACTCAGCCCACACCTCCTCCTACTATTTCCCCGCATTCTTTTCACCCTCTACCTGAACACAAGTCAGCCAGAAGATTAGAATTTGTAAATAATTCATTGGTCCAACTCCTACACCAGCACCAATCTGTAATAAACACCACGAACTGTTGGATATGTGGACTTATGCCACACACAACAGATAAGGGTATTCCGTATTTTGTCCTGCCCTTTGGCTACCATGGTTCTCTGTGGGCATTTCGAGCAATGTTCCTGTTTGCCCTCGAACCATATGTTCTGGGGAAAAACTCAAGCAACAAGGCACTAGTTGCAGGAATTAGAAATATGAGTAGGGATGTCGACACATACAGAACGATCCCCAGAGATGAGTTGACGCCTTATAGTCGATGGAATGTAACTCAGTATGGGATTTCCTTAGCTGAGAGCCAGAAATCAAAGAAATACTCCCCGATCTGGATAGTACCCCACCGAGGCCACCTGTGTCTGCAGGGAAATGGCAAAAACCCTGGAGCCCAGTTAGGGAAGAGTGTCTGTACTGAGACTTACGTTTTTCTCATCTCAGACCTCCCCTTCATTCTTAGCGGCTAAGGGTACCTACTTTGTCTGCCACGACAGAGCGTATACATGGTTGTTTCTTGTTTATGGCCGGTTTTACGATGAGGAGGTGCCCGATTTTATTGGGGTTTCATCGATATCTGATGGGAGTTCTGGGCCTGGCTGGGTCATCTATCACAAACTGGACATCTAAAATATGGGTTTACCATCATGACTTTGCTTTTTTAGTGTTTTGGAAATATGTATATGACCGTATTGTAAACTCAAGAATTCTTGCCTGCAGCTGTTATTTTTGTATAAAAGGGAGAAGGCTGGTTCTGTAAAAACGAACAGTCTCCTGAGAATCTACTTCCCGTGCTGTTGTACTTCTAGGACACTTGTTACTTGGTTGCAGCCAATAAAACTAGATCTCTGACTTCACCTAGAAGACTCCGTGTTTCTGTGGTCCGGAACAGGGAGAACTCAGAGGTCTTCGGTTGTTATCCCCTGGCACCACCGGGTTCCTAAAAACCCGGCACCTCAACATGTGGCATGTTCTTATTTTTATTTCTATCATGTTACCACAGGTCTGATGTGACCAACAAGCGAGGTGAGGATTGGTTCCATAGCATCCCTGATGAAGTTGCCGCAATTAAACTAGGCAACAAATCATGTTGGCCTTCGTATTTGTGAATGGCCAAATAGATGCCGTTTTAATTTGAGGACGCTCACTGCACATATTAAAAATTTTCTCTTTTGCAAATGATCGGTACCCAATTTTAACTTTAAGGATTGCTTCTCCTTTCTTTTCTGGGGACCAGTTGGGCACTAAGTGTTATTTACACAGTTGGGGTTTTTTCACACACTTTCACTGATTCTTTTTCTTTGATTTATCACCTCTGAGGAATTTACTTTCACATTTTCCTTTGTCAAGAAAGTTACCAATGATGATAGTGCGGGCATACTGGTGAACAGATACCAGCAGCCCCCCTTGGAGAAACTAACGTGAGGTACTTTCTGACTTTTCCACACATTTTTCCACACAAGGATACATTTCTGTGGTGGAATTTCTCCTATTAAAGGCTTGTTTGAATTGTGGTACATGGAGGTTTTTTAGATTTAATTTTGAACAGTGGGACCTACAGGCCAGCAGTGGTTACATTGACCTGTGAGGGTAGTTGTATAATGAAAAGACTCCCTAGGTCCTAGAATTGGACTTCACTGTTCGGAGTATGTCAGGTCTCTTTGTGGTTATATGTTGTTGAGTGGGGGGCGACCTACTACTTATCCCTTGTTGCTCCTTTTTGTGATTAAGGAGTGGTTTGGTACCAAACACTCCTGTGTTCAGTGAAGCCATCATGGTGCTGTGGAACTCGTGTTGTCAGATTCCTAGCCCATTTACTCTCTGTGCCTTCCCTGGCACTTACAATACTAAGGAATATACCCTAATATTGTAGGGGGATATCTGCTCATGCAGATATGCCCACACCTGTGATATAGTGCGGCTAGTAATGCCTGCTAGAGGGGCGACTTACCTATATCTTAGGCAGTACTAGTTGGCAAGGCACACGGGCAGTGGGCAATGTTGATTTTGTCATTTTTGTCTGCACCAGGCCATGCATGCTGCAGTGGCAGTCTGCATGGCCTAGGTGAGAGGGTCTTTAGGGGATCCTCATCAGTCCCAATGCCCTACGTACCCATGTACCTTTTACTAGGGACTTACAGGGGACCCGAAGGGCCAATTTTGGATCAGTTTTAGGGAACGATCACGGGTAATGGGCACCTGGACAGCAAAGGACCCAGTACTCCACAGTTAAAGTTGCAATAGAAGCTAGGTAAAAAGTGTGTGGGGGGGGGGGGTTACTGCAACAGAGCCCAATTTTCTCACAGAGGGCCTTGGAGTTAGCGATCCTCCATTGAGTTGCTGCTTCCCTCTCCATTTTCCTTCAACCAAGTCAAGTCTTTTACTTTCCTTTTCAGGTAGTCAGCCTGTGGATGTTTGGGCATTGTTCCTTTTCCTGTCGGTTGCTGCAATTATTGAATCCACAGGAGTGTTCACCTTGATGTATCTAAGGTCTTGAGTAGAAAGTTTGTATTTTTTTTTTTACTCTGGGTGTTCGAGCCTTTGCAATGGCTGGTTCCTGGATTGCGTCCTTACTTTGGTCTAATATGCTAGGGAGCATGGGTAGATAAAGGTTCCCTTGGTGAGAGGGCATTAGCATTTCAAGGAGGAAACATGAATCTCCATTTTCCTCCTCTAACTGAACCCCATATGTTTCTGCAGCCCGTTTGATGAGGGATAGGTTGTCTGGTGGAGATGGCCTCGAAGGGTAGTTATTTACTCCTTCCTCCGGGGACTCCGAGTCAAGATTGTGCCACGATTCTTCATTGAACCTAGTTTCATTGTTGACCTCCTCAAGTTGGTAGAACCCTTTCTGCTCCGCTTCATGAGGCTCTGGAGTTGCTGGTGCCCCCACAGAACTGGTTGTCTTCTGTCTCAGTCAAAGGCTTTGCAGGAATATGGAAATCCTTCGAGGAGTCATCAAACTCCTACCTTTGTAGGAGGGCATCCATTTTTGCCTTGAGCCTTCTCTTTTTGTGTTAGATCTTGAGGTCATTTTGTTCGGAGTTGAGCGTTTGCCACTTTTTCAGTGTTGTTGAGTCCACCTTATCAAAAAACCTTGTTCTTGTCTCTCATTCCATCTCGAGAGGATGGTTGCGTCAAAGGTTTCAACAGAGTCTTGCCTCCATCGGTATGCCTCGGTCCAGGTCTGTGTGGCTCTTACTGTATCGTCTGACCTTCAGTCAATGAGTGCTTTGAAGTCGAGTATGCCTTGCGGGGCTTATTGTCCGAGGGCTTGGTATCTGAGCCTTTTGGTGGCTTATTTACCTTCGGCGGCTTCTTTTTGCATCCTTTGCCACCTTTTCTGCTGTCGACCACATAGATCTCGGCATCCGATTCTCCTCCACAGGTTACCTTGACGTCTTCCTAGTCACTGGATAGACTGAGTTCCTTTAGTGAAACCTGCGGCCTCTGAGTGCCGGCCATGTTGTGTACTACAATGAGGTACACTATGTAGACAGTCCAGATAACCGTGATTGGTTTGCAGGGCTTAAATTAATAACCCCAAATGCTCTCTTTGTGGTAATAAGGGACAGCAGTTTAGGCTTAGCAGAAGGTAGTGTTAAGCATTTGTTGGACACACTAAAGAAGAAACCCAAGATCAATTTAGAAAAATAACATTTTCAAAACATTTTAGACACCAAGATAATCGGGATTGGGTAAGCACTTTAGATGCTGTCAAATTTTAGAGTAAAATCTGTAGAAAATGACAGCTGTCAGATTTCAGACATGAGCCTTGAAAGCAGTAATGTTATCCTATGGTAGAAACATACACTACAGAGGCAAACTTACAGATGACTTACAGGACTGTTCTTATGGATTTGAGTTAAGTAGGGGCCAAGGTTCAATAAAGCACCAACAGTTAAAGCTTACCTTCCTTGGGGTGCCCAGGCGCAGGAGTGCTTTACGTGGTGATAGCCCCAAGCCCTACCCGTTAAAGTCAAAGGAAAAAGTACCTGTAAGAAAAATGCTGCAAGAGAGGCTGGGGGACCAGTCTAGCCGAACGCAAGTGGGGGAGGGGCTTGCTCTGGAGGGTCTCAGGGACACATAGACACTGTTGGTTTATGTGAGCCCGGGCTGGGGAGCTCGGATGCAGAGCTGTTTTGTCCAGCGGGGCAGGGACTTACAGGCTCTCGCGATTTTTGGTATACCCTCAGAAGAGGGAAAATAAACACAACAGGGGCACTTTAATTGTGGAGTAGGCATCTCTCGGAGTCTCTCAATGTGCAAGTAAGTTTTGGCAGCAGTGGTGTTCCCACTAAACAGAAACATGCCATGGTGCTTGCATTAGGCTCCGGTATCTCGTGTGTTGGTGCTGGAAGGCTCCCGGGGATCCTGGTGTTTCCAAACTCGGTAGGGAGACCGGTTTGATCTCCTGGAGCAACAAAAACTTTTGTGAGGGTGCTGCTCCTTCTGTGGGCTAGGGTCGACAGAACGGTGTACTAGGCAGCTGCAATCGGTGCCTGCTGGGGAAGGGGAATGGCTCCTCTACTCCAAGGGTGATGTTGCTGGGTAGCGGAAGCGCTGAGCAGACCTCGAAGGGTTTGGGGAGGCTGTTACGCTTCTGGACGTGCGGGGTCAGTGACTGTTAAGAGAGCAGCAGCCAGGTAGGGGCTTTTGCCAAGTTAGGTGCTGGTCCACAGTTGTCATGTCTTCGGCTCTTCTTTCAGGCAGACAAATCTAAAGTTCCTGGTGTTAGGAGACAACTTAAATACTAAACTTAGGGGCATTTAGGAGAGTGAAGGGTGGTAGTGAATGGGCTACTTACCCCATGTGTATCTACTCTCCCTATATGACCACTTCCTGCAGTTCCCTGGCCTTGATATGGTAAATCGCCAGCCATCCTACTGGAAGAGGTGTGAACACCTTCCCCCGGAGCAGGTATTGTTTCTGGCCTCAGAGTGCATGGGGTCTCACCTGCACGGGGGTCAGAAACATGCCTGTGGTGGTAGGCAGAACGATACCATTCAGCCAGCACACTAGACACTGGTAGGTATTTCAGGGGGCACCTCTAAGGTGCCCTCTGGGCGCATTTCATAATTAATCTAGCTCTGGCAACAGTACGGAATTATTAAGGCAAGGTGTTTGATACCAAACAACATAGGTTTCAGTAAAGCCATCATGTAGTAATGACCAGTGCCCATTACAAATGCATAAGACGGCTTCTCTGTTCACTTACACCATCTAGAAATTGAACTACACGGCACAGGGGTATAGCTGCTTGTGCAGATATGCCCTCACATGTAATATAATGCAGCCTGACTTAGGGCTACTGGCAGGGCGACTTACAGATATTACATACAGTGACTTTGGCCTGTACACAGTGAGTGTGCCATGTTGTGTTTTCCCTTGTGGCTTGCACAATGACACAAAGCCTGCATGCAATTTGAATAAGGGTTTTCTCAGGGTAGCATAATGCCTGTTGCAGCCCTTTAGTGACCATGTCCTAGGTACCAGGGATACCACATACTAGGGATTTACTAAAAGGTGTGCTAATTGTGTTACACTTAGACCATTTTACCTTGTTTTTAGGGAAAGAGCACTCGCACTGTGGCCTGGTTAGTAGGGACCCAGTGCACATCAATTGAAAAACATCAGTACCAGTGGCAAAAAGTGGGGTTGACCATGGGAAAAAGGGGCACTTTCTAACACCATGGTGTGGTGCTCTAGCCTCTGTCGTCGACATATCTTTAGAGTCTTGAGTACAAACACAGGACAGGCCTCATCCACATGATTTTTCGGGAGACAAAGGTTGCAGACCTTGTGGGGGTCTCTCTAGGCAAACTTGTGGTAGCAATTGGGGCAGAATGTATAGGGGTTGCTTTCCATGACACCTGTCTGCCTTCATTCTCCGACTATGTCCCTAGGTTTTTCAGTTGTGTCCTGCACCGATGACACCCAAATTGTGGTGTCAATCTCCAAAGAGCAGGAAGAAGTGGGTCATATTTTTAGCTCCTGCATGGTCCAAATAGATCACTGGATGAAAACAATTGCCTAAAATTAAACTCCGGTAAAACGGAGGTGCTACTATTCAGAAACAACAGATCCTTTTAGTCGCCAATCTGGTGGCTCCAGAATATGGGACCCTTACCAATGCCAGTACGGAAAGGAAGGAGCCTGGAAGTTATCTTTGATGATAAACTCCACTTTGACCTTCAAGTAAAATCAATCTCTTCTTCTGTGTTTTATACACTAAAACTAATAAAGAAAATCTGTCCATACATCCCGAATGAACTTCCAAAAACAGCTGTCACTTACCTGATTCTGGCCAAGTTAGACTATGGAAATTCTCTCTTTATTGGTATCCGAAAAAAAGACGTTACAAAAATTTGAAACACTGCAAAACGTGGCAGCCCGACTTCTATCCGGAATTCCCAAACTTAAGTCAGCAGCCCAAATACTTGTCAATGTACACTGGCTACCAATAGCAAAATGGCTAGAGTTTAGGACATTATGCATAACCTTTAAAGCACTGCATAACTCAGGACCAAGCTACTTTCGCACAAAATGTGCCTGATATTCTCCAGACAGAAAGCTCAGATGCAATGCTGTTATCCCCCTAAAGCAAAGCGCACTGCCTGGGGCGGTAGGAGCTTTCTACTGAAAGCAGCTATACTCTGGAACGGCCTACCCATGGCTAAAAGGAAATGCTCCAATTTCCTGACTTTTTGGAAGCAAATAAAAACCTGGCTGTTCACACGCCATTAATCTGCAGCAAACATTCTCCCTGCAGCACTGCACTAGACAAGCAGCAGCGACAAGATGACTCCGGGCATTCGAGCGCTATACAAAACCAAAAATCAAATCAAATCATGTGGCTGGTACCAGCGGGGTCACCGTCAGGAGAAAAGAGAAGGATCCCCTTTACTCTTGTTGTCGTCCTTCTCGCAGTCTTCAGCGTTTCGGTCGATTTTCTTTGGAAATCTTCGATTCTTTTGAAAACCCTTTGGAGATCCTCTGTAATGTTTCTAGACTCAATGGCGGAAAAACTGAATCTGAAGATGGCAACAATACACAGGAGCTTCTAGGGTACCATCTAACGCCACACCAGTGATGGACATACTACCAAATGGTGTTGAATGACGTCCACTACCGAGAAAAAAATATATACATTCCGGACCCAAACACTAGATGGCGGAATGCACAGCATGTGAATCCCGAAAAGGATCTTACATCAGTGAGGAATCAGAGTCGACTCAGCAGCACTAGTCCAAATCTTTGGGGGTGATTGTGCAAAAAGAGGAATTCCTTACAGCGTCAATCCAGCAGAAAGCAATAATAGCAAATCGGAGTGTTGGCAGGAAGCTTGTTGAGTAGTTACTATTACTATAGGCTCTTGGAATAGGTTTCCGATTTGATTTTCATCTTATCGACAGTACACATATACTTAATGATGTCCTGGGGCTAGATTAGATGTAGGAATAACTAACCTACACTAGACATGTGTGGAAAGGAAAATGCTACTTACCAGTATGCATCTATTCTTGGCATGTAGAGATGCAGAGTTGCAAACTTTGGCATAGATGGCCACCTAGTGTTGGGCCTGGATGTTTGCAGTTGTTTTTGTCCTGAAAGTCTTTGGAAGTCACGAGATAGGTGACTCCTCCCTTGGATCACATTGCGCATGGGCATCGGCTCCATCCTTAGATTGTTTTTTTGCCAGCAGGGAAATGATGGAGCTTTGTAAGAACAGGAAGGATGCTCATGTAAGCTCTATCTAATTAAGATAATACTGGAACAGATAAAGGTAGCCGGGGAGGCGGGTGGGCGTGTGTAAATCTGCAGCTCTACATGCCAAGAACAGATGTATACTGGTAAGTAGCATTTTCCGTTGAGGCATATAAGCTGTAGATTACACACTTTGGCATAGACTATATAGCAGTACCATCTCCTAGCGGCGACCACCAGTATCTGTTGCAGTAGTTTGAAATAGTGTTTTGAGTACAGCCTGGACCACAGTAGCTTGTTGTTTAGTTTGCACATCTACACAATAGTGTTTTGTGAATGTGTGCGGTGTAGACCATGTAGCTGCTTTACAGATATCATCTAAGATAATGTTTCCTAAAAATGCCATTGAAGCCCCTATCTTTCTTGTGGAGTGGACTTTAGGAGGAACAGATAAAGTACGTTTAGCTTTGTGGTAGCAAATTTGTATGCATTTTACAATCCACCTAGCTATGCCATATTTTGATATGGGATTGCCTTTGTGTGGTGGTGAGAAAGACATAAAAAGTTGTTTTGTCTTACGAAAGGGTTGTGTTCTTTCGATGTAGTAAAGCAATGCTCTTTTGACATCTAAAGTATGAAGAGCTCTTTCTGAGACTGTTTGTGGCTGCGAGAATATGGGCAGCTCCACAGATTGATTGAGGTAGAAAGGAGAAATGACTTTAGGAAGGAATTTAGGATTGGTTCTGAGAACAACCTTATTATGATGCATCTGCAGAAATGGTTCCTGAATGGTTAGTGCTTGTAGTTCACTAACTCTTCGTAGAGAAGTAATAGCTACTAGGAAAGCAACTTTCCATGTTAAGAATTGAAGCTCACATTTGTGTAAAGGTTCAAAAGGAGGTCCCATTAGTCGTGTGAGAACAATGTTTAAATTCCACACAGGTGAAGGTTGTGCTCTGGGAGGCATTATTCTTTTGAGGCCTTCCATAACGGCTTTTATGGCAGGTACTCTGAAAAGTGATAGATGTTGTTTATTTTGTAGATATGCTACCATGCAGCAAGATACAGTATGATAGATGTGTAGGCTAACTTACATCTTTGTAGAAATTACATCTTTGTAGGTGTATGATGTGTTGAATAGACACATCTAGAGGATTGATATTGTTGATATGACAATATATTACAAAACTTTTCCACTTGGCTGCATAGTATGCCCTAGTGGTGGGATGTCTAGCTTCTTTGAGAACGTTCATACAATCAGGAGGAAGGTTATGGTAACTGAATTCTAGGACCTCAGGAGCCAGATCTCAAGGTTGAGCTGAGCTGGGTCCGAGTGTCTGATCTCTCCATGGTTCTGAGTTAAGAGGCGTGGGGATAGGTATAGTTTTTGGTGCGGTACCACGGAAAGTTGCAGCAATGTGGCGTACTACGGTTGTCTGGCCCGACGTGGAGCAACTAGAATGAGAATTAGGGAATGTTGCTGTAGTTTACTCACCACTAGTGGGAGAGGTGGAAAAGTGTATGCAAATTTGCCTGACCAGTTCATCCATATCACATTTCCTTTGGATATTGGGTGTGAATCTCTGGGGCTAAGCTTGGGCATTTGGCGTTTTCGTGGGTGGCGAAAAGGTCTATCTGACGCTGTCCCCACAACTGAAAGAACGGTTGAAGAACTTGTGGATGAAGTTCCCACTCGTGGATCTGTTGCATTTGACGGCTTAACAGATCAGCCATGGTATTTTGGACCCCTGGAACATGTTGGGCTAAGAGGAAGATGTTTTGAGGTATAGCCCACCTCCAAATGGTCTGTGCTAGTTAAGAGAGTTGCAGAGAGTGTGTCACGCCTTGTTTGTTTATGTAGTACATGGCTGTCATGTTGTCTGTGCGAACTAAGACAGCCCTGCGTGATATTTGCTTTTGAAAAGCTTTTAAGGCTAGGAATATGGCTAGTAACTCCAGGTGGTTGATGTGGAGTAACTTTTGTTGCAGTGTCCACCTGCCCTGCGTGGTATGTTGCAGTAGGTGAGCTCCCCATCCAGAGAGCGATGCGTCCGCTGTCACGACTACTTGAGGAACTGGCTCTAGGAACGCTCGTTCTTTCGAAAGGTTGTTGGTGTTCCACCATTGCAGAGAGCGGTGAGTCCGACCGTCCACCAACACAAAGTCTGTTAATTGACCTTGAGCCTGGTTTCATTGTTGTGCTAAGCACTCTTGAAGAGGACGCATCTGGAGTCTTGCATGAGGCACTATGAATATGCAAAAGGCCATCATCCCGACAAGTTGCATGAACATTCGAACTGGAAGAGAGTGTTGCAGTTGAAATTTTATAAGAAGAGCTTGCATGTTTGCTATTCTGACAGGAGAGGGATAAGCTTGCGCTGTTGAGGTGTCTATTGTGGCACTGAGGTATTGTAGGTGGGACGGTTGCAGATGGGACTTGGTGTGTTTTACTGTGAACCGCAGGTCGTGAAGTAACTGGATGGTGGTGTGAGTATGTTGTACACACTGGCTGTATGAGCTGGCTTTTATGAGCCAGTCGTCGCGATATGGGAAGACATGAATGTGCTGCCTTCTTAAGTGTGATGCTAACACTGCTAAGCACTTGGTAAACACTTGTGGTGCTGTTGTGACTCTGAATGGGAGTACCTTGAATTGGTAGTGCTGACTGTCCAGTGCAAATCTGAGATACTTTCTGTGAGCGATGTGAATGGGAATGTCAAAATAGGCGTCCTTGAGATCTATAGTGGCAAGGAAGTTGTTTTGTGAAAGAAGAGGAAGGACCGAAGGACCTGCTGGAGTGTGACCATGTGGAAGTGGTCTGATTGTATGTACAGGTTTAGTGGCCTGGGGTCTAGAAACGGCCTTAGAGATCCGTCCTTCTTTGGGATAAGAAAGTATAGGGAGTAAACTCCTTTGTTTTGTTGATGCAGTAGAACAGGTTCTAATGCGTTTTTTTGTAGGAGGTATATTACCTCCTGCCTGAGCAGTAGCAGATGTTCTTGTGACATTTGACGCTGTTTGGGTGGGTTGTTTGGGGGGGGGGGTTGATGTTAGTTAGAGACAGTAACCTGATTGAATTATTTGTCGCACCCACCTGTCTGATGTGATGTTGGTCCAGAGAATTGTTGTAGTCTTCCCCCAACTGGAGTGGAATGTTGTGGGGGAAGAGGAGGGAAGTCATTGGGCAAGGGTGGAGGCAGAGCGGGAGCTGTTAGTTTTGCCTCTGCCTTTGTTATTGTTACCGCTGTAACCCCCTCTTTGGTAGCCCCTACTGAAGGTGGATTGGGTAGGGGTTTTGTAAGCAGTAGAGGGACTGTCTGAGGAGTAGGCTCTGGTGGTGCTTCTGTATGATGAGCGACGAAAGGATCGTCTGGAAGCTTGTGACAGCAAGGCTCCCATAGATTTAGCTGTGTCAGTATCCTTTTTCATTTTCTCAAGGGATACGTCCACATTAGGCCCAAATCATTGTTGCTCATCAAATGGTTGATTGAGGATGGCACTTTGGACTTCAGGTTTGAAACCTGAAATGCGTAGCCAGGCATGCCTATGCAAAAGGACACTACTGTTATTTGCCCTTGAAGCAGTATCTGCCACATCTAGGGCACATCGAATAGAGGTATTGGTGATAGTTTTACCTTCTTGTATAAGTTCACTGGCCCTATTTTTGTTTTTGTCTGGAAGGTGTTGCATTATAGATTCCAGCTCATCATAATGTGCCCTGTCATACCTTGCCAATAGTGTCTGATTATTGGCGATGCGGCATATGTTTGCTGCCCGTGACGCCGTTCATTTGCAGGAGGCGTCCAGGAGTTTAAACTCCTTATTTGGTGGGGAAGCTTCAAATGATGTTTGAGAATTGGCTCTTTTTCGTGCAGTGGAAACTACAAGGAACTCTAGTGGTGCGGGCCATTTAATATAGGCTGGATCTGAGGGAGCAGCCTTATACTTCTTTTCAATTTCGAGCCCTGACTGGATCTTTGAACACCTCTGGTGCATGCTTAATGACCCCCTTAAGCATGGGTAGAATTGATGTGGACCTTTGTGTATTGTCAAACGTATCCATAAGGAAATCTTCCTCCACTGGGTCAGAGTGTAGGTCGACGCCATGGTATTGGGCAGCTCTATGGACAAGTTGGCTAAAGCCCATAGTGTCCTCTGGTGGGGAAGGCCTGGAGGGGTATATGTCATCTTGTGGCATGTTAGGGACGTCTGGGGTACTATAATCATTGCAAGGATCAGGTGAGCTAGGAGGACTAGGATTATCTAGTGGCTCATTATCTGCAACTCCCTTTGTGTCGTCAGACGTGTTATCCCCATCATCGTCTATTGGAGAAGGAGATGGTGTAGGTGAGTGATGTGGAGGAGCAAGAGGAGGAGGAGGAGGAGAAGGAGAAGGAGAAGGTATTCTTAGAGGAGAGGTTGCAATGTCCTTCTTCTTAGGATGAGGAGCTGTTGCAGGCACATCTAGTGGTCGTTTTTTTAGAGCTAAGAGTCAATCGACCAGTTTTGGGAGGATCCGGATGAAATAGTTCCTCTGCGGGAGGTAGATCCTTCGGTGCAGAGGTCTTTGGTTCCGTAGGCTTTTTTTCGGCACCGAACCGGTAGCATCTTTTGGCTTTGAAAAGTGCCCTTTTGTATTGTCTTTGGCCAGTGAAAAGGGTAGTTTTTTAGGTTCCGAAGCCTTTTTCGGCTCCAAGTCATGGGAGTCGGGGCCCTTCGGTGGCAGTTTTTTGCTCAGCTCCGATTGTGTTTTGGGTGCCGAGGAGCTTTAATTACGACCCGCTGTGCTGGAGTGATGTCCTCGACGTCTGAGTCTTCTGCCTCAGAGTCGCTGATGATACCATGTTCGACCAGCTCCTGTTCTTGCACGTCGACGCCCTCTTGGAAGATGTCGTCTGGGATCGAAGCTGACGAGCGAGCCATGGTCCTTTGAGCTAGTCGGTCCCGAATCGTCTTCTTGGAGCGGAATGAGGTGCAAGCGGAACAGTCGCTGGCCTCGTTCTCCGTGAGAGGCAAAGGTTGCACACCTCATGGAGATCGGTGTGGGGAAACTTCGACCCACATTGAGAACACTTTTTAAATGGCGTCCTTTCCATGAGCCAGAAGATAAGGCCCAGGTAGGCCCAAAGGCCTTCGTCGCCGACCTGTTGTACAGCGTTTTAGGATCCGAGCGCAATTTTCCCGATCCCGATTCATGACCTTAAATAGGTACAATTCACATTGCCCTAATATAGGCATAGAAATCATACCCATATTTAGGCATAGCAGTTCAAATACAGGCATGGCTACTTCCACCAGTTCCAAAAAGCTGATTTCTTGGAAAAACGGCTTAAGCAGTCAGGGACAGCCGCTTGCTTGAATATTGATTTGTCCAAGAACTCATGGAATTTTCAAAGAACTGCCATTCCCTTGGGGTTCTTTGATGACGTTATTATGCCCGACTTAACGTCAAATTAGGCACCTATAAGGTATAAATATGCCTTCACTTGCTCTAGCAAACACACAGTGGTTTGGAGCAGTTCGACTATCTACTAGCCCGACGCAGCTCGCTACAGCAAGTGCCGAAGGAAGCTGACCCTCCAGCAGACGCACTGACGCTGTCCTTTCTCTCGCTGAGAATCCAGCTCCAGTGTTTCCAAGCTCCCCTTGTGGGGTGTTGGGAAATCGAGCCCCGAGACAGAGATACCAGACCTGCTTCATTCTAAAACCAAGGTACGGAGCTGATTAGACCCTAAGTGAAATATTGGATAGATTCTTGGCAAAGAATACTAAAACCAATGCTACACCACACTTACTTCTTCCCTCGTACTAGACTTAGATTAGGTACATTGGGGTAGGCGTATTTTGGAAGCACCAGTTGAGTACTTTTAGCTTTGTTATTTATGTATGTATTTTTATATGATTGTTCTGTCGGGTAAGGCAGATTATTTAAAGGATGCTTATAAATGCAAACAAACACAAACAGCTCTCTGATACACAACGTAAGTTTGAGAAATAAATGCTAAAAAAACAAAGTCATAAGATCAAAGCGTTATATTATGTAAATTATAAAAAGGTTTACTTTCATATATATCCGAATTACTTCATTCAAGGATAGATTTACAATACATGGCAAGACCGTCATAAAAATTGTGCACATTTGTGACTTTTTGTGAAGAAGTGCTCAATGAATGTGATAATATATACAGTGTAAGGGAATTAATATATATACATATATACAGGATTGATCTCAAATGGCCAGATGTTGATTTTCAACCAAGGATTCCTAAGATTTCTATGTGGATCCTGGTGATTCTGGACCTATGAATGCGTTGGCGTTTCGACCCTCATGCGCCCCTGTGGGTGGTCGCTGCGGGCCTTTCTCAAGACAAGAAAGGGATGACAGTCTGCAAAGTGGATGGAGACCGTGTATCAGAGAGACTAGCGGTGCCAAATATTAGTACCAAGGAGAGGAGTGGTTATATGATACTCACTCAACTGTTCAGACAGGGGACCCTCAGTCTGATTCTTTGTGGCGCAATGGCCCGTCGTAACTGTGGAGGATGATGCAGTGTATTTAAATCACGTCTAGTATGTCAAACAAGGACACTCTTTCATATAGTGAAAAAGACTATATTGCCAAATTGATACAGGAGCATCAAATTACCTCCTGGGTGCAGACCGCACTTCAACCGATGCTACACTCAATGAAAAATTACTTAAAATTGAACGATTAGAAAAGAAATTGATTAGGTCACGCCTTCATGGGCATGTGCTAGCGAAATATCTCTCAGCAAACATAATTCCAAAAGGCCTACAAGTAAGAAATGAGCCTGCAATATTCATTGATGTGCCAAAATTCAGGGAAGGGTTCAGCTTCGTGGCAAATACCTGTTCTAGGCACTGGATGGTGCTAGGAGTGGAGACGGCCATTGAACAATTGAATATGTCAAGAGATTAACACAAGAGATAGCTGACCTGAAAAAAGAAATTCTAGAGGACAGTGCATTGACCAACGCTAAAGAGGCCCTAGAACGTGCGGAAAAGGCACTCACAGAATTCAACACAGTGACCCTGAATAGAAAATTGGATAAATTGGCGAAGGGTATCCGCAATTACGATAAGAGATACACTTATCCATTACTGCCTGACGAATATTACCAGCAGGACGAACAAGGATTCTTCTCCAATAGAAGCAGGCAAGGTCCAAGGCGCTTCCAGACTTTCTCCAACTCCTCCGTTGGCAGCTGCTCTGATTCTGAGCAAGAAGGACATTCGACGAGTAGACAAGGCCCCCAAACTCAACAGCAGCAGAATTTTTTAGAGCAGGGTTTCCGTCCGTCCAACCGGCGTGGAATTACCGACCGAGGTTGGGCCCCACAAAGAAGATGGAACAGAGGTGGAGGAACCCCGAGCAGCAACACGCGTGTGAGGTTCTACTAACCGGTGGGACATGGGGAAATCTCCACACGGAAACAAACATACCGATGGTAACAGAAGAGACACAACTCCTTGCAACAAATCCATCAACAGTAACAGACGAGATTCAACCTCCCATCACAGAAGTGGCATCAACTTCAGTGGAAAATATGGCAGAAAACATACCCAAAGACACGGCATGTGCTCTGGCAGTAGCAAAGACAACCACTGGTAGGATAACCAGTGAACATACTGCCTGCATAAAGCTAGGAACATCACTAAATGCAAGGAACAACATGGCCCAAGATGGAACAGGTCTGATGTCATTGAAAACAACAGGAATTGATATGTCAATCATTGCCAGTGCCGCAGCGGGAGGGACCTACCTACCTGCAAGTGAGAGGGGGAGAACTGACGGATCCCAGCCTCCCCAACCCGCTATGGACATAATGGATCCCATTATTAACCTCTCAGATCATGTAGTTTCCGTGGCTGAGAGAGAGGTCTTAAGTAAGGGACTTTCCTTTGTCCCCACCAGTAGACCAGACTCTTTTACCACTAAGTTTGAGTTACAAAAATTCTTCCGCAAAGTGAGACTGAAATACTACTTTGGAAGAAACGAGTATACCCCGAAACAAACTGCAACGCCTTTCAAACCCATCTCTACATTCACGCCTGGATCATATTGCATGAGTTAACGTATATTGGCTTTAGAGCAAGTTGTAATGCAAGAAGTGATGGAATCTCTCGATGAGAGGCAATACATAAGATATAATGTCACCAAAGAGGAAAAAGTGGCTCTGAAGGGACTAAGTGAGAACCACTCCATTATAGTGAAGGCGGCTGACAAGGGCGGCGCTGTGGTACTGCAGAATACTCAGGACTATGACGCGGAGATTGAACAACAACTCGGGGTTCAAGAAAGCTACCAACCAACCCCTAGAGACCCGACACCAAGTATCAAGTCACTCATCAGTATCCTTACAGAAGATTGTGTAAGCAAAGGATGTTTAAGCACCGCGTAAAAGGATTTCTAGACAAAAAAGGAACCAAGGATCCCCACCATATACACGTTGCCTAAGGTACACAAAAGTATGATAAAACCACCGGGAAGACCTATCATATCTGGCTGTGGCTCAGTACTAGAGCCAATAAATCAATTCATAGACCATTTTCTACAACCACTGGTCCCACAGACAAAGTCCTATGTGCGCGATTCAATGCACATCATACAATTACTGGAGAACCAACCATATGACAACACCATGCAGTTCATGGTAACATTGGATGTCTCTTCACTTTACACCTCCATACCACAGAGCGAGGCAATCGAAATCATCAAAGGAGCACTGGACAACCGCCCAGCGCCTCACTGGATACCTACAAGTTTCCTGATTGACCTCCTAGAGATTGCAATGAAAAATAACTATTTCCTTTTTAAACAACAGTTCTACTATCAATGCAAGGGAGTGGCCAGGGGTGCAACTTATGCACCGAGTCTAGCGAATATATACATGGATAACTATGAAGAGGAATACTTGTACACCCATGAAAACCCATACATCGATTCAATATCCATCTGGAAGAGATATATTGAAGATGTCATTATGATCTGGTCTGGCACGGAATCTAATCTACAGAAGTTCTTTGAGTGGTTAAATGGGAGGAGTAAAGACATCCAATTTACCATTACATACGACCGCAACACGATAGCTTTCCTAGACCTCTTATTCCAAGTGGAGAATGGAATGATTTACTGTGACCTCTATAGGAAAGCGACGGAGAGAAACACCCTGCTGAAATATGACTCCCATCCTCCTCGCAACCTTCGAGATAACTTACCCTACGGACAGTACTTGCAAATGAGGAGGAACTGTTCCAGACGGCCTGACTTCTTCAAGGAAAGTGAGGTTCTGACGATACGCCTACGAGAGCGCGGCTACCCATTGGGATTGCTCAAACGTGCCAAGAAGAGGGCCTGGTACTGCCCGAGAGACCATCTCCTGAACCCAAGGGAAAAGAAACCAGCAACAGATAACTTAGTATGCGTTACCACTTTTCACTCAAAGAGCAACATGGTGAAAAAACGGTGATGAAATACTGGAATTTGGTTGCACCAGAGCTCAAGATGGAAGAGAGCATTCAAAAGGGGTTGCAATATAAAAGACAGTGTCGTAAAAGCCTTTCTGGAACCCCCGAAGCCCCCCAACCTGAGAGACCATCTGGGGCTACCACCAATCTTGGGTCCTGTCAAATGTGGAACATGCAAAGCCTGCCCCCTCAGCATGGAGGGCGCCACTTTTTCACATGGAAACAACACTTATCAGTTGCCCTCCCAGACAAACTGTAACACTACTAATGTCATTTACATCATCCTGTGTCCCTGTAACACACCATATGTAGGGCAAACGACGCAAAAAGTAAAGATGAGAATCCTACAGCATATGAGCAAGATCAGATGCAAAGTTCAGGGCGCACCATTAGTGGACAACTTTAGCAGCCACAACCACAACCCAGAGAGCATTCGTTGGAGGGTGATTGAAAAAATCAACACTAACCCAAGGGGGGGGCTCAATGACACTTGCCCTGAACAGGAAAGAGTGTAAGTGGATACATATCCTGAATTCTGTATCCGCAGGCCTGAATGAACATGAGGAGATATCAAAGCAGATGGGGTTGCTATAACACATAGTGGGTACACACCTAGATGACTCTATTAAGGTATTAACACACGGCTTGCCTGACAATACTGTTTTCTATCTGCCTCTTTTACCTGCCTATGTATGCTGGATCACACTGGCCCTAGAGACATGTTACAGAAAATACTCATCCCCTAAAGGGGCTCTCTGATCAATGTATTTGTGCATCCATTAAACCAGACATCTATATGTAGTTGTTGATACTATATATGTTTTAAAATCTTCCATGTATTCCAAATATGCTTTATACCACATTATGGAGGCTTAATTTCTGATGATGCACTATACGAGCTGTTTGTATAGCATTTTAAATAATGAACTAACGAAGTGTGAGGCATGCATCCGGATTATGTCTCACTGATGCCTTTGTCACCCTTAATTGTTTTATTAATTATTCACTTCCTCTACAATTGTACTGGCTCCATTCATTGACTCCCCTACTGTACCCCAAAACGAGCGCATAAGTAGCGTTTTGCCCCCGCAGCTTTACGCTGCACGCACAATATAGAAAGCATACACCCAATGCTGTTTAGCAATAATCGTTGCAGTTGTACCACGCAAGCCGCGTGATACAGCAAATGGTTCACGTCGTTGCTTAGCAACGTACGTAGTCGGCGTACACGCCGGAACTGTTTTAACTAGCTTCGCATAATCGCGAGTTCCCTGCCAAAGTCGGATGCGGATCCTGAGAGGAACTGTGAGCCTCCGATCACACACGTCTCAACCATAACTTGAGGTAAGACTCATAGGACATTACCGCGCCCCCCCCCCCATCCCGTTCTGGGGGGTGGCTGCCATGTTGCGCTTCGGCTCTGGGATCGTCACTCCAGTGGGCACTTTGGAATCACAGCGCCTTTGGTAACCACTTGTTTTTCCTCTGTACCGCACCATTAGCGCCCTGGTACTGTGACAAGGGACTTGTCCTCACCCTGTTCATGTACCCTAGCACCGAGGCCACGCACATGCTGAATGTTTCAGGCACTCCGGGCACTCGACTGGCTACCTCGTTTTTAGCACAGCCCTTTAAGATCATGGACATGCGCATTTGAGTAGCGATCTTCACCTCCACCGGGCTCCCGACTTCACACACGCCCTAGAGTAGCCGGGTAAAGTCCTCACCCACGGCTACTCAGCTATTTTTAATTTCTCGCACGCCCTTGAGCAGCCGGGTCTAATCCTCACCCACGGCTATGCGCTACACACCTTGAAAGTAGTTCTTGGTTTTTAAATACACTGCATCATCCTCCACAGATACGACGAGCCATCGCGCCACAAAGAATCAGACTGAGGGTCCCCTGTCTGAACACTTGAGTGAGTATCATATTTGGCACCGCTAGTCTCTCTGATACACAGTCTCCATTCACTTTTCAGACTGTCATCCCTTTCTTGTCTTGAGAAAGACCCGCTGCGACCAACCACAGGGGCGCGAGAGGGTCGAAACGTTGACGCGTTCATAGGTCCAGAATCACCAGGATCCACACAGAAATCAACATCTGGCAATTTGAGATCAATCCTGTATATATGTGTATATATATTCATTCCCTTACACTGTATATATTATCACATTCATTGAGCACTTCTTCACAAAAAGTCACAAATTTGCACAATTTTTATGACGGTCTTGCCATGTATTGTAAATCTATCCTTGAATGAAGTAATTCGGATATATATGAAAGTAAACCTTTTTATAATTTACATAATATAACGCTTTGAT
This sequence comes from Lissotriton vulgaris, assembly GCF_964263255.1. Lineage (NCBI taxonomy): Eukaryota > Metazoa > Chordata > Amphibia > Caudata > Salamandridae > Lissotriton > Lissotriton vulgaris. The sequence goes on along the minus strand of NC_141698.1, from coordinate 236,006,781 downwards.
CTTATGACTTTGTTTTTTGAGCATTTATTTCTCACACTTACGTTGTGTATCAGAGAGCTGTTTGTGTTTGTTTGCATTTATAAGCATCCTTTAAATAATCTGCCTTACCCGACAGAACCATTTTTTGTTTAATTATTGAATACCCAGGTTCTGAGGAACACAGGGTCACCCCTTTTTTGTTAACCATGTATTTTTATATGGCTTAGAAACCATACAATGCTTTTACAGTATTATTTTATAATACTATTATCGCTGTACGCAGTTCATTTCTTCTGTTTGAGAAAGAAGACTGTTCAATAAACCCTTTTATTGAAAACATCCGTCTTTCTATTTCTCTGCATCTCTGGTGAAACGAAGCATGCACGATTCACTAAGTGAAATACTTATCTATTGTTTCCGCGACTCTAGAGATACATTTCTTATTCTTAGGAAACACAGTTGTCATGTTTATGCAGTTGTCAAACTAATCCCTTCTTGTGAATTCGAGAAAGTTTCTAGTGACTTCTGAGCTAGCTGGCACTCACAATTAAGTCTAATATATTCGATACAGACCTAGTCGACCTAGGTCCTACGTCAAAACTATAGGAGATACTATTCCAATGCACAGAGCCGATTGGGAATATAGGAACTACACTACATGGCACCCAACGTTTGGTAAGGCACTAGTTTGAAGTTTCAAGTTTATTGTATGATTAGTTAAAATTGTTACAAATATCCAAAACAATTAAATAGCTTTGCATCCACGGTTAAAACCAAACTACATTAAATACGATATCCTGTTGATTACAGTGTGGGGACTCCACCAACGCATAAAATACAAAAAAACCAATAGTTAAAATGTAGTCCAGCATCTATGACACCTAACCAAGTAAATCTATTTTCAGTCCGTTTATTGCACAACTTATTCCAATTAAGACAGTGTCCTATTGCTCAGACCTCTCTGATCTCCTCCTGTTCAGCTTGGAGTAATAGTTTTTTAACTTCTGCCAGGTATTTTACTCCTCGGCAGGCCAGGATTATAGAGGAACCGTCCCTCCAGCGTATAACGGCTTGCCTGCACGTGCGGATTTTAAGTTCGTTGAAAATAGCTCTTAAGTAGTATCTCCTCCAAGCCGTAACTGCTGGGCAAACGTAAAAAAGATGGATTAGGGATTCCTTTTGATAGCCACACAGGCGACACTGAGGTACTTGTTTGGGTTGTTTCCAGGACAGCTGTAGGTCTTTCGAATCGTGCAAGCCCAGCCTGTAGTTAATGTAAGACTTCTTTAGATGCCAGCTAAAGTGAGATGTTAGGTATGCTTGCGGTTTCAATAATTTGTAAGAAGAGATGATCGTCCACCCGTGCCTGCGTTTAGAAGTTCTAATTTTGTCCTCCAGAAAGGATTTCTTTTTTGCTGCGTCGTTAATCACTTTACTAAAAGTTGCTTTGTATAGGCTTTTTTCCCAGTCTGCTTGTATTTCTAGCTCAGCCAAACAAGTTCTCAGATAACTTCCCCATAAGCTTGGTAATTCTTGGCCCGTCTGGAGCTTGATTTCTTCCCAGCACAGGCTATCCATTGAATTTGGTTCTGCAGAACGGAATTTATGGCAAAGCTTTAAAAACCCGCTCATGCTCTGAAATTTTTGATTTTGGAGGCCAAATTCAAGCCGGACTTGGGATGGAGAGGCTGACTTTGGCAAATTAAAAACAGCTTTATAGATCCTTGTCTGGAGATCATTGAGTAACTCTGCCTCCTTGCCACACCAAGTGACTAAGCCATATGACAGAGTGGGCATACTTTGTGCTGACATCACTTTTAAAAGGTGGTTTTTATTTGGGCAGTCCAATTTAGTGTTTAGTTGTCGGTAAGCAAAGATTAACGATTGGGCTTTTGCTTTGGTGACAAGTTTGTGCTCCTTGTGGATTGTACCCTGCTCTATTGTAATACTGAGATATTTGTATGACCCTTCCCTTCAACCTCGTCCCTTTTACTGTCCATTTGCACTTAATTTTGTGTGAATCCACCAGACGGACAACCTTTGTTTTTCCTTTGTTAAGTTCCAGATTTTCCTTGTCCAGATCGGATGCTAAATTATTTAGGTAAGGCTAATTATTTGGTAAGGCACTAATTTAACGCTAGATACTAGAGTAACTCAGTCGTGCTTTTCACAGAGACCCCTTTTTCTCGTAAATTACTCCAATAGACGTCTGGAGTGGGTAAAAGGATAAAATATCCGCCATAACTGAGTAGGACGAAAATCCTATGTATTCGTTTTTGGTTTGTTTAACGTTGAAGGATACAGTGTTCCAAAATATTGTGCACCTTATATTTGTTTCCTTGAAACTTGCTCTGCAAAATTTCATTAAACAATGTTGCTTAACGGCGACAAACACTCACCCGGTGGAGCTGCAGCAGCTGCAACCCAACCGGGTTTAGACATTATAGGTTTCCAAGAAAACGACCCAGATGCTATAATCATCCCGGAAAATTTAAGGAAAATCATCACTATAAAGCTTATAACAAATGGCCTATCATCGATAGGTGGTAGGGTAATTTTTGTCATAGAGGCACATGAATATCGGCAGACAGAGGTATTCTATTCATGGATTATCTTCCCTGAAGCAAATCCAGTAACACATGTGTTTCACTTCTACAAAGAAGAGGAAACCCCGACGGAATACACTCCTTTCGAGGATGTTGAAATTCCACTAACATACCAAGTGCATGCTCTCTGGTTTAAAGGCGCCCTACAACATCAAAATTACATTACCAGGCTCGGTCCACTAAGTAGACCAGGAGCAACATGGCCAGTACTAGCCAGCTATACACCACACCCTGCCATTGAAGAAATGATGGGTGCGGAACTATTAGTTCAACTAAAACAACTAATCAAAATACATAGACAATTGGTTAAAAATGTCATGCGGACTCTAACAGTCCAACCTCCTGTAAGGATTCCACAACACACCCCTCACCAGGTGAACACAAATAAAATTACACCACAGACTATACAATCAGTCATTGGTAAATTGCCTGTAAAAAGGGAACAAATTCCATTCTGGATAGCACAGAAAATTACTCAAATCGAGGCCGTATTTCTTGATGGTACACCTCATGAGAAACACAGAATTCTAACAATCTGTTTACCAATGGGGATCGCACCACACCTGGAAAACTGCGACACTTGGGGTACAGTCTTTCCTGCAATCTACACCAAAACACATGGTTTTCCGTCTATGGGGGGACATAACTAGGAAAATAAAAGCACTCTTTTGGGAGAAGCTCTCTAATGGTTATGACATTATTCTAGCTGAACAAGACTGGCCATCTGAATTTGCCAGGGAGTGCCCACATGGTAAAGACATCATTATGCCAGCCTGCTCCAATCATATTCCAATTCATAAAAAACATGCCAGAAAATGGGCAGTAGCCCAGGCTCCAGCATTATATAAAAACCATGTAGGATGGGATGAGGATTTTCCTCATCATAAAATCCAATTAAAAACTCAACCAACTGCTCAAAGGCAGTATCCAGTTAGGCAAGAAGCTAAAATACAGGTCAGGGAGAAATTAGATCAACTTGAATACCATGGGGTGATTGAAACATGCATCTCGTCAATGAACAATCCTTTGTTTCCCGTCTCCAAACCAGACAATTCATATCGTCTAGTTTTGGACTACAGACATTTAAACTCTTGTTGCAGAACTTTTGCAGTACCAAATGCCCTCAGTGCACCACTGATGAATAACATTGTGCGCAAAAAATATAAAGCAACATTAGATATTTCTAACGATTTCATCTGTCAAAACATCGCACCAGAAAGCAGGTACTTGACCGCTTTCTCAATCATGGGGACACAGCAGCACTTCTGTCGTCTCCCCCAGGAATTCAAGAATAGCCCAGGGTTATTTTCAGCCAGAGTAACAGAGTTACTACAAACGTATGATGATGAGGCATTATCTTATGTCAATGACATCTATCAAACAGACGATGACCTGGACAGGCACTTGAAAAGAGTGAATACCATAATACTTGGATTCGCCTCTGATGGGTACAAATTCAATTAAAAAAAATTAAGAATTGCCCATCTCCACGTCGTATTTTTATGATACGAACTATCAAGTGAAGGCAAAAGCCTGGCAGCGAATTTTTTTAGAGAAGTGTGCGCTGCTCCAACCTCCAAAAACGCTGAAAAACGTACAGTCAATTCTAGGTTTCCTGAATTTCGGAAGAACTTATATTTTAAATTACGCAGAAGGGGTTAAACATCTCTACAAACTAATCAAACCTGATTTCAAAACAACTAATTGGACTCAAAAACACACAGAAATTTTGCATTCAGTGCAAGCAGACATGTTAGCAACAACACATTTACAGACATGTGTAAACGTACGCAATCTTGTAATCAGAATAATCCCAGGAAGATGCAGATTCACATACTTAACCTTTAATGAAGGAGAAAAAGTACCAATAGCTTATAAATCACACTTTTACACACAAGCTGAAATGAAATTCATTTTTACAGAAAAAATTCTGACAGAGGTTCAAACTGCAGTAGCAAAAGAGAGAGCCCTCGCACAGGGAAAGCGCATAATGGTCGTTACTCCTGTACCTGCCTTAGAGGCAGCGACAAAAGCAAGCATTCCAAACGCAAGGCTTTACATCCGAGATGGATACAATGGGTTAACTCTCTTGCTGCAACAGACGTTGAATACGTTTTTGACCCCTATTTGAAAACAAAAGAATGTCTAAAATACGAACAAGAATGTCCTCTGCCAACTGAGATTCTGCCTCTAGAACAGTACGAATGTATAATTTATACAGACGGATCAGCACAGCCCGCAATTGGGGGTAAATAAGCTTATAGTGCTGCGTGCGTGATTGCTAAATTCTGACCTATGGTTACAAAAACTCAATCTCTAGGGGAATGTACAGATCAGCGAGCTGAACTACAAGCTTTCAAGATGGCGCTTGAAAATACAGATCGCGAATTCCAAACACTCATAGTGTGCGATTCGTATTATTGCGTTTAATCTTACAATGAATACTTGCAGAATTGGATTCCAAACATTTTCAAAGATGCAAAAGATAGCACAATCAAGCATAAGTTGCTTTGGGAACAAGTAGTTCAATTACAGAAAGAACTACAAAAGACTCATGGGATCCATACACTGAGTCATCAACGTGATGGCGTTCACGTTGCAGGGAATTCATTGGCTGATGAAGCCGCGAAGGCAGCCTTGCAAACGGCTTCCGTAGCTGCAATCACTCGTTCAAAAACTAAAATAGATGGCAAAATAATGCTAGCTGTCAATGCCACAAGCAAAGGTAGCGGTGCAGCGTTACCTCAAAATTATCCACTCGAATATTCATACGTAATTGACGCAAACTCTATTCCTTTTGCTCAAATCCCTGGAGTAGGGGATAGGGTAATTCCAAACAGGAGGCCGAGAGGTGATTTGATACAGGAAGCACATATGGGAGAGGGTCTGTTACATCAAGGGGTCTCTAAATCTATACTAGAATTGAAAGAGACATACTGGTGGCCAGGGATGAATGCCCACATTCACGAATTCTAATTAATTGCCATGACTTCAACAGAGGTCGCAGCAGAGAAAGTCACCAGATACCTGACTACAGTGTAGCCAGCCCAGTAAAGACACCATTGTTAGAAAGCATTAGACTTTCTAAACGCAGAAGTCACTATGGACGGATGCAGTCTCACAACTATTAGGACAGATTAATTTGGATGTGGCCTCAACGCTCGGCTTACGCCCAAACAGTTATAAAAGATTTGCGAGTCTTTATCGGCATATACGCAGTCGGCACGCTACATTCTGAGCAGGGCCCGGCATTTAGCTAAAAAGCTTACAAGGAGGCCATGGCCAGCATGGGCGTTGCATTGCGGTATTCTAGTCCAATCCATGCTGAGGGCAACTCTGTAGTGGAAAGAAAAAAACGGGATATAAAGCAATCTCTAACAGCTAGGGTATTAGGCTCGGGTGACGGTTCGGTCAAACATCTAATAAGTGTCCAACGTAGTCTAAACAATCTGCCAAGAAGTTCTCTGGGTGGAATCACTCCATATGAAATCCTTTTTGGTACTAGAATTATTGTCCAGGACCTTGATCGTCACATTTCAGTGGTAGAACAAAAACCCTTTGATAGCAAAGACCGTTTGGCTGTTTTGCAGGACTTAAATGAAACAAGAAGAAGTCTAAGCAACACATTACAGAAGCCAACGACCACTTGATCGTATTAATTTAGATAAATCTCTCTCTGTAGTTGACAATGGGTTAACGACTGTCATCCATAATTTATTATTTGGACAGCATTATATCTTCTGCCATAGACATGATGGAACAGGACTTGCTCATGCTATAGCATGGACAGTCACAATTGCGTTCTATAATGCTATTAGGCTGGACGTTACAAAATCTTCGTTCTGGATATGTGCCATGGCGTCTAATCAACACCACGTCATTGTTTTCTGTATTTACCCTTACAGATAAACAAATCACTTTGGCACAAAGAGGAGCAGATTATAAGGTGCTGAGCATTGAAAAACTGGAAAAATTACTATTAATTGTTTCAGAAAAACCTGCGACAGAATAGATAATAAATGGGACAATCACTCTGCCTGTGACGATTTTCCATTTTCAGTATTGTTTGAAACATATACCAGCAAGCATATATGAAAGGTTGGGTAAAGAATACATTAAGTCAACCTGGGATTTCCCATACACACACAGATGTTGGAGTGGGGGGAAAGAAGTATTTCTTAGTGGTACAAATTGCAAAAGCGCACTAAGTGGTACACTTTTATGTCAGGGTATTAATTTACACGGAGCCTGTGATTGTTCTTTGACTAACTTATCCTTCCACCAGCAAGGTTCTCCAGCTTCAGTGATAGATCCAATTTTTAGGCAGCTTTCACAGCTGCTGTGGCATGTTGCCAGGAATAGCCTATCTCGCAACTGTGTCAGCCAGGGTCACTTGCTGTATGTAAGTATTGTTTCCTAAAGCTAAGACAGACGGGGAGTCGCCATTATGGCCTTCGCTGAACATCTCTTCTATACGAATTGATACTTTAAGCAGAATGAAAGCCATTCTTTTACAAAAAAACTGTGCCACTGACCTCGTCCAAAGAGACGTATGAACTGCAAGTTGCAAGGACTTCTGCAGAGATACATGCCCTTTTATCCACAAACTGCCCTACACATTTCGCAGAAATGTGAGGTCTTATCTTAAACATGTCTGATACGAGTGGTATTGTACATGTATTTAAGACAGCTTTTTCGGGACTGTTAGCACCTTTTGAAGCAGTCCTCGGTATATTTCCAAACTTCGTGCACTCGGTGTTTGGCGGGCTGCCTCTCGTTTTGGGACTCGCAGCAGGGATACTACTTTTGCTCCTTCTGCTCTGATATGGCAAGCAAATCCTCCAACAATGCCCAGATCACCGTGGAGAACACTCTTCTGGCGATAAGGTGTCGTGATCACTTAATCCAAATTTTGGGCTTGGCTCGTTTAAGAGATCTGAATACCACATGGTTTCTATCCTTCAGACCAATCTGGCAAGATTGCATCTTACCTGTTCTACGATGCCTGCTATGTGTAGAAGAATGCGTGCTAGCCATCTGTCTGACACTCCCATTAGTCATGCCTACGGAAGTTGATACTTTGCTTGGACAGGAACGGCTCATGCACTGTGTTGTCCCCAGTGGCTACCAATCCTGATGACGGCATTCATTGAGGTCTCACAGACGCAAACTGCTAACGGTGAGAAACGTGGAACAACAGGCACACAGGTAATATCTACTGCGAACATTGCTAATGCGACTGACGCTGACGGCGATGCTTCTCATCTATGTACGATTGATCTGCTTAACGAGGTAGTCCAACTTTCACCTACAGTAGTAGACAAATTCTTTTCCAGCTTAGAAGATTTGATGTTTTCTCCAAACAATGAAACTGACTTGATTCGGCACACCGCGTTCTGATGAACTCTGAATTCAACCTTCACTTTTCAAAACAAAACTTCTAACTTTAGAACTCTATTTTTCTACGATTTGACTTTTTCCAAATAGAACTTTTTTGGCACAAAGTAATCTGCTTAAAGTAGAACTATTCATAGAGAACAAGAATTCTTTGAATACTTCCAATAGATAATATTTGACCATGTCCATAACTGAAATAATTTATATATTCTGCCATGGAATGGTCTCGATTTTTTTTCCTGTATTTAAGAGCCATTTCATGAATGTAATTTCATGATTCATTCCAATAGCATTTACAATCTCATCCTATATGCTTTGAGTGAAAACATTGCCTTTAAAAATGCCTACAGCACAAATGCTCAAATTTTGTGTACAACCATTTCAAATGCATTTTATGTATTTTGGGTGGGATTTTAACACATCATGCTTTAGATATGTTTTAAATGCTTACAATTTCGTAATATCGAACATAATAAAGTGGAGAATGTGTTGTATGGAGTTTTAGGATCCAAGCGCAATTTTCCCGATTCATACCATTATATAGGTACAATTCACTTTGCCCTAATATAGGCACAGAAATCATACCCATATTTAGACAGAGCTCATACAGTCCAAATACAGTCATGGCTACTTCCACCAGTTCCAAAAAGCCACAACGATTTTTTGGAAAAATGGCTTAAGCAGTCAGGTCCATCCCCTTGCTTACATATTGATTTGTCCAAGAACACATGTAGTTTTCAAAGAACTGCCATTCCCTTGTGGTTCTTTGATGACGTTATTATGACCGACTTTACGTCAAACTAGGCACCTACAAAGTATAAATATGCCTTCACTTGCTCTAGCAAACACACAGTGATTTGGAGCAGTTCGACTATCTACTTGCCTGACACAGCTCGCTACAGCAAGTGCCGAAGGAAGCAGACCCTCCAGCTGACGCACTGATTGAGACGCTGTCCATTCTCTTGCTGAGAATCCAGCTCCAGTGTTTCCAAGCTCCCCTTGCAGGGTGTTGGGAAATCGAGTCCCGAGACAGATACCAGACCTCCTTCATTCTAAAACCAAGGTACGGAGCTGATTGGACCCTAAGAGAAATCTTGGATAGATTATTGGCAAAGAATACTAAAACCTATGCTACACCGCGCTTACTTCTTCCCTCGTACTAGACTTAGATTAGGTACATTAGGGTAGGCGTATTTTAGAAGCACCAGTGGAGTACTTTTAGCTTTGTTATTTATGTATGTATTTTTATATGGCTTAGAAACCCTACAATGCTCTTACAGTATTATTTTATAATGCTATTCTCGCAGTACGCATTATACTTTGCAACCTGCATTACAATTGTAGCAGTTCATTTCTTCTGTATGAGAAAGAAGACTGTTCAAAAAATCCTTTTATTGAAAACACTGTCTCTCTATTTCTCTACAACTCTGTTGAAACAAAGCATGCACGATTGACTGAGTTAAATACTTATCTATTGTTTCCGCGACTCTAGAGATACATTTCTTATTCTTGGGAAACAAAGTTGTCATGTTTGTGCAGTTGCCAGAAACTAATCCCTTCTTGTGAATTCGAGAAAGTTTCTAGTGACCTCTGAGCTAACTGGCACTCACAATTAAGTCTAATATATTCGATAGAGACCTAGTCGACCTAAGTCCTATGTCAAAACTATAGGATATATTATTCCAGTGTGCAGAGCATAGTGGGAATATAGGACCTACACTACAGACCGGAATCGAAGACTTTGAAGTTGTTAAGAATCGCGTTGATTGGAAACGCGTTCGAGACAATACCGTTAAAAAGGGTGAGGATTTCGCACCGAAGAGAATCGGTTCCAAACCGGAGAGCATGAAACACATCCGAGCCCAATGGCGGAAAAAACAATCTAAGGATGGAGCGGATGCCCATGCGCAATGTGATCCAAGGGAGGAGTCACCTATCTCGTGACTTCCAAAGACTTTTAGGACAAAAACAACTGCAAACATCCGGGCCCAACACTAGGTGGCCATCTATGCCAAAGTGTGTAATCTGCAGCTCATATGCCTCAAACAAGCGTTGTTTTAAGGAATTTACAGAATCTCAGTTCCCATTAAGAATGTGGCAGTTAGCAATTAAAGCATTTTATTGCTATGCTGCATGTAAGAAAAGGGGACCCTTGCTGCAACCTGATAAGCTGGTAATGATGACATGTAGATTGTAAAGTGAAGAGGCCTTTCCAACAGAATGCTCAATAACAGACAGAGGCTCTTGAAAATTAACCTTTCGGAATTAGGGAGCTAATGCAAAGCAGCTACATAAGGAGTCAAACGAATACGATGGGGGAAAGCCCATATGGAGGCTTGTGGAAGAATTTTGCAGATTTTGCAAGAAGGATAATAGATATCTTAAGGTCCAAAGATTAGAAGAGGTTTTTTTTCCAATTGAGGCATACCTGAATGATGGTTTTCTGGCGTGAAGCTAGAAGAGTGAAGATATTATCTAACATTCTGATGTGCGAGTAACATACTGATATGACTATTTTGAGTAATAATGAAAGACTGATATAAGACCATGTGCATGATGTCAGGTGGCTCCGTTCTGCTCCGCGTGTCGTCAATGACGTTGGTAGCATCGGTTATAACGTCGCAGTGCCTACACAGGCGCTACCCAGGCATGCAGACGTCAGTACTTTTCGTTTTCCACGCTAGAAGCGCAGAGCTACAAAGTGACTGATGTAAACGTGTGCAAAACTAGGGCCCTGAAAGGGGAGAAACCCTAGACCCACAACATCAGTCCGCAAAGCGGGAAGGCATGGGTGGGGCTGTAAGGAATCTGCAGCTAGATATAGCCTTTACCAGATAATGCATTGCCGAATGTAAGTAACTTGTTCATCTGATAGAGATTTCCAGCTGCAGATTCCTTACCTTTGAATCAGATACCCAAGCCATACCATCCCTGCGGTGGGGTGTGGACTCATGGCCTAGACTAAGAAGTCTTGCAGGGTTGAAGGGGCAAAGTGCAAATCCCTGTGCACTTGACCATCAAGGCAATAATGCTTTGCGATTGTGTGCAATGATGCCCAAGTCGCTGTCTGACAGATGTCTTGGACTGGGACACCCCGAGCCAAGGCCGTAGTCGAAGCCTTTCTCCTAGTGGAATGGGCCCTTAATCCCTCAGGGAGATGCTTCTTCCCCAGGGCGTAACAGATTTTAATTCAGAGAATAACCCAGCGAGAGATGTTTTTTTCTGCACTGCCTTTCCCTTCTTTGCGCCCCCATACCCCACAAAGAGTTGGACATCCACCTGGAACTTTCTTGTGCGGTCAAGGTAGAATGACAACACTTTTTGGGTCCTGTCGGTGGAGACGCTCCTCTTCCTTAGAGGGATGTGGGGGAGCAAAGATGGTGGGCAAGGTTATGGACTGACCAAGATGGAATGGGGTCACAACCTATGGTAAAAAAAAGATGCCCTGGTGCAAAGCACCACCTTGTCCAGAAAAGACATAAAATAAGGAGGCAAGCTGATAACGCCTGTAACTCACTCACCCTCCGGGCCAATGTAAACGCTACTACGAAGGCTGTTTTGATGGTCAACAGCCGGAGGGGACAATTGTGCAAAGGCTCAAAAGGAGCGCACATCAAATAAGTGAGGACCAAATTAAGGTCCCATTGTGGCATAATAAAGGACGTGGGTGGAAACAAGGGAACCAGCCCTTTTAGAAATCTATTTACAATAGGAGATTTAAAAAGAGAAGGTTGGTCTGGCAGCTTCAAAAAAGCAGACAGAGCAGAAAGGTAACCCTTGAGAGTTCCCAAAGCAGAGCCCTTCTGGGCAAGGGTCAGAATGAATAAAAGGACAGTTGAAAGAGGGTCAATAGACCATTCTGTACAGTATATTATAAATTTCTGCCAACGCAGGCGTGTTCCGACTTAGTGGAGGACGGCCTGGCTGCCAGAATAACATTACAGACCTCAACTGCCGCCACTCAATCTCCAAGCACGGAGGCACAGAGTTGACAGACTCGGGTGGAGAACCCTCCCCTGCTGCTGCGACAAAAGATCCTCCCGAAGGGGCAGCCTGATCGGAGGATCGAGACACATTCTTCGAAGCTCTGGATACCAGACTCTCCTTGCCTAGTTTAGCGCCACAAGGATGACTTGGGCCTAGTCACTCCTGATCTTCTTCAACAGGCCTGAGCTCCACTGGTGACGAAATGCGTCGCAGAGCGATAGCTGCCTTGGAAACTCCAGAGCGCAGTACTGCTGACATTGCGCGTTCTCTTCAGAGGCGAACAAATCTAACCAAGGTTCTCCCCACTGCTGAAAGAGACCTTGCACCACCTCCGACTGGAGACGCCATTCATGATCCGCTAGGCATCGACAGCTGAGATCGTCTGCCATGGCGTTCAGAGAACTTGCCAGGTGTTGAACCACAAGGGTTATGCCCTGATGTTCCAGCCATTTACAGAGACGCAGGCCCTCTCGACAAAGGGTCCATGACCCCACTGTAGGAAAGTAGGATCTGCTTCTTATGGTTACCCCCACTTTTTGCTTGATGTTGCACTGTTTTTGACTAGTCTGACTGGGATCCTGCTAATCAGGACTCCAGTCTATCTGCTTTCTCCCTTAAATAGTTCATCATGTACTTGGTACCCTCTAGATTGGATACTGGGTTACCCTTATAAGTCCCTAGTATATGGTACCCATGTACCCAGGGCATAGGTACCCCATAGATCTTCCACGGGCTGAAGCATGTATTATGCCAACCATGAGAGGCCATGTAAAATGGAACTACAGGTCTGCTACTGCAACTTGTGTACGATGGTGCTTGCATCACTTATGTTAGATATAGGTTCACTATATCTATAGGTCACTACACTTAAAACTTATAAGTCACCCCTATAGAAGGCCTTATCAATCCTGAAGGCAGGGTGCTGAGTTTTTAGTGAGAGTGTGCCCCTGCATGAGCAGAGCCCCTCTGCAGCTTTCGGAGACCATTCTCCTGGGTTGTCTGCGACTCAGCCGGACATATAGGTAGAGGTGAATTATAACCTTGTGGTAAATGCTACAAAAAACGGCTGCATAGAAACATATCGTGTTTGGTATCAAACACCTTGGAATCATACCTTCACACCAGTAACCGATGTGGAAGGTATGATTCTACCCTTCAGAAGCGAGCTTCGTGGAGTCACTGGTCTATCCGGTGCCAGCCTTCTCGACCCAGATAGCACAAAATGGATGCTGTCGACCAGAGACACATTTCTGCCCTCCTGCTACTGAGCCAAGCTCGAGCAGGGGAGGCAGCACAATAGGCATCCTCTCACAGGGAGGTTTGACCACCTCCCAGACTGGATTTAGTCTATTGGGGCTGGGTGGGTGCACTCTGAGTTACTTAAAATCTGGACTTGGGGCACATTTGGTGTCCCCGTTCATAGCCCAGCTCAAACCAGTTCTGGGAGCCATTGCCTCCTGCTCTGGCGCGAAACTGGACAAAGGACATGGGTGTAACCAACCCTCTGTCCTGACTCTCCCCTAGGAGGGTCCCCCAAATCTGTTCAACCCCTTCCCGTGGGTACAAAAGGGCTTACCTGGCTGTGAGATTTTAGATTTTACATGGACAAGATTCTACAAGAAGAAACCACTGACCTTCGACTGTCTGGACTCTCTGGATTTCGACTGAGACCACCTTCGTCCCCTTTTCCATCCAAAGCTTCGTCTGTGCACTTTCTCCATACAGGCTCCCTGTAGGACCTGTGAGAGGAGTCACTCCCCTGCAACTGCAGGAACCTTAACACAACTAACCGGCCCGCTGCTCCTGTCGACTCCAAAGATTTCAGCAGCACAGGAGGTGGGTTTCCCAAGGTCCCTGAGGTTGATCTGCCCTGTCAGCAAGTCTGAGGCCAGTATCCCTCGTGGGGACTGCATAACTCGAACCCCTGGGCACTGCGTCTATTTGCAGTTGCATATGCTTGTTGGCGATTCCCGAGCTTGTGCTTTGGACTCCATGTAGTCCTGACTCTAAGCAGTATTTGCACCAAAGAACTCCAGCCTCCTCGCACCGAGTGCTCCGTGGGTTGGTACTTTGCAATCTTGCTCGAGGTCCCTTCGCAACTCCTAGTCCTTTGGTCTGTGTGACCCACTGAGGGTCATCTAGATTTCTGTTGGGCTTTCCTGGTTGCTCCAGACGTGCCCTGACTCTCCATTGCTTGGTGAGTCCCCTGGACCTTGTTGGTCCACACCGTAACCTGATTGACCTTCCTGCGTGGGTTGCTTTTGCAAAGGCTTGGTGGTGCTCCCGCAGGACACCGACCCCTCAGCACTCGACATTCTTCGTGGGGCAGCTCACCTACAACCCCAGGTTGCCCTCTGCGTCTCCTGGTCCTCGTGGCTGCAGAGTCAAGTTTCCCTTCTTCGCACCTGAAGCACGCAACATTGGTGGGCATTTATCTACTGAGCCCCTGGCCACCCTGAAGGGACCCAGACTCTGTCCCTTCTGCTTTCAGGTTCCTTCCATCCAGAATCCAGGCTTGGACTCCTCCTGACCCTTTCTACCTTTATGGCAGCAGTACTTCTTCCCAGCTCCCCTTTGAGAACGACAGCGGTTTCCAACACCACTCCAGACCTATGCATCCGGCTCCTCTGGGATAGGTAAGAAATGCGTTACTTACCTGTAACAGCAGTTATCCAGTATTGGTGTCTTTCATAGATTCACATGCCTGAATCATTCCCCGTCGCCGAGACGGGAGCCTCCGGTACATAAAAAAGTAATGTCCTAAGGACATACATAGAGAATATAGGCCGAAGGGCCTCCCCTTTGGGGCCTTTCCACGTCCTTATGTAAAAAGGACCGAACTCTCATCGTTAGCCAATCAGCTCCGACCTCCCTCTAGAACCTTCCCGGGAGGAGCCTCAGTCCCTCAGATTTTCGTACGCACCCAGATAGGGTGTCGCAATGTAGACATAGAGGTACGTGAGTCCTTACCGGGGAGGCGGGAGGGTTGCATGTGAATCTATGAAAGACACCAATACTGGATAACTGCTGTTACAGGTAAGTAACGCATTTCTTATCCAGTATTTGGGTGTCTTTCATAGATTCACATGCCTGAATCAGAGTAGCCAGCAGTTATACATGCATAGTGGTAAAGCACATTCTCACAACCAGCAGGCCTGCATAAATTACAGACAACGTGAGAAAAACATGGCAATATACAGTCATGCATATAGCAGAAAAAACCCATGAAGAATGTGCATACCTGGATGGCGGGACGAGGTAAGGCTCACCTTATTGGAAGAGATGGCGCAGCACCGCTTGTCCCACTGCAGCGTCCTTCTGCAGTTCGATGTCCAGGCAGTAGTGCCTGGAAAAGGTGTGCGGGGACTTCCAGGTCGCCGCTCGGCAGATGTCCAGGATCGTCACTCCAGCGAAGAGCGCCGCTGACGTTGACATCGCTCTGGTAGAGTGGGCAGCCACTCGGTCCGTCAAAGGCCGTCCGGCCTGATCATGGCAGAAAGCAATCGCTGAAGAAATCCAGCGGGAGATGCTCTGTTTTGTCAAGGGCAAACCCATGCGCGGGTTGCTGTAGGCTACAAAGAGTTGAGAAGACTTCCTGACCTCTTTGGTCCTGTCCAAGTAGAATTTGAGACACCTTTTAAGGTCCAAGGAATGCAGCGCCCTTTCTGCCGCCGTGGAAGGGTTCGCAAAAAATGACTTGAGTACAATTGGTTCGTTCAGATGAAAGTCTGACGGCACCTTAGGAATGAATTTAGGGTTGGGCCTGAGTACCACTCGGTCGTGCCTGAATTGGAGATACGGTTCCTGAATAGACAGCGCTTGAAGTTCGCTGACTCGTCTGGCCGACGTCAGGGCGAGCAGGAGTGCCGTCTTCCATGAGAGATGTTTGAGAGTGGCCCGGTGTATGGGCTCGAAAGGGTGTTTCATTAGTTGGTTGAGCACCAAGTTCAATTGCCAGGTCGGAGGGACTTTCCGAGGCCTCGGAAAGGATCTGTAGAGCCCTTTCAGAAATTGCTTTATCAGTCGACTGGACCATAGGGAAGGTCCAGATGAGGTCCTGGTGAATCTAGAAATCGCAGCCAGATGAACCTTAATGGAGGCGTGAGCCAGCCCCGATTGAGCCAGGTGGAGGAGGTATGGTAGCAACTGTACTGGGGTGACCCGGAGAGGGTGTAAGCCTTGTTCCGAACACCACAAGCAGAACCTCTTCCACTTCAGCGAGTAGGTCTTGTTCGTGCTGCCCGCCCTCGCTTTGGCTAGTACGGCCCTGCAGTCCTGCGGGATCTCTAGGTCTCCGAACTCTCGGTGCTCAGGAGACAGGCCGATAATTTGAGCGAACGGAGGTTCGGGTGGTGTACCTGGCCTCCGGACATCGTTAAGAGGTTCGGGTGTTGTCGCAGGTGAATCGGGGGCTTGATGGAAAGGCGAAGCAGGTCCGAGAACCAGTGTTGTCTCGGCCAGTACGGAGCAATCAGGATCAGGGTGCACGGCTCCGTCTTCATCTTCCGGAGGAGCCTCGGTATCATCGGGAACGGAGGAAAAGCGTACGCAAACACGCTGAACCAGCCGATGGAAAAAGCATTTCCCAGCGACCCCCGTTGGGGATGCCAGCTTGCGTAGCTTGGGCATTTGGCGTTCCCTGCCGTCGCGAAGAGATCGATCTTCGGGGTCCCCCATTGCGAGAAGACGTGGGCCACCGTGTCGCCGTTCAGCTCCCATTCGTGGGAGAGAGAGGTCTGTCTGCTGAGGGCGTCCGCGATGGTGTTGTCCTTCCCGGGAACGTACTCCGCTTTGAGGGAGAGCCCGTGTGCCACCAACCAGTTCCAGATTTTTTGCGATTCTCTTGAGAGAGAGAGAGATCGCGTTCCCCCCTGTTTGTTCAGGTAGTGCATCGTCGTGGTGTTGTCCGTTTTGACGAGCACCGGGGAAGTTCCGATACGTGGCAGGAATGCCTGCAGAGCCAGATACACTGCCCTCAGTTCCAAGAGGTTGATGTGTAGTTGTTTCTCTTGGGCGTCCCATTTGCCGCTGACTCGAAGGTCCAACAGAACCGCGCCCCAGCCTTCCAGTGAGGCATCTGTCGTGATGACCAGAGGTGCCGGCGGCAGGAGGAACTGCAAGCCGGCCGTCAGGTGTGTCCGGTTTCTCCACCACAGAAGGGCCTTTGTGATGGCCGGTGTGATTGTGATAATGTCCTCGAAGGAGCCGGAACTCTGTTTCCATTGTCTCGCCAGCGCCTCCTGCAGGGGACGCATGCGGAGCCTGCAGTGTGGTATGAGGAGAATGCAGGAGGACATCATCCCTAGCAAGGAGGTGAATGTCCGGACTTTGATGCGAGACTTCTTGGCCACAGCCGCGGCCAGAGACAGTATTTTGTTGGTCCTGTCCTCCGAGGGGAAAGCCTTTGCGCGCTTCGTGTCCAAGGTAGCCCCCAGGAAGGTGATCCTCGTTGACGGAGTAGTGCAGGATTTTTTGAGGTTGATCGTCAGACCCAGCTGTTGAAAGAGAGCGCTGCAGGCGTTGGAGGAAGCAGTCGCGCCCTCCGGGGAAGGCGCCTTCACCAGCCAGTCGTCCAGGTAGGGGAATACCTGGTGACCCCTTTGTCGCAGGAAGGCTGCCACCGGCGCCAAGCACTTCGTGAAGATACGTGGTGCAGATTTGAGGCCGAACGGCAAGACCTTGAACTGGTAATGTCTGCCTGCTATTTCGAACCGTAGGTACCTCCTGTGCCGTATGAGGATGGGGATATGGTAGTAGGCGTCCTGTAAGTCCAGGGAGACCATCGAGTCTCCTCTTTCCAGCGCCCCCAGGATCTCCCGGATTGTGACCATCCGGAAGGATTGACTCCGCAGGAAGGCGTTGAGCGCCCGGAGGTCTAAGATCGGCCTCCATTTGTCCCCTTTCTGTTGGACTAGGAAGAAGTGGGAATAAAAACCCTTCCCCTTCTGGGACTCTGGGACTCTTTCGATGGCTCCTTTGACCAACATGGCGGATACTTCCTTGAGAAGGAGGTGCAGGTGTTTGTGAGCACGCTTCAGCGGAGGAGTGTTGGGAGGGGTGTTGACCATTTCGAGGGAATGTCCAAATTGAATTATTTGTAGTACCCACCGATCCGTAGTGATTTTTCGCCAATTTTGGAGGAAGTGGGTCAGTTTTCCCCCAATTCGAAAGGATTGAGATGGTGGTGGGACTGGCTGGAGTAAATGGTCACTGGCGGCCGCCAGTGCCCTTCTTGGCGGATTTGCCTCTGAAGGACGACCTCCCATAGGACGACTGTCGGGTCTGTTGTTTGTGCTGGGGCTGGTTCCTGTTGCCGTAGGAGTAGGACGACCGATTTTGGTAGGAACCTCTGTAGGAGTACTGACCTCTGGAGCGACCCCCCCGAAAGGACTGGTTCCGGGACTGGAGGGAGCCCAGAGCCCTCGCCGTATCGGTATCTTTCTTGATAGCCTGGAGTGCTTCGTCTATCTTCTCCCCAAAGAGAAATTGACCATCGAACGGCATGTCCAGCACCTTAGATTGGACCTCTTGTCGAAAGGACGTTGCTTTGAGCCAGCCTTGGCGGCGGAGCACGGCAGCCCCGGCCAACTGGCGGAATCCCGTCATGGCTGCGTCGATGGCCCAGTCGATGATTTCAGCCGCGGAGTTTTGTCCTTCCGCTAGGAGAGCTTTCACTTCGTCCTGGACCGTGGATGGCAGGCCTTGCAGATAGGGGGCTATGTCTTCCCATAGCTGGCGGTTGTAGCGCCCAAGTAGGGCGATGGAATTCGCCACTTTGATGGTCATGGCGGACGTGGTAGAGAACCGTTTGCCTATGGTGTCCAGTTTCCTGCCTTCCTTGTCTGGGGGTGCGGACAGCGGCGAGGAGGGGTTGCGGGATTGCTTTTGGGCCGCCTGAGTCACAACCGAGTCCGGTTTGGGGTGGCCGGTCAGGCAGGCTGGCGCGGTGATCGGGGCCTTATATTTTTTGTCTAGGCGCGGAACCACCGCAGGCACCGAGGCAGGTGTAAGCATCAGCTTCTTGCCCTGTTCCCACAGAAAGTCTATAAGTGGAATAGACTTGGCCAATTTCTGGCTGTGCTCCTTGAAATCATGGAGGAAGCATTCCGTTTCCGTGGATTCCACCGCCATGTGAAACCTCTTTGCTGCCCTGTCCACCAGTTTGTGGAAACCCCCAACGTCCGCCGTCTCAGATTGGCGCGGTCGCGGGGATGCCGGGGTAGACGAATGGTGTGATGACGCAGCATCGGCATCGTCGTCTCTGTGGTCCGAGTCAACGTCTTGCACTTCGCCTTCCTCCAAGTCCGTCTCCTCCTCCTCGCCCTCCGAGGAGTCCTCCGCCTGAGGCTGGGGCCGAGTGCGAGGCTGGGGTTGGTTCCGAGGACGGGCCTGGAGAGCGGAAGGGCGCGAGGCCGACGGTTGCGCTTGGGTGACCGGCACCTGGGTTCCGCTGTCGGCATCCGGGAACCGTTGTTTATAGTCCTGCACCAGGGAGCGCAAATCGTTGACCAGAGACAGGGGCAAACAGATCATCGGGGTGTTCTCCGTGTTGACGTTCAAGGAGCGTTCCTGATACATAACTTCGTCCTGGTCCTCGTGAACGTCCTGGTTTTCCTCGTCGGACTCCTCACTCTGCAGTGTCACCTGCTCTTGCTCGGGTGCCAACTCTACCGTTGGGGGAACCGAGGAAGTTGGAATCGAGTGAATGGAGACTTCGACCAATCTAGATTCTTTCCAAGATGGCGCCGGGGTCTCTTCCGACGACGTGCGTGAAGATGGCGCGCCCGCCGTGTGTGTTGGTGACTTGAACGCCTCCGTTAGTGTCGATGGCATCAAATTCTGCGGGGATAAGGGAATC
Source organism: Lissotriton vulgaris (assembly GCF_964263255.1). Taxonomy (NCBI): domain Eukaryota; kingdom Metazoa; phylum Chordata; class Amphibia; order Caudata; family Salamandridae; genus Lissotriton; species Lissotriton vulgaris. The sequence goes on along the minus strand of NC_141698.1, from coordinate 235,986,954 downwards.
GCCGACTTACTGGTGGTAGAGCCTTCGACTTGAGATTTCTTGGGTGAAGGCGGACCCTTTGAACTTGACCTCGACCGTTTAGGTGACGATCCTTCGGTATGAGATGTCTTCGGCGAAGGCGTACCTTTAGATTTGGACCTCTTAGGTGACGATGACGCAGATAGTGGCGATGGTCCGGTATTAGTCTTGGACGAAGGCTTCGGAGGAATGGTCGAGGAGACCGGTGCGCCTGAGGACGCAGTGGTGGTCGTTGTGGCCGTCGCGGAGGGCGATGAGGCCGTAGTGGTCGACACAGTGGTCGAGACCGAGGTGGTCCGCTTAGTAGATGGAGCGGGTTTCTTGAACCTCTGGCCGTCCTTAACAGACACGGAGGAGGTGGTGGAACGTGCCTCCGAAGGTTTCCTGTGCGCCTTCTTAGGAGGAGTGTCTGTCTCTCCAGGGGACTGCACCCTGGGTCTCTTCTTGGAGACTTTGGAGGTCACGGAGACACTACCCTCGGAAGATTCCAGAGTGTCTCGGACCTTAAGCCTGTCGAGCCATTCGAGAAGGCGAGCCTCTCTTTCCTTAACAGTCTTCTTTGGGAAGGCTCTACACACCCTACACTTGTCAGGGACGTGGTCAGGGTACAGGCAATATAAGCACAGATCGTGCTTGTCCTCCGCTTGAATCCGCTGCTTGCCGCAGGAGGAACAGGCCCTGAGAAGGGCTTTCTTTTGCGAGTCCGCCATGGATGAAGCCTTCTTATTGGATTCCGACATGGGAGACAGTAGTCGAAGATAGGATATGTATTTTGTTTGTACAAAGTGTACTTCCAGCGAAGTTTGAGACTTCGAAGCAAGAAAAACCTGAAGAGCTCAGGTTGGAGACTCCCTAGCACAACGTGCGGTAGAAAATCTGAGGGACTGAGGCTCCTCCCGGGAAGGTTCTAGAGGGAGGTCGGAGCTGATTGGCTAACGATGAGAGTTCGGTCCTTTTTACATAAGGACGTGGAAAGGCCCCAAAGGGGAGGCCCTTCGGCCTATATTCTCTATGTATGTCCTTAGGACATTACTTTTTTATGTACCGGAGGCTCCCGTCTCGGCGACGGGGAATGATTCAGGCATGTGAATCTATGAAAGACACCCAAATACTGGATAACTCTGGTACTACGGTATACACAGGTGGGGTGGCTCTCCAACCTCTTAAGTTCCAAAGGGTTTGCTCGAAGTCCTCCTAGAAGGGTCCTTAAATTTTAAAACTGTAATTGCAACTTCCCCATAGAACTGTACGGAGTCCACGGTCGTGTTAGCAAACTGCACATGTCATCCGTGGGGTCCCTATCTACTCACACTGGGTGGTTCCTTGGGGTCTCAGCAATTCTGTGTATTCTAGACTGTGTCTTGACTCAAGTTGTGATTTTATACCACTATTTTAGTATATGGTTTGGTCTCCCCCTGGAACCCACGTGTTGGGTGGGAGCCCTGGGGCTCCACCTAAACGTGTTCAAGCACCCAATCGCTTGGAGCGTCAACACGTTTAGGTGGAGCCTGGTCTCCGCCGGAAACCAGTGACCCCTGATCTCCATCTCTCCCAAGTGGCTGCCCAATCCCAGAAGAGACGCATCCATCACGATTGTGAGATCCTGTTGGGGAAGGGAGAGAGGTCTGCCTTTAACCCAATCACGGTTCGTTAACCACCACTGCAGATCGTTCGCAGTTCCTTCCGAGATCTGAACCACGACGGTGAGATTTCACTGATGCTGTGCCCATTGGAATTCAAGACGCACTGCAGCGCCCGCGTACGCCATCTCACATGTCTTACCAACAGGATGCAGGAAACCATGAGGCCCAACAGCTCCAGAGTCAACCTCACAGAAATCCAGGATAGAGGCTGAAATATCGGAATCATAACCTGAATATCCTGGACTCGCTGCTCGGGAGGATAAGCCCGAAACTGCACTGTGTCCAGAACAGCTTTGATGACAGGGAGCGTCTGAGAAGGAGTCAGGTTTGACTTCGGCACGTTTATAGAGAACTCCAGCGAATGCATGACATCTGCCGTAGTCTGAAGGTGGGAGACGACTGCCTGGGGCGTGGTCGCCTTCAACAGTTAGTCGTTGAAGTAGGGAAAGACTGAAACCGCTAACCTGCACAGATGAGCTGCAACCACCGCCATCACCTTGGTGAACACCTGAGGGGCACTGGTATGCCCGAAGGCGAGCACAGTAAACTGAAAGTGTTTGTGGCCTACCTTGAACAGCAGGTAACGCTTGTGACCCGGCACAATGGGAATGTGAAAAAACGCGTCCTGCATGTCCAATGCCACCATCCAGTCACCTTGGTCTAAGGCAGACAAGACCTGAGCCAATGTGAGCATTTTGAATTTCTCCTTTCTGAGGAAGAGATTGATGGTTCGAAGATCCAAAATGGGCCAAAGCCCCTTGTTCTTCTTCGGAATCAGAAAGTAGCTGGAATAACAGCCTCTGCCTACTTCTGAAATTGGAATCCTTTCTATAGACCCTTTGGCCAAAAGAGCTGTAACGTCCTCTTGGAGCAGCTATTTTTTTTTTAACTCTTTTTATTTTGTTGAAAAAACAAGCATAAGTGGCAGTCATCACAGTTTAGACAGAGATCAATCACAAGTGCATCTAGGGCAATCAAAGTACATACAGTGCAATTTAGTACAAAAACTTTCAGAATAATGCATCACAGTATCTTTAAAGTGCGAGTAGTTCGTCAATCGGGGTAGTCAGGGGGGGTTCGCAAATGTTGCCCCTGTACTCATTCCATCTGGACCATACTTCTATCCATTTCCGTGGGCATCCACGGGCCACATACACCGTTTTTTCCTGAAGCATGCACCAATCAATATCAGTCTTCCAGGGACCCAGTCTAGGAGTAGTAGTCGCCCCCCATTGCCTAGCTATATTACGTTTGGCAATGGCAAATCCCAGTGTTGCCCAAAGCTTCCCTCGGGGCGGCAGATCTGTGGGTTCCCAAATGTTTAAGAGGCACCTCTTAGCTTCCACTCGGAGCTCTACCCCCCACACCTCCTGCATACAGTGGGTTACTCTGACCCAGTAGTTCCTAATCAGCGGGCATTCCCACAGTGTATGAAAGTATGTCCCCACCTCCCCACAGCCCCTCCGACAAAGCCCGTCCTCACTTCGTCCCATGCGTTGCAGTCTGGTTACTGAGAAGTATGCACGATGCATGATTTTCAGCTGAATCAACTGGAGCCTTGCCGATATGGCCACCTCCTTGGCGGAGGCAAGCGCATTCCCCCATTCTTCCTTATCTATGTACAGGCCGTCAGCTTCCCATTTCCTTTTAAGGGGGAACATGAGGTCAGGGGAATTGTTAATGATTTTTTTATACGTAAGTGAGATGGCATGTTCGGGGAGGTGACCATCTAGGAGTCTGTCCTCCAGGGGGAAGTAGTCAGGGAGTTGTGTACCCGCAGGGATATTTTTCTGGAGGGAGTGTCTGATCTGTAAGTACCTGAAGTATTCTGTATGCAGCAGCTCGTAGGTGCCCTGGAGTGAGGCAAAGGACACCACACCCTCCGGGCCCCACAGGTCCCGAATTCGGGAGATGCCTATGCGGTCCCAGCTTCGGAACCCTTTGGTGCGGTTCAGCGTTCCTAACTTCTCCGAGACCCATAGGGGAGTAGCCTTCGTAAGGGTGTCAGCCCATCCCAACTTCCTTAGTACAATGTGCCACAGCTGCACTGAGTGCTGCGTGGGACCAGTAAGTGGGTATCTACCAGGCTTAGAATAAAGCGCCGCCTTGAAGTTTCCGCCCGGCAGGAGCCAGTGGTCCATGCCATATCCTGGGTCGTCACCAGCACAATATGCACCCTGGTTGATGGCCGCAAGGTGGGCAGCCCAGTAGTACTTGCGGATGTCCGGGAGCGCTATGCCTCCGTCATACCACCCCAAGGTCAATTTTTGAAGGGATATGCGAGGTGTACCATACCTCAGCAGCTCTCTCTTTCTGGCTTCGATAGCCTTACGAGTGCGGGACCAAGTACGGGTGGTTCTGCAGTGCATACAAGAATCTTGGCAACGCCATCATTTTAAAGAGCGCCGCCCGCCCGAGGAGGGACAATGGGAACCGTCGACAGGAGGCAGAGTCCCTTTTGAATCGTTGCAGGGGCGGCAGGAGATTTCTCTCATATCTGGTGTTTTTTCCTTGGATATAAAGATCCCAAGGTATCGAAACCCCTCAGTGGTCACTGCGATTGGGCAATTTCGTGGTGCGGTCGGGGTGTTACCCTGTAGGGTGTATAGTATGGATTTATCCCAGTTAATCCTGTATCCTGAGTTCTTCCCAAAACTGGCAAAGATATCCATGGCCACCATAAGGGACTTACGAGGCCTTGTGAGATAGAGGAGGATATCGTCCGCGTATAACGAGATCCTGTCTTCCCACCCGTCAGTCCAGCGTATTCCTTTCAGGGAGAGATCCTGTCTAATCCAGGCAGCAAGCAGTTCCAACGAGAGCGCAAATAACAGCGGTGAGAGAGGGCACTCCTGCCGCGTCCCTCTTTCAAGCGCAAATACTGCAGAGATTTTTTTATTGACAGAAACCTGGGCCAGGGGCTTAGAGTAAAGTAGACGCACCCACCCTATGAAGTTGGGGCCAAAGCCCAGCTTTCGGAGGACAGCCATCATATATGGCCATTCTAGCGCGTTGAACGCCATTGCGGCGTCTAGGGATACCACAACCGCATCCTCCCGGAGAGTGTGACAGCGTCCCAGCACCCCGTGTAGCCGTTGGAGGTGGAGCGCAGTGTTGCGGTGAGGCATGAACCCAGACTGGTCCGGGTGGACTAGGGCGGGGAGAACAGGTTTGAGCCGATTCGCGAGTACTTTGGCCAGGATTTCTGGTTCTGCGTTTAGTAATGAAATGGGCCTTTATGAGGCACAGGAGTCCCTTGGTTTCCCTTCTTTCGGGATAGCCACTATGGTGGCAATACGTTGGTCTCGTGGTAAGGTGGCCCTTTCCTTGCTCTCTTAAAACATTTGCTTGAAGTATGGACTCAGGCCGCCAGGCGTCAGTTTGTATAGCTCTATCGGCAAGCCATTAGGCCCAAGGGCCTTTCCCGGTTTGAGGTCCCTGATCGCTCGGTTTAGTTCTTCTACGGCAAGCGGTGCCTCAAGGACGACTCGTTCCGTATCTGAGAGGACGGGGAGCCGAATGTCTGTCAACAAGGAGGCTGAATCTTCTTCAGGCCTGTCAGAGCACCTGCTATAGACCTTTCGATAGTGCCGCACGAATTCCTCAACTATCTCACGGGGCTCCGTGACGACCTGTCCAGATTCAGTCTTGAGCTCCGCCACTACTCTCTGAGCCTGTTGCTTTTTATCCAGCCAGGCTATTAGTTTGCCTGCTTTGTCTCCCTGGTCATAAAGTCTACTCTCCTTGTCTCTGGCCATGGTTTTGGCTTCGTCAGTGGCTTATGCCTTATATTCCGCCGCTTTGAGCTCCATCAGGTGTAGCATTCTCAGTGCACCCCCCTCCTGAGCCGCCGTCTCCAATGCCAGGAGGTCTCCCTCTATAGTAGCCATTTGCTTTTACCGCTCCCTGCGGCGACCGGTAATAGCGGACAGGGCTTCCCCTCTTAGTACTGTTTTAAAGGCCTCTCACAACACTGACGACGAGTCCACAGTACCATTGTTGTCCTCAAAGTAGCAGTCAATCGAGAGGGTAAGCTTTTTCTTTATTTCTTCACTACACAGGTACCAGGCGTTTATGGGCGCTATGCAGCCCTCCTGCCTGTCCCCGAGTGTAAGGTGGGCTACTAATGGTGAATGGTCAGAGATTCCCCTTGCGAGGTGTGTAATTTCACGAATCGTTGTGTTGCGCTGCAGAGGTGACAGTATGTAGTCAATGAGGGAGAAGGATCTATGTGGACCGGAGAAAAATGTGTACTGAGTGTCCCTCGAGTGTCTGAGACGCCAAAGGTCAGTGAGGCCAAAGGCCTCAAGGAAATCCGATAGCCACCTTTGCCCCATTGGTATGTCCCTGGGAGGGTTACGGTCAAGGGTCCCTCACACTACAGCGTTAAAGTCACCTCCCACTAGGAGGCTCCCTTCTGGAAGGGAGAGGAGAAGCTTACCCAGGTCCTGGCATGACTGGGTTTGAAGACCAGGTGGAACGTAGACCGAGACCAGGTTAATCCTACGACCCTCCCATCTGCCCGAAATTGTTACAAAGCGCCCTAGGGGGTCAGAGTCTGTGTGATCGATGATTAGGGGAAGATACCCACCCCGCGGGATCCTGAGGTGAATCCGGCGTGAGCCGCTAGGATATAGCCCTATCTATTTAGCGCGTGGCAAGTGTTGCCCAGTAAATGCGTCTCCTGCAGGAGTACCACGTCAGGAAGGTGCCTCTTGATAAATTGCAGTACAATAGTCCTCTTAAGCTTGTCCCCCAGCCCATTGACGTTCCAACTCATTATCTTCAAACTCTTATCCCACTTCATAGCAATGCATGTTTCCTATCGATACCTCCTCACCGTGACTCCCAGTGTCGTGAACATGTGTATCCATACAGTTCTGAAATGACCCCCTGTGCATATTAGTACAAATGTCAACAGCAACAATACAGTCCTTGCATGACCTGACCAATCTTCTTCGATTTCCCCCAACTGTCCCACCCCTCCCCCACCCCGCCCCCCCAACTGCCTTCAGATCCCTCCCCCCTCCCTGCTCCCCTGCTCCGTAGGCTTTGAACTACCCACATCCCCAATTAGCAGAGTGCCTTTCGTCCAGTGCTCACCCCGGAAGAGGAAGAAACAACAACTTTAAATAACCTGTCTTCCCTTCCTTGCGTACCTGTTGTCTGGAGCGCGCACTAGCCCCGGCCCGCCCCGCCACCCGAGTCTCTCCCCCACCCAAAACACAAAAGAGAAACGATGCGCCCGCACTTCTCGCGCACATCCAATTATGGGTTTCGAACGTTATCAACATGTAGCCCACCCCTCCGGTCAGAGTGACAGCCCCTGCATGGATTTCTAGGCCATAAAGGAGAGATAGAGAGGGGGGAGGGGAAGAAGAGAGTGAAAGGGGAGGGGGAACAGGGAAAACAGGGCAAAAGAAAGAGGGTGTTGTAAGGGATGGGGACTATCTTAGCAAGTACAATCAACAGGTTGGCTCTTCATCAGTGCCCTTCCGACATGATGTCCCCCTCCCCTCCCCCCAAAGAGAGGCGGATGGAGCGCAGCCCCCGCTCTCATAAAACAGCCCCCCTCAGTACAGTACTTTACAGTCCATGTCGGCACCTTCCTACAGGTTCTTCATTCTCCGTGACTAGCCGCGCCTCGCAGGGTGTCACATCTGGGGCTTGCAGACCGGGATCTCCAGGAGCGTTGACTCTGTCCGTCCAGTTCCGATCTCCCAGCCGCTGACTTCGGAGATCCACCTGTGTGTCTCTCCAGTTGCCCCCGCTCCTTCATCCGTTGTTGATGATTCCCTGTCGAGCCAGTCCTGCACCTCCGCTGGCGAAGTGAAAAATATGGACTTGCCCCCCGATATGACCTTGAGTCTGGCGGGGAAAAACATCATGTACTTGAGGCCTTTTTTCTCTCAACGCCGCCTTCACACTCGCAAAGGACCGCCTCTCACGCTGAACTTGAAGAGTGAAGTCCAGGAAAAAACGGATGGTGACATTTTCGTACTGCAGGTCCCCGGTTTGTCTGGCCACCTGTAAAATAGCGTCTCTGTCTCTGTAGTTAAGGATTTTTGCGATGATTGTCCTTGGCGGTGCCCCCAGTTTTGGCTTTGGGATGGGTGCTCGGTGTGCACGTTCTACAGTGAAGAGGGTGGACAGACGTTTGGGCTTGAGGTGTTGAAGGATCAGATCCTCGACAAAGAGTTCCATGCTGGGCCCCTCCAGTCCTTCCAGCACCCCTACCAGGCGGATGTTACTCCTTCGGGCACACACTTCCTGGTCCTCCAGCCGGAGGGCCATCTGACGATGTTGGTGTATTAGCACGTCTACTCGCTGTTCCAGCTTCTTGGTGGAGGTTCGAAACTCCGCTATTACCGCCTCATTGGCCTTGGTCCTCTCCAAAGTTTTATTTAGGTCCGCGCGTAGGAGGTTGACTTCTATGGAGACCTTGTCTATTTTCGTTTCTAGGGTGGGGCCCAGCGTTTGTATGGCCGCCATGATGCCAATCTTCTCTACCCGCCCCCCAACTAGGCCGCAAGGCCTGTTGTCGGGTGCCGAATCTCAGGGAAGCGGAGCGGCACCGGAGCTACGTAGCGCGGCCGGAACCAGACCGCCAGGCGCAACTTTGGATGGGCTGTGCTTCGCTGTGCTCAGGACGCAGAATCCGTCGGATATTGACCGGATTTCAGCGGGTGGAGAACTTGGTAAAACGGAGCCCTTGGGTTAGGCGGCCATCTTAGCCGGCGCCTAGCCACGCCCCCCTCTTTAAGTGATCCTCCGCCAGCCGTTCCTGACTCGGCAGAATAGTAGGAGGAAAAGAAAGGAAGAGAATTGGCCTCTTGGATGATCTGAAAGACTCACTTGTCTGTTGTTATAAATCTCCAGCGGGGGAGATGATAACAAATTCTTACTGTAGTTGTGTGGTCCTGCAGAATCAACCTAGGAGTGCTTGCCGCTGCCAGGGGAAGTGTGGTAGACTACTTCTGGCCTTCATTTAGAGGACGGAATATACCGTGTCCACCACCACGCACAGCTTGGACAGTCTGTGCGGAACGGTGGCTAGGACATGGTAAACGTGGTTGTAAACCGTCTCCCGTTGCCATGAACGGGGCGAAAGGAAGACTTGCCACGAGGAGTGGAGGAGAGGCCCAAGGATCTGGCCATAACTCGAGAGTCCTTGAACCTGACCAGGGCCGACTCCTGCCTTTTCCCCAAAAAGGCGGGTTCCATCAAAAGGCATGTCCATTAAATTGGCTTGGACACCCCCTGAGAAGTCAGTTGTGCGAAGCCAGACGAGGCGCCTTAAGACCATCGTCATTGAAATAGACCTGCCCATCTAATTGGTCGTATCCAAACCACACTGTATGGTGAATTTTGCAGCTTCTCTCCCGTTCTTGACAGCTTGGGAGAGAACAGCCCGGGCCTCCTCCGGGACTTGGGGCAGCACCTGCGCAACCGTCTCCCAAAGAGTGTGGGAGAAACGGCACGATAACCTTACGGTATTCACCGACGGCAATGCCAGACTGGAGGAATATAACATCTTCTTCCCAAATGAGCCCAGTCTCTTTGATTCCCTATCTGGAGGGGCGGAAGGGAATGGGCCCTTGGAAGTAGAGGACTGCATCACCAAACTTTCTGGGGTGGGGTGTTGGCCGAGAAACTTTGGGTCACCCGGTGTTGGGTGATGGCGGCGTGCAATCGTCCTGTTCAAAGGAGCCCCTGTCGCTAGGTTTGGACCAAGTTCCTAGTAGGACGTCTGTAAGTGCGTCATTAAAGGGCAAAAGGGGTTCAGAGATGGAAGCCCCAGGTGAAGCACTTCGGTCAGGAGATTAGTCCTGACCTGCACTGAGGGCAGTGCCAGTCCAAGGACTTCAGCTGCCCTCTTAACGACCATAGCATAGGACGCCCTCTCCACCGCAGCCACTGCATCCCCAAGTTTCCCCATACCAGTTCATTGTCTCCTCAGAGACATCCTGGTTCTCTAGAGGGTCTCCAGACTCCTCCCATTCCTCTCCTGAGCCTATCATGTCCACAAAATGCTCAGGCGACAACATAGAAACCCTGGGTTCTGTCGACGTCGAAATCGGCATCTTACAACGCTGTTACGGCTCCGTGTCGTCGGGGATGAGGATGGGGCTTGCGCCATTGGCAGCTGCTGGCGACGCTGTTGGCACCGACTTCAGGTTCGACACCGGGGAAGGCCCCGTTGGTACGACTGGCATCGAACCGGACCAGAGATTGGTTCCCTGAGGACCCACCGGCGCCGTGGTCTAAGCCGACAGCATTGTACCCGATCGGGCCCCTACCAACGCCACAGGGCCCGAGTGCTCACCAACGGGGTCGTTCCGCTCAATTACACGGCGCATGGCCTCGTAAAAATCCTTCATTTGAGCAGGAGTCGCTCCGGCTCCAGGAAATGGAGGGAGACGCGAAGTCGACTCTGGCGAACCGTGCCTAGAGCGTTGGTGCTCCTTAGTCGAAGTCCGCTTGGACGACGACTTCTTCTTGTGCCTCTTCCCCTAGTGTCCAGATGACCTCGACTGGGAGGAAGAGGACTTATGGCTCTGGGAGCGATCCCGCAACCTCCTCTTCTTCGAACGGGATCGTGACATCCTCGGTGTCTCGCTCAACGGTGTCGACTGCCGGGTCACGAACAACTTCAACGCCCACTCCCTCAAGGTCTCCGGAGCCATCGCCCGGCAGTCTGAACACGACTTCAAATCGTGGTTGCGTTCAAGACACCACAGACATACGCGGTGGGGATCGGTAACCGAAATCGTGCGGGAACAAGTCCCGCACGGTTTAAAACCTGTCTTCCTACATGACATCCTCGCACACATAGTCAGCAAAAATATCGACAAAAGTTGAGAAAAAAGCCTGCCAAAAAGTGGCAGAGGGGTAGCTCTACCCAGATCAGCGCTTTACTGGTGTTAAAAGAAAAGAACTGATGTCCGCGCGCCTATGTGGGCCCCACAACATCATAATCGACACTACTGACGTCATCGACGACACGCGAAGCCGAATGGAGCCACCTAATGTCGCGCGCAAGGGGTATTGCTCAGCAAAAATTCTTGGATCCACCCTGACGCCTGGGAAATTCAAAGATAAGGACTCTGCAGCTAGAAGTCTCTATCATATTTGGTGGATTGTCCCCAACTTCTCACATTTTTGTCTTGCCATATTGAGATTTAGCATGTTAGTGTCCTTTCAGTTTGTTAAAAAAGAAAAAAGGTTTGAAACTGATATTAGTATGGCCTGTAAGTTACAACTGAACAAATGATAATTTGAGTGCCAACGCTATCATCAGAGTAAAACCAAAAGTTCTAATCAAATGAGCTACATATGAGATACATATTAATAAGCATAGGACTCAAATATCAGCCTTGGGGTACCCCTTCTGCTAAGTACTTTAAAGGTAAATGAAAAGGTGGCATTTGAACCACCTTCTGGCGTCTACCAGGTGGGTAGAAAGCCAAGCAAGAGCCGGATCCCGATATGGAAATGGTGTGATGAAGGATCTGAAGAGGGATTATAATAAATGCTACAGAGAGGTGCAAAATAACACAACAAGCTCTGCTGCTGTGGTATATGGTCCATCTAAGCTCATTCAGGAATGTTACCTGAGCTGATCATGTGCTGTGCATTGAAACTGGATAGTGCAAGGTAAAGAAGCAAGACCCAGCAAAAAAAAGCTTTGAAAAGAGGGCCAGCACAGCGTTTGTGTCGAGCAATGGCATCACAATTGCTTGTTTCTAATAGGGCGGTATTGAAGCAGAGACAATTAAAGAATTACAAAAACTGGAGGAAATAGTGTCTAGTGGTGTCAAAGGCAAAATGTAAAGTAAAAAACCATTTAAGGATTCAAGGGAGAACCACGTTTAATAGACAGGTTAAGGGTAAAGAATATTAAGAAAGGATTGGCTGAGACCAAGAGATATCCACATTTACTTCTGTGAAACAATGAGGTTTGGTTTGAAAACAGAAACAAGAGTTTAGGAATTTCTGGTGGAAGAAAATTGACATTCACAATGTTTTAGAGGGGAAGTTGTTAAGACTAAAGCAACTAAGTCTAATAAGTGATTTGACTGTTTTAAAGACTTCTTTAGTGAGTTCTTGGCAGTTGGGAACCATGAATTATAAAAGACTGCAAATGACGTTCAGACTAATTTTTTCTAACCGCAATATGCTTGGGTCCATGCTTATTTCTGAGAAAGATAATAATCATGGCATCAACCACATTCCACCGAAAGAAACCTCCAGTAAAACAAAACTGTAGAGTGGTCAGTCTATGGTAATGATATAGATTTTTTGTAAAGAGATGTTAAAGAAGGAAAAAAGTATCGGGTCAATCGTGTCCTGCAGAGTGAGTTGTTTCCATGGATGTTGGTCACTTCCTGGAGAGGCACAGGAATCTAAAATCCAATTTCATTCTGCAAGCTCAGCTGATAGCTAAAGAGTAAAAGGTGGGTAGTGGCAGAAATCACTACAGGAGGTAGAAAGTCGGTAATGCTTGCCGGTCCTGGAGGCTAACATGTAAGGACTCCAGTTTATGTGTAAGAATGGGGGATTGTAATTTTGAAGCCACTGTGTTCAGCATGTCTAATCAATGTCCTGCTCCTCAAGGAGAAAAATAGAGAGAATGTCTTTAGAAATGACTGCAAGTCCACAGGCTCCATAAGAAGGTGATCTACTAAAAGGATACTAAAGCCAGACAGCACTGCATTGTGAGATCCGACTTGAGGCATCTGGGGGTCACGTCTCAGTTAGGACCTAAATATCCAGTTCATATGTTTATGATTACATTTGCATTCTTAATTGTGTGCTTAGGGAGCAAAGAGGTGTTTATTATTGCGTCCTTGAGCACATATCAGCAGGAAATATCACCTTATTTAAGACTGGCGAAGATGAAGAAAAATCAGAATGGCAGAGAGAATGTGGAAAAGGATTTAGGAGAATATCTTTATTATGGCCATATGTGATAGAGGAATGCGAGAAACACATGGATGCAGAGGTCCTTGGTAGAAGAACAGCATACTGAATGGTGCAGTAAAGGACAGGGCCTGCCTTTCTCAAGTACCTTTCTTTGGCATGTACATGGCTAGTGAATGCTACCAATATTGCCTTAGGCATAGCAGACTTTGTCCGGACAGCACAGGTAGATTGGTTACAATGTAGAATGTAGGCAATGGATGATACAGAACATAAAACATCAGACAACTTTGGTTTTAACAGTCACTCTGATTGCGTCATTTCCTCCAAAGGTCACCAATAGTTAGACAGCAGAGTGTCAGGCCCTTATTATAGCAAGCTTAAAGCTTGGATATGTGCCAAAGATGCATGGGGACTTGGAAAGAATGTCAGAAAACAATCTCCTTATTCAAATGAAAATCTGAAAGCACCTTGTGGGCAACTTGCCTAAGTGGAATATTGTAAACATCTCTGGGGAGCTACGGTACTCACCTCACTTATGCACTAGGCCATGCTAGGGATACCAAGAAAATTAACTTCCATGAAGTGTACCCTGAAGCAACCTTATACTTACATGCGGCAACAGCTCCAAAAGTTTTAAACAAGTCTAGCCTGGATCAGGCTAAGGTTCCAAGAGACCAGGAGATGGTGATCACAGAGGACTTCTGCATCAGCCCTCTGAGAAATCTTTTGATGGCCTCACAGAGGGACTAGACATGTTGGTTCTGGTAGGCCCCAATGGCTACAAGGTAATCTTGGCACTGTCAGTCTAAACCTCAATAATAGACAGGTGATGCAAATAAAAAAGGACAACATAAACAACCCAGCATACTGTAAGAATGTAGGGGGGTTGATGTTCTTCACTAGTGAACAATGGGAGGATCTCCATCACTTGCTCCTATACTTAACTCTGGTGCAGCAGCTCCTCATAGTTGGTGGAGTGCCCAGGTTAAGCAGAGGCCCTCTCGTCCTTCCTCCATGGACAGAAAGTTATACTGTTTAGGTTTGTGGATGTCATCATTCAAAAGTAGATGGAGTACGTCTAAAAAACAGACTTGGTGAGGTGAAGCAATATCACTATGATGATCAAACATCCTTGAGTGTTCCCGATCCTCCGAAGGGCCTTTGGGATGATGGTAGATAGAATGAAGGCACATATGAAAACCAATCAACTAAGCCCTTAAAAAGCAAGGCCCTCAAGTCCTTGTAGGAGGAAACTGATTGTACCAGTGGTCAGATGAGTGGGAATAGTGCAGGATTGGGTTGAGGACTTTCTAAATAATTTCCCATTCATGTGGGTAGAAGAGAAACCTTGATACTTGGTTTACTATGGTTTTGTTTGCCTACAAAATGTGGGAGGAGCAGCAGCAACATGCTACACCTATTTATAAAAGGTCTACCCACAGCTTGAAGAGCTCCAAGAGAGGGTGGTCCTTTATCTCTTCGCACAGAAAAAGGGCCAAGTATTGTCCATGTGGCTTCTAACCACTCTGTATTCACCAATGGGGGTTCATTTCAATAAAGGAAAGGTTATCCTTTATTCTAACACATTTATGTGGAGAGATACGTTTTATGTATTCCACAAGGCAATGCTGGACTATTTACCGTAATAAAACCTAAGATAATACTGAAATGAGTTGGAGGTAACTAGCGCTGGATGAATACTATGGTTTCTTAGCCAACTGTAAATAGGAGCAAATGCAAAGGAAAATTGGCCTTGTTTGGGTTATCTGCTTAAGCCTACCACATAGACAGACAACTTGAAAATGTGCAAACTGCAGGCAGTATACTGCAGTAGTCCAGAGACCAGACAGTAGCCAATCAGAACGGTTCTACCATAGAACCCTACTTTGAGTTACTTAAAGGAATGACAAATCAGAATGCTGAAATTACAACACCATGATTGACCATTCTTTAAAAGAATCAAAATCATGCACAGAAAAGCGAGGTCCCAAAAACACAGGTGGCTTTCTCTGTTTGGGCTTGCTAAATTATACTTTTTTTCCTACTGTCCAGGAAAACATATTTTGGCAGGTTTTCAAAATGAAATCCTCTGTGTGGGTAGAAAAAAAAGTGGATTTCAGCAATCTCTGCTTTTTACTAGTGGTGTCAGCAACTGTAGATGAGGCAGGCAGAAGCTGCATCACACTAAACGTTTGGGAGTGTGTCCACTACTGTAAGGTTGAAACCTAGGGATGGTAGGCCTCAGAGTACCTAGGATTAGTGACCGGCGATGTTCCCATTAATCCCCTAGATGGAGTTACATTGAACGCACTTGAATGTTGGAATGGGAACCACTCTAGTTAGGACACCTCTAATGCCAAAAGCCTCTGGATTACTAGGCTGAAAGTCTTATCTCTTTTCATAGGGCACTAAGGAGAATTTGCAGGAGGAGTAGTACAGTTCCCCCTTTCTGAGGGATCTCCAGTACCAACTTCCCTCCACCCCAGAAAGGTTCTTGGGATGGCTATCTGTGACAAGGATGGTGGCAACTGATGGAGCTGAGGAGCCTCATTATTCTCCCCTCTGAGAGAACCCATACATCAGTGTTTAACTGGGACGGTAGTGGTAAAAATGCCTTACCTCTACTCTAGTGCAGTGATCTCAGGAGATAAAGCGGAGGAGGGTGGTGGGTCCATGCAGAAGTCATTACCCCGACCTGTCTCTTGTTCAACAGCTAGTTACCCACTGAAGAAGAGAAGGCTCCTGCTAGTGGTTTGAAGCAAAATGACAAACTAAATGCTGGACCTTTCTCACTTGCTGTAAGAATTGGCACTGCATAGACCGCAATAAGACTGTGCCATGTCCATCCTTTACTAGCCAAGGACCTTGTCCATTAAGGGATCAAACTAAATTACCCATCAAATGAAATGTTTTTTTTGGGCCCCTGACTCATGGTGTGAAGATTAAAGACATGCCTGCCAAATCAGAACAGATTCGAGTTCATGGTCCTGGCAGCATCCTCAATGAAGGCCCTAGGACATCAGCATTTTTGGCCAGGATAAGTATCAGCTTGAAATATTCCTGGGCATGGTCTAAGAGCAAGGATTTATACCGGTTGACCTTGTGTCACAGGTCCAGCATTTAGTTGTCCCTGGTTTTGACTTATTTAAGGTTGCAATCGGACAGATACATTTTCTTTCAGTATGTCCTTAAACAATTACCCCTTTTGTCCTTGTGGGCCTTACTCTGCACGGAAACATTGATCGGCACCAAGACTGAGCCCAGTGGTTCCCAACACCTAGATCATATTGACATTGGGAGCTCTTTGTCCACTGGCATTGCTAGCTCTGAAAATAGCTTCATCCAGATCTGCTGAGCCTACATGGGACTCAACAGACAGAATGAACTTCAGTAGAAGAGCTGTTGCTGAAACTAGGACAAAAATTAACTTATTCACCATAAAAGCTTTTGAAATTTCACTACAAAGTGTTTCCATGGCCCTGACTGCATATTTGCGCTTTGCTGGATGCAGGTCTTTTAGGTTTCGGGAATTTTGGCTCCATATCCCTCATGCATTGCATCTTGCAGGATTAAGGATGGAGGGATGGGTACACAGAAGCAGTGCCATTCCCTTAAGGTTCAGCTTGAGTGGCTTTGAACAGATTCAACATCTGCATCAGGACCAACGATGCTGGATGCGTCAAGGGGTGTTCATTGGGAAATTCTCCGTTAACGGCAGGAGCTGTATTGTAGCTGAAAATAGCTGCTCTGACATTGGAGGCTGAGGAATTGGGGTAAACTCCATAGCCTTAATCTTCCACTCTGAGAATCCAAGAAAGAGAACAAGCTGAGCATTGAAGCCAGAACTAAGGAAAAACGTGCATGTGGATCTAGGAGCAATTGGCACAGGTTCTATAACTCATAGAGAAACTGCTCCTGCGACAACAGTTAAGAAACAAGATATGTCCTCCATGGTGTACCCTGTGTCTAAAGTGTGGATGAGGGAGGGACAGCCAGGAAAGAATCCTTAGGAGACTTAAATCTGAAAACAATGAGAGCTTCTATAATCCCTGTACTTTATAACAATTGGCATACTCCTGTGTACAGTTTGCCTCTGGTGTCGGACTGACCTCCCAACAAGACTGTTGCAGTGAAATATCCTGAAAAGCCAGCTTGGCAGGGTATGGTATCTCTTGGTGGCCCAGTTTCTTTTGTGTCCCTTGTATTTCAGGGCAGACAAATGGTGTGTGAAAACATTGAGAAGACAGGCCTCCTGTGCTACTTTTCAATAGCAAGGTTCTTCTTGGTAAACGGTTTTGCTCTCCCTCTCAAGTAATATTCATTATTAAAATGGGATCCAGATCACTACAATATTCGGAGTCACTCTGTGAAAGGTCCTTCTTAATGCCCATTGTGATCTCATGCGTGGCCCATGCTAATCGCAATTCTAAACTAATCTAAACTCTAGTCAAGACTTTTGGGAAAAACTTCAGAATAGTGGTGGACATATAGATATCACAAGGAAAGGATGCAGAGAAGACAGGCTCTCTGACTCAGAAAGTGGCTGACTTGGACACCTTGCACAGGAGCCAGCAACCCTTAGAAGGTGTTTGGTAGAAAATATATTGCAGAAGAAGACCAGTATGGGTATGGAGTGGCCAGACACTCTCTGCATAGAGTCATAAAGGTTCCACTTTCTATATTAGAGGGCAAGTTGCAGGCACGCTGAAATGGAACATTGGTTACAACTTTTATCCAGGGAGCAAAAAGACCAAGATGTGGTAGGCTCTCCTTTTATAAAATGTATATGCGGGATGCCTGGCACTGTCATGGTCATTCTGCAGGCTGCTGAGTTTAAATGTGATTTTGAGGGTGGTGAAAGGTCAAATAAGAAGACTGTTGCATCCTATTTTTTTAACCTAAATGCACAGAAGATAAAGCATAAGTGAGCCTTTCTTTCCATTAAAAGAGAATTGAACACACAGAGCATTCACTTTCTCATCAACCTCAAACTGGCACATTCAAAGTACTATTGAAACGGAATTTTGTCTAATAACTGTGCCTTACAAGAGTTATTCAGCACTGTGAAGGAATTCTCTAATACTAGCAGTTCACAAACTAGAGTTACTGTTTCTCAAGATCTGTGCAGATCTTTATTTTTCACCCAGAAAACTCAACTTATATAACATTGTAACATCAGCTGATAATGCTGGCAAAGCACCTAAGCAGATTCAGACATCGACAGAAAGTTTGCTCAACCACTTTTGAAGCTGTTCTACAGCAGCTGAAATTGGTTACATCTGGCTCACCTTCATAAACCCTTTCTGGGCAGTATTTTTCATAAAATGGCCCCAGTTGTCACTTCACTAATTTGCGAGATAGTTAATTCTACTTTTAAAACAGGTATCCTTCCATTATAAAAATAATATGCCCTTGCCAAACCACTTTTGAAGAACCCTCACAAGATCCTTCTATTTGAGGTAACTTTCGTCCCATCTCGCTCCTACCATTCTGTGCTGAGGATGCTGAAAGGAGATTTAATACACAACTCTCAAGACTTTATCAGCAAGAACTTTTTTTTACTGAATTCTGTCCAGGCCAGATGGAGAGACCATCATAGGAGAGAAGTTGGAATTGTTGTTGACAAAAAAAATTCTAATGATACTGGATCAGAGACGGATTGCCGCCCTCATTTTACCTAACCTGTCGAACAAGTTACTTACCTTCGGTAACGATATATCTGTAAGAAACAGTAGTTAGTGTTAGATTCCTTACCTTAGAATATCCCCAGGCGTCAGACTGGATCCGGAAAGTTTTCGTCAGCAGTACCCCTGCGCGTCGCTACGCGTCGTCTGTGGCTCTGCGTCCGTCGTGATCGCCTGCATGACGTTGTCGGAGCACTTAGATGCCGCCCTCGGGTGCAGACGCCAGTTCTGTACATAGCTTTCCGCGCCAGTAACGCAGAGCCATGCAAGAAACCGACACTGGTGCCATGAAACTAGGGACCTCAAAGGGAGATACCTTAGCCCTAGATATTGGTTCGCAGAACCGGGAGGATGGGTGGGGCGGTAAGGAATCTAACACTAACTACTGTTTATTACAGATATATAGTTTCCAAAGGTAAATAACCGGCTCATCTGAAAGAAACAGGTTAGTGTTAGATTCCTTACCCTAGAATAGATACCCCAGCAATACCAACCCTGGTGGTGGGTCTGTGAACCAAGATCACACCAGAAAGTCCTGGAGAACGGAACGGCCGATAAAGCCATCTCTCCGGACTTGGCTGTCCAGGCAGTAATGCTTAGCAAGTGTGTGAAGCGAGGCCCTCATAGCTGCCTGACAGATGTCCTGCAAGGGGACCCCCGCCCCGACCCAGGGCAGTAGTATCCGCCATGGCCCGAGCGGAATGGGCCCTCAGCCCAACAGGAGGCTCCTTTTTCGCCGAGGAGTAACAGACCTTGATGCACGACACGACCCACTGCAAGATGGTTTGTTTGTGCACCACCCGTCCCTTCTTCACGCCCACGTAACCAACAAAGAGCTGGTCGTCCACCCGGAACTGGCGTGTGCGGTCTAGATAGAACAAGACCGCACGTTTTTGGTCCAGACTGTGGAGCCTCTCTTCCTCTTTCGAGGGATGCGGAGGCGGAAAGAAGGTGGGCAAGGTGATGGACTGCCCTATGTGAAACAGTACAAAAGGGGGTGGTGATGGATGGAGCATCTGAACCAATCAAACACTCACACCCAGTCAACAGATCTGGGTTTAATCCATCACCATTCTTTAGCCCACTCTGCCACCCCAGTTCAGACATGGCCATATGCAAATCAGTCTGGGAACAGTCCAGCCAGTCCGTCTGAGCAAGAACGGTGATGGATTAAACCCAGATCTGTAGACTGGGTGTGAGTGTTTGATTGGTTCAGATGCTCCGTCCATCACCACCCCCTTTTGTACCGCTTTGTTCGACATAAGTTGGCAGGGTATGCTCAGACGTTAATCCCTTGCTCACTTTGCCACTGGATTCAAGCAAGCCTAGCTGAAGATGGCTGTAATGCCAGAAACCGGTCCTAGGAAGCTTGTTTCCGGTCCATGGAAGGCATGGCTTGGCAGTTCGGGCTTGACAGTTCCCATGAGGCACAAGGTCAGACTGATTTATATATGGCCATGTCTGAACTGGGGTGGCAGAGTAGGCTAAAGAACGGTGATGGATTAAACCCAGATCTGTTGACTGGGTGTGAGTGTTTGATTGGTTCAGATGCTCCGTCCATCACCACCTCCTTTTGTAACGCTTTGTTCGCCATACGTTGGCAGGGTATGCTTAGACGTGAGTCCCTTGCTCACTTTGCCACTGGATTTAAGCAAGCCTGGCTGAAGACGGCTCTAATGCCAGAAACCGGTCCTAGGAAGCTTGTTTCCGGTCCAGGGAAGGCGTGGCTTGGCAGTTTGGGCTGGACTGTTCCCATGAGACACAGGGTCAGCCTGATTTGCATATGGCCATGTCTGAACTGGGGTGGCAGAGTGGGCTAAAGAACGGTGATGGATTAAACCCAGATCTGTTGACTGGGTGTGAGTGTTTGATTGGTTCAGATGCTCCGTCCATCACCTCCCCCTTTTGTACCGCTTTGTTTGCCATAAGTTGGCAGGGTATGCTCAGACGTGAGTCCCTTGCTCACTTTGCCACTGGATTCAAGCAAGCCTGGCTGGAGACGGCTTAATGCTACAAACCGGTCCTAGGAAGCTTGTTTCCGGTCCAGGGAAGGCATGGCTTGGCAGTTCGGGCTGGACTGTTCCCATGAGGCACAGGGTCAGACTGATTTGCATATGGCCATGTCTGAACTGGGGTGGCAGAGTGGGCTAAAGAACGGTGATGGATTAAACCCAGATCTGTTGACTGGCTGTGACTGTTTGATTGGTTCAGATGCTCCGTCCATCCCACCCCCTTTTGTACCGCTTTGTTCGCCATAAGTTGACAGGGTATGCTCAGACGTGAGTCCCTTGCTCACTTTGCCACTGGATTCAAGCACGCCTGGCTGAAGACGGCTGTAATGCCAGAAACCGGTCCTAGGAAGCTTGTTTCCGGTCCAGGGAAGGCATGGCTTGGCAGTTCGGGCTGGACTGTTCCCATGAGGCACAGGGTCAGACTGAATTGCATATGGCCATGTTTGAACTGGGGTGGCAGAGTGGGCTAAAGAACGGTGATGGATTAAACCCAGATCTGTTGACTTGGTGTGAGTGTTTGATTGGTTCAGAAGCTCCATCCATCACCACCCCCTTTTGTACTGTTTCACATAGGGCAGTCCATCACCTTGCCCACCTTCTTTCCGCCTCCGCATCCCTCGAAAGAGGAAGAGAGGCTCCACAGTCTGGACCAAAAAACGTGCACTCTTGTTCTATCTAGACCGCACAGGCCAGTTCCGGGTGGACGACTGTTACTCCTTAGCGAAAAAGGAGCCTCCTGTTGGGCTGAGGGCCCATTCCACTCGGGCCACTGTGGCTTCTACTGCCCTGGGTCGGGGGGTCCCCTTGCAGGACATCTGTCAGGCAGGTACGAGGGCCTCGTTTCACACGCTTGCTAAGCATTACTGCCTGGACAGCCAAGTCCGGAGAGATGGCTTTTTCGGCCGTCCGTTCTCCAGGACTTTCTGGTGTGAACTTTGTTCGCAGACCCACCACCAGGGTTGGTATTGCTGGGGTATCTATGGACGGAGCATCTGAACCAATCAAAAACTCACACCCAGTCAACAGATCTGGGTTTAATCCATCACCATTCTTGCTCAGACGGACGGGCTGGACTGTTCCCAGACTGTCTTGCATATGGCCATGTCTGAACTGGGGTGGCAGAGTGGGCTAAAGAACGGTGATGGATTAAACCCAGATCTGTTGACTGGGTGTGAGTGTTTGATTGGTTCAGATACTCCGTCCATCACCACCCCCTTTTGCACTGCCCTATGTGAAAGGCTGTAACCACCTTGGGCAGGAAAGAAGGACGAGTTCTCAAAACAACTTTGTCTGGATGGACAGAGAGGAAAGGAGGCTTAGAAGATAGAGCCTAGAGCTCACTCACTTTCCTGGCAAAGGGGATGGCAACCAGGAATGCAGTCTTAAGAGTCAGAAAACGAAGAGGGCATTTGTGAAGTGGCTCGAAGGGAGCGCACATCAAGTAGTTTAGAACAAGGTTCAAGTCCCACTGAGGCATCACAAAGGCAACCGGGGACTTGAAAAGAGAAGGCTGAAATGGCAGCCAGCTAGCCTTTGATAGTGCCCAGAGCAGAGCCCTGCTGGGTAAGAGAAAGAAGAAAGAGGAGAACCTCTGAAAGGGGGCGGAAAGAGGATCCACAGCCTTTGCTGTGCACCATGCCACAAATCTATTCCACCTGCAGGAGTATACCGATTTTGTGGAGGGACGCCTGGCTGCCAGAATCACATCACAGACTTCAGGATGCAAGTCATTTGGCCTCAACTGTCACCTGTCCAATCTCCACGCATGTTGGTGGAGACTGGACAGGTTCCGGTGGAGGACTGTCCTCTGCTGCTGCGACAGAAGGTCCTCCTGAAGAGGCAGACAAATCGGGGGATCGTCTGACAAGCTGAGTAGCTCGGTATACCAGTACCTTTGTGCCCAGTCCGGAGCCACAAGGATGACTTGGGCCCGGTCTCGCCTGAACTTCTTCAGCACTCTGGGCAGAAGTGGTATAGGCGGAAAGGCGTACAACAGACTGCAACTCCACTCGCAACAAAAAGCGTCGCAGAGCGAGTACCACCTTGGAAATTCCATCGCGCAGAACTGATGACATTGGGCGTTCTCATCCATGACGAATAGATCTAACCAAGGCTCTCCCCATTGCTGAAAGAGAGCTTGCGCAACGTCAGAGTTCAGATGCCATTCGTGATCCATCATGCACCGGCGGCTGAGTTCGTCCGCGCTGGCGTTCAGGAAACCTGCCAGGTGTTGAACACCCAGGGTGATGCCCAGGTGTTCCAGCCATGTCCAGAGGCGCAGAGCCTCCTGACAAAGGGTCCACGACCCCACCCCGCCCTGTTTGTTGCAGTACTACATGGCGGTGGTGTTGTCTGTGAACACCTGCACTACACTTCCCCGGACAGAGGGAAAGAATGCCTTCAGTGCAAGACGGATCGCCTGCAGCTCCAGAAGGTTGATATGGAGCCGGGACTCCGCCGGAGACCAGAGGCCTCTGATCTCCACCTCTCCCATGTGGACCCCCCATCCCAGGAAGGACGCATCTGTCACCACTACGTGCTCCGGTTGGGGTAAGGAGAGGGATCTGCCATTGATCCAATCGCGGTCGGTGAGCCACCACTGCAACTGTCTCACAGTGCCCTCAGAGAAAGGGACGTGGTCGGACAGGTTGCCCTGATGCTGTGCCCACTGAAACTTCAGGTCCCACTGCAGAGCCCGCATCCGCCACCTGACGTGATGCACCAGTAGGATGCAGGAGGCCATCAGCCCCAGGAGCCGCAGCGTCAACCTGACCGAGACCCGGGATAAAGGCTGAAAGATAGGAATCAGAGCTTGAATATCCTGAACCCGCTGTTCGGGGGAATAAACCGAAACTGCGCCGAGTCCAGAACCGCTCCGATGAAGAGGAGCTTCTGAGAGGGGCACTGAGAGGGGCACAGGTGTGACTACGGCATGTTGATGGAGAACCCTAGCAGGTGCAGGAGGTCAGCCGTAGTCTGGAGGTGGGAGACGACTGTCTGGGACGAGCCCGCCTTCAACAACCAGCTAGGGGAAGACAGGAAGCCCTGATCTGCGCAGATGAGCTGCAACCACCGCCATCACTTTCGTGAACACCTGTGGGGGGCTGGTAAGGCCCAAGGGAAGCACCCTAAATTGAAAGTGCTTGTGGCCTACCGTGAACCGCAGGTAGCGCCGGTGAGCCGGCAGGACGGGGATGTGGAAATAGGCGTCCTGCTAGTCCAACGCCACCATCCAGCCTCCAGGGTCTAGGGCAGCCAAGACCTGAGCCAATGTCAGCATCTTGAACTTCTCCTTCCGGAGGAAGCCGTTGATGTTCCGGAGGTCCAAGATAGGGTGTAGGCCCCCTTTGCTCTTCTTGGGAACCAGAAAGTAGTGGGAATAACAACCACACATTACTTCTGACCCAGGAACGAGCTCGAGGGCCCCCTTGGCCAAGAGGGCCGTAACTTCCTCTTCTAGAAGTTTCAACTGATCCCCCGGCATGCGGTGGTACTGCAGTGGCATGGTTGGAGGGGGTCACCTCGAAGGGGAGGGAGTAGCCCCTTCGGACGATTTGCAGCACCCACCTGTCCGATGTGATGGTACGCCAGTGGAGGAGGTGATGGTGAACCCTGCCCCCCACTGGCGTCGAATGGGCCTGAGATGCCAGACTAGGAAGGCTTTGAGGCAGATGCTGTGGGAGCGGATGTGAACTGACTCTGCCGCTGTCCCCCCACACCGCCACGGCGCTTACCACGTCCGCGGCCGCGTTGAGCTTGGGTCTGCGGCCCATGGCTGGCTGGACGTGTGGGGGCGCCCCTTCATTGGCCAGGAAAGGGTCAAAAAGCGGAAGTTTGCTGGCGTTGGCCTAGGCCCAAGGACATGGCCGTAGCACTGGAGTCCTTAAAACGCTCTAGCGCACTATCCGCGTTATCGCCAAAAAGGTGACGGTCATCAAAGGGCATGTCCATGAGCATGGACTGGACATCCCCTGAAAAGTTGGCAGACCCAGCCAGGCGTGGAGGCGAATCGCCACCGTTGTGGAAATCACCCTGCCCAGAGAGTCTGTGGTGTCAAGTCCACATCTAATCGAGTTCCGTGCTGCATCCCGCCCCTCCGCCAGGGCTTGGGCGAGCCGTGTCCGGGCCTCTTCCGGACACTGTGGCAGCACCTCCGCAACCGTATCCCACAGAGAGTGGGTGTAACGGCCCAAAAGGCAGGCGGTGTTGACAGAAAGCAGCCCCAAACTCAGGGAGGAGAACAGTTTCTTCCCAAACTGATTATACCTTTTGGATTCCCGATCCGGGGGAGCGGTCGAGAGTGTGGACTGGGACGTAGAGGCCTGGATCACCAGGCTCTCGGGGGTGGGGTGAACGGACAGAAAACTGGGGTCGCCCGGAGCCGGACAGTGGCGTCAGGCCACGTTCCGATCCACAGGGAGGCCTGTAGAGGGCTTGGACCAAGTGCCCATCAGAACGTCGGTGAGGGCTTTGTTAAATGGCAGTAAAGGCTCTGAGGAGCTTGCCTGCGGTTTGAGCACCTCAGTGAGGAGGTCAGTCCTCATGGCCGCGACAGGGAGCTCAAGAGCCAAGGCCTTGGCTGCCCTACTCAACACCACACTATAAGTAGCCCCCTCCTCCGTAGCCACGGAAGGAGGAGAGACAAATAAAGTGTCGGGCGAAGTGTCCAGACCACTGGCCTCCCCCAGCTCATCTGCCAAGTCCTGGCTCGACTGGCACTGCAGTGCCAGAGGGTCCTCAGTCCCCTCCCAGTCGTCGCCGTCATCCATGTCCTGGAAACCAGGCAAAATTATGTAGCCGGGTCGTAGGTGAATTGTTCACCCATCGGCGTCAGAGACGGCGCCGAGCAACGCCGTTCCAGTGTCACATCCGAACCGGGGCTGCAACCGGGGACGGCGTTGTCCGAACACGGCGCCGGGAGCGACACCCTCGGGGTCGGCGCCAGCGGATGAGTTGTGAGGTCGACTGGCGATGACCCAGATCCAGGCCTGGATCCTTTGGGGCTCTGCGGCGTCGAGACCGGAGTGGACAAAGGCGCCGAAGTACCCGACGGTGCCAGTGCCGGAGACGCCGGCCCCATAGGGCTTTCAGACGGACCCGCGGGGCCCTAAGGAGCCCCGACAGGGTCCGACGGAGGGAAGTGAGTCCTCATGGCCACGAGGAAATCACGTATCTCCTCCGGCGTCGCGTGCAGCCCAGGGACCGGAGGGCGTGGAGCTGGACGAAGTCAAGGCCCAGAAGTCGGGGCACGACTTGTCATCATGGTCGGCCCCGAGGCAGTAAAGGCACAGACGTCAAGCGGTGACAGTCCTCGCAGGGTTTAAAACCAGGCATCCCTAACGGCACTGCGAGTCGAATTTGACTCTTAAAGTGATCAAAAGAGATCAAAAAAGTTAGTAAAAAAATGACTAGAGTACTGCTCTTCCCGGATCTGCGATTGCTGGCGCGGAAAAAAGAAGATCTGACGTCAGCGCGCGAGGGTGGCGTCTAAGTACTCCGACAACGTCATCCCGGCGATCACGACGCTGACGATGGACATGGAGCCGCAGATGATGCCTAGCAATGCGCAGGGGTACTGCTGACGAAAACTTTCTGGATCCAGTCTGACGCCTGGTGATATTCTAAGGTAAGGAATCGAACACTAACCTGTTTCTTTCAGATTACTGCATTTGACACCGTCTGCCACTCCATCTTGGTGGATAGTCCTGCAGAAGCAGGCATAAAGAGCTTGCACAGGAATTCATTAATTTCTTACAGAAAAGAGTCAATCCATCATCTTGCCTACAGATCAGGTCAGCTGCCCAACCTTTGAAATCTGGAGTTCTGCAGAAGTCTTTTTTAGTCTGACTCTTTTTATTCTCTATGTGGCCCCATTAGCCAAGCTAATTCAGGACTACCATTGTCCTCAGTGTGCTAAGGGGATGACAAACATCTGATTGTTAATCTCTATGGATCTGGCAATCCGGCACAGATTAATTTTCTGCAAAGCCTGAAGGCAGTTGCCAACTGGATGGCAGTACATTTCCAGAAACTAAACTAATTAACCTCTCCCATGCTGATGACTAGCTCAGCTCGTCATCAGCCACAGTGCTCGTGTGCTGATGACGAGCTGAGCACGTCATGGCCGTTAGAACGCTCACACGCGGGGATAATTCCCCCGCTGTGATGAGCGTTCTAAGGAAACAGGTGTTGCTGAGCTCGTCATCAGCATCGGGGCGCTGTGCGCGCCCCTGCCCCCCAGCACAGCGGGGGAATAACCCCCGCAGCCAAAGGGTTAAACTGAGGTGCTGATTATTGGAGTCTCCCTTTCTTGTTGTACCTCTCACTGGTGGTCATTGTGCTTAGTCAGTACCCAAAGCCAGTCCAAGTTGTCAGAAATCTTGATATGATGTTTGATGCGGCTCTCTCTTTTCTGCTTCAGATTAACAAAGTAGCATCCACATGTTTTTATTATTTGTAATATTGAGGACAATTCTCCCCGTATACTCAAGGGACTCACACAATCCTATCATTCAAGCTGTAGTATTATCTTTTTTTTTCTCATTCACCTCAGATTCCGTGACCAAGCCAACCGCCAGTACCTTATATGTTGTTAAATAGCAGGTTTCGGAGTTAAGGATTTACCCACCTGCAGGTCACTCTCTAATGTGGTCCAGTATGCACTGGCGACTGCTGATGTTGGTGATAAAGGAGCAAGAGGTTCCCAACACAGTCTAGACTCTAGAGAGATCCAAAGAAGTATTCTCATAGGACCCATTTTTATTATAAGTAAGACGGATACACATTCAAAGTTCTTAACAGTTCTCACACACCTCAGCATTTGACCATCTCAGTAGAAAATCCCAATGTGCTATCTTCCTCGTAGTCTGGGTTCCTCTCAGATCTAACTTTACCATCAAAAAGACAGAGGACAGAGGACAGCCACTCAGCGTTCGAAGGGGAAGAACATTCCACCCATTTTTGGCATATTTCCCTCCTGGCTAGAAGTATGGCATAGAAGAGGAAGGGCCTTGGTGGGACTGTGATTGCTCTGGATATTACCAAAATTTTCAAGAGGAGGATCAATTGAATTTGAAAACCCAGGATGGTCGAAATGGTTTCGCCAATTTTTACCAAAAGTCAGAAATGGCTGGGCATTCCTGGAACATGTGTATATCAGATGCTTTCTCCAGGCCACATTTCTTGCATCTGACAGGGGGCCCTGCCGTCTTCTTTGACAGCCTTTGGGGGGTTAGGTAGGCCATATGGATCGTGAACAGATGGTTTCTTCTTAGCCATGCTGGCTTAACTGTGGAAAACAGAATGGTAAACAATGTTTGCCAAAGATGTTCCCAAGATTCGTTGGGCAAGCTAGCACCCTACAATTCCTCTGCTAGTTTGAAATCCCCATCAATTACCTCTTCAGTACTCCATTACCACATGGAGACCTCCTTCTTCCCTCTTGGTTTTTTCACCAGGTGTTTCCAATACCTATAGGTGATTTTAGGATTTGGGCACAGCTTTGAAGTTGAATATATCTGAAATTAGAGATACCCCCTTCCAAGATGGTGTGAAGCGTTGACCAGGGTAAAAGTGTGCCCTCTTGAGCTAGATCACTACATACCTTAAGCCCGGCCTCTCTAAGTGGATGTGCTAATTTATCCCTTAGGCACTCTGGTGCGCCGGAGGAGTCCCACAAGGGGGCAAGACTAGAGAAATAACTAAGGCCCATCAGCCGTCCGTTTTTTTAGGAGCATCCTAGACTGGGACAATTGAAAGGCCCAAGCATAGTACTGCAGGTCTGGAAGCGAAAGTCCTCCTTTCTCCCTCCTGCATCTCAACTTCTTCCAGGCAATTCTGGTTCCTCTATAGGCCCATATGATTGAATTAATAGCCTGCTGAAGTTGTCTATAGCTAGTTTGTCAAAATGTAGTGGAATAGCATTAAAAAAAGAAGGTGATTTTGGGAAGCACTATCATCTTGACCAGATTTACCCTCCCAAAAATTGACAGGGGGAGATGGGCCAAACTCTTCATAATTCTCTGGCACTCCTTAGTTACATTAGCCAGGTTGGTCTCAGACATTCTGCTAATGTCCTGTACTATTCTGACCCTAAGATACCTCATTTCTCTTTTGGTCTGGTGTTGGCATTCCCCCAAGTTCCATGACATAACCTCTGTCTTCTCAGCATTTACCTCATATCCTGCCAAAATCTTGGACATGCTTTATTACCGCTGGCAGGGCAGTAGAAAGGTCAGAGGAGAGAATCAGAACATCATTGGCATAAAGAGCCACCTTTCTCTCCCGTCCCTCATACTTAAACGGTAGAATGTCCGCCTCATCCCTCAACCTCTGAGCATATGGCTCAATATACAAGTTGAGAAGGAGGGGAGATAGGAGACAGCCCAGATTACCATTGATCAGCAGTTTTGCAGACGGGCCTTGGTAGATCAACTGGATGGCTCTGCGGAATTTTACACCAAGGTTGAATTTCTCCCAAACTGCCGACAGATGCATGCAATTGACCCTGTCGAATGCCTTGGTGGCGTCTATGGTCACAGCTGCTAGGGGAAGTGAATACGTTGTGGCTAGATCAATTGCACCTATAAAATCATATGTGAGATCATACTATTCCCAGCCTGTTAGCTAGGACCCTAGCAAAAATGTTATAATCTGCATTCAACAATTAAATGGGTCTATACGACTCACACCGCGCTGGGTTCTTCCCCGCTTTTAATATCAGGGTAATAGCTGCCTCGCCCCACGAACCTGGCAGCTTTACTGCATCGCATAAAATCTTGTTGAAAAGCTGGGTCATAACCGGAATCAAGAACTCCTCCAGATTTTTGTAAAGTTCTATTGGCAAGCCATCCGGGCCTGCTACCTTTCCCCCTTACTAGCTAGAATAGCCCTCTTTACCTCTTCCTGTGAGATTTACTGTTCTAGAAGTTCCTGTTGAATTGTGTCCAAGGAATTGGGAGAGCTTGCACACCACAGGCATGGATTTGACGACTACCCTATCCTCGAGATATAGATTCCGAAAAAAATCATAAGAGGCACGCACCCCCTATCTCTTCATCTGCAGATAAGACAGTATTGCTATTATCAATTGCGTTTATCAGGTTGCGTGTACTATCTGATTTTACCTTCCAGACCAGTAAACTACCTGCCCCCTCACCATATGCGAAATGGGCGAGCCTCCCATTGATTCATGACCCTCGTCTGAAGGATGGTATCTAGCTGCTCCTTTATTTCTTTCTATTTGACCGTACTTTCGTGCTGTTTCTCTGGTTCGACCACATTGTTCATGCCCTCCTCTATGATTTTCATCTCCACTTCCTTTTGGGCAACTTCTTCTCTGTATTGTCTGTTTCTAAAGCACACCCTACTAGTGATGGTCCCCCTTAGGTATGCCTTCAAAGAGTCCCAGACTGTCGAGGCCGAGGCTGAACCTATTTTATGTCTCAGAAAGTCTTATGGGCCAGATGCTTCACCTCCTCCATGTCTAAGAGCAGTGTATGATCAAACGTCCAGGCTCTGCCACTCTGCCTACTTTCCAGATCCAAATCAAGGCATATCCCTGAATGGTCAGATAAGTGTGGTGTCAAATAGCCAATGTCCTTTAGTTTTGCCCTCAAGCTTTGGCTGACCAGAATATAGTCAATTCTTGATTTATGACCATACTTCCTATTGTAGTAGGAAGCTCCTAGCTGTTGGCTAGATCTGTCCCTCCAGGCATCGCAAAGTCCCATCTGCTTCATCACTGAATGGAGATACGCCCGGAATTTAGATGGGGTAATGGCTCTGCTATTCAGTGACTTGTCCAATTTGGGGTCCAATACGATATTAAAATCGCCAGCCATGATTACTGGGTCTGGGAAGTCTAACAGGTTTGCAAAGATAGTTTTAAAGGAGGTAGGATCGTCATGGTTTGGGCCGTAATAGCCTACCAGAGTGAAAAGAAAGCCCAGGATGATTACCTTCAGGATAACCCACGTACCTCCAGAATCAAACGTGCTTTAGCTTGTTTTTTAATTAATACCAACACTCCTCTAGTATTGTTTTTTAATTAATACCAACACTCCTCTAGTATTAGCACTCTAGTTAGTACAAATCATATGTTCCACCCATTTTAGTTTCTTGAATATATCGGTTGATTCGTTCTTCGAGCGACATGTCTCTTGCAGAATGATAACCTGCACGGGGAAATTCCTGATATATTGTAAGATTTTAGCCATTATTAGCTTAATGCGCAAGCTGTTCACATTCCATGACAACAAGTGAACTATTCTCACGGTGGTTTGACCTTGAGGTGCATGCAAAGTATAAAGAAAAGAGGTTTATTTCAAAGGAAGCGGAAGGTGCACACGTTGCAGCGTCAAGACGCAGCAATCATAGTCAATTCCAAAATTACTTCTTTTTTTAATACATTTTTTAAACTGGCACACAGCCAACGCGTTTCATTCCCGTTTTTTGCCAGTGGGAACTTCGTCAGAGCTCTTTCGTATGGTCTTGAACAAAGATAGTAACAGGTGTGTGGGATCAAGTACGACCAAAAATGGAAGTAATAATATCATTGTAATTTTGGAATTGACTTTGATTGCTGCGTCTTGACTCCGCAACGTGTGCACCTTCCGTTTTCTTTGAAAAAAACGACGTTTTATGACACCTCTGGAAGGTGGGTGTGGGAAGTGATTGCACCACCTCAAAATACACTGTACATAAGTACTGGATGTGCAGACCTTGGTCTGCCGCTTGCCTTTTCTTTGTTATAAAGAAAAGAGGTCACCACAACCAGACCAAAACATTTGGAACTAAGGTAGCTA
This sequence comes from Lissotriton vulgaris, assembly GCF_964263255.1. Classification (NCBI taxonomy): domain Eukaryota; kingdom Metazoa; phylum Chordata; class Amphibia; order Caudata; family Salamandridae; genus Lissotriton; species Lissotriton vulgaris. The sequence continues at coordinate 235,955,866 of NC_141698.1, read as the reverse complement.
GAACAGCTGAGGAAAGCCGACAAACTAAGGTGAATCAGGAAATTGTTTGAATTTTTCCCACATGCTCCCCACCCAGTGCACCCCACCCCACAACCCCCGCCACCCCCTCTGAACCCCTCCGTGGAGAACCCACCCCATTGTTATCCTGGACTGATGGAAGTCCTATCTGCTGCACCCGGGGGCAGCTCGCCCTGTCCCTCTTATAAAAAATGAAAAAATTAGAAACCACAACAATTAACCATAACTCAATTTGTTTGTTTGTTTCTTAAGTATTTCCATGTATGACTTTGTGAATAACTCTATATAAGCTAGATTAATTATGATGTACCCCACTACTAGCGTCCTCTCACACAATTGGGTACCTTAAACAGGAGGAGAGGCATTTCTAACTAAGCATCGCCTTTCTTAATACTTTCCAATAGCTCATCTGCCTCTTGTTGCGTTCTTAAATTATGCATCTTGTTCTTGTGCATAACCTTTAGGGTCGCTGGGAACTTAAGCTGGGCCACAGCCCCAAGCCTTTTAAAATCCTCTAGCTTTTTCCCCAACTCCCATTGCCTGTCTAGGGTAACTCGGGCAAGTTCAGAACGAATTTCAAATGAAAAGCCCTTCCCCCTCAGTGATTTGACCTTCAGCAACATATTAAGGATTATTTCCTTCAAGGAATAGGTATGGAAATTAAGGAGAACCTTCCTAAGTTTGGTTCTATTGAGGTTCCTTCTATATGGGTCCCGATGCACCCTTTGGATATCTTTCTTTAAATCCTCCTCAGATTCTTTGATCTGCAATGACTCCTTTAATAGCCTTTAATAGCTAGACAATGTAGGATTTTAGGTCTTACCCCTCTTTTCCCTTTGGAATATTCAAAATACGAAGATTACTTCTCCGGGAATTGTTCTCCAGGTGCTCCAGTTTGTCTCGGACATCCTGCTCCTCCCTTTTAAGAGCCAACATGTCTGCTTAGCTAGGCTAAGTTCTTCTTTTAGCTCTCCTATGGAGCTTTCCAGAGTCTCAGTTTTTGTGTTAATGAGGTCGATCTTCCTCTCCAGGGACTCTCAAAAATTCCTCACCTCTCCTTGGTTGGACTCGGATACAGAAAACGCCTTTTTAATGTCCTCTGAGAGAGTGCAGAATAGCACTTCCAGGGATGCTGATGAGGCATTCAATGAGTCCTTGAGACCTTTTCCAGCCGCCATGTGGTTGGCTCCCTCCCAAAACATGGGGTACAGTGTCGCTCTGGGCCTCAGAATCCCCCACCGCTCCATCTGTCTCTGTTGTCTCTTGCCCCTGCGAGGTAGTGACGGTCAATAATGGGGAACCCCCAGAGGCCGCCATTTGCTCTGTACTGAATTCTGTGTTGGGCAAAGCTGCTGACCCCCTTCCGAGTGCTTCTCCCTGCTTTACAACATCAACCACAATGGGTTGTACTTTGAAATATGACCTAAGGGAGGGAGTGATCTTTACTTTAAGATCAGTAGATTTAATTTTAGCAGTCTTTATACTTTCCAACCCTATATCCTGTATACCAACTTGCATGAGGGTGGGGGAGTGCATTTCTTGCTCCCACCACAACAGACTTCTCCTTTTTGGGGGCCTGCTTTTTACCCTTCAAATCTAATTTTAGGGGTTCCTGGGTAGCCCCCAATACCCTTTACCTTCTTTTGCTGCAGGATGAGGTTTGGTCCAGCTGGCCCACCTGCAGCTGTTGAGGGATCAGGAGTACCTTTGGAGCAGCAGAGGATCCCCACCCTTCTGCCTCTACGACAGCAGCTGCATCCTCCATGGCTAAGCAGACCCGACGTGTGCTGCAGCTGCTCACGCCGGCCCGGAGGAGAGGACGTGCTGTTGCGCTGCGGCTCCTCCTTAGCCCCCGGGCGGCCGCCTCCCAACAAGTGGAAGCAGCGGAGGCAGCCGACGAGCAGATAGCGGCCGGCACCAGGACAGCGTGGCACATACTCCGATCAACACAACCAAGTTCGGGAGGTACAGGTAAGGTAAGGTAAGGAAGGAAGGAGAAAAATGTGGTTCTAGCCAGTGCTTTAAGTGGAAAATTAAAAGTGCCGGTACTCACTAATTTAGAGTGACCGAAAGTCCCGGATTTGCCAGGACAGTCCGGATTTTTCGGCAAATGTCCCGGTGTCCGACACTTATGGCAAAAATTATCAAATGTCCCGGTTTTGAGAGAGTGTCGGGTGAGCACGAACTTTTACACTTTCATGTGAAGGCTCACCTTCACACCGGCCCTCTCAAGATACCAAGGACAGATTCTCTTACTGTGCTGCCTGACTTAATTCAGGCAACAACACAGCAGGGTTTAATGACGGGTGAATCAACCCCCTGCAAAGCACATTACCGGAGGCCAGAATCACAACGCTCCCCTCGCAACACACCCCAGTTTGGCACTTTTATCGCTGCACAACATATTGACAGAGCAGGGTCTGTCTAGAGACCCTGCCCTATTAATCACTGTGTGACAAGCGCCCACTCAAACCCCTGCAGTTTGGGAACAATGAAATGGGCGCTTCTAATCTTCAGCAGCAACTCTGCGAAAGGGCGCCTACTTCACGGCTCTTTTACTTGCAAGCTGCTCGGAAGGCTTGCCCTGCCTGGCCCCTGGAGGAGAAGCCTAGCCTGAGCCTGCCGTCGATGAGGGTACCGGTACTCTCCCTGTGTTACAGAGAAGTGCCGGTACTGAGGACCCAAAATTTCGGAAGTGCCGGTACTCAGTACCGGTGAGTACCGGCCCTTTTAAAGCACTGGTTCTAGCTCAAATTAGGTATCGGTTTCGTGCATGGGATGCGAGAGCCTACGGAGAGCAAGCGGCAGCTCATGCAGCGGCCGCCATGTTCCCCCCAGCTGAAGTATTTATTTTTATGTTACAGAGTTTTATATAGCGCGCACTTGACCCGAATCGGGTATCAGAGCGCTTTACATAGCACCAGTTGCATTACATGAGGACACAGTCATTTAAAAAAAAAAAATAATAATTGTTAGCCACGGGGAGATTAGGTGATTTGCTCAGAATCACAGGATGTTCAGCGTCATTGCTGAGACTCGAACCCAGTTCCCCAGATTCGAGGTCGACTGCCCTAGCCGATAGTGGTCTTATCTTAGCATGCTCATATGTCTGGACATCTTCGAGACTTACACTGGATATCTATAGAAAAAGTATTGTTTTTGAAAGCCAATATATTTGGTTAAAATAACTTTATGGCAAACTCCAGTTTATCAAGCAGTTATTTTCTTGGTACTCCGAAAGAAGAACATTACATTCCTCTTCTGCGTCTCACTTCAGAAAATCAAACGTACAGAAAATATTTATTTTCTATTTCTTTTGTAACGCCCTGGCGGCATTTCCACCCCTCTATAGGAGAATCTTGGTTTTCTCACCTTGTAGTCTGGAAGTTTAGTCATTGAAGGCCATTGTTCTTCTGTCGGTGTCCCCAGCAATGTGATAAGAGTTATGGAAAATAAATGTGTTCAATTTTTAACGTGCCACACAACAAAATCAACTATATTAAAGGGAAGGGGCCTTAATCAACCTGATAATTATAAAGGATATCGGAAGATCCTCTTGAGTTGGTCGTCTACGTCATTTCCAGGGAATAGGGGTCGTCCAGCATTGGCCAGTTCTAAATAAAGAGAAAAGGCAAAGAGTCAGGCAAGGAAGGTTGGATGGGAGATGGATATGAAAACGAGAAATAGGTATTTGATGAAAACGTATGGCAAAGGTTAACAACCACCTAGATACAGATGATAGACGAAGGACTATGGATAATGCACATCAAACACATGAATGCAAAGGGGAAACGCAGCAGTAGTATGAACTGCTGCCATAAATCAACTACACTGTGTTCAATTTTTTTTAAACTGTGTTAAAGGTGAATACCTTTGAATCTTCTCTGAAGAATGACACTTGAGAATGAACTTCTGACCTGACAAACAAAATCTATTTCTACTTACAAATAAATTCCCACATAGAATGCCTCATCATGCAACTATCCGTCCATAGATACAATAAGGTGGCACTCAGTGTCACCACTCACCCTGCGGCATTCAATACCATGATACAGACGCTGAGCTAACTCCCACCACTCAGCATGTGGCTCTGACTCCAACCATTCAGCTGAGACACAGGACAAACGCTTATGTAAGGAAAAAGCTCAAAACCTAACCTCTTCACAAATATGAATCTGACATCTATCCAGACCAGTACATCAAATTCCACCTGACACTTCTCACTCTAAAGATATGCTGTCACCATGCCTCCATTATGTTCGCAAATGAAGGTGACAAACGTTATTTACAGAATAATTCACTGATACCTGTTCTATTGAACTTTTCTGGGCCGTACAGTACAGTAATGCCACTTAATGGGAGGGGGGGGGGGGGGTGCTGATAAAGCTTGAAGGTGCTTGAAACAGCTTGAAACAGACAGGAATCTCAACATTCAATAGAATGGCATACTGATGTCTTGGAAATAACCACAAAGAACCAAAGTTTAACCCCGGTCTTCCCTTCTTGTCTCTATTCATTTCCTATACTGAGGTTATGCACCCATATCCATACATTACCTGCAAAGATGCATCCTGCGGACCACATGTCTATTGAGGTAGAATAGAGCTTGGCACCAAAAAGCACATCAGGAGGGCGATACCAAAGTGTCACGACCTAGTAACAAAAAACAGAATAGGAGAAGTACAATATTTTCCAGCAATACAGACAAATTCAAACCACAGCTCACAGCTGGGACTTCACATTCACTGCACGTCCAAATCTGAGGACAGCCTGTTTTAATAAAAAAATTAAAAGAACAAAATACAGTAGCTTTTCAACTTGCGCCACCTATGTTACAAAGGACGTCAGCACCTTGCCACTTCTTTTTTTTACACTATTCCCCAACTGTACAGACGAGGAATCACTAACATTTGAAAGGGAGGCAGAAGGACATTAGTGGCCCAGAACAGATTAGAGGATTAAATATTGAAGTGGATTAATAGAACACAAATTTGGCTACCTCGATATTGTACACATCATTATGAAAGGCCAGTCACAGCAGAACAAAGTATAATCCTCCCTTTCAGCAAGGTACATAATAAAGTTCACTTATATTGATAAGTTTCAAATAACGGCAAGAAAAGTGAGGGAGCATTGGTTAGAAGTTACCCATCAAAGCTAATTAAAATAACAATTTATAACAGTTGGGGGGGTAAACCTCATGTAACATATTTATCAACATTCTCAGGATAAGCCTAATCTATTTCACTCAGAAGGCAAACATAGTGGAACATGATGAAGAAAAGATGTTTGTCTAGTTAAATCTGGAAAGAAACTTGCATTATGTAATCCTAAATTCCATCATTTGTGTAACTTGGAAGATCCCAGAACACTTCACCTGCCCCTGGAACAAGCTTTTTGGGGTAAAAAACACCACAGATTGTCTTGACAGATGCTTACCTAAAAGTTGTGTTTTTTTCATAATTAGCAGTAATCCCTGAGCTGTGGAACTGAGTAGTGCCAGATATCCAAGGAAATCAAGTAGTATCTGTCACTGCATACCTACGATGTAAGGCAGTAGTGATTTATGAAAATATGCATTGCTGACAACATGGTTGCTCAGTAGATGTCAGCAACCAGTACGCTTCTGAACTGAGAGGTTCCCTAAAAGGTGTAACCATTTCCTCGTCGGACATCACTTGATGAATCTCAGCCATAAGGGCTAGTAGGTACAACACCTGCAGTACCGAGATCCAAGCTTGAGTTAGACGCATAAGAAACACTGGCCGAATATCTCCTGTCCTCTAAGAAGAAGGAATGTGTTGCACAGAGCACTACCCACTAAAAGTAAGCTTTTGTGAGGAAGTCAAATAGACTTTTTTTTTAAATTCTTTTTATTAACACACAACAAAAATAAATAAAAATGCATCGGGTGACACTCAATCACTTAACAGCCGATAATACCACTTCCAGTTACAAAATACGTTGTTCCGGATTCTGATAGGATCAGAACGATTCCAACTTCATTCATTGACTTCAAACGGCAGGGGAAAACATGGAGGCCGCAGGCTAGCGCGGTACGCACGTCTTTCCCGGAGCTCCTGCTCTGCTCCACTGCCTTTGCGAGCGAGCGAGCGCGCTTAGTGGTGTAACTTCACAGGAACACGGCCGAGTTCAAAGCTTGGACCCCCGGACCCCCGAAACGCTACAAACTTAACAAGCATTGGAAATGCAATAGGGCTCGCATTAGGAAAGTTTGAGCTATTGGTGTTATAAATGAATTATTTTTATTTATGTGTTTTTTTAAAAATAGCTAAATTAATAGCTTTATCATTTACAATGCCAATAGTTATAACTTTTGCAAATGTGACATCTATAGCATTTGCAATGCAACATGTTTTGTATTTACGTGACTTAGATGTATTGATATTACAAATAACAATGGCTTTTAATTTTTTAAAATAATTAATACTTAATTATTTATTTAATTTGTAATGGCAATAGATAAAACTTTTGTAAATAACATTTGTGAAGATTATGTTCAGTGTTTTTTTATTGTGATGAAAATCCAAGAACAGAATTGAAATATTAACATATTTTTGTGATTTGTAATAAAGCGTGAAAGCTTGAAAAATTGAAAGAACATATTTGAACCAGTGATGCTGTGGTTGCGCTGAGTGGTGTGTGCATCGGTGTAGCTGTTTGGTGGGTGCATTGGTGGAGCTTAGTTGGAGCATCGGTGGAGCTGTATGGTGGGTGCCACGGCGGAGCTGTGTGGTGAGTGCCACGGCGGAGCTGTGTGGTGGGTGCCTCAGTAGAGCTGTGTGGTGGGTGCCTCGGCGGAGCTGTGTGGTGGGTGCCTCGGCGGAGGTGTGTTGTGGGTGCATCGGTGGAGGTGTGTGGTGGGTGCATTGGTGGAGCTGTGTGGTGGGTGCATCGGTGGAGCTGTGTGGTGGGTGCATCTGTGGAGCTGTGTGGTGGGTGCATCGGTGGAGCTGTGTGGTGGGTGCAGCTGTGGAGCTGTGTAGTGGGTGCATCTGTGGAGCTGTGTAGTGGGTGCCTCGGTAGAGCTGTGTGGTGGGTGCCTCGGTGGAGCTGTGTGGTGGGTGCCTCGGTGGAGCTGTGTGGTGGTTGCATCAGTGGAGCTGTGTGGTGGTTGCATCGGTGGAGCTGTGTGGTGGTTGCATCGGTGGAGCTGTGTGGTGGTTGCATCGGTGGAGCTGTGTGGTGGTTGCATCAGTGGAGCTGTGTAGGTAGATCTGTGTGGGGGGTGCATCGGTGGAGCTGTGTCGGTGGAGCTGTGTGGTGGGTGCATCGGTGGAGTTGGGTGGTGGGTGCATCGGTGGAGCTGTGTAGGTAGAGCTGTGTGGTGGGTGCATCGGTGGAGCTGTGTCGGTGGAGCTGTGTGGTGGGTGCATCAGTGGAGCTGTGTGGTGGGTGCCTCGGTGGAGCTGTGTAGGTGATGCTGTGTGGTGGGTGCATCGGTGGAGCTGTGTCGGTGGAGCTGTGTGGTGGGTGCATCGGTGGAGTTGGGTGGTGGGTGCATCGGTGGAGCGGTGTCGGAGGAGATGTGTGGTGGCTGCATCGGTGGAGCTGTGTGGTGGCTGCATCGGTGGAGCTGTGTGGTGGCTGCATCGGTGGAGCTGTGTGGTGGCTGCATCAGTGGAGCTGTGTGGTTGCTGAATCGGTGGAGCTGTGTGGTGGCTGCATCGGTGGAGCTGTGTGGTGGGTGCATCTGTGGAGCTGTGTCAGTGGAGCTGTGTGGTGGCTGCATCGCTGGAGCTGTGTGATGGGTGCATCGCTGCAGCTGTGTAGGTGGAGCTGTGTGGTGGGTGCATCGGTGGAGCTGTGTGGTGGGTGCATCGGTGGAGCTGTGTGGTGGGTGCATCGGTGGAGCTGTGTTGGTGGAGCTGTGTTGTGGGTGCATCGGTGGAGCTGTGTCGGTGGAGCTGTGTGGTGGATGCATCAGTTGAGCTGTGTGGTGGGTGCATCGGTGGAGCTGTGTAGGTGGAGCTGTGTGGTGGGTGCGTCGGTGGAGCTGTGTCGGTGGAGCTGTGTGGTGGCCTGTTTTAATAAAAAAATTAAAAGAACAAAATACAGTAGCTTTTCAACTTGCGCCACCTATGTTACAAAGGACGTCAGCACCTTGCCACTTCTTTTTTTTACACTATTCCCCAACTGTACAGATGAGGAATCACTAACATTTGAAAGGGAGGCAGAAGGACATTAGTGGCCCAGAACAGATTAGAGGATTAAATATTGAAGTGGATTAATAGAACACAAATTTGGCTACCTCGATATTGTACACATCATTATGAAAGGCCAGTCACAGCAGAACAAAGTATAATCCTCCCTTTCAGCAAGGTACATAATAAAGTTCACTTATATTGATAAGTTTCAAATAACGGCAAGAAAAGTGAGGGAGCATTGGTTAGAAGTTACCCATCAAAGCTAATTAAAATAACAATTTATAACAGTTGGGGGGTAAACCTCATGTAACATATTTATCAACATTCTCAGGATAAGCCTAATCTATTTCACTCAGAAGGCAAACATAGTGGAACATGATGAAGAAAAGATGTTTGTCTAGTTAAATCTGGAAAGAAACTTGCATTATGTAATCCTAAATTCCATCATTTGTGTCTACTTGGAAGATCCCAGAACACTTCACCTGCCCCTGGAACAAGCTTTTTGGGGTAAAAAACACCACAGATTGTCTTGACAGATGCTTACCTAAAAGTTGTGTTTTTTTCATAATTAGCAGTAATCCCTGAGCTGTGGAACTGAGTAGTGCCAGATATCCAAGGAAATCAAGTAGTATCTGTCACTGCATACCTACGATGTAAGGCAGTAGTGATTTATGAAAATATGCATTGCTGACAACATGGTTGCTCAGTAGATGTCAGCAACCAGTACGCTTCTGAACTGAGAGGTTCCCTAAAAGGTGTAACCATTTCCTCGTCGGACATCACTTGATGAATCTCAGCCATAAGGGCTAGTAGGTACAACACCTGCAGTACCGAGATCCAAGCTTGAGTTAGACGCATAAGAAACACTGGCCGAATATCTCCTGTCCTCTAAGAAGAAGGAATGTGTTGCACAGAGCACTACCCACTAAAAGTAAGCTTTTGTGAGGAAGTCAAATAGACTTTTTTTTTTTAATTCTTTTTATTAACACCTTGGCTGCTAGGTGTTTTCCCCTCCTGTGCTGACTTTTCGTTAGGCACATTGTTCATGACGAGCTCAGCTCGTCATCAGCACAGCTCAACCGTGCATCATGACGAGCTGAGCTCGTCATCAGCATCGAAAGGGTTAACACACAACAAAAATAAATAAAAATGCATCGGGTGACACTCAATCACTTAACAGCCGATAATACCACTTCCAGTTACAAAATACGTTGTTCCGGATTCTGATAGGATCAGAACGATTCCAACTTCATTCATTGACTTCAAACGGCAGGGGAAAACATGGAGGCCGCAGGCTAGCGCGGTACGCACGTCTTTCCCGGAGCTCCTGCTCTGCTCCACTGCCTTTGCGAGCGAGCGAGCGCGCTTAGTGGTGTAACTTCACAGGAACACGGCCGAGTTCAAAGCTTGGACCCCCGGACCCCCGAAACGCTACAAACTTAACAAGCATTGGAAATGCAATAGGGCTCGCATTAGGAAAGTTTGAGCTATTGGTGTTATAAATGAATTATTTTTATTTATGTGTTTTTTTAAAAATAGCTAAATTAATAGCTTTATCATTTACAATGCCAATAGTTATAACTTTTGCAAATGTGACATCTATAGCATTTGCAATGCAACATGTTTTGTATTTACGTGACTTAGATGTATTGATATTACAAATAACAATGGCTTTTAATTTTTTAAAATAATTAATACTTAATTATTTATTTAATTTGTAATGGCAATAGATAAAACTTTTGTAAATAACATTTGTGAAGATTATGTTCAGTGTTTTTTTATTGTGATGAAAATCCAAGAACAGAATTGAAATATTAACATATTTTTGTGATTTGTAATAAAGCGTGAAAGCTTGAAAAATTGAAAGAACATATTTGAACCAGTGATGCTGTGGTTGCGCTGAGTGGTGTGTGCATCGGTGGAGCTGTATGGTGGGTGCCACGGCGGAGCTGTGTGGTGAGTGCCACGGCGGAGCTGTGTGGTGGGTGCCACGGCATAGCTGTGTGGTGGGTGCATTGGTGGAGCTGTGTGGTGGGTGCATTGGTGGAGCTTAGTTGGAGCATCGGCAGAGCTGTGTGGTGGGTGCCTCGGCGGAGCTGTGTGGTGGGTGCCTCAGTAGAGCTGTGTGGTGGGTGCCTCGGCGGAGCTGTGTGGTGGGTGCCTCGGCGGAGCTGTGTGGTGGGTGCCTCGGCGGAGGTGTGTGGTGGGTGCCTCGGCGAAGCTGTGTGGTGGGTGCCTCGGCGAAGCTGTGTGGTGGGTGCATCGGTGGAGCTGTGTCGGTGGACCTGTGTGGTGGCTGCATCGCTGGAGCTGTGTGATGGGTGCATCGCTGGAGCTGTGTAGGTGGAGCGGTGTGGTGGGTGTATCGGTGGAGCTGTGTCGGTGGAGCTGTATGGTGGGTGCATCAGTGGAGCTGTGTGGTGGGTGCATCGGTGGAGCTGTGTAGGTGGAGCTGTGTGGTGGGTGCATCGGTGGAGCTGTGTCGGTGGAGCTGTGTGGTGGGTGCATCGGTGGAGTTGGGTGGAGGGTGCATCGGTGGAGCTGTGTAGGTGGAGCTGTGTGGTGGGTGCATCGGTGGAGCTGTGTGGTGGGTGCATCGGTGGAGCTGTGTGGAGGGTGCATCGGTGGAGCTGTGTGGTGGGTGCATCGGTGGAGCTGTGTGGTGGGTGCATCGGTGGAGCTGTGTGGTGGGTGCATCGGTGGAGCTGTGTGGTGGGTGCATCGGTGGAGCTGTGTGGTGGGTGCATCGGTGGAGCTGTGTGGTGGGTGCATCGGTGGAGCTGTGTGGTGGGGCATCTGTGGAGCTGTGTGTTGGGGGCATGTGTGGTGGGGGCATGTGTGGTGGGGGCATCGGTGGAGGTGTGTGGTGGGTGCCTCGGTGGAGGTGTGTTGTGGGTGCATCGGTGGAGGTGTGTGGTGGGTGCATTGGTGGAGCTGTGTGGTGGGTGCATCGGTGGAGCTGTGTGGTGGGTGCATCTGTGGAGCTGTGTGGTGGGTGCATCGGTGGAGCTGTGTGGTGGGTGCAGCTGTGGAGCTGTGTAGTGGGTGCATCTGTGGAGCTGTGTTGTGGGTGCCTCGGTGGAGCTGTGTGGTGGGTGCCTCGGTGGAGCTGTGTGGTGGGTGCCTCGGTGGAGCTGTGTGGTGGTTGCATCAGTGGAGCTGTGTGGTGGTTGCATCGGTGGAGCTGTGTGGTGGTTGCATCGGTGGAGCTGTTTGGTGGTTGCATCGGTGGAGCTGTGTGGTGGTTGCATCAGTGGAGCTGTGTAGGTAGATCTGTGTGGTGGGTGCATCGGTGGAGCTGTCTCGGTGGAGCTGTGTGGTGGGTGCATCGGTGGAGTTGGGTGGTGGGTGCATCGGCGGAGCTGTGTAGGTGGAGCTGTGTGGTGGGTGCATCGGTGGAGCTGTGTCGGTGGAGCTGTGTGGTGGGTGCATCAGTGGAGCTGTGTGGTGGGTGCCTCGGTGGAGCTGTGTAGGTGATGCTGTGTGGTGGGTGCATCGGTGGAGCTGTGTCGGTGGAGCTCTGTGGTGGGTGCATCGGTGGAGTTGGGTGGTGGGTGCATCGGTGGAGCTGTGTCGGAGGAGATGTGTGCTGGCTGCATCGGTGGAGCTGTGTGGTGGCTGCATCGGTGGAGCTGTGTGGTGGCTGCATCGGTGGAGCTGTGTGGTGGCTGCATCAGTGGAGCTGTGTGGTGGCTGAATCGGTGGAGCTGTGTGGTGGCTGCATCGGTGGAGCTGTGTGGTGGGTGCATCGGTGGAGCTGTGTCGGTGGAGCTGTGTGGTGGCTGCATCGCTGGAGCTGTGTGATGGGTGCATCGCTGCAGCTGTGTAGGTGGAGCTGTGTGGTGGGTGCATCGGTGGAGCTGTGTGGTGGGTGCATCGGTGGAGCTGTGTGGTGGGTGCATCGGTGGAGCTGTGTTGGTGGAGCTGTGTTGTGGGTGCATCGGTGGAGCTGTGTCGGTGGAGCTGTGTGGTGGATGCATCAGTGGAGCTGTGTGGTGGATGCATCGGTGGAGCTGTGTAGGTGGAGCTGTGTGGTGGGTGCGTCGGTGGAGCTGTGTCGGTGGAGCTGTGTGGTGGGTGCATCGGTGGAGCTGTGTGGTGGATGCATCGGTGGAGCTGTGTGGTGGATGCATCGGTGGAGCTGTGTGGTGGGTGCATCGGTGGAGCTGTGTGGTGGGTGCATCGGTGGAGCTGTGTGGTGGGTGCAACGGTGGAGCTCTGTCGGTGGAGCTGTGTGGTGGCTGCATCGCTGGAGCTGTGTGATGGGTGCATCGCTGCAGCTGTGTAGGTAGAGCTGTGTAGTGGGTGCATCGGTGGAGCTGTGTGGTGGGTGCATCGGTGGAGCTGTGTGGAGGGTGCATCGGTGGAGCTGTGTCGGTGGAGCTGTGTGGTGGGTGCGTCGGTGGAGCTGTGTCGGTGGAGCTGTGTGGTGGGTGCATCGGTGGAGTTGGGTGGTGGGTGCATCGGTGGAGCTGTGTCGGTGGAGCTGTGTGGTGGGTGCATCAGTGGAGCTGTGTGGTGGGTGCATCAGTGGAGCTGTGTGGTGGGTGCATCGGTGGAGCTGTGTAGGTGGAGCTGTGTGGTGGGTGCGTCGGTGGAGCTGTGTGGTGGGTGCATCGGTGGAGTTGGGTGGTGGGTGCATCGGTGGAGCTGTGTGGTGGATGCATCGGTGGAGCTGTGTGGTGGATGCATCGGTGGAGCTGTGTGGTGGATGCATCGGTGGAGCTGTGTGGTGGGTGCATCGGTGGAGCTGTGTGGTGGGTGCATCGGTGGAGCTGTGTGGTGGGTGCATCGGTGGAGTTGGGTGGTGGGTGCATCGGTGGAGCTGTGTGGTGGATGCATCGGTGGAGCTGTGTGGTGGATGCATCGGTGGAGCTGTGTGGTGGGTGCATCGGTGGAGCTGTGTGGTGGGTGCATTGGTGGAGCTGTGTGGTGGGTGCATTGGTGGAGCTTGAATGGAGCATCGATGGAGCTGGGTGGTGGGTGCATCTGTGAAGCTGGGTGCATCTGTGGAGCTGGGTGCATCTGTGGAGGTGGGTGCATCGGTGGAGCTGTGTGGTGGGTGCATCGGTGGAGCTGTGTGGTGGGTGCATCGGTGGAGCTGTGTGGTGGGTGCATCGGCGGAGCTGTGTGGTGGGTGCATCGGCGGAGCTGTGTGGTGGGTGCCTCGGCGAAGCTGTGTGGTGGGTGCCTCGGCGAAGCTGTGTGGTGGGTGCCTCGGCGGAGCTGTGTGGTGGGTGCCTCGGCGGAGCTGTGTGGTGGGTGCCCCTGCGGAGCTGTGTGGTGGTTGCCTCGGCGGAGCTGTGTGGTGGGTGCATCGGTGGAGCTGTATGGTGGGTGCAGCAGTGGAGCTGTATGGTGGGTGCAACGGTGGAGCTGTGTGGTGGGTGCATCGGTGGAGCTGTGTGGTGGGTGCATCGGTGGAGCTCTGTCGGTGGAGCTGTGTGGTGGCTGCATCGCTGGACCTGTGTGATGGGTGCATCGCTGCAGCTGTGTAGGTGGAGCTGTGTGGTGGGTGCATCGGTGGAGCTGTGTGGTGGGTGCATCGGTGGAGCTGTGTCGGTGGAGCTGTGTGGTGGGTGCGTCGGTGGAGCTGTGTCGGTGGAGCTGTGTGGTGGGTGCATCGGTGGAGTTGGGTGGTGGGTGCATCGGTGGAGCTGTGTAGGTGGAGCTGTGTGGTGGGTGCGTCGGTGGAGCTGTGTGGTGGGTGCATCGGTGGAGTTGGGTGGTGGGTGCATCGGTGGAGCTGTGTGGTGGATGCATCGGTGGAGCTGTGTGGTGGATGCATCGGTGGAGCTGTGTGGTGGGTGCATCGGTGGAGCTGTGTGGTGGGTGCATCGGTGGAGCTGTGTGGTGGGTGCATCGGTGGAGTTGGGTGGTGGGTGCATCGGTGGAGCTGTGTGGTGGATGCATCGGTGGAGCTGTGTGGTGGATGCATCGGTGGAGCTGTGTGGTGGGTGCATCGGTGGAGCTGTGTGGTAGGTGCATCGGTGGAGCTGTGTGGTGGGTGCATCGGTGAAGCTTAGTGGATGCATTGGTGGAGCTGTGTGGTGGGTGCATTGGTGGAGCTTAAATGGAGCATCGATGGAGCTGGGTGGTGGGTGCATCTGTGGAGCTGGGTGGTTGGTGCATCTGTGGAGCTGGGTGGTGGGTGCATCTGTGGAGGTGGGTGCATCGGTGGAGCTGTGTGGTGGGTGCATCGGTGGAGCTGTGTGGTGGGTGCATCGGTGGAGCTCTGTCGGTGGAGCTGTGTGGTGGCTGCATCGCTGGAGCTGTGTGATGGGTGCATCGCTGCAGCTGTGTAGGTGGAGCTGTGTGGTGGGTGCATCGGTGGAGCTGTGTGGTGGGTGCATCGGTGGAGCTGTGTGGTGGGTGCATCGGTGGAGCTGTGTCGGTGGAGCTGTGTGGTGGGTGCGTCGGTGGAGCTGTGTCGGTGGAGCTGTTTGGTGGGTGCATCGGTGGAGTTGGGTGGTGGGTGCATCGGTGGAGCTGTGTGGTGGGTGCATCAGTGGAGCTGTGTGGTGGGTGCATCGGTGGAGCTGTGTAGGTGGAGCTGTGTGGTGGGTGCGTCGGTGGAGCTGTGTGGTGGGTGCATCGGTGGAGTTGGGTGGTGGGTGCATCGGTGGAGCTGTGTGGTGGATGCATTGGTGGAGCTGTGTGGTGGGTGCATCGGTGGAGCTGTGTGGTGGGTGCATCGGTGGAGCTGTGTGGTGGGTGCATCGGTGGAGTTGGGTGGTGGGTGCATCGGTGGAGCTGTGTGGTGGATGCATCGGTGGAGCTGTGTGGTGGATGCATCGGTGGAGCTGTGTGGTGGGTGCATCGGTGGAGCTGTGTGGTAGGTGCATCGGTGGAGCTGTGTGGTGGGTGCATCGGTGAAGCTTAGTGGATGCATTGATGGAGCTGGGTGGTGGGTGCATTGGTGGAGCTTAAATGGAGCATCGATGGAGCTGGGTGGTGGGTGCATCTGTGGAGCTGGGTGGTTGGTGCATCTGTGGAGCTGGGTGGTGGGTGCATCTGTGGAGGTGGGTGTATCGGTGGAGCTGTGTGGTGGGTGCATCGGTGGAGCTGTGTGGTGGGTGCATCGGTGGAGCTGTGTGGTGGGTGCATCGGCAGAGCTGTGTGGTGGGTGCATCGGCGGAGCTGTGTGGTGGGTGCATCGGCGGAGCTGTGTGGTGGGTGCCTCGGCGAAGCTGTGTGGTGGGTGCCTCGGCGGAGCTGAGTGTTGGGTGCCTCAGCGGAGCTGTGTGGTGGGTGCCCCGGCGGAGCTGTGTGGTGGTTGCCTCGGCGGAGCTGTGCGGTGGGTGCATCGGTGGAGCTGTATGGTGGGTGCAATGGTGGAGCTGTATGGTGGGTGCAACGGTGGAGCTGTATGGTGGGTGCATCGGTGGAGCTGTGTCGGTGGAGCTGTGTGGTGGCTGCATCGCTGGAGCTGTGTGATGGGTGCATCGCTGCAGCTGTGTAGGTGGAGCTGTGTGGTGGGTGCATCGGTGGAGCTGTGTGGTGGGTGCATCGGTGGAGCTGTGTGGTGGGTGCATCGGTGGAGCTGTGTCGGTGGAGCTGTGTGGTGGGTGCATCGGTGGAGCTGTGCCGGTGGAGCTGTGTGGTGGGTGCATCAGTGGAGCTGTGTGGTGGGTGCATCGGTGGAGCTGTATAGGTGGAGCTGTGTGGTGGGTGCATCGGTGGAGCTGTGTGGTGGGTGCATCGGTGGAGCTGTGTGCATCGGTGGAGCTATGTGGTGGGTGCATCGGTGGAGCTGTGTGGTGGGGGCATCTGTGGAGCTGTGTGGTTGGGGCATGTGTAGTGGGGGCATGTGTGGTGGGTGCATCGGTGGAGGTGTGTGGTGGGTGCATCGGTGGAGGTGTGTGGTGGGTGCATCAGTGGAGGTGTGTGGGGGGTGCATCGGTGGAGCTGTGTGGTGGGTGCATCGGTGGAGCTGTGAGGTGGGTGCATCGGTGGAGCTGTGTGGTGGGGGCATCTGTGGAGCTGTGTGGTTGGGGCATGTGTAGTGGGGGCATGTGTGGTGGGTGCATCGGTGGAGGTGTGTGGTGGGTGCATCGGTGGAGGTGTGTGGTGGGTGCATCAGTGGAGGTTTGTGGGGGGTGCATCGGTGGAGCTGTGTGGTGGGTGCATCGGTGGAGCTGTGAGGTGGGTGCATCGGTGGAGCTGTGTGGTGGGTGCATCGGTGGAGCTGTGTGGTGGATGCATCGGTGGAGCTGTGTGGTGGGTGCATCGGTGGAGCTGTGTGGTAGGTGCATCGGTGGAGCTGTGTGGTGGGTGCATCGGTGGAGCTGTGTCGGTGGAGCTGTGTGGTGGGTGCATCGGTGGAGCTGTGTCGGTGGAGCTGTGTGGTGGGTGCATCGGTGGAGCTGTGTGGTGGGTGCATCTGTGGAGCTGTGTGGTGGGTGCCTCGTGGAGCTGTGTGGTGGGTGCCTCGGTGGAGCTGTGTGGCGGGTGCCTCGGTGGAGCTGTGTGGTGGGTGCCTCGGTGGAGCTGTGTGGTGGGTGCCTCGGTAGAGCTGTGTGGTGGTTGCATCGGTGGAGCTGTGTGGTGGTTGCATCGGTGGAGCTGTGTGGTGGGTGCATCGGTGGAGCTGTGTGGTGGGTGCATCGGTGGAGCTGTGTGGTGGGTGCATCGGTGGAGCTGTGGTGGGTGCATCGGTGGAGCTGTGTGGTGGGTGCATCGGTGGAGCTGTGTGGTGGGTGCATCGGTGGAGCTGTGTAGGTGGAGTTGGGTGGTGGGTGCGTCGGTGGAGCTGTGTCGGTGGAGCTGTGTGGTGGGTGCATCGGTGGAGCTGTTTGGTGGGTGCATCAGTGGAGCTGTGTGGTGGGTGCCTCGGTGGAGCTGTATGGTGGGTGCCTTGGTGGAGCTGTGTAGGTGAAGCTGTGTGGTGGGAGCCTTAACGGAAATTACAACTCTCAAAACAACAAAAAATCTATCCTTTAACGATGCTGGATAAATGATGACAAGTGCTTGCTACTGTTCCAACAGATACATGCCCACAGTCCTGAAAAAGCGGGAGATCCCTTAACACAACGGAACCCTTACCTCTTTGCTGCCTGTTTTGAGACCGACCGCAGGAAGGGAGACCTGCACTGCCAGAGGACTTCTGTGGATTCTCGAGCCCCTCTCCACCCTTGACCTCGCGGAACCCGCTTCGCGGGTCCCGCAGCGCCTCGCACACAGGAGGCAGGAGACTCTGTAAAAGCTGAGGACAGGAGGCGCGGGCAGGTGAGCAAGCCGGCGGGGCTGCGAGCACGCAGGCAGGGACTCCAGTGACCAGGAGCCCCTGCGCGCCCATCTAACACACCTGGGCTGCTCTCCCCGCTGGCCACGCCCCCCGCCCACAGTCCTGAAAAAGCGGGAGATCCCTTAACACAACGGAACCCTTACCTCTTTGCTGCCTGTTTTGAGACCGACCGCAGGAAGGGAGACCTGCACTGCCAGAGGACTTCTGTGGATTCTCGAGCCCCTCTCCACCCTTGACCTCGCGGAACCCGCTTCGCGGGTCCCGCAGCGCCTCGCACACAGGAGGCAGGAGACTCTGTAAAAGCTGAGGACAGGAGGCGCGGGCAGGTGAGCAAGCCGGCGGGGCTGCGAGCACGCAGGCAGGGACTCCAGTGACCAGGAGCCCCTGCGCGCCCATCTAACACACCTGGGCTGCTCTCCCCGCTGGCCACACCCCCCTGAGCGTCTACCAATCAGCAAGTGCCCACTGGGTATACATTGGCCCACTGTCCCCGCTTAGCGGGAGCGCGCCGGGAGAAGCCCGGGACAAGGGCGGGACCGTCTGTGGCCGTCCGGGGCCGAAGGAGGCCGGGCTGGGCCTGACCTCTTTCCTGTAGCCCGGAGGACATTGTCACAACAATATGGACATGGCAACAGAAGAAGAAACCCCGGGTAAAAAATCCAGATTACGTAACGGTTCTCTGGAGAATTACTTTCCTAAGAGGAGTGAGGGAGAAAAGGATTCTATCTTAGCTGAGCGCAGGGCAGAGCGGCGTCGCTCCGTTGAGAATATGAAACATAGACCCCTCACTGACAGTCTATTTGAATTGAACCGGGAGGGTGATTCGAATGTCCTAAGTGAGGATAACGTAAGTCAAGATGGAGTCCCCCTATTGTTTCGTGACTTTGTAGCCACCCCTTGTTTGCCCGCGGATAATATCATAATTGTTTCACCCACTCCTAGTTGTAGTCGTGTGGCTGACACATCTAAATCTAGGAAGCAGAAAGTTAAGTTTTTTCCTGTAGCCCAGACCCATCGCCCGCCCCCTAGTAAAAAAAGGAAGAAACAAAGGGTGGTACCAGGTAAAGCCAAAACATCGCACACTGATTTCGGTAAAGGGACAAAAACTCCGATTACAACTGTGACTCCTCCAGTAGTAGAGCAGGAACATACACCACATGTAGCTGTTCCACCGGTTCATTGTCCATCATTAGCAACCACACAAGATGAGGCTCCTGATAACAATGACAGAGTCTCCCCAATCATTACTACACCTCCACTTCCCCCCACAGTGACAGGGAACTTGGAATTTTTGTTGAGATCTCTCCTCCTACCTATCAATGAGTCTATTAAAAAGGTGGAAATTAGATTAACCATACTGGAAGCCGCCATAACTAGTATGACTACCCTTACCAAAAATAAAGGAAGTGTGGCGGTGAATCCTACGCTCTTGACAGGCCCCCCCCTACCACACCACAAAGGAAATCTAAAAATTCTTCTGCCCCTGCTCTGACTAAGCAAAATTGCCAGCCTCCGGGTGGAGCAGTGTCCCCAACTCTCAACACACCGCAGCCTAAACAACTAAAAGCACCAGCCACTGAATTGGGCGCGGGCCCCACCAAATCATCATCTTCAAAAGCCTCGACGAGCAATAATCAGAACGTACAGGGGGATGGTGGAAATATCAGAATACCTCATTCTGTACAAGTAGAGATTCCCCCAGAAGCTGTGCCCTATGTGGTGATTTTAACGGGGGTCCCGCAGTTAACAGAAAATAAGAAGGAGGGGTATGCCGATCTCAAGAACAAAATTATCCACTGGTTGCGGTTGCACAGGCCGATAGCACCTAACATAGACGGGGACATAGTTCATGTTAGACGGATCAACTGGCTGGGGAGTAGAATTAAAGATATAGAGGGGGACCTAGTGGTGGTCAATTTTAGAGACCCTCGGGCAGTTGACTATATCCTAAACTGGCCACCTGGGAATGGGGAAACCTGTATTATCCCACGGGCGTTAACATACTTCTACCCCAGGTCAGAAGTCACTAAATCTAAATATTCAAACAGACCACAGTTTTATAGGCCGCCCTTCACACTACCCTATATTAATAATCAGCCCCAGTATGGGCATCAGTTCACCAGGGTGCCTGATCTACACTCCGCCTGGTCCATGGTCCCCCATAGACATATGTTAAACCAGGCCCCTAGTATGAACCACCTGAGACCCTTTACCCCGTTGGATACTTACAATCGGTTCTCTCAACTGTCAGGGTTGGAAGACTGTGATTGAAGTTGGGGGCATGGGGGGGGGGGGGGAAATGACAATGATAAGGAACCTCCCGGGGATGAGGTCCCTCGTCCACCTTGTGGTAGCATAGATATTGAAGAAATTAGTCTATCAACAGCCCATATGGCGACCACCAATGACATCACCGAGGACTCTAGGCTAGCTGGGCCATTGATGAGTGTGGCTGGTTGCCTCGCAACCCCCATTTCATTGGCCCAGGAGGGGGGGAGCCCTATGACCAGGGTGGATATCGAGAGTATGCCCGAGGGGGGTTACACTTCTATGCCCAGAGGACGGCGGGTAATAAACCTCCTTTCTTGGAATATTGCTGGGCTAAAGAGGAAGCTAGAAATCCCGGAGTGGCACTTACTTATTGAGCAGTTTGATGTCTGCCTGTTTCAGGAAACATGGAGTCTAGTTCCTCTACATAAATCGGGGTATACTACTTACTCTGTGCCTGCTGTAAGCAAGGGAAAGGGCAGACCATCGGGAGGCCTCATAGTTTGGATAAAAATAGATCTGAACTGGGTGGTCACAAGCCATAATGTGGAGTGTAATGATATACTCCACCTTTCGGCAAGAGGACAGGAGGATGTCGTCAAATTTGACCTCTTTAATGTTTATGCGAGAGGGACACGGGGCGACTCCCCCTCTTTGACCTTAACAGCCCTGGACTTGGCCTTAGGCAATTGCTCCAGCTCAGCTAAAATCCTTGTGGGGGGTGATTTTAATTGTACATTTGAACCCCTTCTCGGAGATGACCCCTTAGGAATTGAAGAGGAGGATTCAAAATGGTCCATCCCAACTCTTTCCCTGCCCCCCATTAGGAAGTGGTCACCTAGGGCCATACAAATTAATGCACTGACAAGGGATCACAAATTAAGAGCCCTTAACGGCAGGACTATATCTGATCAGTCAGGGGCATTGACCTTTAATAGACTCTCAGGGCCGTCCCGAATCGATTACATCCTAATGGATGTTGGATTCTGGCCGGACCTTATTGATATGGAGGTCGTCCCAAGCCAGGATAGTGACCACAATCCCTTGTGTTGCAAGTTCAATTGGGGTGTTCTGAATGACAGGCGAGCGATTGTCACCTTAAAAACAACTAAAGAAGTTATCCCATTTAACAATAACCGTAGACTGAAATGGGATAAGGCTAACCTTAATGAGGGCGATATAGGAATCATCAAAACGCTGGTTGAGGGGTTGTCTTCTGACTTAGAAGTCTGGGTGGGTGAAAATCGGATCGCCAATCCTCAACACCCCTCCCTTGACTCTGCCTATAAAGCCACAATAGAGCAAGTTGGCCAATTTTTTATCTCGAAGGGGAAAAGTAATAGGGCTCTCGCTATACCCTCTACTCTTTGTAAACCATGGTATAATGTTCATTGTAAGAGCAAAAGGAAAAAATTGACAAAAGCTCTGCTTTCAGGGGACCCTTTACTGGTTAGAGCGGCCAGGAAGGATTATCTGAAAGCATTATCATTGGCCAAACGGGAGTGGGAGGAACAGCACTGGCAGGATCTTTCCAGGGCTGTGAACAGTAGGAACCCGAACCTTTTTTGGGATTTGGTTAATAGAACAAGGCAGAGAAAATCCCAACCATTGGCTGATCATATAACTTGCCAGCAATGGTTTACTCATTTTTCATCCCTATATGGAGACTCGGAGGAAATAACTAGTTCCGGGGTGAATAGCCTGGGTGAAGGGGACCCCAGAGATGATAACGTCCTTCCATTTTCAGCCGCAGAAGTAGTGTTGGCGATTAGACACCTTACCCCTAAGAAAGCCGCCGGGCAGGATGGGATCCCTGGAGATCTGTTGATGGCGGAGCCAGAGGCCTGGGCCAAATTAATTGCGATAATAATGAATCTGATCATGAGGGGACATCAGGTACCAGACTCCTGGAAAGGGGCCGAGGTAGTTGCTGTGTATAAGAAGGGGGCTAGAGATGACCCTGCGAACTACAGACCTATCAGTCTGATAGACATAATCCAGAAAGTGGTCGGCAGGGTCATCATCTCAAGAGTAGGCGACTGGATAGAGGAGGCTAGTATCCTCTCCCACTTACAAGCGGGGTTCAGAAGGAAGGTAGGTACGATGGACCAGGTCTTTCGTTTTTTTGCCATCTATTGGAAGGCGGTTACCATCATGAAAGGCAGTTTGTATATGGCCTTCATAGATCTCAAAACTGCATTCGACCTGGTCCCCCGTACAAAACTTTGGGAAATACTTGGAGAGTTGGGTTTCCCCAGTGGTCTTCTGAGCCTAATTGTAAAGCTGCATGAGGGGAACTACGCGAGGGTTAGATGGGGATCCCAGGGACAATTAACAGACAGGATCCCAGTGCGGAGAGGAGTACGTCAGGGCTGTGTTATGGCTCCGACTCTCTTCTCCCTATTTGTAAATGGAGTGGTTGACCATCTGAAGGGGGAGGAGTCGGATGCCCCAACCCTGGCGGGGGAGAGAATCCCCACACTTCTCTT
Source organism: Lissotriton vulgaris (assembly GCF_964263255.1). NCBI lineage: Eukaryota > Metazoa > Chordata > Amphibia > Caudata > Salamandridae > Lissotriton > Lissotriton vulgaris. The sequence goes on along the minus strand of NC_141698.1, from coordinate 235,933,676 downwards.
CGCTGATGACACCCTATTAATTTCCAAATCCCCGGTGGGCTTACAAAAACTCTTGAATCGATTTAGCTCCTTCTGCACTACTCGAGGCTTAACAATCAACACATCGAAAACCAAATTGATGGCTTTTGCACCCTCAAAAAGATTTAAAAATAACTTTGTGCTCAACAACGCCCCCCTCGAGCTGGTCGAGTCTTTCGATTATCTTGGTGTCCGGATTAACAGCCGTATGACCTGGAAGGATCATCTTTCCAAAATGTTATTAAATCATCGGAGAGTATCCGGGGTGACGCTGAAGGAGCTCCGGGAATCAACTAGTAAACCGGTCTCCCCAGCTATGACCATCTATGAGGGACAGATTCTTCCTGCAGCACTTTATGGCTCCGAACTTTGGGGGTTTGAAGGGGTTTCAGACTTGATGACAGCGGAAAACAATTTTTTTAGGAAAGTGGTAACACTTCCCGCTTCCACCCCAATGATCCCACTTAGATTAGATCTGGGCAGGAAAACAGTAAAGGACTTGGTGAGGCTACGCCCGTTGCTCTTCTGGACTCGGCTAAGAAGAACTGAGGAGCTCGCAAAGTACGCAGAAGGGCTGGACGAACTACTATTACTGGACATATGTAAAAAAATAGGATGGCTAAATAATCTGAAAGAATTGGCTTTCAGCTTGGGTCTAAGAGAGGCATGGGAGTCGCAATCACCACCACCCAAAGATGTTATTAAAAAACTGTACTGGGACTGGGTACAGAGCAACGTTATGAGGACTACGAATGTGGGCTCACTTACTGACCAATTTTTGTCAATTAAGTGTGTGCGAAAACTGGAACCCTTTCTCGACTTAATAACTAAACCGTTGGATCGAGCGCTGTACCTAAAATTGCGTTATGGGACGCTCCCGGTTCATGACTTTACGGTGAAATGGACGAGTACAGATGGCCGCTTGCGTGCATGCCCTGGCTGTGCGGCCCCAAAGGAATCGGTGGCTCACTTGTTTTTTGCCTGCCCAGCCTACAAAGGGGCGCGGAAATTCTGGTTGAAACCCGTCTGTAGGGAACTAGGGCTGAGGTGCCATAGCCAGGCACTACGTGTCCTCTCTACAGATTCTTCATCTGCCAGTATGATCTGCGGGGTGGCTAAATTTTTGGGAAGCGCATGGATGACACGTTCCCGCTTACTGAAATTACACTCCGGTGTTTCCACAAGCTGAGGACGATTTTACTGTTAGCAATTAATTAATGAGTAAGGTATCTATGATTTTACTGTATTTTATAATCTTTTACTGATAATCTTGAAATGTTATGTATATGTATTCTTTTATGGTGACAATTCGCCGAATAAAGATATTCAAACCCTCAAAAATATGTAGGACGTTATTCTGGAAGGAAAACTAAATCACAGAAAAGAAAAGAGTACGAACCGTAAATGAGAGAGGTTTGTTTGTTAACAACTGCATTGGGAGAAGGTTTTGTTAAACCTGTCGGTGTTTAATTAATACCGAAGCTACACTATTTTTTAAGGAATGACGAATTTTAAAGGTCTGCTTAGAAAATGATAAGTAGCAGGGCAAAATAAATCGCAACAATGTGTGCAGAAAGGAAAGAAAATATATATGAATGTTGTCTGGGCACGGCAACAGCACATGGAAACATAACTGCGCCTTAGCTAGCTACTACACAGTGCACTCAGTACTTAAACCAAAACTCCGAAAAGCCCACTTAAGAAGCATGGAATTCGTGGTCCTAAGTTATTGAGGCACATTTTTGGGGGAGATGTGTTCCCAAAAGACGGCACACTGATTCACTCAAAAAATGGTTTTACTGACAGAGCGGCATTTATCTTTACAGAAAAGGATACAGCATGCATTCCATGTTTCTTTTCAAGCAGAGCATAAAAAGTTGTTGCAGCAAGGGGCGGGAAGATTAGGAGACGAACCTGAAAATACGGCCGGCAGGCAGTGAATAATTAGGAGGTGACAAATGACCTGGGACGGCTGCCTTTGATGTGGTAATGCGAGGCAGGCAGGCAGATGGCTGGTGGCATTGTGCACGCGCTTTTTAGGGCTTGCGCTTGCGCAATGACCTAAAAAGCACATGCACTCAAAGGAATCGCCAGTGGAATCGCCAGTGGTGGTTAAACACTGGATAAGCCCCTATAGAGCTTCCAGCTGTGCGCATGCGCACAGCAGGCAAGCCCTAAAAAGGGGGAAAAAAAAAACGCGATCCCGACGACCGGCTTTTCTGAGCTTGGCAATGCGATAGCTGTACCATAAGGAAGGGAGGATTCAGCGTTTGGTGGCCCGGTATCAGGACTATGAGTCTGGTCGATTTTGGTCTCGCTCTACCCAAATCTCGTGGCGGTCTTTTCCCCAGCGGACTTCGAGGAGGGAGCCGGTGTGTTTGGCTCCAGTAGAGAGACTCCACCCCCCGCCTGCGTTCCGAAGTGGAGACAAGCAGCCGTGGAGCTGAGGAGAGGTCGTAGGGCGGCGGCTCGCGGGCTTTTTGTGCTCAACTGTGCCTGCATTTATTAATTGTAATGTAATCCTTTTGCTTAAAACCTGCATTTGTTCACCATTTCTCATCGTTTTTTGGCTAAAACCTCTGCACCTTCCTCCAACCCGGTCTGCACTCGCCTTATAGCCGCCATTTGCTGTGTTGTTGTTGTTTTGCCCTGAGACCGCCCCCTCCACCACGCACCCGCCTCCCATCTGATCCTCCCTCGCCCCTCCCCCCTCCCCAACCACTTATGACAGATGCTATCGCGCGCAGCGTTCACGCGCAGCGACCGCGCCGCATCCGCGCCGAAGGTGCGCCAAAGGTAAGCCCGTCTACGCCCGTCCGTGCCTGGACCGCGCCCAGCGCCAGACCCCCTGGCCCCTGTACCACACACCCCCACCCGCATCTCATACGACGCCTCCACCCTCTCAGCCCTAAACCCCGGCCGACTCCCCAACTGCGTCCAAGCTGCTCCCGGACACATCCATGGACCCTTCTCTTGCTACTCCTGCAAGTTCGACGGCACCAAGAACAACTTCTCATCCACGAACACAAAACAGATACCTGAAACCAACCACCTACAATGCATCCTGCTCAATACCCGCTCAGTCCACAGACACGCCATCGACCTCTGGAATCTACTAGACACCATCTCTCCAGATGTCGCCTTCCTAACAGAAACATGGATGAACTCCACATCAGCCCCAGACATCACCATTGCCATTCCGGAAGGCTATAAGATCATCCGTAAGGACCGGACCGACCAAACAGGAGGAGGCATCGCCATCGTCCATAAGAAATCCATCCGCATCTCAACCAGCTCAGACGTCAATCTCGCCAACACTGAACACCTTCACTTTCAGATCCACATCGACCCCAAGACCACACTCAGAGGCACCCTCCTCTACAGGCCACCAGGACCCCGCGCACAATTCAGTGAGGACATCACGGACTTCATCACCCCACACGCCCTCCCCTCCGAGGATTACATTCTTTTGGGAGACCTCAACTTTCACCTTGAAAATAACAACGACCGCAACGCCACCACCCTTCTGGACAATCTCACCAACCTCGGACTCAAACAACTTGTCACTACCCCCACCCACATCGCAGGTCACACACTCGACCCTATCTTCACCTCCAGCAAACATGTCTCCTTCAGCCACACCACAGCTCTCCTTTGGACGGACCACAGCTGCGTTCACTTTACCTACAACAAGACCACAACCAACAACCATCCCCAACCCACTCTGCGAAGAAACTGGAACAAAATCAACATCGACCAGATCTCCTCATCGCTTCTTCTAATCCCCCCTGCCCACTCCTCTAACCCCGACCAAGCAGCCATTAACCTCACTCAATGGCTATCCAACAGCGCCGACATCCTAGCACCGTTGAAAAAACGTCAAATCAAACCAGGCAGCAAGAAGGCCTCCTGGTTCAATGATGATCTTTAGAAATCTAAGAAACTCTGTCGCTCCCTTGAGAAGGCCTGGAAAAAAGACCCAAACACCAGCACCAAGGACGCCTTCAAAAACGCCACCCGCATACACCACCAACTGATCAGGAATGCCAAGAAAGCCGCTCTCAAGGACCGTCTAGATAGCAACGCCCACAACAGCAAGGAATTATTCAACATCGTCAAGAAATTTACCAACCCCTCATCCAACTCCAACGACATCACCCCCTCTCAAGCCCTCTGCGACTCCCTAGCCTCATTCTTCCACAACAAGATTGCAGACATTCACAACAGCTTCGACAACCGACCCGAAGACCAACCCACTCAACCCTCTGCAGGACCCCACCCCCCTTGAACACCCTTAATGACTGGAACCCAATCTCCACTGAGGACACCATCCGCCTGATGAACTCCATCCACTCAGGATCCCCCACAGACCCATGCCCTCACCACATCTTTAACAAAGTAGACTCCATTATAGCACCGCACCTCCGAGACGTCATCAACTGCTCCCTCAACTCCGCCACCTTCCCGGAAAGTTGGAAACACGCCGAACTCAGCGCCCTTCTGAAGAAACCCACAGATGACCCCACCGAACTCAAAAACTACCGCCCTATCTCGCTCCTTCCATTCCCGGCCAAAGTCATCGAGAAAGCTGTCAACAACCAGCTCGCCGCCTTCCTCGAAACCAACAAATCCCTCGACTCCTCACAGTCCGGCTTCCGAGCCAAACACAGCACTGAGACCGCCCTCATCGCAGCAACAGATGACATTCGAACTCTGCTAGACAACGGAGACACAGTCGCCCTCATCCTCCTCGACCTCTCCGCAGCCTTCGACACAGTTTGTCATCGCACCCTGATACAACGCCCCGGAAACATCGGAATCCAGGGAAATGCACTGGAATGGATCACCTCGTTCCTCACCGGAAGGACCCAGAGAGTCCGCCTCCCACCATTCAAATCAGAAGCTACCGAAGTCATCTGCGGCGTGCCACAAGGATCCTCACTCAGCCCCACCCTCTTCAACGTATACATGAGCCCCCTTGCGGCCATCGCACGCCAACATAACCTCAACATCATCTCATACGCTGACGACACTCAACTGATCCTCTCACTCACCAAAGACCCGAACACCGCCAAAACCAACCTACACGAAGGAATGAAAGAAGTAGCGGAGTGGATGAAGTACAGCCGTCTTAAACTTAATTCTGACAAAACTGAAGTCCTTATCCTTGGCACCTCTCCCTCCGCCTGGGATGACTCTTGGTGGCCAGAGGCCCTTGGAAAAGCACCCATCCCGACGGACCACGCACAGAACTTAGGTGTCATCCTGGACTCCTCTCTCTCTATGAACAGACAAGTCAACGCCGTCTCATCTTCTTGCTTCAATATTCTTCGCATGCTCAAAAAAACATTTCGCTGGATCCCCACCGAAACCAGAAAAACGGTCACCCACGCACTGGTCACGAGCCGCCTGGACTACGGAAACACCCTATACGCCGGTACCACCGCTAAACTCCAGAAAAACTCCAACGCATCCAGAACGCCTCAGCCAGACTCATACTAGACATCCCGCGTAAAGACCACATCTCTGGACACCTGAAAAACCTCCACTGACTCCCCGTTAACAAGAGGATTACGTTCCGCCTCCTAACCCACGCACAGAAAGCACTCTACGAACTTGGACCCGAATGCCTCAACTCACGACTTTCCTTCTACACCCCCCCCCCGCCACCTACGATCCTCCAACCAAGCCCTTGCAACTGTACCTCACATCAACAAAACCACCATGGGAGGCAGATCCTTCTCCTACCTGGCAGCTAAAACCTGGAACTCATTTCCCACCCACCTTCGTCTCACTCAGAACCACCTTACATTCAGAAAGCAACTTAAAACCTGGATATTCGACAAGTAATTCCCCACCCTTCCTCAAGCGCCTTGAGACCCTCTGGGTATGTAGCGCGCTATATAAATTACTTGACTTGACTTGACTCCTGCAGAGAGGTTTGGTGGTGGGCGCGGGAAGGTGGGGGGGATACTGGCACAGTGGACAACGCAGGGGGCCCGCAGGTTTTTTTCTGGAAAAGGGCTGTGTGATTCAAAAGCAGATACTGAGGTCGGGAGAGAGTCGGAGGAGGGGGGGCAGGCACTAAGTATATTAAAAAGCCACAAGTACCCGGGGGAACCCCTGTAAAAAATAAAGGAGAAAGACAGGGGAGAGGAAAGGGCGTGAGAGGTACTAAAACCGGCGCAAAAACTGACCCAGCAAGGAGACTGGAAAGAAAAGAAAAGGCAAGTGCAAGACCATATTGAACAGCGCAGTGCGGGTTACCCCTTCACTTCGCTCTTTCTTCAAAGTGCTCCCCCAGGTCTTGGCTATTAACCCAGAAAAAAACAGTAATCCAATAAAACGATCAAGTATGGCTGAAGCTAAGCAGCCCGAGCTAATTATTGGTTTTAACAAAGAGGGTCTTATAAGTAAGCCCCCTACTCCAGCACTGCCCTCGCCTCTACAGGCCCTCGCTTTGGAGGGTTCAGCACCCCTCCCCAGTCTACCCTCTCTCCCTGCTCACCCTACCTCCATCCCTACCTCTAATTCTACCTCTTCTTTTTCCTCTGTCTCTCCCTGTGTCATCGACGGTATTATGGATGCAATTTATGCTCATGCTTAGGACAAGGGGGCCACTAATTTTTTGCCAGACAACTACATAGAGGGCGGGGTGGGGGGTTGGAGGGAGTCAAAAAACTCCATCAAAACTATCTTGATTACTATGTCAGCCATGAGGGAGGAGATAAGGAGTGATTTTGCAATATCTAAGGCTAATCAAAATGAAATAAGAGCAGCTTGCGAAATACTGGAAAGAAAAGTGGATGGATTGTTCGAGAGAACGGAGAGTTTGGAGGGAGATGTGGGAGTCATAAAAGCGAACTTGGAAGTAGCTGAGTGTAAGATTCAAACATTACGAAGGGAAGGAGAAGCCATGAAGGAGAGGGTTGATACGCTCGAGAACTTTTCAAGAAGGAACAACCTGCGAATATTGAAAGTCCCTGAGGGAAGAGAGGGGCAGGACTTAAAAGCGTTTGTAATCTCACTCTTGAAGGACTCTCTAAATTTAGATGAAACAGCAGAGTTATTGGATAGAGACATTCAACAGATCGACCGTGATCCCTTCCGCCTCAACCCCGGGAGAACCAAACCAAGAAAGATCCTGGTAAACTTTCAAACCTATACTCTAAAAGAAAAAATATTGAACCTTGCTTTAAAGTCAAAGACACTCAAGGGTCCCGACTTTTTGTGTGAAATTAGGTCAGATCTTAGTGTGGCTCACTGGTTAGAGGCGGCAGACCGGAGAGCAGAGGACGGCCTGGGACCAGGGTTCGATTCCCGGCGCGGCAGGTTTCTGGACCAGGGTCAGCGGACTCGATAATTCTCTCGCCTCGGTGCCCACTCTGATCAGCGATCACGCTCGGCAACTCTGGGCATTAGCTTGCCTCATCTTCACTAACAGCCCCACCAGACCGCCGGGGATGCCTGGTCTCACCCTGGAGATACCCATTAAGGGACCATCTCTCAGGGAAGCCAGGAAGGGTTTCGCAGCGGTCGAAGCGCCTTGGGACCCTCCGGGTAAGTAGTGCGCTATATAAATGCCTATACATTTACATACATTTACATTTACATCTTTCTAAAGTTACATAAGACCGGCAATGGGAGCTGGGGCAGAGGATGGAAAAGCTCAGGGCCACGGTTCAGATGAGATTTCCCACTTTTTTGCGGGTAATGCACAATAATAAGATGTACAACTTTTGATCCCCCTTTGAAGTGGATGAATTTTTAGGGAAAATGGGTGAAAGTTTAAGGGGGGGGGAGCTAAAAGATCGGGCCAGCTGGATCTTTATACATTTTTGTTTTTTTCTGGAAAGAGAGGAAAAGAGAGAATGAGAAAGGGAGAAAAGAAGAAGAGGAAGGGAAAGAAAAAGAAAAGAAAGGGGGAAAAAAGTAAAGATAAAAAAATAAAAAAATAAAAAATAAAAATAACGGGTGAAATCAAAGAAATGAAAAGAAAAGAAAAATAAAATAAAATAAAATAAAAAAATAAAAAGAAATAACATATAAAATCTACAGTTTTTAGACACAGGTTAATTAGAAGACTTTAACTAGAGGTTATAATATACAAAAGAATCAGCATATATTTTATGCTATTAGTTCACTGTTTTCTTTTTGCGGGGGTACCCCTTTACTAACTTCCTATCTTTAGTTTGGTAGTCTCTGTAGTAAGCGGCGGGTCCAAGGGAGAAGAGATCGGACCGGCATAAATTATTTTTCACAATTCATCATTCTTTATACCCTAAGGAAGGCAGGGTGCAGTGGGGCTAGAAGGGAGCGGGGTGGGGGGAGACGTAAACCTTGCCATACACCTGGCAAGAGTAAGGAAGGAGTGGTTTTCCAGGGGAGGGGGGGAAACAGCAGGGAGGGCAAAGGGGGTGAGGGGGGAAAGCAATAAATTCCTCGGGAGTCAGACCTCACAAAAGTTAGAAATTTAGTCTGTCTTATAAGTTTTCTATTATCAGAGAATTGGTATATTCTAGCTCATGGTAAAAGTGTCCCCATGGTAGAGGAAAATAGTGTAGAAAAACCCTTTTTTTCATATAGATGACATTATTAAGTTTCTATCCTGGAATGTCAATGGCCTGCGTGTAAAGAGTCGAAGGTATAAAATTCTACAATATTTAAGAGATTCTCCAGCGCAAGCCATCGTCATTCAGGAGACACATTTACTCAAAGCAGAGGTCTGTGAGATTTTAAGGAAACAAAGATGGGCAGATACGTTTCTATGTACGGATCAAACTGCTAATATAAGAGGGATACTAATAATTTTCATAAAATTGGTAAAAGTTCAAATTTTGGAGTGCAAGGAAGACCATAGCGGGAGATGGCTAATTTCGAGAATTGTAATGGAGGGCATACCTTTAACGCTGGTGGGATATTATGGGCCGAACCAAGTCGACCCCTCCCATCTGAAAGCAATTCAGAATCATCTCATACTTTCTCAGGATCCAGGTATCTGGGTTGGTGACTTTAACATCGTCCTTAACCCTTTGTTAGATAAATCTTCTAATTCAAGAGCAGCTATCCCATCTAAATCAAGGTCTGTTTTGCTGGACATAATGGAACATCTCGGTTTAGCGGACGTATGGAGGGAAAGGGCAGGAAACAAACTGGGGGTATCTTTCCAAAATCTTAAGTATAAACACAAATCAAGAATTGATTATGCACTTTTTAGTTATTCCTTAAAAGATTCCCTCAAGGGGTTGGATTACCTTCCCTCACATATGTCAGATCATACGGCTATTACATTTGATCTCCAAAAGGCTACTTATAAGAAAGAATCCTCCTGGTCTTATTAGAGGAAGAGGAGATACATTTTCTACTATCGGAGGTAACGTTTTTTTTAGAATCAAACTTGGATTCGGCAGACATTAACATAGTCTGGGATGCCATGAAGTCCTATATGAGGGGCTGTATAACCAACAGAGCTACTTACAGAAAGAAGGTATATCGGGAGAAAATCCAAAATATTGAGCAGGAGTTGGCTAAAATATATCTGCAGTTGGGTTCACTTATGGCACTTATGTGGTAGAAAAACAGACCAACCTAAAAGGTCTGCTTGAAACCATATTACAAGAATGGCTATCCAAAAGATGGGAGGCGAGCAAAATTTCGCATTTCGAATTTGGGGAAGCTGCAGGAAAAGTTCTTGCATGGAAAGTTAAAGCAGAACAGGCAAGAAAGTATATCAAAGAGATCAAAAGAGAAGGAGAGACCACTATTAGGACCTCAGATCGGGAGATAGGGACCGCCTTTCAAGAATTTTTTCAAGAAATATACAACGAAGAGGTCAGGGATGACCCGGAGGCCAGAGATAGGTGGCTAAACAACAGTGCCTTACCGTCTCTGCAAACATCACAAAGGGTCTATTTAGAGAGGGAGATTTCAGTGGAGGAGGTGGGAAAAATGATCGGCCATCTGAAGAAGGGGAAAACGGCGGGTCCAGACGGGCTACCAGGAGAGCTATATAGAGGGTTATGTCCCGCCATAGCTCCAGCACTGACGACCCTTCTTAATAATATCCTTTTGAGAGGGGAGAACCCCCCTGACTCTTGGAACGAAGCCACGATCATTCTTATTCCAAAACCAGGTAAAAACCCTTTGGAGTGTGGATCCTATAGGCCGATTTCCCTTTTAAATCATGATTATAAAGTTTTTACATCCATTTTGGCATCTAGATTGGGGGAGGTAATCGGTTCAATAATCAACCCAGATCAAAGGGGCTTTATAAGGGGGCGTCAGCTGGCTGATCACACTCAATATTTGGTAGGGGCGATCGATATTGCAACCACATTTTTTCCTCCACTGGCTACCTTTACCTTAGACGCCACCAAAGCCTTCGATAGGGTCAACTGGCCCTATCTGGTGGAGGTGATGAGAAGGTTTGGGTTGGGGGAGGTTTTTTGTCGGGCTGTTGAGAAACTGTACAGGGCCCCTACAGCTAGACTGCTAGTTAATGGTACTTTAACCCTTTCGCTGCTGATGACGAGCTCAGCTCGTCATCACCCACGGGTGTCGTGTGCTGATGACGAGCTGAGCTCGTCATGGAAACAGCGAAATGGCAAGTTGCAGCACAGGGCAAAAATCCCCACAGCAGCCATGTGGTTAACAGACCCGATAAAAATCACCAGAGGTACCAGACAGGGCTGTCCGCTCTCCCCTCTCTTATTTAATCTCTATATACAGACGTTTGCTCAAGTTTTGAGAGAAGAAGTAGATATCCCCACTTTTGTATTTGGGGAGTGGGAGAAGCGGATAGCTCCTTACGCTGACAATATTTTAGTCTACACTTCAGATCCGCAGAGAGCTTTCCCGACAGTAATCAAAAAAGCAGAGGAGTTTGGGCAAATCTCTGGTTATGACATCAACGCCAGCAAAACAGAGATTATGTGTTGGAACGTCCCTAATGTACAACAGTTGCAACATCCATGAGATACCTGGGAATACGTATTACTCAAGAAATACGAAACTTGGCACAGTTCAATTTAGATTGGGTTGCCACGGAGTGTAGGAAACTCCTGAAATCTTGGTCGTTTTTGCCACTCTCCATTTTTGGAAGAACAAATTTAGTTAAAATGTCCATTCTCCCAAAGTTTACCTTTATTTTTAACTCTATCCCCTTGAGTTTTGAGCGAAAAAAATTGGAAAAAAGCCAGCGAGAGATAAATTTGTTTATTTGGAATTACAAAACAGCCAGGCTGACTTGGAAGAAGCTGAGAAGGAGGAGGGAAAAGGGAGGGATGGCACTGCCAGATTTGATATACTACGCATGGGAATTTCAGTTGACCTATTCCAGGATGCTCCTAAAAACTCCCGTAATATCATCTCTGGGGACTATGTTTAGGGCTATGTTAGGGGGAGTAGATATCCCACTGGATGGATTTCTATTTGAGTTTGGAGACATGAAACACTTCAAAAAAGTCAGATTAAAGACTCTACAATCCGCCATAACAAATTGGGTCCAGATTAAAAAGAAAGTCGGGTTACACTATTATTTCAATTTTGCCCCGGTGTGGGATTCTCCTGGGCTGCCACCTTGTTTGCAGGACAGTCTGGCAACACCGTTAAAGGAGGCTGGGATAATTAGGTGGGGAGAGCTATTGGCGGATGGAGAGAGCTATTGGCGGATGAAAGGGTACAAGACTGGGAGGTGTTGAGGGACAAGGTGGGCTTGGCCCTTTCTAGGTTTAAATATATACAACTGGAAGGTTGGGCACGAGCAGTAAGCAGGAGGTACCCCCAACTGGGGAAATACAGCCAAGCAAGAAGGGGGTAAAGAGGTGGCAATGTGGTATTGGTACATGGTGGAGGAGGCCGATGGAGATTTCGTCTTGCCAGATAAGCTATGGGGAAACGAGTTTGCCACCCAATGTGAGGAACTATGGTTGAGATCTTTTATTTTCCTCTATAAAATAGTGAAGCCAGCCTGGTTAAGATGCAACCATTTGTTTACTATCCACCGGGCTTACCTCTCACCCCTAATGCTTTCCAAGTTTCTCCCAGGTAAGAAATGTAACAAGTGCAATCTGGTTGCAGCTTCAGACATACACATGTTCATGGACTGTCCTGCCATCATGTTGTTCTGGGAAGAAGTAAAGGTTACCTTAAAATCGATTTTAAGTATATCGTTGAGTATTACTCTTCCGCTAATAATTTTTGGATTGGAGGAAAATGTAACCGGCCAGGCAAAGCCCTTTCTTTTCTATTCTATTATTCTGGCAAGGAGCCAAATATGTAAATTTTGGGTAGAAGATAAAGCTCCATCACATGCAGCTTGGTTAATGTCTTAGTATGAAACCTCAAAGACTGACTTGGCTAGATCATGTAGCAAAAGAAATCTGTCCTTTTGGGATTTGCTAATAAACTGGAGATAGGACTACCAGGTTTTTTTTTCCCCTGGGTCCTAGGATTATGCTGACTAGTCTCCAGAGACCTTGGGAAATGGCATCTCTCGTACGCAAATCCTGGGTCTGGCAGGTTGAACACCGTTGGTTGGAGTCTCTCTGTTTTCCACTTAAGAGGCTGGTCTCCCGCCTACAAAAAAATCGTGCCTGGAAAAGGTCATAAAGGAGGGAAGTTGATCTGGAGCGTCTCGATCCTCATCCGAACCCGATGGCGGAAAAAAACAATCTAAGGATGGAGCCGATGCCCATGCGCACTACCAACTAAGGGAGGAGTCACCAAGATACAAAAGACTCTCCAAGAGAAAAACAAAGTGCAATCATCCGAGCCCAACACCAGATGGCGATCCATTCTGGAAACCTCGTGTCTTCGAGCTCGACGATTTCTAATCGTTAGCTTGGAGGAGAATGCTGCGCAGGCTTCGCAGTCCCTGGATTCGTGTTCAGGCGATAGACAGAGGTTGCACACCTCGTGTAGGTCCTTGTGTGGGAACTTAGCACCACACGTTGGACATTTTTTGAATGGAGTCCTTTCCATGGACTCCGGGCTTGACTGCGTCGAGAAAGGCCTCCTGTTCTTCGACGTAGATCCAAGTTTTTCTCTTCGATTTTGAATTTGCAACGCGTCGGAATGGAAATGAAACGCGTTCGATAACAATACCGTCGAATTGGAAAGGGAATACGCGCCGATAAATCACTTTCTTCTGAAGTTGATCTGGAGCGTCTCGATCCTCATCCGAACCAGATGGCGGAAAAAAACAATCTAAGGATGGAGCCGATGCCCATGCGCACTACCAACTAAGGGAGGAGTCACCAAGATACAAAAGACTCTCCAAGAGAAAAACAAAGTGCAATCATCCGAGCCCAACACCAGATGGCGATCTATTCATAATGTACCATCTGCAGCCCATATGCCTCGAACTCTTAATTTTATAATATAATTGAAGAAAAGCAAACATTTCATTCCAAAATAGCTTAATTTTATGGCAGTGAACCATTGTATGAGACCAGTTGGCTGGGTCATAATGTAGACATCTGAAGCAATTGGAGGAAGCATTTGCATACATTTTGGCAATGGCCGCCGGAGTAAGATATAAAAGCCATTTACTAAAGAAAAGCATTCTGCGGCAGTTGGCTCCCCTCAATAAACTGAAATTAAATTTATTAATGGTCCTCCAGGTATTAAGGGATAACTCATGGTTCTCCTGTTTCTACCATTTTTTAATTGCTTTAGAGCTCAGATCTCCTTCCTTACTCTGTGCTAAACAGTCTCATTTGTAACGCTACCACTTTCGGGGAAGATACAGCCTCTCTCCAGTCCTCATCCTCCAATACTAGGCCATCTGCCTCCCACTGTTCCCTGATAGTTACAAGTGGGTCCTCAATATTATTAATCAGCTTATTATAAATCAAGGAAATCGTTTTGGTCGGGAGATGACCATCAAGCACCCGGTCCTCCAACGGAGAGGCATCCAGGGGTGTAGTTCCACGGGGGATATTGGTCAGCAACGCATGACGTATCCGCAGATACTGATACCGCTCGCTTTCCTGCAGTTGATGTCGTCCCTGCAGACCCTCGAATGAAAGGATCCCGTCTTTTCCCCAAATATCTTTGAACTGTGAGTTCCCAATGAGATCTCACTTGTCAAACCCATTCGCCTTCCACAGACCTCCCTAACGATCTGAGTTCCATAGCGGTGTGGCCATAGTTAATTTCCCATCCCATTTAAGGGACCTGGTAGCCTCATGCCACACTCGTGCCGCAATCGCCGCCGGCCCGGCCAGGGGAACCCGCCCCCTGCCGGCGTAAAGAGCTCTAGTATAGTCCCCCCCCACGGCATCTGTCCATGGTCCATCGCGTATCCTGGGTCCAATGGTGATCCATAGATAGCCTGATTGATAGCTGCCAGTTGGGACGTCCAGTAGTACTTCTGAATGTCGGGCAGGCCAAACCCCCCATCATACCAGGGGAGCGTAAGTTTGGTAAATGCGATCCGTGGCCTGGCATCCCAGAGAAGCTGTCTCTGCAGGGACTCGATTTCCTTAAAATATGCAGGTGGCACCCGATCCAAGGTGTTTTGAAGTGCATACAGGAAACGGGAAAGGGCCATCAATTTAAATAGGACAGCGTGTCCCAGCAGGGAGAGCGGCAGAGACTCCCATCTCGCCACATCCCGTCCGGAGTCTAGTCAATAGGGGCACCAGATTGGAAGCATACCGTAGCTTGGGGTCCATTGACACATATATACCCAGATAACGGAACCCCACCACCTCCAACCTCACCAGGCAGTTTGCGGGAACCTCCGGGGATCACCACTCAAAACAAAAAGGACGGACTTCGACCAATTAATGGCAAAGCCGGAATATCTCCCGAATATAGCCTATACATCCATAAGTGCAATCAATGAGTTTCGGGGGGTGGTCAGGTACAGAAGGATGTCATCTGCGTACAACGATATTTTATCTTCCCATTCCGACGTCCACCTCAACCTTCTAATCGACCTGTCCCATCGGACCCACGCCGCGAGAGGCTCAAGCGCCAGTGCAAACAACAGCGGGGAGAGAGGACAACCCTGTCTAGTGCCCCTCCCCAAAGGAAAGTCTGCAGACCTGTGATTATTCACCACAACTCTGGCAAGAGGACCGGAATACAGAAGACGGACCCAGTTGACAAACTCCGGTCCAATGCCCACCTTACCCAGGACAGCAAAGAGATAAGGCCACTCAACCCTATTGAAGGCCATGGTTGCATCTAACGACAACAGGACAGCCGGTTCATGAATTTTAGAAGCACCACCCAGGATCCCATGCAACCTACGTATATTAAGAGCGGTATTACGGCGCGGCATAAAGCCAGATTGATCCGGATGAATCAGCGTTGTGGTGACTTTTACCAGGCGTGTCACCAGTAGCTTAGCCAACACCTTGGGTTAGGGGTTCAAAAGTGAGATCGGACGATAAGAGGAACACTCTACCCTCGGTTTGCCCTCCTTGTGTATTACTATGATATTAGATACTCTCTGATCATACGGGAGCTGACCCTCTTCTCTACTCTCAAAAAACATTTCTCTGAGAAATGGAGCCAGCTTGTTGGTGTGTACCTTAAATAGTTCAATGGGGAGCCCGTTCGGGCCAGTGGCCTTCCCAGAGTGGACCCCCCTGATGGCCTGCGCCACCTCTTCGTTTGTAAAAGGGGAGTCCAGGTAGTCCCTATCGCCATCCGAGAAAGTGGGCATCAGGATATCGCGTACCATGTCCGCATTGTCAGTTTCGGTGGAGCCTCCCTCCGCTGTGTATACTGCCTTATAATATTTGGCAAATTCGTCCACTATTTGTTGTGGATCTATAGTTTTCCTCGAGCCTACCGTCACTAACACCGGCACAAGGCGTGAAGCCCACGCCCTCTTTTCCAGCCAGGCAATCAACTTCCCGGCCTTGTCGCCATGCTCGTATATCCTACTCTGAGCAGCTGCATGCTGTGCCTTCGCCCTATCTCTGGCCAGACTCCTGTATTCATCCCTAAGAAGTCAGAAGCGGTGCATTCCCACTGAGGTAGCGTCCACAGACACCTCCCTTTCCAAGGCCAGCAAGTCCAGCTCTTTCTGATCGACCTCCGCCCTACTCTTCTTCTTTTTCCCAGCGACGATGGATAACACTTGCCCTCTAATGACAGTCTTGTATGCTTCCCACAGGGAGCATTTGGAGTTCGCTGTGCCCACGTTATCCTGGAAGTATCCATCTGTAACTCGCACAATCTCCTTCCTGGTGTCAGGGTCTCTCAGTCGCCAAGCACTAATCGGCGCCACTCTAGCTACATCCCTCTGACCCAACTCAACTCCAAGCCAGACTGGCGAGTGGTCTGAGATGCCTCTAGCTAAATGTCGCACGTCATGGATCCATGCCGCTTGCGACGCCGGCACAAAGATATAGTCTATCCTTGAGAGAGAGTTATGTGCCGCCGAGGCGTGTGTATATTGATGTTCGCCAGGGTTTCTCAGTATCCACCCATCCACCAATCCCGTGGTCTCCACAAAATCCGGTAACCACCTACGGGACGGTAACAAGACTCGAGCAGGGTGTCTATCCGCTTCACCATTCATCACAGCATTACAATCGCGCCTCACAATCAATAGCCCAACAGGCAATGTAAAAAAAAATTAAAGGTTTCGGACTGTAAGGCGGAGGGACATAAACAGATAAAAACGTGATAACTCTCCCCTCCCACAACCCCGAGATCCCGACATACCTGCCTCTATTGTCAACCCACTTAGTTTGGATATTTAGCGGAAAGGAGCTCTTGACCAATATCCCCACCCCTCTTGAACCAGAGGTGAATCCTGCGTGCGCCACTAGCTTGTAACCTTTCCTATGTAGGGCCATACAACTCCTACCCATAAGATGTGTCTCCTACAACAACACCACGTCTGGCGAGTGTCTTCTGATCAACTGGCCAACCATTCCTCTTTTTATCTTTCCCCTAGCCCATTGACATTCTAACTCAGTGTGGAGATCCCCAATCCCCATCTACCAGAAGACATCATGATAAAACATCATTTCTGAACCAATCGGTGGCACCCAATGCAAAAGAAAAAACAAACATCAAACCCCAAATGTACCCAGCATCTCTTCATCATAATTGTTACATCAAAACTACGAATTCTCAAACTCCCCACAAACCCCACTCCACCACCCCCCACCCTGCACCCCTGCCTATAGCATATGCTCATTCCCAACTAACAGTGTGCCCGTCACTCCCTAACCTACACTACGACTAACTAAAAGTAGAAAATGAAGGAGGGCCCCCAAACGATCCCACCTCCCCCCTCGCCCCATTGCACCACCTCTGCACGAATCAAGAACCAAAGACACATTTTACCAAATTGGCAGCATCAAAAGATTAATACAGTCCCGCCCCACCTCCCGTGCATAGCAACCCGATGTTTAAGCCCGTTCACCCCCCAAGTTCAGCCATTTATTGACCATCCGATTCTCCTCCATTCCGACCCTCAGGTCCAGCCGCATGCATGCTGTCCAACCAGTTCGCCGCCACCTCCGGATTGTCAAAGAATAGAGTCTTCCCATTATGCTCCACTCGAAGACGGGCCGGAAACATCATTGTATATTTCATACCTCTGTCTCGGAGACTCCTCTTGACCGACAAAAACCCCAATCGCTGCTTTTGAACCGCCTGGGTGAAATCCGTGAAGAAGGACAGTCTCGCATTTTCGAACTTCAACGGGGGCCCAGACTGAGACGCCTGCAATATCACATCCCCATCACGAAAATTCAGAAGTCTTGCAATCAATGGATGGGGAGGCGCCCCTGGTCTGGGCCTGCCCCCCAGAATCCTATGGGCACGCTCAACTGTGAATAAATTGCTGAGACCTTTGGGTTTGAGGTGATTAAGGACAAGATTCTCGACAAATAGGTCAGGCGCTTGATCTTCAGACTTCTCGGGCACCCCTAAAATGCGAATGTAATTGCGTCGCGCTCTACCTTCGAACTCATCCAACTTCCGATTAGTGAGGGCCTTTGAGGCCTTCAGGTCCCGCATTTCCTGTTGCAGCAAGTTCACGTCATCTATGAGGCTAGCGGTTTTGACCTCCAGTGACTTCACCTTCTCACTGGCTTTAGTAAGATCCGCCCTTATCAGCCCAACATCAATGGCGACGGTGTCGATCTTGTGATCCAGTGCCTCCATCTTTTGTCCCAGGGACGTCTGGACACCCGTGATGGCCACCATGAGATCTGACAATGTTGGCTCCACCGACAAAGGAGCCTCGGCTTCCCCTCTCGCCTGAACTCTCTTCGATTCCACCGGAGAACCCTTGGGCTGGTTGTACCGCTCCGTGTTTGATTGTACAGTCCTGTGTCCTCTGGGTGCTCGAGGCAAGGATTTGTCTTGATCCAGCTTCGTCGCCATCTTGGTGCACTCTCCCACGTCGCACTACCACACAGCGCTATGGCGGTTCTCCCCACACTTGTGCCCCTGAGTCTTCACTGGGCTGCTCCGCCACTCCCAGTTTGCTACACCCACTGCTTCCCAATAGGGAGCAATGGCCCCTGTAGCGGGCCGACCACAGCTTCTCCAAAATAACTCCCCAGAGTCAACCAGCAGCCAGCACTGACACCGGACCACCCCGTCAGGTCAAATACTGCACAGCGCTGAGTCCCCCGGTGGCCTCCTTCCAGGTCTCGTCGCCGGTGCAGCCAGTCTATATAGGGATCCGAAGCCTCCTCATTCAACACTCAGGCAGCGCCGCTCCGTTGTTTTGTGCCATGGGCTCCAGCACTATCTCGCCACCCACTGGAGTATCGTTGGAGAGGCGCGCCCACCAGGCTCCCCCGTCAGCTGCAATATTCCTGACCGCTCCGCCGGGCTTCTGGACCGTCCCAATGGAGGCAAGGAACTCACTCCTCCACAAAGCCCCTTGCACCACACACAGTTCCAGGCGGTTCATCACTCGGAGAAACACTCACCGCCACCTTTGCACAGAGCGCTCCTCTTCATAGTACAGGGCGGGCAAGGTGGCACCCCGGGGTTCCGAGGCGCTCAACAACCTCCAGGGTCGCGGCCCCTCTTGTTGTCCCCACTGCCGCCAGCCAGGCACACCGATCCAAGCGCCAGCAAGGGCACCTCCTGGGCAGGCAGCGGCCCGTGGACGGGCTTATTTTCAGACCCGGGGGCCCTGACTACCGAAGGCGGCCCAACCAGATGCGTCCTCTTGAGCCCGGGGCCCCCCTGGCCTCTAACCCAGCGTTACAATACGCCGACTCGATGTCCTCCAGCGATCTATTCCAAAAAGTCAGATAGACTTTTAGATGATGACTGTATAGCCCAGGTTGTGGAGGACAGTCATTGTCCATTAGAGATGTTTCTGGACCAGCGTCAGAAAGGACACATTCACCATCTGGTTAGTCAAGTATAGAAATACATGGGCTACTTACCTCCGTAGCAAAGATGCCATAACTGACAGCACTTTCGTGAAGATACGTAGGGCTGTCGTCAGTCTGAAAGGGAGAACCTCAAACAAAAAATGTTGGGCAGCACTGTGGTGCCTGTAGGCAGGGAGGGTTGGAAGATGAAAACAGGTATTATGGAGATCGTGGGAAACTAACCTATCTCCTGAGTTCAAGGCCAACAGGACCTTGCTTTGGGACATCATTTTAAACTGGTCTTGCAGCGTGAACAGGTTTAGAAAGTAGAGGTCCAAAATTGGCCTTATGCCTCCAAGGCTCAACAAGCATTGGCATAGCCAATATGTCTGGCAATGGGGACCTTATAACTGTTTAGCCATGCAACGATTAATGTTGTTGCACAAAGAATATTGTGCTGCATAACTAAATACTTATAAGGTCCAGAAAGCGAGACCTATTGGCTAAGGTGCAGAAAAATGTAAACAAGTATTATCCTTTGTGTACTTCAGAACAGCGGTTTGCAAAAAAGTCTTAAAAAATCTTCTATTTCAATAGTCTATCACAAGAACTTTCAACCATTAGTATAACTTTTATTTTACAGCTAATTTAATCCTGCTTGTGCTTAAATAATATTTTGACTGAAAGAAACACATTGAAATTATCTTCGGGTTTTCCTCGAGCACAATCTCCACCTCTTTTGTTATTCGTATCTGGGCTGCCGGGACACCAGGAAGGCTTCCTTTCACATGCACATGTGGTACATGGGGAACACTAATTTCAGCGCTTGCTTTCATCCTGACACTGTTCAAACTGAAGCCACGTGGCTCAGTTGATCAGTACCCACTTGCCTCTCAGCAGGATTCACAACATGCAGCGGTGCTGATTGCATTAGGGTAACCCAAGTCTAAGTTTAGCTTTCTCTTCGATAATGCACCAAGGGTCCTGAAAATTCGCCGGTGAAGAAAACCCGTAATTCATTTGCCACAGAGCAATTTACCCCCATTTCTGTTTCACAAGTGCATCTGTTTACTTAAAGATGAATAACAGAGCGTTGTTTGTTATCTGATCTGGGGAGTCAGAAGTGATTGAAGTTTTTTTGATTTCAGCAGATGAAAACAAATTCACAGGTATTTTCATTTCACACCTAGCTAACGCTGCATGCTTGAAGACCACTGCAAAACTGAAAAATGCAATTTATTTTGATGTACTAATATAAAGCAAGCACGCCACTTAGTGTCGACCAACTTCAAGTTTATTATGACAGTAAGAATTCCATCTGTTTTACTTCATACGAGGAGGGAGTGGGAGGAGGGGGGAGGAGAATCACACGCGGGGCGCAAAAGTTATAGAAAACAAGCTGACGAAAGCCAGAAGGCAGCTGTGCACATCGTGGGCAGCTGTACACGTTGTGCGCGCTTGTGCGTGTAACAGCAAGCTGGTGGCCAGAGGCAAAAGCCTCTGGGTAGCACTTTCAAAACCGGTTTACTAAATGTCTCGTTTGAGACAGCGCAAGCGCTGGCTTAGGGCGAGGCCTAAAAAAGGCCTCATGCCTCCATCTTTCTTGGGGACCCATTTCCCTTTCTTCCAGAGGCACTACATCAAGAATGCCCCTTTTTCCAATAATGCAAGGGCCTCTGCCTCCGAGATCAAGGGACAAGTCAACGAACATGCTCTGAAGGAGGAGGAGAAGTGGTTGGCAAGGATGATTGAAAAGGAAGGGCGAAACCATAAGAGATCAGCTGGATGACCAGCAGTCGGTTATGATCACCTCTGAATTGGTGTTCATATGGGAGACCCTCCCCCACATGGAAGATAGTGGCATGAGGGAGGGAGTTTAGAAGCGGCAGTGCCTGCACAGCACAGTGGAGATTAGATCTGCTACTGTTGTGTCCTCCTGAATCATCCCCTTCCCAAAAAGAAGCAATAAATATTCTGACGCTTTTAAATAGCCTGAGACAGTTGCTGCTTCTTGGACTACATAGCCCTAGAGTTACCAAGGAACCTCCAATATTGTTGGTAGAATGGCTGTGCAGGGGAGGCGAGGTTCAGGATAAAGTGGCATCGTGTATATGTGGAACGGCACACAGTGGCACTGTGTGAAGGGTACCGAGTGGAGTAGCGTAGAGTGGAATTAAATAACGTGGTGCAACGTAGAGTGAAGCAGAAAGGCATTGAGTGAAGTGATGTAGACTGGAGTGAAGTCGAGTGGGGAGGCATGGAGTGGCATGAAGTAGAGTGGCGTAGAGGAGATTGGTATAGAGTGGAGTGGCTTAGAGTAGAATGGTATAGAGTAGGGTGGAATAGTGTAGAGTGGAGTGGCATATATTGGATTGGCGTAGGGATGCGTAGCGCAGAGTGGCAGAGTAGCAAAGAGTGGAATGGCAGACTGGCATTGTGTGGAGTGGCACAGAGTAGCGTGGTATACAGCAGAGTGGCGTAGAGTGGAGTGGAAAGTATTTAGGTAACATTGTTACCTAAATACTTTGCTATTTCTTTACTAGCAACGCTCCCGCCAGTAAACGCACAGTAGCTCAATCTTCAACAAGACTGCTGCATGATCCGAAAGGGTACACAACAAATGAGATACCGAGAATGGCAATGTCTGGACATGTCGATACACCAGTCAAAAGACCAGAATAGACCAGGTATTGTGATAAACCGAAATGCAAGTCCCCTTCCAGGCTTGAGGGTGTGTCTGTCTCCAAGCATCTACTAATTAATTGCCTTGAGTGATCGTGTTGAATTTTGTTGTGGTGTATGGGTGCAGACTTTTGGAGGCGCCAAAATGGTCCATGAGATCAATCATTATAGCATTAAAATCACCATCCTATTTGGTGGCAAGGGTGCTGAGAGTGGAGATTTTTGCCCAGATCTCAGTGAAGAAATCTGGGTCATCTCTATTAGGTCAGTAAATCGCAACCAGCATCACCTGCCTTCCATGCAGGGAGTCTGCTACAATAACATACTTGCCTTCAGGGTCAACAAGTGAGTGAGACATCTACAATGGGTGACCTCTGAGTAGTAGCACAGAGACCCCCCGGCATAATTTGATTAGGTTGGTGAGTAGATTTCTCCCTACCAGCGAGCACGGAGCCCTTATTCCGATGAGCCACGCAAATGAGTCTCTTGTAGAAAGCATAGATCTATCTTGTGTGTTTTGAGATCGGCATGAACAAGACATGTCTTTCTATAATTATTGAGCCCCCGGAGGCTCCATGTAATGCTGAAGATAGTGGCCAGCTATCTTATCTGCAAAGAGTTGACATATTGTTGGTTTGTGAGTGTCTAGTGGCAAATTGCCAATAATGGGCAATTGCGAACTGCATTATTGTGACAGGGTGGCATGGACAAAGGAAGGAAGACACGTAAAAAACAAAAGCCCATCCCTGGGGCCGCCCAGTTTACACCGCCCCCTCCAATCACGTTGAAAACAGTCACGTAATCGAGCCCGATACAACCCCCACCCAAACAAATTGACACATGCTACCTGTCTTGACGGGTTTGTTGGCTCTATTTCGGAGTGATGAAGACTTTAAGCTTGCTCACATCTAGAATCTGTATTCTTACCTTGTGTTGGCCCTTTTAAGCCTTTTTTCCAGACCTAGAAGAAGATAGCTGCTTTATATGATGATAGATCCCTTATTCTTGACTCTCACCCATCTATTGCCTATTGGCTTTGACATAATTATGTGTCCTTTCATTATCCTGCCTATAGTAGAGGGTGGATCCTGTGGTCCTGACTTTATATTACACATTGGTATGGTTTGTGTAGGTACTCTGACAGAGCTAAGGGTTATTTCATCCTTCTCAGGCCTACACGGCCCAGAACTAGAGAGACTCCATTTTGCTTTCTGTCCCTGCAGAGCTGAGATGCTTGAAGGGGAAAGGTAATATTTTGGTTTTGAGCTGTTCGTCCTAAGCGAACCGGAGAGAACCGGCCAGAGCTGAATCTAATCAAGAAGTGTCCCTGGGCTCAGGTCTCTAGACGAAATAAGCAGTTGATCACTGTGGGAGCGTCTAGAGCAAGGAGCCTGGTGCATCGACCTGGTGGGAGGAGGCTGATGGCTGGAACTTTCCATGAGGAAACAGCATTCCATATTAGTGAAGTGCAGAGGCGGAGTCAGTTAGTTGAGTTGGAGGAGCGGAGAGAGTTCGAGGTGGAAAGAGTTTGAGCTGGAAGCAGTTGAGTTGGATTGAAGCAGAGGAGTGGAGTTGCAGGAGGAGAAGAGACAGAAGATGCTTGGAACAGAGAGAAGACAGACAGACAGTCAGTGAGCTGGAACTGAAGGAAGCAGTCAGAAGCAGTTACTTATCAGGAGGAGTTGTGAATAGCTGGAGTCTGAAATAATGCCTTTTAGAAGAGACTGAAGTTATATCGTGGATTATTCTGTGGGAGCAGCTGGAGTGAATTGGACATTGGCATGGAGACAATCAGATAGAGTGAAGAAGCTAGTGGAGCGAACGATTATCAGAGCGGCAGAAACAATTAGACTGAAGTTGGAAGGTGGAGAGAGTTCGTGGGGGAGAGGAGTCCAGTGCAGAGTGATCAGCTCAGATGTGTGTCCAAGAGTGCAGGAGAGGATCTAAGACGAGCTAAGGCACAGACGAGAGAGAAGCCCAGATGACAGCTAGAGCAAGACCTCATACTCCCTAGGTGATATGGTTCTTTACTTTTCAAACATTAACCTTGTCCTTATACTGTATGTCTAATCCCTTTTCTTCCAGCGGTATGTTACAGTTCCTGTTAGTTACAGAGACCCTGCAGATAACCTTGTCCCTGTTATATGTCTAATCCTTTTCTTTCAGCGGTGTGCAGTCTATTTATAGTTCCTGTTAGTTACAGAGACCCCGCAGATCTGTGTATGTGTCCCATTCTATTGTTATTGTAATAAAGATACCCCAGTTCTTAGTGAACCAGTGTGCATGTGTTGTTCTTATGATAGAGAGCGTTTAAATCAGGAAATAACTCTTGCATACAGTGTGTGTCTCTTGTTCTTAAAGCACAGGTAACCTTTCCTTCTAGTCAGGTGTTACAGCCAGAACAGATGCTGCCCCTGATCCGGTAAGTAGCCACTGAATAATTAGGGAGAGAGAGGAGCCCTTGGGCTGGAAGAACATTAGTACATTAAGTGATTCGGCCATCCCATAAAATTATTGTAGTAGTGAACCTTTAGTGAATAGTGAGAGAGACTTCCCAACATAGAGAGAGAGAGAGCTGAAGGTATTCATAGGAAAGTGATCGTCGTTGGTAAGCGGCGTTAAAGAGAGCATCAGGTGGAAGTCTGATGTGTAGGTCCGCCGGATTGTGGACCGGGCTGTGAGTTAGAGAACACTGGGGAGGACACCAGTGTCTAGGTCCGCCGGATTGCGGACCGGATTGGAAGGAAGAGAGCACTAGGGCTGCAGCCTAGTGTGTAGACACGCCGGATTGCGTGTCGAGTGAGCACTGATGGTGATCAGTGTGTAATGGTAAATAATCAGAACTGCCCCAGGGTAGATTAGTCTGGACCCATGTGGTCGCGAGACTATGAGGTAGGAGTGTGGTGTAGGGCATGGACGTCCTTAGTAATCAGTGAGTATTCCTAGTAATCCCTATAGATTTAGTGGTGTTCCTAATGATATGAGCTTGTATATTGCGAGTTTCCCATCCTCAGGTAGGTACCCAGGTGCCTGGATAGATGGGTCCTGAGGAGGGAGGTGGTTACGTTCTGGCCAGGTTGGTGTTGCTCTGGTGAGCTGGTTCTATCTGGTTTGAGAATCTGGTCATAACACTACCTTTCTCCCCACCCCAAAAAAGGTTTACACTTTGGAAGAGTGAATTGGGAATCATCCCTCGGGAACAGGGAAACACAAGGCTAAACAATCCCGGCTGTCATCGTCTGGATGGCCAAGCTAATGGTCTGGACGCTACCCTGTCTAGTGGGATGTAATCAGTGTTAGTACAATAATATAGAAACAATAAGCATACGAAATGGAACAAGCAATCAAGTGTCCAGAGCACTTTAGAAGTTCTCGTCGGAATCCTCCAGTCGTCCTGGGAGGCATAGTTACAGATATGTCCTATACATGAAGTTATCAGTCGTGGCGGAGCAGTGGTCCCGCCCTTAGTAGTATGGCAAATATCAACGCAGACTTGGCATCAGTGAAGAAGTGCATTTTATCTTCGAAGGAGACCCTTAGCTTAGCTGGAAACAGAAGAGCATATTGTATATCAGTATGATGTAGAATTTTCTTGGCAGGTAGAAAATGTCAGCAGGCCACCTGAACAAAGAGAGTAAAGTCTGGATAGAAGGATATATTGTTACTCTGATATTGTATCGACCCATGTTCGTGAGCCATTCTTAGAATGGTATCATGGTCCTAATAGTTCACCAGGCGGGCAACCACTGGGCGAACCGGGGAGCCCACAGGGGGTTTACAGCCAAGGGAATGGTGGGCTTGCTCCACAATATAGACAGTCGAGAGGTCATTCCCAAGGAGTTCAGGCAATAGGATCTTGATATAATCCTCCATTATTGAGATGACCGTGGTTTCTGGAATCCCAGTTGTCCGGAAATTATTGCATCTGGAGCATACCTGTAAGTCTCGATGTTTAGCTTTTACATGGTCAAGCACCTTATCCATCCACAGCAAATATTCCTTTGATTCCGCCTGGATATCATCTGCATCAGAAACTCGGTTCTCCAACTCGTCCAGTCTCGTTTCATGTGTCGACAAGTTGCATTACATGTTCTAGACAGCTTTTAAGGAGGTCGAGTTTGGAATCAATAGTTTTTAAGCTTATTTTCACCTCCATAAACAATACTCTAATATTGACGTCCTGTGGATTGCATCAGGTGTACTCAGTTGGTAGATGATGCAGGGGCCTACAAAATGAAATTGGCAATTGTGGTAGCCAAATCCTACTTGGAGCAGTAAATACTGCTGAGGATGAAAATGTGTATCAAAACCACTTGTTCGCATTCATGATCAGTAGCGTAAACAACATGGCAGCCTCATTTAGTTGCACTAGCACTGAGAACAACATGTAGGGGTGATTAACAAGCAATATACGGCCAATGAGAGCGTGCAAGCGGCGCCATGAATGGATCCTGGTTGTCCTGTTAAGAGAAGCATTCACAGGGGCAGTGTTCCATGTTTGGTGAAAGGGGAAACAAAGTCTATCCAGGGCAATTGCCATTGACTCATATTTTGGTGTCACCTCCATTACCAGAGTCAGGCAGTTAAGTGGCGTCCAATCAAACCCAGCACTTAAATCAGACACCACATGGCAGGGAACACATGCAGGTGTTAACACAAAAAATAATGGGTCAAAT
The DNA here is from genome assembly GCF_964263255.1 of Lissotriton vulgaris. NCBI lineage: Eukaryota > Metazoa > Chordata > Amphibia > Caudata > Salamandridae > Lissotriton > Lissotriton vulgaris. The sequence continues at coordinate 235,906,981 of NC_141698.1, read as the reverse complement.
TGACCGCCAGATGCTGCATAGTAGCATCCATCCACGGGGGAGTGGGCCCTCAACACTCCCCATATGACTCAGTCGATACCAGAGCGCCAGCCTCTGCCACGTGCCGCTCCTCCAGACAGTCACAACGTCAACTATTGATATTCCCAGTCCGGCTCCATGGGCAACATGGTTTCGGTGGGCCATGAGCATTCCTCTCCACACGTGGCTCTGGATTCCGGATAAGGTCGAGACCATTTCATCACATAGTTATACAAGACTGTACATTTGCGAGAGACTAAGTAAAAATATTGTCTCTAGACTTTCTAAAAATAGACATCTTGTTCTCTAAGAATAGTTCTACTTTAAGCAGAGTATCATGTGCCAAAATTTCATTCAAGTCCTGTAAAACAGACAAACGATCTTTGATATCAAAAGCTTTTTGTTCCACCACTGAAGTCTGACAATCGAGATCTTCGATTATCTTTCTTGTACCAAACAAAAGTCCATACGGAGTTATTCCACACAGAGAATTTCTTGGCAGGTGATGAAGACTACGTTGGACACTTATTAGATGTTTGACCCACCCATCAATCGAACCTAATACCCTCGCTGTTATATATTGCTTTATGTCACGTTTTTTTCTCTCCATTACCGCATTTCCCTCAGGATGGAATGGACTAGAGTACCACGATGCAATGCCCAAGCTGGTCATGGCCTCCTTGTAAGATCGAGAGCTAAACGCAGAACCCTGGTCAGAATGTAGCATGCCAATTGCGTATGTGCCGATAAAGACTCTGGCATCAGCCGAGCACTGGGGCCACATCCAAATGAATCTCATCTTAATATTTATGGGATCGCATTTGTCTGGTCGGACGTTTGAGTGTAGATAGTCTAATGCTGTCTAATAGAGGTGTCTGGGCTGGTCTTACTGTGCTAGAGTCAGATATCTGGTCCGGTTCATAACTGCGATCTCTATTGCAGTCCTGATAATCCATTGCAAAGAAGTTATAAACTTGCACGCTCATTCCCGGCCACCAGTATCTTGATTGCAATTCTATTAGAGATTTCAGGATTTCTTGGTGCCTCAGACCCATTCCCATGTGTGCTTCTTGAATCAAGTAAGCCCTCCGGGTTCGTGTTTAGAATTACTCCATCCCCCACGCCAGGGATTTGAGCAAAAGGAACGGAGTTCGCATCAATTATGTATGTATTTCCGAGTGGATAATTTAGAGGTAACGCCGCATAATTGCCTTCCATTGAAGCTTTTACTGCTAGTAGCGTTTCTCCATCTATTTGTTTTTTAGAACGCTTTTTTGTAGCTACGGAAGCCGGTTGACCAGCTGCCACTGTGGCTTTATTAGCCAATGAATTCCCTGCAACGTGAACGCCATCACGTTGAAGACTCTGCGTATGTATCACGTGAGTCTTTCGTAGTTCTTTCTGTAAAAGAACTACTTGTTCCCATAGTTTTTTATGTTTTATTGTGCCACCTGTCTCATCTTTGTAACCATTTTCAATCCAGGTCTGCATGGAATTATTGTAAGATTAGACGCAGTAATGCAAATCGCACACTATTAGTGAGGGGAATTCGTGATCTGCATTTCCAAGTGCCATCTTAAAAGCCTGTAGTTCAGCTCGCTGAGCTGTACAATTTCTGAGCAATTCAGTTTTAGTGATTAACGGTCTAAATTTTCCTATGCGTCAGCGACCTTTTACAATCGCACATGCCGCATTGTTAACTTTTTTATCCACAAAGTAGTGTTGTGTAAAGCTGTCTGTGTAGATTACATAGGTGTACTGTTCCAGAGGCAGAATTTCAGTTGGCCGAGGACATTCGTATTCGTATTGGAGAAATTCTTGCGTTTTTAAGTTAGGATCAAGTTCGTATACTACGTCTGATGCAGCAAGAGAATTAACTCATTGTATCCATCTTGGATGTAAGGCTTTAGCATTCGGAATGCTTGCTCTTGTTACTGCTTCTAGGGCAGGTATCGGTATAACAATTATTATGCGTTTACCCTGTGCCATGGCTCTTTATTTTGCTACAGCAGTTTGTACCGTAATTAGAATCTTTTCAGTAGAACTGAATTTCATTTCAGCTTGTGTGTACAAGTGGGATTTGTAAGCTATTGGTACCGTTTCTCCCTCATTAGAGGTTAGGTATGTAAATCCGCATCTTCCTGGGATGACTCGGATTACAAGGTTGCGTTCGTTCGAGCGTGTTTGTAGTTTTGTTTTAGTTAATATGTCTGTTTGTAATGATAGTAACATTTCTGTGTGTTTCTGAGTCCTATTAATTGATTTGAAATCAGGTTTTATTAGTTCGTAGAGCGGTTTAACCCTCTCTGCATAAATTAGAATGTAAGTTCTTCCGAAATTCAGGAAACCTAGAATTGATTGTAAGTTTTTCAGCGTTTTTGGGTCTTGGAGTACTGCACACTTCTCTAAGAGGTTGTCTGCTAGGCTTTTTTCTTCACTTGATAACTCATATCCTAAAAATAGGACAGTGAGGTGGGCAATTTGTGACTTTTTAAAGTTAAATTTGTACCCTTCAGATGCGAACCCAAGTATTATGGTGTTCTCTCTTTTCAAGTGTGTCTCCAGGTCACCGTCTGTTAGATAGATATCGTTGACATAGGATAATGCCTCATCATCATACATTTGTAGTAACTCTGTTACTCTGGCTGAAAAAAATCCTGGGCTATTCTTGAATCCCTGTGGGAGACGACAAAATTGCTTTTGGGCCCCCATACTGGAGAAAGCGGTCAAATACCTGCTTTCTGGTGCTATGTTTTGACAGAAGAAACCATTTGAAATATCTAATGTCGTCTTGTATTTTCTGCGCATGATATTATTCATTAGTGCTGCACTGTGTGAGTTTTGTACTGCAAATGTTTTGCAAGAAGAGTTTAGATGTCTGTAGTCCAATACTAGACAATATGAATTGTCTGGTTTGGAGACAGGAAACAAAGGATTGTTCATTTGTGAGGTGCATGTTTCAATCACCCCCGGTACTCAAGTTGATCTAAGATCTCCCTGACTTGTTTTTTAGCTTCTTGCTTAACAGGATACTGCCTTTGTGCAGTAGGTTGATTTTTTAACTGGATTTTATGGTGAGGAGAATCCTCATCCCATCCTACATGATTTTTATATAATGCAGGGGCTTGGGTCACTGCCCATTTTCTAGCATATGTGTATTTTTTTATGAATTGGAATGTGATTTGAGAAGGCAGGTATAATCATTTCTTCGCCATGTGGGCACTCCCTGACAATCTCTGGTGGCCAGTCATTTTCTAATAGAAGGATATCATAACCTTTAGATAGTTTCTCCAAGAAGAGACCTCTTATTATCCTAGTTTTGTCCCCCTCTATACGTAATGTTATTTCATATACTAAATGGAGCATGCTAACTCTGGTAGCTGCGGTTTCCACTTGAATGTATTCATTCGTGTCCACTGTCTCCAGAAGATTCATCAGGATCTTGCGAGCTATGGTCACTTCTACTGCGCTGTCTAGCATTATCTGGGCCCATTCTCCGTTCTTGAGTTGTGTCCTCAGAATCCTCGGCATGTTTTACTTTAATACTGGCTACCTTCTTTTTGGGAAACTGTAATTTTTTACTTTGATGAGCAGGTTCTTTGTCTTTGGACTTGACGCACTCTTCTTTATGTTCTGACCGTCCTCTTCTTTCCGATTTCTGTAAGGAAGTGTGAAAAGATCCAGAGGGACGTGTATCAATATCTTGATATTTGTCAGTTTTTTCAAATTATCCCTATTTCTAAGGTTATATCTTTTTTCAGAGGGCTCCCGTTGTGGAGACCTACCCCCCCCCCCCCCCCCCCGTTCTGGAGATCTATCTCTCCATTGGGGAGACCTTCCTCTGTTCTGAAACTGTTTTTCGCTGGGAGTGGTTTGCTTATTACCCTCCCACTTCTTTTGAGTTATTAAATTATTTTTAATGAAAGTTTTTTGAGGATTTCCTGTTATTTGTGGTTTTAGTGGTTTCCCACCCAAACTGTCTCTACCTAATTCTTCATAGGATTTTTCAATTATTCTGGCAAGTTCAAAAGGTTGTTCTGTTATATCTGTTTCTTTTCATTTTTGGCGGATTGCCACAGATGCTGCTTCTCCTTTTATGTTGGCTAGTAGTATAGCCAAGACTTGTTTAAAGTCTTTCAGTAATTTCATACCTAGATTTAAAGCAGGCTCTGGACCTTATTCATTTTGAATCTGTCTTAGTACATCTGGTATAACAGCCATAGACGGAACACCATGTGTTTTTGTGTAGATTGAAGCAAAGACTGTTCCCCAAGTGTCACAGTCCTCCACATGTGGTGCAATCCCCATTGGTAGGCAGATTGTCAGAATTCTGTGTTTTCCGTGAGGGGTAGTATCAGGAAATACTGCCTCTATTTGAGTAATTTTTTGAGCTACCCAGAACGGAATTTGTTTCCGTTTTGCGGGTAATTTACCAATGACTGATTGTATAGTCTGTGGTGTGATTTTATTTGTGTTCCCCTGGTGAGGGGTGTGCTGTGGAATTTTTATAGCAGGTTGGACTGTTAAAGTCTGCATGACATATTGTACCAATTGTCTATGTATTTTAATTAATTGTTTTAGTTGAACTAAAAGTTCTCTGTCTGACATTTCTTCAATGTCAGGATGTGGTGTATAGCTGGCTAGAACCGGCCATGTGTCTCCTGGTCTACCTAGTGGACCGAGCCTAGTAATGTGATTTTGATGTTTTAGGGCGCCATTAAACCAGAGCTGATGCTCCTGGTAAGTTAGTGGAATTTCAACGTCCTCGAAAGGAACGTATTCCGCTGGAGGTTCCCCTGCTTTGTAGTAGTGGAACTCGTGTGTTACAGCATTTGCTGCTGGAAAATGTATCCAAGAATAGAATACCTCTGTCTGCCGATATTCATGTGCCTCTACCACAAATATGACTGTACCACCTCTCGATGATACTCCATTTTCTATAAGTTTTATAGTTATGGTTTTCCTTACATTTACCGGGATATTTTTCGCATCCATGTCTTTTTCATTGAACCCTGTAACGTCAAAACCTGGTTGAGTCGCATCTACTGCAGCTCCACCGGTTTCGTTGTTGTCGCCGTTAGTTGACATTGTTTAAAGAAAGTTTGCAGAGCAAGTTTCAAGAGCAAGTTTCAAGGAAACAAAGATTAGGTGCACAATATTTTGGAACACTGTATCCTTCAACGTTGACTAAACCAAAAACTATTACATAGGAATCTCTTCCTACTAAGTTCTGGCGGATATTGACCTTTTTACCCACTCCAGACGTCTATTGGAGTTTTTACGGAAAAAGGGGTCTGTGTGAAAAGCACGACTGAGTTACTCTATTATCTAGCGTTAAATTATCACCTTACCAAATGTTGGGCGTCATGTAGTGTAGTTCCTATATTCCCAATAGGCACTGCGCATTGGAATAACATAAACGACAGTGTAGACGTAGGACTGAGGTCGACTAGGTCTCTATTGAATATGTTAGACTTAATTATGAAATGCCAGCTCGTTCAGAGGTCAGTAGAAACTTTCTCGAGTAAACAAGAAGGTGCTAACTTTCCTGAATAGATAAGAAGGGATTAGTTTCTGACAACCGCATAAACATGACAACTTTGCTCCCCCAGAATAAGGAGTATATCGCCAGAGTAGCGGAAACAATAGATAGCCATTTCACTCAGTTAATCGTACATGCTTAGTTTCACCAGAAGTGCAGAGAAATAGAGAGATGGGCGTTTTTAATAAAAGTGGTTATTTATTGAGCAGTCTACTTTCTCATGCAAGAGAAGTGACATGCCACAATTGCAATACTTGTCATAAAGTAAAGTGCGTACAGTAAAATGAGTATTATGAAATAATACTGTAAAAACATTTATATGGTTTCTAAGCCATAAGATACTTAAAATGGATAAAATACATACACTGATAAAATAATGACTAAACGTATTCAACTGGTGTTTCTAAGATACGCCTACCCCAGTGTACCTAACCTAAGCCTAGTACAGGAAAGGAGTAGATGAGGTACAGTTTTTGCCAAGAATCTGAATCAAGAATTCTCTAAGGGTCTAATCAGCTCCGTACCTTGGTAATAGAATGAAGGAGGTCTTGTATCTCTTTCTCAGGACTCGATCTCCCAGCAACCCGTAAGGGTGACAGGGAAACACTGGAGCTGAATTTCTCGGCAGGAGAAAGGACAGCGTCTCTCTCAGTGCGTCAGCAGGGAGGGTCGGCTTCCTTCGGCACTCGCATCGGCAGGGCGTCGGGCAAGTAAATAGCCGATCTGCTTCAAACCACCGTGTGTTGCTTAAGGCAGATGCTGGTATATTTATACCTGGAAGGTGCCGAGTTTGACGTAAGGTTGGACATAAGACGTCACTAAGAACTCGCAGTTCTTTCAGGATTCCAGGAGTTCTAGGACAAATCAATACAGAAGCAGGGGGAATTCCCGGGCTGCTGGAGGCTTGGTTTGTTTAAGAACGCGTTGTGCTTTCTAGGAGTCTATGGGAGTAGCCTTGCCGTATTTGGACTACATTGGCTATGTCTTAATATGGGTATGATTCTTATGCCTACATAAGGGTATGATATGATATAACCACATATGGGCATGAAATCGGGAATATTTACTAGAGTCCTAGAATCATCTACAACAGGATCGCCGAGTCCCCAGATTTTGAGAACCAAATCTGGGTCGCATGAGAGGGCTGTGCCTATGTTGGTGCGCTCCACTAAGTCATACAATTCAACCCAAGCCAGGCCGCAGTCAGGCCAAGTTTAAAAATGTGCACACAGGCACTGAAAAGGATCTCCGAGTCCCCAGATTTTGACAACCGAATCCGGGTCGTATGAGAGGGCTGTGCCTATGTTTTCCAGTTACAGGTGCTTCTAAAATAGCTGGATAATGTGAGGATTTTTTGCTAGTCCAGCAGAGCCCTCCAAGTAGCGGCCATCTTGCTGCTCAGTGAGACGACACCCCAGTGTGTGAGAAACTTGGAAGAAAATGGTGTAGTTGCTACACCGAAGCAGACAAACATTTTTTAAAGATCTCATTATGTGATTATAGAAAGAGAGGTGAGCAAAGTCAATGCTGATTATTATGCCAATACCATCCTCGCAGCTACAAATGGTGCTAAAAAGATTTTTGCTTTCCTTCTGGAGTTATCAAACTCAGACAACATAAAGCAGGAAGTTACACACTCGCAGGAGCTCTGTGATGACCTTATTGACAAGACCATCAGCAAGATGTTGGAGAATATTGGTGTCCCTGCTCAAATAACACATCTGGACTGAATATTTCAGATAATTTGGAAACTACAACCAGAGTGAGTGATACCCATAGCTGTACTGATGTACCAGTGTTAGGTCCCACCATGATTCAAAATGGATTAGACCCCTTGGGGTGCCATGTCTGTAGGTTTGATACCTTTGTACCCATCTTGGAGCAATGATTTCAAATCATTGCCAGGTCTACCAACATCAGGATCTCCACTTGATGCCCAACCTCCTAGGATGTGGAAAGAGCTAGGAGATGAACTCACACTACCCACATTGCAGGTATACAATCAATCCTTGGAGGCGGGTGATGTACCAAATATGTGGAAGAAGGTGATAGTCACCCTCGTCTTAAAGAAACTTCCTGCGGATCCTCTGATCCTGAGTAATTACAGGCCCATATCACTCCTTCCTTTCTCAGTGAAAATATTGGAGTGATATGTAAGCAGATGTCTATTCCGATACCTGGAAACCCACTCTCTCCTTCAGGAAGAATAATTTGATTTCCGACCTAGACATGGTACTGAGTCAGCTTTACTCCTTGCCATGTATATGTTACGGAGGAGGGTGGGCAGTGGACAGTCAACAGTCTTGATTATGCTCGACTTGTCAGCTGCATTTGACACAGACACCACAAAATTCTTTTGGTCATACTAGCCTCAATCGGAGTGGAGGGTACAGTGCTGAAGTGGATGGAATCCTACCTGTCTAATCAGTGTCAGGCCGTTGCCTTGCCCCCATATCATCCCGGACTTAAAATTTTGCGACAAGGAGTCCCACAGGGCTCGCCACCCAGCCCGGCCCGGTTTAATATCTATCTGAGACCACTCATTACTCTCATAATGAAGAATTACATCAAGCTGGTTAATTATGCAGTTGACACCCAATATATCCTATCCCTTAATAACAACCAAGAGGATATAGTGGTGGCTTTTCAGAAAGGCCTGTCAGACATTAGTAATTGTATGCATGTAAATTCACTAAGGTTAAATGGGGATAAAACTTATTATAATAATAATACAGACACTTGTAAACCGCGACAGCTACCTCAAAAAGAGGTGTCCTGACGCTAAAGCGATCAGCAGTGCATCGCAGGAGAACCAGAAAGTCACGCCCCAGTCCCATTATTCTGCCCTAAAGAGCCAAGTATTAACCATTTTCCTAAAAAAGGGACTCTGTTTCTATGTTGCGGAAGTCACTTGGCAAGGAGTTTCACAATTTTGCTGCTCCAACCGTAAAGGATCTGCCCCCCAAACGAGCCTTCTTGAAGCGAGGCGTGCAGAGTAGATTCTGGGAATTGGACCTTAAGGATCTGGTCTGCTTATATCCGCGTAGTCTGTGTTTTAAGTAGCTGGGACAGTTACCATGCGTGGCTCGGAATTTAAGCGTCAGGGCCTTGAATTCGATTCTTTTAGCCTTTGGTAACCAATAGAGCTCTTTTAGATGCGGAGAGACATGCTTGCGGAATGGGACACGCCTAATCAGTCTCGCAGCCATATTTTGTACCATCTGCAGGCGGTTAATTAGGTACATTGGCAGGCCCAGAAAAAGGCTGTTTGCATAGTCCAGCCTGGATGTCACTAAGCAGACCCTCCAGGATTTCGCGTTTTGCCGCGAAATCGGCACTTTTGTAAAAATGCCGCGATTTTGGCAAAAGTGCCAGCGAAATCAGCACTTTTGAAAAAATCGCGGTATTTTTTTACAAAAGCTAATCCATGCCACTATATCCTGGGGTCTGCTCAGTGTGCTAGTGGCGCGTTGATGTACTGTAACCTATTAAAGGATAATGAGGACAGAAGCGCCGCTAGGCGGGAAACTAATGAGCTAATTACAATCAACCATCAATGCCAGTCCCTGCCCTCGATGCACTAGGGACGCGTTGAGGCTAAAGGGCATTTCCGTACTATACCCTGGGCCAGAGAAGGTAAGTGAGGAGGACCGTAGCGCTGCGACGCGGCCAGCTGATGAGATCCTGGCCTCAGTGCGCTAGCGACGCGTTGATGTACTGTAAGTCTGGAACCTATAGAGAGTAAGGAGGACAGTAGCGCCGCGACACGGCTCTAAATAAGACCGCCCTTTCCTCTTTTAATGAGGTCCTTTTCTGCCGTTTCATTTCAAAAACATGAATTTTAAGGTATTGATTTTGTTGAGAGCCTTCACATAATATCTTTTTCCCGTATTCGTATTTCTCTGTGTGGGAAATTCCTGGAAATTGTGGAAGCGCGTCCTGCCTCTGTTCAGCGTGAGTGGCCACGCCGGCGCCTGTGGGCATCGGAGCGGGGCCGGCGCGAGAACTCGAGTCACTCGCCTCGGGGATCCGGCCCAGGACACGTCAGCACCAATGCTCCTACAATAACCAAAATTAGCGTAATAATGAATTGTAGGACTGGGGTCACGGAGGCGTCTGCGGGGGCGAGGGCGCTCTTCGAAATCCTTTTATGATAATAATCACCTGCTTGTTCAGTCATAAGTAGCCAATCACACGCTAGGTTCCTGCTGTCTGGTCTCTCCTTCCCTTGGCTGCAGAGGCTGAGCAGGGTTCACGAACACTAGGGAAAATGGCCCCTTGGACACCTTGGACCGGGCCTGACTTAATCTTTATATATTTTTTATGCTGAACTCTTCAAAATATGCAAAGAATTGTGGATTATATTGAAAGTGGAGACACTTCATAATTATGCAGGCAATGCAGCAGTTGTGCAATTGGTTAATTCCATTGCCCCTGTCCGTACAAAGTTATGATTTGTAGGAGGGTCCTGGTGGCACTGAATGAAGAGGGTACACACGAAAGTGCAGGAAGAAATGGCACCACGGAGGCTTAGTCCAGGCACAACGAAACTTGAGCCCCCTACCCCTGCAAATTATATGGAGGTGGGCCCAGGACCCAAACAGGAGCTCTGAGGCAGGCTAGAGGCACGAAGCCCGTGACAGTGCCGGAGAGGGCCCTCTGGAGCTCGCGCCCGTCCCCCCCCTACCCCCAGGGAAAATGTTACACCACTACCTAGGCCTCTCTGCTCAAGTGGTGTTAGTACTAGACACATAACTCACCTATCCCTGTCCTGGAGCGGGGTTCGCAATCATGTTTCCTGTTTATATTTATCTGTGTGTATTACGTAGCGCCAAAATGTCCCTGTCCGAGACGCAGGACGCATATTAAAATACCAAAAAACAGGAGAGGCATTCACAGTACACATATAGCTGCAGAGAACCGAAAGTGCACCGTGCATCACGACGAGGCATAAGTAGGGCCGTGAGCCAAAGGGTGTGCATCACGGTGGACACGGGTGAACTCTGCATTTAACATCTCGCTCGGTCACGCCATCACCTACTCCAGGTCTGGTTCGACAACAAGCAGAGCACGCACTTCAAGAGACCAATGTTGTGGACTGTCCAATGATGTCACGCCCCTGGAATACTTCACCACTTCATTTCCCCACGACCAGCACCAGGATTTGACACATGTTGAGAATTCCCAAACCATATCCAGAGATACACTTGAATATCTGTACATGCTTTTCGAGGGAAACAAAGTGTCTACATTGTAAATAAACCAAATATACATAGCTTCATGTTGTTAAATAACTAAAAAAGCTAAGATATCTGTGTTTGTTGTAGGAAAAATGGCCAAATAAAATGCTGCAAAATTGCCGCTAAATTTCCATATTTGTGCCGCTAAATTTCCATTTTTGTGCCGCTAAATTTGCGAATCCATGCCGCTATATCCTGGGGGGTCTGACTAAGGCATGGACTGTGATTTTTCTGCACTCCTCTGGCAGCAAATGGAGAAATTTCTTAGTTTACAGAAGCAAGTAGCTGTCACCTACCGTACCTGTGATGAGAATGAGAGATCAGCCTCCCACTTCACACCCCGGTTTTTTATACAGTCTGCAGGGAAGGGGAAGGACCAATTTCCGTTGGAGACCAGAGATCCGGTGCTGGAGGTGGCTCTTTCCCGAAGAACATCACCTCTGTCTATCCTGCATTGAGCTTAAGTTTGTTGTTGTTCATCCATAAAGTGATATCTCTCAGGCACCGCTTGAAACTCTTAAAGGCGACCTCGGTCTGCTCTTTAAAAGTGAAGACCAGCGCGATCCCGGCGGACCTCCTGGAAGCGGCGATCACAGTTATACCGAAGCCCGGCCGGGACCCCACACGCTGTAGTTCCTATAGGCCGATATCCCTTTTAAACCTGGACCTCAAATTGTACACGGGCATCCTGGCTAGCAGGTTGGCACCATATATGCAACAGCTGGTGGAACCTGACCAGGCGGGTTTCATACCCCAAAGGCAAACCAGTGACAACACCAGACGGGTCCTCCACCTTATTGAGGCTAGGTCGCGGACAAGACCGGATTGCATGCTACTTACCATCGACGCCGAAAAGGCCTTTGATAGGGTGCACTGGCCTTACCTGGAACAGGAGCTACAGCATTTTGGTGTGGGGGAAGTTCTCCGCAATCGTATATTGAATTGCTATGGCCGACTCAATGCCACGGTCCACGTTAACGGGCACCCTTCACAGCGCTTTCAAATCAGTAGGGGGACCAGGCAGGGGTGCCCCCTCTCCCCTATCCTTTCACTCTATATATGGAGCCCTTAGCGCAACGGGTCAGGCAACATAACCTTATCGGGGGCATCCCCTTTGGCGGAGACGTGCACAAGATCAGCCTCTACGTGGATGGCATATTACTCTCCCTCACTGAGCTGATGCAATCGCTTCGAGCGCTTTTTATCGAACTACATACCTTTGCGTTGGATTCTGGGTTCAAGATTAACCTTGAGAAATCGGAGGCTCTTAATGTCTCTCTCGCACCACGATCCCCTACTTGGGAGTTCTGCTGGGACCAACCATCCCAGGCCACTGTGGTGGCGAACTATACCAGGCTCCGCTCGCGCCTCAGCGACGAACTCCGGAGATGGAAGCGCCATTCTCTCTCCTGGCTGGGGAAGATAGCAGCAACAAAGATGGTCCTGCTACCCCAAATCCTTTATGTGTTCCGGACTCTCCCGCTGCGCCCCCAGCAGGTTGGCTTCAACGGACGCAGTCCGACCTGGCGCGCTTTATCTGGAATGGTCGCCCTCCAAGCTTCAAGCATGCGATCCCGGTACTCCCGCCCGCTCACAGCGGAGTTGGGGTCCCTGACCTCTTTTTATACTATCAAGCGATGCAACTTCGCACCCTGGTGGAATGGCACCAGTTGCAATCGGGCAAGAAATGGCTTTTTCAGGATCAAGCAGTTGCGGGCCGGCCCCTTCAGGGGGTTCCCTTTCTCCCCAGGCGCCACCGCCCACCGCCGCCTCCCCCCCCCCAACCTCTACGCCTCACGGATTACGAGCACCGTCTTGGCAGTGTGGGACCAAGTTGCTGTCCGCAACAAGCTTACGTCCTTTCCCTCCTTGATGACCCCGCTCTTCGCTAACCCCGACTTTTCCCGGGACTGGACCCCAGAGCATTTGCAGTCTGGAGACGTTCTCCCTGCAGAGCCCTGGGGCATTTGTTCAACCGAAACGGTATTCTCTCCTTCCAACAAATGAGGAAGGACTATGGTATACCAGAGTCCGATCGCCTACCCTATCTGCAGATCCGCCATTGGGTACTACAGCCGGAGGTCAGACCAGGTGCACAGCGTTTCCTCACTCCGCATGAAAAATGGTTGGTAACCCGCACCTCCGATAAGAAATTGATTTCTGACCTGTACCAACATCTCCTCCTCACATCCACCTATACATACAACGCGGGCACTGGAATCAAGCTAGCCTTGCTCATGACAGCTGATTAACCAGAAACCAGTCCCAGGATGCTTGTTTCCGGTCCAGGGAAAACATGGCTTGGCAGTTCGGGCTTGACGGTTCCCATGAAGCACAGGGTCAGACTGATTTGCATATGGCCATGTCTGAACTGGGGTGGCGGAGTGAGCTAAAGAATGATGATGGATTAAACCCAGGTCAGTTGACTGGGGGTAAGTGCTTGCAATGTTCAACACTCCGTCCATCATCCCTTTTGATTTTTACTTTGTGCGCCCTAAGTTGGCAGGGAATGCACAGACGTGGGTCCCTTGCTCACTTTGCCACTGTATTCAATCTAGCCTGGCTGATGATGGCAGATTAGCCAGAAACCGGTCCCAGGATGCTTGTTTCCGGTCTAGGGAAGGCATGGCTTGGCAGTCCCGGGCTGGAATGTTCCCATGAGGCACAGGGTCAGACTGATTTGCATATGGCCAAGTTTGAACTGGGGTGGCGGAGTGAGCTAAAGAATGATGATGGATTAAACCCATATCAGTTGACTGGGGGCGAGTGCTTGCAATGTTCAACACTCCGTCCATCATCCCCTTTGGTTTTGCACTATTTGATTAATAGACCATACAGAGTACAAGTAGCTGCAGCTAAACTTGCTTTAAACAGACCTCATTGCAAAGCAGTGTTTGATGTTTGGATTCTCCATTGCAACATTGCTGAGGCTGTCCTGCAAGGGTCATTGGCAAATCCACCATTATACAAAGCCTAGATGATATCTTGGACACTAGACCGCCTGCGTATCCCCTGATTGTAGGGGGTGATTGTAATGAGACATTTGAACACCTAGATAAGGATGATATTCACGATGTAAATGAGGACAAACTATGGCTTGTTTCATCGCTCGATCTGCCTCTAATTAAGAAATGTAGTATATGAAGAGGGGTCCCAGTTGATACAATATCAAAAGTACAAACTCATAATTCTTAGATTGAACAATAAGAAACTTCATAAGAATTGACTTGGAGGGATGCTATTTAATATACATCCTCATTTGAAAATTAATTACCATGTCTTCACAACAAAAACACTTTAAGACATTCAATAACATGCCCCGGACAGAGGGGCGTGGGAAGGAAAGAAGGGTGAGAAGAGGGGAAAAAAAGTGCAGGATAGTGCAACAAATCACATTAGTCATAGAAAAAGTACATAGTCTGTGGTCTCATCCACATTTAACATTGAGTGCCACATTGGACATGTATACATTGTCATATACTAATTCTTATACTAGAGAAATCCTATCCCATTTCCAGCTTGCACAGTCACAAATGATCCATTGCTAACAGGTAGGAATAAACAAGGGTGTGTCGACGTTTCGACCCCAGATGTGTAGGCGACGCTATTGCCCTACGGCGGGGTCTTCCTCAGGACAAACAGTGGTGGGGTGTGGGGGTAGTGTAGAAGGGCACCTATAAGGAGAGAGACTATTTAGTATTTGCTTACTGTATTAAAAAAGGGGATGGGGGCTATACACGCCACACCAAATTACCTACAAGAAGCACAGTCGATTCGGTGGCTCCGTCTGATGCAGATGGTGGACCGAGGGCTCCTGATGCAAAGAGAGCGTGAACCTAAAGAGAAATTAGGCTACTGTAAGGTTGTGGGCAGCAGTTGGCTAAGTTCCACAACAAAAACAATAATTCCTACTATATACAAATGTACACAAGTGCTTGAATTAATAAGCATCAAACACAACCCAGCCGGGTTAAAACTTGAAACACTAACACACGGTGGAGGATGAACCACACCAACAGACATCAGGACTAGTCCTGATCAATATGTTACTCAAAAAGTTATCATGGTGGAAAAAATCTCCTCATCATCACATGACTAGAAACCAACCTACATGGTATGGCGGTAAAAACGGATAACAACAAACAAGTTAGGCAAGGGCTCACCTATTTACGCTAATGCTTCGCTGGAATTCTTTTCCAAATAAACTGCCTTCTTTAAAAAGCGATAAATGCTTCCATTACTAAACAGGGTTCTGTTCCAGGTTCTGTCCCTGCGGTAAACAAGAAATTGTAAACGTTTTTAATCTATCTTTATCCTGTTATCAAGGGATATATGGTAATGGGCCAGCGGGTTTATTTGTTTACTCACCGAAATAACGCTAAGGACGACGGAATGAATCCGTACTGGTGAAACTAAACGACGGGTCTGTGCAAACGCGCGGGCGTCTCAGCGCGAAGCACGGGACGCCGAAGAAGTCGGATGAGGGCAAGCAGCAGCTAAATGCCAGCGCTATTGGAGCAGCCAATCAGAATGTAATGGAAATGGGAGATAGACTACGCTCCGGTTGAAGTTAAGCTAAGGATCATTTTGGAAACGAGCCCCCGTGTGTGAACGGCATTATTACCATTAAGGTTAAAACGCAAAGCAATTAGTTGGCAAACATAATTGTTGTAATAGTAATACATTAAATGTAATTCTGACATACATACAATAAATTGAAACCAAAAATAGTGAACATGCCTTCAATCAAGTAGTCCTCATATTAGAATTGTTATGTTTACAGATAGGTAGGTTGAGTTGGCAGGTGTCCCGTGGTGGAAGACATCTAGAGATACATTAGTGGAGCCTTACATCCTAGTTCCTAGTTAAACATACATGTGGATTTAGGGCAAAAAACTATGTTTGCAAGAAACATCAAACATTTCATTTCAATACATAAATTGAATATATGACAAAAGGATGCGTGTCATATCAAGGTTAGAACTGTTGTTAAATGTTGCATATAAACATAATGCTACAGGCATGCTCGTTGGGCATAACTATTATCTTGCTCATTTAATCCATGAACTACAGTGTCCAAACGACTCATCCACTTGCTTTCTCTCATATTGAGGATGGATACAATACTGCCTCCTCGTAGTCCCAGAGAGACCTTTTCAAGTACCACCCATTCAAGTTCATCCACTGTGTGCCCCAACCTTCTATAGTGGTCTACTAAGGGAGCCCCAATCACCTCACATCTAATCCTGCTTTGATGTTGAAGGATGCAGGTTTTTATTTTCTGCTGTGTTCGGCCAATATAGGCCAACCCACAAGGGCATGTAATACAATAAATCACACAGTTTGTGTTACAGTTAGTGAATGTTTTTAAATCTACACTGTGATGTTTATACTTGAACTGCTTGGTTTGTACACACATTGGGCAAGCTTTACAGTGTCCACACCTATAATTGCCATTCAGAGATGGTAGATTCCACATATATTGCAGGGTAGGTGGTTCTGGTGTGGACAGAAATGAGCTGACCACCTGATCCTTAACATTCCGTGATTTTTTGAAGGAATGCATGGGTAAATGTGATTGTCCGATCTCCTCAGATACCAAAGGCCAATACTTGTTGACAATTTTCTTTATATTGTTGCTCTGAGTGTTGTAAGTGGTAACACAAATCATCCGGTCATTACTGTTGTCTGTCATAACTTGTGGGATTAGTAATTCCTCACGTGGGCTATACCAAGCCCGTTTACGGGCTCTCATGACGAGTCTTTTCGGGTACCCCCTTTCCAACAATTTAGCAGTTAGAGCTTCTTATTCCAAGAAATAATCATCTTTTTTGGAACAATTGCCCCTTATGCGGAAAAATTGGCCCACCGGTAGATTGTCTCTCAAGCCTCTGGGGTAATGGCTATTGTATAGCAGCAGTGAATTGCGTTCTGAAGGCTTCCGGTACAAAGTCGTCGACAGCTTGCCATCCTCATGGACGATGGTTATATCCAAGAAATTGACTCTCTCATGGTGTGATTGCATGGTAAATTGAATATCTACGCATCGCTGATTCAGCCAGAGATGGAACAAATTCAAAGCCTCTTCTGATCCCCTCCATATCATCAAGACGGCATCTATGTATCGACGCCACATTGTGACTTGTGCTTGATATGGGTTGTCAGGATTCAAGACAAATTTCTGTTCGAAATCCGCCATGTATATAATGGCCAGGTCCGGCGCAAAGGCTGCCCCCGTTGCGACTCCTTTGGATTGAAGGTAAAACTCGCCTTGGAACATGAAGAAATTCTTTCTCATTGCGATGGTTAATAGTTGAATAATGAATTCAGTTGGCACTGGCACAGGTGTTGTCCGATCATCCAGTGCTACACGCATGACCTCCAGAGCATCTAGTTGTGGGATGCTCGTATAGAGTGATACTATGTCGCATGTCACCAACCTTTGTTCATCGCTATTGAATTCGATGCCATCCACCAAATTAATGGTTTGCATTGTGTCCCTCAAATAGGTGAGAGTTTCTTCCGCAATCGGTTTTAAGAAAAAGTCAATATATTTACATAGGGGCTCAAGAATTGACCCGCATCCGGACACAATAGGACGACCTGGGGGTTCTTGCATGTTCTTATGGATTTTGGGGAGGGTGTAGATAGTTGGTAATCTGGGGTCGCTCTGATTGAGGTACTTAAATTCCAACTCACTCAAGAAACCTTGATCTTTCCCTTCTGTTGTCACTGCCAGGATTTCCAATGCTAGGTCTTTAGTTGGATCACTTCGTAGTAGCTGATAACTTACGCCGTCACCCAGTTGCCGTAAGATCTCATTCTTGTATTTCTCTACATCTTGGATGACGATTGCTCCCCCTTTATCTGCATCACCCCAGAGGCTTGAGAGACAATCTACCGGTGGGCCAATTTTTCCGCATAAGGCGCAATTGTTCCAAAAAAGATGATTATTTCTTGGAATCAGAAGCTCTAACTGCTAAATTGTTGGAAAGGGGGTACCCGAAAAGACTCGTCATGAGAGCCCGTAAACGGGCTTGGTATAGCCCACGTGAGGAATTACTAATCCCACAAGTTATGACAGACAACAGTAATGACCGATTGATTTGTGTTACCACTTACAACACTCAGAGCAACAATATAAAGAAAATTGTCAACAAGTATTGGCCTTTGGTATCTGAGGAGATCGGACAATCACATTTACCCATGCATTCCTTCAAAAAATCACGGAATGTTAAGGATCAGGTGGTCAGCTCATTTCTGTCCACGCCAGAACCACCTACCCTGCAATCTATGTGGAATCTACCATCTCTGAATGGCAATTATAGGTGTGGACACTGTAAAGCTTGCCCAATGTGTGTACAAACCAAGCAGTTCAAGTATAAACATCACAGTGTAGATTTAAAAACATTGACTAACTGTAACACAAACTGTGTGATTTATTGTATTACATGCCCTTGTGGGTTGGCCTATATTGGCCAAACACAGCAGAAAATAAAAACCCGCATCCTTCAACATCAAAGCAGGATTAGATGTGAGGTGATTGGGGCTCCCTTAGTAGACCACTATAGAAGGTTGGGGCACACAGTGGATGAACTTGAATGGGTGGTACTTGAAAAGGTCTCTCTGGGACCACGAGGAGGCAGTATTGTATCCAACCTCAATATGAAAGAAAGCAAGTGGATGAGTCGTTTGGACACTGTAGTTCATGGATTAAATGAGCAAGATAATAGTTATGCCCAACGAGCATGCCTGTAGCATTATGTTTATATGCAACATTTAACAACAGTTCTAACCTTGATATGACACGCATCCTTTTGTCATATATTCAATTTATGTATTGAAATGAAATGTTTGATGTTTCTTGCAAACATAGTTGTTTGCCCTAAATCCACATGTATGTTTAACTAGGAACTAGGATGTAAGGCTCCACTAATGTATCTCTAGATGTCTTCCACCACGGGACACCTGCCAACTCAACCTACCTATCTGTAAACATAACAATTCTAATATGAGGACTACTTGATTGAAGGCATGTTCACTATTTTTGGTTTCAATTTATTGTATGTATGTCAGAATTACATTTAATGTATTACTATTACAACAATTATGTTTGCCAACTAATTTCTTTGCGTTTTAACCTTAATGGTAATAATGCCGTTCACACACGGGGGCTCGTTTCCAAAATGATCCTTAGCTTAACTTCAACCGGAGCGTAGTCTATCTCCCATTTCCATTACATTCTGATTGGCTGCTCCAATAGCGCTGGCATTTAGCTGCTGCTTGCCCGCATCCAACTTCTTCGGCGTCCCGTGCTTCGCGCTGAGATGCCCGCGTGTTTGCACAGACCCGTCGTTTAGTTTCACCAGTACGGATTCATTCCGTCGTCCTTAGCGTTATTTCGGTGAGTAAACAAATAAACCCGCTGGCCCATTACCATATATCCCTTGATAACAGGATAAAGATAGATTAAAAACGTTTACAATTTCTTGTTTACCGCAGGGACAGAACGTGGAACAGAACCCTGTTTAGTAATGGAAGCATTTATCGCTTTTTAAAGAAGGCAGTTTATTTGGAAAAGAATTCCAGGGAAGCATTAGCGTGAATAGGTGAGCCCTTGCCTAACTTGTTTGTTGTTATCCGTTTTTACCGCCATACCATGTAGGTTGGTTTATAGTCATGTGATGATGAGGAGATTTTTTCCACCATGATAACTTTTTGAGTAACATATTGATCAGGACTAGTCCTGATGTCTGTTGGTGTGGTTCATCCTCCACCGTGTGTTAGTGTTTCAAGTTTTAACCCGGCTGGGTTGTGTTTGATGCTTATTAATTCAAGCACTTGTGTACATTTGTATATAGTAGGAATTATTGTTTTTGTTGTGGAACTTAGCCAACTGCTGCCCACAACCTTACAGTAGCCTAATTTCTCTTTAGGTTCATGCTCTCTTTGCATCAGGAGCCCTCGGCCCACCATCTACATCAGACGGAGCCACGGAATCCACCGTGCTTCTTGTAGGTAATTTGGTGTGGCGTGTATAGCCCCCATCCCCTTTTTTAATACAGTAAGCAAATACTAAATAGTCTCTCTCCTTGTAGGTGCCCTTCTACACTACCCCCACACCCCACCACTGTTTGTCCTGAGGAAGACCCCGCCGTAGGGCAATAGCATCGCCTACACATCTGGGGTCGAAACGTCGACACACCCTTGTTTGTTCCTACCTGTTAGCAACGGATCATTTGTGACTGTGCAAGCTGGAAATGGGATAGGATTTCTCTAGTATAAGAATTAGTATATGACAATGTATACATGTCCAATGTGGCACTCAATGTTAAATGTGGATGAGACCACAGACTATGTACTTTTTCTATGACTAATGTGATTTGTTGCACTATCCTGCACTTTTTTTCCCTCTTCTCACCCTTCTTTCCTTCCCACGCCCCTCTGTCCTGGGCATGTTATTGAATGTCTTAAAGTGTTTTTGTTGTGAAGACATGGTAATTAATTTTCAAATGAGGATGTATATTAAATAGCATCCCTCCAAGTCAATTCTTATGAAGTTTCTTATTGTTCAATCTAAGAATTATGAGTTTGTACTTTTGATATTGTATCAACTGGGACCCCTCTTCATATACTACTGACTACCCAGGTCCCAGTACTATTGGGTCAACCCGTATATCATAACATCTAATTAAGAAATGGTCACAACCAACCTTGCTACTAAACGCATTGGTCATGGAAAATAGATTAAGAGTCACCAATGGGAGGACTGATTCTGACAGAGAAGGAGAACTGACCTTTATTGGTTGAACTGGAGCTAGCCACATCAACAATATTTGAGTGGATCTAAGGCTGTTGCTTACTCTAGTCGATATGATCGTAATTAAAACTAGCGATAGTGTTCACAATCCATTAAATTTGGAAGTAGCTTCATCCTGGGAATAAATAAATAGAGCTCCTAGGAGCAAAATAATTACAAAAGTGGTACTGCCTACAAATGATAAACGCTATCTTAAATGTGGTTTTAGGGGATGAAACTAAACTTATTAAAAGCAAGCAGGAATTAGTTACTCGGTTGGACGAGATTCAATCATATTTAGATTAAATGAGATTTGAGGAAGGTTTTTGTGCGCTGCATGTAAAATATTTTGAACAGCTAGTCACACACTTCGGTGATAGTCCCAAATGTGCAAAACATAGACATGGCGAGCTGAACAAGAGCAACCCATGGTTCTCAAACGAATGCTAATTTAAGGTGTCAAAATGTTAAAGCTATGAAAACCGAGAATATGCCCCTAAGGCGAGAATTAAGGAGGCTGTATAAATTGGCCATAGCCAAGGCCAAGAGAAATTGAGACGAGGAAAAGTGGAGGCAAATCGAGGAGGCTTGCTCCGAGAAAAACCTTAGGAAATTTTGGACTCTTGTTGGGAGGGAGAACGCGGAACCCCAATCTTCCCTAGCTAATAATATTGCAGCTGGTGTTTGACAAGAGCACTTTGGTGCCCTTCACACCACTAGTACTTGCTATATTGAAGAGAGGCCCCTCTTAGATCTATCTCTAAATACTACAAGGGTTCTTTTACTAAGGAGGAAATCGTGACCTCAATTGAGGTCGTTGTACCAGCAAAAGCTCCGGGACCGGATGAAATCCCAGGAGACTTGTTTTGTCATGACAAAAACAATTGGTCGGATTATATATTGGCACTCTTCAATGATATTGCAGGGGGTGCCCCAATCCCAGACTCATGGAAAGGAGCTGAGGCTATTCCGGTCTTCAAAAAAGGCAATAGGAATAATCAGATTAATTATAGGCCTGTCAGCCTTATAGATTGTATTCAGAAGGTTTTTCGCCGCACCTTTCTGGTGAGGATTCGGGATTCGATGAATGAAAATAATATACTGTCTCCCCTACAAGCTGGATTCCGGTAGAGAACAGGCACTATCAACCAAGTTTTCAGATTCATCCTCCTTTATTGTAGGTGGTGGTATTGTGTAAGGGGAGTTTATATGTAGCTTTTATTGACCTAAAGTGAACATTTGACGTTGCGCCCTGAAATAGTCTTTGGACAGTATTGAAGGAGATGGGGATGCCCCTGGAAATTTTGTCATGAGTTGTTAGCCTCCATGCAGACAACTATGCCAGGGTGCATTGGGGTGACCAGGGCCAAGTTACTGATCCCATTAACATTAATAGGGGGTCAGTCAAGCCTGTGTTTTGGCCCCTACGCTATTTTCCCAATCAACCAGGTTGTTGACCTTCTAGCTAAAACCCCAGCGGATGCCCCATCACTAGTGAGTGAGAAGATTACTACTCTTCTTTTTGCTGATGCAACGCTCCTTGTCTCGAAAACACCTAGGGGGCTCCAAACGTCAATAAACTAATTTAAGGTTTATAGTGATGAGAGGCCTAGAAATAAATACTACTCAAACAAAATTGATGTTAAATCCTCACAATTAATTTAAAGGATATCTTAGCCTAAGTAACATTCCCCCAGAGAGGATGAGTAGCTTTGAATATCTGGGTGTCAAATTTGCTGAAGCTATGTCTTGGAAGCAACATCTAACTTAGGGCCAACCTAAAGTTCAAACAGAATGTCGGAGCCCTCAGGAAGGAACACTCTTGCTCGCACACTAAACCAGTTGCACCAGCCCTAGAGATCTACAAAAGCGAGGTTGGAAGCGGTGCTCTCTACAGGGCTGAGCTGTGGGGGTTTGAGAAAGTGGATGATATTACAATGATTGAACAGAAGTTCCTTAGGAACTTAGTATCACTCCCCTCAGACACACCACTTCTCCCTCTTAAACTAGATATGGGATCAAATCTTTAAAAGATCTAGCAAAACTACGTCCCCTTCCTTTCTGGCGGAGACTGGTATTGACCCTATAACTGCCCTCATATGCCCAAAAGGACATTAGGAACAGTAGGCTGAGCAGCCTAATAGTGAAATTCTTAGACTTCAAACTGTTGTGTTCCCTGAAAGGCTTTCTTGATCATTCAGTTGCTGGATGACAAAAAGCTTTACATCCAATTTGCAAAAAGAACAATTGAGGGACAGAATACAGAACGATGCCATACATTCACCCCAGTACAGAGATCTGGGCCTAAATCCATTGTGTTTTTGCTCACCATGCCATTCCAGTTAAAACCCAGCCATATACAAATCAGTCTTTACCCTGTGCCCAATGGGGATAGTCAAGCCTGAAATGCCAGGCCAGACTGGAACCAAGCATCCTAGGACCGGTTTCGGGATTTCACACCTCATCAGCCAGGATAGCTTGACTCCAGTGGCATGGAGAGCATGGGGCCCATGTCTGGGCATACCCGTCGAACACGGGTTGACAAATCCAAAAAGAACAATTGATGGACAGAATGCAGAACGGCGCCATACATTCACCCCAGTACAGAGATCTGGGCCTAAATCCATTGTGTTTTTGCTCACCATGCCATTCCAGTTAAAACCCAGCCATAGGCAAATCAGTCTTTACTGTGTGCCAATGGGAACAGTACAGCCCGAAATGCATTGGGAGCACCAAGCCATACAGCTGAAATGATGCCTGATACAGTTATGAATGAGGGGGGAAGTGAAGGAAGGTGAAAAAGAGAACCTTGACGATGTAGAGAAAGATCTGGTAAACCAAGGAAGGGAGGTACTCTGAAAATCGAGATGTTGAGTGATTGATACATATGCTTCCTACATTTGCACTGTAAAGATATTGAATGAGGGGATACGAGGAGGTCCACATGTGCAATGAGGAGTGGGGGTTTGATTAGACGAAGGAGAAAACATGATGGGGATCTGCTGGGGACCCAAGGGAACAAGAGAGAGCACAGTTCGAGCGATTTTTTTATTTGTTGTTGCTGGTCCAGGCAGGGCCAGCTGGGAAGTTGTACTAGTCTTCACACAACAGCGGGTGGGCTTACGTAGGCTGATGTTGTTCCTATGGCTGTCCGCGATAGGGAGGGGGAACAGTGAGATCTAAGTTAATTGGTTACATTTACCAGGTTGATGAGTTGTTCTTAAAGGGAAATAGCCATCTTTCTGCCCGTGATTGAGCAGGGACCAAAAAACACACTACAGTACATAGTCAGAAAGAGATACAGGGTCTTGTCATTCCTCGAAAGACACAATACCAGTATAACATGTCTCCAGGAAAAGCATCTCACAGTTACTGAAGCAGCAAAACTAGCGAAGAAATGTAGAGGTAAGTCATACCACGCCACATACTCATCCTTCTCTAGGGGGGTCTCGATCTGGGTGGCCCCAGGGGTTCCATTTGTTTTTTTTTTGTTTTTTTTGGAAAACCTTTATTTATAGAAAAAGTACACCGCTATTCAGCCATACATCCCGGAGGCCAGGCAGCATTATAGCCATACTCAAAATCGTGCACAAAACCTTACACAGGAACATTCAGGTTTAATTTTCAAATAAGATATCCTAGAACAATAAATAAACCAGATATCAAGAAAGAGGAAGAAGGAGAAGAGGTGAGAAAGAGAGGAAACAAGAGAAAAAGGAAAAGAAACTAGGCTGAGGACAGGCGACGTATTCTGGGCTTGCATCACTGGGAGCGATCGGGGGTTACACCCCCTATTTTACAAACAATACAATGAGTGACAGCATTGCAGATGGGGAGTAATAGAGCAGGATAACAAGCATGGAACCACGGGAAGGGGGCACTACGGAGACAAACGGGCTTCGGGCGTCACTGCCTCGGGGGGTACACAGATGTCACCTCGATATGAATTCCACGCTCCCCACACAGACCTCCACATTTTAGGTTTGCCTCTGGCCACATACACAGTTTTCTCGCGAAGCATGCACCAGTCCATGTTGGTTTCCCACAGTCCGATCGTGGGGGGAGCAGGTGCACCCCACCTCTGAGCAATGTCTCTCTTAGCTATCATGTTGCCCAGGGTGACCCAGCGGGTCTGGGCAACATTGTAGTCATTCGGGCCCCAAATGTTAAGAAGACAGCGCCGGGCCTCCGCAGGTAAGGTCACACCAGTCACATCTCTCATCACCTCATGCACCCGGTTCCAGAATCGAACCACCCCAGGACATTCCCAAATAATGTGCATGAAAGTCGCAAGCATTCCACATCCTCTCCGGCACATGCCATCCTGCGAAAGCCCCATGTGTATAAGCCTAGAGCCCGTGACATAGACCCTGTGGAGAATCTTCAGTTGAACGAGTCGAAGCCTTGCCGAGATGGCCACCTCCCTAGGGGAAGAGACCGCTGACTGCCACTCCTCATCATCCACCTCAATCCCATCGTTCACCCAAAGCTCTCTCAATTTCACCAGCAAGTCAGTCCGCACGTTGATAAGCTTCTTATAAGTCAGGGAGATGGCACTGTCTGGCATGTGTCCGTCCAACACTCTATCCTCCAGTGGAGACGATTCAGGTACTGCCTCCCCCACCGTTATACAGGACGAGAGAGCGTGGCGGAGCTGTGCATATCGGAAATACTCCGTCGCACCCAATTGGAACTCGGCCTGTAGTGCCTCAAAAGATTTGACCACCCCACCGGCCATTACATCCCCCACCTTCGATATCCCAATGACATCCCACCTGTCAAACCCCTTGGTATGCCACAGCTTCCCTAGCAGGTCGGAGTCATATAGCGAAGTGGCCATGGTAAGCCTGCCCTGCCAGCCCAGAGTTTTGGTAACCGCCCTCCACAGCCGTACCGCCGTCTTGGTGGGTCCCGTCAACTTCCGATCCAGAGACCTCGAATACAACGCTCTATAATAGTTCCCATCATTCATAAGCCATCGGTCCATGGCATAGCCAGGGCCGACTGCTGGGCCGTAGAGGCCGTGATTGACTGCTGCCAGTTGGGACGCCCAGTAGTAGCGACGCATATCGGGTAAGGCAATGCCACCATCGTACCACGGTATGGTCAATTTCGTCAGGGATATCCGTGGTCTACCGTCCCACAATAAAGTGCGCTGCAAGTTCTCAATCTCCCCAAAATATTTAGCGGGCACCGGATCCTGAGTGTTCTGCAGCGCGTAGAGGAACCGTGGCAAAGACATCATTTTAAACAATGCCGCCCTGCCCAGTAAGGAAATCGGTAACTTCTTCCAACCCTCCACATCTCGACGCAGCCTCACCAATGGAGGAAGCAAGTTGTGTGTGTACCGTGCCCGGGGATCCTTTGATACATAGATACCCAGATACTTAAAGCCCTGTTGGGCAACCTGTATTGTACAGCCGCGGGGAAGGCGCGGAGTATCACCACACAGCGTGTAGAGAGAGGACTTGGACCAGTTAATAACCAGGCCCGAGTAGCCACCGAAGGTGCCCAGCAGGTCAAACACCACTATAAGGGAGCGGCAAGGGTAGGTGAGATACAAGAGGATATCGTCGGCATATAGCGACACCCGGTCCTCAAATCCCGGAGACCACGTAATCCCTGCGACATCAGGATGAACCCGGATCCACGCCGCCAACGGTTCAAGCGCCAATGCAAATAGGAGAGGTGACAGCGGGCATCCCTGTCTGGTGCCTCTGCGTAACGCGAAGGAGGCAGACACTCGGCCATTAACAGTCACATTAGCTAACGGGGCAGAGTAGAGGAGCCGGACCCAGCCGATGTAGGCGGGTCCGAGCCCAAGCTTGGCAAGCACGGCCCACAAGTAATTCCACTCCAGAGAGTCGAAAGCCATGGTGGCGTCAAGCGAAGCAAGTACCGCAGGTTCAGTAAGCAGGTGCGCCCGCGCCATGACTGCGTGGAGCCTGCGAAGATTGAGGGCCGTGTTGCGGTGTGGTATGAATCCAGACTGATCCGGATGAACCAGATCCGAAATCACCCCCACCAGACGGTTAGCTAGTAGCTTAGCCAGAATTTTGGGCTCGGCGTTCAGCAGGGAGATGGGCCTATAGGAGCGGCATAGGTCACGTGGCTTCCCCTCCTTGTGTATGACCACTATGGTGGCAAGTCTTTGGTCGAGCGGGAGCTCACCAGCCTCGCGGGCTTCAAGGAACATATCTAGTAGGGGCGCGGCCACCGTATCGGCCTTAAGCTTGTACAATTCCACAGGAATGCCGTTGGGCCCCGGCGCTTTGCCGGAGCGCAACGACCGGATCGCCAGCGCCACCTCATCGACCGCTATATCTCGGTCCATGTCTTCCCGCTCGACATCTGATAGACAGGGAAGCTCGATGTCCTCCAAAAAGGAGGTCGAAGCAGATTTCGGTAGGGAAGCCACAGACGTATAAAACGCCTCAAAGTATTCCGCAAACGACCCAACAATGGCGGCCGGGTCCGTCACGACCAGGCCGTCCTCACCCAGTATCTCTGGAACCACACGAGAGGCCAGAAGTTTGCCGGCCTTGTCCCCAGAGTCATATATCCTGCCTTGCTGCTCCCTGCTCACCGCCTTCGCCGCGTCGGTGGCAGTGGCCCTAAGTTCCGTTTGTTTCAGGGAGAGGGCATGGAGCAGGTCCGGAGTCGGCCCAAGGCCAGCTGGGAATTCAAATCAAAGATTTCAGACTCCAACCGCACCATGTCCTCGTCCCGCCGCCTACGCGCTTCCGCAATCAAAGAGAAGGCCTCGCCGCGGAGTACGGTTTTAAAGGCCTCCCAAAGGGAGACAGCCGAATCAACCGAACCGGAGTTTTCGGCGAAGTACCTCTCTATAGATTTAGCCAGGAGGTCCCGGGTCTTCGGATTACGAAAATACCAGGGGTTGATAGGGGCCACCCTCGATGTCGCGATGATGTGAAAATCAAAGGTCACCCAAACCGGGGAGTGATCCGAGATGCCCCTGGCCATCAGGCGGGCAGTGGAAACCGACTGTGCCTGGGCCGCGGGGGTCAGGACATAATCAATACGAGAAAGGCTACCGTGGGCACCCGAATGGAAAGTATACTGTCGCAGGGCGGGGTGCAGTAGGCGCCAGCAGTCAATCAGTCCCATGGAGCCAAGAAAGTCCGGGAGCCAGGACTGTGAAGTACGTAGGTCTCTGGATGGGAAGCGATCTAAGTCCCCCGATACCACTGAGTTAAAGTCCCCCCCCCCAGGATCAACAAGCCATCAGGGAGATTCAAAATGGCGCTACCCAGGTCCTGAAAAGTAGTCGCCTGTAGCCCCGGGGGGATGTAGACCGAAACCAAAACTAGGGTGCACCCCTCCCATTTACGCACCACCGCCACATATCGGCCCCTCTCGTCAACAAGGGTAGACTCCACCTCCAGTGGAAGGGACATGCGCACCATGATGCCCACCCCCCTGGAGCCCGTAGAGAACCCCGAATGGGCCACCATCTTAAACCCTCTCCTGTTCAATGCCTTACACGTGTTTCCTACAAGATGGGTTTCCTGCAGGAGAACAACATCTGGCGAACAACGTTTAAGCATTTGCAATACAACACCCCGTTTTATTCGATCCCCCAACCCGTTCACGTTCCAACTCAGCAGGTTCAGAGATTTACCCCCCATCGTCTAGGACGCTCCACCCCATCAGCCCCACCCGTAATGGTGCCCGCAAAGCAAATACAGCAAAACAATGAGACCTCAGCCAGAACAAAGGAAGAAACAATAAAGAGAACAGAAAAAACACACCCCAACTACCCCCCACCCTGCACCCCTGCATTAGACTAATAGCCACCCCAACTAGCAGTGTGCCTGTCGCCCCTTAAACGAATCTACAAGAAGCCCCTCAGAGGAGAAAGGAGGCATCCAATCCCCCCCGTCACCCTCCATATGACTAACAGAGATATCCGAAGCAAAAGCAACAGTTTCTAAAGTCGGTGCCACTCGCAGCAGCCCCCCCCCAGAAAAAGTCAGGAGTCTATTCGTTCATTCCTGGGAACCTGATCCTCCAGTAGCCTCCTCCGTCTGGTCAGCCGGGTCGGTCCGTTGTTGGGATAGGGTATCAAGCCAGTCCCCTGCCGCATCCGGGAAGTCGAAAAACAAAGTTCGATGACCGTGTTCAATACGAAGTTTAGCAGGATAGAGCATAGAGTAGCGCATCCCCAACTCTCTAAGTCTCCTCTTTACCCCAGCAAAGCTCTGGCGACGTTTCTGAACTGCTTGAGTAAAGTCGGGAAAGAAGTTTACGTCCGAGTTCTGGAAGCGCAGCGGGCCAGCGGTCCTCGATGCCTGTAGAATGGCATCACGGTCCCTATAATTGAACAGTCTCGCAATGATGGGGCGAGGGGAAGCGCCCGACTTCGGTGGACCGCCCGGTATTCTGTGGGCCCTCTCCACTGAAAAAAACTTGCTCAAACCTCCCGATGCTAGATTCTTGACCACAAGTTCCTCAACAAAGAGTTCAGCTGAGTCCTCCTCGGCTTTTTCGGGAACTCCAGTGATGCGAACGTTCTGGCGTCGCGCACGGCCCTCGAACTCATCCAGCCGGCGTGCCAGCAGTCCGTTAGCCATCTTCAAGTCGCGGACCTCGGTCTGCATGTCAGACATATCATTGACTAGGCTCGATGTTTTAAGGTCTAGCGACTTCACCCGATCATTAGTCTTGCCAAGATCAGTTCTGATAAGATTCAGCTCAATCTTTAGGGTGTCCACCTTGCCGGACAGCGCTTCGTGAAGAGTGTGCATCTCAGTCTTCACCCCAGCAATCGCACCCATCACGTCCCGAAGCGTGAATTCAGAATCCTCGGGGGACTCGTCCCTTATCGGGTCCTTAGATCGGCCCGCCAGTCCCGGCGATCCCTTAGAGTGGGAGAATCGTTCCGGAATGGTGGATTGGGACTGATTCGGCTTCCTACTGACTCTCGGAGGCTTGCCTTTGTCCGAGTCCCCCTTGCCCGCCATGTTGGCACACCAGGGCAAAGTAGTCCAGAGGGATGAAGAAGGCGTGAGGCGCGCCCACAATCGGCACGATAAGTTCCCGAAGGCCACCAAAGGAGGTTACAGCATAGAGCGTAGAATCCAGTCGCACCAGCCGGGTCAAGGAAGCTTAGACAGAACGTTCCGTGGAGGGTCACCACTCGCACCCCTCAACGTCCGCCAGTGACGCAGGCGGGGCCACCAAAGTATCGGCGAGCTAACTAAGTCCAGGAATGTCAGATTTTCGTTCTGAAAGTGGGCGCCGCATCAGCCGCGGCTCAGCACTAGATACCCACTACCGTGGGACAGGATGGGTGGCAGGATCTTTGCGGAGGATCGGGAGGTCTTCGGAGCTCCGAGCTCACGCGGCCATCTTGGTTGCCCGCGAAGCTCCTCCCCCCCAGGGGTTCCATTTGTGATTACATTTATGGAAGATGACATGGAGGGCAGATACATACTTATTCAAGCCATACTTGATGAGCAGGAGTTAGTAATCCTGAACTCCTATGGCCCGAATGTAGATGAGGCAAACTTTTAGACTATATTGAGAGATGTAATGTCACCTCCAGTGGGAATAGATACCTTTTGGGTGGGGGATTTCAATTGAGTGATGGATTGGGACTGAATCGCCGCCCGCCCCGTCACTACACTAAGCCAAGAATGACAATGAGCAAATGGGGCTTGGAGATAATTGGCATGATACACACCCCGGGAAAGAAGAGTACACGTGCTACTCGCCATATGGCTCTGAAGGTGCAAGGGATCACCACCTACCAAAATATTTGTCCGACCACGCACCGGTGGTATGCAATTTTAAGTGGAAGAGGGGGATCGGAAGCCTCTATTCATGGAGGTTCCCATTGGAAAAACTGCAGGATCCAGTGTGGAAAGACTGTATTGCCAAAGCACCTAGGGACTACCTTGAATTAAACTGTAATACAGCAGAAAGCCACGCGATAGAATGGGAAGCGATTAAGACTGTCCTTAGGGCCCAATGCGTGAGTCTCACATGCGGAGTGCGACGCATTCTGCAGGAGACACTCAAAGAGAAGGAGCGTGACTTAGCAGCCCAACAGAGAGGGGCAGGGGATGAAGAGAGACAGGAAACTGAAACAGAATTACTAAAACAGGTTACGGAAGCACGTGACAGATTAGAAAAATACACACCAACATCATAAAGTCAGCTACTAAATCGAAAGGGGGATAAATCGGGACGGATCCTAGCTAGGATTCTAAAATGAGAGACACCACGCACAGAGGTGCTCCATCTTGTGAATCCTAGAGGAGGTGAAGCATGCACACCGTAAGATATAGTGGAAGTGTTCAGGGGCCATTTCGAACAGACATACGCAACACCAGGAGATCCTACCCCAGAACAACTAGACAAGCATTTCAGAGATCTCTTGATCCCGCAACTGGGGGAGGAGGGGATGCGAGCCCTGGATGAACCTCTGCTAGTGGACGAAATACAGATGGCCATTAATACGCTCCCATCTTGGAAGACAGCAGGTAGCGAAGGACTCACTGCGGAATTTTATCAGACGTTCTCGGCTGTTGTGGCATCTCGCCTCCGGGAGATTTATGTAGAGGCCCTGATAAGAAATGTCTTTTCCCCCACATTTAGAGAGGGTATTCTAGCAATGTTCCAAAGCCGGGAGCGGAATCATCTGACCCGGCCTCCTACCGAACCTTCACAATGATAAACCTAGACATGAAAATTTTGTGCAGGACCTTGACCCAAAGGATAGGTCCGGAGATGGGCGGACTGGTCAACCCAGACCAATGCAGGTTTACTTTATACCTGGTAGAAAGACCACGATGAACATCAGGAGATTCATGCATGTCATTCATGAAGTGGAGGACAGTGACCAAGATCTCACCTTGGTATCTATAGACATAGCTAAGGCATTTGACGCAGTAAATTGGTGTTATCTCTAGGCAGTTCTGGCGAGAATGGGGTTTGGACCCTGATTCCGGACATGGGTAAAGCTACTTTATACCGAACCTTCTGCCAGGATCAGTCAAGGGAGATTAATCTCTGCAACCTTTGGGGTACATAGAGGCACAAGACAGGGGTGCCCATTGTCCCCCTGCTGTTTGCACTGGCACTGGAATCACTGGCCATCAGAGTTAGGAAAGAAATGGGTAGCTACAATATACGAATTGGAGGAAAAGAGCATCTGACTTCTCTATACGCTGACAACACTTTGTTATATGTGACGGCGCCAGCAGTTTAGCTACCACACTTGTTGGAGCACTTTAAAAACTTTAGGGACATCTGGGGTCTATGTATAAACATGGCCAAGTCCTTGATCTTTCTGCTTAATGCCCTACACCAATCGGGACTCCTTCGAGCTTCCCCCAATGCCATTACGTTGGGAAACGGGCAGTTCAGATATCTGGGCATCATGTTCACACACACCGCTCAGACACAGAAGCAATGCAATATAGACCGAGTGACAAAGGGATTGACCCAGTCGGTCACCTTTTGGAAAGCACTCCTTTTGTCCCTTATGGGGCGGGTAGCGGTAGCCAAAATGGTGTTTCCACCCCAGTATTTTTATGCCCTTCAGCATTCACTGGATATGCTCCCACAGTCACTGTTTAAAAGACTTCATTCCCTGCTAATAAAATTGGTATGGGCGGATGGCAGAAACAAAGTGAACAGAGATGTACTGCAATTGACACAGAAAAAGGGAGGGTTGGCGCTTTCCAATATGAAACTCTATTACATAGCATCCCAACTCCAACATGCAGCCACTGGCAGACTGAAGAGAACAATTGGGAGAAAGAACGCCTGACGAATGATGCAAGGGAAAAATCCTTGCCCCAGCTATTACAAGGGGGAGGGAGGGATCAGGGGGAGGGACCTTACTTGATTAAACATAGAGCAGCACTCTGGGAAAGAGCGGTGCAGGTGGTTCTGAGACGCGCCTTTGTCAGAGTTCATGCTGTGGGAGCTCCCAGCATTTCTTCACCTGGCGTCGGACGTGTCTGTAACTGGCTAAAACAAATGGAGGATGCCTGATGTTAGCAGACCTTTCCCCTAATGGTACGCTGATTTCCTTCGAGGCAGTGCAGGAGCGTTTTGGGGTAGGACAGGGTCAATTTCTTCTATACGCAAGCATTGTTAATATAGTCCGGGACATCTGGCCCAAATGCCCGGCTGCCCCAGAATCCTCAGCCCCGTTCGGGGCGCTACTGGAGTTTTGGGGAGGGGGAGACACTTGATAGCCCACTTGTACAACGCTATGATTATGAACACACCCAGACCAAGACCAAGAGCAAGAATCGCCTGGGAGGAAGACCCAGGGGCACCAATTATGGATATACGGTGAAAGGAGGCCTATAAACGAGTAAAAAAGGACTCCTGCAACGCACAATTAAAATTAGCGTACTTCAATTATCTACACCGCACGTGTGTCACCCCAGTGCTGCTACACCGTATAGACCCCACAAAACCGAATACATGTCCACAATGCTAAACAGCTCCAGCAACATTTCTACACCTGGCTTTGGAATGTCCTGCAGTAAACATTTACTGGGGCTGGGTGATTGAGACACTACAGAGAGTGGGAGGAAGTGACACTAAGGCCAGAACCTACTGCTTGTCTACTGGGTATACTTAAACAACGCAAGGGAAGGAAAATGCAATGGCAATTCATACAACTGGCCCTATTACTAGCGAAAAGGCGGGTAGCTAAGACTTGAATGGGCACTGTAGGACCCAACCTACTGTAGCAGAAGAGGTCAGGCTATGTTGGAGTAGGGTAGATGGACAAGCAGATGAAGATTTGGCGACATGGAGAGAGTCCATAGAGGAGATTGAAGCAGGACTGAGAGGGCAGGATTCAGGGAATTTAGGATCTGATTAGGAGGGATGTGCATAGCCTATGAAAGGTCTCGAGTCTAAGAATGAAGGAAACTCCTACACTGACCGTACGCAGCAAACGACCTGAGAAGATGGGAATGTAGTACTAGAAAATGCACTGGGAAAGGGTGGAATGGCTATAAACGTTGTTGCATGTTTGTGAATGTTATACAAAATAACACTTTCTATGTATTCAACAAATGTGAAACTGGAAAAAAACACATTCTTAAAAAAAATCAAATGATACATTTTAATTGGTATAGTTTTTAGATGGTTGTATTTAAGTATTAATTTATATGTATTAATAAGATATTGTTTTTTCAATGAAACCGAAGAATTTTGTATATTGTAAACTTTATTAATCTGTACATGTGCAGATTGCACTTTTATGGTCTGTTGACTGAAATAAAGTAATTGATTAACTGATCTCATAGATCTTCTACATCCAATGCCTTGAAGGTGTTCCACTAACTTCCTTTGAAGCAGAGGATCATTATTAAAGCAATGTGCGTTGTGTTTAAGGCACAACAGGGCAAAAGCTCTGTGGCTTTACAAAGCAGACTGAAAGGATATACTACTGGAAGATATTTTCGTTCTAGCTCTGCACATTTTGTTTGGATAAACACATTTTGGAAGTCAAGACAAGGTGGTTGAGCCTTTACAGTTAATATCAGCCCAGCAGTGTAATGAGTTACCAACCTTACTTAGGTCTTCAACGGAACTGTTGCAATTTAGGGAAGCTCTTAAGACCTAGCTTTTCCCAAAGTAACCAGATCCTGTTCATGTGCAGTGTTCCTGTTCAGCAGTACAGTACCCATATAGAAGCTCAGCGTCAGAATACCAGCTTGGTGACATTTGCGCTCTACAAATGCTTTAAAAAAAAAGTCAACTAATTGCAATGTGATATTGGCTAAATACAGAGTAGCTCTTCTGTGGCATCACACATCCAATCCCATGGTAAAATGATAGTTTACAAATCTATCCCCACGTAATTCACATGCGGAAAACCATGCCTCCTTGCAACCTGAAGTGGCTAGACCACGTGATATTTGGGGTTCGCTCAGGGACTATCCCAACAAAAGATAAAAATGCAGAATAGGTTGCCTTTATTAGGTATGAATATACACCAAGATGCAATAGACAGGGTTTAAACATATGTGGTAGATGGTGGCGCCAACGAGTATGCGTAGAGTGTAACTTCAATTCATGTGGGACGGTGCCACAGATGGGGGTTGACCCTGAACACCCTAAATGATTGACCTAGGGTCATGCAAAATAACAACGAGCCTGTGCACACGTGGATAGTATCTACAGCTCAATTCCCTGAATACAATCTAGTCGCAAACATGGAAACACAGTATTACATGTGTGCAGTGCAATAAAGATGACTAGTCATGAGAAGTATTTTCTCTTCTTTTTAATCCAGAACAGTAGCCCAGCCAACACATGTTTCGTCTGGGGAAGTACACAGGCTCGTTGTGAATATACACCAAATGTAATGTAACTAGTTTGAGAGGAAATTGGGATAACGTAAGAACATTATAAACCCCTATCTGGAGAAATTGTAAATTGAACAGATGCTTGAAATTATTGTTGCTTTATGCATTGTTGTAAACAAATATGGTACCGCCTCTATAAGTAAGATAAGATGCATTATGCATACTCACCTAGAGAACTCATTTGTTACTGCAGAAGTTGAAGGACATGCCAATGATATTGATTAATTGAATATTTATATAACAAATAATAATAAAAAAACACTTTCAATATAAATATATTGTGGTATTTCAGACAAAGGTAGAATGACTGAAGTTTTGACTTCATGTAGATTAGATACATGCTGATGTTTCTATACACACAGTTAACTATCTACCTTTGTGACTAGTAATATGTAATCACGTAAGAGATATTGTTGTTTTACTGGATTTACCTCAGTTGAAAGAGGTAAACAATCTCTCAAACGGAAGATACTTTGTAATTCTGCACCATGCTGAATTTCTAAAAATGCTTTAACAGTGTGTTAGAAACTCCCATTAACAGAGTTTATGCTTTCACAAACACCTACGTTTAGTTTTTCACATCTTGACGAATCTTTTTTTGTCTTTACTGTCAAGGGTTTCAAATGTAGTACTCAGTTATGTGGTAGATAAACAAGAAAATGACTCCCCAAATATTTATAATTACATACAAAGTTATATTGATCAAAATGGCTTCTGAATGTATGTCGGGTTAAAGGTGAGATACTTCATTGCTACAAGTTCTCTGTATCTAAAAAGCTTTCTGAAATGTTCAATTAGTGATAAAACATGACGATTAAAGAATCCTGGGTTTGACAGTGTTAATAACATAGCATCGCCATAAAATAAGATGTTAGGCCCACATGCATCAATATCGGCTTTTGCGATTTCTAAATTGCGAAAAATAGCGATTCGCAATTTAGAAATCGCAAAAGCCTATGCATGATTATTTTTTCCTTTTTTATGCAATTCGGTAAAAATCGCTATTTTTACCGAATCGCATAAAAAAATGCGATTTTCACATTGCGAATTCGCAATTGCCATTCATTCCTATGGGCCAAAATGCCCATAGGAATGAATGGGAATTGCGAATTCGCAATTTGAAAATCGCAATTCATCAATCCATTTCAAGGGTGGAGAGGGGGGTCTAAATGACGCCCCCATGCACCCCTGAAATGTATTTTTCGCATCATGTTGCACACACACATGTCCTAAGGACATGTGTGTCCGTAACATGAATGTTTTAAAAATGCATTTTCTGCGTTATTTACCGAGTGGTTCAACTACTCGGTAAATTTATCCCTCTAATTGCGAATTCGCAATTTAAAAAGTAATCATGCATTGCTTTTAAGAAATCGCAAATTTGCGATTTCTTAAAAGCAATCGCAATTTTAGAAATCGCAAAAAATTTGCGATTTCTAAAATTGCTTGATGCATCCAAAAAAAGCATTTTTGGAATCGCAAACGGCCGATTTTAAGGAATTGTACCGTTTGCAACTCCAAAAATGCTTGATGCATGTGGGCCTTAATTTCCAAATCGCCTATTATCTCCCTTTAACCTGATTACGTTATCTGATTATTATCGCCGAAGGGCTTAAAGCATGGTCACACACAATGTTGATTATGGACACCGTTGTGCAGTGGAGCTTTCATAGTATAAGGCACTAAAGTCATAGTACTCCACTAGCATTCTCAATTGTTGTTGACACGTTTTTTTGCTGGCAGTATCAATACGAAATTCCACGAGTCAATAGCCAATTACATCTTATCTCAGTCTCATCTGTGGTCGTGTTGCAGTTCCAGTAAAATACTGAGAGTACAATCCCTAATGTAGGCCTTTATTCTTGCTCCAAGTCATTTGTTAGTTCTACAAGTTCAGGAATATAGTGAGAAATAGTTTTTTGTCAAAAGTACACTTACCTCTGCTGAGTAACACCGCACCGGTATTCCAAAAGCTCGTGCGAGGCCAAAATCTGCTAGTTTCAACTCTCCGTTCTGAAAAGAGAAGTACAGATTATGACTTGATGTAGCACTGTGGTAAATAAAAAGCTAGTTATTTACGCCGTGCCGGAATTTCTATAATTACCCAAGAAAATGGTAATGCATAAAATGAGGAGCAGAGTCCGTGGTCTTCGAGTTGAAAGGGCTTTATTCCACAACTCGAGTTAAGGGAGAGCTCCTTCGCCAAGCGGGTTCAGGAGTAGTCTACTTTACTTGAAACATTACAGCACTTATATACAATGTGAGTACAATCAAAAAGAAGGAGTTTCCCTTACACTCGATTCAATCATTCGTGATGTAATCATACAAGAAACATAGCATACTTGTTCTCCTTTAAAGGATAACCTGAATAGCATATAAAAAAACATATTGCATCGGGCGATTGTGGTGGCAAGTTACAGAGTTGCTGGTATCTGAGGACAGAGAATCGAGGCATTGTCACAGGGTCATTTCTGTCGGAAAGGAAAAGAGGACGAGGCATTGTGCGTTCTTTACTTCGTACACAAGGGTGGTGATGTTTCACAATGGTATGTGTGTGCAGCGGGGAAGAAAGAATGGGCTGTAGTAAACTATTCTTCTTCGTGGCAGTCTCGTGTGTTTGATCATGTCTCCCCTTGGTTGTTTAACCCAACCCGTGGCTGTCCTCGCAAACTAGGAAATCATTGATGAGCGAGAGCTGCTCGTTCGGTGACAGAGTTTAGGGAAGGGGGGGTTTTCGAGTCAGCCATCCGACTGACTCTGTTCTTGTCTAAGGGAAAATATCGAACGGGACGGAAACCCGTAGGTTACATGGTAGCTGGACATTATTCTTGGCATGTGTCAGCTTTACAAAAAAAAAGAGCAGGCAAGAGGGGGTTTGTGCTTCAAAATAGGAGGATCGGCTTGCCTGGTCGATGCTAGGATGGATAGGGTGCATGATGGGACACCAGAGAAAAAGGGAGCTTTTTTTAGTCAAATTCCACAGCACTACTATCCTATCCTGAAACTGTGTGATATTAATAAAGGGCTACATCCAAACCACTTCTTTGGTACATTGAGAAAAGCAGGAAACAGAGAGACCAGATAGGGGAGGACAAGCGATTGAGACACACACAGCTCTTAGAGGCAGAAGCTATGACCCCATCGTCCCCCTGTGAACTAAAAAGGTATTGCTTACATACCAGTGGCTGAACGGTGGAGATCCATAGACAGAGGTGAGAAGGATGGACACATGGCGGCTACCTTTCACAAAGTCCTTGTTAGCAAGGGGCTGCAGAGTAGTTCTTTCTGAGCAATGCCATTTGGTAGATGGTACGATGAATTCTGACAGCCAGCCACTCAGAGGTGAGGTGACATCACCTGAAGTGAAGACTTTCTGCTGGAGGAGCTGAGTGTCTGCCTAGAGAGTCTAGAGGCCTGCCTGCTGAGAGAGGAAACAAATCTCCTTGGCCCTGCCGAAGAGGCTGTCCAGGAGGAGAGATCCAGTAGGCACCCTCCGTGGGGAGGTCCTGGAGGAAGCTAGCGACGCCAACTGAGCGATTTAGGAGGGGGGGTCCCACCAGAAGGAGCGAGTGTACTGCCTTATTGGTAAATCCCAATTTAGGAATACCATTTTATGACGTAGCCATTGGATTGTGTAGTATTTAGCTCTGCTGTGAGATTAAAGTATTTTCTTTTTCCATAAAATGAAGGCACTGGAAAGGACATTATATTACTATCTCTACTGCTTGGCTGTTAAGTTCTGAGCTCTTAACTCCCTGTCAAGCCTGGGATTGCTCACCCTCGATACCCTAGGAGACAAGTAAAAAAAAGGTTTTACTTGGCCCAGTTTGCAAAGCTGCAGTAGGAAGGACACAAGGAGTTGCAATGTAGACATTGAAAATCCAAAATCCATTGCAATTTAATAAATAGCAACTTTGGGTTTCCACTTGCAATTCTACACCACAGCTTTCTGAGTGCAAACTTGTTTGCACATACAGTTCTAAATTGTGAAACATGGTTTAAAGACAGTTCTGTCGCCAATATTGCCTTGGCAATCCCCCAAGACTTCTCTATCAAGCACTTCGACAGAGATAATAAACATTGGGGTGGGGTGGCCATTATATAGCGCTCGGTTTTCTAGTGCACTGTCTCTAAGCTTACTAATATTAATAATATTGAGGGCATATGCTTCACTATTATTCTAGGCCACACTTTTGCAGTATCAGGTGCGCTATTTATCATCCCCCAGATGCCACAGCTACATCTTTACAATCCCTGACTGACACTTTGGGTAAAGTATATCCGCAGCATGCTAATGTTGTAGTAAAAGGAGATTTTAACCTTCATGTGGACGACCTCAGCAATGAATCTGAACAGCAATTTGAGTTTCTCGGAGGGTTTTAACCTTGAGCAACTCATTAAGATTCCTACTCACAGAGATTGTCACACACTTTATCTTATCATGGCTAGCCCTTTGCTGGTCAAGGTAAAACCAGTTTTGAAACTTGTCCAGTCTAACCACATTTTAATTTGTTTTAACGTTGTAACTTAGACTCCCGTGACTGCCATGTTCGACAAAGAAGTCTAGACCCTGGGATAAAGTCAATGATCATCTCGTTATGGTTGCACTCCAGACCGCCACCTGTGATCGGACTGGCGAGAACAAGACACTGTGCTTTTTAACGACTGGGTCGAGAAGGCCATCCACATCATTGCACGTTTGAAATCCCACTCATCTAAGAGTCTTAAGCCTTCCATACCTTGGTTGTCTGATGCACTCAAACCAGAGAAATCACTTTGCAAAAGGTTAGAAAGGCAATGGAGGACTAAATATGATAAAGGTGAAAAATGTATTTATAAGCCCACTCTTAAGAAGTATAATGGGCCACTTCGGATGCCTAAAAAAGCATTTATTGCCACATCCTTTTCTGAAGATAACTCGCCTCGTGAGTTGTTTAAGGAGGTTAGTGACTCCCTCTCACCTAGGGCTACCAAAAATACTCTCACTTCGGTGAAGGAGCTTTGCGCAGGCCTCTCAGACTCTTTTCATAGCAAACTTCAAGTGATCTAACATCAATTTCAAATCTATGATCAATTTCCGACGCAGATTTCCACTTTTCAAAGAGTTTCATCCTCTACCTCTCCTTGTTCCCTACTGTTTGGTTATCCCCTAATATCCTATGAGGAATCCTTGATGGAACTCGTTAAATGCAAGCTGCGTTCTCTGCTTAACCCTTGACACCCCTACAGCCATCCTCATTATGGCTGCCCCAGTGGTCAATCCCTCTCTGAACGGATTGCACAATGACTCTCATGACCTGGCATTTGCTCCCTTTTGTTGGAAACCGGTTCGTTTACTCCTCTCCACAAGAAGCTAAGATACTAAGATTCTCAATAATGTTAGGTCCATTTCACTTCTTCCCACGGTTGCAAAACCTTTGGAGAAAACATTTGAATAGGCAAGTACACACTTTCTTGAGTCCAACCATCTGGTCTTTGACCCACAATCAGGATTTCGCTCTGGTTATAGTACTGAGACCAACGTCCTCGAGGTCTCTGACTATATCAAAGTAAACCTAGATTTAAAACCTCAGTCATGGTAAAGATCTTGGATCTTTCCTCAGCATTTGATAGGGTCTCTCACACTATTCTGCTTGAGAGGTTGATAATGATCGGTATCAGAGGCCAAACCCTGCTATGGCTTAAATCATTCATTTCTAAAGGAACAAGGGTCCCTTACGTGCAAAATAACAAAAAGCATTGATAAATAGAGATACAATGAAGTCTATGTTCGGTATACAAAATGGAAAATCATATGCATTTATTACATTAAAGTAAAAACTATTGAAGTGGGAGAACACACAAGAGAGAAGTCATGAAAACGTCTAAGGTCAGGCATTTGCTATGCCTGAGCGACTAAAAAGAGAACACAATGGTCACGTCACAAGTAACAAGAACATATGATCACATGTGCGGATAGACACTTTACAACAAATTGAGTCATGGTACTGTGGTCGATGACATGCCAGCTGTATACCATCTTCCAGAGTTTTATGGATAGCACCATTAGTCTGGGGATGCTATAAAAATGATTACATTATCAATTATGGACTAGTCCACATTCCTTTCTGTAACTGCCAATTTTACCTGGGAAAATTGCACTCCATCATGTGCTCGCCAGCACTTTGGAAAACTGTCATGACTAAAGATATTTTATAAGAACCTGCTAACAGCAGTCATAGAAATGTCTCTCACACAAGACCTCAGTTCACCTGGAGTACAAATTCATAAGACCAAGAAATACAGAGCAGTGTGTTGTCCACGAAATGGACATAATAGATCCATTGCAACTTCCGCTCATGCATGTGAAGGTAAC
Organism: Lissotriton vulgaris; assembly: GCF_964263255.1. Lineage (NCBI taxonomy): Eukaryota > Metazoa > Chordata > Amphibia > Caudata > Salamandridae > Lissotriton > Lissotriton vulgaris. Next base: position 235,865,658 of record NC_141698.1, on the reverse strand, counting down.
ATTTGACACATCTGATGTACATTTTTCACCTTGAGACCTTTATCACTCATAGCATATTTTGCAGAGTCTTTCACAATGTGCTCAACATCTTTATCAATTGCAGGCCACCAAAAGTTACTGCACAATCTTTCTTTAATGTTGATGCTACCCATGTAGCTTTCATAAGCAAGGTTTAACAGTTTCACATGTGCACTTTCAGGAGACAATAGTCTAGTAACTATGAGCAAACATACCCTGTCAACAATAAATCCATGTGTAAGTAACTGCCATGATTTCCCAAGCTCAGTGGTTCTTAACCGTTTGACTTCTGCTGCCCCCCACTGATTCATTACTGGAATCCAGGTACGGCCACTGAATCATTATTGGAAGCCCAGGATCCCATGCCTAAGCAGTTTCTATGATTCGAAACGTAATAAAGAAAAACAAGTGTATGACCCAACAAATGCTCAAATATTGAAATATTTTGTTTAATTCACAGTCAAACCTAGAAAAGGTTTTCAATCTAGCTTCTTTGCTTATAAGTACTTTATTAATTTAAATACTATTTAATTTTGTCCCTCCAGACCACAGGTTGGGAATCATGATAGCATTCCACTCCTTCACCCTCCCCCATTGTCCTTTAGGATCAATGTCATCGTCCTATGAAAAACAACAGCCACTGATATTACACCAAACTGCATTCGTCTCAACATATAAACTCCTATTGAAGTTATGAATACCATCAACTCCGGCGAACCTGCATCTAGGTCTACCCGATGGTAAGCTGATGCCAGATCTAAAGTGGCAAAATATTCAGCTTCGGTTAAGGTGGTAATTATATCTTCCAAGTTTAGCAACAAAAACTCAATCATATCTTTCCTTTTGAGTGCACGAAGATCAATGGAAAGTATTTCCCCATTACCGATGTATGCCACTACAGTAGGCGACATCACCACTCAGTAGCCTGTAGTGGATCCATGACCCACTGGGCACACAACCTTTCCAACTCTTGACTAACAGCATCGTGTATGCTCAAAAGTAACCACCTTCCATTCACTTCAACAGGATCTGCTCCATTCACCTTTGAACTGAATCTCTACTTGAGGATTTCTACTGGGATTCAACCTAACCCTCAAATTACACTGGTTGTACCATCCTATTAAGTTGCCACCCACACAAGATATGTAGTTTTCCCCACTAGTAAATCTCTCTCATTTCCATGCATGCGCCAAAATAACATATCATGTTTAAAGGAACCCCACCATAACCATGTGGTTTGATATTCCTTTTGTTCAGCTTTTTTACATTTGCAGAGTTTTCCTCGTGTGTGGCCTTTGATAATATCATTCGGTGCGAACAGGAATCAAATTACATACAAATTTTAAGCCCATCAAATGACCAAATGTCAGTGTATGATCTTTGGTCTCATTTTTTAAACTTAACACTACGTCATCATTCATTTCAGAGTGGCTACTTGGTGCTTTTCTGTTTCCTGCTCTTACAGTACATACTAAACTGTCATTTTCAGCCACAACTATTACACACAATATTTAGAGATGGAAACATCCTGTCATTTGCTTCATATCCCATGCTCCCACATCGAAAACAGGAATTTTGTGTTGCTATGTTGTTTATAATGTGGATTGGATTCCTGTGACATAAGGGAATTCCATTTCAGTCAGTTGCATGAAGAACACCCATGTAAAAGGAGTGGCACCATTGCGCTCCTCAGGTTAAATAAATACTTATTCCATTTTACTCTGTGTACAAGTAATTCATGCACAACAATGTTGCAACGAGGATACCAGAGGAGCAGGAACTCTTGTATGATACCGTTTGGGTAAAATCTGAATGCATGTAATTCCGGTGTGACCATTTTACTACTGTGAAATTCTTTCATGAAGCGTGGCTTACTTGGGAGACTGACTTTGCTCTGGGTGCTCAGACCCTGGGATGTGAGTGTACTTCAGAGTTTTATGTTCGGTAAGTTTCCTCAACCGCTACCACTTACCTTCGACATGCGCTGTTGCCTTTTGAAAAGTGCAAGTTCACTTCACGAATACAGATGTGCCCCACGTTAATGCTGCAGGTCATGTGACTCTTCTCTTTGGCACCACAAATTCTGCACACCGCTGACGTCATTGCGTGGGGTCAAGCAACATGACCTTGCATGTTTGCCATCTTTATTTGGAATTTTTTTTCTTGTTCAAGCGTTTTGGATGTGGCATTGTTGAAACGTCACTACAGTTACATCAGAATGGTGATTTGTCAACAGCGACTGCAGCAGAACAGCGAATGCAGCGGAAAAGCAATTATTCGTTTATGATGCAGTTGGATTTAGCAGACTTTGGGTGCCATGATTAAGGTGATATTTTTCCATTGACTTACGGCAACTGAAGAGTTGTGGAGGATACCTTGTGCTTTACTTTTATGGTAAAGGTGGACAATGGACAAATCCATTAATTTCCAACATGAGCACGCAAAGTTGTAGCCTATGTCGTCCGCAGGTTTTTTAGCCATCAAGTTTGGAGCCTACTTTAAGGTGGAAAGAATGGAAAGCATTTTTCATGAACTATATTGCAGCAGTTTTTTTCGAGGAATCAATGAAGGGTTTGTTTGGCGAGATAGTAGGTTTCAGAGTAAAAAAAAAAAAATGACATTGGATTGCAAGTTTGAAAATCTTCATGATTTGATCAGGTGGTCATACATACTTGCAATCCTGCAATTTAGGAATGGCTTTGAGTCAATGGAGACGCTGCCTTAGAAGATGTTCTTGCCATTGTATGCAAAGCGAAAATTTCGTTTAGATATGCGGTGGGTCTTAAGCAGGATACAGAAGACAATGATGTGGTAGGAAAAGTAAATGTTAGTGTGGATAAAATGTGTTCCCATAAATTCAGCAAAAAATAAAACAAAAATGAAAACTGAAGGAACAGGCTGGGTGTTACTGTTGCGACAGAAAGATCATTTAGCATGCAACAAAGGTTCTCCCACATGGTGGTAAAATGTAACCGTATTATTAAGGGAACTATTCAGTTAGCCATAAGGAATAGGAGGATTGGATCACTTAGATTGGGTTGGGAAAACCGCACCGGTCTAGCTCCCTTTGTGATCATGAGAGGAAGAAAGGCAAGATCAAAGTATAGTCATGGTTGGGCATTTCATATTGGTGTGGAGCACTGGTCTGTGGAAGAGGTTCAGGAAAGGATGGTAAACACGTGTGACAATAGTAAAGGCTACTATGATGCCAATCATAGGATGAAGACCAAAAGGACTGAGGTTGGTGACTGGGTTTGTCTTAAGAAACCAGGCCTGGTTTGCAAGGGGGAGAGTCAGATCTATGACCTACAAGAGGTTGTGGAAATTTACACAATGCAGTCAAGTTGTGGAATTGATAAGTGTGAAACCTCAACAGGAGTGCTGTGGGTCCAATGAATGTGTGTAGGAAACATGGTGAGATGCATGGGAAGAGGATTTTTGGCTGGCTCCAGGATAAAGAGAATGTAGATGCTCCAGGTAAATTGGTGTGTGAACATGACAGGGCCATACCACTTGAGATTGTGCCTGGTAGTGTTATGCAAGGACATGATAATGATACACCTGTTGCCTCAGATGATGTTTCCGTTCCAATTTGAGATATGTCAACTAATCAGGTAAATGATGATGGTTGTGATTCTGACTCTAATCACAGTTCAAAGAGGAGCAGGAAACCACCAGGTTGGTTAAAGACTTATATCTTTCATAATAAATAGGTATCTTTAGGAGCAGGAAACCACCTAGGTGGTCAAACAATTATAATGCTCATAATAAACTGATATCTTTAAGAATTCAATGTATAATTGTATTACTAAAATGGTTAAGGTATTTTGCTATATTCCATCTTAGTAGTTCTATTTTATTTGAGATTTATAATATTCTTGTCAATGTACAATTTTGTTGTGTTGCTTTGGTTTTTTTTGTAGCTTATTCTTTTAATACTATATGTTGTTCGTATCTGTGGGAAAAGGGACAGATGTGTTGTGTTGCTATTTTGGTTAGAATGTGGAATAGATTCCTGTGACAAAGGAATCCCATTCCAGGCAGTTGGATAGAGGAAACCATGGCAAAAGAGTAGCAGCAATGCGCTTGTCAGGTTATATACATTCTTATTCTATTTTACTCCATAAATGAGTAATTCATGTATAACATGGAGCCTTAAACTCCTGACTATTATTTTTTTTTAATCCACATTATTCTTTACACACACCGCTTTTACATTCCCACTCGTAGTGAGAGGTTTCAGTGCCCTTTCTACATTTAACTCCCCTACACACTTTAACATATGTGATAAAAAGACGATAAATCCAGTCAGGTAAGTAGAATTCTTTATTATCGGTCTCCTCTCTTCTCTCCATTATCTGTGCGGTAACTCTCACACCTGAACATTCTAAGGTAGCCTCCCAGAGGCAGGAGGGAGATACCACTGTCCTGTAACTAAGGGGGGGGGGATATAGAATGCACCAATATACACACAGGCATAATAAAGGCTTTGGCATATACAATAAGAACATTAACAGAATAAGTACAGCTTAGCATATACCAATAAGAACATTAACAGATAAGAACAGAATGTAACACATCTTCCCCCTAAAACAAAAAGGGAGGAAGAACAATGAAAATAAGATGTTTCCTGAATAGTGAGCAACCAATATGAGAATAAGAGAATAATGGAGGTATAGGTGTAAATCACTTCGAAATGTCATAGTCTTTGTGCCAAATGGGTACTTCGTGGATCCTCTGATCTACATGCAAGTTGTGCTGGGATCATTGATGATGGATTTGTGATTGGACGCCTCATCAGATATAGGTTGAGATTTGGACAATCTGTCCATACTTCACATCTGGCCATTACTCATTATGGCTATGTTTCTTCTGATCGGGGTGATTTGTATGGTTTTAGAACATTTTGAGTCAGAATTGCCTATCCTAGGATTTTTAACGCACACCCAATCTCCTACCACCCATTGCGGAACATTAGTTCTATGTTTGAGGTCATAAAGAGATTTGAACTTAGCTCGGTGTACATCGATTTTGTCTCTGGTGACTTGAATATTGCGCATAACACTGGTACCACCTCCCAACCAGTTGGGGAAGAATTTAGTGCAGGGTTTCCTACCTTTAAGGTCAGAGAAAGGGGAATTGCCCATCACTCGATTGGGGTGGAGGGGTGTGGTAAGCCCATAACATCTCTTGCACTGCTTGTTCCACTGGAATCCTGTTAGCGCTAGCTAATTGTATGCATTCTTTGATCATGCAGTTCATCCTTTCTACCAGGCCGTAGGCTCTGGGACAATAAAGGGGTGTTTTAAAGTGCATTACATTTACATTTTTGAGAAGCTCAATCATGATATATGAAGTAAATTGAACACTTGTCAGTGACTATGGTGGATGGAATGCCTTCCGTGACAAATGTGTATTTGAGAAATTGGATGACAGAATCTGTGGTAATTTGATTGACCATCCTCATTACAGTCCAATGGGATTGGTAATCTATTAAAGCCAAGGCAAATCGTTTTAACACCCCTTTGAGGTTTATGGGACCAATTATATCCAGGGCAATCTTCTCCCATGGATTATCTGGGAATAATACAGGAGAGCTGGGGGATTTGCGAGTTATTTTGGATTTATGAATTGTAACAAGTTAAGCAGTTTTTTACCTTGTCTTCCCCAATAGAATCCATGTTGGGGAACCAGTAACATTCTCGTAGTCTAGCTTTAGTTAAGCTTCTGCTGAGGCGACCCTCATGTACAAGGTCAACCATTTTGCATCTAAGTGGTTTGGGTGGCATTATTTTGTCATTCCTCAACAGAATGCCCTGATCGATGTTGAACTCATGATGGACTTCCCAGAATTTCCTGATATCTTCACCCATAGATCCAGTGGAACTGGGCTACCCTGTACAGTGTATGTTAAAAAATGCTTCATGGTGGTGTCTTTGCTCATACGCTCTGACTATTCTTGGGGAGTGATGGTAGTGTGATTAAGTTGAAGTATGAGGTATTCAGGTGTCTCAAACTGCTCCTCTTTATCTACAGAGGCTTAAGGGGCTCTGGAAAGAAAGTCTGCTGCAGAATTGCAATTGCCAGGAACATATTCTACCCTAGAGCAGAAACCCTCTAATCCCAGGATCCATTTAGCTATGCTGGGGTGCTGCAAGAAGTGCCCTTGGGATTGAATATGAAGAGTAGAGGTTTGTGGTCAGTACGTATGCAGAATTGTATGCCCTGTAGAAAAAAATTACAATGTTTGACTGCCCAGAAACACGGTAGAGCTTCCCTTTCTACTGCAGAGTAGTTCATTTCAGCTTTAGTGAGGGTGTTTGAGGCAAAAGCAACTATTCTTTCCTTACCATCAATTATTTGGGACAGGGTAGCTCCTAAGCCTTTGTTGCTGGCGTCAGTGGTAAGTATAGTTATGCTATTGTGTTCAAAATTGCATAAGTATGGAGCTGAAAGAATAGCATATTTTACTTCAAAGAATGAGGCTTGATGTTCATCTGACCACTGGAAGTAAGTGTGGTTCTTTATGAGTTCACTAAGGTCAGAGGTTAGGTCTGCAAAATGATCTACATATTTTGCCATATATTCCGCTAGTCCCAAGAACGACTTAAGTCTGTCCTGTTTGCAGGTGCATCTTTTACTGCTTTTAGTTAGCAGTATTTTGGTTTGAATCCTTCCTTTGAAATGCTGTGTCCCAGAAATTCCACTGCTTCCACACCTAATTAACACTTTTGTTTCTTTAATGTGAGCCCTGCATTCTTGAATTTGGAAAGAACCTCCCTCAAAATACTGTTGTGTTCTAAAATGGTAGCCCCGTAAATCAACACATCATCTTGAAAACACAGTATCTTGGGTACACCCTCTAACACGTGTTGCATAATTTTTTTAAATACTGCTGCCACAGAGGCCAACCCAAAAGGCACGCAGCGGAACATATATGTGCCCATAGATGTAGTAAATGCAGTGAGGCCTCTGGAGTTTGGGTGTACCTCTACCTGGTGATAAGCCATGGAGAGATCCAGAACCCGTAAACAAGTGGCTTCGCCCACCGTGCTGAACATATCATGGATGCGAGGTAACTGGTGTCTTTCTACCCAGATGTTGTTGTTCAGGTCACATGAGTCAATGCATAATCTAATTTCTTTGCTGTGGTTCTTCTTTGCAATAACGATGGGGGCAACACATTCAAAGTAATCAATAGGTTGTATGATGTCTAATTTTTCTAATCTAGATAACTCTCTTTAGGGTTCCACATAAGGTGAGGTATTGGTCTGGTTTTGTGTATCACTGGTTTGGCACCTTGCTTTAATGAGTCTTGTGTTGGAAATCTTTTAGAATACCTAAATCGTCTGTAAAAACGACTGGAAACTCATTAATAATGTGATCGCCGTTGCTAGAAGGGGTTATGGCTAAAACTTGTTCTGGATTGTTGGGATTCAGTTTGATGCCCAGTACTCTCTGATGTTGCCATCCTAGTAAGTTAGATCCGTCTACTACAACAAAGACTTTGCCCGCTGTAGAGAAATCCTTAATGAATATGAGAGATTTAATCATGCCTTTCATAGGTATGGGGTCCTCATTGTAACTACTAGATGAGATGTCTGCTGTACACACCTTATTTTCTTCCTCACCTAAAATGGATTTAAAGTCAGAATAGTTAATGAGAGTAAACGGAGAGCACGAGCCTGCAAATATTTTAACCATTTTACCATCAATGGATATGTTGCATTCAGGATACCTTTGATGATTGCCCTTACTAATATTGTTTACTTGTAATATAATTTTCTTAACTTGAGATTTCTCTTCAGGAGCAACATTTACCCAGTTCTTTTTAGGAAAACTTTTGTAAACTCTTGCTAAATGACCCCTTTTGTTGCATTTCCTGCAAATGACGGATTTAGCTTGCAATTGGGACTATTGGCTAAATGATTGTTGCTCCCACAGCAGAAGCATTTTAATTTAACATTTTCTGTATCTCCTGTTTGGGACGCCAATCGTCATTCTTTATTTTACAAAATTCAGGTTCTGACTCTGAATCAGTAATTTCTGATACTTTGTCGTTAGCTGTGTGCTCTATGGATTTGGCTATTTCTATGGCCTCTTGAAGGTTAGGTTGCTTTTGCACCAACTTCTCTTGAATATTTGTTTTATCTGTACAATGTACTAGTTGGTCTCTGATGAGGGAATCGTTTAATTCATGGAATTCACATAGTTTACTGAGACCTCTGAGTGCCGCTACATAAGTGGAAACACTTTCTTGTCTACTTTGAGATTGGCTAAAGATTTTGTGACTCTCCAGTACTATGCTTACTTTGTCTCCAAAGTGAATTTGTAGTTTCAACAAGGTAGTTTTGTAGGCATCCTCATCATCCATATCACTGACATCAGGTTCTGGTAAGGACTCAAAAATGTTCTTACCATGAGGACCCAAACTGTGTAATAGGGTGTGTTGTTTCCTTAACAAGCTACATTTTCTCCAACAATTGCTATAAGGTATGACTCAAAAACATTTTCCCATTCCTTCCATGGAATGCTTGGTTTGCCAAATTCTTTAAAAAATCGAGCTGGCTGTTGACGGCTTTCTCAATGACTTTGGCAGGGAAAGGGAGGAGGGAAATGGGGCGGTAGTTCTTAAGTTCAGAGGGGTCAGCTGTGGGCTTCTTCAGGAGGGCAGTGAGTTTGGCGTGTTTCCAGATTTCTGGGAAGGTAGCCGAGTTGAATGAGCAGTTGATGACGTCACGGAGATGGGATGCGATGATGGAGTCTGCTTTGTTGAAGATGTGGTGGGGACAGGGGTCGGTTGGCGAGCCTGATGAATGGAGTTCATTAGGCGGATGGTGTCTTCAGTGGTGATTGGGTTCCAGGCGTTAAGGTTGTTAGTGGGCAGTTTAGGTTCGGAGGTGGGTGGAGTGGACTGTTCTTTGGAAATGTTCTCAAAGCTGTTATGTATGTCGGCGATTTTGTTGTAGAAGAAAGAGGATAACGAGTCGCAGAGGTCTTGGGAGGGAGTAATGTTGTTTGAGTCTGCGGTGGGGTTGTTAAATTCTTTGACGATGTTGAATAGTTCCTTGCTGTTGTGGGCGTTGATGTCGAGTTGATCCTTGAAAGCTGATTTCTTGGTGGATCGGATCAATTGGTGGTGTTTGCGGGTGGCTGCCTTGAAGGAGGTCAGGTTGTCAGTGGTTGGGTTTTTCTCCATGTTTTTTCGAGAGTACGGCATAGTTTCTTGGAATTCTTAAGGTCATCGTTGAACCAGGGGGCCTTTTTGCTACCTTGTTTGATCTGGTGGTTTTTTTAGGGGTGCTAATTCGTCAGCGCTGTGGGTGATCCATTGTTTGAGTATGGTGGCAGCTTCGTTTGGGTCTGATGAGAGGGCTGGAGGGTTTTGGTTGAGCGATGTGAAGAGTTGGTCGGTGGTGATTTTGTTCCAGTTTCTTCGAGGAATAGGTTGTGGGGGGTTGTGAGTCGTAGTAGTTTTGTAGCTGAAGTGAACACAGCTGTGGTCCGTCCAATGGAGAGCTGTGGTGTGATTGAAGGAGATGTGTTTGCTGGAGGTGAAGATAGGGTCGAGCGTGTGTCCGGCTAAGTGGGTGGGGGTGTCAACAAGTTGTTTAAGTCCGAGATTGGCCAGGTTGTCCAGAAGGGTGGTGGTGTTGCAATCGTTTTTCTTTTCCAGGTGAAAGTTGAAGTCTCCCAGTAGAATGTAGTTCTCGGAGGGGAGGGCATGTGGGCTGATTAAGTCAGTGATGGCTTCGCAGAATTGTTTACGAGATCCTGGTGGTCTGTAGATGAGGGTGCCTCTAAGTGTGGTCCTGGGGTCGGTGTGGATCTGGAAGTGGAGGTGTTCGGCGGTTGCAAGGTAGTCGTCGAAGCTGGTCGTGATTTTGATGGTGTTCTTATGAACGATGGCGATGCCTCCTCCCGTTTGGTTGGTACGGTTTTTTCGGATGATCTTGTACGCGTCCGGGATGGCTATGGCGATGTCAGGTGCTGATGATGCGTTCATCCAGGTTTCTGTAAGGAAGGCGATGTCCGGTGACGCAGTGTCGAGTAGGTCCCAGAGTTCTGTGACGTGTTTGTGGATCGAGCGGGTGTTTAGCAGGATGCATTTCAGGTGGTTAGAGTCAGAGCTGTGTTTGGAGGTCGTGGGTTTGGAGTGGGTCTTGATGCAGGCGAACTTGCAGGAGTGGCAGGCGAAGGGACCGTGGGTACGTCCTAGGGCAGCTTCGTAGCAATGTGGTGCGCGTCCGGGGTTAAGGGCTAAGAGGGTGGCGGCGTCATACGTTATGCTGGAGGAGTGCGGTTTGCGAGGACCAGGGGGTCTGGCGCTGGGCGCGGTCCAGGCGCGGACGGGCGTAGACGGGCTTACCTTTGGCGCACCTTCGGCCCGCATGGGGCGCGACCGCTGCGCGTGAACGTGGCGCGCGTAGGCATCTGTCATATGTGGATGGTGGGAGGGGCGAGGGAGGATCAGCTGGGAGGCGGGGAGTGGGGCGGAGAGCAGGGCTGGGGGTCACACCAACAACAACAAAAATGGCTGCTAGCCAAAAGGAGGCTGGGACGAGCTTGGGGCACAGGTAATGGCAGACACAACACCAGAGAGATCGGCACAGTCAGGCACGATTTTGGAGGCAGGCACCAGCAGCAATGTCAAATATTAAATTACCAATGAGCAGTCTAGCGGCACAGCGGGCCAATGAATCTAAGGCAGAGGCAGCAATGTTAAATTATTCAACAAACAATGCGCAGTCAGAACGAGTGGGGCAAAGAATCTAAGGCACAGGCAGCAATGTTATATTAGTCAACAAACAATGCGCAGTCAGAGCGGGTGCAGCAGAGGCAGTGCGAGCAGCGCTACGATACCACGTTAGGACTGAGGAGCTGCGGGGGGAGCGACCACCTTCGAGTATCTCATGGTAGCACCGATAAACAGCCACGGTTGCCACCCAACATACACGGTATCGTTTGCGTGGCGACATTACATGGCAAGCATGTTTAGGTGCATTATAGGTACATTTTTGGGGGAATGCTCTTTGTGACTCGTACCAAAAAGGTTACAGATGCTTAATGTATTAATTTATAGGGACATTTTCATTTCAGAATGGATACTTTTCTAGGCCATTAAAGTAAAAACTAAAAAAAGCATTAGTTTGTAGTAAATGTCCTACGGACTAAGAGGCTTTGCGTGTAATTAAACGGGAATCACTGCTACTAGTAAGGACTAGCTTGCATAGAACTATTTTACAGAAATTATATTGCAACATACTCATGATATGTCATGATCTGTGAACCGAATTAAACTTAAATTCAACTGGACTAGAACTTCCTATGAAAATAGAACTACACAACCATAAAGATCAGAGGCGCTCACTGATTTACTCAAATTTGGAATGTAAAATCCCTCATTGACCCCATCAGTCCCTGAATAACTTTGATAGCCATTCACTACTAAGATTAACTTGCGGACTCCAACTGTCTGAGACAAATTCTTAGCAAGCCTACTCACTTCATTAGTGTAGCAATGACAACCACACTCACGGATTAATGCCTTTTTTCACACTGTAACTGACTTACAGGTCTGTTCACTGACAGAGTCCCTCACAAACGTACAGACTGACAAAGCTGCTCACTCACTGACTTATACACACACACACACACACACACACACACACACACTTACTCCTTGGATCACCCACTCAAAACACTGAGTGAGTGTGAGTGTTAGCTGGATTACCAATTCTGCTAACAGTGAGTGAGGTGATGACTCAATTGTCATTGATTGGCCGAGTCAGTCTCTGAGTGAATAAGTCAGTCAATGTGAATGAGCATCTGTTGAGCCAGTGTAGATATGAGTGTTGGCAATCAGTGAGGAATAAAAGCTTGCCTGGGTGAGTCAGTGACAGAAAGTGCCTCGAAATTACGTGTCAGCTAGTGACTATCAGCGAGTGAGTCTCTCAAGGAAAGAATGCCTGCTCACTTAGTGAGTGAAAGTGACAAGGAGTGAGTGCCTGAGTGAGACTTTCAAAAGTATACTATACAATGAATGCAGACATTCATATCAAATTAGCTGCCCTATTACCGAAGAGAGTGTGCATCTAGGAGGACAGCTACATTAGCTGATGTCACTGAATGCGTTTTCAATATTGCTGCACATGGGCAGGAGGGACAGATCTGTGAAGGAAGCAAAAAAATACACTACTTCTCCTCTGTCCCCTCCCATAAAGTAACATGAAAAGAAAAAGAAAACTACTAACAAAATAAATCCTTACTCATGTTGAAAGACACCTTGAGAGATGCAAGGCAAAAGAAATCAGAGAAACTAAAGCGCAAATGTGTCACAATTCATAAATAAAGTGCATGCTAATTTTTAGGCGGATGAAGTGAACTTAAATGACATTAGAATCTATATGAATAAAATAGAGTATTGTACAGTCTTTAAACTGTAATTGCCAGTCACACCACGATTTCATTACTACTATGTGAAGTAAAAAGCAGACATTCTACGGTATCAGTATTTATTTAGCATTTTCTATACTCTTTAAATGCATAAAGCCCTTTCATGGGAGGTCGAGTTGCATTATTTATGCAGCACTTTTACTCTAGAAAGTTCATACACTTCGATTTGCACCGATTTCCCAGGTGCCTGTTTGAAACAGTGTCAATGAATTGGCCAAAGTGGGACATGTTGATGAGGTGAGTGAATTTATGATTTTTTTTTCACACGGTGGCAATCCAAGAGTGAACGTTTGACAAAAAGGGTTTATTTCTATTTCTTAATTGTAAAAATAGCTAAGTAGTAACTAACTTCTGAACCACCCTAGACTATTTCATTGAGCGAGAGTAGGTGTCTGCCAGTAATTATCCATAGGTAAAACATCTTGCTTGATGTCATTTTTAAACTGTAAGCAATGTAAGAAAATAGATTACTAAACTGTGTTCATTAGGGTTCTGTGGGGGGACAAGAAAATGTCATTATTTCTGCAGCCCTCCAACATTACTTTAAATGTGAAGGGGAAGATCCCTGACAAACAGGTGTCAAACAGAAGGCAGCATTCTATAAGTGCAGAATGGCTAACAGTTGCAAATTGAATGATGAACATTTACCAATACGAGATAAGTGACAAGGGATTTTTTTATTCAGCTAGGTCACACAAAATTGAGAAAGAATTTGCCTAAAACAACATTAAAATGCAAAATGGACCTTTCACCACTTGTGTACTATTTGGTGTGTTACCGCTACAACGCATCTTTTACAACGCGTTCCGTTACAACGCGATTTTTACATCGCAAATACCATTACAATGCATGCCATTACAACGCATGGCATTACATAGCAGATGCTATTACAACGCATGGCATTACATCGTAAGTATTGGTAAGTATTTAATTTTTTTTTATTTATTTTATTTAATATTTTATAATTGATTTAATTATTATTAATTATTTAAAAATATTTATTTCGTTTTTAAATATTATAAATTAAATATATTAATTTAAGTATTTTTTAAAATAAGTATGAGTATAGGAGTATATGTTTTGGGGTACTGATGTATATGTTTTGGGGTGTTTGGGTATTTTTAGGTTTTAGGGCAGTGTTTGGGTTTTGGGGTACAGGGGTGTTTTTAGGTTTTAGGGCAGTGTTTGGGTTTTGGGGTACAGGGGTGTTTTTAGGTTTTAGGGCAGTGTTTGGGTTTTGGGGTACAGGGGTGTTTTTAGGTTTTAGGGCAGTGTTTGGGTTTTGGGGTACAGGGGTGTTTTTAGGTTTTAGGGCAGGGTTTGGGTTTTGGGGTACAGGGGTGTTTTTAGGTTTTAGGGCAGGGTTTGGGTTTTGGGGTACAGGGGTGTTTTTAGGTTTTAGGGCTGGGTTTGGGTTTTGGGGTACAGGGGTGTTTTTAGGTTTTAGGGCAGGGTTTGGGTTTTGGGGTACAGGGGTGTTTTTAGGTTTTAGGGCAGGGTTTGGGTTTTGGGGTACAGGGGTGTTTTTAGGTTTTAGGGCAGGGTTTGGGTTTTGGGGTACAGGGGTGTTTTTAGGTTTTAGGGCAGGGTTTGGGTTTTGGGGTACAGGGGTGTTTTTAGGTTTTAGGGCAGGGTTTGGGTTTTGGGGTACAGGGGTGTTTTTAGGTTTTAGGGCTGGGTTTGGGTTTTGGGGTACAGGTGTGTTTTTAGGTTTTAGGGCAGGGTTTGGGTTTTGGGGTACAGGGGTGTTTTTAGGTTTTAGGGCAGGGTTTGGGTTTTGGGGTACAGGGGTGTTTTTAGGTTTTAGGGCAGGGTTTGGGTTTTGGGGTACAGGGGTGTTTTTAGGTTTTAGGGCAGGGTTTGGGTTTTGGGGTACAGGGGTGTTTTTAGGTTTTAGGGCAGTGTTTGGGTTTTGGGGTACAGGGGTGTTTTTAGGTTTTAGGGCAGTGTTTGGGTTTTGGGGTACAGGGGTGTTTTTAGGTTTTAGGGCAGGGTTTGGGTTTTGGGGTACAGGGGTGTTTTTAGGTTTTAGGGCAGGGTTTGGGTTTTGGGGTACAGGGGTGTTTTTAGGTTTTAGGGCTGGGTTTGTTTTTTGGGGTACAGGGGTATTACGACTTTATATAAATTAAATTAATTAAATTAATTTTATTTAATTTAATTTAAATAATAACTATATTTACAATTATTAATTTAATTGTATTAATAAACGATTATAATTAAATTATATTATTTAAAAATGTTTAATTAATTAAATTCTTTTAATTTTATTAAATATAATTTTATTATGTATTATTTATAACTTAATTAAATTATAATTATATTTATTGTTATTAATTACATTATATTATTTTCTATTTATAAATTTTTTATATATCATTAATTATATTATTTTAAATATATTAAATTAATATCAATTTTAATATTAATTAAATTACTATAATTAAATTAATTACTGTTTTAAAAATGTTATATTATTTTTATTATTTTAAATTAATTTAATTAACTTTATTACATTTTTTTTTAAAAAGATATACTTACCTATACTTACGATGTAATGCCATGCGTTGTAAAAGTATCTGCTATGTAATGCCATGCGTTGTAATGGCATGCATTGTAATGGTATTTGCGATGTAAAAATCGCGTTGTAACGGAACGCGTTGTAAAACATCGCGTTGTACTGACACCAATCCGTACTATTTGCGGGAAAAGCGCTTTACCATTTTACTTCAGATTCTGACTCAGAAAACCCAACACAGTCTCTGTGATAGCTGCTCACCTCCTTGGCACAGTCCTTGTGAGAGCAGCAGCAGCAATGCGAGTTCACAATTACAAACACACATCTTTCCTGTTATAACAGGATGCCGGGATGCCCTAGGGTAGCTGCGCGCTCTAGAAAACCTAAATCAATCATAATCCATTTGAACAAAGGCCAGAAGTCGGAAGGAAATGAGAAATTAATCCAACGGGAGAACTCGGACTAGAAGTGCCCAAGATGAGAGTGTGCTGGTCGACAGCAGGGCACAGATAAATGCTCACATCAGTGAGACAGGTGCATTGTTTCAGGTTTGCACACGACTTATGCTGGGTCCTGAAAGAGGTCCGAAGAGCTTGGATTGCGTTTAGTCTCTGTCAAAGCTATATTAAATATGAAAGGTAACCCTTCTGAGCCCCTCTCACTCTCGTTTCCACCACTAGGAGGATTATGTGCAAACTAGCCACAAGCCACCATGCAGCCACTGTACCACCGACCGTCTGCACGAAGGCTCGGCCCACATGTAAACAGAGCAAAGATTATCACACCCTGCAACCGGCAAGTGACCAGCAACATACACAAATGTATGGAAACTGATATTAGGAGCAAGCAAGGACATGCGAGCATCCCATCCAGACAAAGCAGCTATAAAACTGCACCCGCTGTTCACAGCTCTTGGAGACGACAGAAGGGTTGTATGAAGCGCTGCAGGAAACTCGAGCTATTAGTATTATTATTTGGGTTGGGAATACACCTCGTAACAACTGCTAGTTTGGAATGGGCACTTCCCTTGCGGGTCATATTAAAACGACTGCTTTTTCGACCCAATTCACTTAACTTTTAATGAATACATACCAATAAAAGTAACACTATGCCACAGTTGTATGATAATTTAAGTGAACATCCGTAAACGGAAAAATTCATGACAGTTTCCAAGGGGTAAAATATTTAAACCTGTTAAATGCAAGCTCTTGATATCGGAGGCTTTTCATTCTCTATATCAATATAAACTTTATTCGGATACAAATACATATCCATAAAAGTACAGACAGACAACAACATATGCAGTGAAAATTCCATCGACATAGGGACAGTTAAAACATCTAATTAAAATTGAAATTGGTCCTCCAGTGATACAAAAAGAGCAAAAATCATTAGGATACATATGGCTTATAGATTAAAAGGAACGAAATAAAATGGAATCATTCAGCAGGGGCACATGGAGTTACGGGTGCGCACTTTCGCCTTCAGAAAAGAACCAACCCGGAAGGTTAGCTCATCGTCTTTCAAAGCAATGACCTTCCCATATGCTGCCTTGTAGTCAATCTCAGGTAAGGCCTTAAAATACGGAATCAAAAACCTTTTAGTAATCACTAGCCTATACAATTCCTATACACCGCACAGATTCCTGGGAGGAAAATAATTTTTCCGCTCTACTGGGGATACCTGAAGTACCCTAAGATTGCCAAGGCCCTAGTGAAACCCACTGATCAGTCCTTCACAGTGAACGCACAGTCAGTGGATTCGCCGGGCATTTTATGGGAGGCATAAAAGTCAGTGATGAGGGGTCAAGCCATCTCGGTCATCACCAGTCATAAACAAGACCACAGGAAGAACCTAGATACTCTAGAAGAAGCAGTGCAGAGGGCAGAGGTAGCACATAATGCAAATCCTACTGATACCACAGCGCAAACCCTGACACTAGCGACCCAAGAATTTAGGGCTTATATATGGGAAACCGCGAAGACCAGACACTACGATACCCTACATAGCCTGTATGAACTGAGTGATAAGACTGGGAGAATGCTTGCATGGTTGAAAAGAAGGGAGAAGGCGGGTAGATAGATTGCCCTACTGGCGTTAGAGGATGGCACCATGACGACTGATCCCCAACTCATAGTGGAGGAGCTGGCCACTTATTATGAAAAGGTTTACACATCACGTGCTGAAGCCACAATATAGGAAAACATACAGTTTCTCCGAGATATAAAAATGCCTACACTACCACTAGAGGCCATGCAAGATCTGGAAGTAGATTTTACGGCAGAAGAGTCATGGGTGGCACCGGCAGCGCTTCACACGGGAAAAGCAATGGGACCTAATGGTCTACCGGTAGAGCTATACAACAAAGTGACAGGTAAGGTCACGCCCCATCTCCTTAATATGTACAATGAATGCCTGGAGCAGGGGATATTGCCCAGGGACCAAAGATTAGCCACAATTGTGGCAATACATAAACCAGGTAAACCTGCAACGTCTGCCTCTTCATACCGTCCAATATCCCTAATAAACGCAGAAGCCAAGATACTGGCCAAAGCGTTGGCACTCCGACTGCAGCCACACCTTAAGACGCTAATTCACCCAGACCAGTCAGGCTTTATGCCGGGACGCAACACCTCCCTTAATTTAAGACGCCTGCATGGGGTACTGGCTCGGACACCAATGATCCAAGAAGATGCGGCCATCCTCTCATTAGAAGCCACGATGGCGTTTGACCTCGTGGAATGGCAGTTTTTATTCACAGTACTCCGAAAGTTGGGGTTCGGTCCAAAGTTCTGCGAATGGATCAGATTATTATACAAGGCACCCCTAGCACAAGTGGTAGCAAATGGATGTATATCGCAAGAGTTTGCATTGGGGAGGGGGACGAGGCAAGGCTGCCCGCTGTCCACGCTCCTCTTCGCCCTAATGCTGGAACCACTTGCAGCATGGATAAGGTAGGATTTGTCAATCGGAGGGATGAAATGGGAGGCGGACTGGGATGACCGGATTTCGCTTTACGCGGATGACATATTAATATACATAACATCCCCAGCGAGATCCCTGGTGTTCCAGCTGGACATTTTCATGGCATATGGAACTGTGACAGGATATACTATCAACTGGACAAAATCACTAATCTATGTGGTGCATGGTCCTACTCCCAGCCCCCCCGAGGTTGTGAGTTGCAGATTGTGACCAGAGGATTTAAATATTTAGGAATACATGTTACCCCACAGGACACTATTTTTATGGAGGAAAACCTGATGAAACCCCTGGCAAGGCTCCGGGGAGATGTCAAACACTGGAGATCCCTTCCGTTGACGTTACTGGGAAGGGCGGCACTCTTTAAAATGCTGGCCCTGCCTAGGTTCCTCTACGCCCTTCGGAATACCCCATTCCCAGTCCCCTCCTCCTACTTTAAAGCAATTGAAGCAGAAGTATCCACATTGCTGTGGGACTGGAAACCATCCGCATAGCGCAACACAAATTAGTATGTAGCTGGTACGATGGGGAAATCGCATTGCCAAATGTTAAATTATACTATTGGGCCTCACTACTAATGGTGATAAACCAGTGGCTGCACGTCCCACAGGATGAACCGGCATTCAGAATAGCTAGATGCCTCCTACACGCAGAACATCTGATAAAAGCCCTTTACACCAATAAACACACTCACAGGACCGACGGCACACTCGATTAAAATATGGCACACTGCACAAAGGGCGCTAGGTTGGGCAGGAGTACTGACGCTGGCCACCCCCCTCTGGAAGACTCGATGTCTTGGCACCCTGGCTAACACTAAGGGATTTAGACAATGGGACCTCATCGGCATTACTAAAATAGGTGATCTCTGGGTGAAAGGCGAGATCCTTCCCTTGCAACGCTGCGGGAAAAATATGGGATGGCGGAGACAGAACTCTACCAATATATCCAAATCAGCCACACACTCCATAGCACTATCCCCCCAAACACCTCACTAACGGAGTCTTTGCCCTTGGAAGACAGGCTCCTCACGGACTATATGGAAAAAAAGGTAATCTCACAGACGTATTGTAAGCTGGTAAATACCCAACCAGACCCCATGGCGACACTGAAAGAAAGGTGGCAGGCAGACTTGGGGGACATGAAGGAATACGACTGGATGGACGTATTGGCGTCGGCCCGTGAGGCAGCGATCCCATCTAGGCTAAAACTCATACAACTCAAAGTGCTACATCGTATATATTATCCACGCACCACACTACACAAGCTTGGGCACACCCCCGATCCACTCTGCCTCAGAGGTTGTGGGCTTACTGGTACATTTTATCATATTATATGGGACTGTCCAGGTATACAATGATGATACTGGGAACTGGTGATGAATGAGATCACAAAGGGGGGGGGGGGGGGGGGGGCAGAGGTCCCGCGAGATCCCAGATGCTGCCTCCTGAATGTCTGGCAACCTACTGATTTAAATTTGGCACTACAGAACTGGGCCACGTTCGGGACGACGATAGCCAAGCAAAATATAGCCTGGAACTGGGGATCTGGGGTGTTACCTACGCATCAACAGTGGGAAAGGGACATGGATGTTGCAATGGTGGCTGAGAGGGCGGTATACACCCCCAGGGGATGTCCCAAATAATGGTCTAGAATATGGGGAAAATGGTCCAGAATATGGGGAAAATGGAACGAATTCCGGGGGAATATATGTGAGCCTCCACAAACGGCCTCAACCCCTGAAGCAAGCCCGTGATTATAGGACGGGATGAATTGCCTGAAATATGGATATGACTAAGTGATGATATTGGTTATGGGAGGGATGCTAAGAAAGTACTGTTACCAGTTGTAGTGTAAGTTTCTACGCTGTGAGGTATTTATTGTGTAAGCCATGGGATGTACTAAGTACAATTTTATTGCAGAGGGAGATGTTTATTGTTCATTGATCATATGGAAGTGTATGAAAAAGCAATAACAATAAAATGTTTTAAAGAAAAAAAAAAAAACTTTTAGTAAGTGTTGAGTAGTAACAACAGAAAAATAAAAAGTGCAGAATCGATTGTTTATGTTGGATATTGCATGGACATGGAAAATGATCGAGGTTAGGAAAATACCCCACGGGTCATGAAAGCATGAATTTCATGGTGTCAGTCCTCAACCGAAAAAGTAGACCCCTTTCCCAATGACCAATCAGTTTTAATAAATAGCTAGAAGGTGCGCATGAGACATTCTCAATATGCATGTATCTAGTGACTGACGTTTTCTTGCGCTCTTTGTCAAGTCTAGCATTCTTATAGGATGCATAAAGGGCCGTCTGAAGGGATTTATTACTAATGGTGCCAAGGTCTGAGGGATTTGAAAATAAATATTTGTGATTCACACTGATTAAGCTTTTATGTACAGTGGCCAGCCAAGGTATATCCATCCCCTTGCCACATTTTAAGCAGTCTGATATTATCTCCCTAGTAAGTTGGTCCGCGGGGTTTCTCCAAAGTCTCAACCAAAATAGTGCTGGACGAGCCTTGATGTGATCTTCAATATATGGCACATTAAGTTCGCAGTGACTGACATATTTAGAGGAGGAAATGGGTGCACCCAGGATTTTGCGGCAGAATCTAATCTCTTCATCCGGGATGCTGCAACTATTAGTGTAGCCCCAAACTTCTGCACCGTAGTTGGCAATTGGTATACATTGGAGTCTAAAAATGTTAAGAGTGGCAGATACAACCTCTGGGTTCCTCTGCTTTGGCAGCCCGAGTATCATATTGATAGAGTTTGTAAACTTCCTCCTACAATAAGTCACATGGTCAGCCCACAATCCATTTGAAGCAAATACCAGCCCAAGATATGGGAAAGTGAGGGTGCTCTGTAAACGGTTTGAATTTAAAACGATTGACGAGTTAAAATACTTCTTCGACCCTCATGTCATTAAAAAGGATTTTGGGAAATTAGTGCATAAATCCAGGCCAGCCATGAAGTCTACAAAACCACGCACCGTAATGCGGAGAGCTTTTGGGGTGCCGCCCATCAGCACCGCATCCTCGGCAAATAACAGGGCAGGAAGTTTGTTAGAGTTGATGCAGGGAACATCATGGGTGAGTGTTACCAAAGATTTATTCAGGTCATTGATATACAGGATAAATAAGAGAGGGGCCAGGACACAGCCCTGCCTGACCCTCTACCAACTTCAATGACTTTGGAAACCTCACCATCCCTGCTAATGCGCCCCCGGGCATGTAGGTCTTTATACAAATAGGCTAAAAAGTGTATGAGGGACTCGTCCAGGCCATAGTTTAAAAGGGTAATCCAGAGCTGAGACCTGTTAACAAAGTCGAAGGCCAACGTCAAATCCATGAATCCTAGATATATAGAGGTTTTCTTAGCTAAATTGTATTTACCAATGATCAAGTTGAGGTTAAGGCATTCTTCAACAGTGCCAATATTGCTCCTGAACCCCAACTGACAAGGGTGTAGGATCTGAGCTTCCTCAGCCCATGACCTAATCTTGTTATACAGGACCCTCCCCAGAATTTTCAGCATATTATCGATCAGGGAGATCGGCCAGTGACATGTGTGATGCCGCTGGTATCAGACATGAATATGTTAGACTTAATTGTGTGTGCCAGCTAGCTCAGAGGTCACTAGAAACTTTTCTCGAGTAAACAAGAAGGCGTTTAGCTTTCCTGAATAGACAAGAAGGGATTAGCTTCTGACAACCATATCACATGACAACTTTGTTCCCCCTGCAATAAGGAATATATCTCTAGAGTCGCGGAAACAATAGATAGCTATTTTACTCAGTCAATCGTGCATGCTTCGTTTCACCAGAAATGCAGAGAAATAGAGAGACGGGCGTTTTCATTAAAAGGGTTATTTATTGAGCAGTCTTCTTTCTCATGCAGAGAAATGATTTTCCACAATTGCAATACTTGTCATACAGTAAAGTGCGTACAGTAAAAGGAGTATTATGAAATAATACTGTAAAAGCATGTATATGGTTTCTAAGCCATATGATACTTAAAATGGATAAAACACATACAATGATACAATACATACAATGATAAAATAATGACTAAACGTACTCAACTGGTGTTTCTAAGATACGCCTACCCCAGTGTACCTAACCTAAGCCTATTACGTGGGAAGGAGTAGGTGAGTTACAGTTTTTGCTAAGAATCTGAATCAAGAATTCTCTATGGGTCTAATCAGCTCCGTACCTTAGGTATAGAATGAAGGAGGTCTTGTATCTCTCTCTCAGGACTCGATCTCCCAGTAACCCGCGAAGGTATCAGGGAAACACTGGAGCTGGATTTTCTTGGCAGGAGAAAAGACAGCGTCTCTCTCAGTGCCTCAGCAGGGAGGGTCGGCTTCCTTCGGCACTCGCATCAGCAGGGCGTCGGGCAAGTAGATAGCCGATTCTGCTCCAAACCACCGTGTGTTGCTTAAGGCAGATGCTGGTATATTTATACCTGGAAGGTGCCGAGTTTGACGTAAGGTTGGACATAAGACGTCACTAAGAACTGGCAGTTCTTTCAGGACTCTCAGGAGTTCTAGGACAAATCAAAACGGAAGCAGGGGAAATTCCCGGGCTGCTGGAGGCTTGGTTTGTTTAAGAACGCGTTGTACTTTCTAGGAGTCTATGGGAGTAGCCTTGCCGTATTTGGACTGCATTGGCTATGACTTAATATGGATATGATTCTTATGCCTTTAGAAGGATATGATTTATTATAACCACACAAGGGCATAAATCGGGAATATCTAATTAGGGTCCTAGATACATTCACAACAAACTACCACAGGGTTATGTTCCTTAAATGATAAAAAAGTGTTAATTAAGTCGGAGTGAGTTCTTACCATCCTGCCAAATATGGCTTTGTTGTCTATACCACGCCAGACCAATCTGAGGTTGTCAGTAGAGGGGGACAAATCCCTAGCACCACACTCTTTATCATAGGTAGGTCATGATACAAGATTTAGGGCTAGATTAATAGGGTTGTGATCCCCATGTAGTGTGGAGACCACCTCAGATTTTAGCACACAATTTGCTAAAGGAGTGCAGGAGAGTAGGGTCTGCTTTCCTAAGGTCACCCCACTTTTTGCTTTTTGCTTCACTGGTTTTTGACTTCATGTGGCTGTGGGCCTGCTAATCAGACCCACAGCCCAGCTGCGCTCTCTCTAAATTCACTACAATGTACTTTAGGTGCATTACCAATTGGATACTGGGTCACCTTATGAGCCCCTGTACAGTGTACTATAGGTACCCAGGGCATAGGTGCATCCAAGGCCTACCAGGGGCTGCAGCATGTATTATGCCACCCCTGGCTGACCATTCACATTGACACAATTGACTGATCACTCAGCTGGGGCAAGGTTGTGTAATCACGCCTTGCTTAGATATAGTATACCTATATCTAACCTTATATCTAGACACATATACACCTATAAGTCACTCCTATGGCAGGCCTTAACAATCCTGGAGGCAATTGCAAACAAAACAGGTGATGGACAGAATGTGGATCAATGTCACACATTCACCCCAGTCCAAAGATCTGGGCCCAAATCCATCGTTTTTTTGCACTCCACACCACCCTGGGTTAGACAATGGCGATATGCAAATCAGTTTTGACCCTGTGCCCCATGGGAACAGTCCAGTCCGAAATACAAAAGCCATGTCCTTCCCAGAACGGAATCAAGCATCCGAGGACCGGACCGGTTTCGAGGTAACACCTCTCATCAGCCCGGCTAGCTTGACTCCAGTGGTGTGGAGTGCCTGGGACCCACGTCTGAGCATCCCCAGCGCACTTATGGCGGCAATTGCAAACAAAACAGGTGATGGACAGAATGTGGATCAATGTCACACATTCACCCCAGTCCAAAGATCTGGGCCCAAATCCATCGTTTTTTTGCACTCCACACCACCCTGGGTTAGACAATGGCGATATGCAAATCAGTTCTGACCCTGTGCCCCATGGGAACAGTCCAGTCCGAACTACAAAAGCCATGTCCTTCCCAGAACGGAATCAAGCATCCGAGGACCGGACCGGTTTCGAGGTAACACCTCTCATCAGCCCGGCTAGCTTGACTCCAGTGGTGTGGAGTGCCTGGGACCCACGTCTGAGCATCCCCAGCGCACTTATGGCGGTAATTGCAAACAAAACAGGTGATGGACAGAATGTGGATCAATGTCACACATTCACCCCAGTCCAAAGATCTGGGCCCAAATCCATAGTTTTTTTGCACTCCACACCACCCTGGGTTAGACAATGGCGATATGCAAATCAGTTCTGACCCTGTGCCCCATGGGAACAGTCCAGTCCGAACTACAAAAGCCATGTCCTTCCCAGAACGGAATCAAGCATCCGAGGACCGGACCGGTTTCGAGGTAACACCTCTCATCAGCCCGGCTAGCTTGACTCCAGTGGTGTGGAGTGCCTGGGACCCACGTCTGAGCATCCCCAGCGCACTTATGGCGGCAATTGCAAACAAAACAGGTGATGGACAGAATGTGGATCAATGTCACACATTCACCCCAGTCCAAAGATCTGGGCCCAAATCCATTGTTTTTTTGCACTCCACACCACCCTGGGTTAGACAATGGCGATATGCAAATCAGTTCTGACCCTGTGCCCCATGGGAACAGTCCAGTCCGAACTACAAAAGCCATGTCCTTCCCAGAACGGAATCAAGCATCCGAGGACCGGACCGGTTTCGAGGTAACACCTCTCATCAGCCCGGCTAGCTTGACTCCAGTGGTGTGGAGTGCCTGGGACCCACGTCTGAGCATCCCCAGCGCACTTATGGCGGCAATTGCAAACAAAACAGGTGATGGACAAAATGTGGATCAATGTCACACATTCACCCCAGTCCAAAGATCTGGGCCCAAATCCATCGTTTTTTTGCACTCCACACCACCCTGGGTTAGACAATGGCGATATGCAAATCAGTTCTGACCCTGTGGCCCATGGGAACAGTCCAGTCCGAACTACAAAAGCCATGTCCTTCCCAGAACGGAATCAAGCATCCGAGGACCGGACCGGTTTCGAGGTAACACCTCTCATCAGCCCGGCTAGCTTGACTCCAGTGGTGTGGAGTGCCTGGGACCCACGTCTGAGCATCCCCAGCGCACTTATGGCGGCAATTGCAAACAAAATTGGGGCACAGGGTCAGAGCTGATTTGCATAAAGCCATTATCTGACCCAGGGTGGTGTGGAGTGCAAAAAACGATGGATTTAGACCCAGATACTTGTACTGGGGTGAATGCAAGACATTGATCTACATTCTGTCCATCAAATTGTTTTTTGTAATTTTCTCCCTGAGTGTACTGGGGTAGCTCAGACGTGGGTCCCAGAGCCTCCACACCACTGAGTCAAGCTAGCCGGGCTGATGAGGTGTTACCTCGAAACCGGTCCGGTCCTCGGATGCTTGATTCCGGTCTGGGAAAGATATGGCTGTTGTAGTTCGGACTGGACTGTTCCCATGGGGCACAGGGTCAGAGCTGATTTGCATAAAGCCATTATCTGACCCAGGGTGGTGTGGAGTGCAAAAAACGACGGATTTAGGCCCAGATACTTGTACTGGGGTGAATGTAAGACATTGATCTATATTCTGTCCATCAAATTGTTTTTTGTAATTTTCTCCCTGAGTGTACTGGGGTAGCTCAGACGTGGGTCCCAGAGCCTCCACACCACTGGAGTCAAGCTAGCCGGGCTGATGAGAGGTGTTACCTCGAAACCGGTCCGGTCCTCGGATGCTTGATTCCGGTCTGGGAAAGATATGGCTGTTGTAGTTCGGACTGGACTGTTCCCATGGGGCACAGGGTCAGAGCTGATTTGCATAAAGCCATTATCTGACCCAGGGTGGTGTGGAGTGCAAAAAACGATGGATTTAGGCCCAGATACTTGTACTGGGGTGAATGTAAGACATTGATCTACATTCTGTCCATCAAATTGTTTTTTGTAATTTTCTCCCTGAGTGTACTGGGGTAGCTCAGACGTGGGTCCCAGAGCCTCCACACCACTGGAGTCAAGCTAGCCGGGCTGATGAGAGGTGTTACCTCGAAACCGGTCCGGTCCTCGGATGCTTGATTCCGGTCTGGGAAAGATATGGCTGTTGTAGTTCGGACTGGACTGTTCCCATGGGGCACAGGGTCAGAGCTGATTTGCATAAAGCCATTATCTGACCCAGGGTGGTGTGGAGTGCAAAAAACGATGGATTTAGACCCAGATACTTGTACTGGGGTGAATGCAAGACATTGATCTACATTCTGTCCATCAAATTGTTTTTTGTAATTTTCTCCCTGAGTGTACTGGGGTAGCTCAGACGTGGGTCCCAGAGCCTCCACACCACTGAGTCAAGCTAGCCGGGCTGATGAGAGGTGTTACCTCGAAACCGGTCCGGTCCTCGGATGCTTGATTCCGGTCTGGGAAAGATATGGCTGTTGTAGTTCGGACTGGACTGTTCCCATGGGGCACAGGGTCAGAGCTGATTTGCATAAAGCCATTATCTGACCCAGGGTGGTGTGGAGTGCAAAAAACGACGGATTTAGGCCCAGATACTTGTACTGGGGTGAATGTAAGACATTGATCTACATTCTGTCCATCAAATTGTTTTTTGTAATTTTCTCCCTGAGTGTACTGGGGTAGCTCAGACGTGGGTCCCAGAGCCTCCACACCACTGGAGTCAAGCTAGCCGGGCTGATGAGAGGTGTTACCTCGAAACCGGTCCGGTCCTCGGATGCTTGATTCCGGTCTGGGAAAGATATGGCTGTTGTAGTTCGGACTGGACTGTTCCCATGGGGCACAGGGTCAGAGCTGATTTGCATAAAGCCATTATCTGACCCAGGGTGGTGTGGAGTGCAAAAAACGATGGATTTAGGCCCAGATACTTGTACTGGGGTGAATGTAAGACATTGATCTACATTCTGTCCATCAAATTGTTTTTTGTAATTTTCTCCCTGAGTGTACTGGGGTAGCTCAGACGTGGGTCCCAGAGCCTCCACACCACTGGAGTCAAGCTAGCCGGGCTGATGAGAGGTGTTACCTCGAAACCGGTCCGGTCCTCGGATGCTTGATTCCGGTCTGGGAAAGATATGGCTGTTGTAGTTCGGACTGGACTGTTCCCATGGGGCACAGGGTCAGAGCTGATTTGCATAAAGCCATTATCTGACCCAGGGTGGTGTGGAGTGCAAAAAACGATGGATTTAGGCCCAGATACTTGTACTGGGGTGAATGTAAGACATTGATCTACATTCTGTCCATCAAATTGTTTTTTGTAATTTTCTCCCTGAGTGCACTGGGGTAGCTCAGACGTGGGTCCCAGAGCCTCCACACCACTGGAGTCAAGCTAGCCGGGCTGATGAGAGGTGTTACCTCGAAACCGGTCCGGTCCTCGGATGCTTGATTCCGGTCTGGGAAAGACATGGCTGTTGTAGTTCGGACTGGACTGTTCCCATGGGGCACAGGGTCAGAGCTGATTTGCATAAAGCCATTATCTGACCCAGGGTGGTGTGGAGTGCAAAAAACGATGGATTTAGGCCCAGATACTTGTACTGGGGTGAATGTAAGACATTGATCTACATTCTATCCATCAAATTGTTTTTTGTAATTTTCTCCCTGAGTGTACTGGGGTAGCTCAGACGTGGGTCCCAGAGCCTCCACACCACTGAGTCAAGCTAGCCGGGCTGATGAGAGGTGTTACCTCGAAACCGGTCCGGTCCTCGGATGCTTGATTCCGGTCTGGGAAAGATATGGCTGTTGTAGTTCGGACTGGACTGTTCCCATGGGGCACAGGGTCAGAGCTGATTTGCATAAAGCCATTATCTGACCCAGGGTGGTGTGGAGTGCAAAAAACGACGGATTTAGGCCCAGATACTTGTACTGGGGTGAATGTAAGACATTGATCTACATTCTGTCCATCAAATTGTTTTTTGTAATTTTCTCCCTGAGTGTACTGGGGTAGCTCAGACGTGGGTCCCAGAGCCTCCACACCACTGGAGTCAAGCTAGCCGGGCTGATGAGAGGTGTTACCTCGAAACCGGTCCGGTCCTCGGATGCTTGATTCCGGTCTGGGAAAGATATGGCTGTTGTAGTTCGGACTGGACTGTTCCCATGGGGCACAGGGTCAGAGCTGATTTGCATAAAGCCATTATCTGACCCAGGGTGGTGTGGAGTGCAAAAAACGATGGATTTAGGGCCAGATACTTGTACTGGGGTGAATGTAAGACATTGATCTACATTCTGTCCATCAAATTGTTTTTTGTAATTTTCTCCCTGAGTGTACTGGGGTAGCTCAGACGTGGGTCCCAGAGCCTCCACACCACTGGAGTCAAGCTAGCCGGGCTGATGAGAGGTGTTACCTCGAAACTGGTCCGGTCCTCGGATGCTTGATTCCGGTCTGGGAAAGATATGGCTGTTGTAGTTCGGACTGGACTGTTCCCATGGGACACAGGGTCAGAGCTGATTTGCATAAAGCCATTATCTGACCCAGGGTGGTGTGGAGTGCAAAAAACGATGGATTTAGGGCCAGATGCTTGTACTGGGGTGAATGTAAGACATTGATCTACATTCTGTCCATCAAATTGTTTTTTGTAATTTTCTCCCTGAGTGTACTGGGGTAGCTCAGACGTGGGCCCCAGAGCCTCCACACCACTGGAGTCAAGCTAGCCGGGCTGATGAGAGGTGTTACCTCGAAACCGGTCCGGTCCTCGGATGCTTGATTCCGGTCTGGGAAAGATATGGCTGTTGTAGTTCGGACTGGACTGTTCCCATGGGGCACAGGGTCAGAGCTGATTTGCATAAAGCCATTATCTGACCCAGGGTGGTGTGGAGTGCAAAAAACGATGGATTTAGACCCAGATACTTGTACTGGGGTGAATGCAAGACATTGATCTACATTCTGTCCATCAAATTGTTTTTTGTAATTTTCTCCCTGAGTGTACTGGGGTAGCTCAGACGTGGGTCCCAGAGCCTCCACACCACTGAGTCAAGCTAGCCGGGCTGATGAGAGGTGTTACCTCGAAACCGGTCCGGTCCTCGGATGCTTGATTCCCGTCTGGGAAAGATATGGCTGTTGTAGTTCGGACTGGACTGTTCCCATGGGGCACAGGGTCAGAGCTGATTTGCATAAAGCCATTATCTGACCCAGGGTGGTGTGGAGTGCAAAAAACGATGGATTTAGGCCCAGATACTTGTACTGGGGTGAATGTAAGACATTGATCTACATTCTGTCCATCAAATTGTTTTTTGTAATTTTAACAATCCTGGAGGCAGACTGCTTGGTTTTATGTGAGATGGTGCTCTCGCATGAGCTGAGCCTGTCTGCAGCTTTCGGAACCATGTCCTTATAGCTGTTCTAAGATATTGCCAGACCATATACTCTTAAGTGCATTATGAACCATGTGGTTAAATGCTAACTCTGGTTTGGCTTTATCAAAACATGTTGAGTAAGGTGTCATACGATTTGGAATACTACCGCTTGCCAGTTCTGGCAACGGGGGTAGCATTCCACCCTTCTAGAGGGAGAAGACATGTTGTTCCTACTATTCCCGGTTAAAGTTAACCAGAGCCTCAGCATAACAAAATGGATGCTGCTGCCACAGACACAAGTCTGACCTCCTGCTGCTCGGAGTCCTTCTAGTGAGGGAGGCTTGGACAATAGTTTTCCTGTCTTGGGAGGTGCTAGCACCACCCCAGACAGGCTTTTGTGTATTGAGGCAGGGAGGGTTGAAAGAAATGAGACACTGCCTGGGGCACACAAGGTGTCCCATGCATGGTCCAGTTCAAACTGGTGCTGGGGCACTCCAGCCCCAGCTCTGGTGCAAAACTGGACAAAGGGAAAGGGGTGTAACCACCCCCTTCCCTGGTCCCACCCATAGGAGGGACCTAGAAGGTAATCCAGCACCTAGATTTAGTATGTAGGTAGGAGCTGAATCCCAAGACTTTAGAATAATCCTGACAAACTCTGAAACAAAACTCTGGACCTTCGACAATCTACTTTGCAAGAAGACGACTGAAGAATCTCCCTTGTGGTCAAGGTGTGACCACCCTGCACAAGCAGACACCATCCAGCGATCAACGGCTTGCTTTTTTGCCGCCTCCCACCGGAGCCCGAGCACGGAGCCGGACAAGAACCGGACTTCCAGACATCCAACAGCCCGATCCACAGTCCCAGCAAAGCTGAGACCCGTGGAGGCGACGAGAGACGTGGGACCGGCCATCTTGAAAAGTCTGCGACTTGCTAATTGTGCAGCACCCGAGGCACCCACGAAGCTATGCATTGGGGATTGAGAAGCCCCAGCCCCGAGCATCAACTGCACCAAAGATCAGCCCTGCACACTCCACGAGTTCTGCGTGGGGCCCTTTTGCATTTTCCTGCTCGACGCGTCTGCCCGGTCGCTTGCCCGCTGGCTAGTGGCCATCTTGGCGACGATCCTTTGAATTTACACCACTGGTCTGGTTGCTCCAGACTGGCCCTTGCTTCCCTTAAAAGAAGCAGCCCCTCAGACCTTGCTGGTCTGAGTAAGAAGCCAACTTTGTTTCCTGCGTGGGTTGCCTTTGCCAAGGCTTGTTGCCTCCAATCCTGAAGCCAACAACGCCGACAGCGAGAGCCTTCGTGGGACAGTATGTGCCTGACTTCTGGTTGTCGTCGACGCCTCCTGGCTGCAGAGACAAGCTTCACGACAGCACCTGATTGCTTCACGACATCACCTGGTTCCTTCCTGGTCACTGGCGAGTGACCCAGACTTTGTCCCCTCTGCTTTCAGGTCCTCTTCATCTTGGATCCACCTGGACACTTCTCTCCTAGTCGCCTGCAGCATCTTTCTTCCAGGCTCCATAGGACTCTACGACGAAACCCGACACACTTTGACACCTATGCACCCGCTCCCTGTGGGTGAGGTAACGCGAGTACTTCGGTGCTCCTGTGGGTATCAACTATCCAAATGTCTAGGTTTCAAGTAACTTTTACCGAGTCCAGTCAGAAGTACCCTAAAAGAACTAGTTTGTAACTTGTACGTTCCCATTCATTCTCTATGGTAACATGCGTGTGTGATTAGACACTGCACACGCCTCCCGTGGGTATGTTGCTTCCTAACTCTTGGTAGCTCAGTGTAGCCCCAGCGATTCCCTAGGCCCTAGGCCTATTCACTTTCCGTGTAGTGGTCCATAAACCACTATTTTAGTATATGGTTTAGCGTGCCCCTAGGGCCCTACTGTATTTTGTACAACTTAATGTATTTTAATTGAATATCTTGTATGGTGCTTGTGCCTCTGATCTCATAAAGAGTTCAGAGGGTTTGTCTAGTAATAAATAACATATATATTTTATATATATCCTGTGTGGTGTCCTTTCATTTGATATTAAAGGGGTTACATATGGTAAAACAGCTGGCTTCACATGCCCTCTTGAGTTTAGCCTAAGACTGCTTTGTCCATGCTACCCCTAGGATAGCTGGTCTATAAGGTTGACTTTACAACCATCACCATAAGGGTTGTTTGGACTGGTGCAAGGTGCTCACTAGAATAGTGAACATCATATACCAGGCCAACTTCTCACAAGGAGTAGTGACAAAAAATAATCAATGGTAGAGGACGAGCCCCTGCCTCTATAGGTAGGTTCTATATGGCCGGCTCTTGTCGGGACTGCAGCAAGCTCCATCACGTCTGAGAAGTTATTGGTGCTTAAGAGGTCTAGTAATTGAGCCCCCCTATAGCATAATTGTGCCATATTCGTGGGATGGATGGCAGAGTGGTTGCCCCTCGGGAGCTTAAAATTATAATCACCCCATAACAAATACCCTCAGGCTTAACGCCACGGTTAGCTGTCTGTAAGTTAGAAATGAAATTAAATAAATCAATAAAGTTCATATTAGGGACATTCTTAAAATCATTGTTAATTAGATAAAACAAAATACGCCGTTTATAGGTTATGACCATGAATTTGTCGTTATTGGTGGCGAGGGCCCTAGCACGACCCCCTGCCATAATATTAATCCAGATTGAAAGGCCTCCTGCTGGCCGTCCGGAATCTGGGGTGGGAGCTACGATATTAAAACATTCAAACCCCTCCAAAAAAGCTCCCAAGTAGCCCAAGTCTCCTGGAACATTACAATGTCTTGTTTGTGAACTAACTTCAACCAGTCTGGCAGATTAATTTTGGACGCAAGACCTGCAACATTCCAACTCAGTATTTCGAGAGTAGGTTCTGCATTGAGTACGGATGGGATGTCAGGTTCGCAATACGAGGATACAATTAAAAGAGGGGCTAACTCTGCTGATACTGGTTTTAGAAGGAGAGGAGACAGTCAATCCTGACTATCCAGACCCTATAGGGGCAGAAATCTGTTGTGTAGAGAGAGGGGCTGGGAAGTGACAGGTGCGTCGGGAAATGAAGCCCCTGGGGAAGGTTTGTAAAAAATACCCCAATGGCAAAGCCCAGATACTGGTGGTTAGATTAGACTGGGCCTCCTGTGACAATAGTATTGATTTAGCCACTGATGGTCTGCGAAAGTTAATGACTATGCAGTCCGCCTTGATGCATTTTAAGGATTGCCCCACCCAGTCAACTCTCCGTACCATAATAATATTGTCAATAAATGACGCTCTAAGCCCTTTATGTTTAGATAGCCGATCTAAGCTCTTGTAGCGTAATTGCTCCCATGATTCAGTCTGATTTGGCTGGGGGGGGCACACCTGCCAAGACCACAACATAAGGGCACGCTGCCGGTGGTAAATTTAGCACCCCCCTGCTACCCATGGGATCTGACAAGCATGTGATATCGGTGCCACCCTCTTGTAATATACTGCCAGCAGCATGAGTATTGGTTTGAGCCACAGTATGGACACTAACAGTGGGCGTAAGGCGTGTCACATTCTTAGCAAGCGGGTGATTTACACAACCATTATCAGGGATACTATTTTCTACACCATTACCCTCAGACACAAAACACATCTTAATTTTGTTGCACATGTCACATGAAATAATCTCTGGGTTTGAATTGTGCGCACTAGTCAAAGTATTTGAGGTGTGGGTTGACAGATTGTTAAGTGGTGTAGATGACATTCCAGATGTAGTAGGCACAGTAGGACTAACTTGAACAGGGAGGATCGTGTTGGGAGAATCAAGCTGAGCTTTTCATTCTAACAAGGTCGATCCATTGCTTTTAGTTGATAATTTAGCGAACACCGAAGCAATCCCTGTCAATTTCGATCCAAAAACAAGACGGCTTTGAAAGGAACATTTTTCGACGCAATAAAATTTTTAATTGGGCATTAAAATCATTTTCAAAACAACACAAATTCATGGACATGTGGTGTGCCGTTCAGACGTTGCAAAACTCCACTGCAGGACTCATTTCAGCTCTGAGTGAAAAGGGCAGGTGTTCATTAATAGCAGACCGATCTCACTCACCTGTGCAGCAGAGGGGGCAAGGTGAAAGCAAAGCTGATGGAAACATTGAAAGAAATGCCTTACTCTGACCTGCTTGCGCACGTGGTTACTGGCACAGACTCAAACAAAACCCTGGGGATAAAGATGATGCCTTCTTCGCCACCTAATACCCAGTTTTTAGCACAAACAATCAAGTCACAAAGTGCATGTTGCACACTACAGTGTTAGAACAAGCATTGGCCGCGCAGTCGTAAAAGTAACGCCGCGCCACCGCGAAATGAAATAATAGGGAAAAAAACGCGAGTGGTGACGCGAGTTGTGCGCACGCGTGCGACGAGAAAAAGTGCTGTGCGCTTGTGCGCGTAATAGCAAGCTGGTGGCCGGCCTGGGTAGCACTTTCAAAAGCCACACACACTAAATATCTCGCAAGAGCAGCGCATGCGCTGACTCTAGCGAGACCTAAAAAAAGAGTAACTTAATCCACGTCGAAGATTATTAGAAACAAGATGAAGAGCTGGTGGAGTAGTACGTCAAAAGGGGAGTACCCGGTGTCATCAGTCCCGTTCCACAGATCGTCGCCAGTGATAAAAAGATGATAAATCCAATCAGGTAAGTAGAATTCTTTATTACCGGACTCCTCTCTCCGCCATCAGTGCAGCAACTACCACACCCGAACATTCTAAGGTAGCCTCTAAGAGGCAGGAGGGAGATACCACAGTCCTGTAACTAAGGGGGAAAAAGGATATGGAATATGCTACTTACCAGTATGCATCTGTTCTTGGCATAGAGGGCTGCCGAGTGGTACATTTATGAATAGATCGCCATCTGGTGTTGGGCTCGGATGATTGCAGTTGTTTTTCTCTTGGAGAAGTCTTTTGTCGTCACGAGACTGGTGACTCCTCCTTTGGGTGCTAGTGCGCATGGGCATCGGCTCCATCCTTAGATTGTTTTGCCATAGTAGGGTTAGATGGAGTATAATGATAGAATATATCAATCAACATAAGAGTGTCACTAATTGCAGGAATCAGATGCTAAGGTAAAAAATTCAGAGAAATTATAGAATTTCTAGCATCAGAGGGGACTGTTAATACAGTGGGAAAAATAGAGTGCACGTGCTCAGAGAGAACTAAAAGGACCCTCAGGCCCCAGCTGAAAGCTGGTAGCCAGTTGTCTTCATTGGGTCCCCGATAGTTGCAGAGAAAATGAAAAGTGCATTAAAAAGAGTGTGGACTACTCCTCAAAACTATTTTAATGAGAGGGTAGCTCTAACTCTATTAAAACCAGTGCAAAAAATAAATAAAATTAAGGACTGCTAAGTGGTTGTGTAAGTTTGAACCAATAAGTCCTATTAATGGTGCAACAAGAAATATTTCTTGTTGCACCATTAATGTGTTGTGTTGTATAGCTTTATTTCGAAATATTTCATTTCATAAAAGCATTACAGTAAAATCATTATAAAGGTAAAAGCACAGTTATACATCGAGATAAAAAAAACATTTCATCAGAAAATCTAAAAAGTATGGAATCTGGTAAGAGGCATCATTTCTGTGGATGTTTGTACAAATATACAATTAATCATTTCTGAATGGACAAGGGCGCTTACAGGAAGTAACCGAGGCGCTATAATATAATTTGACATCCTTACTGGAGGAGCTTCCTCCTCGTGGTTCTTATCCTCCAAGCACACCCCAGAAATTTTGCCAGACCACAAGCGAACAGTGGGTGAGGGTCGGATTTTAACAGCTGTAGGGCCTCCAAATGTGACCGAGTGCCCAGCCTTGTGCAGAGCGGTTTCAGCCATCTGCGACGGGGAGCAGCGTAGGCTGGGCATTCAAATAACAAATGGGGAATGGATTCCACCCTGGTTGTACAGAAGGGGCAAGTTTCCACAGTTTGCCATGGTGGTTTCCATTTAGATGTCCATAGCCCTAAGGGCAGAACCCCGGCCCTGAATTTGAAATACAACGCCCTATCTGTTGGATTCAAGATTACATCGAGGTAGGGTTCTCTAAAGGGACGGGATTTGATACCCAAGAACTCTTTAGCTGTTCTGGACATATTCGTTTGGGAGACTCTCTCATTATCCACCCACAGCCAGAATGTTTTCTTGAGCAGCTGTTTGGGTGGCGAGGATCTACTAGCCCATGCATCGCCGAGGCCTAGGTCGCAAAGAAGGCGCTTTACACTAAGGAGCCAACCGATCTTGTGCCAGCCCGGGGTTGAAAGAAGCTCATTTAGTGCATCAGCATAGCTCGAGAGCTCAGGGACATTCCATATACGGGCCCACAGAAGGAGGGGGCGTAGCTTGGCCTGGTCAGCTATGGACCGTGTACCTGTGTCGAGTAGCAGGGGTAAGGTGGGCGAGCTGTAAGGGAGCCGCATTAAGTCTTTGTGAAACTTATTCTCCAGATGGAATAGAGTGTCAGGTTTCTGGGTACCCCACAATTCGGCCCCGTAAAGAGCCGCACTCACAGCCTTTGCCTTGTAAATGTCGAGTATCACCCCGATGGGTTTAAGGGGTGAGGCGCGATGCTCTTTTAAGAGGGCGCCCGTGACTCTCCTGTATGTCAAGGTGGATTTTTGGTGATGCGCCTTCCAAGACATGGTGTCACAAAGTCTGATTCCCAGGTAATCAAATTCCCTGACCCTTTCTAAGGGAACTGCATCAATTAATGGCGGGTGAACTGTCTTCCTGGGGGGGTTCAGCACAAGGAACTTGGTTTTGTTGATGTTAATAACCAAGCCCCTTGTGTCGCAAAAACCTTGAAACCTCGTAAGCAGGGTTTGGAGGCCCTTCGGGGATTTCGAGATCAGCAGGGTATCGTCTGCGAACAGGAGCGTTGGTATCTTTCTGCCCGCCAGGGAAGGAGCATCTGCTGGTAGTTGGAGAAGGTGCTCTACCACTCCGTTTAGATATAGGGAAAACAGAGTGGGAGCTAGCACACACCCCTGGCGGACGCCCCTGTCAACAGGAATCCGAGATGTTTTTTGGCCCTGCTGACCCCATCTGATTTGGGCAAAGTTGCTTTCATGGAATTTGATGGTTAAGGCTAACAAGTACGAGGGCATGCCCATGCCCTCAAGTGTAGCCCATAGTTGGTTACGTGGAACGAGGTCAAAGGCAGTCCGTAAGTCAATGAAAGCGAGATACAGACTGCCCTTGCCCAGTTTGACCACTTTCCAAAAAAGCATTAGGAATCGGAATGTCTGCTCAATCGTGCCGGTCCCAGATCTGAAGCCGGCCTGAAAGTCAGACAAGACCTTCATTTCCTCGGCCCACTGCAGGATCCTGCCCAAAACTACCTTCCCTGCTGCCTTCTGGGTGGAATCGAGCAGACTTATGGGTCGGTAGTTGGCCGGGTCGTCCCTGCAGCCCTTTTTAAAGATGGGGACCACTTCCGCACCCCTCCACGAATCCGGGAAACCGCCACCCACCATTGCCTCATTCAGGAGTTTAGCAATGTATAGGCTCCAAACCTCGACATTGCTACGAAGCAGGTCTCCGGGGACTCCATCTGGGCCTGCCGCCTTGTTGGGCACAATGCACCTGATTGCTATCTCCACCTCCCTGGATGTAAAAGTGGGGCCAAGATGAGAGCTGTTTGCCGGTACTATGTCACTAGGACTCCAAATAGGACCCAGTACCCCCGGGGGGTTGGAGTATAATTTGGCAAAGTGGTCCCACCAAACCTTCCCTGAAATGTTACATGTAATCAGTGAGTCAACAGGCCTGTCCCTACCTCTAATCAGAGCCCAAAAAGCCCTTGAGTCCTTTCTAGAACCAGCCTCCATTAGGTCACTCCAAAAGTTGGTTTCATGAGTGATCTTTGCCGCGACCTGGGTTTTCTTGTAGTTTTTCCTAGCTTGGGAAATCAGAGCCTGGTCTTTAGCGCTGACCGCCATAATTAGTTCACTTTTAGCTTGGCGGCAGGCATGAGAATACCATTGGTCTCTACCCTTAGTCTCTTTTCTCCGCTTGGGCCCCCCCCTCCCCTCAGGAACCAAGAAGAGATTGCTAAGTGATACAATTGTCTCCACAAATGGCACAAGTATAGGAGAGTCACAGTCCAACGTGCTTGCAATACATTTGGCTTCCATCATTATGGATTGAACTTGGGCCATTCTTTTTGCATCCGAAGCGACCTTAGCCCACTTTAGTCGCCTCCCGCAGTTTGATGGAACAACTTCGTGGGATGTTTTCCAAGTTGGCCGAGGTGATACTACTGTGGCCCCTTGGTCCCACGGGAGAGCAAGCGTGAGGATCAACGGGTTGTGATCACTATCCGTGGATTCTTGAACAACCATATCAAGGGCGTATTCCCACAAGTTAAAGTTTAACAGTACGTAGTCGATTCTGGAGGTGTGCCCAATCCTGTTGTATGTGTGTGCACCTCCAGCGTCTGACTTACAACGACCGTTAGTGGCTCTGAGGGAGTGTTCCAGGCAAAGTGCGTTGATATCAATGGCATTCTGAGTCCATTTCCTGATGGGGTTGACAGCTAGCAAGGGAATGCCTCTCTTGGCATCATCCTCCCATGTATCCAAGATGTCGTCACATGCCAGAGGCTCAAAGCAACAATTGAAGTCCCCGCCCAAAATGGTAAGGGAGTCAATGTTGCAGCCAGTTAGCTCCTCTTCAACTCCAGTTAGGGACAGAGGGCTCGAATTCCCTGCCCTGGTCCCCCTTAGGTACATATTGAAGAGCTCTAGGGTATTACCCCCCGGGCACTGCATAGTAAGCCTCAAAAGGTCTGGGGATGGTGAGTTTGTATGCTTTACTACTAGACCCAAAGCAACACTTACCCAGATGAGAAGGCCACCAGAAGGGCGGCCTTTACTGCCTTTTGCCCTGGAGGCCGGCACAGAGTAGGTGGTGAAGCCGACCCTGTGCACGGGCTCCAGGCACCAAGTTTCTTGTAAAAGACAGATCCCGAAGGGCTCCATAAAGGAGATCCAATCAGGTTTATTGAAATTCCGGGCAAGCCCTGCCACATTCCAGCTTAATATTTTAAGCTGGGGAGCACATGTCAGGGTCTTGGCAGACTGTGTCTCAAGAACTGGGGAAATGGCATGAGTATCAGTGACCCTGGCAGAATGGAAAGAAGTTGCAGATGGCGGGATTTCCGAGACAATCAAATTTGTTGCTAAGTGGGTAATGGGAGGACAAACAACAGGGGGAGAGTGCACCTGATCCATTGAGAGGGGGGCCTGTGTTGGAGGCTGGGTGGGAGAGAGAGTACCAGTCTCACCTACACTAACCGTCAAGGCTGGTCTCCCCTTCCCCAATGTGGAACCATTACGATTACTTGGTATCGCTGTAGTTGGGGGCGATGGGAGTCAATCGACATCCTCCAGGCTGCCAAACCCATCAGCAGTTACGTTTCCAGGCCAACAACTGTTTGGATTGAACACAGTAGGAAGGAATCCCCAGCTAGGCTGTTGATGCGCTGGGGGCCAAAGTCCCCCCTGCGGACATACAGCACGGGGAGGGTAGAAGAATGATAAGGGCCTCGGGGTAATAGAGGAGCCCCAGTCTTGGTTCCCAGGAGACCAGATGTGCCTGGCTGTATACACGTCGTCAAAAGTTACGACTATACAGTCACCGGGGGTTGATTTCCTCGTGGTGCCCACCCAGGGGACTCTACGAGTCGTTAAGACTCTACTCTTTCTTCCATTAGGAATAGGCCTATAAGTGTTAAGCCAGTACATCACTTTGTTACGTAGCGAGTGCTGGTCTTCATATTGGCCATTCTCCAGTTCCGGGACACCCGTCAAGACCACCATATAATCATTTGCTTCTGGAGGAAGGTCAATATAACCTCCTCGAAAGTTGCTCCTGGTGTGGGGACCCCTAACAGAATGGGTTGGGGGTTTATTCCGAGGGGCCTTTGCGGGACGTGAGCTATTAATAGCTGAATTCTGGGCTCTCGGTGTGGCTGTTGTGGTATTGGTGCGAGATGCCTGGGCAGGGCCGGTGTTGGAGCTAATTGGGTTCCGGGCTCTCAATATAGTTGATGTAGAGCCAGTGTTAGTATGTGTCACTGGAGCATTTGGGATAGTAGCCCTGGCCTGAGGGGGCGGGTTTGCAGTAATGAGATTCCTGGTGCGGGGTTTGGGAATAGGGTGGGTAGAACAGGGCAAAGTAGGGTTGGGGGGCAAACCAGGGATAGCTGTAGGGGATGGGGTAGGAACCTCTGTAAGCGGGTTACTATCGATCACCCCCTGGCATTCAAGGCTTCTTAGGCCAAGAGTGGCCAAGGCGATGATACTTTTCTCCATTTCAAGGAGATTATTCTCTATGCGGGAAAGCCTTAGATCCAGGGGAGATAAAAGGTTTTTTAGAGACTCCCAAACCACTCCTATGAATTCCCGCTCCCTCCCATCCTGGTTTGTCCAGCCCGCATCTGGTCTTACAGGTTGTGAGGTACTTCCAGAGTCTGGAGGGCCTTGCCCCACAATATTTTCACCACCAGGGACCAATGGGGAAGGGAGAGGAATGGCCGGACTGATGGCCACTAATATATTATCACTAGTGATCAAATTAGCACCCTGCATTGGCAGTTTCTTCCGAGGGGAAGTTGGGCTGGGTGAACGTTTCCTCTTGTTGGGATTCCCCGGGATATTATCAAAACCGCCATATGTAGTGGAGGCCAGGGATATATCAGATGAAGAAGTAGGGGAAGCAAGAGGACTGTCCTCAACAGTAGGGGGGGCGTCGGGCAAAGCAGGTAGACCTAATAATGGGAGTGGGAGGGAGGGAGTGGGCGGGATATGCGTATCGTGGACATCAACCTCTACTATAACACCCTCCCGCTTGCCGGTGTGTTTAGGGGAGATAGCTGTAGCTATATGGCCAAGAGAAGATTTCTTGCGTGAGGCAAAATCGAGTGACAACTTCCTGGCCGCTTCCAGGTCAAGGGACACTCTGGTTTGCAGTTTGTCAATTTCAAGGTCTATAGCCTTGGTTGTCCGCGTAATGAAATCGTCCATGGGCCCATTTGATGCCGGCCCCCCCTTGGCCGCCCTATTGCGTGTGACGCGAGTACACATGGACTAACTGAGTCTAACAGGCTGGGCAGCAAAAATGAGCAAACAACAAGTGCGAGGCGAAAGTGCAAGAGAGGGGGCCCAGACCAGACCGCTCAGACCTCGAACGGCCTCAAACGGCCCGCTCTTTGCCCGGTCTTCGCCCCGCGCTTGGACCCGCACGCGTCCCGCGTCGCGGAAGCCTCAGGGTAGAATATATGGGCCGTTTGTAGGAGGTGGGCGGGCCACGGGGAGAGCGGACCGGAAGGTCTTGCTGGTCACGCAGGGACTCCTGGGCAATGGAGTCCCTGCACACGCTCGCAGCCCCGCAGCGCCTCGCTCC
Source organism: Lissotriton vulgaris (assembly GCF_964263255.1). Classification (NCBI taxonomy): domain Eukaryota; kingdom Metazoa; phylum Chordata; class Amphibia; order Caudata; family Salamandridae; genus Lissotriton; species Lissotriton vulgaris. The sequence continues at coordinate 235,824,934 of NC_141698.1, read as the reverse complement.
CACAAGCAGCCTCAAGGTCTTAGTTTTCTCCTCAGAGCAGCCCCCAGCCAACAGGGCGAAGCGGCACCCGCGGAGCGGGTGCGGCGAGTAGCAGCCACGGGATCAGGCAACAAGAGTTCCAACTGTAGCGCCAACAACAGCGCTACGGCAGCAAAAGCGTCCCAAGGAACAGTGGAGGAAGAGGAGGTAAAGTACCCTCCTGTGGGCGGTGGGCGGGCCACGGGGAGAGCGGACCGGAAGGTCTTGCTGGTCACGCAGGGACTCCTGGGCAATGGAGTCCCTGCACACGCTCGCAGCCCCGCAGCGCCTCGCTCCCACAAGCAGCCTCAAGGTCTTAGTTTTCTCCTCAGAGCAGCCCCCAGCCAACAGGGCGAAGCGGCACCCGCGGAGCGGGTGCGGCGAGTAGCAGCCACGGGATCAGGCAACAAGAGTTCCAACTGTAGCGCCAACAACAGCGCTACGGCAGCAAAAGCGTCCCAAGGAACAGTGGAGGAAGAGGAGGTAAAGTACCCTCCTGTGGGCGGTGGGCGGGCCACGGGGAGAGCGGACCGGAAGGTCTTGCTGGTCACGCAGGGACTCCTGGGCAATGGAGTCCCTGCACACGCTCGCAGCCCCGCAGCGCCTCGCTCCCACAAGCAGCCTCAAGGTCTTAGTTTTCTCCTCAGAGCAGCCCCCAGCCAACAGGGCGAAGCGGCACCCGCGGAGCGGGTGCGGCGAGTAGCAGCCACGGGATCAGGCAACAAGAGTTCCAACTGTAGCGCCAACAACAGCGCTACGGCAGCAAAAGCGTCCACAAGGGGTATGAGAGTGTTCTTTCGACCCTTTCTCTCCTGTTGTTCAAATTTTTTTTTTTTTACTAGTATGATAGATTACAGATTGAAATGCCCATGTAAGTGTATCTAAATAAGATAGTGTTGGAACAGACACAGGTTTCCGGGGAGGCTGGGAGGGCATGTACCACTCTGCAGCACTCTATGCCAAGAACAGATGCATACTGGTAAGTAGCATATTCCGTTCGAGGCATATGGGCTGCAGATGGTACATTTATGAATAGACTATACAGCAGTTATCTCCCTAGCGGTGGTCACCAGTGTCTGTTGCAACAGCCTGAAATTAAGTTTTTAGTACAGCTTGTCCCACTCTAGCCTGTTGTGTTGCCTGCACATCTACACAGTAGTGTTTTGTGAAGGTATGCGGTGTAACCCAGGTAGCTGCTTTGCATATGTCATCTAGAGGAATGTTTCCAAAAATTACATAGATGCTCCTAGTTTACGTGTAGAGTGAGCTCTAGGAGGAACAGTTAATGTCCTCTTTGCTTTTAAGTAGCATATTTGTATACATTTTACAATCCACCTGGCAATGCCTGCTTTAGAGATAGGATTGCCCTTATGTGTAGGAGAAAACGCTACAAATAGTTGTTTTGTCTTTCTGAAAGTTTGTGTTTTTTCTATGTAGTACAATATCGCCCTTCTGACATCTAATGTATGTAGGGCCCTTTCTGCTACCGTCTGTGGTTTTGGAAAGAAGACTGGTAGTTCCACTGGCTTATTGATGTGGAATGCTGAAATTACTTTAGGCAAGAATTTTGGGTTTGTTCTAAGAACCACTTTATTTTGGTGTAACTGCAGAAATGGTTCTTTTATTGTAAATGCTTGCAATTCACTTACTCTTCTGAGTGAAGTAATAGCTATAAGAAAGGCCACCTTCCATGTGAGGAATTGTATTTCACACCTATGCATAAGTTCGAAAGGTGGTCCCATTAGTCTGGTAAGTACTATGTTGAGACTCCAGACTGGGGAAGGCGGTAGTCTTGGTGGAATGACTTTTGAGGCCTTCCATGAAAGCTTTTATTGCTGGTACTTTAAACAGGGAAAGATGTTGTCTGTTTTGTAGGTACGCCGCTATAACTGCAAGATGTACTCTAATAGAGGTGTAAGCAAGGTTACATTGCTGCAAGTGTAGTAAATAGCAAATAATCTGTTTAGTGGATGCGTCCAGAGGGTTGATGTTGTTACTGTTACAGTATATAGCAAACCTTTCCACTTTGCTGCATAGCATGCTCTGGTGGTAGGACGTCTTGCTTGCTTAATGATTTCCATACAGTTTGGAGGTAAATCCAAGTATCCAAATTCTATGACCTCAGGAGCCAGATCACTAGGTTCAATTGTTTGGGATCTGGGTGCATTATTTCTCCATGGTTCTGTGTAAGGTGCATGGGTAATAATCTTAAATTTTGATGTGGCACCTGTGAGAGTTGCAGTAGCGTGGTGAACCACGGCTGTCTTGCCCACGTGGGTGCTACTGTATCATTGTCATTGAATGTTGTTTCAGTTTCCGAACCACTAATGGAATTAGTGGGAGAGGGGGAAAAGCGTAAGCAAATTTGTTGGACCAATTTATCCATAGCGCATTGCCCTGGGACAGGTGGTGTGGGTACCTGGATGCGAAGTTTTGGCATTTTGCGTTCTGATGAGTGGCAAAGTGATCTATCTCTGGTTGTCCCCATCTTTGGAAGAATGGCTGCAGTATTTGGTTGTGCAGTTCCCATTCGTGTATTTGTTCTGACTCTCTGCTTAGGATGTCTGCTATCTGATTTTGAACTCCTGGTAGGTGTTCGGCTAACAGATAGATCTTTTGAGGAATGGCCCATCTCCAAATGTCCTGTGCTAGTCTGGATAGTTGGAGAGAGTGTCCCCCCCTGTTTTTGAATATAATACATTGCAGTCATGTTGTCTGTTCTGATCAGGACTGCTTTGTTGAGGATTTGCATTTGAAAAGCTTTTAATGCTAGAAACACTGCTAGTAGTTCCAGATAATTGATGTGCAGTCTTTTTTGCTGTACACTCCATTTTCCCTGCACTGTATATTTCTCCATATGCGCTCCCCATCCGGTGAGCGATGCATCCGCTGTTAGTATCACTTGTGGAATCGGTTCTAGGAACGACCCCCCCTGGGAAATGTTTGTTGTGTTCCACCACTTCAGAGAGCGATGTGTGCGGTCGTCTACCAACACCAGATCTGTAATCTGACCTTGAGCCTGATTCCACTGTGTCGCTAGACACTCTTGCAGTGGACGCATTTGTAGTCTGGCATATGGTATTAGCAGTATGCAGGAGGACACCATCCCTAACAGCTGCATGAACACTCGAGCTGTTAGTGAGTGTTGTGGTTGACATTTTTGGATCAACGTGATCATTGTTTGGATCCTGATTGGATTGGGGTATACTTTGGCTTTTTCTGTGTCTATAGTAGCCCCTAGATATTGTTGAACCTTGTTTGGTTGTAGGTGGGATTTTGTGTAGTTCACCGTAAACCCTAGCTGGTGCAGCAATTGAATAGTCTTCTGTGTGTTTTGAAGACATACTTCCTGTGACTTGGCTTTTATTAGCCAATCGTCGAGGTAAGGGAAGACATGTATTTGTTGTCTTCTTAGGTGTGCTGCAACTACTGCTAGGCATTTTGTGAACACCCTTGGTGCTGTTGTGACCCCAAACGGAAGGACTTTGAACTGATACTGTTGTCCTTCTACTACAAACCTGAGGTATTTTCTGTGGGCTTTGTGAATTGGAATGTGAAAGTAAGCGTCTTTTAGATCCAGTGTAGAAAGAAAGTCCCCTTTCTTCAGTAAAGGAAGTACTTGTTGGAGCGTGACCATGTGGAAATGTTCAGAGTTTATGTATGCATTGAGAGGTCTGAGTTCTAAAATTGGCCTTAGAGATCCGTCTTTTTTGGGAATTAGGAAGTATAGAGAGTATACTCCTGTCCCTTGCTGATGTTTTGTAACCTTCTCTATAGCATGCTTTTGTAGCAGTGATAGTACTTCCTGTTTTAACAATGCCAGATGATCTTGACTCATTGGACGCTGTCTGGGGGGATGTTTGGTGGGGTAGCTGTGAGTTCTAGGCAATAACCATGTTGGATAATTTATCTCACCCACCTGTCTGACGTGATGTTTTCCCAGACAGGTAGGAACTGTGATAAACGTCTCTCGACCGGTGTTATATGGTCTGGGGGGAGTTTTATAAAGTCACTGTTTTGGGGTTGGGGAGCTGCGGTTGTTATTATTTCCGCGACCTCTACCCTTGTTGTTGTTACCTCTGTAACTGCCTCTTGAATTACCTCTGGGTGATGTTGGTGTAAAAGAGGTAGATTGCTGGCTTGTGCCTGTATTCTTTGACCCCCCTCTATAGGTGGACCTACGAAAGGAACCCCTTTGAGTTGGCTGTTGTAATGCTCCCATTGATTTAGCCGTTTCTGTGTCTTTTTTCATCTTTTCTAAAGTCTCATCTGTACCTGAGCCGAAAAGTGTTTTTTGATCAAAAGGTTGGGTCAATAAAGATGTTTGTACTTCTTGTTTGAACCCTGAGACCCTAAGCCATGCATGTCTTCTTAACATGATACTGGTGTTGATGGATCTTGCTGCAGTGTCTGCCGCGTCTAAGGCTCACTTAATGGAAGTGTTGGTTATTATCTTCCCTTCCTGTATAAGCTGGTCTGCCCTTTTTTGATGTTCCTTAGGGAGATGTGTGATGAGTTTTTCTAACTCATCATAATGCGCTCTATCATAGCGAGCAAGTAGCGCTTGTGTATTAGCTATGCGCCAGCTGTTTGCTGCTTGGGATGCTACTCTTTTGCCAGATGCATCTATTAGCTTGGACTCCTTATCAGGAGGAGGAGCTTCTCCTGTAGATAATGAGTTTGCTCCTTTACGAGCGTTTGTGACTACAAGCGAGTCCAGAGGTACCTGTCCCTTGATAAATATTGGGTCCTTTGGGGCTGCCTTATATTTTTTATCAATTCTTGGGTTTAATACCCTAGCCCTCACAGGGTCTTTGAATATGTCTGCTGTGTGATTGAGAAGACCCTTTAGCATAGGTAGTGTTCCTGATGTTCTTTGTGCAGCAGGTAGCGTTTCTAAAAGGAAATCCTCTATTTGAGGTTCTGTATGTAATTCTACCTTATGGTATTTTACTGCCCTATTAATCAGCTGTACAAAACCTGTATTATCATCAGGTAGTGAAGGTTTTGAGGGCTATAATTCTGGGTCGTTATCATCATCTGACCCTGCATCATAATTCTCCCATGGGTCTTCTTCATCTGGGACAGTGTCGTCATCCCCATGAGGTTCTCCCTCCCCTGTATCACTGTCTACATCTGTTTGAGGTGTAGATGGTCTTGGTGTAGAAGGTGGAGGAATAGCTGGCATAGTGTGAGGAATAGGAGAAGAGGGTGTGTCTCTAGGTCAAGGAGAAAGGGGAGGAGTTGTATTTGTCCCCATTGTTCTCTTTTTAGGAGGAAGAGCTTTGTCATCTAGCTGTTCATTCTTCCTCTTTTTTGGTGATTTTGTCACCACTTTGCGGATCGATAAACAAAGTCTTTTGTTTTGGATTTGTCTGCTGCTCCTGTGTCGGTACCAAAGTTCTTGGTTCCGAAAGGTGCCTTTGCTTCTGACCGTCAATGTTCTGTGTTTTCGGCACCGAGAATTTGCTCGATTCTGATTTTTTCGGTGTCGAATAAGTCTTCGACGTCGAAGCATGTTTCGGTTTCGACATGGAATGTTTCGATGCCGAGCTTTCCTTTGTATGGAGCTTCGGTGTCGATGTCGACCGTTTCTCGGATCCGACATGGTCGGAGGCCGAGAGTTTCGGTTTCTGTTTCGGTTTCGTTGCCGGGCCCGAAGGCGAGGCGTCGGAAACTTTCTTCGGTAGTCTGACCGGGCTCGAAGGCGGGATCGGTACCACACTGGGTCGGTTTTTTGGTAAGGGGACGTCGTCACTCACGGTTTGTTGAGCGTCGATTTCTTCGACAACAGACTCGTCCACTTCCGACCCCGACTCGTCTTCATGTTCCTCTTCTTCTTCGAGGTGCTGGGCCTCGAACAGCTCCGGGATTGCCTCGGACTGCATTCTCGAAACCTCATGTCTTCGGGTTCGACGGTTTCTAATCGTCGACTTGGAGGAGAATGCTGCGCAGGCTTCGCAGTCCCTGGATTCGTGTTCAGGCGATAGGCAGAGGTTGCACACCCCGTGTAGGTCCTTGTGTGGGAACTTAGCACCACACGTTGGACATCTCTTAAATGGAGTCCTTTCCATGGACTCCGGGCTGGACTACTTCGAGAAAGGCCTCCCGGTCTCGTCGACGTAGAGGAAAATGTTTATTGTTGGAGTCGAAACGCGTTGGAATGGAAATAAAATCGCGTTCGATAACAATACCGTCGAATTGGAAAGGGAATACGTGCCGAAATATCACTTTTTCTCGAAGTCGATCCGGAGCGCTTCGATCCTCATCCGAACCCGATGGCGGAAAAAAACAATCTAAGGATGGAGCCGATGCCCATGCGCACTAGCACCCAAAGGAGGAGTCACCAGTCTCGTGATGACAAAAGACTTCTCCAAGAGAAAAACAAGTGCAATCATCCGAGCCCAACACCAGATGGCGATCTATTCATCAATGTACACACTGCAGCCCATATGCCTCGAACAGAATGTTCCAATATAGACAAGGGCATAATAACAGCTTTGGCATATACAATAAGAACATTAACAGATTAAGTACAGTTTAGCATATACTATTAAGAACATTAACAGAATAAGAACAGAATGTAACAATATGTTATATTCTTTTTGCTACTAATAGTACTTATTCAAAAGGTGGCTTGTCTTTCACCCATTATTCTTCACAAATCTTATCGCTGTTGCATTTAAAAACAAATTGATCGCTAATCCCCTAGTCTGTAGGTGCTACAAACTTGTAGATCAAAGCTAACTTCCACAAACTAGTGACAAAGATGACAGGATTAATTTTTTCCTTATTCTTGAAGCCCAAATTAATACCTTTCTAATCTCGTGGCAACCTGTGGAAGGTAATGAGTGTAGAAATCTGGCTTTTTATGTGGTGTACCAAAAGGAGGTTGGTAGCCTTGTACAGTACACCGTAGGAAAGGGGGGGGGAGGGGGGGGGGCATCTAGTACCAGACTGAAGAGGGTGACGTGGGGACAAGTCCAGAAGCTCCCAACGGGGACCCCAATTCATGAGGGTCCTAGGAGCAGGGGGGAACAGCTGGTTGTCTAGGACTTGAGCCAGGGAGCTCGTCTGCAGAGGGTTTGGTTTGCTGGGCCCGTCCGTCAAAGGCACTCACGGTGCTCGGTCAGACCTGCCAAAGGGGAAAAAATAGGACAGCTGGGCAACGCTCGGTGCTGGCCTCTGCAGTGCTGACATCCCTTGTCGGCCTTTGCAGCTTGGATTGGACTTCAAACAAGCCTTGGTTGCTGCAAAGGGTCTGGTACCTCAGGCATTGGTGCAGGGAGGGTCCTGGGGTCCTGGCGTCTTCACACTTGGTTGGGAAACAAAGCGGACGTCTGGGAGCACAGTGACCTCCTTCTGGGTGGCTGCTGCGTAGGTGGACACAATGGTAAGCAGAACAATGAACCAGACATTGCTGTCAGTGCTTACAGGAAGTGGCTCCTCCACTGCAAGGGAGATTCTAATGGCTTGAAAAAGTGCTGCAGGCGCTCAGAGGCTTTTGGAGGATGCACAGCTGCACAAGTTAGATTGTCGCCATCGTTGGGACAGGAGCAGGCAGGGTTTGACACCAAATTTCACCAGTTATCCACAGTTCTCGCTTCTTCAGCTCTTCTTGGCCCTCCTGCTTCTTTTGTTAAGTGAATCTGAGTTCCTAGTGTTCTAAATTCTAAATCATGGGGCATTAGGGGAGTGAAGGGTAGTAGCCAATGGGATACTTACCTTTGGGGGTCACCACTTCTCCTATATGACCACTTCCTGTGGTGAGTGGGCGTAACCCTGTCCTAGAGTTCCTAATTCCACCAAAAACAATGTGGTGGGACCCACCTCTCATGGAGCACATCAGATCGTCCGCCTAAGGTTTTCTGACTATCCTGGTGCTGCAACACATAACTTGCATATCTAATTATCCGCCTGTCCGGGTGCCAGATGGGCCTCAGGGCAGGGGGTGGCATCTCCCAGGTCTGGGAGAAGCCCAGATTGCATATGATGATGATGATGATGATGATAAATGTAACTTATACTGCACACAGCTAATCCCCAGTGTGTTCCCCGCCCATTGCACAGGTCAGAAAAGGCATGTTATGTTGTTTTATCCTGATTAAAAAGCCAGGTTTTCGAGCTCGGAGCTACGCCAGCAAACAAGATGGCCGCGTAAGCTCCTGGCTCCGTCGACCTTCGACTCCTGCCAGAAGATCCTGTCATTTATCCTGTTTTTGCGCCCTGCCTCCGTGTGTATGAACGGGACTGGAGCTTAACGGTGCAATTTCGAGATTTCTACCAGTTTGGTAGACAAAGATACGTCGTGTGGCAGTTTGCATCCTAGACCAGCCTGGAAGCCGGGGTCTCGAGTGCTGGCCCGGCCAGGTTTCAGTTGAACAACATCGGCTGCAGTTCTGTGACAAGGTCCGGTCTACCGAGGTGGAATTTTTTTTTCTTTGGACTGAAGTTGACGATGGCTGGTTGAATTGATGAATATCGAAGGAGGGGTGACGACTTACAATTGGAGCGGTGGACGGAGGTCCCTGGCCCGGTGGCCCGGTTAGGGCCCCACCAGCGTTCGCTGGGTTGGAATCTCTGCCGGGAGTGGCTGAGTTTGGATTGTTATAGTCCCCTACGATAAGTCCCCCTCTGAAGCCGTCCGTTCCGCATCCACTTATTCCCCCCGGAGAGACCGGGCTCTCTGGAGACGCCAATATGACCGAAACTGAGCGAGAAGTTGTGGAGCGGACTGAGAGTGACCCGTCGCTACGAATGGTGTTGGCAGCCATAAGGTCACTTCAGGTTTGCGTTGAAGCCCGCATCCACAAAATGATAGTGTTATTGTCTGGAACTGGGCGGATGGGATCGGACCCTGGTCCACTACAAGAAACGAAACGACTCGAGATACCCAAGATGGCCACTTCGATGGAGGAAGCAGGCCCCGTACTATGGGAGACGTCGGAGCCTTTGACCAGTGTGTTGGGTGCTGAGAGCAAGCTTGATGCCGCAATTGGATTGTCAGGCCTACGATCGTTGCAGACTATGGAAGGACTACCTGTTGCTCCCTTACCGGAGACTTTTGACGGGAACTGTTGTTGGTTTGGAACTGCGTCACTCCCCTATACATCGGCACCGCTAAGCCGGCGGACGGAAAAACTTTGGGAATCCATGACGGTGTGGGGAGTCTTTGGACTTAGCGGAGTTCTCAACACTTTCATCTCTCTGCTTCGTCTCGGTTTGAACTTTGCTGCAGCCTTTTTGTGCACTGACTATCCTGCGGAAGCGACAGTTTGTCCGGAAGGGGCAGACATGTTTGATCGGAAGGGTCAAGGATGAGACTGTGTGATCGAGTTTGCCATCGGGTATTACTAGACATGGGGTTTGCAACCACAATGCGTTCGGGAGGTTGGCCGGTGTTTGGAGTTTCCCCTGTTGCGCTACGTATTTGCAGCTTAATAGATTTTGAGACCTTAGTCTGGGGATTCTTGGCTTTGACGGGGGGAGCGGAGACCGGGGGCATGTATGAAGATGCCCTCCCCCATTTTCTACTTTTAGTATTTAGTTAGTTGGGGTGACAGGCACACTGCTAGTTGGGGTTAGGCGATAGCCATATGCAGGGGTGCAGGGTGGGGGGATGGGTATATTGTTTTGTCTTCTTTTTTGTTTTTATGATTTCTTTTTCTTCACACTCTCTTTTACTTTTCTTTTATAAGTATAATTGGTGGAACATCCTGAATTTGTTGGTATTCCAGTATCTGGTGCTCATGCTTCTCCTATTATCCTGATTTTATGGATGGGCAGACTCTGAGAGCTTGCGCTTCATGTGATTTGTATATTGTACTGTGGCACATACTGTTTCTCATACATTGGCGTAGGCGTCTCAGCCATTTCCTCACGGCTTAGTATCCATCCTGTATCTACATCTGTTCGCCGTTTTATTATGTCTGAATGTATGGCACCTGATATGTCTATTATTTTCTCTGCTTTGAAACTAATAAAAACATAAAAAAAAAAAGCCAGGTTTTCAGCCTTTTTTAAAGTACATTTTAATTACTATTAGCAGGCAGTTCCATGGGGAGCGTGTTCCATGCTGTAGTACCCAAACGAGCCAAAGATTTGCTTCCCGTTCTGGCCTTCCGAATTCTGGGTGCCACTGCCAGTAGTTTATTGGGAGACCTCAGGATTCTTGCTGGAACATGAACACTAAACCTTGCTCTAAGATATTCTGTACCTGATAAATATAATGCTCCATGCACTAACATTAAAGCTTTGACCCAAATTACCTTCCTAAATGGAAGCCACTGCATTGCGCGCAGATGAAAGGTAATGAATATGCTACTTACCAGTATGCATCTGTTCTTGGCATGTAGGGCTGCTAACATTCACATCTAGTGCATAGATCGCCGCCTAGTGTTGGGTCCGGATGATTGCACATTGTTGTCCTGGAAGAGTCTTCGAAGTATCACGAGATAGGTGGCTCCTCCCCTGGACTACAGTGCGCATGGGCATCGACTCCATCCCCAGATTGTTTTTAGCCATTGTGTCAGAGATGGAGTGAAATAGTGTAAATGATGTCCATGCTAATGATTGAATGCAATAATGCTCTGCAGCCGCTACGGGCGCCGGGGAGGAGGGCGGGCGATGTGAATGTTAGCAGCCCTACATGCCAAGAACAGATGCATACTGGTAAGTAGCATATTCAGTTCGAGGCATGTGGGCTGCTAAATTCACATCTAGTGCATAGAATACATAGCAGTCCCTCCATTAACGGCGGCCGCCCGTGCCAGCTGCAGAAGTTTGAAAAAGAGTTCTAAGAACAGCCTGTCCTACAGCTGCCTGCTGCTTGGAATGTACATCTACACAATAATGTTTAGTAAACGTATGTGGTGTAATCCATGTGGCTGCTCTACAAATATCTTCCAAAGGGATATTACCCAGGAAAGCCATGGAGGCCCCCAACTTCCGCGTTGAGTGGGCCCTGGGGGGAACCGTCAAAGTGCGCTTAGCCTTGTGGTAGCAAATCTGTATACACTTAACGATCCACCTGGCAATTCCAGCCTTGGAAATGGGGTTGCCTTTGTGCTGAGCTGAGAAGGCAACAAACAATTGTTGTGTTTTCCTAAAGTCTTTGGTCCTGTCAATGTAGTACATCAACGCTCGTTTGACATCAAGCGTGTGAAGCAGTCTTTCAGCCACAGTCTGAGGGTTCTGAAAGAGTTCAATGGTCTGATTGACATGAAACTGTGACACCACTTTAGGGAGAAACTTAGGATTAGTGCGCAGCACCACCCTACTAGGATGAACCTGAATGAATGGCTCTTGTATTGTGAGCGCCTGTAGCTCACTAACACGCCGTAGAGACGTGATGGCAATGAGAAAAGCGACTTTCCATGTCAGGAACTGAATCTCACAGGAATGTAGGGGCTCAAACGGCGGTCCCATCAATCTGGTGAGGACCACGTTGAGGTTCCACACAGGAGCCGGTGGGGACCTGGGGGGAATAACCCGCTTCAGCCCCTCAAGGAAAGCCTTAATGGCAGGCACCCTGAAAACAGAGAGGTGCTGCCTGTTTTGGAGATAGGCCGCTATGGCGGATAAGTGTATCCGAATGGAAGCATACGCCAAATTGCATTTGTAAAGATGCAACAAATAGCAAATAATATCAGAATGGATGCATCCAGCGGGTTGATATGATGTTCTGTACAGTAAACGACAAACCGCTTCCATTTAGCTGCATAGCAAGCTCTGGTAGTGGGCTTTCTTGCCTCTCGGATAATGTCCATGCATTCCGGGGGCAAACCAAGATAGCCAAACTCTAGGACTTCAGGAGCCAGATCGCCAGGTTGAGCTGTTGCGGATCTGGATGCTGAATGTCGCCATGGTTCTGCGTCAAGAGCCTGGGCGTGAGGCGCAGTCTTCGATGCGGTACCACGGAGTGCTCCAGAAACGTGGTGTACCATGGCTGGCGCGCCCACGTTGGAGCAACCAGGACGAGCGTCATCGAGTGCTGCTTCAGCTTTCTCGCCACCAGCGGTATGAGAGGGGCTGGGGGAAAAGCGTACGCAAATCTGCCTGACCAGTTCATCCATATCGCATTGCCCTGCGACTGCGGGTGTGGGAACCTGGCGGCGAAGCTTTGGCATTTTGCGTTCTCCTTTGTCGCGAACAGGTCTATCTCTGGATGACCCCACTCTTCGAAGTACGGGTGGAGTACTGATGGATGTAACTCCCACTCGTGCAGTTGGTGGCTGTGCCTGCTGAGCAGATCCGCCATCTGATTGTCCTTGCCCGGGAGGTGCTCCGCCATGAGGAAGATGTTCCTCTGAATGGCCCACTTCCACATGCTCTGAGCCAGATGAGACAGCTGCGGAGAGTGTGTTCCTCCCTGTTTCTGGATATAGTACATTGCAGTCATGTTGTCCGTCCGGATCAACACGACCTTGTTGCACAGATGCACCTTGAAGGACTTCAGTGCCATGAAGATTGCCATCAGTTCCAAGTAGTTGATGTGCATCCTCCTCTGTTGTGCCGACCACAGTCCCTGCACCGTGTAATGGAGCACATGCGCTCCCCACCCCTGCAGAGACGCGTCCGTCGTCAGGATAATCTGTGGTACAGGCTCTTAGAACGGTCGGTCCTTGCAAAGGTTGTGTGGAGTCCACCAATGCAGAGAGTTGTATGCCCGACCGGTGACCAACACTAGGTCTTTCAACTGTCCTTGAGCCTGAGTCCACTGGTGCGCCAAGCACTCCTGGAGAGGACGCATGTGCAACCTCGCGTGCGGGACAATGAAGATGCAGGAGGCCATCATGCCTATCAACTGCAGAAACACTCTCGCCGGAAGCGAGTGTCGTGGTCTGAACCTCTGAATCAGTGACTGGATGCTGTTGATCCTCACTGGATTTGGCTGAGCTGTAGCAGTCTGAGTATTGATCGTCGCGCCCAAGTACTGCCGCACAAGGGCTGGCTGAAGGTGCGACTTTGGATAATTGAGCGAGAACCCCAGACTGTGAAGAAGGTGAATAGTGCTGGACATATCTGCGGCGCACTGCTGAGCCGACGTGGCCTGAACCAGCCAGTCGTCCAGATATGGGTAGACATGTATGTTCTGTCTCCTGAGATGCGCCGCCACGGTCGCCAGACACTTCGTGAACACCCTGGGGGCAGTGGTCACTCCAAAGGGCAGTACTTTGAACTGGTAATGCCTGTTTTGAATGGTGAACCTGAGGTATTTTTTGTGGGATGGATGGAGTGGTATGTGAAAGTAAGCGTCCTTGAGATCCAAGGTCGCGAGGAAGTCTCCCTGTTCTAACAGTGGAAGGACCTGCTGCAGTGTCAACATGTGGAAGTGTTCTGAAAGAATGTACATGTTGAGCGGGCGTAGGTCGAGGATGGGCCTGAGCGAACCGTCCTTCTACGGTACCAAGAAGTACAGGGAAAGGACCCCTGTGCCTTGTTCTCCTTCCGGCACAAGCTCTATAGCGCCTTTTTGCAGCATAACAAGAACCTCCTGCTGCAATAAGTGCAAGTGCTCTGCCGACATAGGACGGTGTCTTGGGGGAATATTGGGAGGAGGTGACGTGAGCTCCAGACAATAACCGAATTGGATAAGTTGCCGCACCCACCTGTCTGTGGTGATGGACTTCCAGACGGGCAGGAACTGCTGGAGTCTCCCCCCGACAGGTGTCAGATGGTCGGGGGGCAGTGACAGGGAGTCACTGTTTGTTAGCGGCAGAGGAAAGGCCGCTGTTGTTGCCTCTGCCTCTGCCCTTGGAGTTGTTTCCTCTGTAACCACCTCTCTTTTGCGGTGAGTACGAGGATTGTGCACCACCCCTGGTAAATTGCGTCTGCTGTGCCAAGTGTCCTCTGGCAACACCCCGATTGCCTGAGCGACGAAAAGTGCTGCTCCGAAATGGCTGAGACTGAAGCGCACCCATGGATTTCGCCGTCTCAGTATCCTTCTTAATCTTCTCAAGAGTGGAGTCCACCTCTGGTCCAAACAGACTGTCCGGATTGACAGGCTGGTTAAGGATAGTTGTTTGTATGTCAGGCTTGAAACCAGAGATGCGGAGCCAGGCCTGGCGTCTCAGCATCACACTAGTGTTGATGGACCTTGCCGCGGTATCAGCAACGTCCAGTGCACACTTAATAGCAGCGTTGGAGATGAGCTTGCCCTCCTGGATGAGCATCTCCGCGCCCTCTTTGAACTCATCGCACAAGTTACTACTTGTGTAACGATATATCTGTAAGAGACATTAGTTAGTGATAGATTCCTTACCTTAGAATATCCCCAGGCGTCAGACTGGATCCGGAAACTTTTGCGTAGCAATACCCCTGCGCGCCGGTAGGCGTCGTCTGCGGCTCCGCGTCCGTCGTCGGCGTCGTGAGCGCCGGGATGACGTCGTCGGAGTACTTAGACGGCGCCCATGCGCGCTGACGTCAGTTCTGATAACACAGCTTTTCCGCGCCAGATACGCAGAGCCATGATAGAACTAACACTGGTGCCATGAAACTAGGGCCCTGAAAGGGGATGACCTTAACCCTAGATATCGGTTCGCAGAACGGGGAGGATGGGTGGGCGGTAAGGAATCTATCACTAACTAATGTCTCTTACAGATATATCGTTACACAAGTAGTAACTTGTGCATCTGAAAGAGACACGTTAGTGATAGATTCCTTACCTTAGAATAGATACCCCAGCAATACCAACCCCGGTGGTGGGTCTGCGAACCAATATCACACCAGAAAGTCCTGGAGGACGGAACGGCCAAAGAAGCCATCCCTCCGGACTTGACTGTCCAGGCAGTAGTGTCTTGCGAACGTGTGCAGCGAGGCCCACGTAGCTGCCTGGCAAATGTCCTGCAGGGGGACACCGCGGCCCAGGGCAGTTGTCGTTGCCGTGGCCCGAGTGGAGTGAGCCCGCAATCCAGCTGGGGGCTCCTTCCTCGCCATGGAGTAACATGCTTGGATACACAAGATGATCCACCTAGAGATGGTCCTCTTGTGCACAGCCTTTCCCTTCTTCGTGCCCACGTAACCAACGAAGAGTTGGTCATCCACCCGGAATTGGGGTGTGCGATCTAGGTAGTAGGAGAGCGCACGTTTTGGATCCAGACGGTGGAGCCTCTCCTCCTCTTTCGAGGGATGCGGAGGCGGAAAGAAGGTGGGCAAAGTGATGGACTGCCCGATGTGGAAGGCCGTGACAACCTTGGGCAGAAAGGAAGGTTGTGTACGTAACACCACCTTATCAGGATGAACAGACAGGAAAGGTGGAGAAGAAGAAAGAGCCTGGAGCTCACTCACCCTCCTGGCAGAGGTGATGGCAACCAGGAAGGCCGTCTTTAGAGTAAGGAGACGAAGAGGGCAGTTATGAAGCGGCTCAAAGGGAGCACACATCAGATAGGTGAGAACCAGATTCAAGTCCCACTGGGGCATCACGAAGGGAACAGGAGGGAACATGTGCGTGATGCCCTTCAGAAATCTACTCACAATAGGGGACTTGAATAAAGAAGGCTGATCTGGTAGCCTCAAGAAGGCTGATAGAGCAGAAAGGTACCCTTTAAGAGTGCCCAGAGCAGAGCCCTGCTGGGCAAGGGAAAGAAGAAAGAGCAGCACTTCCGAAAGGGGTGCAGAGAGAGGATCCACAGCCTTTGCTGTGCACCATGCCACAAATCTGTTCCACCGGCAGGCGTATACCGACTTTGTGGAGGGACGCCTGGCTGCCAGAATGATATCACAGACTTCGGGAGGCAAGTCAAATGGCCTCAACTGCCGCCGCTCAATCTCCAAGCTTGCAGGTGGAGACTGGACAGGTTCGGGTGCAGGACCGTCCCCTGCTGCTGCGACAGAAGGTCCTCCCGAAGAGGCAGACGAATCGGGGGATCGACTGACACGCTGAGTAGCTCGGGATACCAGTATCTTCGTGCCCAGTCCGGAGCCACAAGGACGACCTGGGCCCGGTCGTGCCTGATCTTCTTCAGCACTCTGGGCAGAAGTGGTATAGGCGGAAAGGCGTACAACAGACCGCAGCTCCACTCGCGACGAAAAGCGTCTCCGAGCGAGTGCCGCCTTGGAAATTCCAACGCGCAGAACTGCTGACATTGCGCGTTCTCTTCTGTGGCGAATAGATCTAACCAAGGCTCTCCCCACTGTCGAAAGAGACCTTGCGCCACGTCCGAGTTCAGACGCCATTCGTGATCCATCATGCACCGGCGGCTGAGTTCGTCCGCCCTGGCATTCAGAGAGCCTGCCAGGTGTTGAACCACCAGGGTCACGCCCTGATGTTCCAGCCACTGCCAGAGGCGCAGAGCCTCCTGGCAGAGGGTCCACGACCCCACACCGCCCTGTTTGTTGCAGTACCACATGGCGGTGGTGTTGTCGGTGAACACTTGCACTACGCTCCCCCTGACAGAGGGGAGGAATGCCTTCAGTGCAAGACGAATCGCCCGCAGCTCCAGAAGGTTGATGTGGAGCCGGGACTCCGCCGGAGACCAGAGGCCTCTGATCTCCGCCTCTCCCATGTGGCCTCCCCAGCCCTGGAGGGACGCGTCCGTCACAACTACGTGCTCCGGCTGGGGTAGGGAGAGGGGCCTGCCACTGACCCAGTCGCGGTCCGTGAGCCACCACTGCAGTTGCTTTGCAGTGCCCTCTGAGATCAGGACATGATCGGACAGGTTGCCCTGATGCTGGGCCCACTGAAACTTCAGGTCCCACTGCAGAGCCCGCATCCGCCACCTGGCGTGACGCACCAGAAGGATGCAGGAGGCCATCAGCCCCAGAAGCCGCAGCGTCAACCTGACCGAGACCCGGGATAACGGCCTGAAGACAGGAATCAGAGCCTGAATATCCCGAACCGCTCCGATGAAGAGGAGCTTTTGAGAGGGACACAGGTGTGACTTCGGCACATTGATGGAGAACCCCAGCAAGTGCAGGAGGTCGGCCGTAGTCTGGAGGTGGCTGACGACTGTCTGGGGCGAGCCCGCCTTCAACAACCAGTCGTCGAGGTAGGGGAAGACTGATACCCCCTGCCTGCGCAGATGGGCTGCGACCACCGCCATCACCTTCGTGAACACCCGTGGGGCGCTGGCAAGGCCGAAGGGGAGCACGGTAAACTGAAAGTGCTCTTGGCCTACCATGAACCGTAGGTAACGCCGGTGGGCCGGCAGGACGGGGATGTGGAAATAGGCGTCCTGCAAGTCCAACGCTACCATCCAGTCTCCCGGGTCCAGGGCAGCCAGGACCTGAGCCAAAGTGAGCATCTTGAACTTCTCCGTCCGGAGGAAGCCGTTGACGTTCCGCAGATCCAAGATAGGGCGTAGGCCCCCTTTGCCCTTCTTGGGTACCAGAAAGTAGTGGGAGTAACAACCACGTCCTACTTCTGGCCCAGGAACGCGCTCGATGGCCCTCTTGGCCAAGAGGGCCGAAACCTCCTCTTGCAGAAGTTGCAAGTGATCCCCCGACACACGGTGGTATTGAGGTGGCATGGATGGAGGGGAAGACTCGAAGGGGAGGGAGAAATCCCTTCGGACAATTTGCAGCACCCACCTGTCCGAAGTGACTGTATGCCAGTGGGAGAGGTGATGGCGAACCCTGCCTCCCACAGGCGTCACATGGGCCTGAAAACTCGGACTAGGAAGGTTTTGAGGCGGGGGCTGCTGAGGGAGGTGTGGACTGGCCTCGCCGCTGGCCCCGACCACCGCCACGGCGGTTCCCACGTCCGCCACCGCGTTGCTGAACATTCTGCGGCGCGTGGCTGACGGTCCGTGGTGGGGCGCCCCTTCCGTGGCCACGAAAGGAGCGAAAGGCACCCGATTGCTGGCGTGGGGCCGTAAGGCCCAAGGACTTGGCTGTGGCCCTGGAGTGCTTGAAACGTTCCAGCGCATGGTCTGCCTTGTCGCCGAAGAGGCGACGGCCATCAAACGGCATGTCCAGGAGGGTGGCCTGGACATCGGCCGAGAAGTTGGCGGACCTCAACCAGGCGTGGCGTCGAACCGCCACCGTCGTTGCCATCGCCCTGCCCAGTGAGTCCGTGGTATCCAGCCCACACCGGATAGAAAAGCGTGCCGCATCTCGGCCGTCCGCAAGGGTTTGGCTGAGTTTAGCCCTGACCTCCTCAGGGCATTGTGGCAGCACCTCCGCAACCGTGTCCCACAGAGTGTGGGTGTAGCGGCCCAAGAGACAGTTGGTGTTCACAGACCGTAGCCCTAGGCTCACAGACGAGAAGACCTTCTTCCCGAACTGCTCATATCTCTTGGATTCCCTGTCGGGCGGGGCCGACGGGAATGCGGTTTGGGAGTTAGAGGCCTGGATGACCAGGCTCTCGGGGGTGGGATGGGTGGACAAAAAGCATGGGTCGCACGGTGCCGGGCGGTAGCGTCTGGCCACGTTCCTGTCCACAGGGGGGCCTGTGGCGGGCTTGGACCAAGTGCCCAGAAGAACGTCACACAAGGCCTCATTGAACGGCAGGAGGGGCTCCGCGGAGCCGGACTGCTGTTTGAGGACCTCAGTGAGGAGATTAGTCCTCACGGCCGCGACGGGGAGCTGAAGGTTTAAGGCCTTAGCTGCCTTCGTCAACACTACGCTGTAAGCAGAACCCGCCTCCGAAGCCACAGTCGGGGGCGACGTAAATCCAGTGTCTGGCGAGGTGTCAATACCACTGGCCTCCCCAAGCTCATATGTCCAGTCCTGATGTGACTGGCAATCACGTGCCAGAGGGTCCTCGGACCCCTCCCATTGCTCCTCGTCACCTGGCTCCTGGAGACCAGGATTAACAGCCAGGGCCTCCTCGTGGAGATAGAAGTCTCCAAAGGCCGACAGAATCGGCGCCCAGCGGCGCCCCTCCGACTCCTGAGAAGGACCGTAGGAAACATTGGGGGCGGCAACCACATCGGCTGCCGGGGACGACACCTGAAGGGACGGCGCCGGCGAGGTCGTAAGGTCGACCGGCAAGGTCCCAGATTCGGAGCCGGATCCAGCGAGGTCGCGCGGCGCCGGGACCGAAGTCGCCAGCGGTGCCGGGGCCGAAGCACCCGACGTCGTCGGGGCCGAAGCGCCCGACCCGGAAGGACCTCCAGACGGAGCCGATCGGCCCGAAGGCGCCACGGGAACCGACTGAGGAGGGAGGGCCCTCATGGCCATGAGGTACCTCTCGACCTCCTCCTGCGACGCGCCGTGCCCAGGGACCCGAAGGTGTGGGGCAGGCGGCGACGCTTGCGACTCCCGCGGAGCCGCGTGGGCGGTGTCGCCCAAGTCCCCGGCCGCATCGAGCGAGCGTCGGGGCGGGTCGGACCTCTCATGCCTCTTACCTGAGGACTTGGAACCAGACGATCGGTGTCCACTTCCGGAACGTCGATGACTCCGACCTCGCGACCTGTCCCTCGACCTCCCGTGGGACCGGGACCGGGACCTGGAGTGGCGCGGGGCCGAGTGCCTCAGCTCGAGACGCTTGCGGGACCGCTCCCGCCTAGCATTCGACGTCAGGGCCCGGCAGTCGGCGCAGGTTCGATCGTCGTGGTCGAGGCCTAAGCACTTCAGGCACCGGCGATGGGGGTCCGTGACCGACATGAGTCGGCCGCACTTCGAACAAGGCTTGAACCCGGGCATCCCTGGCACCGATAGTCGAGACAGTCGACTAAGAGAAGATCAAAAAGGATCAAAATTTTTCAGTCAAAAAGTGACTGGGGGTAGAGCTTCTTCCGGATCTGCGCTAGCTGGCGCGGAAAAAAGAAGAACTGACGTCAGCGCACATGGGCGCCGTCTAAGTACTCCGACGACGTCATCCCGGCGCTCACGACGCCGACGACGGACGCGGAGCCGCAGACGACGCCTACCGGCGCGCAGGGGTATTGCTACGCAAAAGTTTCCGGATCCAGTCTGACGCCTGGGGATATTCTAAGGTAAGGAATCTATCACTAACGTGTCTCTTTCAGATAGGGAGGTGTTGCAGAAGCTGCTCTAATGTGCCGTAGTGTGCCCTGTCGTATCTGGCCAACAGGGCCTGTGTGTTGGAGATGCGCCATATGTTGGCTGCCTGCGCTGCCACCCTTTTCCCCGATGCCTCTAGCACTTTAGACTCTTTGTCTGGGGGAGGAGCTTCACCCGTCGTCTGAGAGTTCGCCCTCTTGCGAGCATTGGAGACCACCAAAGAGTCCAGAGGCAACTGGCCCCGAATGAAAGCAGGGTCCCCAGGTGCCGGCCTGTACTTCTTTTCAATCCTAGGGTTCACCACTCGTGCCCTAGTAGTGTCCTTGAAAATGTCAGTGGCATGTTTCAGCATACCCTTAAGCATAGGGAGAATCTTGACAGACTTTTCAGCAGTAGAGAAAGTGTCGAACAGGAAGTCCACCTCTACTGGGTCTGCACGCATAGGTACACTGTGATTAGCAGCAGCCCTTTCAATCAGGGCATTGAACGCCGTTGAATCCTCTGTGGGAGAAGTCTTAGGCCCATAGGCTTGCGGGTCAGGGATATTCTGGTCGTCCCCCTGATCCCCAGATGGCCCCCAGGAGTCTCGCAGTTCATCAGGGTCATTGCCTTCAGGAAAGGTATACTGTTCCTCCTGCTCACCCTCTGCAACATCTGAACCAGTGGGTGAAGGCTCCGGGCTCGCGACTGGTTGGTAAAGAGGCTCCACCAGTTGAGGAGACCCTGAGAGCGGCTTCTTCTTCTTTAATGGGATCACAAACGGCTCCAGAGGCTGAGAAGTGATCTTCCTCTTCTTGAGCGTCAACCTCCCCGTGTCGGCATCAATGTAATGCTCCGACTCGTCATCCGAGGGAGCCCGTCGACCCGAATCGCCACTCAGTTGAGTGTGCCCGCCTTCCATCGAGTCCGCGGACACCGACCTGGGCGCAAAAGCCTTAGGCACCACCTTCGGCGGCAGGGTGAAGTGAATCGGCATCGAGGCCTGCTTCTTCGACACCACCGGAGTAGATTCAGAGGGGGCTCCCGGGGTCGACACCGACTCCCTACTACGAATCCGATTGAGGGAGTCCTGCACCTGCTTCGTAAAGGAAGCGGACGGCTTCGTCGATCCGACTGACGCCCTCGATCCGCCCCCCGGCGAAGACTGGAGCGCGGTCGACACCTTCTTGGGCTTGGGAGTTGTCAAACCGTCCCCAGCGCCACCCGAGGTCTTCGGGTCGGCCATCGACTTCTTCGGCACTGGGGCCTCCAACGTCGCCGACGCGGCCCGCTTGACAGTAGTCGGCACCGAGGCCCTTCCCGAGCCCGAGGGCACAGACACCTTAGGGCCCTTAGCCGCATCCACAGTCTTTCGCGGCTTGGAGGCATGCGAAGACGACGGTGTCGATGACGTAGCTGACGTCTTCGAAGACGACGGCGCCGATGACGCAGCCGCCGTCTTTTGTGTCGATGAAGCATCGTCCCCCTTGGGCGTGACCGGTCCGGAAGGTTTCACTTTCGGTTTCGGTTTCTTCGATGGAGGCTCCGTAGAGGTGTCCACCACTTTCGGTTTCAGTTTCGGTAACAACGGTCCCGTAGGGGCGTCCGTAGCCGGGCCGACAGGCGGGGCGGAGGGACGAGGCATATGGTCGTGGGTAAGGCCTTGAGGCGATCCCGTGACCGGAGCCGGAATAAAAGTCTTTTCGGGGCATAGCTCATCCTCCGAGCTATCTTCCACGGCCCCAAACGGTTCTTCGTCGTCCCCTACCTCCTCGATGTTTTTTCCGAGGACGTGGTACCCGACTTCCTTTCCGTAGTCGGCCTCGACCTCCGCCGATGCCGGCGAAATCTGCAGATTAAGCTCCTGCTCCTCTGCATCAGGGTCTCCAAAGATGTCCTCTGGCGCCGGAGCCGATCGGTGGGCCTCAAGACGTGCCACGCGCCGAGACTTGATGGTCTTCTTCGATCGGAATCGGGAACAGGCCATACAGTTGGCCTCGTCGTGGTCCGGCGAAAGACACTTGTTGCACACGGGGTGCACGTCGATGTGTGGGTACTTGGAACCACACACGGGGCAGAACTTGAACGGACTCCGTTCCATCGCAGTATCGTCGGGGTCTTGCTGCGTCGACAGGGCCTCGATGATCGAAGAGTCACCGACTCCACGAAAACCCACTTGAAGAGTAGGAATGAACACGAGACCGAACGCGAACAATACCGACGAGTGACTAAAAGCCTTTTGGCCTTAAAACTGTTTTATATCGATTCCGAACAGGAGGCGTCGAAATCACATCCGAACCCAATGGCGGAAAAAAACAATCTGGGGATGGAGTCGATGCCCATGCGCACTGTAGTCCAGGGGAGGAGCCACCTATCTCGTGATACTTCGAAGACTCTTCCAGGACAACAATGTGCAATCATCCGGACCCAACACTAGGCGGCGATCTATGCACTAGATGTGAATTTAGCAGCCCACATGCCTCGAACCATGCGCTCTCATAGGCACTTTCAGAAGGTGGCAGTTTGCTGCATTTTGGACCACCTGCAGTTTTCTCCAGCAAGTACTCTGGCAAGCCCAGATAGACAGCATTACCATCATCCAGCCTTGACATGACATGACCAGGGACTAGATGACTGTTTTTTGTTTTGCAGAAAAAGATAGGAAGACCGAAAGAGGTGCCCACCACTGAAATAATTTGTGGCTTCAATGACAAGCAATCAAATTAACCCCTAAGTTCCTAACAATGCCTTCGTGAGGACCGGGAGGCAGGGCATTTTTGGCCAAGAAAACCTGGCAACTATTTGAAGGGATATTGGCAAAGAATACAATCTCTGTCTTTTCCACATTATCATTTAAGCTGGTGTATAGCCATCCAAGGAAAGACAGCCATCAGAGAGGTTTTAATTGATCAAACTCCCTTGTAGCTCTTTTCCCTTGCCACATGACAACAGTAGCTGAGTATCATCAGAGTAAGATATAACGTTGGTACCCAGGGGCCCTGCTAACTGAGCAAGAGGGGTGAGATATTCATTAAATAATGTAGGGCTCAAAGAAGAGCACTGGGGCACTCCCCATGTCAACTCACAAGGCTCCGACAAGAAAGGAGGAATCCATACCTGTTGACTTCTTCCTTCCAGAAACGAGGAGAGCCAGTTCAGAGCCAGATCCACCATTCCAATTGATTGCAGATGGCCCAGGAAGCTGGAATGGGGGACAGTATCAAAGGCTGCTGATAGGTCTAACATAACGTGGAAGAGGTGTGGCGCCGCGGCGTGGGCGACTGACTCCGGAATCTGGGGATCACGGTTCGATCCCTGGCACCGGCGGCAGATTAGCCCAGCACAATGTGACTCTGGGCAATAGCTTGCTTAATCTTCCCAACGGCCCCAGCGCCTAGAGACCCTTACGGGTGATTGTGCGCTTTACAAATGTGGATTATTAATCAGTACCACCTTTCCCGTTACATCTAGAATGCCTTTAATGTATTCACTGACCTCCAAGAGTGCTGTATCTGTACTAAAGTGGGGCCTTAAGCCTACCTGACTGGCTAGAGTGGAGCAGGTTGTTGGATTCCAGGTATGTTGAAAGCTGCTGATTCACATGCTTCACTAATATCTTAGAAAATGCTGGGAGGAGGGATACGAGTCTGTATTTAGACTGTACCCCAGGATCCTCTCAGGGTTTCTTTAACAATGACAGAATGTTGGCTTTCTTCCAAAAGTTTGGTACCGTAGCTGAGTCTAGTTATGAGATAAGCACCAGTATTTACCAAAGGGTTAATGACATGCGCCCCTAATGCATACAAGTTAGGCGGGAAGGGTCAGATGGAGAACTCCTTAAAGCTAAAGAACTAAAGACCCTGTTGTGTGGTGACCTATAATCCACCTCTTCTCCTAGGAATGCTGTCACTCCTAAAGCTCACAAGCAATATGCCTAACAATGTTGTCAGTCTCACAGTGCACTACAAATCACGTCTAGAATGAAGTATAAAACACTTTTATTTGAATCAAAAACCTCCCGTTGGGTTACAATCTAAAACATTCTCTTATTTATAATCATTTAAAAATTTGAATTTGTAAACAACAGTCGACACAGCATTTCGGTGTACAATTTGCTTTTTCCACCTTCATCAGGACGAAAACATTTTAAAATCTGGTAAAATTATTACGGAATCTGAATCTTCAATTTCATAATTCCATGAATGCTCAGTATGACTTCTGGCTATTTTGATAAAGCCTTATTTTTTAGTTCACTTTAGGGTAAGGTTGATTACCTCTATACGTTTGGAGCCACACTCTTGCGTGTTTAGTTACTGATGGAAGCGGGCTCTCTGTCTGTGGTCGGTTTGCCCGAGATCCTCGTATTGCCAGTGCACCTTATTTATAAGTGTATTGTTGTTTTGCAATCCTCTTTGTTTGAAGAATATTTGCGGGATCTGTTTGTTTCAATGTGGTCTCCCTGCTCCAAGCATTCAATTCCGGAAGTAACTCGAAAAACGTTTCGAGTTACTTCCGGAATTGAACCCTTGGAACAGGGAGGCCACAATGAAACATACCGATCCCGCAAATATTCTTCAAACAAAGAGGATTGCCAAACAACAATACACTTATAAATAAGGTGCACTGGCAATACGAGGATCTAGGGCAAACCGACCACAGACAGAGAGCCCGCTTCCATCAGTAACTAAACACGCAAGAGTGTGGCTCCAAACGTATAGCGGTAATCAACCTTACCCTAAAGTGAACTAAAAAATAAGGCTTTATCGAAATAGCCAGAAGTCATACTGAGCATTCATGGAATTATGAAATTGAAGAATCAGATTCCGTAATAATTTTACCAGATTTTAAAATGTTTTCATCCTGATGAAGCTGGAAAAAGCCAAATTGTACACCGAAATGCCGCGTTGACTGTTTTTTGCAAAGTTTTTAAATGATTATAAAAAAGAGAATGTTTTAAATCGTAACCCAATGGGAGGTTTTTGATTCAAATAAAAGTGTTTTATACTTTATTCTAGATGTGATTTGTAGTGCACTGTGAGACTGACAACATTGTTAGGCATATTGCTCGTGAACTTTAGGAGTGACAGCATCCCTAGGAGAAGAGGTGGATTATAGGTCACCACACAACAGGGTCTTTAGTTCTTTGGTTTTATAACCCCTTCCCTGACATAAGACAGGGGTACCTTCCTCCCTTTTTTTTAACTGCTTACAGCTGTCATAGAACATTCCAGTGAAATAAGCTCAAAATTAGATAGCAAAGCATTGGTTATCGGGACCCTGCTCCTCTGTATCTTATCCAATATTTCATAATTCGGCTGAAAGCCAGAAGATCGACTGGCCTGACTTATCAGGATGTTAGACTGAAAATAGGCTGCTAACTGTTAGCACCAAACAGTTGAGTTGGTGGGAGCTGGTTCTGGCTGCTGGGCCTAGAAACATTTTAACTATAGAGAAAATGTCCCTGGTTTTGTTACCTAGTCCAGCAATTTTAGCCTAAAAAACTAAAGTTTTGCTGTTTTAATTTTGGCATGACATTTCTTAAGTGGCAGTGTATAGCTTTCTTTATCGTTCAGATTATAAACTTTCCTCCGTTGTCTCTTCAAGACTTTGCATGTTTTTCTTCTCATCCATAAAACTGTTAGAGAACCAGGGACTAGATGGCTTGGTTCTCTTTGACCTACAGCTGAGTCCCTGTTGCAGTTATTTAACAGTGGAATGTTCCCTTCTCTGGCCAGCCAGAGAAAGAGAAATAACCTCCAAAGTTTTGACAAATTCCACTGGCTGTATTTTAATGCAAAGCTTTCATAATAAGCGAAGGACCAAATGAATAGAGAGGTAATTTACGGGTGTCAACAAGGAGAATTGAATTAAAAAGTGGTCTGAACAGACTTAAGGTAAAGGGTCATCTACCTGCAAAGGCATATTTGAAATAACTGATCAATCACATGTCCCGCTTAGTGGGTAGGACTAAAAAAATGTTGAGTGAGGTGTAATGTCAGCATCAATTCTTTTTAATTGTAATACCTCATCCACCTTATCCATATGGAGATTGAAGTCCTCTAGAAATATAAATTGTGCATATCTCAGTACCATGTGTGCTACAGCACTTCCAAGGAAATTCAGAAACGGGCCAATAGGCCCTGGAGGTCTATATAATAAAACGTATGCCACAGAATGCTTCTGATGAGACAAGAAGACACCGAAGCCCATTGCCTCAGCTCCAGATAGGCTCTGAATTGCGAAAATCTGGAAATCTAAATTGTCCCTGAGAATTAAGGCAATTCCGCCTCCCCTACTGGACTGGCGGTCCTTCCTGCATATTTTTTAAGCATGGGGATGGCCATTGCAATATCCGGATTTGAGGACTCGTCAAGTCTCTGTCAAAAAAAAAAATCAGGTTTGTCCGGCTTGTCCTCATTCAAAAGATCGCAGATATTATCTGCATGTTTTTGCATAGAGCGTACATTGATAAGGCTGGCCAAAAACTAAGTGTGGTCTTTTTTCTGTCTCTGTGAAGGGGGAAAGGCCCTATTCGGGGATAGGGAAGTGAACTGAAAATTACATTGGAGACCAGAATAATTGCTAAACGAAAGGACTAAACTCGCTACAGCCTCACATTTCTTCCCAGGGGCAAGGCTCAAACTAAGATCTGAAATAGTGTACGTAAAACAAGCTTGGTGTCTTGCTAACTCATCTACACAATAGTGTTTTGTGAATGTGTGAGGTATAGACCATGTTGCAGATTTGCAAATGTCATCTATGGGTATATTCCCCAAGAATGCCATAGAAGCCCCTAGTTTGAGCATGGAGTGCGCGCTAGGGGGAATTGTCAGTGTTCGTTTTGCCTTTGCATAGCATGTCTGAATGCACTTGACTATCAACCTTGCAATTCCTGATTTTGATACAGGATTGCCTTTATGTGATAGTGCAAAAGCGACAAACAGTTGTTTTGTCTTTCGGAAAGGTTTTGTCTTTTCTACATAGTAAAGTAGTCCTCTTTTCACATTTAAATTGTGCAAAGCACGATCTGCCACATAATCTGGCTGAGCGAAGAACACAGGCAACTCAACAGATTGGTTGATATGAAAGGCAGATATTACCTTTGATAGGAATTTAGGGTTGGTTTGAAGAACCACTTTGTTTAGGTGTACTTTTAAAAATGGTTCTTCTATGGATAGTGCCTGAGGCTCATCTGCTCTCCTCAGTGATGTGATAGCTATGAGGAAAGCTACCTTCCAAGTGAGAAATTGCAGTTCGCATCTATGCAATGGCTTAAAGGGTGGCCCCATTAGTCTGGTAAGGACAATTTTGAGATTCCACACTGGAGCAGGTGGAAGTCTGGGAGGAATGATTCTTTTAAGTTCCTCCATAAATGCTTTAATGACAGGCACTCTAAAGAGAGACAGATGTTATCTGTTCTGTAGGTAAGCAGCTAATACAGCAAGATGTAAGTGTATGGGAGAGTACACTAAATTGGAACACTGCAGATGTAATAAATAGCAAATGATGTTTTGAACTGAAGCGTCCAGCAAATTGATTTGATTGTTATTGCAGTATATCACAAATCGCTTCCATTTTGCTGCATAGTATACTCTTATGCTAGGACGTCTAGCCTCTTTGATGATATTCATGCAGTCTGGCGGGAGATTAAGGTAACCAAATTCTAAGATGTCAGGTACCAGATCGCAAGACTGAGATGACTGGGATCTGGATGTCTTATCTATCCATGGCTCTGAGTGAGAAGATTGGGAGTGAGATGTAGTTTTTGGTGAGGAACTACTTGGAGCTCCAACAGTGTGTAGAAGTGTTCCTCCTTTTCAAATACATATATTCTCCCCCATAGATGGGTTAATCTTCTCTTTTGTTTTTTTGAAGACAGCACAAAAACAAATTTGTTGATATAAAGATGATTATTTTTATTTTATGTTTTACACTCCATTTCCTCCAATTCACTCATTTATCCTTTTTCATATTATTTTTGGTGATTTTTTGTTAAAACAGAGAGAATGGACAGCCGACACATATTTCGCCCTGTTTGGCTAGTAGAGCCAGGGCTTTCTCAAGGCTGTTGGAAGAGGAGAGTAGGGAAAGATAAGAGGAAATTCATAAAGACTCCTATTAAATAACGCGAGGGACACCAACCAAGTGTGAAGTGAGAGAATTAAAAAATAAATTGTGTGTTGTGTGATATCTCATAGTCCCCGTAAGTGACAAAGAAAAGAAAAAAAGGAAAAAGAAAACCTAATTTTTTTAATAATTTAACAGACCTGATTTAAAAAGATCAAAGATAGGCTCATTTGAGTCCATTATCCATATCCATTGTTTCTGAACTAGAGATATTTATAGGTTACAGTTCTAGTGTGGGGAAAAGGTACTGGCATCAGGCATGTTATGCTTTCTTCAAGTAAGAAGTCTAGGTGGAAATTTTGTGTTATTAAAGATCGCCGAAAAGGCTGCATGCATGTGCAAAGGGAAAACATGTGATTGCAAAGTCATGGTTGATAAGACAAAGGTATAGTACCTAGTTTAATATGAGCGAATAAATTCCTAGGCAATTATATTGATCAAAATCACAGTAATGGAGGGAGGAGCCAAGATGGCGACCTGAGCGGACGTACAGCCTTTCGGCTCCGCCGGCCCCGGAATCCCGCACCGCAATCCTGTGTTTCCTCCTGAATTCTTTTCGACTTGAAATGTGCGGGAAGCGGAGCTGATGCTAATGGTGTTCCGCCGACCTCTCCACCCGCCCGGAGTCGGAAGCTATTGACCGACTCGCCCTGGCCCGGGACCCTGCCTGCTCCGCTGCGCACTGCGGACCTCCCGTCCCTTGAATCAGCCGATCCGCTGCAGAGGTGGTGCGACGGAACGGAGTCTCCTTCATTAGCGCATGGACTGAGCACCGCCTGCCGCCAGGGACTATCGTGCATGCGCTGGGTTGCACGGAGGTGGAGGGGAGAAGTGCCTGATCTGCGAGTCCTTTGTTCTTGGCCGCCATGTTCCTGCTCATCTCTACTTGTCCCTATGGCCGGTAACGGCGAGCCCTACTTGAGTCCGCCTGCCTCACCAAGTAACTGCCGGAATTCAGGCTATGCTGTAGATCGGGCGGAATATTGCTAGCCCGGGGAACGCCAACTGCTGTCCGGTCGCCTCCCGCGACCCCCCTTCCTCCCCCCACAGTACTTCGGTGGATAGAGGACAAGATGGCGATCCCTGTGGTTCGCCACTGTGAGGACGACTACGCATCCTCTCCACGAAGCAGCGGGCTTGCTTACGTGCAGGGGGCCGGAGCACACTCTTCCCCCGGACGTGCAGAATTGGGGAAACTACAGCCTGATTGTACTATTAAAGACGTGTTGGCGACCCTGGGCGAGTTGAGATCGGCGATGCTGCACAGTTACAGCGTACTGGGGGTGAGACTCGATGCATGCGCCCACGCTCTCACCCAGGAGCAGGGGAATCGTCCCCAACAAAATTTCGGATTGGAGCTGCTACAGTCTACCGCCACACCGTTGCCTCGAAGTGATACAGTGGATGCTACAGTAACCATCGCTGTGGCGGGTAGCGACTTGTTGCCAACTACCAGTTCAGTCGTTGCTACACTGTTTCCCCCTTGCTCCATGCCTGATTGTGTGCATCGCCTCATGGCGTCACGGCTTTGGGTATCAGCTGCCCGCCCTCATGCTTCTTCATCAGCTTACTTATCACGGACTCTGATCGCCCTGTTTTGTGACTTTTGTGACTTGGATGCGCCAGAGAAGCCTGTGACCGAGGGAGATTCATTTCTTGGGGCCAGACGCCGTTCTCTCTGTGCTTATGCACCTCCCCCCTCCTCCGGGCGGCCATTTTCTCTCGTCCCCTTGGACTGCACTGGACTACCAAGTAGAATGGGTGAGAGGCCGAGCCCCAGATCGGGCCAGGGCTAGGAGATCTCCTTTTGTTTAACAGCCGGGCGGGTGGGTGGAGGTTGTGTGGACCTTGAATTTGGCCTGTTTTACCACGGACTGTGCATTGACTCCCCTGATCGATAGATTGCTGCTGATTTTACTCGATGTTGCTATTGGGGTGGAGAATGTTTATTGGGCCGGCGGAGTCCGCGTATATGTGTAACTGGCCCTCCTCCCGGTCTTCTTTTGTGGGAGTCCAAGGATAGATTTCTGTTCTTACTCCCTTTATCACTGGATTATACTTCTTTTACTTTTTCTTTCTCTTCTCCTTCCTTCTTCTCTTCTCTTGCTGTATTTCGGGTTTATGGGGCGACAGACACTCTGCTAGGGGGGGGGGGGGGGTAGGCCATAGCCTCTGCATGTGTGTAGGGTGGGGGGTTATATTTTAGTTCGGGTTCATTTCTATGGTGCCTTTTTTGCTTCTTTTATAATTTTTCTTCTTTATTTGGCCCGTGACTAGGCATACTGGGGGATGGGTGGCAGCGTAGACGTGGATGGGTTGTTGAGACTACTTTCTTGTGGTATGAATATCTTGTGGCCATCCTCTGGTTGGGACTTGCCTGTTGCGATTCGAATTGATCGGTAATGGTATTTTTTGTCAAGTCCCACCTACACGGACCTCGTTTTTCTTTCCTACCTTTATGAGTACGGAACAACACGACCTGATCCTACTAGTCGCACAAAAATTTAAAATTAACCTGCATTGCTCCTGTGTCAAGGTATTGCGGCGCCTTCCAGTCTGCTTTTCGCATAGTAACTATTGTTATGCTGTATTACCTTGTCGCCATATTGCATGCACTAGTGCTACATGAGAGTTCGTGGCCAGCCGGATGGTTGTGGGCCCGTATTTGTTCTGTTTCTGTGCACAATAAAGGTTTTCAAAAATTTAAAAAAAAAAAAAAAATCACAGTAATGATAGATCAGAGTGATAGACAGAGAAACCATGTAAAAAATATATTATGCCTTTAATTATAAACACAAAAGTATAAAAACAAAATACAACATAAAATTACATTAAATCGTCAACAATATTCATTAGAGTAATAAATGTTTAAAAATATACACATGTGTATATTTTTAAACATTTATTACTCTAATGAATATTGTTGAAGGAGCGGAAGCACTTGCTGGAGTGTGACCATGTGAAAGTGGTACGACTGAATGCATAGATTGAGTTCTCGGAGGTCAAGTATAGGCCGGAAAGAGCCGTCCTTTTTGGGATTTAAGAAGTACAAGGAGTATACCCCTGCCCCTTTATATTTTAATGGGACTGGTTCTATAGCTCCTTTCTCTAACAGAGAGAGAACTTCTTCCTTTAGAAGGGTAAGATGTTCTAGTGACATTGCGTGTGATCTAGGAAAAATGTTTGGGGGAGTGTCTGTAAGTTCCCGGCAGTAACCATATTGGATAATTTGTAAAACCCATTTGTCTGAGGTGATTGTGTTCCGGACAGAGAGAAATTGTGAGAGACGGTCCCCGACAGGAGTGGAATGATCGGGGATAGCGGAAGGAAGTCACTGCTTGTTATTTGTGGGGGAAGTGCGTGTGGAGTTGCCTCTGCCTCTTCCCTTACTATTGTTTCCTCTAAAACCTCCTCTGAAGTAGCCTCTTTAATGCGATTGGTTGTTCCCCTTGTAAGAGGAGAGATTTTCTGTAGAAATATTTTTGGAGCCACCCCTGTAAAAGGAGCGACGAAAGGAACCCCTGAGCGGTGCTCTTTGTTAAATGGCTGGTTGAGAATAGAGGCCTGAACCTCTGGTTTGAAACTTGAAATCCTCAACCTTGCATGTCTGCGTAGCAGTACGCTGGTGTTTACTGCGTGCGCTGCTGTGCCTGGCAGAAATTGCATGAGTTTTTCAAACTCATCATAATGAGCCCCATCATATCTGGCTCACAAAACCTCAGTATTAGAGATGCACCAGTGATTAGCCGCTTGTGAAGCTACCCTTTTGCCAGAGGCATCAATTAACTTGGACTCCTTATCGGGAGGAGAGGCCTCACCTGTGGTCTATGAGTTAGCTCTCTTGAGAGCATTGGAAACCACAAGAGAGTCTAAGGGCAGCTGACCCTTGATGTAAGCAGGGTTAGTAGGTGCTGGTTTATATTTCTTCTCAACCACTAGGCTTGATGATTCTTGCATTTACAGGATCTTTGAAAACCTCATCTGCAGGTTTAAGCAACTCTTTAAGCATTGGCAGTGTATGGGTAGTGTTTTGAGACTAACGTAGGGTCTCAAACAAGAAGTCCTCCTCTAAAGCCTCCTTATGCAGTTCCACTCCATGATAATAAGCAGCCCTGTTAAGAAGCTCAATGTACCCTATATTGTCATCAGGTGGTGATGGTCTGGACGGATATAAGTTAGGGTCATTATCCGTGTTTGGATCAGTGTCGTAATCCTCCCATGGGTCAACTTCCTGTGGCCTATGCTTAACCCCATTTATATCCCCTTCATCCTGTGGGTCAGGTGATAGTGGTGGTGGTGAATTAGTGGGTGTGATGAGTAATTGAGAATTAGGGGGTGAAGGAGGTGGAATATATGGTGGTGAAGGTTTAGTCCCCACATTTTTTCTCTTCAGGTGGAATGTGGTACTCTTCCTGTTGGCCAATTTTCCTTTTTTCAGGCAATTTGGCATGGATATGACCAGAGTTTTAGTTTATAACCAGTTCTTTCTGTTTCGGATCTGAAGGTGGAACATCGGACCAAGGCTCTTTTGGAGGAGTGTTTTTGTCTTTGCTCGCCGTTTTCGGCGTTGAATGTTTCAGCTCCGAACTCTTGGTACCAAAGATTAAGTCTTGAATGAAGATGGAATGTGGACCACGACATACTTTGATGTTGGTGCAGAGGATTTCGGTTCAGTGCCCGAAGGCTTCTCCTTATGTTTTGGCACCGGGCCTGGGGGTGCTGGAAACATTTTATTGGTGCTGACCTTGGCCTGCAAGCAGAGGAAGGACCAGAGTCTTTTTGGTCTTGTGTTGTTGGGGCAAGGAGGCTTCTGTGTTCATGTTACGCTGACTTGGTGTATCTGGCACCTCTTCTTCCATGTTGGAGTCGGCCTTGGACACGGAGATGTGTTCTTTTTCCTCGGCTCCTTGAGCTTGTGTTTCTTTTCGGTCGGAATCTTCGCCTAAGATGTCCGGTACGGAGCCGCCTTGGTGTTGCATCTCGTGATGTCGAGTCCGACAGTCATGGAGCGTCTTCTTCGATCTAAACGATCCACACGCGTCGCAATCTTTCTCATCGTGTTCCGGGGATAAACAGAGGTTGCACACTTCATGCAGGTCGGTGCACGGAAACTTGGTGCGACACCCCGGACAGAGCTTGAATGGAGTTGTTCTATCGACTGCTAGCAAGCCCAGCACGGGTAGGCCCAACAGCCCTCCACTAGTTTTCTGATTGAAGATGTTTGAGTTGAATCGATACACGGAGAATGGGAAACGCGATAAAGAAACAATACCATTGAGGGTAGTGGATTGCGAGTTGAAAGGGAACCAGAGTAACGGTTCCGAACCAGAGCGCAGCAATTCACATCCGAAACTGATGGCAGAAAAAAACAATATAACAATGGAGCCGATGCCCATGCGCACTATCACCAAAAGGAGGAGTCACCTCACTCTCGCACACCCATTGACACAAGCACACCAGGAGAGTGCACATTCTCCTACATAGCACCCAGAACTTGAACCAAATGCTCTCAGCAATCAGAACCTCCTCCACATTTCTTGAGTTCTTCAAGAACCTGAAGACCTTGCTATTCAAATAGCCATGCGGGGAACTCTTGCCTTACTCCTCCTCATGGATGATTTGTGCACTCTACAAATCAACATAACATAACACATGGTGTCTTGAATACATGGTGCTAGGGGTTAACCCAATGTAAACCACAAATTACAATAACTGTTGATTGCAAAAGTGCTCTCTGCGTTAAGCACACTGTACTTGACCTTGCAATCAGTCAATCTTTACATTCAACAACTAGAAATTCCACCATCATCTGCATTGACAGCATGGTACTCACCCTGTTAATAAGGAGATTCTGTGGCTTGAGGTCTCTGTGTAGCACGTTTCGCGTGTGGCAGAATGCCAATCCCTTCAACAACTGGTACAGGAAAGACTAGAAGAAAAAGTACATGAGTGGGAGTAGGTATGGATAAAAAGACTGTCCAATGGCAGGAGGCATGGGAAGGACAGAGGATAGATACAGCAAATCTGTTTTTTAAGTCCATAAACAATATTTATTTTCTATTTTTAATTCTGAAGGGGTCAACTTGGTTCAAACTATCATGAGAACTGCAAACAGTTAGGATTAGTGACAAGGAAGCAGTGTCTATTGGCAATCCACAATTAGAAAGGGGGGGCGTGACCAGCTCAGATGGCTAACTAGACGTGCCTCCGTTTTGCTACCAGAACGAAGACCATAATCCTGCTGAATCCTCCTTATCAGTGCATACAGGGGCGACACCTACCACAGAGCGAGCACTCCTATCCCTTCAGGCTGCTGATGCAGCTTCTGGAAAACCCCTACATTGCTTATCTGGCAAGAGAAATCCCCAAGGCAGGCCTGAGATGCGGCAGCCTTGAATGACGACCCGGCCCCAGGGAATGACGAGAACCTGGGAGCCACAAAGACTGAGGTGCTGCCTCAAGGTGATAGCGACTCCGCTGCTGGAGTCTGACCAGGAAGAAACCACAAGAATACCCCCCTCCCCTGACCCTCCACAGCAGAGCGGGACATGAAAGCTGCTTACCAGCCTTACAGCTATGGCTTCCCAAAGCAGGAGCAAGATGGCAGCTGTGAGCGTGGAGGTGCTCGATGAACGCCTGCGACCCTGAAATCACGGTGGCAGATTGGAAGCTGCAGCCCTTGAGAGCCGTGCAGCTGCAGCAGACGAGGTCTGGTCCCTGGATATGACAAGCATTTGCAATGTAATAGGTCTCGCATTTACGATAATTTGAGCTATTGGCATTGTAAATAACAATAGCTTAAACTCTCGCAAATGCGAGACCTTTAGAACTAAAAAAACTTTTTTTGTAGAAGCACCCCATGCCGCGCATTCACGTTAATGTCAGCTACGCCCCTTTCTTTAGACATGCAGCGTCTAAAGAAAGGTCTGCAGTAACTATTTAACTTAAAACACGGTATGGGGCGCTTTTACAAAAAAAAGGATTTGTTTGTCTAGTTGACAAATAAATGCTGCTTTTTTTGTAAAAGCGCCCCATACCGCGGTTTTACTTTATTGGTGGTCGCAGACATTTCTTTAGACGCGGCTCATCTAAAGAAAAGGGTACGGCCTTCATTAACGGAAAAACGCTGCATAAAGTCCTTCTAAACAAAACAAAAACAAAAACAAGGTAAATAAATCAGGATCAGCGCCGTAAATAAAACAAAAGGTGCGGCCGCCACTGCAGCATGCTTTGCTATTAAAAAAAATTATGGGTGCTAAACAGTCAATTTACAAACATAACAAACATATGTTAGCAGAAGCAACTGGACAACAAGACCAAGGTTTAGCACAACCAAGACACTAGTTCACATAAAAGTATAAGCGGTGCAGCACACTTCCTGTACCCGTCGTCCCTGGGCACAAACACAGGATTAGAAACAAAATGGAAGGCGCACTCAAAGAAATTACGGTGATACTTGTGTTCTTAAATTTTCTTTTTCTTTATTTGGGTAATTTTACCAAAAGACATGCACAGCCAACGCGTTTTGTTACGTATCGTAACTTCGTCAGGGCTGGAAACAAAACATGACATAGTACAAATTACTTACATTTAATATAAATAACATGTAATGTACAAAACATTTTTATAGTACACATTTAAAACCACAAATCAAGATCGAAGACACGACATGATATATCTATTTACAAACAAAAGAGGGGGGGGGGGGGAGAACTGGAAAGCAAAAGTTTATCATTATTGGATGACCTAAGCACACA
Organism: Lissotriton vulgaris; assembly: GCF_964263255.1. Taxonomy (NCBI): domain Eukaryota; kingdom Metazoa; phylum Chordata; class Amphibia; order Caudata; family Salamandridae; genus Lissotriton; species Lissotriton vulgaris. Next base: position 235,789,145 of record NC_141698.1, on the reverse strand, counting down.
TCTCAGTATTATTTCTAGACAGCCTGACAACTGGTTGGACATTCTCCAATTCATATATCAACATTAGGCTATCCACTGTAGACAAAGGACAATTTATCTTAAAAACCACAATAATCCTACTGTGTATATTGTGTAAGAGATAAACCAAGCAGGTAATGCAAATTGGGAAAACAACGGAAAAAAGGGAGAAGAGAGAAAGAAAAGCAGGAGAGACGCAAGAGAAAAGAAAGATAACTAATAATAACCATGTGATATTATGATGCACATTGTCTTAATGTGACAAAACAGGAAGAAAAAACTGGTGGATGGACATTGTATATCTGTTTTGTCCACACAGGAAAAAAGGCCTTCTAAAAACAATCAAGCGCCACAATAAAAACTAAGGTCATTAGTCCCTAGAGATAAGATTACTTATGCCATATATCATTAGTCCGGATAGGCTTACCTAGATCTGTAATATAGAATATACTGAAGTATAATGGGCGTGAAGTTGAGCAGGCACCATGGGGTTGACAAAGTGTCCTATAAGTTGGCAGAAACACAAGAAACACATATAAATAAGATATAATGAACTTATAAATTAGCAGCCCACATATGGGTTGAATTGTTATACGTGGACACAGCTATCTCTATACTGTGGCCCCAACCTTGTGATTACACCAATGAGTTTGGTTCTTATATATACTGCATTATTCATCTTGCAGATTACTGTTTCTATTGACTATTACGGCGACAGGCCAGTTCTTATCCAGTAACAACCAGGCACCCAGATCTGCTCCTTCTAATTCGCCTAGTAAGTGTTTTCTAACAACTGACATATAGTGGTTCCTACATAGCACAATATTTTGCTATCTCTTGGTACTCGGGGTTTGGATTCCGTATCTTATTACTTTTAATTACTAACTGGTTATAGGGTCAAAATATTAGAATGACATTGATGTCTGTTACTTATAACATGAAGGTCCTTGAGCCGAATGATGTTGGTCAACTTTTTGGGTGATAGACAGGGTGGGTAGAACACTATGTTTAGTCTTCAGGCCCTATACATAATGTGTATTTTCTCATTTATTACATTCCTTCGTATTTTCACATTATGGCTTTCTATTCCTTGTTATTAAGGCTGCTATAATACTTCAATTCTTTTACTTTTGTGTTTTGTTTTCTTGTGTTTCTGCCAACTTATAGGACACTTTGTCAACCCCATGGTGCCTGCTCAACTTCACGCCCATTATACTTCAGTATATTCTATATTACAGATCTAGGTAAGCCTATCCGGACTAATGATATATGGCATAAGTAATCTTATCTCTAGGGACTAATGACCTTAGTTTTTATTGTGGCGCTTGATTGTTTTTAGAAGGCCTTTTTTCCTGTGTGGACAAAACAGATATACAATGTCCATCCACCCGTTTTTTCTTCCTGTTTTTTTCACATTAAGACAATGTGCATCATAATATCACATGGTTATTATTAGTTATCTTTCTTTTCTCTTGCGTCTCTCCTGCTTTTCTTTCTCTCTTCTCCCTTTTTTCAGTTGTTTTCCCAATTTGCATTACCTGCTTGGTTTATCTCTTACACAATATACACTGTAGGATTATTGTGGTTTTTAAGATAAATTGTCCTTTGTCTACAGTGGATAGCCTAATGTTGATATATGAATTGGAGAATGTCCAACCAGTTGTCAGGCTGTCTAGAAATAATACTGAGATGTGTGCTTAGGTCATCCAATAATGATAAACTTTTGCTTTCCAATTCTTCCCCCCCCCCTCTTTTGTTTGTAAATAGATATATCATGTCGTGTCTTCCATCTTGATTTGTGGTTTTAAATGTGTACTATATAAATGTTTTGTACATTACATGTTATTTATATTAAATGTAAGCAATTTGTACTATGTCATGTTTTGTTTCCAGCCCTGACGAAGTTACGATACGTAACGAAACGCGTTGGCTGTGCATGTCTTTTGGTAAAATTACCCAAATAAAGAAAAAGAAAATTTAAGAACACAAGTATCACCGTAATTTCTTTGAGTGCGCCTTCCATTTTGTTTCTAATCCTGTGTTTCGTGTTTGTGCCCAGGGACGACGGGTACAGGAAGTGTGCTGCACCGCTTATACTTTTATGTGAACTAGTGTCTTGGTTGTGCTAAACCTTGGTCTTGTTGTCCAGTTGCTTCTGCTAACATATGTTTGTAAATTGACTGTTTAGCACCCATCACAAAAATTGAACTAAAATAGAAAATAAAAAGATGGCGCGTTTTCAAGATGGTAGAGAAGAAATGGCTCAAAATCTTTTCAATGTTAGTACCAATATACCACCAGGTGCTCAACAACCCGCAGCTACATCTAGTCTAAAAACATTATTTTTAAGATTAGAAAGACTCAAAAAACAGGAGTTATCCCGCTGGTGGGACGGAGTAACATTACAACAGTATCTAGCAAATAAAAAAGTCCCCCGCGGGTTAAGAATATTGATATTCCCAACGTTTGAGGACTTACAGGATGACCTTCTAAAGGATTGGGAATCAAATCTTGAAAATGCATCACAAGTGATGATGCAAATTTTAATTCGCCATGCTAGGGAGAAGGGCGAAAAATTGCAGGAGGAAATAGAGAAGTTGGAAAAGGAAATCAATGAAATAGACAAAAAAGAAATAATATCAAAGAATTTCACCATCCTAAAACAGGTGATGGATGACTATCAAATATATCTAAAGGATAAGAAATTGAAAAAAGTAAAACGAGATGACAGGGATTACCGAGATGGCAGGGTTTATACCTTTGCCAAGAAATTTGACAACCTCCAGGTTAGTGATGATAAGAAGAGACCTAGAGAGGAAAAAGAAAGTACTGATGAAACATCTTCCGTAGGGAGTGCCTCCACATCCTCACTAAGCAGCATAATTTCAAACCCCTCATCTGAGACCCCTTTAGCCGAAGGAGCCTCCTCTTTTCAGAAGGAGTTACAAAAGTTACGCATAAGCAGCAGGCTCCAGTCAAAAAAGGACCAAACAAAACCCGCAGGGGGGGCAGGAGGGGCAAGGGGCGCTACAGGCAAGGGCCAAGGCTCAACCAGCAAGGCGAACAAGTGATGGTTGCTCAAACAGTTAATCCTAGTCTTTGTGTTGCTATGGATACCAATCATGATTTGAAAATTGTTAACCTGTCAAATAAAACTTTGGATGTTGACGAAATATCGATATTGTCTAAAGGGTTGAATTTTTGTCCAACTCAAAGTGGTGATGATACATCTGTTCATATTGACATGTTCAAATTTGTCCGTTCTTTAAAGTTACGGGACTATTTTTCACAACACTCTGAAATTAGTAACAATTGCAACAACACAGAGATTAGAAATGTTCTGAGTGTTGAGGAGATGAAACAGGTGCAATTATTACTTAGCATTGAAGATGACGTTACTCCCAATATGCCCACCTTGCTTAGTGAGTTAGACATAGAACAACTATCAGGTACTGATAGTGGCCTAAAACCAAGGTCTAAATTCCTCCCCTCCATAAACTATCATAGAAATATTGACATCTTCTACGAACAAGTCACTAAAGATCTGCACAAATTAGATACAACAAGAGAAAAAGCAAGTCTATATGCTCACAATATCACCCCCGCAGAGAGAAAAGCACTAGTCAAGTTGAAAGAAGATTCCTCCATTGTCATTAGGGAGGCTGACAAAGGGGGGAACGTTGTTGTCATGAACTACACTGACTATATGTTAAATTTTCCTAAACACCCAGGAGCACTTTCACTGGTTGCAGAAGAATCCTCTATTACAGAAACTACCTTTATAAGGTAAGTCTCTGTGAACATCTTTCGCTTTACACCCCTATATCTCTGGACCGCCATATCATTATTAGCAGCCCACATATGGGTTGAATTGTTATACGTGGACACAGCTATCTCTATACTGTGGCCCCAACCTTGTGATTACACCAATGAGTTTGGTTCTTATATATACTGCATTATTCATCTTGCAGATTACTGTTTCTACGAACTATTACGGCGACAGGCCAGTTCTTATTCAGTAACAACCAGGCACCCAGATCTGCTCCTTCTAATTCGCCTAGTAAGTGTTTTCTAACAACTGACATATAGTGGTTCCTACATAGCACAATATTTTGCTATCTCTTGGTACTCGGGGTTTGGATTCCGTATCTTATTACTTTTAATTACTAACTGGTTATATGGTCAAAATATTAGAATGACATTGATGTCTGTTACTTATAACATGAAGGTCCTTGAGCCGAATGATGTTGGTCAACTTTTTGGGTGATAGACAGGGTGGGTAGAACACTATGTTTAGTCTTCAGGCCCTATACATAATGTGTATTTTCTCATTTATTACATTCCTTCGTATTTTCACATTATGGCTTTCTATTCCTTGTTTTTAAGGCTGCTATAATACTTCAATTCTTTTACTTTTGTGTTTTGTTTTTCTTGTGTTTCTGCCAACTTATAGGACACTTTGTCAACCCCATGGTGCCTGCTCAACTTCACGCCCATTATACTTCAGTATATTCTATATTACAGATCTAGGTAAGCCTATCCGGACTAATGATATATGGCATAAGTAATCTTATCTCTAGGGACTAATGACCTTAGTTTTTATTGTGGCGCTTGATTGTTTTTAGAAGGCCTTTTTTCCTGTGTGGACAAAACAGATATACAATGTCCATCCACCCGTTTTTTCTTCCTGTTTTTGTCACATTAAGACAAAGTGCATCATAATATCACATGGTTATTATTAGTTATCTTTCTTTTCTCTTGCGTCTCTCCTGCTTTTCTTTCTCTCTTCTCCCTTTTTTCCGTTGTTTTCCCAATTTGCATTACCTGCTTGGTTTATCTCTTACACAATATACACAGTAGGATTATTGTGGTTTTTAAGATAAATTGTCCTTTGTCTACAGTGGATAGCCTAATGTTGATATATGAACTGGAGAATGTCCAACCAGTTGTCAGGCTGTCTAGAAATAATACTGAGATGTGTGCTTAGGTCATCCAATAATGATAAACTTTTGCTTTCCAATTCTCCCCCCCCCTCTTTTGTTTGTAAATAGATATATCATGTTGTGTCTTCCATCTTGATTTGTGGTTTTAAATGTGTACTATATAAATGTTTTGTACATTACATGTTATTTATATTAAATGTAAGTAATTTGTACTATGTCATGTTTTGTTTCCAGCCCTGACGAAGTTACGATACGTAACGAAACGCGTTGGCTGTGCAAGTCTTTTGGTAAAATTGCCCAAATAAAGAAAAAGAAATTTTAAGAACACAAGTATCACCGTAATTTCTTTGAGTGCACCTTCCATTTTGTTTCTATATACCCGTATTGTTGCCGGTGCAGATGAAACAATTACAATCGCCTACCCATAAGAGAATCAAATCTCCACCACTTGTTTGCTCTAAAAATTTTATGTGTCTTCGCAAAGTAAAAATAATGCCTTCCCATGACGAAGCATGGGCGTTATTGTAAAAATGTATAAAAAATAGCTTTTTTAAGCTGACCCGCTTACCAATAAAAGTTGGTAATAATCTGTTGAGATGAATTTAAGAACCTTGAGGTCGGATGTATTTGAAATGTAAGTGGCAAGCCCACCTTTATTTCTTCCATGTTTTCCATTTTTATTTGGGATGTTTGGTGTATGAAAGGTTTGATAGCCCCTCAAATGTACCTCGTGGATCAGCCATGTTTCTTGGAGACATAAAATATTGTATTTAAATATTGTCTCTAGCCATTCGGGATCGTCCATTTTATTCCTTAGACCCGCAATATTCCAGGAAATAACTAGTTGGCTTGTATATGTACTCATCTCCAGTAAATCTGCCTCTCCTGTAGAGCTAATTATATCATTTAGATTTTTTGTCTTGCTTATTTTCTTACAGCCTACGGCTGGAGGAAGTTCGCAATCCCTCCCTATCTTATTGCTACCAGATGGCTGTCAATCAACCCCCTCCATTCCCGTAAATGGAGCAAATCGATTTGAGGTGGCGATGTTGAACATGGGAGGCACTTCAATACGGGAGCTTAGATTTCCTGGTCGTCGGGGGTTACCCACCAGAGCTTTTGGATAAAAGTAGCTTAAATCTCTGGTAGATATACCTCCCTAGTGACCCCCCTGGAACCAGTCTTGTATGTAATTTGTCGCCCTGCGGTCTCTAAAGTTTATAATAATTATGTCCCCAGGTACATCCTTCGGTCTACTTCCCACCCAGTCCAGCCTTCTAACATTCAATATTTCACCGTTTAGGTTAAGGGGTAATGGCCTATTTACTCTTAGCCAATACATGGCCTTATTTTTAAATGTCTGGTGACTTTCAAAAGTTCCTGCTGTCAACTCTGGTACCCCAATTAAAACGATGACAAAAGTTTCAGCCTCAGGTGGCAGGTCCTATAATCTGTTTATCTTTATTGGTGGTCCTCTGTGAATTAGCCGGTGTCTTCTGGCCTTTCGTGTAAACTCGCCCTTTATCTAAGGATACCCTGGGATTAGAGAGTTCAGGGGCTATATTCATAGTGTCTTTGCCCTTAGTAGTGTTATCTTGAGCTTTAAGCTGCAAATTATCGTTAGTTACTTTGTTAGGAGACTTGGGCGCTATTCTCGTCTCATTGGTAATCGGGGTAGTTCTTTTATTCAACAACTCTTTGAGTAAATTTGAGGTGGCGATCCCCATGTCTAAGATAGCCCCTAGTTGCTCAGTCATGCGTTTAACCCTCTCAATTAAAGGCAGGAGCAGTGATTTAATTAAATGCTTAACATTGGTCATTAGCGCTTGCTCAAGGCATGATGTTAGATGGCCCTGAGCTGGGTCACTTATTTCTGAGCCTTTAGATTTAGTTGGAGTCAAATCAGCCCTACAGGCTTTTGCTCGATTTCCTTTGTGCTTAGCCCCACCCCTCTTTCTTTTCATAGAAATAGCCAGCCCTGATTTTTTAGTGCTAGCAGGCTTTTCTTAGGCTTGGTTACTAGAGATGATTAATAAAGAATCTTCCGTCGAAGAGGGGGATTTCGAGGCCACACCAATTTTGTACTGGAAAGATCCTGTTGAATCTGTAAGGATGCTGGGAGATCTTGTAATTGCAGGGGAATGCCTATAACATTAGTTTGATCAGAGGCAATGCTAACATGCGTGGGGGTCTTTACTAATTGAATAGTCCCTAAGCATGAACGCTTTCTCTGCCATTCTAAAGATATACGCCGCTCAGTTAGCAGGATTTCTTTTTCTAAAACTGAGGTGGCCCTTGTAATGAATGCATCCAAGGTCCCTTGGACAGAACCTCCTGTTAACGAGCTCCGACCTAAGTTCAGCATATTATTCATAATATATATTGTGATTTCAACACGTATAGCAAGGGAGTTGAAAACTAGTAAAATGAAACCTTACTGATTTAGCATTGAGTCTTGTATCTTAGACCTGAGTAGGGGGCAAAACCTAGAGGGGTGGCCCATCCCTGCCTGGACAGCCACAGACGGCCCGCCCTTTGCCCGGGCTTAGCCCGCGCGCGGCCCCGCACGCGGGGGCTGCGCTCAATTTATGCGCCTCCAGGCGCGATAGTGACGTTGCCCTCTTCCGCCGCTAGGCAGGCTGGGAGGAGTAGTCCAGTGTCCCCCTCCGCACTGCGGCCGCAATGGGATGTAAAATGCGGCGGCGGAAGGGAGATGGCCAGCGAGACTGTCGGCAGCAAGGGGAAAAGCAGAAGGACAAAGCCCCAAAGTTTATCGCGGTGGCAGCAGGTAGGGGAGTCCAGAAAACAGCGTCGCCCACTCTGCCGGGGCTGCTCTCAATTTATGTGCCTCCAGGCGCGATGGGGACGTTGCCCTCTTCCGCCGCTAGGCAGGCTGGGAGGAGTAGTCCAGTGTCCCCCTCCGCAGTGCGGCCGCAATGGGATGTAAAATGCGGCGGCGGGAGGGAGACGGCCAGCGGGAGTGTCAGCAGAAAGTGGAAAAGCAGAAGGACAAAGCCCCAAAGTTTATTGCGGTGGCAGCAGGTAGGGGAGTCCAGAAAACAGCGTCGCTTCAAGTCAATACCTGCACACAGCATGCCTTGCAGAGCAGCGCATGCGCTGCCCAGGCTTGACCTAAAAAAACTTTGTGTGTTGCTAACAGGCCTGCGGTACAAGATATTGGGTTTGTGGTGTTGCACTTTGTGAGAGCAGAGCAGTACCTGAAGAAACGGTAGAGTGTACTCCGTTCCTGAGGTACATAAAAATACCTGCCATCAGTGGCTGGTTAGGCATGCAGAGCCACAAGAGGTGAAAGGCAAGAGGTGTTCCAGCGGAGCATGGTTGGCAAGTCGACGCCCTGGAAGACAGCAGGCCCGCTGGTCGGGAGTAACCTCGAGGATTAATGGGCTGTTGCAGTGATCTTATTTGAGAGCTGTGCAGTGCAAGCTGGTACGACGGAGAGTACCCCTGATCCTAGAGCAAATATATTCTACCTGACATTTGTGGGAGGCGTGGAGCGCAGGCCCGAGGAGCTGTGAAGTGAGAAAGACAAGGGGTGCTCAGAGAGGCATCTTGGGAGAAGTGACGCCCTGAAGGAAAGCGAGAACACTGGTTGCAGGTCTCCCTCGCGGTCGCCTGAGCTGTGAACGTTGCTGGGGGTGGGCCTGGTGACAACCAGTGGCAGAGGTTATTACGCTTCTAATTACACCTGGCGGACACTGCGATCAGGAAGGCCTGGCACCTGAGGATACGGAGCGTCAAAGGTGAGTGGCTTGACCCAGGGCCCTACCCTCGGAGATACTATTTGTCAGTGGTGCTAGGAGAGTCCCTGTGTGACCTGGGAATCACGGAGGAATACTCGAGGGGGTTCTATTGGTGACTAGAACTGGGGAAACTGGACTATAAGCAGTCACATAGACCTTTGGCTCTCTGAGCACAATCTACAGCAGAACTATTGCTATTGCAGTGATACAATATAAGGGCCATAACCCTGGCATACAGACGCTACTGACAAAGAATAAACTGGGGATGGCAGTGGAGTGTCCTACGACCAAAGAGCGGCCACAAGTGACTGCGCATACACTCCAGAGCGCCATCAGGTCACAACTGTGCTGAATGTGTTAAACCCCGAAGGCGATACCTTGTTGAATGGATCACAAGATGGGCAAGGAAAGGGGAGCAAAAGCTGCACCGACTAATAAAATTGATCAGTATACTGTTCCTGGCCTCAGGCGCCAGGAAAGGAGGAGAGATCCAGCCTGGAACCAAGGGAGCAAATGCAGGCCACAGCAGAAATACTGGCTGCCATACAAGGATTTAGGGCTGCATTAGAAAACAAGATGGACATGAAGTCCATAAAGATGAACCACCTTCACATGGATCCTCCATAAAGTAGATGAAACAGTTACATGTGCTGAGGAAGATATAACTACCCTCAAGAAGGGAATCAAGTCACTTCAGGCTACAGTGGCGAGCTTCAAATGTAGTGCAATGCATATGAAGGAATGCATAGAGGACGCTGAAGGGCGCTCAAGAAGGAATAACGTACGCCATTGGTTTTTTGGAACATGCAGGGGCCTCTCTGCAGAATTCTTCTTGGAAGGATGGATTGTTAACACGCTTAAGCCCAAGCTGCTTTCCAAATGCTTCTCGAATGAATGAGCGTATAGGACACTGACAGTGGTGCCATGCCTAGGTGTCTCACCTAGAGCACTACTAGCCCAGATGTTCAATTATGGGGACCATAACATAATACTCTAGCATGTACGCCGCTCGAGGTGAGAAGACAAATACTTATCTTTGCCGATTATACATGGCGGGTGCAAGATTTTCAGAAGAACTTTATGCTAGTCAAAAAACTGTTGTGAGACCATATTATCAACTACAGTCTGATGGTTCCTGCTAAACTCCGGATCCAGTATAACGGCCAGGTACACTTTTATGAGTCACCACAAGAGGCTTCAGAGTGTTTGGAGTCCCTGGCTCTGAGCCGTGAGCAAAGCAGTTCGAATGGCAATGATCGAAACAACCTAGGGGTCTCGAGCTGCGCATTCAGCGCCAACCTGCCTACCTGACCACACGCCAGCACGCCAGCACTCTGCCTCAGCCCCTGGGTTGCCAACGCTGTGAGTCTCGCCGCCATTGACACCTAGGAGCGGCTAGAGACTACAGCTCCCAGTGGGCTTTGCGCGGACTTCCGGTTTCCGCTGTACTCGCGCCCGGAGGCGCTACAAAGCGGAGCCTCGACCTCGGTGGAGCGGGGGTCTCGAGCTGCGCATTCAGCGCCAACCTGCCTACCTGACCACACGCCAGCACGCCAGCACTCTGCCTCAGCCCCTGGGTTGCCAACGCTGTGAGTCTCGCCGCCATTGACACCTAGGAGCGGCTAGAGACTACAGCTCCCAGTGGGCTTTGCGCGGACTTCCGGTTTCCGCTGTACTCGCGCCCGGAGGCGCTACAAAGCGGAGCCTCGACCTCCGCGTCGCGGACGCGCGCGGGCGACGCTGGGCGGAGCCCGGGCAGAGGGCGGGCCGTCTAAGGCCGTCCAAGGACGACCAGGGACGGGACGGGCCACGTCCTTAACATCTTTCCACAATGGGTAAGCGCAAATTGGCAACACCAGCAGCCGATGAAGCTAAAGCGAAGGTGCCGAAGTATACTACAAGTATACTTACATATCTAACTACTAAGGTGGGGGAACTATCATCTCAGATTGCTGAGTCCGAGCGTGAACTGGGCCTTGCTCTAAGTCCTGGGACTGTTAACACTTCTAGCTCCTCCCTCATTAATTGTATACCACTGGAGCCTCGGGTCATCATTGAGGCTTGTAGACCCACTTTGTCACTTCCTGCTACAGTTCTTCCGTGCCCGGCCATACCTGAAATTGTGATACCTAACCCCCCTTTGAACTCCGGGGATGCTGGAAGGTCGGCTTTAACTATGGCTGGTTCTACCCAGCCAGCCCCTCTGACGGAGGAAGTCATTATGGCCTTATTGGAAAAACTGTTCACAGACAGGCTTGAGACTGCTCTAATCCAGATTGCATCGGATATAAATGAAACTCTAAAGGACTGTGTTAAGAACCTTATGACAAAATGTGACCGTATAAATGATGTTCTTAATTCTCGGGCCCCTGTATTCTCTATGCCTTTGGCTCCTTGTCCCTCAGTTGTACAGGTCACTACCCCTAAAGTTGGTGACCCATCCGTAACTAGACCAGTCAATATCCCTCTTTTACCTATTGTCAAACCTGTGCTTCCAAAAGGGAAAGTAGACAATGGAATATACATCCCTACGACAGAGGTTGGCCACAGTGCAAGTTGCTCCACAAGGCCTAGAAGCCAGTGGGGGGCTCCGGAAAAAAGGGTACCCCCAATAAATTTACCTCCGGATGCAACACCCTTTGTCGCCATTCTGGTTAACGTGCCTAAACTTGAAGATGGAGCGATAGAACAACATGAGTCTCTGCTTAGGCACGTTAAAAAATGGTGTAATGCCAATTGCACGGGAGAAAGTAATATCGCTGACAATATTGTAACAAGTAGGTGGGTAAACTGGGTGGGTAAAAGCAAGAAAGAGGTTTCTGGAGACTGCGTCATCGTAAATTTTAAATCTAAAAATGTCGCGAGTCGACTTTTTTGGGATGACTCCCCTCTGGATCCTGTAAGTAAAGGGGTTCGGGCGATGCCTCTGGGTTTCTTTTATCCCCGTCCTCATAGGTTAGCTGTAAATGAGAACATCAAGTTACAGTCTACTGATAACACCTGGGCAGAGGACAATCTTATTTCACCCATGCCTTCCAATGTATGGATGACTAAGCCAACTAAAGCTATTGGTGTAGTAAATGTTGTAAGAAATACACCCTCTAACAAGCTACCATTGTCAAACATGTTCTCAGCACTAGCTGATAGAGTAGACATTGAATGACTAGCTCCTGTACCGGAACAGGATAACCTGACTTGTCAACTCCCAGTTAACACTGATGTGGCCCTACCTGATGTTAGACCCAAATCTGTTATTAATGACCCATTACAATTAGGGGAAGGGCACATACGGTTAGTATCATGGAACATCGCGGGCCTACGGGCAAAACAAGATGACCCTATCTGGTTACAATCAGTGAAGAACCATGATATTGTCGCATTACAAGAAACTTGGACGAAAGATAAAGGTTTCTGGGTAGAAGGATATATTTCTTTCTTTGTTGATGCCCTAAGCTCGACATCGGGTAGGGACAGAGGGGGTTTGCTATTCCTTGTCTCAGTTAAAATTGCAGGTAATGTTAGAGAAATCCCTAGTTCTTCTCATTTTTTTCAGCTGGTGGAAATTTCTTTGGCAGATAAGAATAAGATTGTATTAGTAAACTGTTATAACTCTATGCAGGGGGGACCCCCAAATTTCATTTTAGATGGTCTATCAGACTTTTTAACTAAATACATGTCAAAACAAACCACTTTTGTCCAGTGTATAATGATGGGTGATTTTAATGTTCATTTGTGTGAGTCCCATTGCCAGATTATTGATGAAAACGGCCCTGATTACACTTCACCGCCACACTTTGAACATAGTTCTAAGGGTGTGGCGATGGAAAACTTGCTCTCATCAAATGACCTATATGAACCAGGGTTTTCAGATACAACAAACCGAGTGGTCACGTATAACGCAAGGGGCAGTGAATCGATTATTGACTACTTTTTTATGTCCCCAGGGCTCCTTCGTTATGTATTGTTTTATAATGCAATTGTTAGTGGATTTAGTGACCACAACCCTGTGTTATTGGTTCTGGATGCTCTCTCTGGCTTGTATAAAGGAGTAGCAAGGGCTACCTCTATAAGGGATGTGAGGAGTAAAGACCAAGGCAGACGCCTCAAATGGTGCAAAGTCTGCCCAGAGGATTTTCATGGTCGTATTGTGCAGGATATGGGAGTTGAATTTGGGAAATGTATGAATAGAGAGATGAGGGGAGGGGAAGTTGTGAGTGCCTTTGAAGCTATCTGTGCTAGAGTGGATAAAGAGCTTAGAGTCAAACCAGGGAGGGGTTCTGTCCCAGTGTGTAGATGGTTTGACCACTCTTGCTCACAGGCACACTCAGCTCTGCTGAAAGGTCTTAAACAATCACCTAGAGACAGGACCTTGGTGGCAGATCTAAGAAGACAATACGCTTTGGTAGTAAAACTTCGGAAAAAAGCCATCAAAGACGAAGCCTGGGACTCTTTGATGGACCCCATAACCCTTAAACATAGCTCCAAATTTTGGGCTATAATTAATAACCCCTTGTTCTCTCAAACAAATAATCTGGATCTTGAAATTAACATATCTGAAGCTGACTGGATTAATCATTTCTCCAATATATATGGTTCCAATGAAATTGCTGAGGTGTTTAAAATACCCTACTCTCCTGCTTCTCACATTAATTTAGATTTTACCAAATCAGAAGTAGAGCTGGCAATTTTAGGCTCAGCTGCAAACAAAGCCCCGGGCCCGGATGGGGTTCCTCCGGACCTATACAAACTTAACTCGGAGTTGTGGGCTGAGATTTTAGCTAACGTTTTTAATTGTGTGTATGAGGGGGGGTTGCCAAAAACATGGTCATGCGCCGTTATTGTACCTATTTTTAAAAAGGGCCTAAGAAGCGACCCAAAGTGTTTTCGACCAATTTCGTTATTGGATTCTTCAATGAAGATTTTGGGCAAAGTCCTGCTTGCTAGAATTAACACCTGGTCCACAGATAATAATATTCTAGTAGATGCCCAATATGGGTTTCGTGCTGGGAGGGGGACTGAGGACCAATGCCTAAATCTTCATTTGTTAATTTCGAAATACACAACTGTTAAAAAAGGGTCAATTTTTGTCGCTTTTATGGACCTGTCCACAGCTTTCGATTTGGTGAATAGAGCGCAGCTGTGGACCATGTTGCTAAAGCTGGGTCTGGACCCCCCCCTTGTATATTTCTTGGCAGAATTACACAAAGATCTGAAAGCTTCAATCAGAATGGACCAGGATGGTAATCGTACCGCCTGGTTCAAATCCAGCAGGGGAGTGCGGCAGGGCTGCATTCTTGCGCCCATGCTATTCACCTTGTATATAAACTCACTTGAGGAAACTCTTTTATCTGCAACCTTGGATACGCCGCGTGCAGGGGAAACCCGTATTCCGGTTCTCCTGTACGCGGTTGATGCCGCTTTAATAGCTTGGACTCCAATTGGTCTACAAAAACTTTTAAATGCTTTTAACGATTTTATGCGATCATTAGACCTAGTGATAAACAACTCCAAATCACACGTCATGGCTTTTGGGGCTGGTAAAAACAACCCCAGACAGTTTTATTGTAATGGTGACGTGATCACTAATGTTAAAATTTTTACATACCTGGGTGTAATTTTTGACACCAAGGGGAGCTGGGCTCCGCAAATTGTAGCTAAAACCAAAGCGGTCAGAAGCTCAGCCACAGCTATTTTAAGTTTTGCTAGGAGACTGGGCGGGAAGCCAACAGGTGCCTTACTTAATTTGTACAGGGCGAAATCAGTGGCAATAGCCAGGTACGGCTCGGGTCTGTGGGGTTATGTAAATAGTGAATCAATTCAAAGGGAGGAAAATAAATTCCTGCGTTCCACCTTAGGGCTTCCCCAATCTACAGCCACGTTTTCAATCCACCAGGAAGTTGGGCTTGGTTATATATCAGACACCCTTCTTATGGCTCCTATCTTGCTATGGATAAGGCTTTGGACCAATAAAAACTTGGGTCTTAATCATAAAATACTGGCGGACTGTTTAAAACTGGACAATTATAAAAACATTATTTGGCTTTCACATATACAAAAGTGCTCTTTGGATCTGGGTCGTCCTGATATTTTTCTTACCCCTCGGGGTCTTAAGAAATCAGATTTAGTTTGGGTGAAGGCCAATTTTATAACAAGGAAAAATGTGGAGAGGGAAGAATGCCAACTACTTAAGCCCACGGTCAGAGCCCATTACCTGACCATTACGCGTCTTACTATCCAACCGTACCTTACTATCGTCACTATCCCCTTTCATAGGTGGCTCTTGGTTAAACTTCGGTTTAACCAGATTTATACAGTTTTGTGTGACAGTCACGGTTGGTTTAAGGAGGAGGATGCCCCTGTCTGTAACTGCGATAGTTTTTCTGCTCAAAATAACATGCATTTTATGCTATTTTGTAATTTCTTTATTGAGCCCAGACAGAAATACCTTGTACCATTATTGAAGGAAAAAGCTTTTCTTCAGGCAAAACCTGCTCTCCTGTACCTCCAATTAATGGATTCTACGTTGGCCATGTTTAGCGTGGCCAACTATCTTGTTGCTGCGGTCAGGATCAGGAGGAAAAGACTTAAAGATGTAAATATTAGTGTTTTGTGAAGATAAATGAAATGGATGTTGTTCTCATTTTTAATGTCTATTTTATTGAGTATTTTCTCTTTTATGATGTAATTTTATAATGTATATTAATCAATTATTATTGTTGTTTCCTCATATCATGTATTTTTATGAATTTATCACTGATTGATGCTTCTGTATTTGTTTATGAATTTGTACTGCCCATCTTGTGATGTGATTGTAGAATGCTTTTATGATTTTTAACTAAATCGAATAAAGTGGTTTTGACTTGACTTGACTTGACTAGTGGTATGAAATTTGAACAGAAGTGGCGCCGGCAAAAATGTCTAGGACCCCAAACACAGAAGAAGGAGTCCGTATCCTGCTGTGCCCGGACCCTGCAAATTGCACCACTGGACTTGGTGGACCAGAACTCCTTTTCACAAATATGTGTGGTCCCAGACGCCTTAACTGATAGTACAGATGCTGGGTAGACAGTCACAGACCTGGTGCCACTGATGAGTTTGTAAGAGTAACAGGTTAAGTCTATGCTGGGGACTACAATGGTGGAAGGGACAGTATATCCACCTATTACTTGTAGAGCCCCACAGTAATTGCACTGTGCGATACACTTACTTTTCACTTCATGACTGGTAGAGGCCGAGAGCCTGGACTCCTCTGGATTGCGGAGTACCGTTACTGGTCTTGCGATCTGTAGAGGTCCTGGCGACTCGGGCAGTGTTTATATTTAGGGGAAGAAGGGGAAGGAGATGGGGGCAGGTGTGGTGGCTCTATGGCTGACAGTTGAGTCAGAGAGGGCCATGTACATACTGCCTGAGGGAGGTTTGGGGGGTACACTAATAGCAGTGTTGAGATTTGTTGTTTTATGTGTGTTGGCTAGTGTCACCCAACGGCTGGGCCTGGTCACCTTCACGAGACTCCGATGGTACATATGGGGACTAAATACAAATTTCTAACCTGGAATGTGAGAGGGCTGAATAGACCCAAAAAACGCAGTAGGGTGCATGCGTACCTGCGGAGATGTGGCGGTTGCTATAGCATTTCTCTAGGAGACTTACCTGTGGGGGACTGCATTAAATACCTGAGGAAAAGATGGCAGGGACAGGTATAAGCCACATCCTACTCTGGCTATGCATGCAGGCATTGATATGGGTTGCCCCGGGGGTTCCATTCAAGATGTTGCATGTTCAGGTTGATCCTGATGGGAGCAATGTTATCCTAGTGGGCACACTAGATGAACTTGAGTTATGTCTTATCAATGTTTATGCACATAATGTTGATGACAGTGCTTTTTTTGACACTGTGCTGACAGCCGCAGAGTTACTTGATGGCTGAGGTTATCATGGCGACTTTAACTGTGTTTTGCATGGTTTGCAAGATATATCCCCGCCTGGACGGTGCACTAAACCCAACAAGCCAACTGCGCTTACACGTGTGAAAGTGAGTATGGGGTTGGTTGTTGCATGGCGAGTACAACACCATCAGACATTAGCATACTACTGCTACACTGCATCGGCTGGCACATACAGCTTTTTTAGACAATCAGACGTGAAACCGCATATGGCACACCACTCGCCCTTACTGATCACATACTCCCTGATTCGACTGACACCTAGAATTCAGTTTTGGGGATGCTAGCAGACCAGGTCTTTCAGGGGACACTAACAGACACCATAGCACGCCATTTTGAACACAACTGGATAGTGCAGGGAGCAGAGCAGTGGAGTGGGATGCCATGTAACTGGTACTCCAGAGTGTCTGACTGGCAACGTCCGTAGGGACACAGCAGAAATAGAGAGAGAATTGACACAAAAAGAAGCAGAATTAGAGGCCCAAGAGAGAGCACTGTCTACCAACCCGGAAGCATTGCAGGACTGGGATGGATCGTGACACCAGGTATGAACACTTTGGGATCAACTAGAGAAACATGTGAGGCGTACCAGTCAGAGATTATACATGGAGGGAGACAAGGTGAGGTGACTACTGGCACGGTTGATTAGGACTGAGACCTATGCACAGCCATACTGGATATGAACGACCAAAGGGGAGCATTGTTTCTACCCAACAGGTCATCAGTGGGGTCTTCGTCGATCAGCTGGGGGTGGGGATATACACTGCACACAGATGATTCAGCATGCTCTTACTCCCTGAATATCTGACCAAACAGAAATAACTTAGGGCAGTGGATTCACTCAGTTTTTAATAACAATCGTAAGGTACCATGTTCTGCATGTATAAGATTATAAGCCCATTTTATGAT
This sequence comes from Lissotriton vulgaris, assembly GCF_964263255.1. Lineage (NCBI taxonomy): Eukaryota > Metazoa > Chordata > Amphibia > Caudata > Salamandridae > Lissotriton > Lissotriton vulgaris. Next base: position 235,771,571 of record NC_141698.1, on the reverse strand, counting down.
GTTAGTGATAGTTCTGGCATATGAGCTAACTAGAGAGAGCTCAAGATGCAGAGCTTTTCCAGGGAACTGCTTGGTGGACTTTAATCATTTTACGCAGTATTTTCTCTTCTTTCGTTTGTATTTGTTGCCACGGTCTTACTGGAATGTACTCAAAAGCGTACGATAAAATGGGTGGAATTTTGGAAATCAAAACCTGTAAAAGAGGGTAAAAGTCCCTGTGCCCAAAGATGTTGGAGAGCCCGACATGTACGTCTGCTTTATGGCCCAAATGGGGGGGGAATTTTGTAATGTTTGCGTAAATTTGTGCCCTAAATTAGAATATTCTTTAACCACTTCTAGCGGTTTTCCCCCTCAAGTCCAATTAATTTTTTTTTATTTTTTTCTTCCTCTGAACGGAACAATTTTTGTTTTAGTTATATTTGGAACTAGAAAACATTTTCTTCTGTATATCTGGTTAGAACTTTGTAGGCCGAATGGGGTAAGGTCTAAAATAACCACATCACTGGCGTACATCATAATATAGATTTTACACAATGATGTTTTTTGGGGGAAGTTAATGATCTGTGTAAAACAATGCGGGTGAACACTTAAGTATGGAGAGAAAAGGAGGGGAGATAAAAGGCAACCTTGCCTAAGACTGTTCGGTGTAACTTTTGGTCAAGTGAGTCCCTTCTCTCTCCCCATTTGTACTTGACACCAACTTTCTGAGTATAATGATGTAATTATATGAAGAAGATTATTCGAAATTCCAAATTTTTTAAGTTTATTCCAGGGTATAGATCTGTCTACTCTGTCAAATGCGGTTATAAAATCTACAAAGACAGAGTAGACGACCTGCAAATTTGACACAACATATTTATCTATTACTGTTTGTAGCACCGCTATGTTATCGGTGACGGAGTGTTTTTGTTGGAACCCAGCTTGATTTATAGGGACCACTCACTTGAGAATGCCCAGTCTTTCAGATGTTACAGGACGCCTGCCGCGAAGATCTTCCCTGTAGCATCCAACTAGGCAATCTGTGGATAATTGCAGGGAAGCAACTGAGAACCCTTGTTATAGATTAGGATTACGATGCTCCCCAGCAATGATTTTGGGATTTCACTGGTGGCATAGCAGTGAGAGTAGAGGGGAGCTAGGAACTTACTCCATTCTTCTGGGTTGCTTTGAAGTACTTTTATCGGAATCTGATCCGGATCTATTGCAGCAGGAGATCTTGCTTTCTTTATATCATATTATATTTGCCGAGCTGCGGGAGCAAGGTTAGCTTGAATATTTTTCCCCGATTTGCCTATTGCTTGGTTCGAATTTTCTTGCATCAAATTTAATTTGTATAAGTTGTGTAGATATTTTTCCCATTCAGTTGGGGGAACTGGTGAGGCTTGCAGGGATTTCTTTGTACCTGTTTCTTTAGCAATTAAACTCCAGTATGGCAAATTATTTTTTTGTTTGTCTGCATTCTGATTATCAACCCAGTTTTGATTCTGTTGAGCATTTCGATTTTTTTTCCTTTTTCCCTCCGGCAGTGATTCATTATGTTTTTGATTTCTTGGTGTCTCTAAGAAATGTAGAAATTGGAAGGAAATTAGTTTATTTAGTGCAATTTTTCTTTTATCTGGGTTCTTTCTTTTACGATTTCCCGCTTGGGAATTCCGATGTTTTAAAATATCCTGCAGGGATAGCAAGATGGTGCCAGAAAAAGAACCTATGTCATAATCTACTACTTCATTGGGACCATTCACACTTTCTATGCTTTTTACTGCTTTGGCACATTGCTTGTTTACTAGATATGGATGTACTATTTCTCCGGCAGAGTTGTGGAGGTGAGGCTATAGAGTAAACACTAACATCAAGATCACTTGGTAGTGTTGCCCAACTTTCATGAAACAAATAGCTGTTATGCTGGTCATTTTTTGATAGATCTGGGGAAGGTTACAAAATGTAACCTAATGCAAGTATAGTTTCCCATGATAGCTACTCCAAACAGGCTGCTACTGTCAAAGCGTCCAGTCAGAGTGAGCATTGAAAGCAGAGTTGAAATAAGCTTTAGGGAACACAGGAAGCACAAATTGGCAGGTCACAGCTGGCATTTTAAAGGTGGCTTGAAAATAGAAAACATCCCTGTTCGAGGGAACATGCAAAATATAGCTATTAGCTTTCAGAGTAGGTATGGGGCAACAGGTCTGTCAGACTCCAAATGAGGTGATGGGAAGCCTGATAAGAGTAACCTTAAAAGGGGAGTTAGGCAAGTCAAAGCATGCATAGGAAGAGAGACAAGTTGCTCAGTTATCAGGAGATCATGCCTCCCTCTGCTTCTACCACATTCCCGTCACCACCACTTATCCAGAGACCAGTCTCCCAAAGCGGGTGCAGGGCAGCCAGGACACCACTCTTGCAAAAGAGAACCTGAGAAAATAGATTTACTGGGGCAAATGCTTGCATAGTGAAAAGAGAAAGCATGAAAACAGTGTCCCTAGGTAGGTTATGCTCTAACTCAAAGCAACTTGAGAATAAGGGAAAGCATATACAAAATAGGCAAATGATGCTCCTGTAGTGAAACTCAAGTGGAGCATCAAGTTTCATGTCACACACTCACCTTTACTATTTCTGGATCTAGGTCACCATTGCAACTGTCAAAATATTTCTTCAGGTCCTGCAGGAGACATAAGCAAAGACAAATTAGAGGTCCATTGTGGAACAAAATAACTACAGTGCAAAAAAACAATAGAGAAAGAGGTCAGAAAAAAAAGATATTGGTGCAAATCTGTTTATCATCACTAACCCCGAACAAAAGACCTTGACAATAACAGGGTGCATTCACACAAACATCAAACTTGACTTTAGGTGTGAAAGAGTCAACACAATCAATCAAGTTCACCAAGGCTATGAACTACACTAAAGCACAGTCTAACTTAATATATGGTTTATGTGATCTCACAGACACCTACACTCTGAGAAAAAAAAACTATTTCATAAAAGGTCCACAAACGGAACAGTGCCTGGCTCTCCCAGGGCAGGGCTTCTTGCCGGATGGTGACTTGGTTTGTGGATCCACAGAGAAATCATCCATCCACGAAGAGTCAGCTTATGTGGGCAAAGTCGAGGACAGGACATAGACCCACCCAAATCATCATAGCAGGTTGAGTGTGAGGGGTTGGGGCAGTGGATGGACTACTGGCCTTGGGAGCTGTACTGGGGACTATAGTACAGACAATGGGGGAGTTGAAAGCGGCACTAGAAAATTTGGGAGTGTCACTAAGACATTGGTCCCTCTGGCCTTCACTTCATACTCTGAACATTCAGGAAGTTGAAGGAAGGGATGGAGTATAGCACAGAGGCAAAACCTGCAGCCACATCTAAGGAGGATTTAATGGGTATGGGTTCATGTAGTAAAACAGGTTCTTTTTGTCATGGTCACCCCCACTTTTTGCCACTGGAACTGAAGTTTTTAGACTGATGTGCACTGAATTCCTGTGATCTAGAACCCGAGTGCTAGTGCTCTTTCCCTTAAAACACGGTAAAATGGACTAACTGTAACCCAATTGGCACACACTTTAGCACCCCTGTAAATCCCTAGTAAGTGGTACCCCTGATACCTAGGGCATGGGTACTGAACGGGGTTAACTCGGTCTGCAGTATGTATTACGCCAACCTACGGGACCCCCATACAAACTACACACTGCCATTGCAGGCTGTGTAATGAATGGTTGGTGGTATTGCACTCCAATGTTCCAATTAGAAATCACTTGAACGGTATGTGTGCTGCCCTAGATTGGTGCCTGCTGAACACCCATGAACTATGTATATGGCCTAAGATCGCGAGATCATAAGGACTCTAGTGCGCACCAACTGTAATAAATATCTCAAATTATATGCAAACCTTGAGTGAAAACACGACATGCCACACTCACTGTGTGCCATGCCAAAGTCACTGCATATAATATATGTAAGTCACCCCTCCAGCATGCCTTGTAGCCCTACGGCAGGGTGCATTATATTGAATCTACCAATGACCCTGTGCGGTCTAGTTCAATTACCAGACGGTACAAGTGAACAGGGAAGCCATCTTGAGTATATGTATTGGGCAATGGTCATTACGAATTCCCCAGCGACATGATGGCTTTACTGGAATCTATGGTGTTTGGAATCAAACGCCTTGTTTTAATAAATCTGTACTGTTACCAGTACTAGATTTATTAAAACATGCAACCAGGGGGGCACCTTAGAGGTGACACCTAAAAAACCTACGTTTTTGACCCATTGCAGGTGAGAGCCCACGATCTCTGAGGCCAGAAACACCTCCTCCAGCAGGATGGCTAGACTGTAGAGACCAAGTGATTTGGCTGATTCCCGATGGAGCTACCATATAGCTAAAGAGGAGATGGGTTGTGGACTCCCCCCCTGCCATCACATACCCAGCCGGACCTTGGGCAGATATTCCCCTAGTCTCCTCATCCTATCTTCCTCCTACCCCTTTACCCTATTCCCTTACCCTTCCTTGAGCCATTCACCTTGTCCCCTACGTTCTTTAAATGCTTTTGATACTTATGTATTTTTTTTTTTCAAAATTATTTTTATTGATTTCAAAAACAGAGAAAAAAACAATCAAACATAGCGACAAAGATCAAAGGCTCCCATAGGGGGGACTCCAGGAATGCCCACCCACCAAAGCACTGGAATGCAAGAAGGATAATCCGCACAGTTACTGCCAAGTCAGTGTCCATTCGCAATAGTGGCATATATCAGATCTCCATCAGATGCAGTAAGCGATAGGCCAAGCCTCCACCTAGGAACATCTCAGCGCCGGAGTCCTCTATAATCCAGTACCAAGCGCCGGAAGTCGCGTAAACAAGTAAAATCAACAGTCCCGAACCCAAACCCCCCCCACCCCCCACCACCCCCAACCCGTGGTGGCAGCTCATTACTCATTCATACCTGGAAGCATACATACCCTTCAATCAAATCTGAAACAGGTGTAGTGCTCGCAATGCTGACGGGCATACTGCTGATGGAAGACCCCGAGATAGAAACCTGACCAAGGGGCCCCATGTAAACATGAAATTCTTAAAATTGCCCAGAAAGATATCGGACACCCTTTCCAAACTCAGTAGTCGCCACAACCGCGCATGCCACAGTGAGGTCGCCGGCGCCGTCGGCTTCTTCCACGCCGCCGCCAGTGTCAATTTAGCCGCACCCAGGCACAACCATATAATCCGTTTGTCAGCTCTAGTCTGGTGCGTCAGCATCGGATCACGAAGCCCCAGCAGGACATAGTCCATGGACTCCGGGATCGGATATCCAATCGCCTCTTTAATGTGAGCTAGTATCTCTGACCAGAAAAGCTTGATGATTGGGCAATCCCACCATATGTGGTGGAAATCTCCCAGCAAGCCGCACCCCCTCCAGCACCTGTCAGAGGTCGACGGGAAAATGCGGTGCAGCTTGGACGGGTAAAGGTACCAGTCATACATAAGTTTCTAATGAGCCTCCCTAAGGCCAATCGAGTGGTTGTGGGCCTTGATATCTCTCCATAACCCCTCCCACTCGGCTTTCGAGATGTCCCGCTCAAGACAATTCTCCCAGTGCTCCATAGAGCGGGGTCTTGGGAATATCACTGTGTCCAGGAGCAGTCTATATATGAAGGAGATCGTCCCCTTCATACAGGAAGTGCGGATGATAAACGCCTCGAAGGACGTCAGCTGTCTCGTGCCCGCATCTCTCACTTCGGGTGAAGTAGCCCAGTGTAGGAGCTGAGTATGATGGAACCGTTCAGTGGGCGGGACCCCGTAGTCCCTCATGCAGTTGTGGAAGGTAAGGGGGTCCGCCCCATGGAACAGGTGAGTAAGCGCCCTGCAGTCCCCCTCACTCCACTGCGTAAACGGACCATCTCGTTCTGCCGGCGGAAAGGACGGATTCCTATGGATAGGGGTAAATGGTGACGGAAAGGTGGTCCAACGATCATCCCCAGTGACCGTGTCCCACACTTTCAGGACAGTACTAGTAGGAGTGCATATATAGGCATTCTTGGGTCGGTCCACCTTAGGTTTCCAGGCCAAATCCCAGATGGATCTCCCAGCTACACTACGTTCCATATGTAGCCAATGCTTCTCCGAAAGGGGTTGTGACCATTCCACCAGCACTCTTAATTGCGCCGCCTTGTAGTATAACAGCATGTCGGGGAACCCCACCCCCCCCCCCTCCCCCCGTGGCCGACGAAGTACTGCAAATGGAAGCCGAGCCCGGCCCCCCTGCCACACACATTTCAGCATCAGGGTCTTCAAGCGCCGGAAGAAGTCCAATTCCATAGGAATGGGAAGAGCCTGGAAAAGGTACAAAAATTTGGGCAGCAGCACCATCTTGATCGCATGAATGCGACCAAGCCAAGAAATGACTTTGGTTTCCACTTCTCTAGTTCCCCACGGATCGCCGCTAATGCTGGGGGGAAGTTAGCTGCAAACAACCCACCCAGGGTGGGGGTTAAATTAATTCCCAGGTAGAGCAAGGATGAGGATGACCACGAAAGAGGCGTAAGGGTTCGCACATGTTCTACTACGTCAGGGGGCAGTGTCAAATTCAAGATGTACGATTTATCCATGTTAACTTTAAAACCTGCTACCTTCTCAAACTCAGAAAGAACCTCATGTACATGAGGCAGCGAGCGAGTCGGATCTCCTAATGATAAGAGAACATCATCCGCGAACAGAGAAATCTTATGCTGTTCGCCAGTGAAGGGAATGCCCGTAATCTGTTCCCTTTCCCTAATCGCAAGCGCCAGCGGCTCTATATTGAGCGCGAAGAGGAGCGGGGAAAGCGGGCACCCCTGCCGCGTACCGCGGGAATGGGGGAAGCAGGCAGACCGATGTCCGTTAACCAATACCCTAAATTCAGGCCGGTCATTATTAGCCCGAATCATTCGCACAAAGTGGGGGGAGAACCCAAAGGCTTCCAGTGTTAAATTTGAAAACCCCCAGTCAACACGATCAAATGCCTTCTCCGCGTCCAGACCCACCAATACGGCAGGTAAGCGAAATCGGTCGGCCTTTTCGATCAAATGCGCCACTCGCCGCAGATTGTCATGGGTTTGTCGCCCTTTTATAAATCCAGACTGGTCTGGGTGAATAATGGCCGGCATCAGATCATGAAGCCGCTTTGCAAGAATCCAGGAGTACAGTTTGGCGTCCAGGTTAAGGAGCGCTATCGGACGGTAGGAGGCGCATTGGGTGGGGTCTTTCCCTGGTTTGGGGAGAATGGTGACTAAAGCTTCTGCCATCGATCCCGAGGTCCGCCCCTCTGTAGCCATGGAGTTGAAGAGGGTAACTAAAAAGTCGCATAGTTCTCCCGCGAACGTCTTATAAAACGAGGCCGTGTACCCGTCAGGCCCAGGAGCCTTGTGTAGCTTAAGAGCTTTTATAGCGTCCATCACTTCCTCCCTCGAAATAGGGGCCGAAAGGAGCTCATTCCACTCCCTGGAGACTTGGGGTATAGGGAGGCTAGCTAGGAAGGCGGATTGAGCTGCCCGATCCAGGTCCTCCCCTCTATATAGAGCCGCGTAGAAACAGCTAAAGATAGCAGCCTTGTCCCCATCCCTGTGTTGGTCCCGTCCTGTCTCATCTTGAATCCCTCCTATATATTCCCGCTCCCGTTTATCTCGAAGCTGCCTCGCCAGGTGCCTCCCCACCGTGTTCCCCATCGAGTAGGAAGTCCGTCGCACCCGCAGGAGTGTAAATTCGGCCCTGTTATTATAGTGAGCCCGGAGCTTCCCCCTGACCGCAGTCAACGGCCGTAGGGTCCCCCGAGATGGATTGGTTTTATGTGCCTGTTCCAGCGCCGCTAATTCGGATTCAAGAGCTTCACGCTCCTTCCTCCTTTGCCTATTAAGATTAGCATTGAGGCTAAGGCAGGTGCCCCGCAGAGAGGCCTTGCATGCATCCCAAATAGTATATACCGAGGTATCCGAAGGCGGGTTAAGCTCTAGGAAATCCCGAATGGCCCCTCTCAGCTCCTTACATGCAACGTCATCCCGAGTCAATGCCTCGGGGAAATACCATTTCCTCCATCCGCCCCCCCCCCTCATTGACCACTGCAACCCGAGCACAACCAAGCTGTGGTCCGACACTGAGAGTGGGAATATGCTGGACATCTGGACGTCCCCCCTCAATGCTTGGCTTATGAAGATATGATCAATTTGAGAATAAGACAAATGTACATGGGAAAAATAGGTGTAGTCCCTAGATTGGGGGTAAAGGAAGCGCCAACTATCAACCAACCCCAGGTCCCCCACCCGCCTCTGCGTCTCAGCGGTAAAAACTCCCGCCCCTGATCTCTGTGTGCATGAGCTATCCAGGACTTTATCCCACACCATATTGAAGTCCCCCAACAAGAACAACTGGCCTTCCACGAACTCCCCCACTCTATCCATCAAAGACTGCAAAAAGCCATTCTGCGAGGCATTAGGCCCATACATCACCACAAATGTGCACATACGTCCATACAGCAACCCCTTCACCATTAGCCACCTTCCCTCCTTATCCCCGCTCACCCCCCCGGTTGGAAGTGGAGGGATGCTCGAAACATTAGGGCAACCCCCCTGTGCTTAGTGGATGCAGATGCCCTGTATATAAGTGGAAAGTGCCGATGGCGGAGCCTAAGCTCATCCTTCCTGGCTAAGTGAGTTTCTTGAAGCCCAACCAAATCCAGGTGGTGGTCTGTCAGGTACTTCCACACCTTCTGCCGCTTCTGGGGGGAGTTGAGTCCCTTCACGTTCCAGGTGCCTATACTAATAGTCATAATAAATCAAGGTGCGCCCCTGCGCCATGTCACATACAGCTGAGGAAGAGTACGACACCCTTCTCCATCCCTCTATCAACTCCTTGTCCGTCCCCAACCACCCCGCGTACCCTTCTCCCCCCCACCAACCCGCCCTCCAGTGTGAAATGCAAATCAAGTATGGCTCCCAAAAGCTGAAGATCAGAAAAGAGTTGTAAAACACACATCCACTCCCATGCACATCACCCCACCCACACAGCCAACAGCCGCCACCACTGGCCCCCCATCCCCCCCATGCCCCTGCCCCCCAAACGGACACCCCCCCCCCCAAGAACACAGAACAACAAAATGCAACTCAAGGCACTGAACCTGAACCTCGCAGTCGTCAGTTCCAGCAGGTCACGGTTCGGAAGTCCCCTACTGGTCTGGAATCGGGGCAGGGGTGTCAACCTGGTGACCCCCAGGTCCAAGGTCCGGGGTGTCTTCTCCAAAAGTACCATTATACCCCGGGGACCTCAGGCCAAGAGCCCCTCCGACGCCATTCAATGAAGCCGGGGTCATGCTGCTCCAGAACTCGTCTGGGAATCCGCCATGGTGGCGGAGGCCACCGATGCCACTGCGGACCCTCTCTCCTGCTTACTAGTCGCAGGGTCCGGTTGTCGCCGCTCCGGGGATGGGCCCACCCTGTGCCAGGAGGAAGAGCGACGCCGCCTCCGGAATGGCGAGCCATGTGCCTCCTGAGAGGGATCCGTTTCCTCGATGCCCAGGAGATCCTTTGCCTCCCGCAGGGAATTGATCTGCCTCAGCCTATTCTCCCAGCGAAAGAAAATCCGGAAAGGATGGCCCCATGAGTAGGAGACCCCGCGCTCCCGGAGGAAGGCGGTCACAGGCCGGAAGTCCCTTCGCTTCTGCAAGGTTGTCGCCGCCAGGTCCTGGTAAAGCTGGGGGCGATGGCCTCTAAATTGCAACGAGGTGATGGTCCTAGCTTTCCTCAATATCCTTTCCTTCACCTGAAAGTCATGCACACAGACTAGGATATCTGGCGGTGGGCCCCCGCCCCTTCTGGGCAGCCCCACTCTATGCACTCTGTCCATCTGGATGTCACGCACCTCTTCATCCTCTAGGATCTGGAGAAACAAGGCTTGAACGTATCCACGCAGGTCCCCCGCTTCACCGTCCCATGGCACCGCCTTGATACGAATGTTGTTTCTCCTGGAGCGGTTCTCCAAGTCCTCTGCGTGGGTCTGCAAATCCAGATTCTGCTCCGTGAGACGTATGATGTCCTGTTGGAGCTGGTGCACATCATTTGCCATGCTAAGGTCATGGTCCTCCACCGTCGCCACCCTCTCGCCAATCCCATCCACGTCCCTCCGCACCTCCCGGAGGTCCGAGGCCAACTGCGTACGGAGTTCGGTGATGTCCTCCTTAATAGTAGCGAAGAGCTCCTTCATGAACGCTTTAGTCGCTGGCGCCTCGTCGTCTGATTGTTTTGAGGAACCGCTAGCTCCCGGCGACGCCGGCTGCTGCGATGACTTGGATGCCCCCTCCTTCATCATTTCCCCCGCCCTGCGCTGCGAATTGGACATGGCCGTGAGCGGCCGCTGCACTCCTACCACTAGTCTCCAGTTAGCCGCAGCCGGGAGGATAAGTCTCAGGTCAGCGACCTTCCATTTCGGGACGTCCCGTCAGCAGTGCTGCCTCACCTTCCCCAGTGTGTCCGCTAATCTGCCAGTGCCGCGAGCACCCGGGGTTCCTTCCAATCCAAGAGGTAGATAGCTGGTGGCAAGGCCCTCACCCCGGAGTTGGCGCCCAGTCACAGAGCGCGCGTGACCCCTCCACAGCTAGCGCCCTCGCCAAAAGCCAGGTCTAGGGACAATTAGAACTGGGCCTCCAAAGGCCGCAATGCAAGGCCCCTCCAAAATGGCGTCTCGTGTGCAGTCGCAAGAGGAGTCTGCCACTCGGGCGGGTGGTTGCCTCGGCTCCCCTCAATCCGGTCCCCGTGCTCTCCAGCTGCGGTCCCTCCGCCACTGCTGCCTGCCAATGCACAGGCCAAGGGGTGCTCCCACGCTGCTGAGACCTCCTGGGCCCAGCCGGTTAGGCCCCCTCAGATCCGAGGCCAGGACCTTCCACAGGGCGTACTAGCAGGACCAGTGTCCCTCTAAGTCACCAAAAGCACTGCCTCCACGGTGGCCTGATCGCTAGCCGAAGCTGTTCACCCCGCGCTCCACGTATGCGAGTACCGCTCCTCGCACGGTCCACCTGGCGTAAGCTCCCCGTCAGGCCCAGCCCACTGAAGCACCGCGACCCGGCTACCACTGCAGGTATGGCGGCCCATTCCCTGTTCCGCCTCGCTCTCAGCTCCTCCGTGGACCAGGCAAGCCGATCCGCTCCTCCGGAGACGACGGGGGCACTCCGTACCCTCCCCCGCTGGCAGTCGCTGCTCAGGCCGGGCCGGCCCTGGGTCCCGGAATGCCGCCGCCACACAGGTCTCAGCCAGACTCCTCTCTGCCGATCTCCGGCGGCTCCCAGCCCCCCGCAGGCACAGCCGAGCCTTCCGCCGGGCCGCCTCTGATGTCTGCCTCACCGCCGGCCAGACTAGGTCTCCGCTCACCCAATACAACGCGGGATCACCAGCGCCCGGAGTCTCCGCCTGGGCCGGATCCGCCCAGTCCCTCGTCGGTCTCTTAAGCACTTAAGGCCGCCGCCTCACAGGCCGCAACCCGCCTTCTCTCCGCCGGCCACAGGAGGCTCCGACTCTCTCAGCTGATGGTACCGGAGCACGCCTCCATGGATCGGCAGCCCCCACCGATCGTGTGGCGCCGGTCAGCACGCCTTGGGACCCCGCTATATGCTGCTATGTAGGTCCGGCGTCGGAGAGGCTCGAGGAAGCGTCCTACTCCGACGCCATCTTGGCCACGCCCCCGATACTTATGTATTTTTTAACTGATGTAAATTGCGACATTATTGTTCCTCATGTAAAGCGCTCTGCTTTCCTTGGGTCTAGCCAGCGCTATAAAATAACTCCTTCATTTAAATTTGTTCCCATTTAGTACTCTTTCTCTCTTTGTCTACTTCCCTAGCTCCTATCCCCTCTCCCCTGAATCTCTCACTTTGCCTTTAGTCTACCAAGCCCCCTGTCCTTTGTGCCTTTTTCCCCTTGTTGGGGAAAGATCCAATATTTATACTCTGGAGTCTCAGCAAACCAGCTGAGAGAGTCAACTGCGCCAAGGGAGCCACTCACAGCTGAGGTATGGTATGGCACCCCTTGCCAAAGCACTCCCTCTCCCCTTTTTGGGGAAGAATCCAGTATGTAGGCCTTGGAATCTCAGAGACCCCTCTGAGAGAGTCCACTGCGTAAAGGGAACATCCCACAACAGAGATAGAGAAGTGATACCACTTCCCCTGGGATTACAGCCTACTTGACTTTGGACGTTGCTTTGACTCGTCTACCGGTTTGTGTCCCCGTCGACCTTTCCCTCCTCTTTCCATGCTGTGTCCGTCACCCTCCTCTTCTCTTTCCCCCCTCATTACCCCTCACCTAAATCTTTCCCCTTGCCTGCTTTTCCGCTTATGTATTTGTGCTTATTGTTTTATCTCGACCTTACAAGTAACTATGTTGCCATGCTCTAATAACTGTATAACCTTTGTAACAATGTAACCTGTAACTACGATCTGATGCTCATGTAAAGCCCTCTGATACCTCAGGGTCTAGCCAGTGCTATATAAAACTATAAAATAAATAAATAAAATCAAGGCCAGGGGCTTCAAAGCCCCTGTTGCTTATGATATGCAAACCCGGCTTTCCCTAAGACCCGAGGCCAATTTGCCACCAAGACAGGCAGGAAATAAGTTATGCAAGTAGGCATGATGCACACCCCTAAAGTGAGCTATCTGATGTGCCCCACAAAAGAAGGGTTCCACCATCTTGTTTTTGGTGGAATTAGGAATTCTGGGACAGGGCTATACCCACTCCCCACAGAAAGAGGGTGTAGTGACCCCAAGGGTACGTAGCCCATTCGATACCACCCTTCACTCCCCTTAACAACCCTACATTTTGTATTTAGGTAGCCCCCTGACACCAGGATCTCAGATTTGTCTGTCTGAAAGGAGGAGGACACAGAAAAGACGAAGACGCAAGAACTATATATTAGCTGGGACTTTGGTGCCAAACCCTGCCTACCTGCTCCTGTCTCGACAATTGCAAAGACCCGACTAGTCCTGCAGCTGTACATCCTCCCACAGGCTTGGAGGGCTGCCAGAACTTCGTCGACCTAAAAGGTGAGCATCCAACAAGAGCTGAGTCCCTTTGGGTTCTGCCGGACTAGTTCCCCAGTCTCCACTTGCAGCAGTTTTTGTGTTACTGGTTTCCTCCACTGACTTCAGTGGTAGCGTTCGAGGCTACCTCTGCCCCTAGACACACCAGGGCAGGTAAACAAACTGCTGGTGGATCGAAGGACCTTGGCCCCTACCTACTTTGAGGCAAGAAGAGCAACCTTGTAACTCGATTCAGGCATACCTATGCAGTGTATGTTTCTACCCTAGGATAACATTGCCGCACTCGAGGCTCATGCCTTAAATCTGTCAGCTGTCATTTTTTTGCTGTTTGATAATGTCTAAAGTAGTTAAATGATTCTGATGAACTTGGTGTCTAAATTATTATTAAAAAATCAAGGTTATTTTTCTAAATGGGTCTCTAGTTTCTTCTTGAGTGTGTGTCCCATTTATTGACTGTATGTACAACAAATGCTTAACACTATCCTCTGATAAGCCTAAACTGCTCGCCCACACTAACACAACGAAAGCATTTGAGATTATTAATTTAAGCCCTGTAAACCAATAAGGGCCGTCTGAACTTCCAAATTGAGTACCTCATTTTGGTACACTAAATAAAAAGCCAGCTTCCGACACTGGCGGATCTGCGGTGGGGTACAAGACTTTGCATTTGCGGATATCACTTGGTCAATAGGTGATTCCACGAAGATACCCACAACTGACTTTAGTCAAAATTTATTTTTGCTAAATATTCGATTTTCTATTTTTTTCTAATCTAAACTGTTAGGGCCTTGTGTTAAGTCCCCCAGTCCTTTTGGAAATTGTAAAAAGGGTCCTTGTTGGGCCTTAAAGCCTATTTAGGATTTGTTGTTGATTTTCTAAAAAGGTCCCACCTGCACTAACCATGACTAGCAGGGAGGAGAGAGTCAAGGGGCTCAACCTGACACCTTATCTACAACTTACTGTGAAGCAGTTAAAGGCTCTCTGTAAAGCTTGTGAAATTAATCCTGGGTCTTCGCCAACCAAGGTACAGCTCCAGGAGTTGCTTGCTGAGTTTGATGCAGCCCAGGCCAGAGCAGAGAATCCTGACATTCCTGAAGAGGAAGTAATCAGTAAAGATGATTCTGTAATCAGCATTCATGGGGAGGATTCCCCTATCAATAGTACATGTGATTAGGAGATCCCTCACCTCCATCATAATACTGTACCTAGAGGGTCACTTCTAGCCGAATACTGTGCCTGGGAGTAGTTCAGGCGACTCAAGACAGGAAAAAGAGCTGGATGAAGAGGACTTAGACCTTGTGAGACTGTCAAAGGACAGCCCTTGAGGCAAAATCCTGGCCATAGAGTGAACAGGATGAGACTGGTTTGGGAAGCACACGTGGTGGCTGAAATGAAGTAAATAGGGAGAGAGAGGAAACCTTTGATCCCAAAATCACCAAAGGGGTTGTGCTTAAACCTGTTTGGTATCTTTTAGGAGAGTTTCAGATATAAGCGCTTTGGAGATGGCTGCTAGAAGTTTTCAGCCAGAGGGTGTGTGTTTTGAGCTATGAAATCGCACCAAAACTATGTCTATAACGACTAGGATGGAGAGTGATGATTTGCTTTGGTATGATGTCTGAAACAATATGAGGAAAGGATGGTGGGGTTCAGAGAGCAAGGATGTTCAAAGTGGCATCTGCACCCACATTGACAAGGTGGGTGAAAGAAGTAATGGATGTGAGTGTTTTGGGGCTCATTCGGCAAGGGGGACAATGTCAGGTAAAGGTTATGTAATAAGCGGAAGTCTAAGTTCTATTATGAAGGCAGCTGATTGGTCGAGTGAATCAACGTTTAAGAGTTTTTAATTTAAACCTGTGGAAAATGCTGTACAAAGAGTTACAGATGAGCTGTGAAGATGCATACTATTAGCCTTTGTGCCTTACAAGATAATGCAGATTTTCCACAGTTTTAATGGGAAGAAAATCTTGATTTTATTAAAGACACAGAGGCTAATATTATCTCTCCAGTTGAGTACCCAACCCGTTTAATGTGTTTGGTTTATGTTGTTTTTCCAAGACAGAACTGAGGAGAAAACAGTGGAGAAGATTTTTGGTAACAAGATTTACATGCGTGGATTACAATGGATGAAGTTTGTGTTTTTTCAGGGTTTTTTTTACTCTTATTGCTTTCGCAGCAAGAAAAGGAAGATGGCTGCGTTTTCTATGCTATTATGCGTAGTCTAAAGAGTTCTAGAATTTTAAGGATTGTGAGAAAGTGCCTCTTTTGAAATGGTTAGCCCCCACTTTTTGCCTACTTTTGAAGTGGTTTCAATTGTAGTGCACAGGGTCCCTGCCAACCAGGTCACCTGTGTCAGTGCTTCTTCACTAAAATATATCATGGCATGTGTGACGGGGCGGCTGGTCGGCAGGGTGTGAATACTGAGGACTCTGTTGTACATGATTGGTGGTCAGCTGTACCTCTCTCACCTTTCTCCCTCCAGCAGCAGGAACCGTTACCTGGCGAGGACTGGAACCGCCATAACTCTGTGAGTCCCTGGGACTGCGAGCCGGACATTGGACAACGTTTCTTTCAGTCCAGTTGCTTGGATGACGAGACTCCGCCCACTTCGGACGTAGCGACGTTAAAATAAGGCGGATCCCGGAAGACGCCGGAATACTTTCCCCCGGAGGACGAGACTGGCGTGGAGTGGAGACCGAGCACGGAGGAGAACGCAAGTGGACGAATTGAAGACGACAAGCCAGGAGGCCAACGATCCTGCGAAGCGCCCCGCCACGTTCCCGCGGGAGGAGCGTGGCTTTCCAAGGTACGGGGCAAAGTTGCGGGGTGGGCAGGTTGGAGTGGTAAGACCACTGAGTACACCGCCTAGTCGTGTCCCTGCACCCTTCCCTCACGTGCACTCCGACTACTCGTTTGTTAACAACTTGCACCTGGTTTCCCTCACTCCCGGTCCCTGTGTGGAGCGTTTTCGAGCGTCTCCCTAATATCGTCTCTCTGTTTCCTTCCTTTTGGGTGGCACTCTCCTGGACTTCGCCTGGAGACTGAAGCCGACGTTTCCACTCTGGCTGCAACACCACCCGGACGACGTCGGAACACCCTGGAACTGCCTGTTTTCCCTCGAGGCGTCAGAACGGAGCCCGACGAATTTGCACAAATAAGACTCACTTCTCGTAGAAAGAAATCATACTTGAAAATAAAACCCTCTCTAAAAGCTCTATTCAAGCCTTCTGATTCCGTTACTGAACCAGCAAACCCCACCCCAGTACAGCATGACAATAATGTTATTTGGCAAAAAAATACATAGTAAAATCACAATAACACAATTCAACTTGAGAATACAGATACAATAATTAAAGCCGAGAGATTTTAAAAAGAAGAAATCCCGTATAAATATAAATTAAAATCATCCATTGGTTTCTATCTCATTGATTAGTTAGCTCAAGTTTCAAGCCAATACACTAAGTTAAATAGAATGCAAAAACAGCTAAAAAGTTGACTTTAAGAACTTGATACAACCCCATCAGAAAATGAATTTTAAGTGGCCTATATTCTGGGAGCCGGGGATGGCAAGACTTGAACATGCTGCTGCCTAATTTTCAATATTGCCAGCAAAAACAAAGGGACACTGCATAAACCGTTAAATAACTTACATCATACTTCTATATTCGGAGTGTATGCACTCTAATACCCATTCCGTGGCAAATTGGGTGAGCCGCTTCTTTCTAGATAGTAAATATGTGGGGCCGAAGAAAAATATGTGCTCTATTGTGTCCTTCTCTGCTCCACAAGTGGGGCAGTAACATCCCTTTTGGTCTTTTTTTTAAGAACATTTATGAGTGTGAGAGAATATTTGCTGGGTGACATACCTAAACTGAAAATACAGCATGCAAGCCAAAGGGGGCATGATGGCGTCAAGAAATTCTTCTTGACTATAGGATACTTTAACTTGAAGAAACTGATCCGTCATAGTACCTAGATTGAATTTGTCAAGATCTGACCCATTTTACTCCAACGATAACTTCCTTTCAAAGTGGATATACTAATAACTGGAAATCTCACAAACTTCTCACATATCTATGCACACGATCTTGTCCAGGGTGTCTCTCACATATTTAAGCCAGGCAATCTCACACAAACCTACTATCCCCAGAACATCTCTGAGACCATCCTTGTGTGATGAAAGTGCAGGGTGGCCCAGCTCCATCACCAATATAAAATCGGCATTAGACCCATTTTTTCTGTAATAGGCCAAAGGCCTAAATCAAATCTCATGGGCACAAGTGTAGTGCAACTAGGGAGGCCTAATAATTGGCATATAAAACAGTTTTCTGCCACCTGTAGGCTTGAGGTATATTTTTATGACCTTAAAGTTCCGAGCCATATTTCGCAACGCCCAGTGCCTGCACCTTATAGATTTGCAAAACTGGCCAAATTGAACAGTATACCGATTATTTATGGACTCTTAGAAATGCCCCGTTATGCTGCATGAGTGTGGGTCTCCTGTTATCTTTGTGCTTGTGCCAATCTTTGCCTTCACTAAGGGCAACCCCAAATAATCAAACACATTAATGCTCTCTAAAGAAACATCTAATAGTTTAGGGTTTACTCGCAAAGAATGGCGTGGATTGAAGATCATAAATTTTGTTTTGGCTACATTGATTTCAAGACTCGACATTTCACAAAATCTCTCAAAGCGATTGCGAATGTTCTGAAGACACGTGATGGATTTAAAGGTTAATAAGGTGTCACCTGCAAACATTAGAACGGAGGCGCTAGTGCTCGCCAATCTAGCTACATCACCATCATAGTCATCCAGAAAGGAAACAAAGCCATTTATACATAATGAAAACAAAGTGGAGGCAAGCACACATCCCTGCCTTACCCAACGATCCACAAAAAAAGGAGAAGTTAAATAACTAGACGTGCCACACCGCACTCTGGCATAATTTCCTTGAAGGAGCCTAATTAAAATGGTCATGAGATATCGGGGAATGCCCACCGCGTTTAAAACATGGCAAAGATTGGTTTGAGGCACCATAGGCAGAACATAAATCAAAATAAGCATTGGCATAGCCTTTGGGACCTTATAAGTATTTAGTTATGCAGCACAATATCCTTGGTGCAACAACATCAACTGTGGCATGGTAAACACTTATAAGGTCCCAAAGGCGAGACCTATAGGCTATGCCAAAGCTTGTTTTAGTATAAGCCCTGGTAATTAGAAAAGAAAGACTGACCAAAACAACTATTTGTTATTATGTCAGCATACTGATCCCCTTACGGTCCTGAATAAGGCCTCCAGTCAGACGTGAGGGCTGATACACTGTGACAGCCAGTAAGGCCCACCCCCTTAAATATCTCAAATTATATCCACCACTAGGAGAAAGGACACAGTCATGCAGAAATCCTCCACAATACAATTGGAAACCATACAGGGGCCTGTGTGAGCAGCTTTACAAGGACATTATATTTGCTGTGAAGCTCACTTTGTGTCATCTATCACAAACTCTTCAAGCTAACAAATCTTTATGCACAGAGAAAAGCACTGCCTTGAACATGAATGATGTGGTACGTGCGGAATTTTTCTGCATGTATTTTTTTCTGCATTTGCCCATGTCCTTCAGCTTTTTTTTATTTCACACGTTTTATTAGGTTTTCAACACAAAAAGTGGAAAGCACAATAACAGGGTGTAAAGACAACCATTGATAATTTCAATCTGATGAATAAATACTGTTACAAAAATGAAAAAAATTATACAGTACTCAACAATGTATGGATGACACTGGTTGGCTGACAGCTAAGGTGGGAACTAAAAGAAAAGAGGGAAGGAGAAGAGAAGAGAGAGAGAAGTTGCCACAATGATACATTATAACCCTTGCCATTGAGGAAAGTAGAAGTATGGTCGAGTGAATGGCCAATCATTAAGCATCATCCTGATGATACTTGCCAAACAATCATGTATTGTCTCAAAATATTGATGTAACATGTCGACGGTGGGGGCTTTTTTCATACACACTAATAATAAATCTGCCAGAGCTTGTTGAAAGCCTCCTTCTGTCAGATGAGTGGTACGATTGCACTATAAGGTATGTGGAAAACTAACCAGGAATAGGTGAAAATGTCCTGACAGTAAAATGATTAAAGTTCTGTGTCTCCTAATCTAGTTAATTATGCTCACCAGGGCAGTTTACTATTGCATGGCACTATGGAAGTTTGGCACAAGAGCACCTCTTATGGGGCATGGTAAGTGCATTACCTCCATGCGGAGCCCTTTTAATGTCTGGCGTGACTGTAGGACATATATTTACCATTTCTTAAAATATACACAGAGAAGTCTTTGATTACAACCAAAAGAGTACACCTTTTCACCGCCTTCTGTTTGGGGTATCATTTCTCTTTCCAGTAAGAGCTTCCATAGGACTATATGAGGGACTATTTTCCATCTAGAATGTACACTCAGTCATCACGCTGTCACAAGGAATTCTCCTATATACATTTATACATGAAGCATTCATTCCTTTCTTCTTATCACCTTGACAAAGCCAATTGGGAAGGCTTTAATGTGATAAAGAGAATTTCCGCATGCAACGCTTGTATACAACATTGGAGAATGTCTGTTTTTAAATGCATTGACACATTAAAGCCGGTCCCATTGGCTTTGTCAGTGCCTGTTTGTCATAAAACTGAAATATCCTCCTGGGTGATGGAGCCCTGAAC
Organism: Lissotriton vulgaris; assembly: GCF_964263255.1. Lineage (NCBI taxonomy): Eukaryota > Metazoa > Chordata > Amphibia > Caudata > Salamandridae > Lissotriton > Lissotriton vulgaris. The sequence goes on along the minus strand of NC_141698.1, from coordinate 235,751,815 downwards.
TATTTGAGTAGTGCTGTTATAGTTGTGTGGCTCTAAAAAAAATGTGTCTGTCCTTAAAAGGAAAAGGCTCTGTCAAGAAAAATAATATGAAACAAAACGAAGTTTCCAAACTGACAACAAAACTTCATGTCATCAACACAGCATGTTGATAACCTCGTAACAAAATAAACCTCTTCTATTGAGGCCTGCCAAGCTACTGAGAACGGTGCATGGGGGCACAGATCCTGCGTGAGGTTCAGCTTACAGCCCACAATGCTTGCTTACTTTCTAAGTAATGTGATCTTTTGCATTCTGATACCGCTCGCAGATCACAACACCGGAGGAAAGACCCAGCCAAATCTCTTGCGGTTAATTCTACGTGCAAACTCTGTTCTAGGTATGTCGAAGAGAGGCCAATTGCAACCACTGGCACCGCATCGCACAGGTTCCAGAGAGTCAGTCGGGGAGTGAAAGGCCCAGGGCCAGCGAGGCGTGTAGGAACAGCTGGAACAGCTGGACGGCTCTGCTGCATGAACCCAGCCTGCCTCAGATCACAGGAAGTGCAGCGCCTCATAGGACATTTGGACAAAATGTCTCGGTCGAGAGAGGCGGTGTGTGGCAGCAGTGGCTTTAAATAGAGAGCATACGGGGTGTGCTCTGGAGGATTCACAGAAAACAGAACACGCTCCGATGGATGCTCAGAGCGAGTGTGCTCTGAAAGATTTACAGAAAGCAGCCCCCGGACGAGGTGCTTCACCTGACAGGAGGCAGAGTGTGGCTGCGCCTGTATCGTTGCTGGTCTGAAGTCGGCTGGCCTCAGCCTGCTAATCCAACACCGTTGTGCTGTGAACGGGCGCGCTCGTGTGAAAGCACGAAAAAAAGGAACAGTTAAATAACTAGACACGGCACACCACACTTAGGCAAAATTTCCTTGATGGAGCCCAATTAAAATGATCATAAGATATCGGGGAATGCCCAAAGTGGTTACCATATCAAAGACGGAACGTAAATCAACAAAGACAACATACAGGCTACCACCACCCAACACGACTGATTTATAGTAAATTAAGAGAAGATGAAAAACTTAATTGACTGTGCCAACACCCTTCCTGAAGCCTGTTTGAAGGTGGTTAAAAATTATATGAACTTCCATCCATGTCTGAAGCCGGGCTAAAAGTATAGAACAAAAAAGCTTCTGGGAACAATCTATTAAACTGATTAGTCTGTAATTACGTGGTTCCACAGGGTTACCCTTTTTTTTTATATAAGGGGATAATTTCTGCCGCGTCCACATGTGGGGAACGGCAGCTCCACTAAGAATGTTGAGCAACCTCATAAAATATGGTCCCCACACATCTAGATTTTTCCTATAAACATCCCCAGTCCTGGTGCCTTCTTACTCCTGATTTTCCCAAGTGCTACATTAACCTCCTTAAGGATATCGACTTATGAATTGATAGGTCACCCCCTTTTTACAATAGATCTTCAAGCATGCGAGACTGCTGATGAGTCGCCACCCCCTCCAGTGAATACAGTAAAGCAAAATGTGAAGCCCAATCAATGTGCATATATATTCAACATGGTTGGCCACACCTCTCCTTTGCAGCCCACCAAAACCAAATCCCCAAAACTACGATAGTCATTGTCATTGGCTGAGGGTAGCAATGCATATTCTACCAACGTTCCGTTTTCCATGTCACTTTAGCCTATCGGATAATAGATGTAGAAGCGGTCCTCAAAATGTTATTCCCCCGGTTCCTGTTTCTTAATAGCTAGCGATAGAGCATGTCTAGCATTCTTACAATCCTCAGTAAACCACAATTGAAAGGGGGGGGTGGCTTGTAGTATTTCCGGGATTCCACATAAAATAAGGTCCTCAGATCACCAAACATCCTATTATGTATTGGGGAGATCGAAGGAGAGCTTCTGCTAGAGACAACAATATTTGGGTCAATGCTGTGCTCTCGAGGAGTCAGAAAGGGCATTATGATCACTCCCTAACCAATCTACAACCACAAAATCAATACTGGAGGGCAATAATCTAAAGTCTAATAGAGTGTAATCAATAAGGCTGGCCCTATGTACCCAATTAAAGGTATGTTTCCCCCTGCTATCTGAGATGGATATACCAATCACTGCTTGAAGACCAGTTTTTAGTGTCAAAGCATTGATTTGCAGATCCAGGGGTGACCATTTCCTAATTGGGTCCGTGGTCAGCCTAGGAATTCCCCAAACAGTACCCTCTCCATATGTAGCAACCTCTGATTCAACCTACAGTGGTTCGAACTGACAGTTGAAGTCGCCACCAACTATTTTTAAAGCAGCCCATGGGGCAGCAGTCTGGTGGGAGAGTAACAACAACAGGGTGTATGATTCATGTGCCAGACCTCCAGGTATACATTGTAGAGATACACTATTTTGGTCGAGTTAGTGATAGACATACACAAAATATCTGGTGGTAGTACTGAGACCTCTTTGGATTCATTCCCCTGTAATGTTTGCACAGACCCAGATGGCCAACCCTCCCGATGGTCTGCCCCTGCCATTTGACACTGCTTCTTTAAACAGAAATTGACATAGCAGGCACAATATAATGTTTCATTGCCCAGGTTTCCTGGAAAAGACAGATGCAATGATGGTCAATAATGGTGGCCCAGTTAGGAATATTGAGTTTAGAACTTAAGCCTGCAATATTCGATGATTGTAATTTTGGCTTATCACTCAGAGGTTTAGAGCAGAATTTCTCCTATATGTCTGTGGCAACCAAAACATAAGAACCTCGAAAATCGGTTACCAACCGCCACCCATACACTCTGTTAAATTTTCTGTGAATGCACACCCATTCCTCTCAACTCCTGATGATCATCACCTTCACATGGGCTATGGGGTGCCACAATCTCATGTAATCTAGGATCAATATACAGGCTAGTATCATCTTCCGCTTTACCTGATCCCACCACTCCAGCATGGCCCTTGCTCTCTCCTCTTGGGGGACATATCCATATCCACAATTGGTACTTCTGCTCCCCGTAAGTCCCTAGTAAGTGGTACCCTGGGTACCTAGGGCCTGGGTGCTGAAGACGGTCCTCTAAGACCCCTTCACTGGGATCATGCCACTGCCCTTTCAGCTTGCATGCCACTGTGAGATGAAAAAGGACAAAGCCAATATGGCATCCTGCGTAGGTGCCATGCCAGCCAGCACTGCCTGAAGGTATAGTTAAGCAACTACTCTAGTAGTCCTTACAGCCCTAAGGCAGGGTGTACAATACCACAGGTGAGGGTATATATGCATGAGTAGGTATGCACCTACAATACTTAAGTCAATTCTTAACCTGAAGTGAGAGACTGTGTGACCCCAACCTCGTCTTGGGTTGGACTTTCCGGCCAACACACTGACCTGAGACGCTGAGGTTCCTGCAAGCTTGCTTGTCGTGTACTTTGTATAAAAAACGTATACAAGATCTGCACTTTCAGACCACATACACTGTAGGATTGGTGTCAGACTGATTCTGAACACCCCCAATGGGTATGTTGGCCTTTTTTTTATCACCTAGCTCACAGTGCCACTAGAATCCTTTCTTACCAAGGAGAGAATAGTCCTTGGCAACCATTGAATATGACAACCCTGATCCCTTAGGTCCGTGGAAACAATATACCACTTTTCACTCAGTCACTCATGCTTACTTAGTCTGTCCTAGAGAGGTACACAGAATAAACAGGCTGTGCCTTTTCAATAAGTATTTATTGAACAGTTGTTATTCTGGTGTAAAATAGATGAGCTGCAACAACCGTTAGACAGTAGTATATATATAGGATTAGAAGCACTATGAAAGTAAACAGATGGTAAAGCTCTACCATCTTGCTGTAATCATGAATACATACAAGTATTTAAAATACATGATATTAAATAACAAGTTACTTATCTTCAGTAATGATATATCTGTAAGAAACATAGGTTAGCTATAGATTCCTTACCTTAGAATTACCCCCAAGGGTCAGACTGGACCCGGAAAGTTTTACGTCAGCAGTACCCCTGCGCATCGGAAGGTGGCATCGGTTGATTCGGCGTCTGTCATTGGTGTCGTGGTCACCGGGATGACGTCAGTTCTGTACTCGTTTTCCACCCCAGACGCGCAGAGCCATGCAAGACACTGACCACTGGTGCACAAAACTAGGTCCCTGAAAGGATGTCCTTAACCCTAAAGTCAGTTCGCAGAATGGGGAGGATGGGTGGGGCGGTAAGGAATCTATACCTAACCTATGTTTCTTACAGATATATCGTTACCGAAGGTAAGTAACTTGTTCATCTGAAATAAACAGTTAGTTATAGATTCCTTACCTTAGAATAGATAGCCCAGCAATACCAACCCCGGAGGTGGGTCTGCGAACCAAGTTCACACCAGTAAGTCCTGGAGAACAGAACGGCCAAAGAAGAAAATCAATCAATCAATCAAGGAATTTGTATAGCGCGCTACTCACCCAGAGGGTCACAAGACGCTTGGGGGAGAGGGATCCGCTACTGCTTGAACAGCCAGGTCTTGAGTTGCTTCCTGAAGGAGAGGTGGTCTTGGGTACGACGGAGGTGGATGGGGAGGGAGTTCCAAGTCTTGGCTGCCAGGTAGGAGAAGGATCTTCCTCCCATGGTGTCTCTTCCAATGCGTGGAACCGCGGCGAGGGCGTGGTTGGCCGATCTCAGTTGGCGGGTGGGAGTGTAGAAGGTCAGGCGGTTGTTGAGGTACCTGGGGCCTAGGTCGTGGAGGGCCTTGTGTGCGTGGGTGAGGAGACGGAACGGGATTCTCTTGCTGACGGGGAGCCAGTGCAGGTTTCTCAGGTGTCCGGAGATGTAGCTGTGTCGGGGGATGTCCAGGATGAGTCGTGCGGAGGCGTTCTGGATGCGTTGGAGTCTTTTCTGCAGTTTGGCTGTGGTTCCGGTGTAGAGGGTGTTTCCGTAGTCCAGTCGGCTGGTGACGAGTGCATGGGTGACCGTCTTCCTGGTTTCGGTGGGGATCCATTGGAAGATCTTTCGGAGAATGCATAGGATGTTGAAACACGATGATGAGACGGCGTTGACTTGTCTGGTCATCGAGAGGGAGGAGTCCAGGATGAAGCCCAGGTTGCGTGCGTGGTCCGTTGGTTTGGGTGCGCTGCCTAGGGCCGGGGGCCACCAGGAGACGTCCCAGGCAGAGGGTGATGATCCAAGGATTAGGACTTCCGTCTTGTCTGAGTTCAGTTTCAGGCGGCTGTTCTTAATCCACTCTGCTACTTCTATCATCCCTTCGTGTAGGTTGGTTCTGGCGGTGGCAGGGTCGTTGGTGAGGGAGAGGATCAGCTGCGTGTCGTCGGCGTAGGAGATGATGTTGATGTTGTGTTGGCATGCGATGGCTGCGAGGGGGCTCATGTAGACGTTGAAGAGGGTGGGGCTGAGTGATGATCCTTGTGGTACGCCGCAGATGACTTCGGTGGCCTTGGATCTGAACGGGAGGAGGCGGACTCTCTGGGTTCTTCCGGCGAGGAATGAGATGATCCACTCCAGTGCCTTCTCTTGGACCCCGACGTTGCTGAGGCGTTGTACCAGGATGCAGTGGCAGACAGTATCGAATGCTGCGGAGAGGTCCAGGAGGATGAGGGCTGCTGTTTCCCCGTTGTCGAGCAGGGTTCGGATGTCGTCAGTGGCTGCGATGAGGGCGGTCTTGGTGCTGTGGTTGGCTCGGAAGCCGGACTGTGAGTGGTCGAGGGAGCCGTTCGTCTCGGAAGCTTGTTTCCGGTCCAGGGAAGACATGGCTTGGCAGTTCGGGCTGGACTGTTCCCATGAGGCACAGGGTCAGACTGATTTGCATATAGCCATGTCTGAACTGGGGTGGCAGAGTGGGCTAAAGAACGGTGATGGATTAAACCCAGATAATTTGACTGGGTGTGTTTGATTGATTCAGATACTCTGTCCATCACCACCCCCTTTTGTACCGCTTTTGGCCGCCATAAGTGTGGCAGGGTATGCTCAGACGTGAGTCCCTTGCTCACTTTGCCACTGGATTCAAGCAAGCCGGGCTGAAGACGGCTGGAATGCCAGAAACCGGTCCTCGGAAGCTTGTTTCCGGTCCAGGGAAGACATGGCTTGGCAGTTCGGGCTGGACTGTTCCCATGAGGCACAGGGTCAGACTGATTTGCATATAGCCATGTCTGAACTGGGGTGGCAGAGTGGGCTAAAGAACGGTGATGGATTAAACCCAGATCTTTTGACTGGGTGTGAGTGTTTGATTGATTCAGATGCTCTGTCCATCACCACCCCCTTTTGTACCGCTTTTGGCCGCCATAAGTGTGGCAGGGTATGCTCAGACGTGAGTCCCTTGCTCACTTTGCCACTGGATTCAAGCAAGCCGGGCTGAAGACGGCTGGAATGCCAGAAACCGGTCCTCGGAAGCTTGTTTCCGGTCCAGGGAAGACATGGCTTGGCAGTTCGGGCTGGACTGTTCCCATGAGGCACAGGGTCAGACTGATTTGCATATAGCCATGTCTGAACTGGGGTGGCAGAGTGGGCTAAAGAACGGTGATGGATTAAACCCAGATCTTTTGACTGGGTGTGAGTGTTTGATTGATTCAGATGCTCTGTCCATCACCACCCCCTTTTGTACCGTCTCGAGGAAGGCGGCAAGCTGACTGTTGACGGTCTTCTCGATGTCTTTGGCGGGGAACGGGAGGAGCGAGATGGGGCGGTAGTTCTTGAGGTTGGTGGGGTCTGCCGAAGGTTTCTTCAAGAGGGCGCTGAGTTCGGCATGCTTCCAGCTTTCCGGGAAGGTGGCGGTGTTGAAGGAGCAGTTGATGATGTCCCGGAGTTGGGGTGCGATGACGGAGTCGGCCTTGTTGAAGACGTGGTGGGGGCATGGGTCCGTTAGCAATCCGGAGTGGATGGTGTTCATCGTGCGGATGGTGTCTTCGGTGCCGACTGGGGTCCAGGGGCGGAGGGTGGTGGTGGGGGGCGTTGGTTCTGTAGTTGAGTGCGTGGTCTGTTCGCCGAAGCTGTTGTGGATGTCTGCGATCTTGCTGTGGAAGAACGAGGCAAGTGAGTCACAGAGGTCTTGTGAGGGAGTGTTCTGGCAGCAGTGTCTCGTAAACATGTGCAGCGATGCCCACATAGCTACTTGACAGCTGTCATTCAGGGGGACTCCTAGTTCCAAAACAGTAGTAGCTGCCGTCACCCTGGTGGAATGGGCGCACAGCCCCACCGGAGGCTCCTTCTTAGCCAAAGAATAGCAGGCTATGATGAACAGAATGACCCACCTGGAGATGGTCTGTTTGTGTATGGCCTGACCTTTCTTAGCGCCTATGTCACCAACAAAGAGCTGGTCGTCCATCCGGAATTGTTTTGTTCGATCCAAGTAGAAGGAAAGCGCACGTTTTGGATCCAGATTGTGGAGCCTCTCTTCGTCTTTCGAAGGATGCGGAGGTGGAAAGAAGTTGGGCAAATTGATGGTTTGGCCAATGTGGAAACGAGTAACCCCCTTGGGAAAAAGCAAGGTCTAGTTCTAAGGACCTATTCTAACATACCATGTGTGTGTCTAGTTCTGTTATAAACTTTAATTATAGCCAAAATATTAAGCTTACTTCTTATAGGATATTCTTTTTCACTCAGAGTACAGGACAATCAACTTGAATCTTCAACTTTAGTAGAGTGTAATTAATTGTATTCTCTTTTTTAGAAAGAATATACTTGGTTTTAAACATATGTTCTGTCCTGAGGAAGGTGTTCAAAAGATTCCAACCTAAAGCACCGAAACGCGTCGACACAAGGACTTCAAATATTTTTATGTATATGAAATTGTATTAATTTTTATGTAGCATGTTTTATTTGTGTGATTTCTGCCAACAAAGATCCATAGATCAATTTAGAAACTATAGAATAAGAACATTTCGTGATCTGAGCAATTGATTGTATATTGTTTTATAGTGTTTTTAAACCTGTGTTTTTTTTAAATTCAATCCGGTTTTTTCAAAAAAATAAATTTGTGTGAAATGAGGAACCTATCGAATTTTTCAATAATTTATATCTTTACCATGTGTTGTGCAAATTGATTTAGTTTATCTGTCATTAGCCAAATGGTTTAGTCTAAAATAAAATAACACAGAAAGGAGACCCCCCCTTTTTTTCAGATTATCTACACCCAGTCCTTTCTGGTTTATCTGGGCAACTCTCTTCTTTTGAAAGCTAGTTCTAAGGTCGACGTTGACCGGCTGGACATCCAGAAAGGGAGGCTTAGAAGACAGAGCTTGTAGTTCACTCATACTGCGCGCAGAGGTGATGCCCACCAGAAAAGCAGTTTTCAAAGTGAGAAGTCTGAGAGGACAGTTATGCAGTGGCTCAAAGGGAGCACACATACGATGTGTCAGAACCAAGTCAAGTCCCACAGGGGCATTAAAAGAGGATAGGAGGAAAAAGATGAGTAATGCCCTTAAGAAATCTATTTACAACAGGGGAGTTGAAAAGAGAAGGCAGATCAAGGAGCCTGGGGAAGGCTGAAATGGCTGAGGGGTAGCCCTCAAGAGTGCCCAGAGCAGAGCCCTGCTGGACCAAAGATAGGAGGAACAAGAGAACTTCAGAAAGAGAGACAGAAAGGGGATCCACAGCCTTTGCTGCTGTGCACCATGCCTCAGATGTATTCCATCTGCAGGAGTATACCGTCTTAGTGGAGGGACGCCTGGCTCCAAAGATTACATTACAGATTTCGGGAGGCAGGTCAAACAACGTCAACTGCAGCCACTCAATCTCCACGCAAGGAGGTGGAGGCTGAACAGGTTGAGGTGGAGGGTCTTCCCCTGCTGCTGGACAGAGGATCCTCCCGAAGAGGCAGTCTGATCGGAGGATCGATGGCCATGTTGAGCAGCTCGGGATACCAGACTCTTCGTGCCCAATCCGGAGCCACAAGAATGACTTGGGCACGGTCGTGCTTGATCTTCTTCATCACTCTGGGCAGAACTGGTATAGGCGGAAAGGAGCATAGAATACCACAACTTCACTCACGACGAAAAGCGTCTCCTAGCGAGTGCCGCCTTGGAAATTCCAACGCGCAGAATTGCTGACATTGCTCGTTCTCTTCAGTGGCAAATAGATCTAACCAAGGCTCTCCCCACTGCTGAGAGACCTTGCACCACCTTGAGTGAAGACGCCATTCGTGGTCCATCATGCACCTGCAGCGGAGTTGTCCGCCCTGGTGCTCAGTGAACCTGCCAGGTGTTGAACCACCAGGGATATGCCCTGATGTTCCAGCCATGTCCAGAGGTGGACATAGGGTCCACGAACCCATCCCGCCTTGTTTGTTGCAGTACCACATGGCGGTGGTGTTGTCTGTGAACACCTGCACTACTCTTCCCCGGACAGAGGGAAGGAATGCTTTGAGTGCAAGACGGATCGCCCGAAGTTCCAGAAGGTTGAGGTAGAGCCCGGACTCCGTCGTAGACCAGAGGCATCTGATCTCCGCCTCTCCCATGTGGCTGCCCCATCCCAGAAGGGAGGAGTCTGTCAACACTGTGTGTTCTAGTTGAGGACCCAATCCTGGTTCATGAGCCACCACTGCAATTGTCATGCAGTGCCCTCTGAGATCCGGACGCAATCGGACATATTCCCCCAATGTTAAGCCCACTGGAACTCCAGGTCCCACTGCAGAGCCCGCATATGTCACCTGGCATTATCGACCAGCAGGATGCAGGACGCCATGAGGCCCTGCAGCCTCACGGTCATCCTGACCAAAATCCGGAATAGGGGCTGAAAGATTGGAATCAAAGCCCGAATATCACGGACTGGCTGTTTGGGTGGATAAACCCGAAACTGCGTTGTGTCCAGAACCGCTCCGACGAAGAGGCGCTTCTGAGAGGGGGTCAGGTGTGACTTGGGCACGTTGATGGAGAACCCCAGAGAATTCAGGAGGTCAGCCGTAGTCTGGAGGTGGGTGACGGCAACCTGGGGCGAGCCCGACTTCAACAGCTAGTCGTCGAGATAGGGAAAGACTGGAACCCCTGATCTGCGCAGATGAGCTGCGACCACCGCCATCACTTTCCTGAACACCCGAGGGGCTCTGGTAAGGCCAAAGGGGAGCCCGGTAAACAAAGTGCTTGTGGCCTACCGTGAACCGCTGGTAACGCCGGTGGGCCGGAAAGACTGAGATGTGAAAGGAAGTGTCCTGCAAGTCCAACGCTACCATCCAGTCTCCAGGTTCGAGGGCAGACAAGACCTGAGCGAGTGTCAACATCTTGAATTTCTCCTTCCGGGGGGAGCGGTTGACGTTCCTGACATCCAAGAAAGGAATGCAGGCCTTTGTCCTTTTTGGGTACCAGAAAGTAGTGGGAATAGGAACCACGACCTACTTCTGGGGCAGGAAAGCGCTTGATGACACCCTTGGCCAAGAGTGCGGAAACTTCCTGTTGAAGAAGGACCAGGTGATCCTCCGACATGCGATGGTACTGAGGTGGCATGGATAGAGGGGTAGTCTAGAAGGGGAGGGAGTAGTCCCTTAGGACTATTTGCAAAACCCACCTGTCCGACGTGATGGTGACCTAGTGGGGGAGGTGATGTCGGATCCTGCCGCCCACTGGCGTTTGGTGGCCCTGAAAGGTTGGACTAGGAGGGTTTGGAGGCTGCTGCAGAGGGGGCTGTGGTGGACTGGCCCACCCGCTGGTCCCCAGAACCACCTCAGTGGTTCCCACGTCCCCGGTCGTGCTGGGCCTGACGAGCTTGCGCCGGCCTGTGGCTCTGGGTGGGACGAAGTGGGGCACCCCTTCCTTAGTCACGAAAGGGGCGAAAGGCAGGCAGCACTGGCGGGGTGGTGGAGAGGCCCAAGGACCTAGCCATAGAGTTCTTAAAGCGCTCTAGCTCGTTGTATGCCTTCTCGCAGAAAAGGTGACTGCCATCAAAAGACATGTCCTTAAGGGTGGATTGGACACCCCTGGAAAAACCAGTCGAATGCAACCAGGCATAGCGTTGAAGGGCTGCTGACGTGGAAATCGTCCTGCCAAGTGCATCAGCGGTATCCCGCCCACAGTGGATGGTAAACTTTGCTGCATCTCTCCCCTCGGCAACTGCATGAGATGAGTACGGCCCGGGCCTTCTCCGGGCACGGAGGCAGCACCTGTGCCACCGTATCCCACACAGAGTAGGTGTAACGGCCCAATAGACAGTGTTTACCGACCACAGTCCCAAGCTGGCAGAAGAAAACATTTTCTTCCCAAGGTGGTCCAGCTTTTTGGATTCCCTATCCGGTGGTGCGGTAGGGAAGATGCCTTTAGAACTGGAGGCTTGAACTACCAAGCTCTCAGGGATGGGGTGTTGGGAGAGGAAAGTGGGGTCACCCGGGGCCAGGCAGTGGCGTCGGGCAATCATCCGGTCCACAGGAGCCCCTGTGTTGGGCTGGACAAGGTACCCAAAAGGATGTCCGTGAAGGCTTCATTAAATGGCAGCAGGGGCTCCGAAGAGCTTGCTGCCAGTTGAAGGACCTCTGTCAGGAGGTTAGTCCTGGCTGCAACCATAGGTAGCTCGAGGTGGAGTGCCTTGGCGTATGACGCTCCCTCCTCTGTAGCCACGGTAGGAGGAGACAACTTGCCTAGGTCAGGGGAGGTATCCAGACCACTGGCATCACCCAGTTCCTCTCTCCAGTCCCGATTGTAATCCAACTGGTCTGTCAGAGGGTCACCAAACCTCTCCCAGTCATCCTCACTCTCCTCTGGCTGAAAACGGCCAGGGTGGAACACAGGGACAAAAGTACCCCTCCGCGCCGGATCCGGCGTGGGACGACTCCGGTCCGACTCCATGTCCACATTGGGGGCGGAAGTCGGGGTCGACGCCGGCTGGGAGTCCAGACGGCGTTGGCTGTGGATGTGGTGCCGTTGGAAGCGGCGCAGTTGGAGATGTAACGAGGTCGACCGGCGCCGGTCCGGATCCAGGCCTGGATCCAAGGGGGCCCTGCAGTGGCAAGGCCGCCATCGTCAAAGGCCTAGGGCACCCAGCTGAGTCTGCGGGGCCAGAAGGTGCGCTTGCAGAGTCAGGCTGCCCAAAGATGCTGTGCATCGCTTTGTAAAAGCAGGGCAGGGGTTGCTCCCGGACCCGGAAAGAGAAGGCTGGAGTCGACCGTGAAGGCCCTCACGCAGAGCCACAGAAGGGGCACCACCCGCAATCCGTTGCGTCGGCTGACGGACAAGGGGAAGTTGAAGAGAACTGATGCTTCTTCGACCTCTTCTTGTGCTTCGACTTACCTGACCCTGAGTGCGAAGATTTACAAGAGGAGTAATGATGACTCCGCTATCGGTCCCTCAACCTCCCACGCGACCAGGACCTTGAACGACTAGGAGCCGACTGCTTTCCCTCGAGGAGCTTTCGGGACCGCTCCCGCAAAGACTCTGGGGTCATGGTTCGGCAGTCGGGGCACGACTTGGGGTCATGGTCGCACTCCAGGCAGTAGAGGCACACGTGGTGCATATCCGTCACCGACATTAGTCGGTTACAGGAACCGCATGCCTTGAAGCCGGGCATCACTCGTGCACCAGGAGTCGGTTTGAGACTCAAAAACAAAGTCGTCAAAAGTTGCAAAAAAGTAAGTAAAAAAGTAACAGGGAGTATTGCTCTCTCCAGGTCTGCGCTTGCTGGCGTGGAAAAATAAAGAACTGACATCAGCTCGCGAGGGCGGCGTCTATGTAGCTACCGCAACGTCATCCGGTGACCACGTTGCCGGTCGCGGAGTTGACCGACGCCACATTTCAACGCGCTGGGGTACTGCTGACGAAAAACTTTCCAGATCCAGTCTGACGCCTGGGAGTAATTCTAAGGTAAGGAATCTATAACTAACTGCTTCTTTCAGATAAGATGCGTGCTCCTACGATGCCTCCCTAACTAGATGTACTTAAGTGTACCTAGAATGTATGTAGGTGTTACGCCAAGACTCCCTCTAAGATAAAGTCAACCCTATTACCTGAAGTGAGAGACTGTGGGACCCCGTCCTGTACTCAGGTTGGACAACCCGCAAGGAATGTTAGACCACTGTGAGGTATAGTATTGACACAGAACCCATAAGGTGTACATGGGCTCGAAACCAGGAGTGTTTGGTACCAAAGTATTCCTCTCAATAAACCCACACTGATGCCAGTGTGGGATTTATCGTAACATGTACTCAGAGGGCACCTCAGAGGTGCCCCTGAAAACCTACCGACCCCGGTGTGGGCACTGACTGGCTTTAGGCAGCCTGCCACACACAGGCAAGTTTCTGGACCACAGGGTGGAGAGCATCTGCTCTCTGGGACCAGAAACAATGAACATCCTGAGCAATGGTGTCACACCTCCTCCACCAGGATGGGCCAGTGCTAAAAGGGGAAGCTTCAAAGGCCTGCCGCCTTTGTAACGTGACGCCCCGCCTCTGCTGCTAGCAGCAGAGGGCAGCCCCCAGTTTACCCCCCGCACTTTGGGTGAGAAATTAGAAAGGCAGGAGGTGTACCCACTCCGGCCAACCCCACCACTCAGGTTGAGGAGGATAGGTTAAGCACACTTTTCAGTCCCCTCCATCTTGAAGATGAGGAGACTTCACCAATCAAGGCTAGGTCTATGCCCCTTCCACAGGAGGGTGGCATAATAGTGGCTGTGTTCAACCCAGGTAAGGTGCCCATAGGGCCTGCCTACTACTCCTCTAAAACACCCCCTAAATGTTGTATTTAGGTAGCTCCCTCAGACCTAGAAACTAGATTCCAGCAAACCTACGAAGGACGATAAAGAAGACGCCGAGCAGCAAAGCCTAAAGATGACTACTAACTTGGCCCCAGCCCTACCGGCCTGTCTCCAGCTTTAAAAACTGTGCATAGAAGACTACATTTGTCCTGGGGCCAGCGACATCCAGAATCTCGATTAAGACTGCCTGCTCTTTAACAAAGACTAGATCTTCCAAGGACACCAGTTCTGTCCGCAAGAATCCAACCCAAAGGACGCCAGTGCCCTTTGAATCTGCACCCAGAGCCTACCGCCCATGTACAATTGGCCCACCGACTCAGAATAGGTTCCTCAGTGATCTTGACCTCAAGTCCAGCCTTAGCTAACCCTCCTGGACTCCACGACGACGCCTGCCTCCAGAAGCTCCCACTGACAGGCTCCGGTAAGAAGACTCCGACGTCTAAAGGCACTCCTGCACTTGAAGCCCCTGCGACTTGTTGAGCTGAATCGACGGTGCCCCTACAACCTCCTACATCTCTACTAACCCCCTGCTGTCATTGATCTCCCGCCTGCAAACTCTGGTGCGACGCCTGCAGCCTGTTTGTTGAAAACAGAATCTCCATTGAATAGCATTGGGTGTCAGATTCTGAATTTGCCCACTGCACTTTGCCGCCCCTGTGCCGATAGTGATGTATGTTCCATGCTGCTTTGTGTCTTTCCCTATGTGCTAGACCTAACCCCCAAAGCTTAGCCCCTGGAAGCAATTTACCTGCTGTGTGGTTTCGAACACCTCCAGTCTCCAGTGAAACACATTGGGCCAAACTCCAATTTTGAGCTCTGTACCCGGCAGCCCCTTTGCCACGGGTGGTGCAGTTTTGATACTCACCTGACCCTTGCTTCTTGTTTACCTTTGTTATTAAAGACTGGAACTATAAGTAATACTTACCTGGATAGCCGTATTATTGTTTTCCTACATTGAATAACATTGAACTGCTCAGAAATCGTTTGAAGTGTTGACTTTTGAAAGTGGAAAGCATTTCTATTTAAAAACGTACTTACCTTATTGCGAAGATCTTGGTCTTAAAATATAGTACATAAAAAGCTTATTTTTCTAAAATTGTTGTGGATCTCCTTTTTGAGTTGTGCGTCAATTATTGAACAATGTTGTGCAATAAATGTCTTACACTCTCCTCTGTGTTAGGCCTAAGGCTGCTCGCCCACACTACTACTTATAGAGCACTTTGAGTTTTACATTGAACCCTATACACTTTGGAGAACCCCTGAACTCTGTGCACTGTATAACCAGCTAGTGGCATACCATAAACAGAGCCAGCTTCCTACAAAGAAGTTCTATTCTAATTCTTAAATTCTTTGTTGCTGCTGTGTATGAGGGGCAATAAAGGAGTAATGCATTTTATGAGCCTCAGTGTTTTTAATAAAATCATGATTTTCTTCCCAATTAAAGCTGTGAAAAATCAGCATTTCTCACAACTAATAGGTCAAACAAATAACTTACACTGAGTTAGTTCTTAGGCTTCGGCCCAATATACAAAAGATTAATTGAAATGATTGTGACATCTGACATACAACAAAGAATCGGTTGTCTTATACCAGTAACCTATAAGACAGCATTAATAGAATTTTAAAAAATTGTGTTTTTAAGAGATGTGCACTTTGCTATAGGTCAGTAAGTTGCAGGAAGCTCTATAGCAGACAAACTGGACAGTATTTTGTGTTGCAACTTATCGTGTTTTCATAATAATTTGCAGAACACAGGTCGTGTCACAAGAAGTGAAAGGTCATGGCTTTCTGGAGCTTTCCACAGTGCACTGTATAGGGGGATGGGCTGCTTGATAGTCCAAGTGAACCATATACCGAACATTCCCTATCCTGATTGCCATCTTTTCGAAATAGCAGGTCTCCTAGAACAGTTTCTATCAGACTATTCTGTATAATGTAAGTAATAATTTTAGTAATTACTGTTCCGTTCAAACTAAAATTATTTAAACCTTTGACAAACTGTGTATGCCTGTGTTATATCAAAAACTTCCATAGACTCAGCAGGACATAAGTACTAGATTTTAAAATCCTAGTTATTTTTCATACCTTTGCGAGATTTCCGAAGTTAAAACGCTTGCTTTGACCTCGCTCAATGTTTTATTTGAAGTAGAAATGACTTGCCCTAGCTTGGCAGCTATGCTAAGAGGCTGGGTGCGGGCGGGAACACCACACTGCAATTCGACGCCATTATCACTCAATCGGTCTTTTCTGAGTTATTAGAAGCATGTTGTGCATCTTCTCAGAGACTGAGTAATGGTACAGAAAGAGGACCCCCCCCCCAACACCTAAGCCATGGGAAGTAACACAGTGTAAAGGCTATGGTGTTGGAGATTCTGCAAAGCAAGTAGCAATGTTAGGAGCTCGATGCACTGGGAAAGAAACTCAAAATAAGATAAAATCCTGGCAAAAAATTACCAAAATAAGCCCTATTCCATACAATGACAACACGAGTTACACAAAAATACACTGACACATTGGATATTTAGTGCAACACGACGACAAGAGTTACATAAAAAATACACAGACACAGTTTACTTGGCACAACAGAGAAAATGTGACTATTCATCTTTGGAGCAACAGCATTTGTGACAAGGTAAGAAAAAGATTTACAGCCCATTTATAGCAACAGTGCTCCAAATCAAACAAAACAGTAGTTCCGAAAACATTTGCTAAAATGGGAGCTAGGCATGGATAGTAATAATTGGTGCATGCTCTCGGGGTGGGCTAAACACAGGAAGAGGCATGACGCATTCAGGGCACCTTTTTTTGTATTAGCATAGCTATAAAGATTGTGGAACGCATGCTTAAGGTTTAAACCCCAAAAATGCATTGTTTTAAGATTATATAACTCCCCCTCCCCTATCACCCATGTTGTGATAAAGCACAGGGAAAGGCTGCTGAGCCTGGAGCAATGCTGACAACCATACCTGGGTCCCTCCCATGGCAATGGTGATCTTTGAACAGGGATGGGTTCATGGCCAAAAGAAGGTGGTCATGTCCTCTGCCATTCCAGTACAATGTCTGCTACGAAATGATCTAGAGACTTCACATGGGCTGAGGTAGAGCTAAGATCCCATGCAGCTAGAGCTGGTGTGCATGGCCCTCGATGGCCTCTTCACCTCCAAAGCTGAGTACGCTCTCTAACGCCTCAAAGGACAGCACTACGAGCAAGGAGAAAAGGCAGGCTGATTGCTGGTAGCACAACTTAGACAACGGGAAGCCGATACGGCCATTACTGCCATACAATCCGAGACAGGGAGACCCTCACTAAACTCCAAGGCATATTCAACGAGTTTGCCGAAAAGACAGCCTCATTAGGTAACCTCTCCAATAGAGCGGTAATTGCTGATCTACCTAAACCAGGGAGGGTCCTACTAGGTGGCAGTTACTGCCCCATTTTCCTCCTGAATGGGGATATTGAAATACTCGCCAACATCCTAGCAGCATGCCTGGATGTCATTCCCTCCCTTATCCACCACACTCAGGTTGGCTTCGTTCAGGGGCGCTCCTCTAGAAACCAACGTCGCACCCTAGCCCACACCCAATGGACCGCAAAAGATCTCCCAGAGGACACGGTAGCCCTCTCCCTCGATGCAGAAAAGGTGTTTGACCACATAGAATGGAGATACCTCTTCATCACTATGAAATATTTCAAGGTCAGCGATCAGCTCATCTCCAAGGTCTGCTTACTGTAAGACTGCCCCGTAGCTCAGGTCAACTGCGGAAGGTCCCTGTCGGACACCTTCAAAATCCAGAGAGGAACTCATCAGGGCTACCCGCTCTCCCTCCTCCTATTTCTAATAACCATGGAACTCCTGGCTCTGTCATTCGCCATGCGTAACCGGCATCCTAATCGCAGGTGGTTTTTGTAAAATATACCTGTATGCCGACGATATTCTACTCACTCATAGAAATGTGACAAGTTCCCTGCTGGCGATAATAGAAATCATAGATGGATTTGCGGCACTGTCAGGCTACAAGGTAAACTGGGATAAAAGCTAGGCCCTTCCACTTTCCTCGGACACCACGAAAGCGGCGATCACTGGCTATCCCTTTAGGTGGAAGTCTTCCCAGCTGAAAATAACTAGAGGTACTGGTTAATAGAAGCCTGGAAGGAATGGTGATGGATAATCTGTCACCCGTTATAGCACAGATGAAAGCTGATTTTGATAAATGGGGTTCTCCATGTGGGGTACAGTCCACGCAGTGAGGATGGTCACTCTGCTGCGTTTCACCTGTGTCCTGGGAATGCTACCTATGGTGGTACTCTTACCGACCTTACGCCTCATCGATGCATGAATACGGGCCTTCGTCTTGGGCGCTGCCCGCCCTCGGTCGGCGGCATCCAAACTCATAGCCCGTCGCTCCTGCGGCAGCTTGGGCTTACCATAGGTAGAACACTATACCCTAGCCTTACACCTCTATAGCTAGCCTGCCTGCTCCTGGAACTGCCCGACCCCCCAGTGGGTGGCAACGGAAAGATCACTTCTCAATTACGGCAAAGGCCTAGACCCCCTGTATGAGGGCCCTTCCTCACTTGTATTAGTACCGCACCCTGTGATGCTGGCCACATACAAAATATGGCATTGCGCACATCGCCTTCTGTGCGTCAACCACCACTTACACACCAAGGCACCTCTATGGGACAAGACAGTATCAGGATAGACAGACGAAACTCCATTGGCCCATATGGAATGCCTTGAACATACAATATCTAGACTAGGTATTACTAAAGGGTGACTTAAAACCTTTCGCACAACTGCAAGAGGAACATGGGATACCCTTGTAGCAGGCCTAGCAATACATACAGCTCCAACACAGAAACCTTGAGGCAAGCCAGGAGCTCGTTAAGCAATGGTTTGCCCAAAAGGCTGCACTAGTTTAGTTCCAGCAGGGCAGAATGTATGGGTTTTGGAGCCTGCTGCACTAGCTTCCCTATACAATTCTAGAAATAAAAAGGGAGGTCACCTACTTGGTGGACATTGGCACTTCCTAGAGACCTCGCAGAGTCATCCATGGGAACCGCCTTAAACTCTTTCAAGACAGGGCTGATGTGACTATTCTCATGGTCACTGATGAGGATCAGAAAGAAGAGAGTGAACCTCTCTCTGACCTCCTCCACAACAACCCTAAAAATGAGTCTGTTGAGGGAGCTGTCTTTTCAGACACCTTCATTGCCCAATAGCAAACTGACTGCGGGCAAGTCCTAAGGCAGTATGCTGGGCTCTTTTCGTTTACCCCTGGGTCAGACAACCTGGAGTACACACGATGCGGACACTGGGGACAGCCTACCTGTCAAAAACAAAATATACGGGCAGCCTGACCAAGTCAAAGAAAGCATTAGAGCTGAAGTCAGCAACATGCTGGAACTAGGGGTGATTGAACACTCAGAGTCCCTAGGCCAGTCACGTGGTCTTAGTCCTTAAACCTCACTCCAAGGGAGGAAAACCACAGCTGAGCCCGTGTGTGGACCACATAGGCCTCAATGCTGCCACTAAGACAGATGCCTCCCCCCCCCATTCCAAGAGCAGAACAGTTCATTGACAGGTTAGATAGGGGCAGCCAAGTTTCTCAGTACTTCTAATTTAACATCAGGGTACAGGCAGAATGGGCTGACCGCAGGAGCTAAAGAGAAGCCACCATTCTCCACCCCAGATGGGCATTACCAGTTTACTGTGGTGCCCTTTGGTTTAAAGAATGCCCCTGCCATCTTCCAAAAGCTGGTAAATAAACGCCTCGCTGAGCTGGAGTCTTTTAGTGCAGCATATCTTGATGATATTGTTGTCTATAGATTCACTTGGCAGGATCACTTGATCCACCCTGGAGAAGGTCCTTGAGGCCCTGCAACATGCAGGACTCACTGTCGAGGCAAGCAAGGGCCAGATAGGGAGAGCTATGTTGTAAGCCTGGGCCACCTTGTAGGTGGAGGCCAAATTCAACCTTTACAGCCCAAGATCCAGACTATTCTGGACAGGGAAGCTCTAATAACCCAGACTCAAGTAAGGGTATTCCTTGGATTGACTGGGTACTGCAGGAGGTTTGAGCAGGGATATGGCGCCATTGTGGCACCCCTCACTGAACTGACCTCAAAGAAAGTAAACAGAACGGTGAGCTGTCAAAAGGCGTTTGACACTCTGAAGAGAGCAATGTGCTCAGCGCCCATTTTAAAAGCTCTAGTTTATACAAAACAACTCGGTGTGCAGACTGATGCCTCTGCGAATGGGATAAGAGCAGTTCAATCCCAGAACAAAGATGATGGCGAGGACCAGCCTGTTGCTTTTATTAGCAAGAGATTACTCCCAAGGGACTGCATTGGAGTACCACTGAGAGGGAAGCCTTTGCTGTGGGTTGGTCCATAAAGAAGCTGAGACCCTACCTGTTTAGGAGTCACTTTCTTTTTCACACAGACTACAGGCTCGTCGGATGGCAGATGAAAATGAAGGGGGTAGAAAAAGACCCTATCTGATGCAATTTTGATAGACGTGAACTGGGTTCCTGCTATCCAGGTCCAGATCTCTTTCCATAAATATGTACAATTGTTCCCCCAGTTGGCAATACCTTTAGCACCCCCTGTAAGTCCCTAGTAAATGGTACCTTGGGCAGGGAAGCTAAAGAGAGTCTCTAAGGGCTGCAGCATGTATTATGTCACCCCAAGAGACCCCTCAGCACCCACATGCAAACTGCCATGTCATGGTGTAGAGAAGAGCGCAGACATGACATGGCACACCTCCTGCTGCCATGCCTACAGACACTACATGCAGTATAGGTCAGTCACCCCTACAGCAGTCCTAACAGCACTAAGGCAGGATGCACTATACTACATGTGTGAACATATCTGCTTCAGCAGATATATTCCTGTGATGTCTGAATCGATTCATAGATATTACAAGTGAACATGGAAGCCATTTTGAGAACACAAGCTGAACACTGGTGTTTATGAATTCTCCAGCTACATGATGGCTTCACTGAAACTAGAGATGCTTGGTATGAACATTTTGCACTAATAAAACCATAACAATTCCAGCGAGGGATTCATTAATACATGCATCCAGAGGGCACCTTAGAGTTGCCATCTGAAAACCTACCGAGTGCTAGTGTACAGGCTGACTGGTGCAAATCAACCAGACACCAGAAACAAGTTTCTGGCCCCTTGCAGTTGAGAGCCTGTGCTCTCTGAGTGCAGAAACAATGCCTGCTCCAGTGGAGATGTTCAGTATATTAAGGCAGGATGCTTCGAAGACATCTTCCATATTTGAGATGAAACCCAAGGCTTCCCCCAACAGGGAAAAAGCCACCAACTGCCCCATTTGCCACTAGGACAGGCGGAAAGTCATCACGACAGAGACCCACTTCCAGAGTGACCCAGCTGTCCTGATTTTGGCCCCTCAAACAGTAAAGACTGAAAACAGCAAGGCCCTAAGACGCACAGAGCCGAGCCGACCTTTCCCCTCTGCACCCGAACGCCACAGACCGGGTACCGATGACCTGGTTGTGCTACCTTTCCCCCAAGTCACTTGTGACCTTAGCCACCACCTCACCTGCCTTTGGGAGCTCTCAGACTTGTTTCCAAGTAACGCTCTGCAGCTTGTTTCTGAGTGGCCAACCCCTTCTTGTCACCGGTGCAGCACGCACAGCTACCAACCTGACCAGCAGCTCCACACCAGAATGCCCCAGGGCAGGTAATGACTGTAAGTCACAAAGTAGACCCTCAAAAACTGATCACAAATAACTGGATACAACATATCTTTTTTTACCATAGGGAAGATTCAGGCTCCATGAGGTAGTGGGAGTGGGGTGATACCAGGTGTCACTGAATAGGTGCAGGGGAGCACTATCTCTTTTGGTTTAAGTGTGACCGCAGGGATCACTCCACCCCCGCTACCCCATGGAGCCTGAATTTTTAGGAACTGTAGACCATTAGATGGAAAAGGCCCTATGAGGTGTGCGTGACTGCATACTTCAGGTTAAGCCTGCATTAGGGGTTGGTATTCACCACAATCTGTGAAGTTCTACAGATTTAGTCGGTCTGAAGAAAGCCTGCTGACCCTGAGTGGCACTTTTAACAGGCTGAAACATGTCGACCATACTGAACCATTGATGTTAGAGGTCATTGCACCCATTAAGCATCACACTGTTTTAATCTCCACTAAAGGACCTTATTAATAAACAAGAATTAGGATCCCTAAGGCTTTTTTTAACTTGCACTTAGGTTTTAGTGATAGCTCTGGGTGGGTGAGGATCCGATGATGAAGCTGGTACTGGTGGTACTAGTGGGTCAGGATCTTACTAACAGAGCCATGTGATGCAAGGGTCGCACCAAGTCACCTGGGTCCACTGTTATGAGCCCCAAAGTACCCCAAACTAGGCCTAGATAGCTACACAACCTTTTACCTACATTTGTCCTACATATATAACGGCTCTGGTGCTGACCTTTTACCTAGTTACATGCCCATTAAATGTTGTGTGGTTTAAGACTAGCCTAATTTATTATGCATGAGTATTCTGAGTATCATATCGTAATCCCCTGCCTGCAGGATTACCATCTTTTGTATAATAACTATGTACAAAGGTCTTCCCTATAGTCATCCTTGGACAACAGGAGCACAGTGCCATTACACATCTAGGTAGAACCCCTGAGGGTACCTTTCAGGTATAAAAAAGACCATCTTCACTGGGCAGCCAGAGGAGAAACTTCCTTGCTGACACAAGACGCTGAGATTCCTGCACGCAGAAACTCCAGCACGCAGTGGTATGTCCAAATCGAGACCAAGACTGGGTCCTTCGTTCTTTCCCATCAGGTAATGGGGTTGGCTCTCTCATAGGGGATTCTTGGCTTTACACCCTACATACATGCTAGGTACACTTGGATAGGGTTAACATCTTAGGAGTATGCATGATTATTGCCATGTATACATATGCCTGCATATATTCACTGTTTTAGCACCATGGTAGAATTCTACCTTTTTTTTACTCTGTCGGTGCTTGCAATCAAATATATCTGTTTCTGTCAAATGGTTGTCACAGTACAAATATTTTATACTAGAATTACGCTGGTTCAACAAATGCTTATTGAAAACGTCAACATTGTTTATTCTGTGTAGTTCTCTGAGACCAAGGGAGCACGAGTGACTGAGCAAAAATTATTACACTGTTTACACGATCCATGAAGGATCAAGGGTCGTCATGTTCGCCCCTTAGCAAGGTGAGGGGGCATATGGTGGCACTGAGAACTAGCCTGTCTGAAGACTAACATATCCTTCGGGGGTGTCTGGAATCAGTCGGAACACCTATCCCGTAGTTTATGTTGTGTAAACATGCAGATTCTATATAGATTCATAGGAACTACACAACACCCCTTTCATCCCTTTCCACTTTGGTAGCTATTGAGACCAGTTAATTTGACCTCTTAAAACGTTAAGAGTTCATCAGTTGTGAGTCTTACTCTCTCATGTGAACTGATTACAATATTTAAGGGAGGTTGAGTGTTGCCCTTATTTAGCTTCTCATTCCTCCTTGTTTTTCTATTTGTTCAGTGCCCAGCCTGAACACCACCACCAAGACAGACCTACCGACGTGGGACACCATCATCAGAGAGGCAATTGTCGAGAGTGGCCCTGTTGTCCTGTGTTGTTCCCATCTCCAGGTCGACCTAAAAGGTGAGGGTCTCCAATGCAAGCAACCCAACGGACAAATTATCTCTGTACCTGAGCCCAGCAGCCACAGTCTGAGCCTACCCTTAGTGCACGCTTGTTCCAGAGACGCTCAAGAGCAGCGCCCTCCTTAGGGTTGTACCGGACTGGTCCCCCAGTCCCCACTTGCAGCTGTTTTCCTATAACAGGTTTCCCCACTGACTTCAGTGGTAGCGTTCAAGCCTACCCTTGCAACCAGCACTTCTGCACCCGGACACACCAGGGCAGGTAAACCAAAACTGCTGGTGGCTCGAAGGACCCTGGGGCCTACTCACCTTAAGTCCAGAAGAACAACCCTGTAACTTGTTTAGAAGTATACTTATGCAGTGTATGTTTCTCTCATAGGATACATTACGGCGTTTAAGGATCATGTTTCAAATCTGTGATTTTTTACTGTTTTTACTGTAAAATTTGATAACGTCTAAAAAAACGTACCCGATTCAGATGATCTTGGTGCCTAAATTATTATAAAAATATATGTTATTTTTCTAAATTGATCCAGAGTTTCTTCTTGAGTGTCTCATGTATTGGCTCTGTGTGTACAACAAATGCTTAACAGTAGCCTCTTTTAAGCCTAAACTGCTCATCCACCATACCACAGAGAGAGCATTTGGGATTATTCATTTAAATTCTGTAAGCTAATAAAGGTACACTACATAAAAAGCCAGCTTCCTACAGTTCTTACCCAATTGTTCCCAATTTGAAGCAATTGTTGAATTCAATGTAACTGTGATGTAACATACATCCCCAGAAGGAGGACGGCCACTGGTGAATACAGTCTGGAGACACTTGCACTTGGACTGGGCTGAACTTCTGAGAACACAACTACTATGCCAAAGATAACTATGCCAGGTTCTGCACCCTAAGAAGGTGATCTGGCAAAGTGGGAGGCACAGTCAGGTACTCCTTGGTAAGGTACACTTATAATGTTGGGGTAACCTCTAAGCAGAAACGATGGACTGAAGTGAATTTATCAGGTTCCAGTGCTTTAGCTTATTTTTGTGTTTCTTGTGCTTTGGAATGGACGTTGGTGTGTCCAAACACTGAGACACCACCTTCCTGCTCCAAGGGTTACCACTTGCTGGCTGGTTGGATTATCCTTCGTAAAAACTAACTAATTCAAACATTCTCTTCGCACATACCTCTTTACTTACTCCTAAAACTTGTCTTCACATCCTAATGGTCTCTCTCACAAGTTTACTTGCTTATGGTCGGTTTTACTTATTGTTATTGTCTCTTGTTCAATGTAAAGTGCACTCATACTGTAAGGTACCGCTGCACTAGAGAAGATTGTTAAATAAAATAACAACAAATACTACTTAGCACTGACTCGCTCGGATTGTTGCCCTAAACACCACCAAGGAAAATCGGCTGGACCTCTCAGGGCTGTCCCAGGAGATGGGCTTAACCTCTCAGCACAACAGGTGCGCAGAATTGAACCTTGGAGATTGGATTAATCATTCAGTGCAATGGCATCCACGCTGAAAACGAGAAGCTGAATTTGACCAAACATACAGCAAAGCTATCCCCGGACCAGGGTGTTGTCATCCCAAGGAATCTGGTCACAGGTAAGTAACATTTTACACGTCCACTGTGACAAACGGGCCCAAGTTGAACAAGCCGTCAGGCACCGCCAGTTCAACTACACTCTTCCTTGGTGCTATTCACACCACTTATCTGGGGCTAAAGAGAATGACTAAAATGAGGCCTGGTCCTGGAGAGAACTATCTTGTTCACTTATTTACAGTAAAGATGCCAGGTGCCATGCAAAGTAGCCAAGATTCACCCAATACTCACTAAAATTCTTCTGCCTCGTGATGAAATCCACAGCCTCTTTCAGGATTGGTGCATACTCTCTTTGCATGCATGTTCCAGAGATATTGCCTACCGATAACATGCAATAAACTAGGTTGAACCTGTTGATCATTGCCCAGGAGCGAGACGCAGAAGATATGCAGGACAGCTACTGCAAATGAGTCAGAGGGACTCCCGTACCTTCTGCCTGGAGGAGACTTTTGCTGCCGGTCTTCCTGCTCCTACCGCGGTGCCCCGTGTGGGTGAAGACCCTTGCTGCGCTCAGCTCCTGCCCTCAGCCCCTGCCCCCACACCCGACGCGGACCGCCGCCTGCCGAACTACTACACCCAGGAGGCAGTGCGGCGCGGTCTCGCGTGAAGAGAAGGGGGCAGGACTTTAAATTGCTCTGCGGGCTCCCGCGACATTGGACGCGCGCAGGCAAAGCCCGGGCCAAGGGCGGGCCCGTCCTTGCCTGTCTGTGGCCGATTGAGACTGGGCTGGGCCCCCCCACTAACGCTGGGGATACGGACTGGACATTTATCTGAGTGATTCAAAGATTCAAAGAGTTTTATTTGCATAATTAATTAAAATTGTTACAAAAATTCTCCTGATAAAATAACGGTGCAAAATGTATTAAAATACTAAAATTATTGTCTCTCAGCCTCCGTTTTGTTGGGTGAAGATCT
This sequence comes from Lissotriton vulgaris, assembly GCF_964263255.1. Lineage (NCBI taxonomy): Eukaryota > Metazoa > Chordata > Amphibia > Caudata > Salamandridae > Lissotriton > Lissotriton vulgaris. The sequence goes on along the minus strand of NC_141698.1, from coordinate 235,725,934 downwards.
AAAAGTTAGGGTGTCCCTAATAGTCTGCCAACTGGATGAACCTCCTGTGCAGTTAGTTCTAAGCGTTTTCTTGCTTCTGCCATGAATTTAACTCTGCAGAAAGCCAGAATTATGGAGGAGCCTCCGAGCCAGCTTGTAACTGCCTGTCTGCAAGAACGGATGTTTAATGCGTTAAGAATGGGTTTCAATAGAAGGCGTCTCTGAGTTATCAGGTGCAGAAAAGGTGGACGAGGGTTTCATTTTTGTACCCACAGAGGCGACATTCTTTCGTCTTGTGGGACTGTTTCCAGGACGGTAGGAGGTCCTTTGAGACGTGCATCCCCATCCGATAGGCTATAAAAGCCTTTTTGAGATGGCCACTAAAGTGGGCTACTAGATTTGCTTGTGGTTATGGAGTTGTAAACGAGTTCATAACAGTCCAGCCATGCCGACGTTTTGCCAATGACTCTTTATCCTCCGAAAAGGATTTCCTTTCTGCTGCTGAGTTGGCTAATTTGCTTAGGCTTGCTTTGCCTGTCCCAGATTTCCAGACTGATTCCATCTTCAACTTTTCCACACAGAGTTTAAGATACCTTCCCCAGGTGTTTGGGGCGTCAGTTTCCCCCCGTTTTTTAATTTCCTCCCAGCTTAGCCAGTCCAGTGTATCTGGGTCTGCAGAGCAAGTTTATTACAGAGTTTCACGGAGCCGCTCATGCTCCGGAACTTCTGATTTTGCAGACCAAATTTATATGAGTGGTATATTGCGGGTGTGTATGTCTATGGATTGTGAGTGCATGAGATCCTAATAGACTTTAATTGAGGACGTTCATTGAATCTACCTCATATCCCACATAAAAACGGATATTTGGTGACCACCTCTGAACATTTTGCTGCTAGTACCATGTGGTGGACAGAGCTCCCTGTACATCCAAGACGGCCTGATATATACTAGCGCCCTTTGTAACTGTTTTTAACTAGTATTTAGGTTCAACCTTTTAACTGTCATATTGTGGCTCTTTAAAGGAGGAGGATCTACCCTGCACATTTACTTGTAGCGTGCTGTTCTATAATATTGCCTTGGAGTAGGCTGGTATAAGTAAATATTTTATTTTTTATAATAGCGACTTACATCTAGGCATTGTACCTTCCATTCTTTGTACCTCAGTGTATTCCTGCACACTCCTTTTATAGATCGAGTTGAGTAAGATGAGTAAGCGAAAGGTAACACCCGCAGGGGTAGGGAGTAGGGTTAAGGGGACTCTAGATGCATTCCTTCAAAGAGCAGAGTCGCTGTTGGTTCATGAAATTCAGCTCACTGAAAAAAGATTGCTGCTAGACACACTGCTAGAACATAAGCGATCATCTATGGGTTCCATAGCAAGGTCAAAATCACCAAGTAAAGGCTTCCCCCAAGCCCAATCAAAACAAGATAGTAATAATAGCACTAGTGCCATAGTCCATGCTTCCCACATGGAACAGGAGGATGACTTACCTATACACCTCGATGACCCGCACACATCTGACTCCAATCTGTCACACATCATTATCGAAGAGGCGGTGGAGCACCCCACCCCCACCGCGCATGCCTCTAATGGGTCGAAATTGGGGGGATCAGAGCGGGAAGCACCCAGGGTTAAACTGGGGGCAGAAACCACGGCCAGGAGGGGGTGGAAAGGGGATCACAAGATCGAAAGGTGCTATAAAAGCTGCATGCACCTCTCAGTTTGCATCACCTGTAGCTGATTTAAGGACGCGGTGTATACGAGCAGGGGGTAGGGGGCAGTACCTGCCAAGATCTAAGCCAAAACAGAGGGGTGCGGCAAAGACAAGTAAGGTGAAATCTCCAGCGGGACCCACAGGCAGTGTACAGTGTTCAAAGTGTGGGAAGATGAGGACTGACCAGGGAGTGGAAAATTCATTATGGCCTAAATTAGAGCTATTTTTTGCCACTCACCTGGGGCCGGTGCTGGAGAAAAGTAAGGCCATTGAGGAAAAACTCTCCTTGTTAGGTGATCAGGACAAAAATGTGGTCGGTAGAACCATGGGGCCAGAGGAGGGGGTAGCAGAGGCCGTATTACATCCAAAGCCCACTATAAGTAATGATGGTCAGGGAGGGGGGACTCGCAAAGGTGGGCATTTGAACGAAGCCAGTGAGGGTAACAATAAGGGTTCTTTGGCGGGAACGACGAGTGGGACTAATCAAGGTATAAGTAGAATGGGGCCAACTTATACGTCTCATCCAGACACAGCCCATGTAATGGAAAGTGAAAAAGAGCCATTACTGGTCGACCCTGTGCAGAGCACCCGGGGCTTACCTACACTGGATCTCCCCCCGGCCTCTAGCCCCTATACAATAGTTCTAGTAGGGGTTCCGTCCGGTGGGGATGATAGGGAAGAAACCCCATGCACCCTAATTAATAAGACAGCCCACTGGCTAGTTAAAAATACAGGCTTTAATATTGAGCAACACAGGTACATTCTGATGGCAAGGAGGGTGGCCTGGATTGGAAGTAGTATGAAGAGCTTTGCGGGTGACTGCGTGATTCTAAACTTCAGATATCCAGGGCTAGTTAAGGACCTCCTTTATAGCCATTCGAGGGGTCAATACCAAGGGGAGGGAGGGTCTAGCATTAGACTGCTCCCCCTGGCCTTTTTTTTATAGGGATACGGTGCACAGGAACATGCAAGGTGACCACAGGCGGAATTGGATTGCATAACAGGGGGAGGGTTGGATAGCCCCACTTACTAATCGATATACACCTCTCCGCAGTGTTTCAGACCTAAATGAAATAGATTGACTGACAGGGAGACCGACAGAAGAGAAAGAAATCATGCGGGAGGGGTGGCCCCAAACAGGAGACCATGATGGGTCAGGCTGCACAGAGTCAGATGATTCAAATTGTAATGCGGGAGACATAGAGCGCGGTGGGAGGGGTCCAGAGGAAAATGCAGGCAAAATGGGTGAATCTCCTGCACTGTATGTTAGCCCCATAACTGATATTGCAGGTAGCCAAGTAGTAGGAGAGATCAAGATAAATATCTTGGAACATTTCTGGTTTAGCTTCAAAAATTAAAAATCATAATGGCTAACTTATGTAAAGAAACATCAAATAATCCTACTACAAGAAACATGGGAGGTACATAGCAACACTCAGGCAATAGAGGGATACAAACTGTTTTTTGTACCAGCACGTAAGTCAGCATCGGGGAGGGCAAAGGGTGGTTTGAACATCTATGTCGACCTTAGATTATCAGGAATATGGGATGAAGTAAAAATGGGCCTCGGATAGCATCCTGGGAATTAAGTACAGCAATAAGGGCTTTAATTTAACCATTGTTTAAAACTTAGTTTTTATTGCAGATGCACAGATATGAAAAGGGTGACAGCGGTAGCATAATTCAAGCATGTCAAATACATTCCGGATATATGTCTTACAGCCCCCAACGTTACATCGACATATAGTCCATAAAGCAGTCCGATTAAATCTTCGGGTTACACTCAGCGCATCCCCGCCTCAACATAAGCAGAGGGTGCATTAATCATCTGGGCATCCACTTTTCTGTTTTATTTTAATTAAACTCCCCCCCTCCTCCCTCCCTCCCCAACAAGTTCAGATGTGAGTGCAACGTTAGCAAAACAACCGCTCAGTCAAGGTCGAACAGCACAAGCACAGTAGGGGCACCTACAGATCTCACCTACCCCGACTCCTCCCTCCTCCCGCCTTTCCTGAAGCCCATGGCCAGAGAAAACACTAGGCATGCATAGCGGAGTTGATATGTAGTGTCCCTTCCCATCAAGGTCTTCCCGCCGATCTCCCCCCTCCCCCAGCCCCAGGTCCTCCCACGGGTTCTCCCCCCCCAAGTCCACCATCGAGCCCATGGTAGTGCCGCCATTTTGACCAAACCTTTTTGAACTTATTCGGGCATCCCCTTGATTTGTACGTCACTCGCTCCGCCGCCATGTAGAGGTCTAATCCCATTCTCCATTCACCCACAGTGGGTATCGTCTCCGCCCCCCAATACTTGGCAATGTCACGTTTTGCCACTACCAGGGCCAATGTCAGGAACGTCAGTAAAGGTCGGGGGAGGTCTACATCATTGGTCATGCCCAATAGGGCCAGCTTAGGCTCTTGGTCGAGCGACACGGACAGGACCTCCTGCAGTTCGATGAAAATAAGTGTCCAGTAGGACTGTATTTTCACACAAGTCCACAATATGTGGAGGAAATCCCCACCCTCCTGCTGGCATCTCAGGCACCTATCGTCCGTTGTCTTCCCCATTTTAAATAACCGCACTCGGTCAAAGTACGTCCTATGGAGTACGTTATATTGAATCAGGCGCAGTCGAGATTTTATGGCCACCTCCCTTGGATGCATAAGGATTAAGTCCCAGTCAATGTCCTCCAGGTCTCCCACCTCTCGTTCCCAGACGGCCCTAAGCTTCACCAGATCCCCCAGCATGTTATTTGTGAGGGTTTTATACGTGAGCGACACGGCCTTGTGGGGTATCTGTTCCTGCAGCAGTCTGCCTTCTAGGGGTGCGTACTCCGGCAGGCCCTCAAGATTCAGAGCCTGTGCTCTCCATGCGTGGCGCAGTTGAACATACTTAAAAAATTGAGAGCGGTGGAGCCCATATTCTGTCCTTAAGGTGGCATAGGGTTTTAGCTCCCCTCTGGCGACGACATCTCCCACCGTGGAAATCCCAATGTCGTCCCACTGCTTGAATCCCTTAAGTTTGTGAAGTTCAGAGAGCCACGTGCAGTGCCAGAGTGGGGTCTGCCGGGTGGGTTTCTTATCCCAGCCCGTACGTCTCATCGCCATTTTCCAGGCCCGGAGAGTAATATGCGTGGCCGGGAGTAAGGAACGGCTCGCCGCGCCACCGTATAGGTAGGAAAGCATCGGGCGTGAGGCCAGTTTGGTGCGTTCCAATGCATACGTTGGGTGGTCTCCGGGGGCGTGGAGCCAATCGTTAATGGGGGACAGGTGCTCCGCCCAGTAGTACGCTTCAAGGTTTGGTAGGGAGATACCTCCACTGTATTGGTGGCGTTGCAGGGTGGTCAGTGCAATCCTCGGCTGCTTACCCAACCATATGAAAGATCTGAGGTCAGCATGCATTCTACGGAGGAGACTGTCTGGTATTTGATAGTATTCGTTCTGCAGGGCATACAAATATTTGGGTAGCACGATCATTTTGTACATCGCCGCCCTACCCAGGAGTGTCAGAGGAAGTTGGCGCCACCGGGCCATATCCGCCGCGGAGTTCACCAGTATTTTCTCAACATTTTTGAGAAGTGACCGGTGCCTATCCAGCGTGATGAACACTCCTAGATATTGGAAGCCGTCTGTGGATACCACCTGTCTGTCTGGGAGGTCCCCCTCACTCGCGTCCCCTTTGGGGTCAAAAAGGACGGATTTGTGCCAGTTTACGGCGTAGCCGGAGTGACTACCATATTCGTCCAGGTCTCGGAATAGTTCAGGCACAGAGGTTTGCGGGGCTGTGATATACAGGAGGACATCGTCCGCATACAGGGACAGTTTCTCCTCCGGGCTGTCCGCAGTAGTAAGGCGGAAGCCGGAAATCCTCTGATTTTGTCTGATTTTGGCCGCCAGTATCTCAATTGTCATCGTAAAGAGTAGCGGTGATAGGGGACACCCCTGCCTGGTGCCCCGTTGGATCAAGAATTCTCGAGAGAGTCTCCCGTTCACCCGCACTCTGGCTCGTGGGTTGGTGTACAGCAGGCGAACCCATGAGCGGAATTTTGGGCCGAGACCAAATTTCTCCAGGACAGCCTCGAGGAATGGCCAGTGCACAGAGTCGAAGGCCTTTTCCGCGTCCAATGAGAGGAACCAGTGGGGAGGGACCCTATCCCTAACCTCCTGCAGCCAGTTGTGGGTGCGTCGGAGATTGAGTTTCGTGGCCCGATCCGGTAAGAAGCCGGTCTGATCTAAGTGTATTAGAGCGGGTAGGACCTCCTTAAGGCGTCGCGCAAGGATCGTGGCTAGGATTTTCACCTCTGTATTCAAGAGGGAGATGGGGCGGTAAGACGCGCAGTCGTCCCGCGGTTTACCCTCCTTGTGGATGGGAACTATGATTGCCAGGGCGAGGTCATCGGGCAGGCAGCCGTCTTGGTATGCCTTAAAATAGAGATTTTTTAGGTGGGGAGCTAAGATGTCGGCCGTGCACTTAAAGAATTCCGGGGGAAACCCGTTCGGGCCCGGCACCTTACCCGACTTCAGCCCCGCAATGGCGGTTTTGACTTCATCCAGAGAGATGTCGGCCTCTAAGGCGGGTAGGGCTTCAGCGTCTACCACGGGGAGGTCAACCTGCGACATGTAAAGAAGAGAGTCCCCACATGAACTCAGTTGCCTGGCCTCGTAGAAGCGGCCATAGTAGACTGCGAATGCGTCTGCTATGAGGTTGTCTGCGCATAAAGTCTTCCCCCTCTCGTCTGCGACTGCCTCCACCCATCTCGCTGCCCTCTCCTTACGACTAAGCCAGGCCAGAAGTTTGCCGGATTTGTCTCCCACGTCATAAAGACGGTGTAATGTGGCCAGGCGTTGGGTCTTTGCTTCATCCGATACCAGGTCTCGATAGTGTCGCTGGTTATCTAGCAGTATGCGCAAGGTGGTCGAGCTCTTTGAACGTAAGTGATCCCTTTCTAACTCCACTATAGTGCGTTCCACAGTCTCTACCTCTTCCATCGTCTTCCGCCTCTCGTCCCTCAATCTAATATTTATTCTGTCTCTTAACACCGGCTTCATTGCTTCCCACAGAGTTACCGCTGAGTCCACTGACCCAACATTCTCAGCTAGGTATACCCGGGCATCGGCACGAACACCCTGGAGTATTGTCTTGTTCGCCAGGTCCCAAGCAGCGAGGCGCCAACTCGCCTCATTCCTGTGTCTAGGGCTTCCCACTGATATTAGCAGCGGTGAGTGGTCTGAAAGACCCCTAGCCAAGTATTCCGCCGTACCCTCTACAGTAAGCTCCGGTCTAGACATAAAAATGTAGTCCAATCTGGAGAATACTTTGTGCACTGCCGAGTAGAATGAGTAGGCCCTAACAGTCGGGTGGAACAGTCGCCATACATCAGTCAGCCCCATCTCCGACACCATTTGAGCCAGGGGAGTCTGAGTACGCTGGTGGTGAGTCTCCCCTGATCTATCCATGTCTCTGTCAAGTACGTCATTAAAGTCTCCACCTACTATCTGTATAGTGTCTGAAGTGTCTAATAGTATGGTAGCTAACTGCTTCAGTGCGGTAGCCTGCAGTTTAGGTGGTGCATACATTGAGACTAGGGTGTACGTACGTCTGCGCCAAGATCCCTGTACTCCTACACATGTACCCAGAGGGTCCCCCCATGTCCGTGTGACCTGAAACGGGGAAGTGTTCTTAATAAGAATAGCTACGCCCCTGGAGTCAGTTGTGTATCCCGCATGACCCAAGACCTTGTATCTACCCCGTGCTATGAACGCGCAGGCCGTGCCCTTCAGGTGTGTCTCTTGCAGAAAAATTATGTCAGGGCCCATTCTCTTAAGGAAGTTGTTCACCAGACCCCGTTTAATTTTGTTGCCCAGGCCATTGACGTTCCACGTCATTACACTCAGTTTTTCAACGGCCATGGGTATAGTGGCGAGGCATGGTTACTCCAGGCCGAGAAGTAGGCAGGCGGGTCAACTCCCATGTAGGAAGAACCAAAGAATGTGTCGAACCCCGTGACTGCATTGCACATAATCTCACATCTCCCCCCCCCCTCCCCCTCCCCGCAAACAACCAAACTGCATAAACAACTCCCCAGCCCCCCCCCCCACCCCACCTGCACCCCCCGGCCGTCCCTCCCGTGCAACCATTGACGGTATGGGCCACCAGGCAGCAAGGTCTGTCGCCCACCCTGCAAACAACCCCAACTAAGAAAAGTCTAGTTGGTCAGAGTTCAAGTCTGGTAGTGGTGTGTGACCACCCGAAAAACAACAAAGAAAAGTTACTTGCGTGCCTCCTGGCATGGACTGTATCGGTGCATCTCCGTCCCTACAGCTTCTCAGGAGTGGGAGTCCTGCGTGTCATGGTCCGTGATCACCGCGTTGCTTGGCCCTCCCTGCTCCAAGTCTCGGATGGCAACAGCTAAGGGGTGTAAGGATTGTTCCGTCTGGTCTTCCAAATCTGAAACATTGGTGGCATCCTCCTGATCTGTAGCAGTCTCTGAGTCTGGAAGTAGGCACCGGAATCGCGATCCCCGAGTGATATCTCCCGCGGCGGTTGCGTGGTCGTCTCCTCGGGCTCCCCCAGTCGCCAGTTGCTGAGACGGGTAGGGTGATCTTTGTGACTGCCTGTCTGTCCGGTGGTGTCGGGACCTCTGCGATCCGCTCGTGTTCCTCCTGAAGTTGGCCGCTGCCTGCTCTTCCCGAATTCTGCGACCTTCTTCCTCTGCCTCTTGCAGCAGCGGTCTCTCCTCTAGCCAGTGCCAGGCCTCCTCCGGACGGGTGAAGAAGTGCGATCTGCCCTTGAACAGGACTTTCAGTTTCGCAGGGAAAAGGAGCATATAGGAGATGTTGAGCTCTCTTAGCTTCGCTTTCACAGTGTCGTAGGAGCATCTCTGCTTCTGTACCTCCTGGCTATAATCAGGGAAGATCATGATAACGGTATTTTCAAACTTTAGTTCTCCCAGTTTCCGGGCTTCACGAAGGACAAGATCCCTATCAGCATAGTTGAGGAATCTCGCAATTATCGGGCGAGGTCTCGCTCCCTCCGGCGGCCTTGCGAGGAGCGCCCTGTGTGCTCTCTCGATCACGAAGCAGTTGGAGAAATGGGCCTGGGGAAACATGGTCGTCAGCCAAGAGTGGAGGAAAGCTGCCGTGTCGTTCTTTTCAATTCCTTCCCTCAGGCCCACGAAGCGCAGGTTGTTTCTGCGTGCCCTGTTCTCCGCGTCATCCACTCACCACAACAATTGTCTATGGGAGGCCTGCAATTCTGCCATGTCCTTCTTGAGTGAGGTAACGGATTCTTCCGTTTCGGATATCCTGGTCTCCGCAGTGCCCACTCTGTCGGACAAGGTCCGGAAGTCCTGCCGCAGTAGTAGAACCTCAGATCCTACTTCCCCGATCTTGGTCTCGAGGGCCGCCCTAGAGTTTTGGATGTCCGCCCGCGAGGCCTGGATCGCCTCCAGGAGCATGGCGGTATCCGGCTGCGTGTCTCGGGCCCCCCCATCTGTGTTCCTGGGTGCCCTCGTGCTAGTGGCGTAGGATTCCATCGTCTCCTGCCTTGCGGCCCGTGGCGCCGGATCCCTCTTGCCCATGGTGGCTATCGGGCGACCCCCCGATGTAACAGGAGGGCTGGGGAGGTAAGGAGTACTGCCCGTCAAGGTGGCAGCGGCCCCGGGCCGGAACTAGTCCTGCGGATCCCCTGTCTCTACCAGCAGGGCACTGCGCCACGTCCCTCCTCGCGGGCCCCAGCCAGGCGGGCGAAACCAAGTCCAGGCCAGGACCTCCCGATGAAGCGGGGTCCCCGAGGGGTTCTCGCCCACCCCCGAGGATTAGGGAGGGGGGAGGGGAGCGAAATCCAATAGTAGGCCTCTCCGCAGCTCCAGTCAGGCAGCCCCGGGCTCAGGGGACCGCGCAGCAGCCCACGAGCGTCACTGCGCACCAGGCGGGCCAGAGACAGGAAAGCTAGACCCCGGCTTCACAGGCCCCAACTCAGCCTCCGGGAGGCCAGCTCGATCCAGGACCTCGCAGGATTCACCCCCCAGTCTCTCAAGGGGGGGAGGGGGGGGGGGGGGGCGGAGGCCCACAGCGAGCCCCCTCGCAGCTTCAATGAGGCAAGTCCGGACTCCCGGGGAGCGTGCTCTCGCGCACAGGCCCCACAGCTCACCAGGCGGGCCACAGTCAGCAAATTTAGGTCCCGGCTGCACAGGCCCCACTCGACCTCCGTGTGGGCAGCCTCCGATCGCCGCTGCACGGCTCTCCGCGACCCCCACCAGGCAGCACCCGGGCTAGGGCAGTGCACGTCGGCCGCGCAGCTCACCCAGGAGGCCAAGAAGCAAGGCCCCGGTGTGTCAGGCCGTAGACCGCCTCCGGTCCCGAATCCTCCAGATCACCAGAGAAAGGGGGGAGGAGGGAGGCAAATCGCCGGGCCGACCGTCGTCGCTTCGGGGTAGGGGGTCCCCGATGTCCTCACCGTCACTCCTGTGGCGCCACCTCTCCCCCGTCAGCAGCCGGACTCGATGACTCCGGGCGCCGCCATCTTAGGGCGCCGAGTCTTCAGCCCCGGGGTGAAATCGGCGGACAGGTCTGCTTCGCCCGGTCGGAAATTGAAGCCGATGGGCTCTCCAGGCGCCTCTCGCCCTCCGCCGCCGCCACAGCCAATATTTCGGGTGATTTCCCGCTGTTTGGGTCAAAGTATCGCCGGATCAGTACCAGTCATGCCAGGAGCTGCGCTGAGGCACGTCCTACTCAGCCATGCAGCTGGCCACGCCCCCTAATTTAACCATTGTTAACTTCTATAATGTCATTACCCCAGGTCAACCCCTCTTAAGACTAACTGAATTGGGGGCTCGGATGGCAAAAATGGAGGAGCAAGGGGTATTAAGTTCCCAACTAGTATTAGCGGAGGCTAATTGTCACCCATGCCCCTTTTTGAGAATGAAGGGGGGGGGGGGGGGACTGGTCGGCCTGCCTGATGGCAGAGGGATGGCACCTGAATCATACAAGGGAGGGAGGAGCACTGAGTAAGGTTCTGGGCACTCATGCACTTACACCTATCATGGATTTGATTGGTGGGGAGGGAAATAGTATGGTTACACCGACTTTTAAAGGCAGGGGAAAGGGTTCTATAATTGATTTTATCTTTGTCACAATTATGTTAAAATGGCAGGTCACAAGGTTTAAGTTAGAGACCATAATCCGTCGCTCTTGTGCATTAGAGACCCAAACTCTGCAATCCAACCCCACCGAAGGGAGGCCGGAGGTTTGAGTAAAGCCACTGACCAGGGAAGGAGACTAAGGTGGGTGAATACTGACAGTGATGTTTTTTATAAAACTTTATTGTCACAGGACGAACCCAATGTTTGGAAGTGTCTGGACCTAGAGGTCGGGCCAGACCTGATCAGGGCATTTGAGGGTGCTGCCGAACAAATTGATGCTTTACTTAGGGGCAGAAAAACTAATAAGGAATATAGCACCCCGGGTGGTTTGATCATGACTGCACCCTCGCCCTGAGGGATCTGAAGTCAGCTTTGAAATGTGTACCTAAGGATAGGGTGAAGGTGTCGTGGTGTAGGGCAAGGTACAGTAAGACATTTAAATGTCGTAAGACTGCACTTCAGAACCAGGCATGGGAAAACCTGAGAGAAGGGGCCGAGACAAAGGACACAACTGCTTTTTGGAAAGTTATTAATGAACCATGTTTTCAGGATTCAAACATACCCAAACTGGCCTGTCACATCCTCCCAGAAACTTGGCTTGAGCACTATCAAGGCCTTTATAACCATGGTAGAACTGATGGTCTGATCACAGTAGAATCAGAAAGGGTGAATTCATCTCAGATTATCTTCTCCCTAAGGAGAAATAAAAGCGGGGATTGAGGGGCTAACCCGTAATAAGACGCCGGGCCCTGATGGGATTCCCCCAGACCTTTTTCTGAGTCAGATAGATCTCAGTGGTGCCTATACTTACAAGGGTAATAAACACTGCAGTAGAGACAACGATGCCAACATCGTGGTCTACGGCCACAATACCCCCCATATTTAAAAAAGGGAATAGAAATAGCCCACAATGTTATCAGCCCATTTCACTCATTGATGTAACCATGAAAATTCTAGGTAGGGCCATTCTTAACCGATTAATTGACTGGGCGGATGAGCATGAGATTATCACGGACACCCAGTATGGGTTTAGGCATGGCCGCTCCACGACAGATCAATGTCTTCATTTATATCTCCTGGCAGCGAAGTACACTGTGGCCAGTGAGGGGACAGTGTACTTGGCTTTCATGGATCTTACTGCGGCATTTGATCGAGTAAATCGGAAGAAATAGTGGGAATTATTGGGGGCTTTGGGAATCGACCCAGGATTGGTAAATATATTAAGAGTACTGCACCAGAACACCTCTGCCCAGGTCAGATACGATGAGGAGGGGAATGTCACTGACCGCTTCCCAAGTTCAAGGGGAGTGAGGCAGGGGTGTATCCTGGCCCCCTTTCTTTTTACTTTATATATAAATGGCTTAGCTCAGGCGCTGGTAGCTTTAGGGGTGGACTGCCCACAGATAAGAAGGAGAGGGATTCCCGTGTTATTGTATGCGGACGACGCAGTACTTTTGGCCCGCACTGCGCGTGGACTGCAGCGCCTTATTGACGGTTTTGTCCAATTTTTGGATAGTCTAGACTTGTCACCGAACCTCACTAAATCATATGTTATGGAGATCGGGAAAGGACCAAGTAGGAAAACTAAGTACTCAATAGGCACACATAGATTGGAAAAGGTCAAGTCATTTTCATATCTGGGGATCCTGTTTGATAGTCGCCTTAGCTTCAAAGCCCTTGTAGAGGAGAAATGTCACACACTAATTAACTCAACAGGGGCAACTATGAACTTTGCAAAGAGGCTGGATCGATGGTCCCCGGAGCAAATCCTGAACCTGTACACTTCTGTAAGTTGTGCTGAAGTCCTATAAGGTAGTGAGGTCTGGGGCGTTATTGACACACAGAAGTTACAAACGGAAGAAAATAAATACTTAAGGCGCATATTGAAAGTCCCACAGAGCACAGCTTCTTATGTGGTTTACAAGGAACTGGGCATAACCCATCTGTGTGACAGGATACACTGGAAACTCCTTGCATGCTGGATTAAATTATGGACAAGCCCAGAGGCGGCGTTAAGACAGCAGATAATATCAGATTGTATGGCCCGGGCCCAGGGCCATAATATTCCTTGACTTAAATATATCAAGGAAAACTTGGAGTCCATGGGTCATGCTGAATATTTCACTCATCCCTCAAAATTGTTATTTAAGGATAAGGGCACCATTAAATTAGAATTTTTAAACAGAGTCATAGCAAATAGGGAAGATAGGGAACTGACCAAGTTAACAGTGAGCACTCACCAGCTAACAAAATCATGTCTGGGCCTGAAGCCTTATCTGTGCCTTATTTATAATCCCCAGGACAGGTTTCTTATGACCAGTTTCAGGCTAAATTTGTTACATCACATTCTGGCAGTTCCAGCAGGGTACACAACGCATCTGGAGGGGAAGGGTCCTTGCGGCTGCGACCAACGGTCTCCGCAGGACACGCTCCATTTGGTTTTACTATACCCTTTTTATGCATACCCTAGGCGATTATTTTTAAAAGGTATCTAAAGGAATGCTAAGTTTAACTCCATGGCTGCTAAGGCAATTCCCCTCCTATGCTGGGAATTGCTTATTTTCATTGTTTTATGACGAGCTGGGCTCGTCATCAGTGTACGAGGAGGCTACACCATGACGAGCCCAGCTCGTCATCAGCTTGGAAGGGGTTAAAAAAGCCAAGGGGGGGGGAGGGGGGGGGGAGGAGGGGGGGAAGGGGGGGCTATTGTTGGGGTTGTTGGTTCTTACCTGTTGCGACACTGCTTAGCCTATGGAGACGGACTGTTGTTTGAGTCTTATGCAGCAATGTCCCCCAGTTGGGGTTGCCGCCTCTCATAGCAAGACTATAGTAGTAGTAAAATCTTTATTCGGTATCAATTTTACATGAAAAACCATAAAAGCATTTATACATTTCATTTACATACGTTTTAACATTACTAATGCGTATTCAATTCATTTCAGATTTATGTCACTGTTACTTGATAAAAGATCAGTTAAGAGTTATTATTTTGGAGATTTAGCCTATGTTTAAAGATACATTTTAAGAAGGTGCTTACAACTTTACAAACATATTCAGATCTTAGAAATTGCAGCCACAACATGGCGGGACGACACATTCTAAGGCCTAGAGTTCTCAACAGGGGGGTTAGCCAAAGCTTGCGGTGTGCGGAGTAATATTTGCAGAACAGTATAGTATGAATTGTTGACTGTTAATATAGTTCATCACATGGGCAGGCCATTAGACTTTCTTTCTAGCTGTTTCTATTAGGAAAAGCTACAACCCTATGGAAGATGTTCAGCCTGAATCTCACTAATTGAAATCGTTCAAACTGCGAATCAACATAAGTTAAATATGGTTCCATTTCCAAAGTAGTACTGACCACCAGAGAGTGTTGTACAGATGGGTTTTTTATCTCCATAGTAATGCGTAACTCTTCAAAGTGGCTCAGCGCCTTTGCCTTTAGCTCTTTTTTTAGGATTTCAGCAATCGTTTCTGGGTTGTGGTAGTACTCCGCCATTCCCAAGTCGGTGAGAAGATTTTTTACGTACTTTAACCAGTCTATTTTTTCAACATGGTCTAAAGTCATACAGTCCGCAACAATGTCTTTGGTAAGAGTGCTTTTGTTGACACCCATATTCGACGCCAGAGAAGTACGGGTTCAATTTTGGCCAGGTCCTCAATATGTGGCAATCCTAATTCTGCGTGACAGGCGTAGGTGGAAACTTTTTTTGGGACTGCCAGTAAGAATCTCGTGAAGGTATTTTCCGCAACCTGTAGGGCTTTCGTGTTTTTATGTCCCCACAGGCCCGCCCCATAAAGTGCGATGGAATGGCACTTGGCTCTGTAGATCTTAAGTAATTCAACCGGGGTTTTTTTCCCTAATTTCTGGGAAAATTTCATGAGAGCAGCAATAGAGCGCAGAAGTTGATGTTTACGCGCTTCTATGGCCGCTCTCCAGTTGAGCTTCTCATCTATCGTAATCCCTAGATAGGGGTATTGGGGGGTTGATTCTAATTTTTCATTATTGAGGAAAATGCTTTTTCCATATTTCCTAACTTGGCCTGCTACCATAACATATGTTTTCTTTATGTTTATATGAAGATCTAGGTCGCTCATGAATTTTGCGTAACTATTCAGAGATTTTTGTAACTCGCGTGGGGTGCGTGCTAGGATCACAGCGTCGTCCGCGTACAAGAGCGCGGGCACCAGTCGATCTTTCGCACGGGGCAAGTCCAAACCACCCCTCAGCATCTCTACCTCAAGGCCGTTGGTATTGAGGGAGAAGAGGAAGGGGGCAAGGACACATCCCTGCCTGACGCCGCGCTCTACGGAAAAAGATTCTGACAGTTCGCCCGTGCTCCAAAACGCACTCTGGAAGAGGCGTTGGAGTAAAGTTCTCTGAGAAAAGGTCACAAGAACCTTATCTATTCCCATGTTAATCAGGACCGTCCATCATTTTGCCTGGGAGACGCAGTCGAAAGCCGCGGAAAGGTCGACATATACCATGTATTACTTCTCGCGCTTTGCCGACACGTATTTTCCCATCAGCAGGGCCAAGTTCAGGGCTTGTTCCGTTGTTCCGAGGCCCTCTCGGAAGCCATACTGGATATCCGAGAGGGTCCCGGTATCCTCCGCCCACTCCTGTAAACGCTGGAGAACCACTCTGCCTAGTACTTTCCCCAGTGAATCCAGGAGGGAAATCGGCCGATAGCAGGTCACCTCCTCTCTGTTTCCTTTCTTAAAAATGGGTACCAGAATTGATTGGGTCCAGGATGTGAACAGTCCACATTTCATTGTTGCATCAAACACCCTTTTTATGATGGGCGCCCAAAGATCTAATTTAAATTTAAAGAAGTCAACTGGTACCCCATCCGGACCAGGGGCTTTTCCACTCTCACTAGCATTCACTGCAGTTATTACCTCGTGTAATTGGACTACCAGTGGAATTGGGAATGTATTATCCTGGTTTGAGCTGTTATTTGCTTCTGTAGGGGCTACTACTGGGGATTTGCCAAAGATCTTTGCAAAATGGTTTACCCATGTTTGACCCTCGATAGCTACTTCTATGCTTGGCTGATATTTTCTATCCGTCAGGAAAGGTGCTTTTACCACTTTCCAAAATAATTCTCTGTTTTTATTTTGTGAGCTTTCATGTAGCTGGTCCCATAGTGCTTTTTTTAACTCCTCTTTTCTCGCTTTGCACGCCAGCCTATACACTTTTCTATGGTTCCTGACCTCCTCTTGATCTCTTATTGTTTTTGTTAACGCCCTCTTTAGCTTTTTATGGGCAGCTGTGCAGTCGTGGTTAAACCATCCTTTTTTCCTTTAAATAGTCCCTTTCTGCTTCACAGTAAGGCATTCGTTTACTTTTCCTAGGATCAATTTAAAATGGGATAGAACTTCCTCGTCACTTGCCTCAGTGTCTAAACACTTCATTATTGCTGATTGTGCTACAGTTACAACCTTGTTTGTCAGCTCATTTGGGTCAATCTTCCCCCACCCAAGGGCATAACCGTTTGTTTTTGTAAGTTGAATGTTATTCTGGGCGAGGGTAGACATTAAGATTTGGGGTGATAGCTGACCTTGATCCAAAGTTAATTCAAAGACCAGGACTGAATGATCGCTTAATGTGTTGATTTTAACTCTAAAGTTTGCGGTCCTATTTACAAGGGTCGCTGTGGTGAGGATGTAATCTATTGTTGTTTCACTTCCTCTTCCGAGGTAAGTAGGGTCCAATTTCCCAGATAGAGGGTTTATTTGATTTAATATTACTAGGTCCAAACTGGACATGGTTTCATTTAAGAAATCTCCCACCACTGAGTGACTAAAATGGGTTATTTGCTCTTCTATATCATACCCCATACCGCAGATATTACTATTAAGCCTTTCACAAGGGTGTTGGTTAAAGTCACCTCCCCAAATGATACTCGGGGGTTCTAACCCTTGTGTTTGTTTTATGCCACTAGTCAGTTTCTTACGAAGAGCCCCCAGTATTTTTATTCTCTCGTTTTCCACTAGATTATCATATATGTTAACAAGAAGAATAGTCCCCTTTGTCTTAAATGCCAATCTTAAAATCTGATAATAAGGTTCCAAACTAAGTGTAGTAACTACCAGACCTGGTATGGTGTTTGATATATAGGTTATCAACCCGCCTTTAGCTCTCCCATGGGTTCCTGCAATTCCTGCTGAGAAATAAGTTTTATACCCTGTCAGGTGCATTTCTTTCGTGAGCCAGGTCTCCTGAAGGGCTAAGACTTGGCATTTTTTAGCAAATTCGGAGACGCTTCCATCCAAAACTTTTTCTCAGAGACCCGCAACATTCCAAAACATTATTTGGATTTTTTCGACTCTCCTACCAGGGACCTGTATTTCATTTGTCCTATTTTCCTTGTTTGGCACAAATGTCTCCAAGACCGGGTTTTGTACCTCATGCCTTATAGTAGGTGTAGTACTGGTTTTATTCCCCCTGGTAGGATTTTCCCCCTCCCATACACATGGTCGGTTAGATTGAACCGACTGGCGTTGACCCTCGGTCTTAGAATTTTCAGCTAAGGTGTCTAGGATGGTGTCCCCCGAAAGAGTAGCTTCTTTTGTCATAATATGATCCTGGATCAAGGGGAGATTACTATCGAGTCAATCTATTCCTTCTAAACCACACAGAGTTGAGAAGGGATTAAATGTTGGTATATTAAAGTCTGGAAATGTTGGTTGATAGCTGTTGTTCATATTACTCCAGTATCTCTGGGAATAGAGTGATTGCGGAGGTTGGTTGAAAAAATTGTTCTGACTAGGTTGGTAGCCTATTTCTCTCCACTCTGGGCGCTGTCTTCTAATTTGGTGGTGTTTAGGGATATTCATCAGTTCTCGTGGGTAGAAGTAGCTCACATAGTGAGTGGAAATATTATCTCCTTCTATGGCCTCATACCAGTCTCCTATAGTTCTTACCGCCCTATGATCCTTAAACTTAATAATTATCACGTCTCCCCTTTTGTCTTTCGGTCTTGAGCCCACCCAAAGAGCACGCCTTACTGACAGGATTTATCCATTGACATGTGCAGGGAGGGGTCTGTTCTGCTTCAACCAATAGATGGTTTTATTTTTTAGAGCATGATAATTCACTCTGACCCCTTCTGCTAACTCTGGGACTCCTGTCATAACTATTGTGTATGGGGCTGATTCCGGAGGTAAATCAACTATCCTACGTCTTGACCTATATGGGCGCTGTGTTGACTGCTCGCCCAACTCTCTACTGGATATGTTATTTGTAGGAGGATTAGGATTAGGATTAGTTTTTTGTAAAGAAGGGTTTGTTTCTACAGGATTCTTCTCTAATGTGTTTTTCCCCTTTCAGTTACTTTAGCTCCATCTTTTGCCTGAATGTTGTTGGGTGGCTTAGGGTTTTCATTAATAATAGTTTCTTTTGAGGATTTAGCCACTGCTTTTTTCCCTTGCGTGATTCCAGATTTTAGAGATACACCACTGGTAGATGGTTGTTCTAGTGGTAAGACGCTGGGGCCAATGGGTTTTTGTGTGGAGTGTTTATAAAGTTGTGGCGATAGTTTAGTTATAGCCATGGTGTTCTCTTCTATTTGCTTGCCCAACTTATCTAAGTGCGTGCTTATTAGTCTTGTTCTCTCCAGAAGAGGAAGCAAAAGTGCTTTCATTATCACCTCTATTCTGGAGCGAAGTTCAATCTCCATTTCAGGAAGTAACCCTGTCGCATTATTCATTGTGTGGACCACGCTAGGCTTGGGGGATGGTGTGGATGGGGGTGTTGTATTCAGAATAGTGATTGTGTTTAAGGACGAAGGGGAAGGCTGTCTCTTTCTTTTCTTTGGGCGAGTCTTTATTTATTCTAAAGGTGGCGGGGAGGAAACAGGTAATTTGGGGGAACTAGATAGTCTAGATATGTTGGGGCTAACTAGAAGGGTTTCAGTGGTTGGCATGGATTCATTGTTATTTATCTGGGTTGATCCCTCGCCCACCTCAATTCCTGGGGGGGTGAGAGAATCAATATCGATAGGGGGAATGGTGGAGGTCGGGGAATCTGAAACTATCACATTTGGTGAACAAGCTTTCCCAATCAGTCCTAGTGAGGAACGCTTACCAGTTAACAAGTCCATAGATAAGCGTTTTTCAGTATCCGCAATTACTTTTTCTAGGACGATCGTTACCCTTTTAAAAAATTGGTCAATAGTACCTGTTACTGCCCAATTTGACCTATTAACAGTTATGTTCCTGGATTTTCCAGGATCCGAGGACATATTTGTGCAAGGATGTATGTTCCCATATGTAACACAGGGTAAGCCGGGAGCAATGCATAATGTCTCATGGTTCGTGGTTCAATAGTAAGTTTCCGGCAGATGGGAAAAAGAAAGGTTGACTCTTACCGGAGAGTAAACGTTGGAGGGGTGGCCTGTCCCGTCCTTGGTCGACCTTGGACGGCCTTAGACGGCCCGCCCTTTGCCCCGGGCGCTCCCGCGCAGCGGTACTTTGACTCAGCAATAAAGGAAGTGTAAGGCGAGGGGCGGGGCAGGCAGGGAGAGCGACCCAGGTGTTGCGGGTCTCGACCTCACGCAGGGACTCCTGGAACTTCGAGTCCCTGCGGGTCAGCTCGCAGCCCTGCGGTTTCCCACACAAACACGCACAACGCAGCGGGACCCGCGTAGCGGGTCCGGCAAGGAGCTGGCTGGAAATCCGGTAATAACCCCTCTCTGACACAGGGGCAGGCTCAGTCCACGGGTTCCGAAGCAATATTCAAAAGATCCCAGCGATGGTAGATGAAGCAGGCTCTTATCCGCTGAGGCGAGGGCGGGGCAGGCAGGGAGAGCGACCCAGATGTTGCGGGTCTCGACCTCACGCAGGGACTCCTGGAACTTCGAGTCCCTGCGGGTCAGCTCGCAGCCCTGCAGTTTCCCACACAAACACGCACAACGCAGCGGGACCCGCGCAGCGGGTCCGGCAAGGAGCTGGCTGGAAATTCGGTAATAACCCCTCTCTGACACAGGGGCAGGCTCAGTCCACGGGTTCCGAAGCAATATTCAAAAGATCCCAGCGATGGTAGATGAAGCAGGCTCTTATCCGCTGAGGCGAGGGCGGGCCAGGCAGGGAGAGCGACCCAGGTGTTGCGGGTCTCGACCTCACGCAGGGACTCCTGGAACTTCGAGTCCCTGCGGGTCAGCTCGCAGCCCTGCGGTTTCCCACACAAACACGCACAGCGCAGCGGGACCCGCGCAGCGGGTCCGGCAAGGAGCTAGCTGGAAATCTGGTAATAACCCCTCTCTGACACAGGGGCAGGCTCAGTCCACGGGTTCCGAAGCAATATTCAAAAGATCCCGACTATAGCCGGTCGGCTGACCGCGAAGGGGTTTGAGCCTAATTCTCCTTCTGCTTCTGGCGAGCATTGACTCTTGTACCTGCACCTAAACGTTACTCTATGCTGCCTTCTCTTGCCTCCTTTGAGAAAGCGTTCTCTAGCACCCCCCTGTGTGGGGTTATTTACGGATTGTCGCCTGTAATTTAATATTTTATTTTTTTTGCTTTCCTCTCCTTCTTGCTTTCCTGCAAAACTAAATAAAAAAATGTATAAAAAAAAGTCAAGGTGGCCCTACTGTTTCTGAAATTGTCTGCAGAGCCTTTAACGCTTTTTTGCACAGTAAATTTCCTAAGACTGGCGATGAAACTCTGATCTAGTAGAGGGGAGGAATAATGGCCTGTGTGTCTAATATTTGCCACTCTGAGAAAGGAAGGGCATCCCTCAGGTGTCTATGACTGACTAATCTGTCTTGTGACTTTGTAATTGCTTATTGCGCTATATATGGGATGGATTTTATTTTCTTTTTTAACTCGGGACACTGTGTTAGTTCCATAAGATGATCCTTCCGTTGAATCAATTACATTTTATGTACTGTTGGAAACTAGATTTTAGCGTGGTTTTTAAATGTCTGAGATACTTTTTTAACACTGTACTTTTATGGTATTGTTTTATGCCGAATAAAGTATATATTGAATTGAATTGAGTCAGAGGCATGGCTTAAAGATAAACAGCTACATAACCCGATGCCCAGGGCATATTGGTTGAGGACAAGTTTTCATTTTTATTTTGTTCTTGGGACAAATAGGCGCAACCCCCTGTAGCACAATCCCTTTGCTGCCAATTCACCGAACAACATTATAGATAAGTGAAAGGACATCGTATACAGTTAAGGTTATATTTGTGTTTATCTGTTAATGTTGTTTGAATTTGTATGGTTCATTAATGCAAAGCCTTTATTATTATTATTAAATTTCTTTATTCAGAGTTTCAAAGTTAGAAATCCATAAAAGCAATATTTATCCATAATAATTTCTTCCTTTAAAAGTTGTAAACATACAATTTTACAGTACAGTACAGTTTCACATTTACAATTATTTTCACAGTTCATTTATAATACAATAATAAATGAAAGTTACTTGACAGGTTTTTTCTGTGTCTAAATATGCATTTCAAAAAGTTGAGAACGTGATAGCAGGTGACTTTTGTGTCTAGGAGCTGTAGACACAGCATGGCAGGACGGCACTGTCTAAAGCCCCAAGATTTTAGCAGGGACAGTAACCACAGTTTACGATGTTCGTTATAAAATTTACAGAACATGGCTACATGTAAGGTAGATTGTGCTGACCTTTCGTCACAAGGACAGGGGGGTAGGATTGAATCCCATGCATTTATTAGTGGAAATGCTACTAGTCTATGAAATAGGTTTAACCTGAATCTTGTCAGAAGGAAACGATCAAACATACTTATTTCAAGATTTAGGTAGGGCTGCATGGAAAAAGTGGATTGGACCATTATGGCATGGTGGACAGAGGGTTTGCCTGCTTCGGAAAGAAGCCTTGGGTTGTCCAAGTGTCCCAGGGCTAGATCTTTTAGCTCCTTTTTCGAGATTTCACAGATATTTTCAAGAGTAGAGTAGTATTCCTCCAGCCCTAGGTCGATGAAAAAGTTCTTAATGTAGGCTAGCCATTTTAGGACATCGTATACAGTTAAGGTTATATTTGTGTTCATCTGTTAATGTTGTTTGAATTTGTATGGTTCATTAATGCAAAGCCTTTATTAGGTTTTGCCTTGCGTTCACTGCGCAAGCAGTGTCGCGCAGGGGAAATTTAATGTTTTTCAGTAAGGGGCTTTCCCCCGCCTCTCTCTTCCATTGGCTAGCTCCATAAATGGAGGCTAGCCATTGGAAGAGAGATCTGTCAGTAATTCTCAGAGCAGATTCGTGGGCGTTCCGGGGATGTTTTCTCGCTCCGCCCCTTTGTTTACGTCATGCGGCGGTGGGTGTTGTCTTATTTTTTTTTGTCACTTTGTTTGCGCCGCCATTTTTTCATGGAGCTGGGGCGGGTGGGTTATATACAAGATGCTTGTTTCGCTCTTGCTCATTACCCCTACATCCCTCTCCAAGATTTTCTCTTCTTCCACAAACGCAGACATGGGGGACTTTGGGGGTCACCTTTGGTCTGTCTACTGCGATAATTAACCCTTTGCATCC
The DNA here is from genome assembly GCF_964263255.1 of Lissotriton vulgaris. Classification (NCBI taxonomy): domain Eukaryota; kingdom Metazoa; phylum Chordata; class Amphibia; order Caudata; family Salamandridae; genus Lissotriton; species Lissotriton vulgaris. The sequence continues at coordinate 235,703,590 of NC_141698.1, read as the reverse complement.
TGGGGGCCGCGGGTCAGCACACTTCAGCCACGAAGGCTCTCTTGCCCTGACTGCAGTTTGTCCGACCACATGTGCACATCGGCCAACTCAGAAGTTACTTCATTCTCTGGGCTGGGGGGCAACACGTTATTTTTTAATGCTTTTTACTGTCTGTTCTTTATTCTTTTATTCTTTATTCTTTTCTTTATTCTTTTTACTTGCAACCATCCTTCTGGCCCTCCGAGAAACCGGAAGTCAGGCCTCTTCTGCCGGGACGGGGGAGGCCTGCAATCCGGCAGGATGTCCCGCCCGCGCCGCCGGCCCAAGGAAGAGGAAGTGTGGCCTGTTGCGGGGCTCCCGTGTGCTGAGGGAGCCCCGGAAAAAGAAGAGGAGCATGGCGGCTGGTCGTCGGGGCTCCCATGTGCTGGAGGGAGCCCCGGGAACGGAGGCAGCCGGGAACCTCGCCGGCTGCAGAGTCTGCGGCGTGAGCTGTGCTGCGTGGCTCCCATGCGTAGAGGAGAGCCCCGCGATGGCACCAGACAGGAGAGAAAGCATTGAGGTGAGCGGGGAGGACGGGAGCCTACTCCGTCTCCCCCCATGGCGGGGAAGCCCCGGGCCCCAGGAGTGGGGCCCGGGTGACGGAGAAGAGACCGGAGTCCTGCTGCTGAGTCCTGGTAAGTGGGGCTCGAGTCTTGTGCTCATGTGCTCCTGTGCCTTGAGAGGCTGGTTCGCATTGCTCTCGTGTGTATGTGCCCTTGCATCCGTGGCTGCACGCGTGCACCCCACACAAAGGAAGCACGTGGCATGCTGCAGGTTTCATCCTTCTCATGCCCTCTGTAGCCTGTCACCGAGCCTCGAACGTGGTTCTACCACCAAGTGGAAGGACAGCTGGGGGAGGGTGGAAGCAACAGGGGTAAAGCTGTGGCGTCTGTGGATGGAAGGCATGCCACCGACGGGCAGAGTGCCTAGGGTCAGGAGCGCATGTCCGCAGTCCATGTAGGCATGTTCTAAACATGGGCCTGCTGCTGGAGTCCGCACTTTCATGTGAAGGTGCAGCTTGCATATATGTCTGCTGTCAGGTCATGCCACCGAGGTCAAAAGTGGCATGCCTATATCCCTGGCACTGAGGGAGTCGTTCAGTCACATGAAATTACAGTAAATCAACCTCACTTGAAAGCAGGGCTGGGGAGGACAGCCCTCCGGAACATATTGAAAACTAGGCTCCACGCACTGCCAATTCTGGACTTCAGGACCCTTTGGAAACACAGTGTGTCTGGGAACAAGGGATGTCGCCTGTGTCAGTACCGTACAGAATCAGCAGGGCACATTATTTGCTGCTGCCCTGTGTTGCTGGGTCAAAGGCGACTATATCGAAGGTCTCTGTTCTTGCAAAACCAGGTGAGAACGCGCAAAGAGGCTCTAAAGCTCACTTGTACCATCACGAAGCCCACGGCCCTCGCACGACTTGGCAAGTTCCAGAAGAAGCAAAAAGTCCATAACTCACAAGGCGAAGCTCACTAAGGACTATGGGAACTTCAAGAGGAGGGGTATCGAACTGGTTACCACAAGCTTATCTACGTATGATGCACCTCTGACTTGCCTGCATGAAGGACAGACTACCTGAAGAGCCTGCACATGGTCGAGAATTTCCACCAAGCTCCTCACAATACTTTTGGCAAAGCCCCTTCTCACCAAATCAGTCCAACACCTCACAGGGCGCGCGCTGGCTCACACCAGCGTGTGTGTGGCTCTGTGTGTGTGGCTGGCTCTGTGTGTGTGTGTGTGTGTGGCTTTGTGTGTGTGTGGCTCTGGGTGTGTGTGGCTCTGGGTGTGTGTGGCTCTGGGTGTGTGGCTCTGTGTGTGGCTCTGTGTGTGTGTATGTGTGTGTGTGTGTGTATGTGTGTGTGTGTGTGTGTGTGTGTATGTGTGCGTGCCTCTGTGTGTGGGTGTGGCTCTGTGTGTGTGTGGCTCTGTGTGTGTTTTTGAAACATAAATAAAACGCAATATTTACAATGTCATTAGCTCAAACTCGCGTAAATACATGAGATTTGCGAGAGATTAATTCTTGGCATTGTAAATGACAATGCCATTTATTTATCTGTTTTGAAAACCAATACATAAATAAAAATGTTGCCATTTGCAATGCCAAAAGCTCAAACTTTTGCAAAGGCGAAACTGTTGCATTGTAAATGCTTGCTATTAGGGTCAGCACTTTAAGGAAATGATGTAAGCTTGGACTGCACTACTAACAGTGGTTCTACTATAAAAATGTGTACACACGTTTGCAAAGTTTAACACTATGAGTCTATGTATAATGCTTCCAAAATGCTCTCTGATAAGATGCAAATATTTGCGGAAGCTTGAAAGCAAGATTGATGATTCTTTGCTTTCAAAATGAAATGTTCACACAAAAATGCACTGGGAAAAACTGTTTTGCTTAACTATTATGACATTTTATGTACCATTTCTTTGAAGCACCGTTTAGTGATATGTTTTGAGGCATGCTGGTGTTTACAAAAAATATTCATAACTGAAAATCAATGTAGCCAATTTCAACAAGACTATGGGAAATATGAAAATAAACAAGCACTGACAAAGCCAATAGGTCAGACATTGGTGGACAAGCCTTTTGGTTTTGTCAATGCGTTCCTTGTTTTGACATTGTTTTTGTAAAACTTTGTTGTGGGAGCTGCAGTGGCCTCACCGGTATAACAAACATTAATAAACAGCAAATAAAAAAATTCTCTCAAAAAGCACACATTGCTACAGTAGTTCCTATTGCGTAACCGGTCCTGGGTTGCTTGTGTTCTGGTTCAGGGAGGACCTGGTTTTACAGTACGGGCTGGAATGTTCTGAATGGAGAAGGGTCAAGACTTATTTGCATACAAACTAAGGTGACATAGTGTGCAAAATAAGAATGGATTCAGATGCAGCCCTGAGTAATTAGCAGTGGTTGAGATTAATTCAAGCATTCCATCCATAATTTTTTTGTATATAGTAGCTCCTGGCACTGAACAAAACTACTTTATGTGCCAATATGCTCCTTGTGAAAGATCAGAATGTTGTCGCTCACAGTTAAGCCAGCCAACACAGAGAGACACATCATTTTAATATAAACAAAAAAGTCTTGGTTAACGCCAGACAATATTAGGGGGTCAAATTCTTAAAGAAAGTCACAAAAGTGCATCCATGGTATATGTCCTTGCATTAGTGCAGATTTGCAGCTTACATGAATTCACAAGAATTTACAAAAGTAGGCCAGGAAGTGGTACTCCTTGAAAATATTTGTGAATTGCATTTAAGCACGAACAAATATTGCTCTTACCAAAATTCTGTTGAGCGTTTATAAGTTCACTTTCCCTTCAACCATTTTTATCCCCCCCCCCCCAAACGCTGGAAGGAGTCTTACTTCTGCCCTAGTCAGGAGTAAATGTTCAACCTACCTCAGTATGGGAATATATTAGAGAAGAAACCCCTAAACATGCAAGTTAAAACATGCAAGTTAGTAGGTTTACACAGACTTAAAAGGGCATTTCAAACCTGGAACTATTGCTTACCGCTACCTCCAGCCCCAGTATGTAAATCTGTGTAAAGGTGGCAAAATAAGGGAATTGCTAGTATTCAAACCCTATGGGAATATGAGCCCTGGCATAATCACAGAGGCTATTATCAGAGTTCTTATATCATAAGAATGATGGTGGATATGCCAGAGGTCTAGCAGAAATCATGTCATCGCCAAGTTGGCACAAAATCAAATGGCTGAGAGACATGAAGAGCTTATTAACTAAGTTGGGCCATATTGAATCATGGTCGAGTAGAACATCACCCCCGAAGCTAGTCCTCAAAAAGCTTTACTGGGACTGGATTTGCTCACAAAGGAATTCTAGCACCACCCTAGGCAGGCTCACAGAGGATTTCTTGAAGTTCAAAGATTGTCCCAGACGGGAATTGTACCTTGATGCAATTGGAAAACCCTTTGATAGGGCCTTGTACTTTAGGTTCAGAGTGGGAACCCTTCCACTTAATACTTTTACTGCAAGATGGAAATCCCACATGGAAATGTCCGAACTATGCCCAGCCTGCCTTGCCAAACCGGAGTCACTGGCACATTTCATGTTCGAGTGCAGCGAGTACGCAACTCCAAGGAGGGTTTGGCTCAAAAACTTATGCCGCCAGCTGGGGACTAGGAGCCATGACGTGGCAATTAGGATACTCATATCCGATAGTAGTGTACTCTATGCTTGCGCCTTAGCCAAATTTCTCTCATGGGCTTGGGCTATTCGAGCCAAAAGGCTGAAATCAACTGTTTAATTCTATTTTTTTTTAAATGTTTTAACTGAATGAACTGCCATCTTTTTTCTTCTTGATTAAGAAATCTGTGAAAATTCAATTAATTAATTGGCTAGTTTTTTTTGATTGTACAAACAATTATTACCGAAATCACTGTCATTTTTAATGTTATGCACATAGACAACAAAATCTTTTTTTTAATCTATCACTGTTTTTACATGTACGATTTGACCTACTGTGCTGCTTTTATGATAATTGTTTTATCGAAATAAAGCTTTTTGACTTTGACTATCATAAGAATGTGCCATAATGTGTTGACACACTACATGGCACCAAAGGGACGAGTGGATTATGTTACATGACAAATGCATTCATGAAGCAACCTGTCCAATGGACATGCAGATATATTTTATGACATTTCAAACCCCTGTAACAAAATCTTCTGTTTCAAATCACTGGATGTAACAGATGTTGCCATTACCCAATTTGTGGTAATTAATTTTCGGAAATGGAGTCTTGCTGTGATTCAAACTTGGACCTACTGATCATCGCTTATGATAGTGGCGAGCTTTCAGTTTGCTGAGCCATACTGCCAGTAGTGGAAACAAGCATTGGAAATGCAATAGGTCTGGCATTAGTAAAGTTGGAGCTACTGGTCTTGTAAATGACAAATATTTTATTTATTTGTTGGTTTTTAAAATAGCTAAATTGATAGCTTTGTCATTTATAATGCCAATAGTTATAACTTTCGCGAATGTGCCACCTATAGCATTTGGAATGCAACATGTTTTGTATTTACGTGACTTAGCGGGCAGCTCTGGGCGTTAGGCCACATCTCTAGAGAGGAGGAGAGTGCAGCAGGGGAGAGAAGCACAGCAGTGCAATAGGTCTCGCATTGGAAAAGTTTGAGCTATTGGTATTGTAAAGGACACATTTTTTATTTATGTGCTTGTTTTGCAAATAGCGAAATTAATAGCTTTGTTATTTACAATGCCAAGTTTATCTTTCGCAAATGTGACACCTATTGTAACACAATATGTGTTGTAGCACTGAGTGGTGAGGGGTGTGAGGGTGAGGAGGGTGAGGGTGAGTGGGTGTGTGAGTGTGTGAGGGGGTGTGAGGGGGTGTGAGGGTGAGTGAGGGTGTGTGAGGGTGAGGGTGTGAGGCTGAGTGAGGGTGAGAGGGTTGCGAGGGGGGGTGAGGGTGAGTGAGGGTGTGTGAGGATGAGGGGGTGAGGATGAGTGAAGGTGTGAGGGTGAGGGGGTGTGAGGGTGTGTGAGGGTGTGAGGGTTTGTGAGGGTGAGATGATGTGAGGGTGTGTGATGGTGAGGAAGTGTGAGTCTGAGGGTGACTGAGGGTGTGTGAGGGGGTGAGGGTAAGGGTGAGTGGGTGGGTGAGTGGGTGTGTGAGGGTGAGTGGGTGGGTGAGTGGGTGTGTGAGGGGGTGTGGAGGTGTGTGAGGGGGTGTGAAGGTGTGTGAGGGTGGGTGAGGGGTGTGAGGGTGAGTGAGGGGGTGTGAGGGTGAGTGAGGGGGGTGAGGGGGGGTGTGAGGGTGAGGGTGTGAGGGTGACAGGGTGTGTCAGGGTGAGGGGGTGAGGGTAAGGGTGTGTGAGGGTGAGGGGGGTGAGGGGGTGAGAGGGTTGTGAGGGGGGTTGAGGGTGTGAGGGTGAGTGTGGGTGTGTGGGGATGAGTGGGTGAGGGGGTGAAATGGCCTTGGTACTGCGTGAAGCAACATCTAGGTCCCTTTTAGGTAAAATATATACTTTAACAACAAACATTTATGGTTTGAAATCATCACTCTGTTGGTTTTGAAGATCCAAATGGCTTTCGCAATACCTTTAAGGATCGGATAAGATACCCCCCCCCCCCTGCTGAAAACCAACAGTACATTCCGCAACTGAGATTGAGTAATGTACACGAGAATCGTTAGGAGCAGAAAAGTGCGCTCTATCACTACTTTAAAATGGGTTCGTATTGAACTGAAGAGGGTGAATATCTGCCATCAAATTTGGATACACAATGAAACTTTTTACACGTGTATGAATTCTTCAATTCATATTTTTGGAAGCAATAATTTATGTAGCATGATGTACGTACTGTTATGCTTTTGTATTTTTCGATTCAAGAATCTTATTTGAAATATTTGCTATGCTGTACGGGCTGCACCAACTTCCTTTAAAGAAAATGAATTTTTTTTTTGAAAAAATACACAATTTAAAAGCCGTTTCTATAATATTCCGATTAAAAATAAAAGGCTTTAAAGGGCTCGGCAGGGCTCAAATGTGTGACCTTCAGGTTACGGACGGACAGGTTGCTGGTGTAGAAATAACACGTTGAACCCATATCACGGAGTACGGGGTGTATGGAAAGACGCGGCATTAAACAGATGGAATTCTGTGAAATCTCACATTGGTAAACAATTCTACTTTTACCCAATAGATGGCCCCCTTGACTTCTTCAGGAAACCAGTGCTGGGAAAGCACATTTAGCTGTGAATATAACGAGAGCACAAGAAAATAAATAAAAACTGCTGGTTTACTTTACGGATTTATTAGAGCGTGGTTATACTGTACGGCGCACCGTACCAGAACGTGCTCAGCAAATGCCTCAGGGGCCTCAAAAATTCTAGCGCTATTAAAAGCAGAGAAAGTTTCACAGACTTTTGGATGGTGTCCATGCCTTTGTTTCGTTTACGTCTGCAGGCCTGTGTGTGGAAAACCAGCTTTTTATTCAAGATTCAAAGTCGACGATTTACCAATGATGTAACTGGATGAGTTTTGAGAAGAACACGTTACAAACGTGATTGCCGTTTTTTAGCAATTGATCCAGCACACACGTCAGTATTTTGGAGATCTGTACATTAATAATCATTCAACACAAGTCAAAAAATATTAAAAGAGTTGGGTAGCAGAGTCTTCAGATGTTTTTTGAAGTTTTAATCTTTATTCATTTCTTCAATCCAGTAGCCAACGCGTTTCGTCCTCCACGGACTTCTCCAGGGCAATTGGAGTGAACTCTTCTTAATTTTAGTCAAGTAACTGTGATTCCATCCGGAGGAGACTCCAGTTTACAAATCAAATTTGTTCGTTTATTCTGTGAAGAGACATTCCAATTTCATTTGGTTTTGTACGGTAAGGGTCAGATAGCCCAATAGCAAGAATTTGTGAATGTAGATCAGGCCGGCTCCATGGCGTGGCGTCTTCTCACGTGATTGCCGTGACGATGCTACTGAAAAGAAGCAGAAACGTTCTGCATTTAAATCCATGGATTATAAATTATTGCTTGTTTATTATTTGTTAAGCGTTAGTTGTCCACTGTCACTCTTCGTCCTCCATTAGCAATGTGCTAGCAATACAAAAGAGTTTTAAATTATACAGATAAAACAGTTTCGCTTGCAGCTTCCTGCAAAACAAGCAAAAAAAAATAAAACGAGACACGGCCTGTCAGCCGTGAAAGTGACAGTACGGCCGGCCGGCCGTGAATAATTAGGGGAGGAGCAGCCAGGAGAGAGCAGGAGCGGAGGCGCCAAGCTGGGATAACAGATGGCTGGCGATTTGATGGTGTGCACAACCATTTTAGGTCAATGCGCTTGCGCATTGACCTAAAAGCAATCGCCAGTCTAGGTAAACCTCTGTTTAAGCCCCTATAGTCTCGCTTCACTCAATGCGCATGCGCATTGAGAGGCGAGACCTAAAAAGGACAACAAACCAACAAGTAAACACAAAAAGCGTGTAGGAGAATCTAGGCTAGTCACGGCTAAGAATAAATTAAACATGACAGTAGCAAGCTCAAAAACAACAACAATGGGCAGATAAAAAGGGAACTGGCAAGTATATGTATACATTTAGGCGTGTACCGCGTATGATGTTTGAATGCATGTTCGGTACTGCATGAAAAGTTCTATATTGGAACAATAATAAAACAGCAGTCTCCGTTCGTGCTACTGGGTGGCAGGAATAAGTAGAGGCAGACAATGGAGAAAGAGCAATGGCCTAATAACGTCTGTATATTTATCAGTTTTTAAGTGTTATAACATAAAAGGGCACCCTCTAAATAACCACGAGAACAAATTGTGCTTAATTTGTGAAAATAAATAAATGAATTAAATAAATGAGTAGGTGCAGGCCTCCAAATTTGTTATGGGGATTCCGACGCCATCTTAGAAGAATGCCAGGATTGCCTAGTTCTAATTCTACGACATGCCTCCTCCCACCATCCTGCACTTTCAATGTCTTTACATTACCATTACAGGCCATTTTTCATCCCTGCCCCCTTTGTCGCTATATTCCTACATTCCACTTTCTTCTTCATCTGCCTTTCTCTCTTTTTTTGCCTTTGTGAAGAAAGTGTGATGTTGCAAAATAAGATCCTGTCCCAAAAATGAGTGCCGACCTTCACCACCTGCAACCATCTGCACAAATTAAGCAGTGAAAACGTAAGCTCCGACAACATGGTTGGAGAAGCCAACTCAGTGTACCTTTGGTGTAAGATGAGAACCTTGTTTAGAATTTCTGACCAAAACTGCTTGACCAAGTGAGACTTCAGAACCTTGTAAAACGTAAGAAGTGAAAGCAGAATTCTAAAGTCTAGCAATAATAAAGGATGAGGAACGGATGTTTATAAAATGTATTGAGAGAAACATGGAAAAATAATTGATAAGGCACTCCAAAGAGAAACAGGAACAAAACTGTCTCACTTGACAAACACAAGGGTATGTACTATCTAAAATTATAGGAAAGGTGGGTGTCTGTTTTCAGATAAGACAATAAAATGAAATGCACATATACGTCTAAACATTACATCATGAGCAGGACAAAAACATAACTCAATAAAGGTTATAAATAACACGATTAGGATCCCCATACACAGCTGCTGCCACTTGTAGCTCTAATTTTTCCTCCATCACGAATATAAGATGAATGATGCCTATAGTATGTTTTGATATTTGATAGTGTTATGAACCGAGTTGGGAAACAATGGATCGCTGTACGTTAGTGGGTGCTGTTGGGAAACAATAAAACAATGTGTGCATCCTTTTGGGTAAATGACAGTAAGCATTAGACTTCGACTCTGCTACGATGCCTGTGCTCCAAACTAGCGGCCTGTGAAGCTTTGCTAAGGCATGCATATGCTTACCATTCACAAACAGACTTACTCTCTCACTTAGACCCAGTGGAGACAGTGATACTTTGGAATGGACGAGGAACACCATACAGACATTAAGAGGCTTTCTTGACATTAGCGTAAAATCAATGAACCTCTGCATTTACTTCATTAACTGCATATTCACTTGAGGATTCCCAGGTCTCAGAGTCCAGTCCATTTTTTCGTCCTCGTTTCGGTCTGCGAAGCAAGCAGCAGTAGCAGGAGCGGAGCAGGAAGAGCTGCGCACCGCAGGAGAAATTCGCAGAAAATCGACGAAACACCAGCTCGGGAGTTGGGAGCTTGGGAACCAAGGCTGTGAGGAAGGAGGGAGTCGTGGGGCCCGGGTGAGTGCGTATGGACCTAAGGTGGCGGTAATAGCAGGCAAAACCGGACGCCTGTAGCCATCACGGCAAAAACGCAAATTACCTGCCTGCCGCTCACCACTATCCCCCTCCTGCCCCCCCCCTTACCCCTGGTTCCATTCATCAGCTCAACCAGCTAGCTCATTGTACCACATTCAAATAAAAACTCTAAAAAAATCTGCTGCCAACCCCCGCAAATCTCTCTAAGAACTCCAGCCAGCCCTCAGCACTGCCTGCTAAACCACCACCACACCACTGGACTTGGAGAGGCAAAAATTTGGGAAACCGTGGGCTGTGTGCACTTGACCTTCGGTCTTTGTACCTTGGACTTCGGAGAAAAATCCCCCGTTGGAAAAGGAAACTGGAAATTTGGAAAAACTAGGGAAGAAGACCAGTCTGTAACTGTGTCCGTGGGAGGCAAGCGCGGCTGCCCTTTAGCAGGCCGCCGCAAGTGTGTGCCCCTGGTGTCTTGCGGAGGCAGCCCGAATAGTTCGGGGGCAAGCTAGCAACCCAGCCTTGAGAGCCCCGCTTGCCCCTGCCCTTGTTCCAGTCTATCACCGCCTTCGCTCCAGCCTGCTACCATCCTCTACTGCCATATCGTTACACAGTACACAACCAAACATTAAAGTATCAAAAACATCCCTACACCACCTAAGTTGAAGTCACAAAGCTGGTTTCAAAGTTGGTCCGATAATGACAACGCCCTCAACGACAACACCCCGACCCGATTCAAACCAGCTACAGACTCACCCTATGTGCAAACTGCTGTACTCAGCCGACAGACTACCTTCACCAGCAACCAACAAACAGAAAGAAAGGGGAAGCCAGGGTACAGGCTTGGAGACATTTATACATCAAGATCGCTCCACAGCTGTTCCTTACAGTCCTAGCCACCCAGTCAATTTATTGTTCATCGCCCATCATTCTCCATCCATCACCCACCATCACCCACCAGTGTCCAAGTGGGACAGTTAACAGTAAAACAGCAAAGCAGCAATTCAGCAAATCTAAAAAGTAAGCACCCCTCTTCAAGCACATACACCCAAAGTCAACTAACCATCAGGAAAGCAAAGAAAGACGTAGGGCTGTTTATAGTAGCAAAAAAATCCCTATAATGAGATTGGGGGTAGTAAGGAAAGTTCCGACAAAGACTCCCAAAAAAAGTGCAAAGACGAAGGTAGCGTCCTCAATGGCTGCTACACAAACCGACTCACAGGCAAACTCAACACCGGTTTTTTACTCAGGCCATGACCATCCGTCCACAGACAAGCCAGAACCAGGCCAGACAGAGCTCACAAATTCAACAATCAAAAAATCTCATTAAGAGATTATTTTAGGAAATCAGCACCAGCGTCAGAAAATCCAGTTCCTTCAATAAACCTCAAGCCCCCTTTTTACGAACACAGAAGCTACATTCCATCAAATTCTGGTTCAGCCCACGATTCATGCTGCAGCCGGAGGACTCGAGAGCTCATCAACATCAAGTCCACCACCAACAACAGAGTCTTTTTTAACCAACGCTTTAGACGCTTCAGAGGATAGAGGCTATATCAGCGTCCTGACTCGCACTCAGCTTCCCTCCAAGTTAGCACCTTCCAAGATGCACTTCAGCCAATTCTACTGTCTGCCCTAACTCAAGTCAGTTCTCTCCAATAGCAAAAAAATTCCCAAATCTAACCCCATTGGATATCTAAATTAGGAGCACTAGAGTCCTGTCACCACAGGTCGTTACCTATCCAAGTGCCAACCTCAGCAATCCCAACCAGTTTTGCACCCAAAGTCCTCACAACAACGCTGACCAAAGAGATCAAATGGTAAATCAAGAGTGGCCCAATGAGAACGTAATCCTCACCTCTTTAGAATTATCATTTTTCACCAATGAACCTAACAAGCCTATTGTACATGAAAAGCCCACACCAAATGACCTTAATAACCTATGGTCCCAACTACTGCAAACCCTTCAAACCACAGTCACAGCACTGACATATCATTCTGATAAGATGGACCTACAGGTGCACCTTCTAAACACCCTAGCAGTATACACCTCCGGGATTGATAAAAAACTGGAGGCGCTCAACTCGCTTATTACAAAAGCTCAATCCCAAGCCCAACTGGTCCAATCAGTATGCTGCTGCTCTCCCATAATTGATTCTTTATCGACATTACCCCAATTTCTCTCAGTATTAACGGAAATCAAGAAGCGACCAGAGTCAGGACTCCATGACTCCTCGCCCCAGGCCTTGAGTTCTGTCCAGGACACAACTTCCATTGATGCACAATATCAACCCCTCTCTTTGATCCCTCGTGGAGATAGCAGACTGCAACGTAAATCACACAGAATCACCTATCCATCATACACCACATCAACTATCAAAACGTGAACAAAAAGACAGCGGAAGAGCCGGAATAAACAAATAACAGAAACTAAACGCTCCGGAGTTGGTTACCTCCAAAAGGCCAACCCATAAAGATCAAGGGTAGAGCGAGCCAAGCCAGCTACAACAGAAGCAAATCCAAGCCACCATCCAACGGCACCAGCACCGGTAATCCTGAAAGAATTCTCATGCCAGAACAGTCAACCAGTAGGGCCAGCGCAAGTTCTATCGCCTCCCTCGCTGTTACTCACTCAAGCAAAACCCAGTCTTAATCAATCCGTCACAAAGGCGCAAGCACCCAACGAAGAGCAACAAGGGCCCCTACACCATCTAATGCCACTTCCCACAGTGGTGGACCACCTCCTGGGCCCAGAGCACACAGCAGAGGAACAATCTCACCAGAATTCCTCAAATTTATCAAATCGTCATAAGTCGGTGGCCACAAGTATTAGACCTTCTGTTTTACCTCTAAGAACCTTTTATCGAGAACCGTCTCCTCAACTGCCTGCCATAATTACAACAACTCTGCCAAACGAAGAAAACCCCAAACAAATAAGGCCGGTAACAACTGACGAGGTCTTCATCCATGCAATCAACAGCTCAGACACCAAACTATTGCTAACCCTAGAATACGTCTCAAGAGGTCCTCACAATATACTAAACCGTGGGAATATCCTCAGGCTCTTTAAAACATTGCCGGATTTAAGTACCCTCCAATCAAAAGATATAGTTGCAATTGAATTTTTAGCCTCCACAGGACTCAACATGGGTGAAGTAACCCAACTCACACTAGCAACCCCAGCAATCCAAGAATTAGTTCAGTCAAAAACCGAACAATATAAAACCTAGGGGATAAAAATCACAATGCCAAGTGTCTCTCACTATCCGTCAATATTAGAAAACAACCAGGCTCACCCCCTCAGCACAACACCGGCCCCGTTTTCAGTTTTAAAGTCAACAAGAAGGTATTCGCCAAAAGCAACTCCAGAGCGCACTTCCAACCAGCAAAACGTCGAGAGGGTGGACTGGTCATGGTTGCCAGGGGATTTATAAAAACCACAGAACAATTGAAACATTATCCACCAGGGCCTAACAATATGCTCCTGGAACCTTAACGGATTGGGCTGAAAAGTCAATCTCTGGCCACCCTTGGGTTCCTAAAGGAATATGATATCATCATCTTACAAGAAACCTGGGCAGTAGAGAGCATCCCCATATAAGGCTACCTGGAATTCACGTAATTCGTACAGGTACTCCGGCATAGTGTTAGGAAGTTCACCCATTGATCGGCAGCTGCTTCTCCTTAATGTCTACATTCTCCATCTACCGTTGACAAAAAATCCAAAATGAACAATCTAATCAACATAGTCAGCAATCCTCTAAGTAAGCACAGCAGCATACCAACTATAATATCAGGAGACTTTAACACCGATCTCCATTGCAACTCTTTAGTGGACATTGGGATCGATCCGCCAATGGTTCCCTCACATTGTGCTCCACAGTCAACTAAAAACTGGAAACAGACCATCGAAACTGGGGGGAGTACGTGGTCATACAGCTGAGCAGTGTAGGATTGATCGTGTTGAATGGACGTCTTCACACGGACATTCCCCCTGCATGGACCCGTTCAGACAATCGAACACATTCCTTCCTGGACTTTACTTTAGGGAACACAGAGGTACTTCCCCTGATCGATAGTTACTACATCGTACCACAAGCCGGGAGCAATCACCGACCACAAATCATAACACCATCAGCTACCACCCCACGACACCAAGAACTCGCCCACACCCACTCAGACAGTCAAAGAGAAAACTTAAAGCGAATAAAATTGACGGATGCCACGGCTCTCCTGTTGATGGAAAAATGCAGAGCTCTATTACACCTATCACAGGAGGCAGTCACTCTGGTTATTATCAGCTGGGCTAGCTTCATAAACGAACTATTTGAAGACTCTCCACCAACGCGGAGTAAAAGGCAACAAACATTTAAATTCCGCATCTCCCCCGTAACAAAGCAATGAAAAGCCTAAAGAAACCGTGCACTACGCCAATCGAGGAAGAGCCCAGGTGAAAAAAACAAATTTTTAACTTACAAGCAAGCCCAGGCAGCCTTCAAAGTCGCACTACGCAGGGAAAAACAAGCGGCCTCGGGTCAATTTTGGCTGAAGCTCATCCACGAAAGCAAGAACCACAACTCAAAAAGAGGCAGAAGTGGAGTCGGTAACGCAAATATCAGCGCAGATGATTGGAGCCAATTTTTATCAATGCACTTTAAAGATCAGAACATAAAACCACTCTAAAGCCCACAGCTCAGCCAGCCCAGCCAACCCGGCGACTTCACATTTAGAACCAAGAAGTCCAAGACAACTTGAGCGCAGTTACTCACTTACTACGCTGCCTGAAGTGCCAATAATCAAGGACCCGGTAATTAACAACAATTTCCCGTTGGAGTCTATCAGGACATCGGATGAGTTAAAAAACAGGATTTCATGTTCCATAAGGAAAGCCAGGACCGAAGGAGCTCCAGGGCCAAACGGCCTTCTGCAGGACATGTCAAATTTGACGTGGACTTATGGTCAACTTATCTGACCCCCGCACCCCCTGTTTCTCCATTGCTGGCTATACAAAACCGTCCCTGAGTCTTGGCGAGGTGCTATCATTCATCCAATCCACAAAGGCGGGAAGAGAAATGACCCCAACATTAACCGAATGATAGCACTCCTAGACGTTGAGTCCAAATATTACGCCAGAATTTTATTAGAAGATTTGCAGGCCTGGGCCGATTTAACAAAGCGCCTCCCTTTTAACCAGACCAGATTTTTGGCTAACTCTGGCACAACAACTAACTTATTCACCTTGACTGTCCGGACGGAGAAAGCGACAATCCAACAAACCCAGCTGCACTGTTGTTTTGTTCATTTTAAAGCGGCTTTTGACCACCTACCCCTGGCCCTACTGTGGCAAAAATTAGAGTCCTGGGTCATACCCCCGACCCTGTTAAACACAACTGTCCAACTCCATTTGGAAACATGGAACAGAATTAAGCTGGGCGAAGGCTCTCACGTGTCCAGAAAAATAAGAACCAATTCCGGCATAAAACAAGGCTGTGTGCTGGCTCCACTTCTTTTTAACTTGTTCATATCAGATCTATCTCCGTCACTAGACAGTGTCAACTGCCATCCCCCTCAACTAGATAGAACCCGCATCAGCAACCTGCTCTACGCCGACGACTTGGTCTGACTAAGTCATACCAAAGTGGGCCTACAAAGGCTTCTTGACTAACTGCTTCCCTACACTATAAGAAACTCCTTGGAATTGAACCTGTCCAAAACTAAAACAATATCTTTTGGGAAGCAAAAAAGGCCACGTGGCGGGTGGTTTTTTTGACAAAACAAAAATTGAACCAACATCTCACTATAAATATTTGGGTATTTTTTCAGACCGCAGATGTTCTTTCATCAAACAAAAAGAAAAGCTAAGGACCAAAGCCCTGTCACTAGAGGCCGCCGCCGCAAAATTATCAAAACAACTACTTTGCCCAAGTCTAACTCCCTTGCTGAAAGTGATAAAGGCGAGGATAATCAACTTTCGGTCGTATGGGCAAGAGACATGAAGGGCACAACTAGTTCAATATTAAACAAATTAACAACCAAAATCTTTGAACGTGCAGTCCGCCTACCAAAATCGAGGTCACCATCGCAGGTCTGTCTTGAACTGGGCCTATTGGATCATCACAGCATTGAGGCCGGAGCATTTATAAAGTTCTGCAATAGACTGCGCCATTCAAGGGAGGGCTCCCTGGAGGCAAAACTTTGGCGAGAAATAGCGAAATGCCCGTCCAGCCTGAATCATCATCACCTGGATCACAGTTTAAAACTACTAGGAGTCAAAGAATTCTGGGAAACAAACCCTTCCCAGCAGGTGCTTAAGGCTGTGATTAAGACGAGTGTCCAACTGTGGTCATGTCATTCAGACAGGGCAATTTTGTCAAAAAGGAAACATGCGTGGGCAGTAATCACAAATTTCAAACCAGGAGTTGAGGTGCCTCACTTATCCAGCACTTTTTAATTTTACTTGAAACAAAAGTTCTTAGTTCTAAGGATGGGTGACTGGCCATTTTTAAAGAACATGCCCGACCGGCGTCGCCCTGATACCGAATGCAGGATGTGTGGCTATCACTCTGAAGTAATGGAACACATAGTTTGTGCATGCCCCGCAATGCTTACAGACAGATGGCTACTATTGGGGCGAATGGATCAGGCTAGGAGTTCGAACCTGCCGTTAGGCCATAATACCAGCCCTCAATCCTGAAAACACCAAGCTGAACATTGGGCTCACTAAATTAGTCCACAAAGCGTAAAAGCAGCTGCAAGAAATTAGAGCTGCCAAATCTATCCTACCGCAGCAGGGCGGCAGCCAGCCTGCTGGTTTAACAACAGGAGCTCAAACTGCTAACATCAGCCATACTGGTACCGGTCCTCCTAGGGAAGACAATCTGCCCACAATGCATTTGAAGGTTTTAAATAACTTATAACTTTTGTATTCTATTTTCAAAAACTTTCTTTACATGCTGACTATCATTTATTGACAATGCTCTAATGGGTTCTACTCAGCGGTCCTTTTTACGATGAACTGATCAAGTTTTAATTTGTAATGGTTTTTAACCAAACAATAAAGAATATATATATGACATATTCACTTGTCTTTTGGTCTTGTACTGCTTCATTGATGAAGTAAAACTAAAATGTTTTAAATATATTTGTCTTGCAACTAAAATATAACTCCAAAATAAAGCGAATCACCCTACCCCCTTCAATTCACTGAGGAAATCTAGCCACCACACCAACGTGTAGTACTGTTCAAAAAAACACATGAAATCCTCACTACTGTCTGAGCAGCAATTAACAGGCAAGAACCTCACACAATGCTCTCAAATGCACAAGTGCTCATTCTTGACATTAAGTAAGTTTCCCTGTAAAATGGGCCAAGTATGCCCTTCCTGGCTCTCGACTTCTAAATGTCCTCAAATAAGCCAATTTACAAGCATATATGAACACATTTTTTCTTTACGAAGTCAGAGGATTGTACAGCCTGCCTCACCTGGTCGCAGTATTCAAACACAAGGGTAAGCTTCTTGTCACTGTGCAGGACATCGTGCAACCTACACCAAGGAACGAGAAAAAGCAGATCATCAGATTGGGATATCAACAATACACTTGTAAAGAACACACAATAATATATGCATCCACTATGCACTTTGTGGTATCTGGATACTATGAGCGCTAGCACCCTTGTGGACCCGAGCGGACTCTAAACAGCAATTACGTAAGCTGCTGGGAGGTGTTAAGGTGCAGTTATAAAAGATATGACGCAATGAGTGCAGTGTGTTATCTAATGTGGCGGAATAAAGACGTCTGGTATAGGGTTCAGTGTTTGGCGTTTTCATTTGCATGCTTCCGGGCTGAGTAAGATGCTTCAACTGGTGACGAGGATGGGATATGTGCCCGGAAGAAACAAGGCTGATCTCTCTGAGACTTTGCAATAGTACAGTAAACTGCTTGTGTGTGCCACTTGCGCCACAAATCAATGCAAAGCAGTCTGCAGGTGGCGCATTTGGAGTCAAAGCCTTGCTCCAGCCAATACACAGCCATCTTAGAAGTTGATGGCAATGCAGAGTAGCACAGATACGCAAAGACTGCGGGGAAAAAACACTTCATAATGGTCCGCAAAGCTAAAGAGAAACCAAATGCGCCACAGCGAGAGGAGAAAGTGGATGCCAGAAGATTCCAGAAGCATTCTCGCCACGCCAACAAGCCAAAAGGCAACACCAATTACAAGCAGAAATCAAGTTGATCGTCATCAAATTAATCATATAAAGGCTCTTCAACTTCATTATTAAGCAAGAGTGAAGAAGATGAATATGCGCTAAGGATGTCTACTAATGAACGACCTGCACATGTAAGATTAGCCGCTTGCAAAGAAGATCAAAAGTAAAAGAAGAATCACTGAACCGAGTGACAAAATTAATTTGGACACTGTTCCAAAATTACAATAAAGGTGAACGTTTGCCCCATAACCTTCATGTGGTTTGTTTCTAAACCATTACAGAGTCAAGGGTCATTTACAGCAGCAATGAGACACAAAACAACTTCAGTGCAAGTGCCAACCTGTGTTAGTAGTAGTATAAAGACTTTATTTCGTTTTTTTTTGCACAAACCATAAAAGTACATATACAATAATAAAACAATTTAAAACACATTAATTGTAAACACATATCAGTTAAAGTGCCAGAAGTGCAGGAGTGCGGTATCAATACAATGGAATCAAAAGAAGAAAGATACATTCATCACAAAGGACCTTTACCGGTCCATACAATTTCTCAACTTAACAGTCAATTTAAAAAATTCAGCAACGTGGAGAATACTGTCATTATGCAAGAGTTGTAAATACATTAAAGCCGGTCTTCAGGGAACTTCATCAAGTGCATGCATACTTAGAAACAAATCTTGGACCAACAGTGTGACCTTCTCAATGCCAGCACCTAACCCTCTATTACTCCAAGAAATATATAACCCCTTCAGTCTGTACAGGGGTCCGTGTGCACACCGGACAGCACCCACCGTTACAGTGCTTGTTTCCTCAGGAACTCAACAATTAAAATCCAAAAGCACGGGTGCACCACACAACAAGACAACACTTCAATAGGAGCGGTTATAAAGTCCAGATCCAGTAAGTGACGAGGGAGAACCTCCTCAGTTTAATCTCTTTATTCCATTACGTAGACAAAAATGTATAGTCAACACGTTTCATCCCAGTACAGGACTTCTTCAGGGCACTTATATAGAAAATTCAAAGTATCTCCTTAGGTGAGAGAAGGTATGAGAACAACGCTGCGAACGAGGAGATAGAATCGTCTGGCAAGATAAATCAGGAAAGATATGGAGGACGTCCAGGTATAGGTCACAGCTAGTCGCAGAGAATAAAAAATGGTTCGGCCTACAGATATGAGGTCGCAGGATCGCAATGTGATAGTCACCATCGGCAAAAGTAGCTTCCAGGTTCGTCGCGGCAGCGGACCTCCTTCCCGCAGCTCGAGCCTTAACGGGCCTGGTCTGAGAAGCAGCACATTGGTGGATTGCACCTTTTGTGAACAGCTTGTAGATTGGATCCGAATCCTGCGCAGGATTCGGATCCAATCTACAAGCTGTTCACAAAAGGTGATATCACATTCGGACTTCATATCCGTGGGTTGAATGCTTAACTCTTTGTGATTCGCTGTGACTTCTATTAGGACGGCCACCAGCTTCAGTTGACCTACTGGAATATGAGACTGCGCAGCGCGTAGACGGAATAATGCTTTGACCTCATATCTGTGGGCCGAACCATTTTTTATTCTCTGCGACTAGCCGTGATCTATACCTTGACGTCCTCCATATCTTTCCTGATTTATCTTGCCGGATGATTCTATCTTCTCGTGAAACAGAACATGCCTATTCTCAGCCGGAAAGGCATCCATTGACAATGTCTGACCTCCCTGCTCATGCCTGGGAGAAAGGTGCAGCGCCATGAGACCTCCCTGGTGATTTGTGCGCTTAACAAGAACATTTGACATTCTTTGGGCTCTAGGAAATGGACATCATCTCTTGGTAGTCATTGATGAATATCCCCATTTTCCATGGGTGGAAGACTTATCAACAACCCATTACAAAGTCATTGAGTTGC
Organism: Lissotriton vulgaris; assembly: GCF_964263255.1. Classification (NCBI taxonomy): domain Eukaryota; kingdom Metazoa; phylum Chordata; class Amphibia; order Caudata; family Salamandridae; genus Lissotriton; species Lissotriton vulgaris. The sequence goes on along the minus strand of NC_141698.1, from coordinate 235,683,716 downwards.
ATGATGACATCCTTGCAGCATGGGGCATCCCCATTATTCTCAAACCTGACCATGGTCTACCTTTCAATAGCAAAGAATTAAAGTTGCGTCATGTTCGACTCAAAGTCAAGCTTCAAGAGTTCACTTCTCTGGCCCCAAGCTGATGGCGTTGTTAACAGATTAATGAACATACTCAAGAGGGTAATCGATGGAAGGAATCAATCTCAACCAAGCCCGGTATCAAGTTCTTCGTGCCTATCGATCAACTCCTCACTCCAAAACTGGCGAGAATCCTACCACCTTGCTATTTGGGAGAGCCATCAGAACCAAACTACCACAACGGACATCGGACCAATCGAAGAATGCCAATAAATTTAGAGTCACAGACAGTTCTCGAAAGTGCAAGATGAAAACATATGCCGATCAGCGCTGATGCGCCCAAGACCTAGTCTCCTCTTCGACAAAGGGGACTGGGTATAGGTCAAACAGAACAGGAAGCGGAAAACTGACTCTCTGTTTGCGGTCATTCCCTTTAAGGATTGTAAAGTGGAAAGGATATATGGTTACAGCACATAACCCCAGAAAGTCCATCAAACGGAACTTGTCACATTTTAAACACTTATCTCGGTGTTCGTCAGCCCCTGATGTCACGAGTGAGGCAACACCGCCTAAGTGTCTAGATCAAGCACCTGAGTCTATGTCAGTACACAATCAAGGTGCACCTCAATTACCTTATACCACCTGATCTGGCAGACCAGTGCAAGCACCTTGACGACTCATTGATGAACTATGATGTTAATGCTGTCTGTACTTTTTATTTAACAAAGGGAGAGATGTAGTATCTTGATATTATGAGCACTAGGAACCTTGCAATCCTGGGCAGACTCTAAACAGGAATTAGGTAAACTGTTGGAAGGTGTTCTGGTGTGGTTATAAATTTATGATGCAGTGTGCACAGTGTTCGATCGTATATGAAGGAATAAAGAAGTTTGTTATAAGGCTTTGTGTGGCGTGTTCTTTTGAATGCTCCCAGGCTGGGGAAGATTATACAAACCTGTACTAATAAAACAAAACAAAAATATTGTTCTAGGGTACTGCATTGTCCGAGGGCGGTCATAAGCCGCTTGGGACCCAAATCATGAATGGCCACAAAACTACTTGTAAATACTATAATCTTCCCTTGTCCAATTGTTAATGAATGTCAGTGTTTGCTAAGTGAAACTCTGAATCCATATGCTAGACAGACAGTTTCTAGATATAGGCAGTCAATGTATAACCTTTCTGCTAAGTTGTTTCACACACAGCCCTTCCATAAAAGACATACCCTTTGCAAACGTGTCACACACAGACAACTTTTAGAAAGGTTCTTTGTACAATCATGCTGAACTCTGCGTGTAAGGCACCTATGTACCCATTCTATAAATTAACAGCTCCACACACCAGTTCCATACACACATTAGCCCACAAAGACAACAATACACACAGAAAGATTTCCCTTACCGGACAATGTTCTTGTGTTTCAGCTCCTTGAGCAGACAGATCTCTCGCAACGCTGAACTGGGCACCCCCTGAAAAAGGCAGACACACATGTCAAAAGTAGGTAGGTAATATTAGCTGGAGTTGGTCCACTTTGAAGACTGTCCCCTTCTGTATGATAATGTATTCTATATTGTTTATTGGTTATCAGAAGACAAAGCAGAGTTCTTCAATCTGTGGGTCGTGCCCCCCCCCCCCCCCAGGGGGGCCTGAAACCATCTCAGGGGGGGGGGCGCGCACTCCACACGAAGATCTTCCCTTTCAGTCTTTTACTGTCCCGAGGTGTCACAAGTTCAAATGGGTATTCTCCCATAACTGAGGGCTGGATGGGGAGGGAGGGGAAATAGGGCAGAACGTGTGCCTTTGTCACGTTAAGAACTAACAGTTAATCTTCCCAGGAGGGGGTTAATTGGTAGAGCTTGGATGCTTCAGCTGCAGTGGGAGGCAGGGTCTCCTCTGCTAAAAAACGAACAGACAGTCCTGTTCCTTTGCTCGATTTCAAAGCAGAGGAGACTCCTTGCCTCTCACTGCAGCTGAAAGAACGTCTTTCCTTGCTTTCACTTTTAGCAAAGGAGACATCCTGCCTCCCAAAGCAGCTGAAGCATTTCAGCTTTACCAGTTTAACCCCGTCCTGGGAGGAAGCTCTTAGTAGAAAGGAGACAACGTTTATTTTACATTTACACAGGCAGGAGCTTGAAAAATAAGCCATGTGTTTTTTAAACAGCCTGCTTGTCTTGACCCCAAATATGCTTATAAATAAACCTTTGTAATGTGATGTTTCTGTCTTTGTTCCATTTTATTATCAGTCATGGACCATTCAGGCAGATATAGAACACAATTAAAAGTGCTACTATTTATATTTGCTGCTCAAAGTATGCATCGACAAGTGCTGACAATACAGCTTCAGGGGACCTATTTTTGTACAAACTGGGCGATCAAAATAATGAGCTGGCAACCCTAACCATAAAACTGGAAGTTTGTTGGAAGATCAGCACATTTATTTCGTCCACCCTGATCCCTGGTTAATACCATAATAGCAATAGTTTAACAGATCTGAAACCCTACACTGCCGTCAATAACCTGCTGAGTTAGTTTAAGTGTCTGGGAATGCACCCTGCATTCAGACAACTCGCTCTCATTCTTGCCCTTTTCACCGTTCACGCACAGTGATCTCCATGCACTCACACTGATTACCATGCACTCACACCATTCACCCTCTCACCTTGCATTCACAGCGATCATAATGCACTCACACTGATTACAATGCACTCACACCATTCACCCTCTCACCTTGCACTCACACTGATCACCCTGCACTCACACTGATCACCCTGCACTCACACTGATCACCCTGCACTCACACTGATCAACCTGCACCCACACTGATCACCCTCTCACCCTGCACTCACGGCGATCACAATGCACTCGCACTGATCACCAGGCACTCACACTGATCACCAGGCACTCACACTGATCACCAGCTCACCCTGAACTCAATGATCACTCTGCACTCACAATGCACTTGTGCTGTTCACCCTGTACCACATCCGGCAGTCACACAAGCACACTACTCACCCTGCACTCTTGAAACACTTCACTCACATGTCTCCCTTTCTGTTTAATGTGCACACTCACTCAAATAAGACCATCACTAACCATACATTAATTTGTCCCACTCTGCACGGACATCCGCACCCATATTCATATGGTCACCTCACTCACCCTGCAGTCACTCATCTTACCCTTCTCTCACACTGTCGCATAACTCACTGTGCACTCACATGGGCATTCCTACCACCCAAAAAGTGCAGAGGGTTAATGTGCCTGCTATAAAGAATGTGTAACATGCAGATCAAAGAACTGAGTGTGGGTAAACTATGAGTAGTGCTATAAAAAAATGAAATGTTTGCCAGAAAGGAAAGATAGGGTGCATTGTTGTTGAGTGGTAGTGAGGAAATTCAGGGAGAAGGAGGAAATGGGGGAGAGGGGCCAAAACAGACCGTTGCACTATGTGCATCCAGTGCTAGGGCCAGCCCTGGATGGGAGTGTTAGCCCCACCGATGTTCGGGACTAGTTGCGCCCCTGTACACAAGTATGGGCATGTCTTGCCCCATCAAGGATTATGTAGTGTACCAGATTCCAGAAATTTCTGTCAGGTGGTGGGGGGGGCCCAACATCTAAAAACATTCAGCTGGGGGGGCTCAACCTACAAAAGTTTGAAGACCTCTGCAATAAAGCATGAAAATCAATAACAAGCAATCATAAACATATATCACGTAACACCTTGGTACGGGAACCAGGTTCATACTACGATTTGCAAATAGATATTGAATGCCGTGTAATGTAGTATCCAGTCCCCCGATCCCACAAATAGTCAGAGGGAAGAGAAGCAAATGCATGAGTGTGGAGGTCAGTAAGAAGTGGATATCAAGGAGGAGTTACCAGTCTCATCTCCTGTAGCCTGGTCTGAGCCAGAGGGATACAAAACGGCAGACACAAGTCTGCCTTAAGAATCAAGAGCCTCACCTAGTTTATCATCGGTCCTACATGTTTTCAGTCTTACTTCCACTGCTACAGCCTATTCTGCCACATCATGTTCCCAAAGCTCCAATCTTGGCCAGTCGTACCCATCTCAGTGATTGCCACGCAGTGGTTGGCCAATAAAAGGAGCAAGTGTAGACACTTAAAAGCCATCTTCTGGCCCATACTTCAGGGAATAGCCCCAGTACACGTGTAGCTGGGTCGTGTGGACCAGGAATCACCATCGCTGCCATCACCATCTCGACCACCTGGTCCCAGAAAGCAGGCAACAGCGGACAGTGCCATGCACGATGCAAGAAGGATGTTGTTGGTGAATGCATTGGGGACACCGCTGAGGCCTGGAGGGATCTATCCTGTGTAACCTGTATGGTGCCATATATGCTCGATGGAGATAGTGAAAGTTTGTACGTTTGAACCTAGCGTTACTTGATACAGTATTACCAACCCACTCAAATGTGACCATTACAAGTCCCCTATATCCCTCTCCAATTCTCCACTCCAAGGCGCCTTAGCGGGAGGCGAAGCCTGTCAACAATCAGCTAACATAGCGTTATAGAAGTGCGTGACCAGATGTCGCCCCTCACCCACCCATCTCCAACAAGGGCCGGAAAGTATGAGATGTGGGAGAAGCCACTGGAAAGGAGGTCCAGATGTCCCTAGTGATCGTCAAAAGGCTGGCATGCTAAGGGAAATGCCCTGGCCCAAATGCCAAAGCATCTTGGGCTGACTCACATGAAATTAATTCCTCATTAGGGAAGAGATCCCCTACGGTGTCACAGCTTCCTTCACACCATGGAGTCATGTCCACCGAACTAGCGAGTGCCTGGAACATGAGCAGATCCCAAAAAGTAAATTCCCTAGCAAAGGTGGCCCTTCTTAATACCAGTCGACTCATGCACTCCCACTGCTGTGCAGTGAATCACACCACAAATGGGATCTAGCTATCCCACTACCGCCCATCGCCAGGATTTATGGCAGCGAGAGAGCACAGGAGTCACCTTGCAGTAGTGTCTTCTCTCAAGTATTCTCATACGCCAGCCAATGCGCTGTATGCTGAATTTGCAAGGCCTAATAATATCATCTCAGGTTAGGTACCACTAATCCTCCCTCCTCCCTGGGACGTAACACGATATGTCTGTCAACCTGGGAGTGTCCTCCTGCCCAAACCAAAGAGGAGATCAAAGTGTCCAGTTGATGAAAATGGTTGAGGGCATACAGTCGAAAGAATGTTGGATGCAGTAAAGGCAGCGTAGTAAAAGGAACATTTTAGATAAGGCTGCTGTTGGGCCACACTGCTGCCCTAGCTAATCTGACCCAGGCCAAGGGGTCACCAACGCCACGTCATCCGGCTGCGATTTAAGAGCGCAGGACTTGCCCTGTGGAGCGGGACGCTTCGCTGCTTGGGCTTCTGCTGACACTGCTGCCCTGCCTAACGTGAACCAGGACAAAGGGGTCACCAACGCCACATCATCGGGCGGCGCTTGATGGGCGCAGGACTTGACCCACAGCGTTGAACTTTTCCCTGCTTGGGCAGCTGCCGACGCTGCTGCCCTGCCTAACGTGACCAAAGACAAGGGGTCACCAACATCACATCATCAGGCTGCG